>NC_058081.1:129669695-131139098 GCF_014858855.1 Bufo gargarizans
CTGGTCTTTCTCTCATTCTTCCGGTGTCGGTCCACTCCTGACGTTTAGAATGAACAACACCCTCGCTGTCTCTCGGCAATTGCTGCCGATCTTCAGGTGTCGTCCACGCCCAAGGAATCTGGAGTGGGTCCACCCTTACAGTCTCAGTCTCCATTTTGCGTCATGTCTTGTTCCATCTTGATCGAAGGATGGGTGCGGTTCTCCCATGGACAGCTGAATCGGTCTTTACGAGGCAGGTCAGATCTTTCTTCAATAGAGGTGATGTCATGGTACCTAAATTCTAACAACGGGAATACCTCCGTTACACTACACATCCAGGTTTCCCTCATAAACCTTACCGTTCAGGGGTCAAAGTGGCAAATGGCAACCAGAGGGGCCTGTCCCTATCGTGCCCTATTCTATACCCATTCACACCACCTATTTACACAATAACCCCAACCCCCAAACCCAAGAGTTCCGTCCAATTGTCCTGTCCTTTGGGTGATTAGGCCCTCAGGACTTCTTGTGAAGTCAAGCCCTGGGCCTTCGGCGGTTGACTTCATGAAGTGCCGTCTGGTTCTGGTTTAGTTGGTCCGTTAGTCTCTTGACTCTCCGATACATCCACCATAGTCCAAGGTACATGAGTCCAACCAGAACCAGAAGCACTATCACCGGGTGTATCAATAAATTGAAAAATGACGTTGCCTTAGGACTGTATCCGAAAAGACTCTCCCACCACGAAACCTTTGAGTCCTTGTCCAATGCTGTGGCAACCGCGATAATCTTTGTTCTGTCATGGGTGAGTTGAATGGTGGCTTGCTTCTCCGTCTCCCGAAGACGTTGTATGATCTCTTCCTCTTGGCTGGAATCCATCAGGAGATGTCTAAGTTCTTTGCCGAACCCAAGAGGAATCTTCTGAAGTCTTACAGGAACATCGGGGCGGATGTCAAGTCTTTTCTCTGGGGTAATTGGGGTTCTTCCCTGCTGCTCTGCGACATTCAAACCTAAAACGGGACTAAGGGTGCAGTACGCTCCGGGGCGGAGTGTTCCTCGTTCGGTGCAGTTAAGCCCAAAAATTGCATATGATGGATCACTCCCTTGGTACCAACACCAATACCCCTGCCCCAAATATTTCAAAGAGGATGAGGGCATTGGGTTGGCCTTCATCTCACAGGACCCCTCGGTGTTCCAACACTGGTGTCTGAGCATCCGCTCCCGACTACCCTGACAGAGGATGGCATTCTCCTTTATCCGACATCCCTCTGTATCAAACAAAGAGGGATGGCCCTCCTCATAGGTTAGAACGCCCGAGGGGAGCTGGGGATGAAGCACCGTCTGGTTGTTAATCATCGTTCCTAGATTGATGACACTGTATCCTTGTCTGATGCGACCGGATACAGGTGCCAGGGACGAAGCAGTGCAGGTTAAATTTTGACATCCATGCCACTGAACCACCCACCAGTTGGTGTGATTAATGGCAAAAGGAGAAATCAGTGGACTTATTCGCTGACGGAGGTTGAATGGGAAGTGGCCGTTGTGAAGTGCCGTGACCATATGTTTAAGGTTGTCCGAAAGTTCACTCTGGACCTGCGTACATGCCAGAGCAAGCTGAGCCCGATCCTGCTCCTCCAAAAGACCCACAACTAACCTCCTAAACTTCTCACGTATAGCAGAAGATAGAGAGGTAGTGGCATCAATGTGCGAGTGTTGTAAACCCTCTAAGACGTGGTCCACATCAATCTGGGTCTTGAATCCTTCCCCGGCGTGTTGCGCAACCTCCCCAAGCTTACTTCTCAGGACTTCCATATCCATAGTGTTCAGGGCACCCACTCCCAAAGCACCTCCGCCAAGTCCCATAGCCACCAGGTCTCTCCTCCCCCTGTTCTTCCTGGGTCGAGAGTCGTCTTTCCTGACCTCTTGCCCCGCCTCTATCCAACCTCTTACCATGTCAATTTGGTTCCTAACGAACTCCTCACACCTGTGATCCCAGTGATCAACTCGGAAGTCATCTACGGAAATTCTCCAGGTAAACAGGATGAATTTTGCCTCCGTGATGATCTTCCAGGGGGATGACAGTTGAGGAGCTACAGGGTCTGCCAATTGATGGATAGGGGTGGTGCAAGAGTCTGAATGTGGTCTTACGGGTTGGAGACCTTCTGTTTCGTAAGGGACCCTTACTACCGTAACACAGACCTGTCCCCGTCCTTTGAATGGATACCATTGTTCGTCTTCTCCAGCTTGTAACACTAGTTTCCCTACGGGTTTGGTTTGAGACAGATAGACCCATTGAGTAAAGGTCCAGCACCCTTCGTCGGCTGCCTCGCAAAAAGGCCACTTGAATGAACCGTCTATATTGATGTCAAAGTTAATGTCCCTGCCTCTGGGGTCTGTCCAATCGGAAGACACATACCTACCCCGGTATTCCTCAGTCATAGGGGTACCATCCATCCATACATCCACTGTAGGGGTGTCCACCCCATTACACACTAAATCCCACCTCCAGGGATTAGTGTCTAACATCACCATCTGGGTATCCTGTTCCCAGTGGGCATAGGTGACGAAATAGTATCCCGTCACCTCAGGAACGCAGTTGTCTCTCATGATCGTAATCATGAAAGACCGTATGGATGGAGACCCCTTTAACTGCGCATACCTTGGGTCCTTGGCATCGGTCCGTACCTTTAAAACTGTGGCTCGATACAAACCCTCCAGTTTTACCGGACCACTCTGATCATTCCAGATGGCCTGATCAGAGTCACTGCAATTTAACTTTAACATCATTATGCTGGTTCGCAAGTAATCTGTGGATACATGTCCCTGTACATAACTGGATTCCCTGGTGATAATCATCTGGGAATCCCTCAACATACAATAAGCCTTCAGGGTGCCTTTTACCGGAATGGGCCTATCGAAATATGTCCTAACCCTCAACCCGTTTCTGCTATCCTTCCCTAGGAAGGTAGCTTTCAGGATATACCAACCGCTGTACTCTGCCCCAGTGACATCTTCAGGACTCAGCAAACCCTCCTTTGTACACAACACTGAGGTAGTGTTGGCTCTCACTTGCTGGTAAGGGTGCAGGTGTGGATTCCTAGACACCCATCTTAAGGATTTGATAGGTACAGGGTCCAAGTCCTGAAAATGCCTGTATTCCTTGAGACAGAGAGCGTGCAAGTCATGTTGTATGGCAGACACATTCTCCACCGGGGTATAATGCTGAATTACACCGTTGGCAAAACCCTCTCTCTGGAAACCATACAGATACCATTGACCTGGTGTAAAGGTAACGTGCTCGTATGGTTCCAGGATTTTGCCACCCAAACATTCCACCATTAAAAGGCCGGGTCCATCAAGTGATATGCTGGCCATACCAATATTAGTCCCCAGGTCCTCCCCTGAAGAGGCTGAGCCTGCCACCAACATGCTTACCACCAGTGTCACAAGCTGGATACGTATCCCATTCAGAGGATGCCTAGCTCTTCCCTGGTAGTGAGGTCCCATGGAGTGTCTCCCTCTTGTGTTCTGCAATGAGATGGAATGTGTATAAGTGTATCGGATTCACCTTCGATCCACCAAGCCATTTTCTCCCCCCCCCCCCCCTCACCCAACTCGGAACGGTCTTCGTTATTGAGTTGGGGAGGCTCGGGTGGCTTTGGCCTGGTCGATGTGAATCCAAAAAACTTCCTGGCGTCTACGGGATTTCTTCTTGCTCGTGATAGGCCTTTGTACCTTCAGCATGGTGTCCCCCATCACTTCAAGGACCTTGTACGGTCCTTCCCAGTTTGCGTCCCATGGGCCGACCCGACGAAAGACTTTCACCATTACCATTTCTCCTACAGAGGGCATAGGTGTTTCCCCCTGTAGATACGGTTTGTGTAACCGTATAGCTGCATGAGGCAGTAACTCCTTCAGGTTCTGCTGAACCTGTTGAAGAAACAAGTCCCTGGCGATGGCGTTCTTCGTGGGCTCCGACACTTGGGGTTCGTTTGGTAGACATAGGGGCATCTTACGTCCGGTCATGAGTTCAAATGGGGAGATACCGGTACTAGAGGCCTCTGTGGCTCGGATACCCATTAGCACAGCTGGAAGGGAGGTTACCCAAGAGGAACCTTTCTCCAGCAGTGCCTTGGAAAGCCGGGTTTTGATGGTCCGGTTCATCCGCTCTACGATGCCCGCTGACTGAGGGTGATAAGGGACATGAAACCTTTGCTTTATGTCTAGGAGACCACAAAGCGCTTTCATGACCTTACCCGTGAAATGGGTCCCTCTGTCGGATTCTATCAATCTGGGTAACCCCCATCGTGACAGAACTTGTTCCCAGAGAACACGGGCAGTGGTGGAGGCCGAATCATTGACCGTAGGGATGGCTTCTACCCACTTCGAGAAGACATCCACTACCACCAGGGCGTAACGACAGTTACGACTCCCAGTTGGCAAAGGTCCGATGAAATCAATTTGGATAGCGGACCATGGACCATCGGCAGGAGGAACCCGCTGTAACACTGGCTTCAAGGCAGATGCCCTTGGGTTAACCTGAGCACACACCAGGCACTGTTGCGTAACCTCCTCTACTGTGTTGGACATTCCGGGCCAGTACAATTTGTCTCTCAGGAGAGGCAAGAGCTTATTCCGGCCAAGATGTCCAAACATTTGGTGGTTCAACCGTGTCAGCTCTGCTTGCAGATGCTGAGGAACCACCGGGAGAGGAAGCGACTGTGTACCGGTGTCGTAACACAGGATCCCCTGTTGTAAGGACCAGGGATGCTGTGGTACTTGGATGTGTGTCATTAGAAGAGGATCCTTAGCTTGTTCCTCCTCGAATGACACCGGGCTGTCACTCAGATGGGTATGTGCTGCAATCCGGAATGCGGGCAGTGGCTCAGTGCCTGGTTCCCTAAAGGTCCCAGATACTGCTGCTAGTTTTGCCAGTTCGTCTGCCTGGTTGTTACCTATTGTCAAAGGTTCATCCCCTTTTTGATGCGCCGGGATTTTTATGATGGCTGCTTCCGCCACGTGTGCCATACCCCACTCCCACAGCTCCTTCAGGACTGACACATGAGCCAGAGGTTTGTTTTGGCTGTCCACAAATCCTCTTCTCTTCCAAACGTCCAGGTGCAATGTGAGGGAGCGAACTACATATGAGCTGTCGCTATATATAGTTCGTTTCCCTGGAGGGTGAAGAAGCAGAGCCTCTTTAACAGCCTCCAACTCTGCCCGCTGTGCTGACATGTGACCCGGTAACCGGACAAGACTCTGGGTACCAGTGGTCTCATCCAGCACAGCAAAACCTGTGACATATTCCCCATCCAGATAGAACCGAGAGCCATCAACAAAGATGACTCTGTCATCTGGATGCTTGTCAGTCCTGAACATCTGTGGAGAGTCGTCCATTACCGGTTGGCCACAGTCATGTTCAGTTCCAGTCAGGTTAAGCAACTGGGACAGAACATACTTGGCCTTGTGGTCCACCTGCAGATTCCGGCCGCTGAGATCCATGATCCATCTCCCGAATCTCTGTTGGGAGACTCCAGGGAGAGTATCACGGAGTAAAAGGGTCAACGGTGAATGTGGAGTCTGCAAAGTGAGGGGCCGGAAGCCAACAATATGCTCAGTGGTCTTAACAGCATAGTGTATGGCTGCCAATTGCTTGGCGCATTCATCGAACCCTCGTTCGACGGGCGAAAGCAGCCTGGAGAAGTATCCCAGCGGTCTGGTCTCGTAGCCTACTTTCTGTACCAGGACCGCTGCGATAGACTCTATCCCTGCATGCGCCTGTATGGCCAGTTCCCCATCTGAATGTGGAGTGGCCAACACAGGCGCCGAGGAGAGGTCCCTTTTCAGGGTTGAAAAGGCCTCTTCCTGCGCATCGGACCATCCTTTGATTGAGGGTTCCTCTCCCCGAAGGAGTTCGTAGAGAGGCTTTCGCTTTGGCCGCGAAATCCTCTATGAACTCCCTCATGAAGTTGGCGACCCCCAGGAATTTTCTCAAATCCTGAAGGGTGCCAGGCCTGGGTAACTTTACCATGGCTTCCACACGGGTCGTCATGATACCTTTGGTTCCACAGGAAATTTGGACCCCAAGGAAAGTTACCTCTGCTTTAGCCAGATTTGCCTTATGGGGACTCAGTTTGAGTCCTGACTTTGCCAGGAGTCCTAGCAGCTCTTTCAACAGAACCAAGTGTTCCTCCATGGTTTCTGTATGCAAAAGCAAGTCGTCCACGTATTGTAAAAGGCATTCCGGTCGTGAGAATACACTCAGCACAGCCGCCAATGCCTGATGGAAATACGTGGGGCTGCTATGGAACCCCTGGGGCAGTACCGCAAACATGTACTGTTTGTCCCCCACCGTGAAGGCAAATTTGTACCGACACGACTCCGTGAGTTCGATGGAGAAGAACCCGTTGGCAACATCGATGGTCGAGAATACGCGGCTTTCGCCACTTATTCTGGCCATGATGTCGGGAGTTTGGGCCACCACCGGGGCTGACATTGGGGTGTATTTGTTAAGGACACGGAGGTCTATGGTCAGCCTCCATGCATTCGTGTCCTTTTTCTTAACTGGCCAGAGGGCATTGTTGCACTTTGAGTTGCCCTCAATGACCACACCCCTAGTCTTCAATTCAAGGATTGTGTCCATAATTGAATGGGTGGCCTCTGGTGGAAATCGATATTGGCGTTGAGGTGGAGGGTCAGGACCCTCTATGTCTACCAAAACGCCAATCAGTCTGCCACAGTCATTCTTACTTTGGGCCCACAGATCAGGGTGCTTGTACACAATAGGCTCAAGGTCTGGATTGTGTGAGACCTCAGGCCACTTGTGTTCCAGCACATCAGTAGAGTTATCTACTGCTGGCAAAGGTGGTCCCAGATACTGGCGTTGAATGACAAACACCTTGGCTCGTCTGGGACCTCTCCACACAATGCAATTTGCCAGATCCAGGATCCACCCATTTTGTGTCATTACATCGGTTCCGATAATGTTATCAGAACCGGGGTAATACCACATGGGTATCCTGAGGGTAGTGCACCTGGTAATCTGAATGATTACCTCATCAATTCTGTGGGCCTTCACCCCCCCTTGTTGGTGATCAAATCCGATCACCACACACTGAGGGCTGTTGGGGAGTAGATCATGCTTGATATTGGTAATGGAGATTTCCGCCCCAGTATCAAGCATGATTTCCGTTTCTTTATCTTTTATCGTGGCTTTTATATGGGGTCTCCCTGAAGGATCCAGTATGATTGGACATACTGGTGCCAACTCTTTAGGGACCCCTAATCCTCATTCGATATCCACCAGACTCCCAGTAGGTACTTGTGTGGTACATACTGCCACTCTTGCGCTTCTGTTCCTGATCCTTAGGTGTGGAATCTCTTGATTCCACGCCCCCTGGGACATTCATGACCGCCAAGCATTTTGGTGCTTGCCCTGATGAATGTCCCAGATTCATATCACCCTGTCCCCCCACAGGCCTGGCAAAATTGGGTTTCATCCTGAAACCGTTATTATTGCCATTTTTATCCGAATTTGTCCGGTTAATGTGTAACCACTGTGGACAATTTCTTTTTATATGCCCCTCTTGTAAGCACAGGAAACAACGAAAGTTTCCTGCCCTTTCCAACGGTGGGGCCGTGGGGCGAACGGTGGATGTATACCTCGTGTGTTGTACCCGGTCGTCTTGTGACCTACCGTATACAGGCACACGCTCCCTCACTTTCACAGACCTCTTACTGAGCAGTATGTCTTGTCTACACTGCTCAATAATCATGGCTGCGTCCGTGAGGGATGGCTCCCTAGCTGCACTCAGCCGGATTGCAGTATCAAGATATGGGAATTTTTCCACAAACATGCGCACCATGCCTTGTGGAATCCCAATACCCTGATCTTTGGTAACCCTCCTGTACATTGCTTCAAACCGACTACACAATGACAAGGGTTCATCATGTATAGTAGGCTTGAATTTTGACAGGACCTCTGGAGTGACATCCCAGTGACCCGTGGCCAGTCTCGTGAGTATGGAGAGACGTTCTTCCTTATCATGAAACTGGCCATTCGTGGGTTGCATCCTCCCCGTTACCTCATACCTTTGATTAAGGTGTGTTGGTAACCATAATCTGAACAGCTCCATGCGATATTCCGGAGCCACTGAATATTTGTTACAGTGACCTTCGAAAATATCGCATGAAGCGAACGGATCTACATGGGGATCATATTTCGGGATCTCCTTGCAGATCCGTAACAGGAAGTTTATCCTTTCCATACTTGAATGGTTAGGATACATCTCTTCCTGTTTTTCCGGACGTGTTGGCGGATTGGAAGCGGAATATCCTCCACTCTCCTCTCCCCAACCGTTGTCCTGTTCCTGGTAACGGTTGCTACTCCTATTCTCCCCGGGTGTCGGGGTGAATCGTAGTGACCGCTCCACATGTCCCCTAGTGTCTACCACTGCGGATGTATTATCCGTCGAAGACCTTGGCGCTGTCGCCGCTGTCTCCTCCTGTGCCGTTCCCGAAACACAAACTTGTTTCGTGGGCACCATACCGTTGGTACTAGGCCTGGACAAATTGGAGATTGCCCGCTGCAAGTCTGCAATGGTTTGCGTCTTTGCAGCCAGGTCCTCCCTCATCTGAACAATCAGGGCATCCGTAGATACCGTATTGTTCCTATACTGATTAATCTCAGTGTACAGCCGGAGTAGCTCTCTGTCCATGTCAGAGTAGAGACTGTCATTATCCGAGAGTCTCGACTCTAACACACAGATTTCTCTTCCCCTCTCGACTGTACACTGGGCTTCCTCTTGTAATTGAACCTCTAGTGTGTGAATTCTTTTACAGTTATCAACACAACAATTGCAGTGGAAGTTTGCCTTGTCCGCAACCTCCCCTGCCTTTCTTGTGCTGGTAAGTGTCTCTATGTGTTCCACCTTCCAAATGGTATCCTCATAGGAAAGAACCAATTTGGCTAGCATTTGGAGGCGTTTGGTGTTCTTATTGAAGACACTCCTACTAATACAAACCCGGTCATGAGCATAAGCCTGGTCCAGTAAAGCGGACCACAGCAGCTCAGCGGATTTGTATGTAGTAGGAACAATGGGATTAAAAGTGCTATTTTTGGCTAAGTGTTGGAGTGTGGAGAAGTTCATACTCACATTTTTCTGAGCCTCCATCTTCTTGTTGGTGCTGTACTTTCCCGTCCCTTGCAGCTGCTTGAAAGAAGTCCTTTTCTTCCGGAACGCTTCTTCCCGACCAGCCGGACTTCTATGTACCTCCAACGAAGATGGATCTCTTTCCGTGACGTATCCTTCTTCACACCCCAGCGACGGTGACGTGTAAAGCAAATACAAAAATATTAGTACACAGATAGATTATAGATTCTCTGCAAAAGATTTTGTTTTATTTCTGATACTGTAAGGGAAGTATCGCTTCTCCTGTCCAATTATCGGGTCCTAGACGCTCAGACACTCCGCTGACCGCGTCTCTCCTGCCCGATAATTCACAGTACCAGCGACCCTCAGCCTTAAGACCAAAAAACAAACGCAAACTCCACGCAGTGGGCCTGGCTCGCCAATGTAAGGGGGGAATATTAATGACCAATATTATGCAAACATCGATAATTAATATTCCTAAATAGGGGGAGCCGTCTAGTGAAGACTCCGCCTATTTATACCTTTATATTACAATAACACAATATCTTTGCTATGCCTTACACCAATCACTATACTAGCTGCATGCGCCTTACTTACTACCGCTAACAAGTACACACTACAAAGGGTACAAGTAACACAGTATTTATTAACACGCTAACACTACGCACACAATACAGTAACAATACAGCACTAAATATACAATACTCAACTACACTACACGTTCCCAAATTCCACCCACAAACTAACTAGACAGTTCACACATCCAAGTAACATTAACAACCCACCCACCTGACTATTATTCTATCCCTAGGGGAACGACGAGGGTGAACGGTGGTTTTGCTGGGGATCAGCAGACCACAAACACTAAGGGGGGCTCAGGGGTATGAAAGGGGTTATAATCAGGGGTGAATTAGAGGTGGTAGGATCAGGGCAGGGCCTAGATAGGGTTAACCAGGAGACACAAATAGGGTATCAGGGCAGGGACTATATAGGGTTAATCAGGAGGTACCAATAGGGTTATCAGGGCAGGGACTATATAGGGTTAACCAGGGGTGGCAGGGACTAGGGTAAATCAGGGGTATATGGGGTCAGGGAATTACGGAGGTGGTATAGTGGTCAGGGAATCGTTGGTGGTATCGGGGGTTAATCAGGGGAATGTAGGGGAGTATATGGTAGCAGGGGGGTAAATAGGAGGATACTTAGGGTTTAAATGCTCGTTGTCCAGGGGGGCTCGTTTCGTCCAGGGATGATCCTCTCTGTCAGGTGGGCGGCCGGCTCTCTTCGACTGCTGAGCGGAGCGCCGCCCGCCTATTTAAACTTGGCGGCGCCCGCTCGCAGTCCTCCTTTTGCCGCCGTGCGCATGCGCACGGCCGGCCTGAACACGTGGGCCGGCGCGGTGATGTGACGTCACCGCGCCGGCCCGAGGATCTCGGAGCGCGCTTCCAGGGGGGGGGATCCTTTGATCCTCCCGCCTGTGAAGCGGACGCCTACCTCCGGCGCTGTAATTACAGCGCCGGAGGTCAGCCACTCACAGGGGCATGGGAACTCTTTGTTCCCATGTCTCTGTTAGGTGTACCATCTCCGGCGCGATCGGAGATGGTGACAAAGGGCAGAGGATCTCATTGATCCTCTGTCCTTTGTAGAGGCCGACGCTGGACATGATTGTCCAACGGTCGGTCTCCTCCACCCCTCCAGCAGGCAGCATGATTCCGGCATATATGCCCATAGATGCTTGGGGCACATCTATAAGCATATATGAACGGACAGTGCATATGGGGGCATAAAGGGGGCACATATATATCAAAGGGGGCAATCAAGGGGCACATATATATATATATCAAGGGGGCATGTCAAGGGGCACATATATCAAGGGGCCACATATATATATATATATATATCAAGGGGGCATGTCAAGGGGCACATCACATATGTACACACATGTATATATGTTTATGTATTCGCGGGCCACACTGTATGAATTCCCACAGGGGCATGGATGAGCCCCTGGGGAATATCGGAGGCGGATGGGCACAGGTGCTGGGCACATCTGCGCACATCGCCCTCTGCACCGCCAATACATACACATACATACACCCATACAACACGCTCCACCCTTCCTCAACAGATTACATTCCCCATATGTCTACTTCATGTTTAGACCCTTTTCTAGAAACTACACCCCTCAAGGTATTCAAAACTGATTTTACAAACATCATTAACCCTTTAGGTGTTCCCCAAGAGTTTATTGCAAATGGAGATGAAATTTCAGAATTTCAATTTTTTGCCACATTTTCCATTTTAATACATTTTTTCCACTGACAAAACAAGGGTTAACAGCCAAACAAAACTCTATATTTATTGCACTGACTCTGTGGTTTACAGAAACACCCGATATGTGGTCGTACACCACTGTATGTCCCCACGTCAGGGCGTAGAGGGAAAGGAGCGCCGTGTGATTTTTGTAAGGCAGATTTCGCTGGACTGGTTTATTTACACCATGTCCCATTTGAAGCCCCCTGATGCACCCCTAGAGTAGAAACTCCAAAAAAGTGACCCCAATTTGGATAAGATGGCAGTGTTTTTGGTACTATTTTAGGGTACATATGATTTTTGTTTGTTCTATATTACACTTTTTGTGAAGCAAAGTAAAAAAATAAAAATAGAAATTCAGAAATTTCCTCTCCATTTGCCATTGACTCTTGTGGAACACAAAAATGGTTAACAAAGTTTGTAAAATCAGTTTTGAATACCTTGAGGGGTATTGTTTCTTAAATGGGTTCACTTTTTTGAGTTTCTACTCTAGGGGTGCATCAGGGGGGCTTCAAATTGGACATGGTGTCAAAAAAACAAGTCCAGCAAAAACTGCCTTCCAAAATCCATATGGCATTCCTTTCCTTCTGTGCCCTGTCATGAAGCCATACAGCAGTTTATGTAAACTAAAGAACCAGGGCAATAAATATTGAGTTTTGTTTGGCTGTTAACCCTTGCTTTGTTACGGGAAAAAAATTGATAAAAATGGAAAATTTGCCCAAAAATACCTGTTTTGGCACAGTTTTTATTTTTTACAACGTTCATCTGACAGATTAGATAATGTGTTATATTTATAGAGCAGGTTGTTGCAGACGCAGGAATACCTAATATGTTTACTTTTTAAATTTAAGTTTTACACAATAATATAAAAAAAAATAAAAATCATTTTAGTGTCTCCATAGTCTGAGAGTCATAGTTTTGGAATTGTCTTAGTTAGGGTCTTATTTTTTGCAGGATGAGATGACTGTTTTAATGGTATGATTTTGGGGTGCGTATACCTTTTTGATTGCTTGCTATTACACTTTTTGTGATGTAAGGTGACAAAATTATGGCTTTTTTTACACCATTTTAATTTTTAATTTTTACGTTGTTCACCTGAGTGGTTAGATAATGTGATATTTTTATAGAGCAGGTTCTTTCAGACACGGCAATACCTAATATGTATACCTTTTTTTATTTATTAAGGTTTTACACAATAATATCATTTTTGAAACCCAAAAAACTTGTTTTAGTGTCTCCATAGTCTGAGAGCCATCGTTTTTTTTTTTTTTTTGGGCCATTGTCTCGTGTAGGTGCTCATTTTTTGCGGGATGAGGTGACGGTTTGAATGGTGCTATTTTGGTGTACATACAACTTTTTTGATCCCTTTTATTACCTTTTTTGGGAAGTAAGGAGGGCAAAATTTCAATTTCATCATAGTTTTTATTTTAATTTTTTAATGGTGTTCACCGTGCAGGGAATATAATATGACCGTTCTCTAGGCCAGGTTGTTCCGGATGTGGTGATATATAACATGTGTAGGGAATTTTATTAATTTTTTCAATCAGGATTAAATGTTTTTTTCACATTTTTTTTACATATTTTTTTTTTCACCCAGACACACTTGGTTCTTGATGATCCAGTGGGTCTGATGTCTGTATAATACAGTACAGTACACTATATAGTGTACTGTACTGTATTTCACTTACACTTTGTCTGAACAGATCTCTGCCTTTAGCACAGATCTGTTCAGCACCATGGACAGCAGGATGCCTGAGAAGGTGTCCTGTTGCTATGGGAACCTTCCCACAACTGAGCAGACAGGGAAGGGGAGAGAGGGGGGCTCCCTCCCATTGTGACCACACCCTGTCGGGGGCTGCAAATGCACAGCAGCCCCCCCGATGGGAGAGGGAGGGAGCTCCCTCCCCTTCCATATAGCAGTCCCTACGGACCGCGGCATGGAAGGGGTTAAAACGGCTGACATCTGCACAGATGTCAGCCGTTTGAATCAGAATGTCAGCAATGTGCTGACACTCTGATTCAACCGCTCGGTCATCCTGAGAATAAACGGGAGGGCAGGCGGAAGATCGCACGCGCGCCCCCCACACTGCCGCCCACCTTCCGCCTGCCTCCCATACTGCCCGCAATCCCCCCCCCGCTGTGCCCGCAGGGGGGGGGGGTTAACTTTGAAATCCAGGCACTTTGAGGTTTCTGATCCCTGCAGTCACGGACCGCAGGGATCTGAAACTTGCATAAGCGCTACAGAACACAGGTTTGAATTGACCTGCGGTTTGTAGCGATCGGCAATGCGAGGGGGGGGGGGTCACAGGAAGCCCCTAGGCATTGTCACAAGGTGCCTGCTGAATGATTTTAACAGGCATCCCGTTCCGATCACTGCCGGCCGTGATCGGAACTGCACAAGACGTACGGGTACGCCCTGTTTCCTTAAGGGGTTAACGTGTCCCTGAAAAAAATACTAAAAGTGGATCTAAATTGGTGGAAGGCAAGGACAGTAATACCATATTGTGGCACATTATACCCACCCAACAGAGCAAAATACCACAGTCCATCACAAACAACTGCCAGCATAAAATACAGCCGGCTCTCTGGGCATCAGCCCACAGGGATATTTCCCTGTAAGGTCTATGGCCAATCCACCCCTGCAGTCACAAGTATCTACAGTAGTGTGATAGGGACACTATATGGAGAGAAAAAAGAGTTATAATTGTGTAGATTTTAGCAAATGTTATCAGGGAATTATTTGAGGGAGTGAAGTACTGGCCACACCTTGCTATAGTTTCTGCTTGAAAAGATATAGCTTTTTTTTTCGATTAAAAAAGCAGTGTGAGGCCTTTTGTTGAAGGACAAGTTGTTCATTAAAATGGCACCATGTAATATTGCATATAATGTAGTAGGATGGAATTGGAAAAAAATGCAATTCTGCCACTGTTTTCTGGGTTAGGGGATTAGATTAAAAAATAAAGATGGCACCTCCTATTAATCTTCAGTGTAAACATATATATCTTTTTTGTATATAACTAGAGTTGAGTGAACACCTGGATGTTCGGGTTCGAGAAGTTCGGCCGAACTTCCCGAAAATGTTCGGGTTCGGGATCCGAACCCGATCCGAACTTCGTCCCGAACCCGAACCCCATTGAAGTCAATGGGGACCCGAACTTTTCGGCACTAAAAAGGCTGTAAAACAGCCCAGGAAAGGGCTAGAGGGCAGCAACATGTAGGTAAATCCCCTGCAAACAAATGTGGATAGGGAAATGAATTAAAATAAAAATTAAATAAATAAAAATTAACCAAAATCAATTGGAGAGAGGTCCCATAGCAGAGAATCTGGCTTCCCGTCACCCACCACTGGAACAGTCCATTCTCAGATATTTAGGCCCCGGAACCCAGGCAGAGGAGAGAGGTCCCGTAACAGAGAATCTGGCTTCATGTCAGCAGAGAATTAGTCTGCATGTCATAGCAGAGAATGAGGCTTCACGTCAGCCACCACTGCAACAGTCCATTGGCATATATTTAGGCCCAGCACCCAGGCAGAGGAGAGAGGTCAGGTAACAGACAATCTGGCTTCATGTCAGCAGAGAATCAGTCTTCATGTCATAGCAGAGAATCAGGCTTCACGTCACCCACCACTGTAAGAGTCCATTTTCATAAATTTAGGCCCAGCACCCAGGCAGAGGAGAGAGGTCCCGTAACAGAGGATCTGGCTTCATGTCAGCAGAGAATTAGTCTGCATGTCATAGCAGAGAATGAGGCTTCACGTCAGCCACCACTGCAACAGTCCATTGGCATATATTTAGACCCAGCACACAGGCAGAGGAGAGAGGTCCCGTAACAGACAATCTGGCTTCATGTCAGTAGAGAATCAGTCTGCATGTCATAGCAGAGAATCAGGCTTCACGTCACCCACCACTGCAACAGTCCATTGTCATAAATTTAGGCCCAGCACCCAGGCAGAGGAGAGAGGTCCCGAAACAGACAATCTGGCTTCATGTCAGCAGAGAATTAGTCTGCATGTCATAGCAGAGAATGAGGCTTCACGTCACCCACCACTGTAAGAGTCCATTTTCATAAGTTTAGGCCCAGCACCCAGGCAGAGGAGAGAGGTCCCGTAACAGACAATCTGGCTTCATGTCAGCAGAGAATCAGTCTTCATGTCATAGCAGAGAATCAGGCTTCACGTCAGCCACCACTGTAAGAGTCCATTTTCATAAGTTTAGGCCCAGCACCCAGGCAGAGGAGAGAGGTCCCGTAACAGACAATCTGGCTTCATGTCAGCAGAGAATTAGTCTGCATGTCATAGCAGAGAATGAGACTTCACGTCAGCCACCACTGCAACAGTCCATTGGCATATATTTAGGCCCAGCACACAGGCAGAGGAGAGAGGTCCCGTAACAGACAATCTGGCTTCATGTCAGTAGAGAATCAGTCTGCATGTCATAGCAGAGAATCAGGCTTCACGTCACCCACCACTGCAACAGTCCATTGTCATAAATTTAGGCCCAGCACCCAGGCAGAGGAGAGAGGTCCCGTAACAGACAATCTGGTTTCATGTCAGCAGAGAATTAGTCTGCATGTCATAGCAGAGAATGAGGCTTCACGTCACCCACCACTGTAAGAGTCCATTTTCATAAGTTTAGGCCCAGCACCCAGGCAGAGGAGAGAGGTCCCGTAACAGAGGATCTGACTTCATGTCAGCAGAGAATTAGTCTGCATGTCATAGCAGAGAATGAGGCTTCACGTCAGCCACCACTGCAACAGTCCATTGGCATATATTTAGGCCCAGCACACAGGCAGAGGAGAGAGGTCCCGTAACAGACAATCTGGCTTCATGTCAGCAGAGAATCAGTCTGCATGTCATAGCAGAGAATCAGGCTTCACGTCACCCACCACTGCAACAGTCCATTGTCATAAATTTAGGCCCAGCACCCAGGCAGAGGAGAGAGGTCCCGTAACAGACAATCTGGCTTCATGTCAGCAGAGAATTAGTCTGCATGTCATAGCAGAGAATAAGGCTTCACGTCACCCACCACTGTAAGAGTCCATTGTCATAAATTTAGGCCCAGCACCCAGGCAGAGGAGAGAGGTCCCGAAACAGACAATCTGGCTTCATGTCAGCAGAGAATTAGTCTGCATGTCATAGCAGAGAATGAGGCTTCACGTCACCCACCACTGTAAGAGTCCATTTTCATAAGTTTAGGCCCAGCACCCAGGCAGAGGAGAGAGGTCCCGTAACAGACAATCTGGCTTCATGTCAGCAGAGAATCAGTCTTCATTTCATAGCAGAGAATCAGGCTTCACGTCAGACACCACTGTAAGAGTCCATTTTCATAAGTTTAGGCCCAGCACCCAGGCAGAGGAGAGAGGTCCCGTAACAGACAATCTGGCTTCATGTCAGCAGAGAATCAGTCTTCATGTCATAGCAGAGAATCAGGCTTCACGTCAGCCACCACTGTAAGAGTCCATTTTCATAAGTTTAGGCCCAGCACCCAGGCAGAGGAGAGAGGTCCCGTAACAGACAATCTGGCTTCATGTCAGCAGAGAATTAGTCTGCATGTCATAGCAGAGAATGAGACTTCACGTCAGCCACCACTGCAACAGTCCATTGGCATATATTTAGGCCCAGCACACAGGCAGAGGAGAGAGGTCCCGTAACAGACAATCTGGCTTCATGTCAGTAGAGAATCAGTCTGCATGTCATAGCAGAGAATCAGGCTTCACGTCACCCACCACTGCAACAGTCCATTGTCATAAATTTAGGCCCAGCACCCAGGCAGAGGAGAGAGGTCCCGTAACAGACAATCTGGTTTCATGTCAGCAGAGAATTAGTCTGCATGTCATAGCAGAGAATGAGGCTTCACGTCACCCACCACTGTAAGAGTCCATTTTCATAAGTTTAGGCCCAGCACCCAGGCAGAGGAGAGAGGTCCCGTAACAGAGGATCTGACTTCATGTCAGCAGAGAATTAGTCTGCCTGTCATAGCAGAGAATGAGGCTTCACGTCAGCCACCACTGCAACAGTCCATTGGCATATATTTAGGCCCAGCACACAGGCAGAGGAGAGAGGTCCCGTAACAGACAATCTGGCTTCATGTCAGCAGAGAATCAGTCTGCATGTCATAGCAGAGAATCAGGCTTCACGTCACCCACCACTGCAACAGTCCATTGTCATAAATTTAGGCCCAGCACCCAGGCAGAGGAGAGAGGTCCCGTAACAGACAATCTGGCTTCATGTCAGCAGAGAATTAGTCTGCATGTCATAGCAGAGAATAAGGCTTCACGTCACCCACCACTGTAAGAGTCCATTTTCATAAGTTTAGGCCCAGCACCCAGGCAGAGGAGAGAGGTCCCGTAACAGAGAATCTGGCTTCATGTCAGCAGAGAACTAGTCTGCATGTCATAGCAGAGAATGAGGCTTCACGTCAGCCACCACTGCAACAGTCCATTGGCATATATTTAGGCCCAGCACCCAGGCAGAGGAGAGAGGTCCCGTAACAGACAATCTGGCTTCATGTCAGCAGAGAATCAGTCTTCATATCATAGCAGAGAATCAGGCTTCACGTCACCCACCACTGTAAGAGTTCATTTTCATAAATTTAGGCCCAGCACCCAGGCAGAGGAGAGATGTCCCGTAACAGAGGATCTGGCTTCATGTCAGCAGAGAATCATTCTGCATGTCATAGCAGAGAATCAGGCTTCACGTCACCCAACATTGGAACAGTCCATTGGCATATATTTAGGCCCGGCACCCAGACAGAGGAGAGGTTCATTCAACTTTGGGTTGAATGAACTAAATAACTTTCCCAGCCACAACAGGACAGCGGTAACGAGAGATTTAGCGGGATATAAATTTGAGGCCTAGTATTTAGGCGCTGGGTGACCGGTATGGATTTACTACCAGAATTAGACTTGGAAATACACAGTAGCGGGTGTGTGTGAAGTTATTCTGAATGACCCTATGTGCACCTTGAATATTATATACCCTTTTAGGGATAGATTTCAAATAGCTCTGATATAGCAGAAACCACTAAATTATGAAATTGCTAAATTGGGAATTGTATTTCAATAGGGATGAGCGAACTCGAACTGTATAGTTCGGGTTCGTACCGAATTTTGGGGTGTCCGTGACACGGACCCGAACCCGGACATTTTCGTAAAAGTCCGGGTTCGGGTTCGGTGTTCGTCGCTTTCTTGGCGCTTTTGTGACGCTTTCTTGGCGCTTTTTGAAAGGCTGCAAAGCAGCCAATCAACAAGCGTCATACTACTTGCCCCAAGAGGCCGTCACAGCCATGCCTACTATTGGCATGGCTGTAATTGGCCAGAGCACCATGTGACCCAGCCTCTATTTAAGCTGGAGTCACATAGCGCCGCCCGTCACTCTGCTCTGATTAGCGTAGGGAGAGGTTGCGGATGCGACAGTAGGGCGAGATTAGGCAGATTAACTCCTCCAAAGGACTTCACTTGATTAATCGATCGATCTGCAGCTGTGCATCATTGAGCTGCTGAAATTCAAATGCTCACTCACTGTTTTTAGGCTGCCCAGACCGTTTGTCAGTCACTTTTTTCTGGGGTGATCGGCGGCCATTTTGTGTCTTGTGCGGTGCTGCGACCAAGTGCATCCAAGCTGCGACCAAGTGCATTTAAATCAGGGGCAAGCTGCGCCTGTCACCAAGTGCATTTAACCCTCAATGGTGTGGTTGTTTTTTGGCTAAAGCCTACATCAGGGTGAAGCTGTCACACCAAGTGCATTTAACCAGCAATAGTCTGTTCATTTTTTGGCCATATACTACATCAGGGGCAAGCTGCGCCCGTCACCAAGTGCATTTAACCCTCAGTAGTGTGGTGCGTCAAGCTGTGACACCAAGTGCATTTAACCAGCAATAGTCTGTTCATTTTTTGGCCATATACTAAATCAGGGGCAAGCTGCGCCCGTCACCAAGTGCATTTAACCAGCAATAGTGTGGTTATTATTTTTTGGCCATATCCCAGTCTAATTCTGTCACTAAATCCATACCGGTCACCCAGCGCCTAAATACTAGGCCTCAAATTTATATCCCGCTAAATCTCTCGTTACCGCTGTCCTGTTGTGGCTGGGAAAGTTATTTAGTGTCCGTCAAAGCACATTTTTTGTTCTGGGTTAAAGTACAATTCCCAATTTAGCAATTTCATAATTTAGTGGTTCCTGCTATATCAGAGCTATTTGAAATCTATCCCTAAAAGGGTATATAATATTCAAGGTGCACATTGGGTCATTCAGAATAACTTCACACACACCCGCTACTGTGTATTTCCAAGTCTAATTCTGTCACTAAACCCATACCTGTCACCCAGCGCCTAAATACTAGGCCTCAAATTTATATCCTGCTAAATCTCTCGTTACCGCTGTCCTGTTGTGGCTGGGAAAGTTATTTAGTGTCCGTCAAAGCACATTTTTTGTTCTGGGTTGAAATACAATTCCCAATTTAGCAATTTCATAATTTAGTGGTTTCTGCTATATCAGAGCTATTTGAAATCTATCCCTAAAAGGGTATATAATATTCAAGGTGCACATTGGGTCATTCAGAATAACTTCACACACACCCGCTACTGTGTATTTCTAAGTCTAATTCTGTCACTAAACCCATACCTGTCACCCAGCGCCTAAATACTAGGCCTCAAATTTATATCCTGCTAAATCTCTCGTTAACGCTGTCCTGTTGTGGCTGGGAAAGTTATTTAGTGTCCGTCAAAGCACATTTTTTGTTCTGGGTTTAAATACAATTCCCAATTTAACAATTTCATAATTTAGTGGTTTCTGCTATATCAGAGCTATTTGAAATCTATCCCTAAAAGGGTATATAATATTCAAGGTGCACATTGGGTCATTCAGAATAACTTCACACACACCCGCTACTGTGTATTTCCAAGTCTAATTCTGTCACTAAACCCATACCTGTCACCCAGCGCCTAAATACTAGGCCTCAAATTTATATCCTGCTAAATCTCTCGTTAACGCTGTCCTGTTGTGGCTGGGAAAGTTATTTAGTGTCCGTCAAAGCACATTTTTTGTTCTGGGTTTAAATACAATTCCCAATTTAACAATTTCATAATTTAGTGGTTTCTGCTATATCAGAGCTACAGTCATGTGAAAAAATTAGGACACCCTTTGAAAGCATGTGGTTTTTTGTAACATTTTTAATAAAAGGTTATTTCATCTCCGTTTCAACAATACAGAGAGATTAAAGTAATCCAACTAAACAAAGAAAACTGAAGAAAAGTCTTTTCAAGATCTTCTGTAAATGTCATTCTACAAAAATGCCTATTCTAACTGAGGAAAAAGATAGGACACCCTCACATGTATTCCCTCTTAAATTGGCTCAGATCTCACACAGGTATATCACACCAGGTGCACATAATTAGTAGATCGTTACTCTGCATGTTGAATGAGGCTTGCCCTATTTAAACCTCAGACATTTAGTTTGGTGTGCTCCTGACTGTTGAAGTGAGAGTGAGCACCATGGTGAGAGCAAAAGAGCTGTCAGAGGACTTCAGAAAAAAGATTGTAGCAGCCTATGAGTCTGGGAAGGGATTTAAAAAGATCTCAAAAGATTTTGAAATCAGCCATTCCACTGTCCGGAAGATAGTCTACAAGTGGAGGGCTTTCAAAACAACTGCCAACATGCCCAGGACTGGTCGCCCCAGCAAGTTCACCCCAAGAGCAGACCGCAAGATGCTAAAAGAGGTCTCCAAAAACCCTAAAGTGTCATCTCGAGAACTACAGCAGGCTCTGGCTACTGTTGATGTAGAAGTACATGCCTCTACAATCAGAAAGAGACTGTACAAGTTTAACTTGCATGGGAGGTGTGCAAGGAGGAAACCTTTGCTTTCCAAGAGAAACATCGAGGCCAGACTGACATTTGCCAGAGATAAAGTTGACAAAGACCAGGACTTCTGGAATAATGTTCTTTGGACAGATGAGTCCAAAATTGAATTATTTGGACACAACAGCAGAGGACATGTTTGGCGTAAACCAAACACAGCATTCCAAGAAAAGAACCTCATACCAACTGTGAAGCATGGAGGTGGAAGTGTCATGGTTTGGGGCTGCTTTGCTGCAGCAGGACCTGGTCAGCTCACCATCATAGAATCCACGATGAATTCTACTGTGTATCAGAAGGTGCTTGAAGAACATGTGAGACCATCAGTTAGAAAATTAAAGCTGAAGCGGAACTGGACCATGCAACATGACAATGACCCAAAACATACTAGTAAATCAACCAAAGATTGGCTGAAAAAGAAGAAATGGAGAGTCCTGGAATGGCCAAGTCAAAGTCCAGATTTGAATCCCATTGAGATGCTGTGGGGTGACTTGAAAAGGGCTGTACGTGCAAGAAACCCCTCAAACATCTCACAGCTGAAAAAGTTCTGCATTGAGGAGTGGGGTAAAATTTCCTCAGACCGATGTCGAAGACTGGTAGATGGCTACAAGAACCGTCTCACTGCAGTTATTTCAGCCAAAGGAGGTAACACTCGCTATTAGGGGCAAGGGTGTCCTATCTTTTTCCTCAGTTAGAATAGGCATTTTTGTAGAATGACATTTACAGAAGATCTTGAAAAGACTTTTCTTCAGTTTTCTTTGTTTAGTTGGATTACTTTAATCTCTCTGTATTGTTGAAACGGAGATGAAATAACCTTTTATTAAAAATGTTACAAAAAACCACATGCTTTCAAAGGGTGTCCTAATTTTTTCACATGACTGTATTTGAAATCTATCCCTAAAAGGGTATATAATATTCAAGGTGCACATTGGGTCATTCAGAATAACTTCACACACACACGCTTCTGTGCATTTCCAAGTCTAATTCTGTCACTAAATCCATACCGGTCACCCAGCGCCTAAATACTAGGCCTCAAATTTATATCCCGCTGAATTTGAATACAATACATTGGGCCAAATAATATATTTGTTGTTGTGGTGAACCATAACAATGAGAAAAACATCTAGTAAGGGACGCGGACGTGGACATGGTCGTGGACATGGTCGGACAAGGTGGGTGACGTGAAGCCTCATTCTCTGCTATGACATGCAGACTGATTCTCTGCTGTCATGAAGCCAGATTGTCTGTTACGGGACCTCTCTGCTCTGCCTGTGTGCTAGGCCTAAATATATGCCAATGGACTGTTGCAGTGGTGGGTGACGTGAAGCCTCATTCTCTGCTATGACATGCAGACTGATTCTCTGCTGACATGAAGCCAGATCGTCTGTTACGGGACCTCTCTGCTCTGCCTGTGTGCTAGGCCTAAATATATGCCAATGGACTGTTGCAGTGGTGGGTGACGTGAAGCCTCATTCTCTGCTATGACATGCAGACTGATTCTCTGCTGACATGAAGCCAGATTGTCTGTTACGGGACCTCTCTGCTCTGCCTGTGTGCTAGGCCTAAATATATGCCAATGGACTGTTGCAGTGGTGGGTGACGTGAAGCCTCATTCTCTGCTATGACATGCAGACTGATTCTCTGCTGTCATGAAGCCAGATTGTCTGTTACGGGACCTCTCTGCTCTGCCTGTGTGCTAGGCCTAAATATATGCCAATGGACTGTTGCAGTGGTGGGTGACGTGAAGCCTCATTCTCTGCTATGACATGCAGACTGATTCTCTGCTGACATGAAGCCAGATTGTCTGTTACGGGACCTCTCTGCTCTGCCTGTGTGCTAGGCCTAAATATATGCCAATGGACTGTTGCAGTGGTGGGTGACGTGAAGCCTCATTCTCTGCTATGACATGCAGACTGATTCTCTGCTGTCATGAAGCCAGATTGTCTGTTACGGGACCTCTCTGCTCTGCCTGTGTGCTAGGCCTAAATATATGCCAATGGACTGTTGCAGTGGTGGGTGACGTGAAGCCTCATTCTCTGCTATGACATGCAGACTGATTCTCTGCTGACAGGAAGCCAGATTGTCTGTTACGGGACCTCTCTACTCTGCCTGTGTGCTAGGCCTAAATATATGCCAATGGACTGTTGCAGTGGTGGGTGACGTGAAGCCTCATTCTCTGCTATGACATGCAGACTGATTCTCTGCTGACATGAAGCCAGATTGTCTGTTACGGGACCTCTCTGCTCTGCCTGTGTGCTAGGCCTAAATATATGCCAATGGACTGTTGCAGTGGTGGGTGACGTGAAGCCTCATTCTCTGCTATGACATGCAGACTGATTCTCTGCTGACATGAAGCCAGATTGTCTGTTACGGGACCTCTCTGCTCTGCCTGTGTGCTAGGCCTAAATATATGCCAATGGACTGTTGCAGTGGTGGGTGACGTGAAGCCTCATTCTCTGCTATGACATGCAGACTGATTCTCTGCTGACATGAAGCCAGATTGTCTGTTACGGGACCTCTCTGCTCTGCCTGTGTGCTAGGTCTAAATATATGCCAATGGACTGTTGCAGTGGTGGGTGACGTGAAGCCTCATTCTCTGCTATGACATGCAGACTGATTCTCTGCTGTCATGAAGCCAGATTGTCTGTTACGGGACCTCTCTGCTCTGCCTGTGTGCTAGGCTTAAATATATGCCAATGGACTGTTGCAGTGGTGGGTGACGTGAAGCCTCATTCTCTGCTATGACATGCAGACTGATTCTCTGCTGTCATGAAGCCAGATTGTCTGTTACGGGACCTCTCTGCTCTGCCTGTGTGCTAGGCCTAAATATATGCCAATGGACTGTTGCAGTGGTGGGTGACGTGAAGCCTCATTCTCTGCTATGACATGCAGACTGATTCTCTGCTGACATGAAGCCAGATTGTCTGTTACGGGACCTCTCTCCTCTGCCTGTGTGCTAGGCCTAAATATATGCCAATGGACTGTTGCAGTGGTGGCTGACGTGAAGCCTCAGTCTCTGCTATGACATGCAGACTAATTCTCTGCTGACATGAAGCCAGATTGTCTGTTACGGGACCTCTCTCCTCTGCCTGGGTGCTGGGCCTAAATTTATGACAATGGACTGTTGCAGTGGTGGCTGACGTGAAGCCTGATTCTCTGCTATGACATGCAGACTGATTCTCTGCTGACATGAAGCCAGATCCTCTGTTACGGGACCTCTCTCCTCTGCCTGGGTGCTGGGCCTAAATTTATGACAATGGACTGTTGCAGTGGTGGCTGACGTGAAGCCTGATTCTCTGCTATGACATGCAGACTGATTCTCTGCTGACATGAAGCCAGATCCTCTGTTACGGGACCTCTCTCCTCTGCCTGGGTGCTGGGCCTAAATTTATGAAAATGGACTCTTACAGTGGTGGGTGACGTGAAGCCTGATTCTCTGCTATGACATGAAGACTGATTCTCTGCTGACATGAAGCCAGATTGTCTGTTACGGGACCTCTCTCCTCTGCCTGGGTGCCGGGGCCTAAATATCTGAGAATGGACTGTTCCAGTGGTGGGTGACGGGAAGCCAGATTCTCTGCTATGGAACCTCTCTCCAATTGATTTTGGTTAATTTTTATTTATTTAATTTTTATTTTAATTAATTTCCCTATCCACATTTGTTTGCAGGGGATTTACCTACATGTTGCTGCCTTTTGCAGCCCTCTAGCCCTTTCCTGGGCTGTTTTACAGCCGTTTTAGTGCCGAAAAGTTCGGGTCCCCATTGACTTCAATGGGGTTCGGGTTCGGGACGAAGTTCGGATCGGGTTCGGATCCCGAACCCGAACATTTCCGGGATGTTCGGCCGAACTTCTCGAACCCGAACATCCAGGTGTTCGCTCAACTCTATATTTCAACCCTGAACAAAAAATGTGCTTTGACGGACACTAAATAACTTGCCCAGCCACAACAGTACAGCGGTAACGACAGATTTAGCGGGATATAAATTTGAGGCCTAGTATTTAGGCGCTGGGTGACCGGTATGGATTTAGTGACAGAATTAGACTGGGATATGGCCAAAAAATAACCACACTATTGCTGGTTAAATGCACTTGGTGACGGGCGCAGCTTGCCCCTGATGTAGTATATGGCCAAAAAATGAACAGACTATTGCTGGTTAAATGCACTTGGTGTCACAGCTTGACCAACCACACTACTGAGGGTTAAATGCACTTGGTGACGGGCGCAGCTTGCCCCTGATGTAGTATATGGCCAAAAAATGAACAGACTATTGCTGGTTAAATGCACTTGGTGTGATAGCTTGACCAACCACACTACTGAGGGTTAAATGCACTTGGTGACGGGCGCAGCTTGCCCCTGATGTAGTATATGGCCAAAAAATGAACAGACTATTGCTGGTTAAATGCACTTGGTGACGGGCGCAGCTTGCCCCTGATTTAGTATATGGCCAAAAAATGAACAGACTATTGCTGGTTAAATGCACTTGGTGTGATAGCTTGACAAACCACACTACTGAGGGTTAAATGCACTTGGTGACGGGCGCAGCTTGCCCCTGATGTAGTATATGGCCAAAAAATTAACAGACTATTGCTGGTTAAATGCACTTGGTGACGGGCGCAGCTTGCCCCTGATTTAGTATATGGCCAAAAAATGAACAGACTATTGCTGGTTAAATGCACTTGGTGTGATAGCTTGACCAACCACACTACTGAGGGTTAAATGCACTTGGTGACGGGCGCAGCTTGCCCCTGATTTAGTATATGGCCAAAAAATGAACAGACTATTGCTGGTTAAATGCACTTGGTGTGACAGCTTCACCCTGATGTAGGCTTTAGCCAAAAAACAACCACACCATTGAGGGTTAAATGCCCTTGGTGACAGGCGCAGCTTGCCCCTGATGTAGTATATGGCCAAAAAATGAACAGACTATTGCTGGTTAAATGCACTTGGTGTGACAGCTTGACCAACCACACTACTGAGGGTTAAATGCACTTGGTGACGGGCGCAGCTTGCCCCTGATGTAGTATATGGCCAAAAAATGAACAGACTATTGCTGGTTAAATGCACTTGGTGTCACAGCTTGACCAACCACACTACTGAGGGTTAAATGCACTTGGTGACGGGCGCAGCTTGCCCCTGATGTAGTATATGGCCAAAAAATGAACAGACTATTGCTGGTTAAATGCACTTGGTGTGATAGCTTGACCAACCACACTACTGAGGGTTAAATGCACTTGGTGACGGGCGCAGCTTGCCCCTGATGTAGTATATGGCCAAAAAATAAACAGACTATTGCTGGTTAAATGCACTTGGTGTGACAGCTTCACCCTGATGTAGGCTTTAGCCAAAAAACAACCACACCATTGAGGGTTAAATGCACTTGGTGACAGGCGCAGTTTGCCCCTGATGTAGTATATGGCCAAAAAATAAACAGACGATTGCTGGTTAAATGCACTTGCTGTGACAGCTTCACCCTGATGTAGGCTTTAGCCAAAAAACAACCACACCATTGAGGGTTAAATGCACTTGGTCGCAGCTTGTGCTGGCGCACCACAAGACACAAAATGGCCGCCGATCACCCCAGAAAAATGTGACTGACAAACGGTCTGGGCAGCCTAAAAACAGTGAGCAATTGAGTATCAGCAGCTCAATGATCCACAGCTGCAGATCGATCAATAATCAAGTACTTTGGAGGAGTTAATCTGCCTAATCTCGCCCTACTGTCGCAGCCGCAACCTCTCCCTACGCTAATCAGAGCAGAGTGACGGGCGGCGCTATGTGACTCCAGCTTAAATAGAGGCTGGGTCACATGGTGCTCTGGCCAATCACAGCCATGCCAATAGTAGGCATGGCTGTGATGGCCTCTTGGGGCAAGTAGTATGACGCTTGTTGATTGGCTGCTTTGCAGCCTTTCAAAAAGCGCCAAGAAAGCGTCACAAAAGCGCCAAGAAAGCGACGAACACCGAACCCGAACCCGGACTTTTACGAAAATGTCTGGGTTCGGGTCCGTGTCACGGACACCCCAAAATTCGGTACGAACCCGAACTATACAGTTCGAGTTCGCTCATCCCTATATATAACGCTTTCCACATAAAAGTAAAAAAGATCCGGAACTAGCTGTGTCCATAAAACTTAGTCCGTTGTTCATGGAGCATTTAAAAGACATCCATATGTAAGTTGTGTACACATTTTTGACCAATACTCCTCAGTCATAGCCTTTTTCCTTTTATCTTGGATGATAACCAATCATGCTAAAGATCTTTTTTGTGCACTAAAATTTGTTAAGCAGTGAGATAGGACTAGTTGCTGCAATGTTTGTAGCTTTTATGAACAGTGCTCAGACTTTGTGGGAGAAGAAACATTATTTTGAGACAAAACAGCAACCATTAACTGTGAAATAGTAGCATAGTAACAGTAACATATTATAAATTATCATCATGATGGAGAATACAAGAGATAACATGTACATCATCACCAGACAGTAGATACACTGGAATAACTGCACTTGAATAAACAGTAATGCTTAACACAGAGCTGTCACCTGTCAGCCTGACACAGTTCCTGCATTAAGCTGCAGTGGTTGCTATATTACAACACCCTTTCTTAACACCTAAGGCTTAATCTTTAAGACCCAGCTTCTTCAACGGCTGCAGTGTCTTTCAACACTCAGTGGCTTTCTATCATTCTACTCTGCCATCTGTGTTCCATTTAACTTTGAGAGTCCATTTACATTTTCAATGTCCATCTTTCAGTGCCGTGCATGTACTGTATCTAATTTCTTCTTCTGAGGCCTTCTATCCTTTTGTTAGCTTCCCCTTCCAGAAGCTGGGATATGTCTTCCCAAGGTGTAGGTTCATATATGCTAACAATGCTTATCTTGTATGAGAGATGCTCAGATAGTTTAACTTTTTTTCTCTTGTTGAACATTGTGGCTCTGTATCTGGGTTTGGTTGTGTCTGCTCATTGGTGGGGCTTGGGCATGCATTCACTTCTGCTATTAATTCTGGAGACTCATAGGTAGTCTGCTTGGTGTCACTTTCAGTATTTTGTTGTGGTCTTGATTCCAGCTAAGTCATAACACCATCATTCAGATCATCAGTAAAAATTACACTGATGCTAACTACAGGTGAGCAAACTTTCTTTTTAAATTTGATTCGGACAGTTCGCCAAATTTTCCCCAAATTTTTGGTTCAATCCAAATTTATTTGTAATGAATTGCTTTAAAAAACATTTATTATTTTCCGTCTGCAGAGAGCCTATATATTGGTGTAGAACACTGTGTGTTGCAGAAACATGCATAGGTAGTCTGCTGTGTTAGTGAAATAGTTACTTTGTGTCTGTATGACTGGCAGTTGACAGGTGTCCCTCTTAGAATCGCTTTATACTTCACTCATTTAGTCAGTTACAGGGCCAAAAACTGATCAAATAACTCACGCTTGAACTCAGCCTTACAGGTCAATGTTAGCGTCAGGTATAAAGAACCGTGCAGTTGCCCAAGATTGTACTATAGAGTGAAAGAGCGCATTCATTTTACACCATCGTCAGCATTCCACATGGATTTCTACAGAACCTGTTCTGTTACATGCTAATGGCTGATATGGGGGCATGATGGCTTACATGGGGGCATGATGGCTTACATGGGGGGCTGATGGATGGGGGCTGATGGCTGACATGGGGGGCTAATGGCTGACATGGGGGGATGATGGCTGACATGGGGGCATAATGGCTGATATGGGGGGCTGATGGATGGGGGCTGATGCTCCTTTTACACCATCGTCAGCATTCCACATAGATTTCTACAGAACCTGTTCTGTTACATGCTAATGGCTGACATGGGGGCATGATGGCTTACATGGAGGCATGATGGCTTACATGGAGACATGATGGCTTACATGGGGGCTGATGGATGGGGGTTGATGGCTGACACGGGGGGCTAATAGCTGACATGGAGGAATGATGGCTGACATGGGGTCATAATGGCTGATATGGGGGGCTGATGGCTGACATGGGGGTCTGATCTGAGGCATTAGGGGTCTGATTTGAGGTCTGATTAACATTGAGGGTCTGATTGCTGGTCTGACCTGAGGTGTAATGGAAAATATTTTCTTTTCTTATTATCCTCCTCTTAAACCTAGGTGCGTCTTAGATGGCGAAAAATACAGTCCTAAAACCAGTGATTGTCTGAAGCAGAGAGAAGATACCAGGACCACACAGAGGAGAAGCCAGCTGCTGCAGACAGGACCAGGGCCAGGTGAGCTGCGAGGGGGGGAAGGGCTCTTCTGCGTGCGTTCAGTTTTTTTTCTCACACCCATCAATTGCAAGAGCTGTTATCGTCTGAAAGTATGAACAAGAATTGGACTTGCTCTGTAATTTGCAGAACAGTTGCAAAAATTCTGCCCCATAGATATGAATGGGTCAAAAAATGGTAGTTGTGTGCATGCGCTATTTGAATTCTTATGGTTCTTTACATTGACAATGTCAAATTCTGTGTTAAAGGAGCTGGTTCATAATTCTGGATACAATAACATTTCTGTGTTACTAGAGTCTGGACAACTAAATAAAAATTAAAATACAATTTGCTGTCATATGTGTAAACTTATTGTTAAGGTGTGGGATTTTATGAAGAAGTCAATGGATGTCACAATGGCACTAGATATTACGCCACAGTGGGGAAATGTTTATTCGGATCAATTTTTTCTATATCAAATGCAAATTTTTGGAAGAGCTTGGGAATTCAATATATTGCTCAGATCTTTTGAGATGGGGGTATTCTCACATTAGATGAGATTTCTCACTTAGTCAAAGTTTGTTAAATTAACAAGGTTAAATTAATTGGTTCAGATACAGGCAGTTGTATTCGGCTTACACTACTATGGGTTATTCACAATAGATTTATAGATATTTTGGTTAAAGCACAGGTACATAGGGTTAAACTATCACATATACACTGAACAAAAATAATAATGCAACACTTTCGGGTTTGCTTCTATTTTGTATAAGCTGAACTCAAAGATCTGAAACATTTTCTACATACACAAAAGACCCATTACTCTCAAATATTGATCACAAATCTGTCTAAATCTGTGTTAGTGAGCACTTCTCCTTTGATGAGATAATATATCCCACCTCACAGGTGTGGCATATCAAGGTGCTGATTAGACAGCATGAATATTGCACAGGTGTGCCTTAGACTGCACACAATAAAAGGCCACTCTGAAATGTGCAGTTTGATCACACTGCACAATACCACAGATGTCACAACATTTGAGGGAGTGTGCAATTGGCATGCTGACTGCAGGAATATCTACCAGAGCTGTTGCCCATAAAATAAATGTTCATTTCTCTACCATAAGCTGTCTCCAAAGGCATTTCAGAGAATTTGGCAGTACATCCAACCGGCCTCACAACTGCAGGCCACGTGTAACCACACCAGCTCTCCACATCCAGCATGTTTACCTCCACCCGGACAGCTGCAGCAACAATCGGTTTGCATAACCAAATAATTTCTGCACAAACTGTCAGAAACCATCTCAGGAAAGCTCATCTGCATGCTCATCGTTCTCATCGGGGTCTGGACCTGACTGCAGTTCGTTGTCGTACCTGACTTAAGTGGGCAAATGCTCAAATTTGATGGCATCCGGTCATGTTGGAGAGGCATTCTGTTCAAGGATGAGTCCCGGTTTTCACTGTTCAGGGCAGATGGCAGACAGCGTGTGTGGCGTTGTGTGGGTGAGCGTTTTTGCTGAAGTCCACATTGTGGATCGAGTGGCCCATGGTGGCGGTGGGGTTATGGTATAGGCAGGTATATGTTATGGACAACGAACACAGGTGCATTTTATTGATGGCATTTTGAATGCACAGAAATACCGTGATGAGATCCCGAGGCCTATTGTTGTACCATTCATCCACGACCATCACCTCATGTTGCAGCATGATAATGCACGGCCCCATATTGTAAGGATCTGTACACAATTCAAAGCTAAACACATCCCAGTTCTTGCATGGCCAGCATACTCACCAGACATTCGAGAGTAATTGTCATGGTCTTACCTTCTTGCTGTTCTCCTTCGTTTGACATGTGCTGGCGGCCATCTTGGTTTCTGGGTTTCTTGTAGCCTCCCACCCTGCGGCTTCTCCTTCCCACTGGGAGGAGCTGGATGCCTAGCTCATATATATAGGAGGTCTGTGGCTTCAGTTCCTTGCTTGGTCCTCCTGTGTTCACATGCTTCTAAGACTGCTGCTGCTTCTGGTTCCTGATCCTGGCTTCGTCTGACTACCCTGCTGGTTCCTGATCCAGGCTTTGTCTGACTACCCTGCTGGTTCCTGATCCAGGCTTCGTCTGACTACCCTTCTGGTTCCTGACCTCTGGCTTCGCAAGACCCTGCTTCGGTTTAGCCATCCGTTTGGACTTTTGCCTCACAGCTTGATTTTCAATAAAGCCTTCTTATTTCCACTTATCTCTTGTTGTACGTCTGGTTCATGGTTCCATGACATTAGGACCAAGCCATGAATTCTGACGGTACAGGGCCATCCTCGCTACCTACGCTGGTTGCCAGACTTGATCAGCAGGATCACCTGTTGGGTCGGTTCGCTGTGGCGTTGCAAACCCTGCTTGAACGCACGGCTCATTTAGCTTCCGTTGCCGATGGGTCGGTTGTCGCTCCTGGGCCCGCTCCTACTGCCGCTCCGGTTGTTGCGCCAGAGTCTACCCCGACACCTGTTGCTGCACCTGCGGTGTTTCGGGGTATGACCGGTTCTGCCCCCCTTCCACAGCGCTTTGGGGGAGAGCCAACTCAGTGCCGAGGTTTCCTTAACCAGGTGGGCATTTATTTCGAGTTGCTGCCACATGCCTTTCCTACTGAGAGATCAAAGGTGGGCTTCTTGATCTCGCTGCTCTCGGACAAGGCCTTGGCCTGGGCCAGCCCTTTATGGGAGAACAACAATCCGGTGGTTGCCGAGTTTTCCGGTTTTGTTGCTTCTCTTTGGAAGGTATTCGATGTGCCGGCTCGTGCTGCCTCTGCTGCGAAGCTCCTTATGTCCATCAGACAGGGTTCACGATCCGTAGCTGAATACGCCATTGAGTTTCGTACCCTGGCAGCAGAGGTGGGCTGGAATAATGAGGCTCTGGTCGCTGCTTTCTCTCATGGTCTCTCGGATGCCTTGAAGGATGAGGTTGCAGCTAAGGACCTACCAGTGGAGCTCGAGTCTCTTATTTCTTTCCTGATTTTGATTGACACCAGACTCAGGGAGAGACCTTCCTTTAAGGAGAGCCTGCGGAGGTCTTCTAACAGATTGGCGCCTACGTTTGCTGTCCCACCCGTGCCTCCCTCTCCTCCCACGCCTCCTGGGGATGACTTTTCTGGGGGTGAACCCATGCAGCTGGGGTTTGCTCGCCTGTCCGAGGGGGAGAGGGCACTCCGGAGACGCGAGGGCCGATGCATGTACTGTGGTCTCGGTGGGCATTTTCGGTTGGCATGCCCGAACCGTCCGGGAAACGCTCGCACCTGAGATCCTGTCGGGGGCAGATCTTGGGTGGAGTCTCCTCGTCCCCGGTTTCCCGTGTTGACAAACCACTGATTACTGTTGTCCTCTCCTGGGTCGGGGGCTCGGTGACGACCCAGGCGTTGGTGGACTCTGGTGCTGGTGGTTTGTTCATTGATAGTGTGTTCGCTGCCGCCAATTCCATTCCTCTGCAGCCTCGAGGTTCCCCACTGGCTCTTGAGGCGATAGACGGCAGACCCCTTCTGCCGCCACACGTGACTCATGAGACCCTTCCAGTGGGGATGGCCATTGGTGCCGTTCACAGAGAGTCGGTCTGTCTCCAGGTTATTTCGTCTCCACACTACTCGGTGGTCTTGGGGTACCCCTGGCTCCAGAAGCATAATCCGACTTTCGATTGGAGATCGGCCGAGATCCTCTCGTGGTCACCGCAGTGTGGGGCTAGTTGCATCCATGGGTCTGTCAAGTTGCTGTGTACTTCCTCGGACTCTCTGTTGCCTCCTGAATACGAGGAGTACCGGGATGTATTCGATAAGGTGCGTGCGGTTGCCCTACCTCCGCACCGCCCATATGATTGTGCCATAGAGTTACAATCTGGTGCCGTTCCTCCTCGTGGCAAAGTCTATCCACTGTCGGTAGCGGAGAATGAGGCCATGGAGGAGTACGTGAGGGAGGCGCTTTCACGCGGACACATTCGCAAATCCTCGTCCCCGGCAGGGGCTGGATTTTTCTTTGTGAAAAAGAAGGGCGGTGAGTTGAGGCCTTGCATCGATTACAGGGGTCTCAATCGCATCACGATCAAGAACGCTTACCCGATACCCTTGATTTCCGAGCTGTTCGATCGCCTCAAAGGGGCCACGGTCTTTACCAAACTCGACCTGAGGGCGGCATATAACCTGGTAAGGATCAAGGCGGGCGATGAGTGGAAGACCGCGTTTAACACCAGGACCGGTCATTATGAATCCTTGGTTATGCCCTTTGGGTTGTGCAATGCGCCCGCAGTCTTCCAGGAATTCATCAACGATGTTTTCCGTGACCTGTTGCAGCAGTGTGTGGTGGTCTATTTGGATGACATCTTGGTATATTCTGAATCCATGGAGGCCCACATTCTGGATGTCAGACGAGTGTTGCAACGGTTACGAGAGAACAAGCTGTTCGGTAAGCTTGAGAAATGCGAAATTCACAGATCCCAGGTAACCTTCTTAGGTTACATCATTTCCGCTGAGGGGTTCTCCATGGATCCTGAGAAGGTTTCGGCTGTCTTACAGTGGCCCCAGCCCAGTGGTCTTCGTGCCCTGCAGCGCTTTTTGGGCTTCGCCAATTATTATCGGAAGTTCATCAGGGACTTTTCCATGCTAGCCAAGCCTCTCACGGATCTGACCAGGAAGGGCAGTAATCCCCAGGTCTGGCCGCTCGAGGCCATCCGAGCTTTTGAGGCTCTAAAGTCCGCCTTTGTGTCGGCTCCGATTCTGTCGCATCCCAACCCTGGGTTGCCTTTTGTCCTCGAGGTGGATGCGTCTGAGACGGGAGTAGGCGCCCTTCTGTCTCAGCGTAGAACACTCTGCTTCCTTGTGGGTTTTACTCCCGGAAACTGTCTCCCGCGGAGTGCAACTATCAGATTGGTGACAGGGAGTTATTGGCCATCGTGCAGGCCCTTAAAGAATGGAGGCACTTGCTCGAGGGCTCGGTGGTTCCGGTTCTCATCCTGACGGACCACAAGAATCTGACCTACCTCTCTGAGGCCAAGAGATTGACACCACGTCAGGCCAGATGGGCTCTGTTCTTGTCACGTTTTAATTACGTGGTCTCCTACCTACCCGGTCCCAAGAACATCAGAGCGGATGCCTTATCACGGCAGTACTCCGAGCTGTCCGGGGAGGAGTCGATTCCGACTTCGGTCATACCTCCGAATCAGATCCTGGCCGCCATTCGCACCAGCCTGACCTCTCCCCTGGGTGAGCAGATTTTGGCAGCTCAATCTGGTGCTCCCTCTGGGAGACCCAACGGCAGATGTTTTGTGCCTGAGGAGTTGTGCACTCGGTTGTTGCAAACCTACCATAACTCCAAGGCCGCGGGGCATCCTGGAAAGAATCAGCTGTCATGGGCTGTTTCACGTCTGTTCTGGTGGCCTTCTCTACGTTCCGACATCGCCGCATATGTAGCGGCATGCTCCGTTTGTGCCCAGAGTAAATCCCCTCGGCACCGTCCGTTGGGACTTTTGCAACCCATAGCCACCGGGGAGCGTCCATGGTCACACCTGGGGATGGATTTCATTGTGGACCTCCCTGCATCCCGAGGCCATACGGTCATTCTCATGATTGTGGATCGGTTTTCCAAAATGTGCCACTGTGTTCCTCTCAAGAAGTTACCCTCTGCACGAGAGTTGGCCACGATTTTTGCCAGGGAGGTCTTCCGGTTGCACGGTTTGCCCAAGGAGATTGTGTCGGATCGGGGGAGTCAGTTTGTGTCCAGGTTCTGGCGCTCCTTTTGCTCCCAGTTGGGGATTCATCTCTCTTTCTCCTCGGCCTACCACCCTCAGTCCAATGGGGCCGCAGAACGATCCAATCAGGCCTTGGAGCAATTCCTTCGTTGCTATGTCTCCGATCACCAAGACAATTGGGTTGACCTCCTGCCTTGGGCTGAGTTTGCCAGAAACACGGCGGTGAACTCTTCCTCTGGGACGTCTCCCTTCATGGCCAATTATGGGTTCCAACCTGCCGTGTTACCGGAGGTATTCTCTCCCCAGGATATTCCGGCTGTGGAGGATCACCTTTCCATCCTACGTGCTTCTTGGGTACAGATCCAGAGGTCCCTTGAGGTCTCTGCGCAGCGCCAGAGACTCCAGGCTGATCGCAGACGAGCGCCCGCTCCTTCCTACCAGGTCGGAGACCGCGTATGGTTGTCCACCCGCAACCTCAACCTTCGAGTGCCCACTCCCAAGCTGGCGCCTCGCTTTGTTGGTCCCTTCCGAGTGCTTCGCAGGGTAAACCCGGTAGCCTATGCCCTTGCGCTTCCTCCTGGCATGCAGATCTCCAACGTGTTTCATGTCTCCCTGTTGAAGCCACTGGTGTGTAATCGTTTCACTTCCTCGGTTCCTCGGCCTCGTCCGGTCCAAGTGGGCAATCGTGAGGAGTATGAGGTGAGCAATATCCTGGACTCACGCCTGGTCCGCGGTCGGGTGCAGTTTTTGGTCCATAGGCGTGGTTATGGTCCAGAGGAGCGTTCCTGGGTTCCCTCCGCAGATGTCCATGCTCCTGCCTTGCTCCGAGCCTTCCACGCACGCTTCCCTCAGAAACCGTTCTTTACTCCGCGGAGGAGGGGCCCTTGAGGGGGAGGTACTGTCATGGTCTTACCTTCTTGCTGTTCTCCTTCGTTTGACATGTGCTGGCGGCCATCTTGGTTTCTGGGTTTCTCGTAGCCTCCCACCCTGCGGCTTCTCCTTCCCACTGGGAGGAGCTGGATGCCTAGCTCATATATATAGGAGGTCTGTGGCTTCAGTTCCTTGCTTGGTCCTCCTGTGTTCACATGCTTCTAAGACTGCTGCTGCTTCTGGTTCCTGATCCTGGCTTCGTCTGACTACCCTGCTGGTTCCTGATCCAGGCTTCGTCTGACTACCCTGCTGGTTCCTGATCCAGGCTTCGTCTGACTACCCTTCTGGTTCCTGACCTCTGGCTTCGCAAGACCCTGCTTTGGTTTAGCCATCCGTTTGGACTTTTGCCTCACAGCTTGATTTTCAATAAAGCCTTCTTATTTCCACTTATCTCTTGTTGTACGTCTGGTTCATGGTTCCATGACAGTAATGTGTTTTTTTGTGTATGTAGAAAATGTTTGAGATCTTTGAGTTCAGCTCATGCAAAATGGGAGCAAAACCGAAAGTGTTGCATTTATATTTTTGTTCAGTGTATATAAAGGTCTGATTCATGACATATTACATAAAGTGTGCTTTCCCAGTTGGCTGAGATGGAGACGAGAATTCCCTGGATTAAACCAGGCAGACTGGGACAGGATTTACAGGAGCATTAGTAGTTGTTCAGTCAATACAAATTATATCTTAGTACAATTTAATTTAGTTCATTGGTTGTATGTCTTCCCTGCCAGAATAGTCAAGATGCATGGGGGGCTTAACTTGGGATGCCCTCGGGGGGGGGACCATGAGTTTGCTGATTTCATGCATCTTTGTTGGTACTGTAGATACATACAGGCATTTTGAAATCATTAAAAACAAGCTTAGGATTTTGCTGCCTTTTATATTCAAGTGGCTATCCTTAATGATCTTGGGAGCGTCTCCGGTTCTGTTCATAAGTCCAAAGTTATCACTACGGTTCTTATACTGGCCACAATGATTATAGCGCATGGGTGGATGGCTAGATCATCTCTTAGCATCCACAATTGGGTCAAACTTGTGAATAAAGTGAAGGCTTATGAAAAAATGTAATACTATTCTCAGAATAAGTTAGAAGTATGGACCAAAATATAGTCCTCATGGTAGAGAGATTGTATCACCCCTGTTTCCTTATTTTTTGGTTTGGGCTCGCTCCACTAGGAGTAGAAGAATTTGGGTTGGTTATTATGTAGCATTTGCGGGTAATTAAGTAAGCAGATTTGCTGTGTATGTCAACTTCTCTATTTATTTTGGGTGGAAAGGCAAGTTCTCCTTGGGGTAATTATGCCCCCATCCACACTAAACACCCACTCTGATGCCACACTACTGGCCAGGCAGGTAAGTTTATCCAGAGAAAACTCAGACAGTTTATGCCAGAAATTAAGTTTGGCTACCCAGTAGTCCAGGGGATCTTGGATGTCGGGTAGCAGGGTGCATTCTCCAACAACTGTTGAGTCAACACCTGTTGCTGCTCCTGCCCCCCCATACCCCGCTAACAGCCATGGCAGTGAAAAGTGAGCGCAGAGGCCCCCTCCCGGTCAGACCTTCATGAGGATAGGTGAAAGCGCACATAAGCAACTGCCAACTGACTACATAGGATGTCTTGGTAGTAGTTTAGTTTATCCTCCGTCTCAGCAGGTGTAAAAATGGGCCCCATTTTGGAGCACTAGTGAAGGTCTAACATGGGGAGGTCCAGTAGTCATCCCTCTCCTAAATGGTGATAATATGGCTGTTTCTACGCAAGCAACTCAACATGCATCTGGTCATTTGAGAAAGATACAATCTCCACTGCATACTGCCACGGTGTGTTGGTGTCATCTCCCTGGTCTTCTGCATTGCCCTTTACCTCTTCCTGCTCCTCTCCTGTCACTTGTAAAGAAAAAACACCCATTTCTGTATATATTATTTGTGTGTGAATATCCTCCGCCTCTTTCTTCTTCTCCAGTTCAGCCCACACAGGGTTCAGGTGGCCGTGAGATGTAGGCACCTTGTCTCCTGTCCCCTGGCCAGCCAGATTCATTAACATCTGCTCCAGGACATGAAGGAGTAGAATGACATAGTTTATCCCGTTGTCCTGGTGACTGACAAATGGCAAAGGGCCTGAGCAAACGGCAGATGTCACACATGAGCTGCCACTGGCTAACGTCAAAGTTTCACAGAGGAGTGCTCCTGTCTGCCTGCATCATCAAGAAGTCATTGATGGCCTTCATCTGCTCATATAGTCGGTCCAACACATGGAGTTCCAATGGGTGGAAACGTCGCATATGAGGCGATGTTGGGGTACACTATTGTGCTCTTGCAGCTCAATGAAGACATGCTTTGCAGTGAAAGAGTGGCTGAAGTGCATGTACAGTTTCCTAGCCATTTTCAGGATGTCTTGCAGTTGGGTGGAAGACTTCAGGAACTACTTTACAACCAGATGAAAAACATGTGCCATACAGGGTGCATGGGTCAGCCCTCCTTGATGCAGCGCCAACACAATGTTTTCCTGCTGTCAGTGACCATGGTTCCGATCTTAAGTTAGCGAGGAGATAGCCAGGATTTGATTTCCCCTCTAGAAGGACTCAGAGCAGTTCCTCCCCGGTGTGACTCAGTTTGCCTAGGTAAACCAGGTGCAGAACAGTGTGACACGCCATGCTCTGCACAAGTGGTATGCTGGAGTAGCACTCCGAATTGTGCCTGCAGTAGAGGTTGAGGACAAGGTGGAGGATGAATGAATGTACTTATATATACAATAAAAACACCCCAAAACTTGTTGTATCAGACCACAATTTCACACCAATTCCACAATTAGGGATTTAACGATATGCTTATGTATAATACAACTTGAGCAACCTAAAATGTATAGTATCCACTCGCAATTTCACCCCAATTGGACAATCAAGGATTAATGGATTGAATTACAGTATATATAAAACACAGTGTATACCCTAAATTCTGCAGAATCAGACCACAGTTTTACCCCAGTAACAGAATTAAGAATTATTGGCATTACTGATGTAACAAAGAATGCAAACAGCCTTAAATCTGAAGTATTAGATCACCTTTTTGCAGCCCCAATTAGTGTAGCAAGGTGTAATAGAATAGCTCCTATGACACAGGCTTTACACTATGCAATTGGTCCCTGCTCTCTCCCTATAGTGTTGATAATGCCTCTAACGTCTCTCTCTCTGCACTAAGTTCACTGTAAAATGGCAGAGAACGGGCAGTAGGAGGCTTTTTGCAGGGCTGTGACATCACAGGGGCTGGGTATCTGCTGATTGGTTGTCTGCATGGCATTATGGGTGCTCTCTCGTTCCCGTGCTTCTTACTTCCTCTTTCTAACACGTGCAGCAGCCATTTAAAAAAAAATGTGATTCGTTACCACGAAGCACGAGGAAATTCGGCTTCGGGACTAATGACATTTTTTTCTGAATTCCACTTTGTCAACTTCCATTCACTCAACTTTAATCACCATCAATATGTAGACTACCAGAGATATCATCCACTTCCTCACCAGACAGTACATCCACTGGAATAACCGCACTTGAATAAATTGTGAAGCCTAACACAGTGCCATCTACTATCAGCTTAACATAGTTCCTCCTACATTAAGCTGCAGCTGCTGCTTCATGTTAACACTAGTTTCACACACACACACACATACACATAGTGATGTCCCGAACTATTCGCCGGCGAATAGTTCCCGGCGAACATAGCTTGTTCGCGTTCGCTGCTGCGGGCGAACATATGCAATGTTCGGTACGCCCCCTATACATCATCATTAAGAAAATTTTGACCCTCTACCTCACAGTCAGCAGACACATTCCAGCCAATCAGCAGCAGACCCTCCCTCCCAGACCCTCCCACCTCCAGGACAGCATCCATTTTAGATTCATTCGGAATCTGTTTTCACAGTGAGAGGAGGGAGAGTGCTGCTGCTGCTGCTGATTCAATAGGGAAAGCGTTAGCTAGGGCATTGTTCTGTGTCTACAGACTCATCTGCTGTAAGGACAGCGTCCAGACAGCACCCCAAAAAGCCCTTTTCAGGGCTGGTACATCAGTCTGCTTTTTTTTTAATATATATATATATATATATATATATATATATATTGCAGTTGCCTGGCTGCCTGTGTGTGAGAGGCTGCAGGCTCAGTCATAGACAGCACTGTGTGCACAGTGCACACCATTCATACAGGGTGTGACAGAAAATACCTCGCAGATGAAAAAAAAAATCTATTTAATATTTTTCTGTGATCTAATCACATTTGCAAACCCGTGTGTGTCAGGCACCCACACATACTCTATTGTGTCCACTGGCTAGTGGCTGGCTAGGCCTGAACTCATATTGTTACAGGGTGTCATTCACCCAAATACCTTTCAGAAAAAATAAAAAAAATTTAAAATTTAACTGTGATCTAATCACATTAGCACGCCCGTGTGTGTCAGGCGCCCACACATACTCTATTGTGTCCACTGGCTAGTGGCTGGTTAGGCCTGCCCTCATACCGTTAAAGGGTGTCATTCGCCCAAATACCTTTCAGAAAAAATATATATATTTCAAATTTAACTGTGATCTAATCACATTAGCAAGCCCGTGTGTGTCAGGCGCCCACATTATACTCTATTGTGTCCACTGGCTAGTGGCTAGGCCTGCACTCATACCATTACAGGGTGTCATTCGCCCAAATACCTTTCAGAAAAAAAAATCTATTTAAAATGGAACTGTGATCTAATCACATTAGCAAGCCCGTGTGTGTCAGGCGCCCACACATACTCTATTGTGTCCACTGGCTAGTGGTTGGTTAGGCCTGCACTCATACCGTTACAGGGTGTCATTCGCCCAAATACCTTTCATAAAAAAATAATCTATTTAAAATTTAACTGTGATCTAATCACATTTGCAAGCCCATGTGTGTCAGGCCCCCACACAGACTGTACTGTGCCCACCACTTATATTGAGTGGCACAGTACCTTGCACGCATAGTAACACTTATCTAATAAAAAATGACAGGCAGAGGCAAGCCACGCCGCAGGGGCCGTCGTGTTCGTGGTGCTGTGATTTCCACTGGCCCTGGAATAATGCCCAGTGTTCAGAGGCCATGTACCCTGAACCCAAAACATTCTGAGAAAATAGTTGACTGGCTTACACAGGACACCCAATCTTCAACAGCTTCCGCTAAGAACCTTGACGCAGCATCCTCCTCCAGCTCAGCTTTGGTCACCACTCTCCCGCCCGCCGCCACCACCACCACTACCACCACAGCCACCACCGCCCCTTCACTTGATCCCTCAGAGGATTTATTTACACATCAGTTGGATGAAATTAGTGATGCACAACCAATATTGCCAGGGGATGTAGATAACACGGATATGTCTCAGTCAGGCAGCATTACACACATGGACGTACAGTGTGATGATGATGATGTTGTACCCGCTGCTGCTTCCTTTGCTGAGGTGTCAGATACAAGTGAAGCGGTTGATGATGACGATGTGTCCGTGGATGCCACAGTGGGTGCCTGCTCGAAGAGAAGAAGAAGAGGGGGAAAGTTCAGAAGGGGAGACAGAGAGAAGGAGGAGATGAGTTGGAAGCAGGGGGAGGTCGTTGCAAGGAGCTAGTGGCACAGTCAGACAGCATGTATCGGCACCTGGGGTCAGCCAGACAGCACGCCAATCAACGCATGCTGTTGCCACCACCAGAATGCCGTCATTGCAAAGCTCAGCAGTGTGGCATTTTTTGTGTGTGTCTGCCTCTGACAACAGCGATGCCATTTGCAACCTGTGCCAAAAGAAACTGAGTCGTGGGAAATCCAACACCCACCTAGGTACAACTGCTTTGTGAAGGCACATGATCGCACATCACGAACGCCTATGGGATCAACACATGATGACGAGTAGAAGCAGCACACAAGCTCAAAGCCACCATCCTCCTCCTGGTCTAGCATCTTCAGCCACGTCAACCACTGCTGTCCTCCTTGCCCCCTCTCAACCACCCGCCACTCCGCCTCTCATCTTGAGCAGTTCCATCAGTCAGGTGTCTGTTAAGGAAATGTTTGAGCGTAAGAAGCCAATGTCACAGAGTCAACCCCTTGCCCGGCGTCTGACAGCTGGCTTGACGGAACTCTTAGCCCGCCAGCTTTTACTATACCAGCTGGTGGAGTCTGAGGCCTTAAAAAAATTTGTCGCTATTGGGACACCACAGTGGAAGGTACCCGGACAATTTTTTTTTCTAATAAGGCAATCCCAAAACCTCTACTCGGTGATTGAAAAGGAAGTCATGGCATCTCTGGCATACAGTGTTGGGGCAAGGGTCCATCTGACCACTGATACCTGGTCTGCAAAGCACTGTCAGGGCAGGTATATCACCTACACTGCGCATGTCAACCTGCTGACGGCTGCCAAGCATGGAATGCGTGGCTATGCAGCGGAGTTGGTGACACCGCCACGACTTACAGGCAGGCCTACTGCCACCTCCTCTACTCCTCCTACTCCATCCTCTTCCATAACCTCCTCGGCTGAGTCCTCTTCTGCTGTGGCAGTCTGGCTGCACATAAACTGAACCCCCCCCCAGCTCGCCAGGGGCTATTCCACATCTCGGATACAACAGTGTCACGCTGTCTTGGGGTTGACTTGCCTGAAAGCAGAGAGCCACACCGGACCAGCACTCCTGTCCGCCCTGAACGCACAGGTGGATCAGTGGCTAACCCCGCACCAACTGGAGATCGGCAAAGTGGTGTGTGACAATGGAAGCAATTTGTTGGCGGCATTGAATTTGGGCAAGTTGTCACATGTGCCGTGTATGGCACATGTGTTGAATCTCATAGTACAACGCTTTGTGTCTAAGTACCCAGGCTTACAGGACGTCCTCAAGCAGGCCAAGAAGGTGTGTGGCCATTTCAGGCGTTCCTACACGGCCATGGCGCACTTTGCAGACATTCAGCGCCGAAACAACATGCCAGTGAGGTGCTTGATTTGCGACAGCCCAACACGTTGGAATTCAACACTCCTAATGTTAGACCGCCTACTTCAACAAGAAAAAGCCGTCAACGAGTATTTGTATGACCGGGGTGCTAGGACAGCCTCTGCAGAGCTGAGAATTTTTTTGACACGTTACTGGACGCTCATGCACAATGACTGTAGGCTCATGCGTCCTTTTGAGGAAGTGACAAACCTAGTCAGTCGCACCGAAGGCACCATCAGCGACCTCATCCCATTTGTTTTCTTCCTGGAGCGTGCCCTGCGAAGAGTGCTGGATCAGGCTGTAGATGAGCGTGAAGAGGAAGAGGAAGAGTTGTGGTCACCATCACCACCAGAAACAGCCTTGTCATCATCGCTTGCCAGACCTGCAGCAACGCTGCAAGAGGAGGAAGAGGAGTCAGAGGAGGAATGTGGCTTTGAGGAGGAGGAAGACCAACCACAGCAGGCATCCCAGGGTGCTCGTTGTTGTCACCTATCTGGGACCCATGGTCTTGTACGTGGCTGGGGGGAAGAACAGACCGTCAATGACATCAGTGAGGAGGAGGAACGGGAAATAAGTAGCTAGGCATCCAACCTTGTGCAAATGGGGTCTTTCATGCTGTCATGTCTGTTGAGGGACCCTCGTATAAAAAGGATGAAGGAGAATGACCTGTACTGGGTGGCCACGCTACTAGACCCCCGGTATAAGCAGAAAGTGGCAGAAATGTTACCAAATTACCGGAAGTCAGAAAGGATGCAGCAGTTCATAACCAAACCAGCTTTACACAGCTTATAAGGGGGATGTCACAGCACAACGGGAATCTAACTGGGGAAGAGGTCAAAGTAATCCTCCTCCTACCATGACCACGGCGGCAAGGACAGGACGCTTTACAGATGTGTTGTCGATGGAGGACATGCAGAGCTTTTTCAGTCCTACACATCGCCACAGCCCTTCGGGATCCAGCCTTAGAGAACGACTCGACCAACAGGTGGCAGAATGCCTCGCCTTAACTGCAGATATCGACACTCTGAGGAGCGATAAACCCCTTGACTACTGGGTGTGCAGGCTTGACCTGTGGCCTGAGCTATCCCAGTTTGCGATAGAACTTCTGGCCTGTCCCGCTTCAAGTGTCCTGTCAGAAAGGACCTTCAGTGCAGCAGGAGGCATTGTCACTGACAAAAGATCCCAAAGGGACTGACAGTGGGGGATACGTTTGACTAACAAAAGGCCTGATGATATGCCTTGGCCTCAAAATGGTCCCCACGCTGCTGTATTTAATGTCTGCATACCGGATGACTTTCGTGAATTCTCCGCCACCAACTAGGGTTCAAGCCGCAATGTCACCTTTCTGCAACAATACCTAATTTTTCAGGCATGTGTCCATGCCTAATTTTTCTGGCATCTAGTGCTGCACTGTGGCTGCAAAAACAAAACAAAAAAAAGGCACATACATGTGTCAATTCCCCTTCGTGATCGGTACCTTGTTGTGGTGAAGGGGCTTGCGTATCACAATGAAGCGATCATCACCTCTATGAGTGTGTTGGCAATGTTGCCACACCCCAGATAAGGCCGTTGCTTCATTATGATCAGACTAAAAGCGATCGGCTGGATAATTCTTCATAGAAAAAACATTAACGTTTTTTTAAGTTGTTTTTAATACATAAAATAAAAAATCATAATAAAGTCTCTTAATAGTTTCGTAGAAATAATGCAGACAATTTAAAAAATCCCCATCAATTCCAATACAAAGCAAGTACAAAGCGGGACATGGCTAGCTTGGTATCCAACCTTGTGCAAATGGGAAGTTTGCGGTTGGGCAAATGGACTGTTTGCGGTTGTTAGCGGTGCATTAAAAGGGGAGTTTGATCTGTCAATGTCTGTGAAGAGGGCGTAACCCTTACACTACCTGATCGATACAACATCATACATGATCGTATACACACACTGGTTGTTTTAAACCACGTTGTTCAAAAAAAATTAGGATTGTTAGGTGATTTATGCCCTTTATGGATTAAAATCCAACTCTGCGTCAACTATGTAATTTTCCATGGGAGTTTTGCCATGGATCTCCCTCCGGCATGCCACAGTCCAGGTGTTAGTCCCCTTGAAACAACTTTTCCATCACTACTGTGGCTAGAAAGAGTCCCTGTGGGTTTTAAAATTCACCTGCCTATTGAAGTCAATGGCGGTTCGCCCGGTTTGCCCGTTCGCAAACATTTGCAGAAATTCACATTCGCCGTTCGCGAACGGAAAATTTTATGTTCGCAACATCTCTAGTGGTCCATAGTCTCCGTATGTAACACAGATACCTGAGGACGTATCTCAACATCAACATGTGGGTCTACTAGTTCGAACATGGCAGTTTCTGCTGTTTTGGGCGTCAACTTATACAAAAAGGTGGGGCCTGTAAACCAAATTGTATCCTTGAGACGGTCAGCAGGGGCGGATCTAGTTGCTTGGTCTGCAGGGTTGAAATGCGTAGGTTATCATTTCTATTGTTCAGGAGAGGTAGATCTTTTGATCTTTAGAACTCTATTGTTGACGTAGACATAGAAGCGTCTAGCTTCATTACAGATATATCCTAGTACTATCTTGCTATCTGTATAGAACTTAGAGTCTTTAATCTCCAGGTCCATTTCTGTAGCGATGAGTTCGGCTAACTCCACCGCTAACACAGCGGCACATAGTTCCAGGCGTGGTATTGTGTGCTCCTGGAGTGGCTTTAATTTCGCTCTGCTCATGACGAACCCTACATGGCATTGTCCACTCGTATCTAACGTCTTCAAGTAAGCTACAGCCGCAATTGCTTTGACTGAAGCATTGCAGAAAACACAACTTTTTTGTGTCTCAACCTTGGTAAGTGGTACAGAAACATATGGACTAGCTATGTGAAGATAAGATAAGGCTGTAAGGGAATTTTTCCAGGCCATCCACGTGGCTCTTTCCTTCATGGGAAGGGGAGTGTCCCAGTTCGACACTTCTCTGGTGAAGTCTCTTAACATAGCTTTCCCTTTGATTATTATAGGAGCTGCAAATCCCAGTGGGTCATATAAACTGCTTATGGCCGACAGTACTCCTCTGTGAGTAAAGGGTTTTTCTTCTCTGTTAACCTGGAAGGTGAAGGCATCAGCTTTTAGGTCCCAGAGTAGGCCAAGGCTCTGTTGCATCGGAGGTGAGTCAAAGCCTAGATCTAAATCCTTTAAGTTTTCTGAATGGTACTGAGAAGAAAATGCTTCCATCAATTTCTGCCTGTTAGAAGCGATCTTGTGTAGCCTCAGGTTAGACAGAGAGAGCATGTCCTGGGTTCTTTTAAGAAGATTGATTGCAGTCTCATCTGAGGGCATTGATTTCAGACAGTCATCCACATAGAAGTCCTTCTCTACAAAGAGTCTGACATCCGCTCCATACTTCTCTTCTACTTTCTGAGCTGCATGTCTTAATCCATAGATGGGAACTGCAGGAGTAGGACTATTGTCGAAGATGTGAACTTTCATACGATACTCTGTAACATCTTTAGAGGGATCGTTGTCCTTGAACCATAGGAATCTCAATAAATGTCTATGTTCTATTTTTAACTAGGAAGCAATGGAATATCTGTTGGATATCAGCAGTGAAGGCAACAGAGTCTCTTCGAAAACGGAGAAGCACTCCTATGAGCTTGTTGTTTAGATCCGGGCCTGACAGCAAAACGTTGTTCAATGATACTCAATCATACTTGGCACTTGAGTCAAACACTACGATGATGTGACCTGGCTTCTTCGGGTAATACACCCGAAACATGGTCTGGTACCAGTGCTCTTCCGAGTCTCGAAGTACAGGTGCTAGCTCTGCATGACCATTCCAGAATTTCTTTTCCATGAAGGTAAAGAAGTGGTCTCTCATCTCAGGTTTACTTTGTAGGCTGTGTCTGAGAGAGACAAATAAGTTGAAAACTTGCTCTCTATTGTTGAGTAAGCGTTGTCCTCAAGGTTTAAAGGGTAGAGGTGCAACCCAGCTTTTTGTTTTGTCCTGCACCATTCCGTGCTACATTATATCTAGGAACAGTCTATCTTCGAATGCCATCGCTATACGATTGTCCTATTTAGTCTTGCAAAAGACTGCTAATCCCAGGTGGTCTTGATTACGATCCCAGATTAAGTCATCGTAGGTGGGACCTGCAAAGGTACCTGGTAATGAAGTGCTTTGAGGCAGTTCCTTGATGAAGAAGTGATTTTTGCATGGTTGGAGAAGAGATGGGCATCCATTCTCGAGTGTACTGGTAAGCATGCTGTTGACAGTTGTTGGTTTGTGTACACCTCCCAAACAGACTTCTCCTACAATGACCCATCCTAGGTCAAGTCTCTGGGTGTATGGAGCATTGTGAGGTCCATTGATCTGCTGTCTAACCTTGTGGGCCTGTAGGATATCCCTCCCAAGGAGTAAGACTGAGCTTCAGGATCAAGGTTCAGGACCGAGTGTCTTATATGCTTCAGGTGAGGCTGATGCGCTGCTACTTCTGGCGTGGGTATCTCAGACCTGTTGTCAGGGATCTAGTTACATTCCAGTGTAGTTGGTAAAGGCAGACACACTTGACCATCGTTGGACTCAACTATGTAGCCGCTTGCCCTCATTCCGACTGTTTCCACAGTACCAGCACAAGTTTTTAGAGAGTAGGGGGCACCGGGTCCACTGATGTTGAAGCTATCAAAGAAGGCAGACTTCACTAACGACTTGTTACTTTGGTCGTCTAGAATTGCATACACTTTGATGGCTTTGCCTTGGTTGTCTGCTAGGTAAACTCTCACTAGGGAAATTTTAGAGCAGGACCTGCCTCTTATATAAACTCTCACTAGGGAAATTTTAGAGCAGGACCTGCCTCTTATGAGGCCTCTGCAGACCTCTGTACATTTAGAAGTAACTGCCAGAGTGTCAGTATCTGTGTCTTTCAGTTCCCCGCTATGCTCTTGAGTTTTGGGTGAAGCCCACGATGGTGGCCCAGGGTGTAGAGCTGTGTTATGATCTGTGTTGTCACATTCGGCACAATTTGTACTATCCTCACAGTCCCTGGCGAAGTGCGAAGTTGAAGAGCAGCATTTAAAACAGATGCTGTTCTCCTTGAGGAAGGTCTTGCGGTCTTCCAATGACTTTTCCCTGAAGGTTCTGCACTTAAGTAGGGAATGAGGCTTCCTGTGTAAGGGACACTTTCTGCTCGGGTCCTTGGGTTTGTCTCCTTCTTGATAGGAGTTGAACTCTTTATGGACTGAACCTGTGGAAGAAACCTTAGTTTTGTGGACCTCCACCGTTGCCTTATGAGGTTTACTGACTGAGGTGGTGGGTCATGACATCATGAAATCAAAGCTAAGCTCATTTCTGATTTTTGTTTGCTCAGAGACAAAATCTAAAAACACATTAAATGGAGGAAATGGTACATTGTAAGTCTGTTTATACCGAGAACCATACATGACCCACTTCTCTTGCAGGATATATGGGAGCTTCTGAACTATGGGATGCACACTTCTAGCAGTGTCAATGAATGTCAATCACACCAGATCCCCTTCTGCCTTTGCTACAGTCAGCTCCATTAATAAGTCACTTAACTCTCTAATCTTTGAATAGCCTTTGTTTGCTATTTTAGGAAAGTACTCAATTCTCTTAAATAAGGCACTTTCTATTACGTCTGCTGCGCCATATACCTCATCAATGTCTGTATAATTTACATTGTTGTCTCTAATCCTTTTAGCGTGTTTGGTGGACTCACTTCCCAGACATTTTACCAGGAGATCCAATTCCTCACTACATGATAGACCTTTGTCTCTAGTGGCATTTTGGAAGGAAGCTCGCCAAGCTCTATAGTTCTCAGCGCGGAAGCTGAACTTTACAAGTCCTTGGTGACCAGCTCACGTTGAGCAAGGAACCTGGCAAAGTCCATTGTGGCTTGATTGGCGCTGGAACCGGCTGGTGTTGTGTTGTCAGAGTGAATGTATGGTGCACGGCCATACCTGTTGGAAGTCTCTGGTTTAATCCGGTCTGTGTAATACCGTTCTGAAGCGAAAGGCATCTCACTTAGCAGGAATTTCTGATTCTCTGTTCTGGAGATAAGTTGTTGTAGCCAGCTTCACTCTGATGCGTATTCTCTAGTTTGCTGCAAGGAGACTGATAGTCGACTTTCTGATGATCCGAATAAGAATGTTGGCTTGGCTTGTCAACAAACTGCTTTGTATTAAGCTGTGGATATGGGTCATCGTCTGACTTGGAATGTTGATAGACGTATTGTAAGGTACGCTGTTCTGGATCTTGGTATTCAAGTTCTGGCTTGACAATGCTGCGATGACTCTTGGTTTCAAGAAGTTCAGTGGCTTCTAGATATTCTGCTTCTGCTATGGCAGCTGCTGTATCTTTATCTGCAGCAAGTTTTTCTAGAGTCACTTCAAGTTGTGCTTTCTCCAGCTTTATCTGTATCTCTTGTTCTGTGAAGCTGGATTTTGCCTTTGCAGCTTCTGCTTTTGCACGGGCAATGGTGGCAGCTTCTCTGATCGATGTCCTGTTAGAGCCACTTATCTGAGACCTTGTCTTGACTGAAGATGCTTGACCATTAGACATGTTGAGACTGTTAGGAGATTGCTGAAATATCCATAAGTAGGCTCTGCATGGATAATGGCGGGCTCCATATTGTCTGATATTCGGTGCAACTGTTAGGAGACTGTTGCAATATCCATATGCAGGCTCTGCGTGGATGATGGCAGGCTCTGTCTAGTCTGATCTTCTGAGCTTGTTCTCAGCAGTCGTTTCACTATACTTACACGGTGTGTAATCTGACATGTAGCTAAACCCTCTGTTTTCATAAGAAGATAAAACGCTACTACTTTAACCATCTTTTTATTTATAGTAGATTGACAGGAAAGGTGAAAATACAGAATAAAACAGTAGTATTTTAGAACATAAATATCCATGCAGGGGCGTAGCTAAAGGCTCATGGGCCCTGGTCCAAGGGTTCAGCTTGGGCCCTCCCTTTCCTCAGTGTTTTGTGGCTAGGAAAGCACATAGCCTTCATGCTGCCTGCGGCAAAAAATTGAAACAGTAGACCCCTTCCATGCCAAATTCTTGACCTAACCCCTTCCCTCCAGCCAGAGCTATAATTTGACCAGCATGCACTTTCTATAATACTGGTATCTTCTTATGTGGCACAAGGGTCTTTGGATCCACTCAGGCTCCTGGGCCCGGTAGCGACTGCTATCTCTGCACCCCCTATAGCTACGCCCCTGTATCCATGGTACATGGCATGAATAAAGAATATCTGCTATAAATGCATTACATGAGATAATACAATGATAATAATCTATCAATACAAGAAACATATAATGAACTGCAGTAAATGTCACAAGATAGTGTCCTTACCGACTATGCTTGAAAACAGGCTGAATAACAGATCATGGGGTAGGAAAACCAGAGAGAGTGTGGCTCCTGAGACATAAGATGGCTACTGCTTCTAATACAAGCACAAGACTACAAAGAACTAGGAACTACCCACAAATGCCCTGGGACTCCCATAATGCATAGGAAAAAGAGGCTGGTTGAAATACATGAACTCACCAGTAGATGGTGCTGTTACGATACAATATAATGTAGATGAGATACAACACAGGTAAATGCAATGTCAAAACTGCTAAACACACAGAAACAACTAGATTTGCATCTGATGACAGAACACATATTTTTTTTTTTCGAGTGACTGTCTTATGTAGGGGCTCATTTTTTTTCAGGATGAGATGACAGTTTGATTGGTACTACTGTATGGTGCATATGACTTTATGATCGCTTGGTATTACACTTTTTGTGATGTAAGGTGACCCCAAAAATGTTGACACAGTTTTTTTTTTTGTTTTTGTTTTTCACAGTGTTCCCATGAGGGGTTAGGTCATGTAATATTTTTATAATGCAGGTTGTTATGGATGCAGCGATACCTAACATATACTTTTTTTATTTATTTAAGTTTTACACAATAAAAGCATTTTTGAAAAAAAATCATGTTTTAGTGTCTCCATATTCTGAGAGCCATTTCTTTTTTTTTTTTTTTTGCCTGATTGTTTTATGTAGGGGCTCATTTTTGATGAGGTGACAGTTTTATTGGCACTAGCTTAGGTGGGGGGAGCATAAAATGGTTGTTTTAGCACAGTTTTTATTTTATTTTTTCTGCGGCGTTCAGGTGAGGGGGTGGATCATGTGCTATTTTTATACAGCCAGTAGTTACAGACACAGCAATACCCAATATGTCTGTTTTTCTTATTTTTTTTATTTTTTTTTTACAATCTTTTTGGGAAAGGGGCTTTTATTTTTACTTGAAACTTTACTTATTTTTATTATGAAAAACACTTTTTTACTTTTTATTTTTGTCCCTCTTTGGGACTTCAGCTTCTTGGATCTGATCCCCTCTGCAGTGCATTGCTTGTCAGCTTGTATGCTGACACCGTGCCTGTGAGACTGGATATCACAGGCTTCCATAAAAAGCAAACCCCAATGCCTATGGAAGGCATCTGGCTGACTTCTCTGCCATCAGGTCCCCGTCACTGCAGCGTGGGGACCCGATGGAGATGCGGAAGGAATCTTTACCATCTGCAAACCCTCTGCATGCCATGGTCATCTTTGACAGTGGCATACAAGGGGTTAATACGCCGACATCTGTGTTTTCACCAATGCTGGCGTATGCAGCAGGGGTCTGGCTGTCAGTGACTTCCGGGTCCGTGCCACAGATCAGGCAGGCGCAGCTCATTCACCCGATCGATCAGCCCGCCATACATGTATGGCGCTGGTCCTTAAGTCACGTCCACAAACACCGTACATGTACGTTGCGGGTCCTCTACAGGTTATAACTGAATCGTTTGTAGTAAAAAAAATAATAATCTAGTCCCGTAAATCCACTTAAAATCGTTTAATCTAGTACGATGTCTTTGAATAATAAATACCATCACATCAAGTTATTCTCCAAATCCTGAGAGTTTGACAGCTCAAGCAGATCTCTGATGAAAAAAAAAAAAATAATCAAATAAAGAACTTACTAACGTTACAGAACAGATAAAATCTTGTATTGCAGAAAGGCAGAAAAGCTAGCATGGCAGGAAGATGATGTGAAACAGCATTAGCAGGATATTAGATTTACATCACTATATCATAGTGCAGGGGGTTATATGGTATTGGTATTACATAATTTATTCCCTGCTTTAGATTGCACTAGTCTATATATCACAAGAGGACATAATACATTTTGAATCATGGATTGTGCACAATTTGTAAATTATGCATATACTGCATACTATATTCACGTGTCCCTATGTGTATAATACTGAACATAAAGTACTCTCTCTTGTAAAATATAAGGATATTAGATGCCTTCAATGATTGCATAATGATATAAAAGCATGAAGCCAAAGGGATTGCTTGGAAATAAATTTAATCGTGATGGCTACTGAGATATTAATGCTGATACATTCTCTCTGTGCTTCATTCTTCTCCATTTTCTCCCATATTACTCCCTCTATATTGTTTCCATGTAAAATTCTGCTTTATCCTTAACTAAACACAAGGAATTTGCTGAAATTTTAAATTAGCATTTATGGTAATGAAACATAGTCAGATGACCAACAGCTAAACCATAGACTATTAGAAAATGACTAAGTTAAAGGGGTTGTCCAGGTTACAGATATTGATGACATATCTTCATCAATATTAGATCAGCGGGAGTCCAACTCCCATCATCCCCGCCGATCACCTGTTTCTTCTATCCACTTGGGAAGGGGACAAACAGCTGTAACTATACTGCACCACTGCTACGAAGTAGACGTGCAGGTAAAAACTAAAGAGGAGGCAGCGCTTACATGAGCACTGCTCACCCTTAAAACAGGTGATCGGCGGGTGTACTGGGAGTTGGACCACCACCAATCTGATATTGATGACCTATTCTGAGGATAGGTAATCACTATCTGTAGCCCAGACATCCCTTTTAAAATGGCTTTGCAGACTCCTGTCCTGTCCTCTAAGAGAGAGAAAGTCACTCTATGTCCCCCTGTTCCATTTCCTGACTTGTCACCAAAAGTCCCTGGGTGAGTGACAGCTCAGGGGCCGGCCTAAAAAGGAAAGTGTGTTAAATATGACTGTAACCCTTCTCATCCATGGGAATACACCTATGTTGTGAAGTACATGGGTACATTTCTATGAGGTTATAGTCATATTTAATATAAACACTTGGCAATTACTAAGAGCTCTTGGACAGTGTTTATATTAAATATGACTATAAACCCCCTCATCCATAAGAATGCACCCATGTTCTGCAATACAGGGGTGCCTTCCTATGGATAAGGCCTATAAATAGTAATATTTAATATAAACACCTAGGAAAATAATGGTACAGTCCCTATTTATAGTAAATATGACTATAACCCCCCTCATCCGTAGGTATGCACCTATGAGAAGGTGAGCTTTTTTTTTTTGCTGTGAGAAACAGGACTGTCTCCTCCTCTCTGTACTGATGCTAATAATTAATTATCAAAAAGTTTGGCAAAAATGACCAGGGGCGCAGAAGGGGAGCGGAGCAGCCTATTAATAAAGCCCTAAACTGCCAGGTACTAATATTGTAACATCAGGACCAGTAAAAGGTCCGCTTTAACAAAGGTGATTTTTTTGGGACACTGACACAGGAAAGCTTGGTCTGTTTGGGTGGCACACCCCCCTACACACACACACACACACACAATGCTAAAAACCCTCTCTGAGAGGGTGCTGGAGGCAGGGAAGAAGTCCAAGAGCATGGTGGGCCAGTTCTGGCCACTTTTGCAGTCTTCCTGCCCAGAATTCCACGGGGACCGAGGATAGGCTTTGCAAGCCAGAGTCCAGGTAAGCCTGAACCTGGTCATTGAGGCGGTTGGACTAGGCTTGCTGACTTGCATGAGCATGGTGTGGGACATTAAAAAACTGCTCTGTCATGTTCAATAGGCTGAACTGGCAGCTGCTGCTACAACTGCTGCTACTTGTGGCAAGAAGTGGGTGACTCTGTTGGGGACGAAAAATGGCCTTCCTTTCAGACACACTGGCAGCAGGTGTCTGCTGGCTAAAAGCTTCGGCAAGGTTTGTACACAGTGTTTCCTGATAGTAAGCTAATTTCTCCTCTCTTTCCTCGGGAGGAAAACATTCCCCCATGTTGGAATTATAGTTTGGGTCTAGAAGCATGGCTATCCAGTAATCGTCAGCCTGCTTCATGTGTACAATACGCCTGGCACTGTGTAAGAAATTGAGCATACAGCTCGCCATCGTGGCCATCGTGTCCGAGAAGCCAGGTCTTTCCATCGCCAGTCTCATCGTCATCATCATCCTCATGCTCCTCCAACATTGTTTCCTCCTTCTAACTCCTCATCCCCGTCCCCTCCTCCTCTAGATGAAGCTCCTCACCCTCATCCTGCTCCTCCATTAAACTTTCTCCTCAGGGCTCCCCAACAGTAACAGGGTGTGCAGCAAGTCGTGCCAGGTGACCGTCTTCCCCCATCATCCCCAGCTACATGAGTGCCAACATTTTTTCTAAAACAAATATAAGAACTTATTCACTCGACCATATGAGTGGGTCCACATCTGTTCTGCAATTTTGCGGAATTGGTGTGGACCCATTCATTTCAATGGGGCAGCAAAAGATGCGGACAGCATGTCCGCATTTGTAGTTCCGTTCCACGGCCCTGCAAAATAAATAGATCATGTCCTATTCTCGTATGCATTTGCAGACAAGAATAGGAATTTCTATCATAGTGCTGGCCATGTGCAGTCCACAAATTGCATAACGCACATGGGTGGGTATTCTTTTTTTGCAGATCCCTAATTTCTGGTCAGCAAAACACTACTGTTGTCTGAATGTAGCCTTATGGAAATGAGGTCGTTCAGGCCGCAGCTGTCCCTGCTTGTGAATTTTGTGGCCTCTTCCAAGTGCTTCAGCATGCTACAGGCATCTCGGACCAGCTTCCATTGCTCCCTATCCTTGACGATTCTTGCTGGTGCATGACAAAGTCGGTCACTGCTTTCCGGTGCTCATAGAGCCTTTCTCCATTGTAGCATGTGCAGTGTTGAATTCCAGTAAGTTGGCTTGTCGCCGATCATGCAGTGTAACGGAGGACCATTTTGACACTGTAAGTCCAGCCAAGCATTTTGTGCCACGTAGGAATGGCTGAAATGATTGCACAGCTTTCTTGACTTTGCCAGCACTGTGCACAGGTCAGAGAACTTTTTCAAGAAGCATTGGACCACAAGGTTAATTACATGTGTCATACAGGGAGCATGTGTCATTAGACCTAGGTTCAGCACAGCCACTATCTTGGCACCATTGTCGCTCACGACCTTGCCAACTTGGAGCTGGTGGGGAGAGAGCCAGCATACTATATGCTGCCTGATGTGCTTCAGCAACTGCTCACCTGTGTGGCTGCTCTATCCAAAGCATATCAAGTCAAACATCGCATGGCAGCGCTTAACTTGAAGGCGGCGGATAAGTGCCTGGTCTGGAATCCCGGCTGATAAAGGGGTGGAGGTTTATTCACTTTAGAAAAAGGACGACTAAGGGGAGACCTAATAACTATGCATAAATATATCAGGGGTCAGTACACAGATCTCTCCTATCATCTATTTATCCCCAGGACTGTGATTGTGACAAGGGGACATTCTTTGCATCTGGAGGAAAGAAGGTTTGTACACAAACATAGAAGAGGATTCTTTACGGTAAGAGCAGTGAGACTATGGAACTCTCTGCCTGAGGTGGTGGTGATGGTGAGTTCCCTAAAAGAGTTCAAGATGGGTCTGGATGTATTTCTGGAGTGTAATAATATTACAAGTTATACTTACTAGAGATGGGTTGTTGATCCAGTTATTCTGAATTGCCTGATTAGATTCAGGATTTTTTTCCCCCCTAAAGTGAGGAAATTGGCTTCTACCTCACATTTTTTTTAAAGTTTTTTTTTGCCTTCACCTGGATCAACTTGCAGGATAACAGGCTGAACTGGATGGACAGATGTCTTTTTTCAGCCTTATAAACTATGCTACTATGTTACTATGAAATGCCAAAAGGAGCTGGCCAGGTTGTTGGGGTGTTGCCTTGCCACTAAAAACATTGAGTCAGTGGGCCGTGAAGGACATGTGTTGCCCCTGGCTATATGCGCTGATACAGGTGTGCACTGTGGTGTGCACTGTGCTGCAGAGGGAAAACTGCAGGGAACGGCCGATGTTGTTCACTACGTGTGATTAAAGGGCACAGATGGCTTTTCGGGAGAAGTAATGCAGGCCTGGGATCTTCCAGTGGGGCTGAGGACATCAGCTCCCTCAAGGCAGCAGACTCAACTAAATTGTAAGGCAGTGACTGTATCGCCAGAAACTTGGCCAGGTGGGAATTAGGTGTGTGCACCGTGGAATTGCTGGGTACATAAACTTGCCTTTTGGCTGCGCATTCCATTATTGATGCCTGGCTTGTGTGACGGATGCGGACTGGTTGCCGCAAGGGAGCCCAGGGGAATGAGCAAACTTTTCTTGTGGTAGCTGGCAGCTACCTTGTTTTGACAACTGCATGGGGTGATGCCGCTTCATGTGGTTGCACAGAGTGGTGTTGCCTACGTTTGAGTCTTTTGACCCACTGTGCAATTTCTGCTTGCAGAGCCTGTACAGGACAGTGCTTCTATCTTCTGGCAGAGTGGAAAATAACTTCCAAATGCCAGATTTTCACCCACTTCCTCCAAAGGTGGGCGAGCTTGCCTTAGCCCTTGCATGCTTCAGGCCTGAATCTGCCCCAACGCTACTTGCAGTCTCCCTAGTTCCCAAAGCAGGTCTGGTTCTACTTCGCCTCTGCTGTTTGTTGCTGCCACTACCACCATCCTTGTCCTCTGATGTTAACTCCTCCTCACCAACCATATCATCATTATTAGACTCCTCAACCTCCACAACACTTTTTTTAGACTGTGAAAGCTCATATTGAGCTCCATGGCCCACCTGTAGATTCCACACTCTGAATGTGCCACCACTGCCACTACCTAAACCACCCTGGCTATGGGTGCCAGTACTAATACTAACACTAGCACAGCTGCTCACTGAGTCCCTTGCCTCCCGACAAACCTCCACTTCCAGGCAATCCAAAAGCTGACTGCTCTCTAAAAAGTCATCAGGGAGACTCTCAAGACAATCTGCCAGAGTGTGCCGTGGTGTTTGGTGGACTCTTCTTAGGTGTCTGACTCAGAAGGCACGTCATCTTGCTGTGACTACTACTACTACATCCTATTACTATTACTACTACTACAATTGGTACTGACTACATGACCTATGCCACTGCTACAAGCCACATTCTTACTTGTTTTTTTTTTTATTCTTATCCTTTTCAATTAAAATACAAAGAGTTTTTAGAAAAAAAATTATAATTCCTTTATACGGAATTTCCCTCCCTGATAAAATACTCACTACCCAATTCTTCTCCTTAGTACTACTTTCCCTAATCTCTCCCTAGTCTATCTCCTAGCACTAGATAATGGCTCCCTAAGTGGTTGTTAATTGCCCTACTGCAGAGATTGTGCCCTCTGGTCAAAGACTAAGCCCACAATGATGATCCTTTACCTCCCTTCTTTAGTCCACACAGATTGGCCCATAGAGGCTGCCTCTCAGCCTCTGAGCCAATCAGGGCAAGCCCTCGCCCCAGTTCTTGTCTGAGTCATGGACAACATCTGCCTGTTTGTATGTCTCCCTGTGTTTCTGTGGACTTTCTTTCACACTCCAAAGGAATACTGGCAAAGAAAATTATGTTGTTAGCTCATTAGGACAGTGAGTGATTGTAATGTCTTTAAAGCATTGTGGAATATATTGCTGCTAAATAAGCCAGTAAATAGGGATGAGCGGACCCGCGGATGTTCAGGTTTGCCGGGTTCGGCCGAACTTCAAGCCAAAGTTTGGGTTTGGGACCCGAACTTGACCCGAGCTTGAACCCAAACCGCATTAAAGTCAATGGGGACCCGAACTTTGGTGCACTAAAATAAAATAGTCATAGCAAGGGCTAGAGGGCTGCAAAAGGAAGCAAAATGGGGGTACGAGAAGGACAGTTGCCCTGCAAACAAATGTGGATAGGGACATGACTTAAAATAACATAGAATAGAAAAAAATTATAATAATCTTGAACTTGGAGGCGGAGGTCAAAGTGGAGTAGGTGGTTGAGGAGGCGGTGGATATGGCAGTGTAGTTGGAAGTGGCGGTGGAAGAGGAGGAGGTAGCCAACGCTGTTTTTGTTGTTCCTCCTGTGCCACATCCTCTTCCATCATCGCCCAAAGTGTTTTTTTCACGGAGACATAGAAGTGGGATAGTAACGTTGAGGACTGCGTCATCGGTACTGGCCATGTTGGTGGAGTACTCGAAACAGCGCAACGCGGCACACATGTCCCCCATGAAGGCTCACTCGTTGGTGGTGAAGTAGTGCTGGTGAAATGCTGGCATTCAGGGCCTGGGATCACGGGGGGGGGGGGGGGGACTTTCTCTTTCTCTCGAGTGTTTGGGTGATGGAGAGCTGAACGCTTCCATGGGACAGTGTGGACATACTGGGTGACAGTGGTGGAGGTGGTGGTGTTGCTGTCACATCCTCTGTTTGCGGGGTAGCAGGTGCCACTGTCACTCCAGAGGGGGAGAAAGAGGCAGAGACCGCAGCAGAAGAGGGAGCAAGAGGATCCTGAGATCTTTTGTGGTGTTTCAAGTGTGTATTCCACTGCAGCTTGTGCTTTGCATTTATATGTAAGATCATGCAGGTGGTGCTCAGGTTTAGAACATGTTTGCCTCACTTCAGGCTCTGATTGCACAGCGTGCAAACCACTTGCGTCTTGTCGTCAGCACATTGTCTGTAGAACTGCCATGCCAGGGAACTCCTTGGAGCTGGCTTTGGTATGCTCAGTCCCTGGGTGCGGTGGGAAGTAGCAGACATACTGGCTAGGGGATGGCCTCTCAGTTTTTGCACCCTGCTCCTTCTTTTGCTGTGCGGCTGTCACTGTGTGACCACCACCTCTTCCTCAAAACTGCACACGTCACTCGCATGACCTTGATTCCATGTGGGGTCTAGGACCTCATCATCCTCCACATCATCTTCCACCAACTCTTTACCCCTGCCTTCCTTGCCGGTCTGCAAATGGCATAAAGCCACAGCAGTTGGCACCTTTTTACATCATCATCAACGGAAATGTGCTGCAGGGGTTCTCCCATGTCCATATCCTGAAACATAAGTGATTGGGCATCTGTGCACTCAATTTCTTCCACTTCTTGGGCAAGGCTAGGTGGATGGCCCATGGCAACCCCGCCAGCAGAGTTATCAAAAAGCATAAGAAACTGCTTCATGACTTGGGGCTCAGACTGCATGGCTGATTTGCACATAACATATGCAGTGCAGGTATACCTCACACCAACAATGGGTATATGTCACCGGCCAAACTAACAGTCAGATTAACTAAATTAATTTCCCTGTCACATATGCAGTGCAGATGTACTGCATGACGTACACCTGCACTGCATATGTGACAGGGAAATTAATATAGTTAATCTGGCTGTTAGTTCGGCCAGTGACATATACCCATTGTTGGTGTGAGGTACACCTACACTGCATATGTGACGGGGAAATTAATATAGTTAATCTGTCTGTTAGTTTGGTGGGTGACATATACCCATTATTGGTGTGAGATACATGTGAACTTTATACATGACAGGGAAATTTATATAGTTAATCAGACTGTTAGCAGGTAACATATGCCCATTGTTGGTGTGAGGTACACCTGCACTGCGTATGTGATGTGCAAATCAGCCATGCAGTCTGAGCCCCAAGTCATGAAGCAGTCTCTTATGCTTTTTGATGACTCTACTGGTGGGGTTTCCATGGGCCATCCACCTAGTCCTGCCCCAGAAGTGGAAGAGATTCAGTACACTGATACCCTTTGTGGCAATTTATTTATTTTACTTGTAGTGTTGAGCGAACCCGAACTGTAAAGTTCGGGTCCATACCGAACTTTATGAGTTCGGGTACCCGGACCCGAACCTGAACTTTGCCGGAAAAGTTTGGGTTCAAGTTCAGTGTTCGGGCATTTAATAAAGCTTTTGAAAGGCTGCAGGGCAGCTAATCAACAAGCTTTTAAGCTGTGGGCATTTAGAAGCCATAACAGCCATGCCTAGTAATGGCATAGACAGGAAGCAGGCAGCTGGAGCGACGGAGAGTGTTAGGAATCTGGCTACTTATTTTGTGGGTGACCTATAATTATTTTTTGTGGGTGCAATAAACCAGCTTTGCACCCCTGACACAGAAATATAATAATACATCTGGCTGTTAATTCTGTGTGTGACCTATAGCGATTTTTTTGGGGGTGCAATGCACCATTTTTGTACCCCTGACACAAAAATATAATAGTTAGTTCGGCCGGAAAAAATATACCCATTTTTGGTGTGAGATACACGTGCATTGCATATGTGATAGGGAAATTTGGTCACCGGATGAACTAACAGTCAGATTTACAGTTTACATTTCGGGTTCGCTCAACAGTACCAGTAAAATAAATAAAAATAAATAAATTGCCACAAAGGGTCAAATCAATATGTATTGCATCTTAGCATCAAATATATAAAATGTGGCATGTAATAAACCATATACACAAGTAATTACTAAGAACAGTCAAAAAGTGCAAGTAAGTAAGATCCAAAATACCTTACACACCACACCTAACAGCATTGAACTTTGTACTGACTAGATAGCTGTTTACCATGCTACGTTTTTACTCTTTTAATATGATATGGATCTATCTTTTACATTTACCAGCCAACACTTGTCTTCCATCTATTATATTGCTTATTATGTTCTATATAGGGTTTCTTCTTTTCCACATATCCTTCGTCACCTTCTCTGTTTTCCCTGAATTCTCTACAGAGTTTCTATTAAACAGTGTTCACTTCAAAATTCTGTCTTTTCATGAAGTCCTTTCAATGCCGTATTCCTTTACATATCTCAGCTCTCACAACACCCCATTCATACACAATGTTCTTCTTATGTCTGACTTGTCTCTAACCCCATCCATACTAAAACGTCATGATCTGTTTAGAATGCTTTGAATACACAATTTAGTGCTTCTGTAAATCTATATAACACTACCAGGTATATGATGCAGTGGAGGAAGACAGTTAAAGATAATAAAAAGAAGCAGCAAGATAAATAAAAAGCAAGAAAAAAAATTAGTCACAAACAAAAAAAGAAGATGCATACCCTAAACGTACAGTGAACTAATACAACAGAGTGTATGTGAATTTACAGGGGTTATCCGAGTTATTTTTTTATTGATGATCTATTTTAAAGATACATCATCAATAGGGATAAGAGAACCCTTACCAGAATGTTCGGGTTTGTACTGAACATTGCGGTGTCCGGGCACCCGAAACCAGACATTGGATTTTAAATAAAGCTTGTTGAAGGCTGCAGCACAGCAAATCAACACGTGCAACTTTCTGCAGTGTGAAGACAGGGAAGGAGAGCAGGGGTGAGGTGTGGGTGGAAGATGATATGGAGGATAATGAAGTCCTAGACCTTACATGGCATTCAGGTCATCCGAGTGACATGTGTAGTTTGGAGGAAGAGGTGGTGGACACACAGCACCAGGCACACAGCAAAAGAGGGAGCAGTGTGCAAAAGAAGAGCGGCTAGCCCCTTGACAATATGCCTGCTACAGTCTACCACCACCGAGGAACATAGCACACCAAAGCCAGCTCAAAGGACCTGGCAGTCCAGCCGATTAGCTGTCTGAAAAGAAAGAGCGCCCAGTGCTACCGCTGCCTTCCCTTCAATTTTCGTCTGCTCACCATTGCATCCGCAGCAGTGAGCAGGTAAACAATGTGTTTCGTAACCACTCTTGCTTTTGGCTACCAAATCATAAGCCAATTCTGATGCAAAATAGGGACCATGTCATGCAGGCCTTACAGCTGTTAAATAGACAGGATCCGTTGTGCGTCTCATTTTTCCTTCCTTCTGACATATCAGAAGAAGAGTCAATTAAATGATGATGTCATCCAGGCTGAAAGGCAAAATACTGGCCCAGTCATGAAGTGGGGAGGATGGGAACAGCATGAGAAGTCCACAGAGTGGCCGAGAGTTGTAAGGAGGAAGCACCATGAAGAGACCACAGAGTAGCCCAATCACAGAGTCTAGAGGTGGCAGCAGCATCAGGAGGAGGTCACAGAGTGGGACAATGACAGTGTGAAGGTGGCGGCAGCATCAGGAGCATCAGGAAGCCATAATGACAAAGCCTGGAGGAGGCGGCAGCAGCAGCATCAGGAGGAGGCCACAAGTTGGCACAATGACAATGTGGAGTTGGCAGCAGCAGCATGAGGAGACCACAGAGTGGCACAATGACAGAGTGTGGAAGTGGCAGCAGCGGCATCAGCTGGAGGCCACAGGGGGGCATAATCAAAGAGTGGAGGTGGCAGCAGCATGACAAAGTGTGGAGGTAGCAGCAGCAACAGCATCAGGAGGAGGCCACAGGGTTGCACAATGACAGAGTGTGGAGGTGGCAGCATCATCATCAGGAGGAGGTCACAGGGTGGCACAATGACAGAGTGTGGAGGTGGCAGAAGCAGAATCAGAATCAGGAGGCCACAGAGTGGCAAGGTGACATAGTGTTGAGGTGGCAGCAGCATCAGGAGACCACAAAGTCACCCGGTGACAGAGTGGGGAGGTGGGTGGCAATACCAGTACCAGCTGAAGATGGTGGGTGAAAGAAGGAGAACTTGTTATCAGATATGTGGCATCAGGCAGATGGCAGTATCAGAATAATAGCTGATGCAGGAAGCCAGAAGAAACCAATCTCTTTTGTCAAAGTGTTTGTTTTGCACCATGGATTATCTAGTCTGATTCTTCTTGACAAAGGTCAGTCTCTCCACATTTTGGGTGGATAGGCGAGTTCTTCATGGGGTAACTATGGCCCACGCCACACTAAACACCTGCTCTGATGCCACACTACTGGCCAGGCAGGACAGCTTTTCCAAGGCAAACTCTGCCAGTTGCAGCCACAAATCCAGTTTGGCTGCCAAGTAGTCCAGGGGATCTTCAATGTGGGGTGGCAGGGTGCTGTTCAATAGAGATGACCTTGCGGTTCACCCAGCAGTCGTTTCGCTGCGAACTTTGCACGTCCATGGTTCACCGATCAGGCGAACATATGGCGATGTCAGGACTGGTATAGGTGTGCTATTGATAGGTGTGCCATACTGAGGGGGTGTGATATACTTATAATATACTTTCTAACATAGAAAGTATATTAAAGAGCATTTGTATTGAGCAACAGTTATATGTGGTACTGCTGCAATACTGCAGCTATACAGAGGGACAAACGCTATTGGAACAACTAATTTCAACTGGTGTGATATACCAGTTGCCCCCCAAAAAAACTGATTGAGGCAGGGGTGTGATATACCTATAATATAATTTATATATATTGCATTGCAGCATTTGTGTGCTGTTCTGCTGAGGTACCGCAGCTATACAGAGGGACAAACGCTATTGGAACAACTAATTGCAACTGCTGTGATATACCAGTTTCCCCCCAATAAAACTGATTGATGCAGGAGTGTGATTTACCTATATTATGATTTAATAAAACAAAAAAACAGGAGGCAGCACCGATGCAATATGAAATAGCCGGGTGCACACTCTGAGGGCTAAAGCTTACACAATAATCATATGTAAAAAAGAGAGCAGCACTTCAGCATAGGATAAAACAAAATCCAAAAGATTTAGTCACCCATAGTGTAGCTATGGGTGAATAAATATTTAGGATTTTGTTTTATCCTATGCTGGAGTGCTGCTCTCTTTTTTACATATAATATAATTTATATATAGTGCATGTGCAACATTTGTGTGCGGTTTTGCTGAGATACTGCAGCTATACAGAGGGACAAACACTATTGGAACAACTAATTTCAACTGGTGTAATATACCAGTTGCCCCCCCAAAAAACTGATTGAGGCAGGGGTGTAATATACCTATAATATAATTTTTAGATAGTGCATTTGTATTGTGCAGCATTTGTGTGCGGGTCTGCTGAGATATCGCAGCTATACAGAGGGACAAGCACTATTTGAACAACTAATTGCAGCTGGTGTGATATACCACTTGCCCCCCCAAAAAACTGTTTGAGGCAGGGGTGTGATATACCTATAATATAATTTTTATATAGTGCATTTGTATTGTGCAGCATTTGTGTGCGGTTCTGCTGAGATAGTGATGAGCTGCAGGGACAATATTCGAATTTGTGATATTTTGCGAATATTTGGGCGAATTGAAAAATTTGGGATACAAATTCACATTACGAAAATTCGCGATCAACACTACTCCTAAAGTCAAAGATATTACAGCCTTCTCATTGGCCCACAAGTTAGAAGCAGGGAGGGATCATGTGTACTAATAAAAAAAAAATATCTTGAATATTCGAAAAATCAGGAATGTCCAAACTGCGGCCCTCCAGCTGTTGCAAAACTACAACTCCCAGCATGCCCTAATAGCTGTAAGCTATACAGGCATGCTGGGAGTTGTAGTTTTGCAACAGCTGGAGGGCCACAGTTTGGACATGCCTGTTTTAAATATTCGAGAATTCTCGAAGTGCCGATATTCGCAATAAAAATGTGTAATTCGAATATTCGTGATCAACACTAACCACAGCTATACAGATGGACAAACGCTATTGGAACAACTAATTGCAACTGGTGTGATATACCATTTGCCCCCAAAAATAACTGATTGAGGTAGAGGTGTCGTATACCTATAATATACATTATCAATTGTTCTTTTCTTTATGGTGAATGAATAATTTTTGGGGCCTGTAGTCCACTGGCCTGCAGTAAAATTGATATCCATTGACCGTCTAGTATACCTCCGGCCACATAATCACTTTTCTGTACAGTGAATGCTTAATTGCTGGGGCCTCGGAGGAATTCAACACCTGTGACGACCACGTGTTATCGAAAGCAATCTATTATCATTTGGGGTTCATTCAAGAGGGGGGATTTCGTTAGCCATGTTTTTAATCAAATTTTATATTTTTAGTTCTTTAAAACATATGTATTTGACATGTATTTGTACTGGCCTACAGTAAAATTGATATCCAATTACCATCTAATATACCTCCAGCCACATATTCACTTGATGTTTTCTGTCCGGTGAATGCCTAATGTTTGGGGGCCTGTACTATTGTGTCCTAAAATAAAAAATTTCTAGGCTCCAGTATGGCACATTTTTAAGAGTTTCCCTTTAAGACGCAAAAAAATGGCCCCTGATTAAAAATACATATTTTTTGTGGGAATTTTTGCCATTGATCACCCTCTTGTATGTCACTGTCCATGTTGTGGGATGATTTGTGCACTTCTTGTAAGTATTTGGTGGCTGCAAATATGACCTGAAGGTTTTTCAGGTTGGTCTGCTATTAAAGTGAATAGGGTCCATCGCAAACTTGTGGTTTGCGAACATTTGATCGCGTTCGCGAATCGTTTCGGCCAATGTTCGTGCATCACTACTGTCCAATTATGCCACCACCTGCTGGTCCAGGTCCTGCTTCAGGTCTAGCTGCTTCTACTGCTGGTGGTGAGAAGTTTCTACACTAGGCGAGTGAAGAAAGCTGCTCATCAGTGACTCTAAACTTAAGTTGCTGCTGATGGAGCTGGATCTGCTTCTACCTCCCCACCCTGCCACAGCAGCCATGGCAGAGGAACATCAGCGCATAGGGCCCCCTGTTCAGACCTGCGAGTGGATGGACGATGGCGCAGATATGCAGTGGCCAGCTGAATGTCTCTTTAGTAATTCAGTTTGTCGTCCGGTAGCGAGGGTCCAACAAGGTGAAGAAACAGAAGTCATCCCTCTGCAGAATGCTGACAATTTGGCTGTCACTACGCAAGCAAGTGAGCATGCTTCGGGCCATTAGTGCAAGTGACTCAGAGAGACTCCTTGCCTCCATCTCCACTGCATACTGCCACGGTGTGTCTGGGTCCTCTGCCTCCTCTTCCTCATCACCCTGTAGCTTTTCTGGATACTCCTGCTTCTCCTCTTTTGTCACCTGTGTATAAATACTACCTATTTTGCTACACATTGCTTGTAATCCAATGTCCTCCTCCTTCAGTTTAGTCCCCACAGGGTTCATATGGCCGTGAGACCTAGGCGCCACGTCTCCAGTCCCCTGACCAGCCAGATTTACCAACATCTATTCCAGTACATGAATCAGTGGAATTACATTGTTCATCCCATAGTCCTGGCGACTGACAAATAACGTGGCCTCCTCAAAGGGCCTTTGCAATCGACAGGTGTCACGCATGAGCTACGACCAGCTGACATCAAAGTTACACACGGGAGTACTCCTGTCTGCTTGGATCATCAAGAAATTGTTTATGGTCTTTCTTTGTTTGTATAGTCAGTCCAACATATGGAGGGTGGAATTCCAACGGATGGAAGCGTTGCATATTAGCCTATGTTGGGGGATGCCATTCTGCCGCTGCAGCTCAAGAAGGGTGTGCTTTGCGGTGTATGAGTGGCTGAAGTGCATGCAAAGTTTCCTGGCAATTTTTAGGATGTCTTGCAGATGGGTGAAAGACTTCAGGAACCGCTTGACAACCAGATTGAACATGTGTGCCATGCAGGGCACAAGGCTCAGCCCTCCTTGACGCAGCGCCAACACCATGTTCTTCCTATTGTCGGTCACCATGGTTTCGATTTTGAGTTGTTGCAGAGAAAGACAGTATTTGATTTCTTGATGAAGGACATGAAGGAGTTCCTCCCCTGTGTGGCTCCGTTCGCCCAGGCAAACGAGAGCAGAACAGTGTGACACCGCTGTGCCTTGCACATGTGGTATGCTACAGGGGCACTGTGAATTGTCCCTGAAGTGGAGGCTGAGGACACGGTGGAGGATGAGGAGGCAGAGGTGAACATTGTTGCAGGACCAACTGCGTGACAACATGGAGGAGGAAGCGGCGTCACCTGGCAAAGTTGCTGGTGTGGCTGTGCAGGAACGACATTTACCCAGTGTGCTTTAAAGAACATGTATTGTCCCTGACCGTAGTTATAGCTCCAGATGTAGGCGCTGCCGTGCACTTTGGCAGAAACCAACAGGCTCAAGGCCTGGCCCACCTTCTATTCTACATAGTTGTGCAGGGATGCCTTTTTGGCAAATAAATTACGGCTTGGGACTCTCCACCTCGGCTCAACACAAGCCATCAGTTCTCTGAAAGGTGCAGAGTCCACCACTTGGAAAGGGAGGGACTGCAGCACCAGCAACTTGGACAGGAACACATTCAGCTTCTGCGTCGTTGGGTGAGTGCATGCATACTGCTGTCTCTTGGCAATCACTTCGGTGATCGATTGCTGACGGAATGGTGGAGCCTTGACTGCCTGAAATTGGGTGCGTGCCACTGGGTAATGCAGCAGTTGCAGACTGGACCACCACATCAGAGCCACGGTTCTCCCAGGCCACTTCATGGTGACACTGCATATGTTGACGCAGGGCCGTGGTGGCAACATTGGCACCCTGGCCACGCTTCAACTTCTGCCCACAGATTCTACAAATAGACACGTTCACCTCCTCCAGAGTCTTAACAAAAAACTGCCACACCGCCGAGTAGGTGATTTTACCCCCAACACTCCCTCCTGACTGATTGCTACCACTGCTGCTTCCTTGAAACCCTTCACCACTACTTCCCGGGCAGGTAGTCTCCTTCAAAGCGAGTGGTCTAACCCAGGCAGGTTTGACTCCTGACCTCCCACTGCTACCACCCTGCTGACTCCCGGCCAGGCTAGCAACTTGCTGGCTCCGCCGCTGCCTCACGGGCAAGCTGCCACCCTCTTCTCCTGATGAAGATGATGAAGCCCCTAATTCATGAGGCTCCCAAGAGCGTTCTGCTACATCGTCATCATCAAGTACTGTCTGCAGGTCACTCATGTCCTTCTCAATGCTCACTGGGTCAGGAGCCTGAACGCTCGCAACGCCAGCTTTCACACCACTCTCCTCATTACTACTTGCCTGTCTACTGGAGGAAGCGGTGGATATCTCCTTTGCAACGGATGCCTCCCCCTAAGGCCCTCTATGTAATGCGACCCAGGTGCAGGAAAGCCAGAGTGGTGTAAGGATAGCCAACAATGTACCTTTAGGTGTTGTGGCTGTGCAAGTGTCACAGTGCTCCTATCAAGATACGCCGGAACCCCAGGTGTTGTCGTCCGAAGCAGTAAAAACAGGGGGAATAGTTGAGGGATTTGTAGAAATGATTGAGTCCAGACTTTGTTTTAACATTGAAGAAAGCTTTACTTGAATAAGTTTGCATCAGAAAACAATTAACTTTATCTTGGTCACCAGCAAGCTTTGGCATACATTTTGGCAGGCGAACACATTCGGCTCTGCCACATCTGAAACTCTTTAGCTCTGCTGTGCTATCAGGATTAAATAGAAACTTTTCCTTTCTGCTGAACTTAGCTTTCTGTAGTCTGACTCTGTCTTTATCTTGATCCAGGGAACTTTATTCCTGTTTTGTGAGGCTTACAGCTTGGGTCTCTATATTCACCAGAGCTGAAGGGGTGCTCTGCTGGCGTGCTCTGCTGGCTTGCACACGACCTTCCCCTTGCAGGGGGTACTCTAGTTTGACCTTCACTAACTAGAATTCCTCCCTCTGTAGAGAGGGCTAGAATGGAAAGACAAGTTCCAGTTCCATTCTATGTAAGCTAGCTCTGCCATAGGTGCTGCCATCTGCTTTTTAACCGGGCACATTACACTTTAACAGTTGCAAATCAGGAAATACATATACACATTATGCAGGACTTAGTAATAGATGCAAAATATGACACAGGATCACTTCACCACACAACAGCTAATAAGCCCTTTTCCCCCTACTAATACACGCAAAAAGGCTTTAGAACATATAACTGCACCATTGAACGGCAAATAATACTTTTTGGTTTCCACTAATACACGACAAAAAAGGCTGTAATTTTCTTACTTCACCACACAGCGGCTAATAAGCCTTTTCCCCCCCCACTTTTACATACCAAAAAAGGCTTTAGAACATATAACTGCACCGCTGAACAGCAAAAAAGCACTTATTTTTTTCAACTAATACACAACAAAAAAGGCTTTAAAATATATAACTGCACCACTGAACGGCAAATAATACTTTTTGTTTTCCACTAATACATGCCAAAAAAGGCTGTAATTTTCTCACCACCACACAATGGTTAATAGACCTTTTTTTTGTTGTTGCAATAATACACCCCAAGAGAGGCTTTATAACATATACAGTGGGATGCGAAAATTTGGGCAACCTTGTTAATCATCATAATTTTCCTGTATAAATCGTTGGTTGTTATGTTAAAAAATGTCAGTTAAACATATCTCATATAGGAGACAGACACAGTGATATTTGAGAAGTGAAATGAAGTTTATTGGATTTACAGAAAGTGTGCTATAATTGTTTAAACAAAATTAGGCAGGTGCATAAATTTGGGCACCACAAAAAAGAAATTGAAACAATATCCGGAGATCCTCCTTTTGCAGAAATTACAGCCTCTAAACGCTTCCTGTAGGTTCCAGTGAGAGTCTGGATTCTGGTTGAAGGTATTTTGGACCATTCCTCTTTACAAAACATCTTTAGTTCATTCAGGTTTGATGGCTTCCGAGCATGGACAACTCTCTTTAAGTCACACCACAGATTTTAAATTAAATTCAGGTCTGGGGACTGAGATGGCCATTCCAGAACGTTGTACTTGTTCCTCTGCATAAATGCCTTAGTGGATTTTGAGCAGTGTTTAGGGTTGTTGTCTTGTTGAAAGATCCAGCCCCGGTGCAGCTTCAGCTTTGTCACTGATTCCTGGACATTGGTCTCCAGAATCTGCTGCTACTGAGTGGAATCCATGCTTCCCTCAACTTTGACAAGATTCCCAGTCCCTGCACTGGCCACACAGCCACAGAGCATGATGGAACCACCACCATATTTTACTGTAGGTACCAGGTGTTTTTCTTGGAATGCTGTGTTCTTTTTCCTCCATGCATAACGTCCCTTGTTATGGCCAAATAACTAATAATTTTAGTTTCATCAGTCCACAGCTCCTTATTCCAAAATGAAGCTGGCTTGTCCAAATGTGCTTTAGCCCACCTCAAGCGGCACTTTTTGTGCTGTGGGCAGAGAAAAGGCTTCCTCTGCATCACTCTCGCATACAGCATCTCCTTGTGTAAAGTGCGTCGAATGGTTGAACGATGCACAGTGACTCCATCTGCAGCAAGATGATGTTGTAGGTCTTTGGTGCTGGTCTGTGGGTCTTGGTCTGCCACTTCGAGCCTTAACTTGAACTGAGCCTGTGGTCTTCCATTTCCTCAATATGTTCCTAACTGTGGAAACAGACAGCTGAAATCTCTGAGACAGCTTTCTGTATCCTTCCCCTAAACCATGATGGTGAACAATCTTTGCCTTCAGGTCATTTGAGAGTTGTTTTGAGACCCCCATGTTGCTACTCTTCAGAGAAAACTAAAAGAGGAGGGAAACTTACAATTGACCCCCTTAAATGCTCTTTCTCATAATTGGATTTACCTGTGTATGTAGGTCAGGGGTCACTGAGCTTACCAAGCCAAGTTCCAATAATTAGTTCTAAAGGTTTTGGAATCAATAAAATGACAACAGTGCCCAAATTTATGCACCTGCCTAATTTTGTTTAAACAATTATAGCAAATTTTCTGCAAATCCAATAAACTTCATTTCACTTCTCAAATATCACTGTGTGTGTCTCCTATATGATATATTTAACTGACATTTTTTATCGTAACAACCAACGATTTATACAGGAAAATTATGACGATTAACAAGGTTGCCCAAACTTTAGCATCCCACTGTAACTGCACTGCTGAATGGCTAATATCCCCATTTTTTCCACTAATACATCCCAAAAAAGGCTTTAGAACATAGAAGTGCACCACTGAATGGCTAATAATACTTTTAGTTTTCCACTAATACATGCCAAAAAGGCTGTAATTTTCTCACTTCACCACACAACAACTAATAAGCCTTTGTTTTACCCACTAATACACCCCAAAAAAGTCTTTAGAACATATAACTGCACCACTGAACGGCAAATAAGCCATAACTTTTCTACTTATACATGCCAAAAAAAGGCTTTAGAACATATAACTGCACCACTGAATGGCAAATAAGCCCTTAGTTTTTTTCTACTAATACACCCCAAAAAAGGATTTAGAACATATAACTGCACTGCACAAGGGCTAATAAGACTTATAAATATTTCCTAGTAATATACCCTGTTACTGGCTGTATCACACAGCACTTGCACCCCAATAACAAGGAAGTTTTGCTGGAATTAGAGGTATCTTCTATTGCAAACCTGAAAGCAGCAGTATAAAGGCAATTTCGATCCCCAGTCAATGAAACAAGATGTAATAGGTTTTTTCCTATTACCCAGTCTGTACATTCCCCTATTGGACCCTGTTCTGCTTCAATACTGTGGAATATTTCTTCCCTATACTTTCCATATACTACTAATGATCTTTCCCTGAACTTCTATTTAACAATAAAAGTTTTAAAGTCTTTCCTAGCACTATCCCTAGCCCCGACTAATGTCTCTTACTGCACTAAGTACACTGGAAAATGGCTGAATCCAAGATGGCTGATGCTATTTACAGGACTGTGACATCACAGGGCTGGCTGGCTGCTGATTGGCTGCATGCATGGAATTGTGGGTGAGCCCTCGTTCCCAGAGTTCTTTGCTCCATGTCCTAACATGTGCAGCAGTCATTTTTAGTAAAAAATGCAATTCGTTACAACGAAGCATCACAAAATTCTAATTCAGTGTAATTCGAATTTTTCCTGAAATTCGGATTGAATTCCACTTTGTCAACTTCAATTCGCTCTAAACGCAACATCATCCATAATGCTGTGCAGCCACCCAATTTGCAGGCAGCCACCCCCCTGTGATGTAATAACTAGGCAGGGCCCTATAAAATCCTGAGATCACCACCATTATCCTGTGAGATGAGCATAGGGATAGACGTGACAAGACGCTCATGCACTAGGGAAGGTGTTGCTGCAAAGTGCAAACTGGTAATAGGGTAGTGAAAGTGCAGGGAGAGTGCAGGGAGACTTCAGGGAGATTGCAGGGTGAGTGTATCACTGTTCAGTGCACCAACATTAAGAGGTAATGTGTTCTGTTAGAAAAACAGTTACTGTGCAACACTGAGTGTTTTGACGATGAGGACAGTCAGCAGTTACAGGCCAGGACAGACTTGGAGGAGAGGTTCGCTGCAGACTCCTTTAGGCATGCAACCACTGATGATGACAGTCGGGTGCGAGCACATATTGTGAGAGGGCACGGATGTGCGCAACAGACAGGTAAGGGTGACACAAGTGATGAGCAAACCTATGTAGTTAATGAGGTAGCCGATTGCACAAGGGAGCCCTGTGAAGAGGGAGCCTCGTTATCATCAGGAAAGGTTGGCAGCATGCCTGTGAGACAGCAAGGTTGAAGCAGTGAGAGATCTGGAGCTAAACACACAAGGAGTACACCGTCTGCTACTTGGAAACTAGCAGTGAGGAACACACGAGCAGTGCATGGGTTTGTAAAAGCAGCGGAAGTAGGCATCACACAGTAGTGGAGGAAAAATGCGATACTTGGCAGTGAAGGAATTTTTCACAAAGTTGCTGGTAGCATGGCACTAAGCAGGAATGCGGGCAGAAGGTGAAGTGCGGCCAGGGTGCTAATGTTGGCATGATGGCTCTTTGTCAACTTATGGAACGTCACCATAAAGTAAAGTGGGAAAACCGTGCTACTCGTTTAGTGTTACAGACTGGTGCAGCAACTGCTGCATCTTCCACCAGCTTGCACCCCTTCTGAAGCAGCCAGGGCTTGTTAATGTCAGCAGAAGGAAGCTGTCATTCCTTCATATCAACTTCAATGTCGTCTTTTGCTCTTGATGCTCCTCTTACTCCTTGTCACTTGCTTTAACAGCAATTGATCACCGAGGCAATTGCAAAAAGACAACAGTATGTGTGCACTCAGCCAATGTTGCAGAAGCTGAATGTGCACTTATGGCTTGTGCTCACCCAAGGTAGAGAGTCTTAAACGGACATTATTTTTACAAAAAAAGCTGCACCAGCCCTGCATAGCACTTGTATGTTGAGCAGAAGGTGGGCCAGTTGTTCAGTCTCTTAGTGTCTGGTAGAGTTCACTCCAGCATTAGGTAAATGTGTTTCCAGCCCAGGCACACCAGCAACTAGGCCAAGTGATGGCAATGCCGCCTCCACATTGTAATTGTGGGATTTATGTGTCAATGTCCTCCTCAGCCTCCTCATCCTCCACCTTGTCCTCAGCCTCCAATGTAGGCATAGTTCACAGTGCTCCTCCAGCATATCACCTATGCAAAACTAGGTGTTGTCACGCATTTATGCACCTCATCAAGTCTGACTGAACTGAGTCATACCAGGTAGGAACTGCTAAGCGTCATCAATAAAGAAATCGAACCATGGCTGTATCCTTGCCAACTGGATATAGGAAGCATGTTTACTGATAACAGGAAAAACATTCTGTCTACATTTTGTCAGGGATTGCTGACCCATGTGCTCTGCATGGCGCACATCTTCAATCTCTTTGTCACCTGGTTCCTCAAGTCTTCCACTAAACACCTATAGCTGTTAAATGCGTAATTTGTAAAAGTTGGAACACCACGCTACATATGTTATACTGTCTGTACGAGCAGAAGAAGGTTGTCAAGGATTTCTTAATTCAGCAGACAGACAGGTTTACTCCCTGGTGTAACTTCCACATTAGCCAGTGGCATCTCATGCATGACATATGGCGTTTCTCAGGCTGTCTGAGGAGGCCACTTTATTTTCCAGTCGGCAGAACTACAGGATGAATAAGGTCATTTCACTCCTTCACATCCTGCAGGGGATGCTGAGAAATATATAATACTGACTCACAGTAGACCTACAGCTAACAAAAAGGATTAAAAAGCATGCATTTGGACTGCCACAACATGGATTAAGTGAAAGTGAAGCAAGAAGCACTTTTTTTTACTTGTTTCTTGTAGTTAAATTTTTTCTGGCATAACAAGAATGATAACTGAAGCCCAATCTGCTCATAGTTGACTTTCAGCAACCTTCATCAGGGATCATCCCCTAGACCCAAGAAGTTTGTTTTCGATAACTAGCATATAACAAATACAATACATGTCTCTTTGTTGGCAGTGAACATATTTCTAGACATTTCTAAGAACATCTCATAGGTCACTTTAGTATTATTTTAATATTTTAGCATTATTTCATAATACTAAATCTCTTCAGGATTGAAAAGGCGTATTACAGACAGCAAAAAATAATCTTATAAATAAGAGTATTAGTAGTGGTTTCTTTTCATTGAATAATCCATGTTGATTGCCATGTCAATAGCTTGAATTAATTGTATAAGTAGCCTGTTTTTCACTTTGAGACATCTGAAATTTAGTGAAAAGAGATTTTGAAGAATGCTGTATTACTGAAAAGGAATACAAGGGGCTCTATTCTCTTTCTCTCTCTTTCTCAGTATGTCTTTCTCTGTCTCTCTCTCTCTCTCTCTCTCTCTCTCTGCCTCTCTCTATCACTATATACATTTGCAAGAAAAAGTATGTGAACCCTTTGGAATTATATGAATTTCTGCACACATTGGTCATAAAATGTGATCTGATCTTCATCTAAGTCACAACAATACACAGTCTGCTTAAACTAATAACACACCAAGAATTATATGTTACCATGTTTTTATTGAACACACCATGTAAACATTCATAATGCAGGTGGAAAAAGTATGTGAACCACTAGACTAATGACATCTCCAAGAGCCAATTAGAGTGAGGTGTCAGCCAACTAGAGTCCAATCAATCACATGAGATTTGAGGTGTTGGTTACAGCTGCCCTGCCCTATAAAAAACACACACCAGTTCTGGGTTTGCTTTTCACAAGAAGCATTGCCTGATGTGAATGATGCCTCACACAAAAGAGCTCTAAGAAGACCTACGATTAAGAATTGTTGACTTGCATAAAGCTGGAAAGGGTTATAAAAGTATCTCCAAAAGCCTTGCTGTTCATCAGTCCACGGTAAGACAAATTGTCTATAAATGGAGGACGTTCAGCACTGCTGCTACTCTCCCTAGGAGTGGCCGTCCTGTAAAGATGACTGCAAGAGCACAGCGCAGACTGCTCAATGACGTGAAGAAAAATCCTAGAGTGTCAGCTAAAGACTTACAAAAGTCTCTGCTAACATGAATATGCTAACATCCCTGTTAGCGAATCTATGATATGTAAAACACTAAACAAGAATGGATTTAATGTAAGGATACAACAAAGGAAGCCACTGCTGTCCCAAAAAAACATTGCTGCATGTTTACAGTTTGCACAAGAGCACCTGGATGTACCACAGCAGTACTGGCTGAGTTGTTTGGAAGAAACATACAACACTATGTGTGAAAAAAAAAGAGGCATAGCACACCGACATCAAAACCTCATCCCAACTGTGAAGTTTGGTGGTGGGGGCTGCTTTGCTGCTTCAGGGCCTGGACGGATTGCTATTATCGAAGGAAAAATACATTCCAAAGTTTATCAAGACACTTTGCAGGAGAACTTAAGGCCCTCTGTCCACCAGCTGAATCTCAACAGAAGATGGGTGTTGCAACAGGACAACGACCCAAAGCATAGAAGTAAATCAACAACAGAATGGCTTAAACAGAAGGAAATACACCTTCTGGAGTGGCCCAGTCAGAGTCCTGACCTCAACCGGATTGAGATGCTGTGGCATGACCTCAAAAAAGCGATTCCTACCAGACATCCCAAGAGCATTGCTGAACTGAAACAGTTCTGTAAAGAGGAATGGTCAATAATTCCTCCTGACCGTTGTGCACGCCTGATCTGCAACTACAGGAAACGTTTGGTTGAAGTTATTGCTGCCAAAGGAGGTTCAAATAGTTATTAAATCCAAGGGTTCACATACTTTTTCCACCTGCACTGTGAATTTTTACATGGTGTGTTCAATAAAAACATGGTAACATTTAATTCTTTGTGTGTTATTAGTTTAAGCAGACTGTGATTGTCTATTGTTGTGACTTAGATGAAGATCAGATCACATTTTATGACCAATTTTGGAAGAAATCCATATCATTCCAAAAGGTCTCACATATTTTTTCTTGCAACTGTATATATATATATATATATATATATATATATATATACAAAAAAAATGGTGACAGCGCTGAGACCACGGTTTTTACATACAGCCAGGGATCTCAGCTTACGGATCCGGGACCAATGAGGGCGGTACTGGGCAGGAGATCGCTCTGATTGGCTAGTCTGTACTGTGTTAGGACATGGAGCAAGGAACTCTGGCAACGATGGATCACCCATAATGCCATGCATGCAGCCAATCAGCAGCCAGCCAGTCCTGTGATGTCACAGCCCTATAAATAGCCTCAGCCAGCTTGCATTCAGCCATTTTCCAGTGCACTTAGTGCAGGGAGAGAAGTCAGCAGGCGCTAGGTAGTAGTAGAAAAGACTTTAAAACTTTTATTTTGCTGTATAGAAGTTCAGGGGAAGGATAGGGAGGAATCATTCCACAGTATTAAAGCAGAACAGGGTTCAGTAGGGGAGTTTATAACCTGCGGAATAAGAACAATCCTATTACATGGTTCTGCACTGACTGCAAATCCAAATTGCAATTAAACAGCTCTGTAATTCCAGCAAACCATTCTTGTTATTGGGGTGTAAGTGATGTTTGATACAGCCATTAACAGGGTTTAATACAAGGAAAAATGTATGCATCTTATTTGCCCTTGTGCGGTGCAGTTATATGTTCTAAAGCATTTTTTGGCTTGCATTAGTGGGGAAAAGGGGCTTATTAGCCGTTGTGTGGTGAAGTGACAAAATTACAGCCCTTTTAGTGTGTATTAGTGGCCCGAAAATATATATTATTTGCCGTTCAGCGGTGCAGGTATATGTTCTGAAGCCCTTTTTTGTGTGAATTAGGCCCCTTTCACACAAGCGATTTTTTTTCGTGCAGGTGCAATGTGTGACGTGAGAGCATAGCACCCGCACTGAGTCTTGACCCATTCATTTCAATGGGTCTGTGTGCATGAACTATTTTTTTTCATGCATCATATCTGCATTGCTTGAAAAACGCAGCATGTTCTATATTCTGTGTTTTTCACGCAGCCCTGGCCCCATAGAAGTGAATAGGTGAATATGCAATGCGTTTTTCACTGATGGTTGCTAGGAGTTGTTTGTAAACCTTCAGTTTTTTTATAACGCGCGTGAAAAGCACATCGAAACGCATTGAACTCGCATGCAACAGAATTTCAGACAAAATTGACTGAACTTGCTTGCAAAATTATGCGAATTTCACTGAATGCACCCTAAACGCATCCTGATCTAATCTGTCACGCTCATGTGAAAGAGGCCTTAATGGCAAAAAACTAAAAATATATTATATGCCGTTCAGCTGTGCAGTTATATGTTTTAAAGCTTTTTGTGGCATGTATTAGTGGAAAAAAGTAAGGGCCTATTTGCCGTGCAGCGGTACAGTTATATGTTCTAAAGCCCTTTTGGCATGTAATAATGGCCAAAAAATGTATATTACTTGTCATTCTGTGGTGCAGTTATATGTTCTAAAGCCTTTTGTGGAGTGTATCAATGGAAAAAAGCAAGGGTCTATTTGCCATTTAGCGTTGCTGTTATATGTTCTAAAGATCTTTTTGGCGCAAATTAGTGGCAAAAAATATATATATTTTTTGCCGTTCAGTGGTGCAGTTATATGTTCTAAAGCATCTGTGGAGTGTATTAGTGGCACAAAAAAGTATTTGCCGTTGTGAGGTGAAGTGAGAAAATTACATCCCTTTTTGGTATGTATTAGTGGCAAAAATATATATATTTGCCGTTAAGCTGTGCAGTTATATGTTCTAAAGCCCTTTTGGCATGTATTTGTGGAAAAAAGTAAGGGCCTATTTGCCATTCAGCGTTGCAATTATATGTTCTAAAGCCCTTTTTGACGTGTATTAGTGGCAAAAAAATATATATTATTTGCCGTTCTGTGGTGAAGTGAGAAAATTACAGCAATGCAGTTATATGTTCTAAAGCCTTCTTTGGCGTGTATTATTGAAAAAAAAAAGGGCTTATTAGCCGTTGTGTGGTGAAGTTAGAAAATTACTGACTTTTTTGGGGTGTTTTAATTTTCTTTTTATGTATTTATTTTATCTAACAGTATGTCAGACAGAGACGTGCCAGGAACTGCACAGGGCAGGGGCAGAGGCCTAAATGTTTCTGGCGCAAGCACAGGTTGCAGCAGAGTAAGGGGCGTGGCAGCAGGAGTCGCAGTGAGAGGCCTGAGCTCCCGGTGTCATCTAGCGGTCTTGACCAGCAACCCAGCGGTTCTTGAATGGTTGACTTGGTCATCCATTTTGTCCCAAGTGACATGAGACACCCCTGCCAAGAGTCAGTGGGTTCGTCGGACACAACCCTTAGTTGGCATGGCCCGGGAGCAGGCCCTGTGCCCTCATCTGTCTTCAACTTGCCTCTGTCCTTTTTCTGTTTCCTCAGCCAAAGAAGTATTGTATGCTGTGGGCTCAGCTCAGTGAGGACAGGCTACTAGTGGACAGTCAGCAGCTACTATGTGCCAACCAATATGTGGAGGAGACATCCGCCGCTTCCACCGGTAGGTGGGCAAGTAGTGATGAGGAAAGTGGCGTGGGAGCTGGTGTTGCGAGCGGTCAGGATCCTGACCCAGAGACCATTGAGGAGGACATCAGTGATGTGTAGAAAGTACTCAATGATGACGATTTAGTAGATCACACTTAGGAGTCTCGTGAATTAGGGGCTTCATCATCATCATCATCGGGAGAAGAGGGTGGCAGCTTGCCCGTGAGACATTGGCGGAGCCAGCAAGTTGCTAGCATGCCGGGAGTCAACAATGTGACAGCAGTGGGAGTTCTGGAGCCAAACATGCTCAGGGTAGACCACCCGCTTCTCAGGAGCCTATCTGCCTGGAGGAGGTGAATGGGGCCATTTGTAGAATCTGTAGGCAGAAGTTGAAGCGAGGCCAGGGTGCCAATGTTGGCACCCTGGCCCAGCATCAACATATGCAGTGTCACCATAAAGTGGCCTGAGCGAACCGTGGCTCCAGTGTGATGGTCAAGCCTGCCGCAGCAACTGTTGCATCACAAAGTGGCATGCACCCGATTTCAGGCAGTCAAGGCTCCACCACCTCAGCCGAAGGGAGCTGTCTGTCCTTCCCACCATCTGCTGGTCCTGATGATCCTGCTCCTTCTCCTCGTCAGTCATTCAGTCAGCAATCGATCACCAAAGCGTTTGCCAAGAGACAACAGTATGCATGCACTCATCCAGGCCCGGCCCTACCACAAGGCAGACCAAGTGGCTGCCTTAGGGTGCACCCGATGCAAAGAAGGTGTGGGCGGAAAAATTATGCTTTTTTTTTTTTTTTTATAAATCACTAGCGCTGTCGGCCGCCCGCCCACACTGCAGGGTCAGTGTATACAGATGTTGTACAGCACAGCCTACATGGTCGGAATACTGTCCGCTCCCAGGCTCCGTCCCCCTCCTGCCCCACATTTCACTCCCAGCAGCCACTGCCTCAGCCTTTACCTGCTCTTCTGTGCAGTTGCCGTTGCTCCTCCCGGCCTCTCTCCGATTGGCGCCGCTCTGGCCCACCCTCGCTGTTCTATGGTTGCTGGGGAAAGCTGAGCAAGTATAGCGGAGGTGCAGGCTCCCAATACTGAACAGTAGTCCAGTCCATGTAAGTGTGTGGCATACTGCTGTGTTACAAATATGGCTCCATTTTCCACTACCCACAGTGCTCAAGGTATTGCCCAATGCTCAGATCCAGAGTGCGTGTGGCATTTTTTTTTTTTTTCCCAAAATGTAACAATACAAGGTCCATATTGCATATTCAGAGCGTCTAACATGACGCAGGCGATAATGAAGAGGTCATACAGTCTGGATTGTACATGAGACAATGGAGATATTATTTCATACAGCTTTTCCGTAATCTGTTTATATAAATTACTGCACTCTGATGTTGTCGACCGTCATTAGCCTATCCCTATGTACAAACCGGATTCCCAAAAAGTTGGGACACTATACAAATTGTGAATAAAAACTGAATGCAATGATGTGGAGGTGCCAACTTCTAATATTTTATTCAGAATGGAACATAAATCACGGAACAAAAGTTTAAACTGAGAAAATGTACCATTTTAAGGGAAAAATATGTTGAATCAGAATTTCATGGTGTCAACAAATCCCCAAAAAGTTGGGACAAGGCCATTTTCACCACTGTGTGGCATCTCCCCTTCTTCTTACAACACTCAACAGACGTCTGGGGACCGAGAAGACCAGTTTCTCAAGTTTAGAAATAGGAATGCTCTCCCATTATTGTCTAATACAGGCCTCTAACTGTTCAATCGTCTTGGGCCTTCTTTGTTGCACCTTCCTCATTATGATGCGCCAAATGTTCTCTATAGGTGAAAGATCTGGACTGCAGACTGGCCATTTCAGTACCCGGATCCTTCTCCTACGCAGCCATGATGTTTGTGATTGATGCAGAATATGGTCTGGCATTATCTTGTTGAAAGATGCAGGGTCTTCCCTGAAAGAGATGACGTCTGGATGGGAGCATATGTTGTTCTAGAACCTGAATATATTTTTCTGCATTGATGGTGCCTTTCCAGACATGCAAGCTGCCCATGCCACACGCACTCATGCAACCCCATACCATCAGAGATGCAGGCTTCTGAACTGAGCGTTGATAACAACTTGGGTTGTCCTTGTCCTCTTTGGTCCGGATGACAAATGCGTTCCAGATTTCCAAAAAGAACTTCGAATCGTGACTCGTCTGACCACAAAACAGTCTTCCATTTTGCCACACTCCATTTTAAATGATCCCTGGCCAAGTGAAAACGCCTGAGCTTGTGGATCTTGCTTAGAAATGGCTTCTTCTTTGCACTGTAGAGTTTCAGCTGGCAACGTCAGATGGCACGGTGGATTGTGTTTACTGACAATGGTTTCTGGAAGTATTCCTGAGCCCATTCTGTGATTTCCTTTACAGTAGCATTCCTGTTTGTGGTGCAGTGTCGTTTAAGGGCCCGGAGATCACGGGCATCCAGTATGGTTTTACGGCCTTGACCCTTACGCACAGAGATTGTTCCAAATTCTCTGAATCTTCGGATGATGTTATGCACAGTTGATGATGATAGATGCAAAGTCTTTGCAATTTTTCGCTGGGTAACACCTTTCTGATATTGCTCCACTATCTTTCTGCGCAACATTGTGGGAATTGGTGATCCTCTACCCATCTTGGCTTCTGAGAGACACTGCCACTCTGAGAAGCTCTTTTTATACCCAATCATGTTGCCAATTGACCTAATTAGTGTTAATTGGTCTTCCAGCTCTTCGTTATGCTCAAATTTACTTTTTCCAGCCTCTTATTGCTACTTGTCCCAACCTTTTTGGGATTCGTTGACACCGTGAAATTTTGCAATCAACGTATTTTTTCCTTTAAAATGATACATTTACTCGGATTAAACGTTTGATCTGTCATCTACGTTCTATTACAAATAAAATATTGACATTTGCCATCTCCACATCATTGCATTCAGTTTTTATTCATGATTTGTATAGTGTCCCAACATTTTTGGAATCCTGGTTTGTACTTAAAAGAGGTGTAATACGTACTAAAGGATTAAATAATGACCTGTTTATTGCATCCCCCCCATCTGACCGGACTATAAAGAGAATATCAGTTAAGTAGTAAATCTGAATTCCTGCCATAGTCGCCATTGGTTCAAAAATTTCTGGTGGTTTCGGGCTTCCCATGAAGATAGTTCTTCAAAGCAATACAATTGGTCTATTTTCTGCTTCCATTGTTCTAAGGATGGAAGAGTAATGGATAGCCAGTATTTTGGGACCAATAGGCGAGCTGCAATAATTAGTTGTCTAAACAGGAAGGGGAGAGATTGCGGGTCATTTGTGTCATATATGTTGAATAGGGCTTTGAGGGGTGATATTGGCACTATAGTACGGCATATGTGGTTGCTTAAGCAGAATATTTCCTTCCACCATTTTTTTTATAATAGTACATTCCCACCAGATATGGAGGAAGGTTCCTCTATTATTTAGGCATCTCCAACATCTATCTGAGGCTGTGTCAGAAAAGAGGCAGGTTGTGTCTGGATCATGTTCCCATTGCCTTATGAAGGCAGGTTTAGTAAGTAAAGGGGATGTGTTCAGCCTGCAAAATAGTTGAGAGATTAGTTTTGTTGGTTAATTGGGGATAATGATGAGAGATTCTATCCATACTAGTGGCCAAAGAAAATCACTACTAGAAATATGTTGGGAGAGATATGAGTGTAGGTAGAATAAGGGAGACATGCAATGGTAACGTGGGGAGAGTCTTTTTTGGATCTCCGAGATATGAATCAGAGAGCCAGCAGGATCAAAGAGAGAAGAGATAGGGGTAGATGATTCCCTCAGAAAAACGTGGGGTGCATTCAGTCACCATGGAGAGAGCTGTACCCAGTATGTCTCTCAGTGAAATGAGGGGGAGGATGGGAAGGGTATTGAGCAGTGAGTGGATTGGAGCCATTTCCACACTTTCAAGGTGGCTTGAATGATTGAGTATGGTGAAGAGGGGATGTTTATTAGGCTAGTGTTTCTCAAAAGGAGTGATTGTAGAGGTTTGCCTAGAAGCTCCTGCTCCATTGCTACCCACGGTTTAGGGTTGGAAGTTCTAAACCATTCCACTGCTCTGGATAAGAGCACTGCCTTACCGTACAATTCAGGGTCTGGTAGCGCCATCCCTCCTGTTTGCTTAGGGCGAGAGAGTGTGGGTTACAACAGTCTTGTCTCTTACCATTCCAAACAAAATTGCGGAAAATTTTCCTGAGGGAATCATAGTAAGGCTTGGGTATATGGATAGGAAGGACCAGTTGGAGGTATGTGAGCTGTGGGAGTATTAATGTCATAAGGAGATTTTTCCGTCCGATCCACGAAAGTATGTGGGAATTAAATCTATCTACGCTGGATGTAATAGATTGTAATAATGGGGAGTAATTGAGAGAGAAGAGTTCAGATATATTGGAGCTTATCTTGATCCCTAGATACGTGAGAAAGGGAGACTGGCCTATCAAATGGGGAGTTGATTTTCAAGCGACGTTGTGTTGTTAAGGGGATTCCAAAGCAAATGACAAGCGATTTTTGCGTGTTTATTTTAAAGTTTGAAAGGTTGCTATACTTGTCCAGATGGTTTTAGATTGCTGGGAGTGATGTTTCTTGGTTCGAGGCCATGATCATAATTTTGTCCGCAAAGGCGGCAAATTTATGCTCCTGACCCCCAAAAATGTTCTTTGTATATCTGGGTCTGCTCTTAGTCTGAGGAGAAGGGGTTCCAGAGCTAGGACAAAAAGTAAGGGAGAAAGAGGGTAACCTTGGTGAGTGCCATTTCGAATGCGGAGGGGTTCTAAGTCCCCAGTTAACTAAGACCAAGGCAGAAGCTTGGGAGTACATAGCGAAGGTAGCTTGGACAAAGGGACCAGGCAGGCCAAATCCACGCAGGACATGGTTCAGGAAGGACCAGTTAATCCTATCAAATGCTTTCTCTGCATCTGTACTTAGGAGGAGAAGAGGTTTGGATCAGAAGGCAGAGTAATATACTACATTGAGAACTCTGGATGTGTTGTCTCTGCCTTCCCTACCCTGGACGAAGCCTACCTGGTCCCCATGTACCAATGACGGGAGAATCATGGTCAAGTGATTCACCAGCATCTTCACCAGTAATTTAAGGTCAATATTAAGGAGTAAAATAGGTCTATAGTTGGCACATTGGTTAGGGTTTTTCCCTTCTTTGGGTATCAATGTTATGTGGGCCATTGTCATGTCCCTGGAGAGTTGTTTCCCTTGAAGAGCCAGGTTGCAGACCGAAAGCAGATGGGGGAGAATGTGTTGTTGAAAGGTTCTGTAGTATGAGACGGGTAGTCCGTCTGGGCCTGGACTTTTACTAGGGGGTGCTTGCTTCAATGCTGTTGTTAGTTCCTCTAGTGTAAATGGTGATGCTAGCTTTTGTTTGAGATCTGCGGAGAGAGATGGTTGGTTAAGTGATTCTAGAAAGGAGGATAGGAGGAAAGAGTGGGACTCAGGAGTAAGTGTTGGGGGCAAGTTATATAGGGATTCATAAAATTCCCAAAAAACTGTGCCTATTAGCTTGGAGGAGTAGAGGGGAGTACCCTGAGGGGAGTCTATTTGGTGAATGTAATTTGCTGCTTTCCTATTCTTTCCTAATCATTTCCTAGGTCATTTGGTTGCCCAGCAATGATTCATTCAAACGCCATCTGAATTTATTCGAGTTAGGTAGAGGTGCTGACACTGAGAGGAAGATGGGGGCATGGTCGGATAAGTGAATGGAGCCCAATTTAGCCTCGTGACATAGCTGCAAGTGTGCCTTAGATATAAATAGGTAATACAACCGTTGATATGTGCTGTGGACATGAGAGTAAAAACTGTAATCCTTCGTTTTGGGGTGTAACGTGTGCCATACATCGACAAGATGTAGGTTCCACAAGGCCTTCCCTTATTGAGTGTAGTGTGCTGGCTGATAGAGCCGATCTCTGGGCTGAAAAATCAAGTTGTGGGGTTAAGGTGGCGTTTAGGTCACCTCCCAGTACCACCAAGCCCTCAGCAAAATTCTCAATGATGGGGAAAACTGTGGAAAACCACCTGAATTGTCCCGAGATGGGGGCGTAAAGGTTTATGATGGTGTACAGTACCTTCAACAAAGCAAGAACAATAACATATGTAACAAAAGTATAAACTTTCAACAAGATATGCCCACTAAGACGGGTTGTAACGGTGTGTGAGGTTAGGGTCGCAAGGGGGGAAATGGTTGATCAACCCAATTGAGATCCTCATAGCACCAAAAGAGGCCTCAGAAATGAGGAAATCAGACAAGGGAATAAAATCAGACAGGACCAAAGTGGACAGAGAAAAAAGGTAAAGAAGGGGGTATGGGTAGGACAGGGAGGGGCTGGGGGGAGCGAGTAATGGGTTTTAGGTATGATAGCTGAGGGAGGGGATGGATCAGGGAGTAGGTAGAGAGAGAGACCCAAGTCTAACATGCTTCACAGCGGTTAGTTAGGGTAATTGGTAATGCTGAGACAGTCTCTATGGGGTTAGCTGCATATTCCTCCGCTTAGATCTCTGCGACTTTGGAGTGCGAGGAGCTTCAAATGGTAAGATTTCCGGTAGCTCTGGCAACTCCAAGATGTCTTGGTACAGCTCCCAGTTCGCCACTTGCAGTGGAGGTATCTGCAAATGTTCAAACACTCCGGCTAGGTCGGCGTATTCGGAAATGGAGAGGCGGCACCCAGCGTGGGAGAAGGTGAATCCGAATGGGAAAGTCCATCTATATGGAATCTTGTTGGACCGGAGCCAATCGGTCAGGGGCTCCGGACCGGAGCCAATCGGTCAGGCGCTTTTTGAGTATTGATGGTGCCAAATCCTGGTAGATCGAGACTGGCGATCCCTCACATGTCAGGTTCTCTTGATTCCTGGCGGCCTCCAAGACTGCAGCTTTGATTTGGAAATTTAGGAACCTGCAAATCACATCTCTGGGGGGTTCAGAGGTTTTGGGTTTAGGTTGCAGCACCCTGTGAGCGCGTTCAATAGTTATGTCCATCTGGTGGTCCAGGCCCAGTAAGGACTTGCATAACGCTATCACTGTTGCTGGGATATCAGTAGCTAGGACTCTTTCTGGTATTCCCCTGAATCGCAGATTATTTCTGCGTCCTCTATTCTCTTGGTCCTCCAGAGCACTGTGAAGGTCGTTAAGGTGTGTACAACACTTCTGCAGAGAGGATGCGGTGGCTGTTTGGTGAGCCAGAATCGCGGTCTGGTGGGTTTCCAGCGTCACTACTCTGTCGCTAATGTGATGCATATCATAACGGAGAGCCGTGAGTTCACTTAAGATCGGCTCTAAGGCTTTGCCGAGTGTTTGCTTCAGGAAGCGGCGGGTGATCGGAAGGGCTGTCCTGCTATGGGAATCTTCAGTGTCGGATTCCCCTTCAGAGAAGTCAGTGGCGCGCTCACTAACCTTAAGAGCTGGAGTTGGCGCCATCTTGGGCTCTCGCGCAGCTACAGTAGAGGCCGCTTTTCTGATAAATTTGTCCATATCCCCACCGGAGTTTGCGGGTTTGCTGGTGTTGGATGAATCCCCAGACTTAGGGTGGCCTATTTTGACAATTTTTCTGACTGTCAGCTCGTGTAAGCTGGTGCTTTGTGGGATCTGTTACGGAGAGCTCCTGACTATGCTGCCGAGTGTGTGTGGCATCTTAATTGTACGTGCTAGTGGAGGCCTCCATATGCCCCCACTTGTACCTTGGGCTTTGCCTATTTATTATACTTTAGGTTACAATTCAATTGGGCTGGTTTACTTTAAACAGAATAACTAGCCACATGTATGCCCTCTATCTTCTGATATGTGTGACTGGCAGCGGGAGTCATGCCAAAATGTACCTTTTCTTCTGTTGCTGCAGTCCCTCTCTGTCCAAGTGGTAGACTCTGCACCTTTCAGAGAACTGATAGCTTGAGATGAGTCCCAAACTCATTTATTTGCCAAAAAGGCAGTACCAGCCCTGCACACGTTTGTAGAACAGAAGGTGGGCCAGGCCTTGAGTCTGTCGGTGTCTGCCAAAGTGCATGGCAGTGCTGACATGTGGAGCTGTAACTACGGGCAGGGACAATACTTGTCCTTTTGCGGACCACTGGGTGAATGTGGTTCCTGCACAGCCATACCAGCAACTTGGCCAGGTGACGCCGATTCCGCCTCCACGTTGTCACGCCTTGGGTCCTGCGACAATGTTTGCCTCTGACTCCTCATCCTCCACCGTGTTCTCAGCCTCCACTGTAGGGACAATTCACAGTGCCCCTCTAGCATACCACATGTGCAGGGCATGGCGGTGTCACGCTGTTCTGCACCTCGTTTGCCTGGGCGAACTGAGTCAAACAGGGAAGGAACTGCTTCTTGTCCTTCATCAAGAAATTGAATCCTGGCATTCTCCGCAACTCAAAATCCATGGTGACCGACAACGGGAAGAACGTGGTGTCGGCGCTGCATCAAGGAAGGCTGAGCAATGCGCCCTGCATGGCACACATGTTCAATATGGTTGTCAAGCGGTTCTTGAAGTCTTCCACCCATCTGCAAGACATCCTAAAAATGGCCAGGAAACTTTGCAAGCATTTAAGCCACTAGTACACCTCAAAGCACACCCTCCTTGAGCTGCAGCGGCAGAACAGCACCCCCCAACATAGGCTGATATGCAAAGTTTCCATCCGTTGGAATTTCGCCCTCCATGAGCAGGACCTACAGATCGTGACATACTTGGATAGCACACTGCCACCCCACATTGAAGATCCGCTGGACTACTGGGCAGCCACACTGGATTTGTGGCCGCAAGTGGCAGAGTTTGCCCTGGAAAAGCTGTCTTACCTGGCCAGTACTGATGGACGAACATCGGCTGGGATAGGTCGCGAATGCGCATGTTCGTGAACCGCGTGTTCGCTGCGGGCCCCATTGACATTAACAGTAGGTGAACCTAAAAAACCTTCAGGTCATATTTGCAGCCACCAAATACTTACTAGAAGTGCACAAATAGTCCCACAACATGGACACTGACATACCAGAGGGGGATCATTGGCAAAAATTCCCACAAAAAATATGTATTTTAATCAGGGGCCATTTTTATGCGTCTTAAGGGGAAACTCTCAAAAATGTGCCCTGCTGGAGCCTAGAAAAGTTTTATTTTAGGCCACGGGAGAATAGGCCCCAAAAATTAGACATTCACCTGAGAGAAAAGAACTTGTGATGATGTGGCTGGAGATACATTAGGCGGTCACTGGCTAAAAATTTTACTGTAGGTCAGTACAGGCCCCAAAAATTAGGCATTCACCTGACAGAAAAAAACCTGTGATTATGTGGCTGGAGGTACATTAAGCGGTAACTGGAATTTTTTTTTTTTTACTGTAGGCCAGTACAGGCCCCAAAAATTAGGCATTCATCTGACAGAAATGAACAAGTGATTATTTGGCTGGCGGTACATTAGACGGTCACTCGATAAAATTTTTACTATAAGCCACTGAAGTAGAGGCCCCCAAAAATTAAGCATTCATGTGACAGAAAAGGTATTTTATGCCACTGTATATACATACGACAAGGACCATTCTTTGTTCTGGGTGGTGGCGGATATGTTTGGTCTGGCATGAGGAAATTTAATTACACATGGTCGTCATAAGTGTTAAATTCCTCAGAGATCCATGCCTCATTCATTTTAGGAATGTGAGCTAGACGAGAGCGCTTATGGGTCACAAAAATTTTCTGCTGCTCTGAACGTCCTTTCGGACAGGACACTGGACGAGGGGCAAGACAAGAGTTCCATGGCAAATTGTGCCTAGCCTGCACACCCAGTAATCCAGGCATTTCTCGCTTCTCAGCGTGTCCACATCGGCCGTTAACCCGATGTAGTCGGACACCTGTCAGTCTAGGCGTTCCCTGAGGCTAGATCCGGAGGACGGCTGTCGATGGGTTGGCTGCAAGAATGATCTTCTTCTTGCAGGCGTGGTAGGATTGGTACCAGCACCTGTTTCGCTGTGGAAATTCCTCTGCAAGCGCCCACAACAGCAGAATGCAGCATCATTCAAAGCAAGGCCTGGAAATGTTGCATTCTGACAGCCCGCTGGTAAGATGTCCGCCATTTTATTTTTGTACCGGGGGTCTAAGTATGTTGTCACCCAGTACTGGTCCTTGCCCTTTATGCTTTTTATACGGGGGTCCCTCTTCAAACACTGGAGCATGAAGGCCCCCATTTGCACTAAATTGGAAGCGGTGGAGAGCCCTGGCTCCTTCTCATCGCCCCCAGGAGAATGTCGTCTTAATCAGTATTTTGTGGAAGCGGGTATATCAAACCCTTCAATCAGTATTTTGTGGAAGCAGGTATATCAAACCCCTTAATCAGTTGTTTGTGGAAGCAGGTATTTCTCAGACCTCAATCAATATTTGGTGGAAACAGATATATCAAACTCCTTAATTTGTATTTTGTAGAAGCAGGTATATCAAACCCTTTAATCAGTATTTTGTGGAAGCAGGTATATCAAACCCTTTAATCAGTATTTTGTGGAAGCAGGTATATCTCAGGCTGCAATAAATCTTTGGTGGAAGAAGGTATATCAATCCCATTAATTAGTATTTTGTGGAAGCAGGTATATCTCAGGCCTCAATCAATATTTGGTGGAAACAGGCATATCGAACCCCTAAATCAGTATTTTGTGGAAGCAGGTATATCAAACCCTTTATTCAGTATTTTGTGGAAGCAGGTATATCAAACCTCTTAATGAGTATTTTGTGGAGGCAGGTATATCGCAGGCCACAATAAATCTTTGCTGGAAGAAGGTATATCAATCCCCTTAATCAGTTTTTTGTGGAAGCAGGTATTTCTCAGGCCTCAATCAATATTTGGTGGAAACAGAAATATTGAACTCCTTAATTAGTATTTTATAGAAGCAGGTATATCAAACCCTTTAATCTGTATTTTGTGGAAGCAGGTATATCAAACCTCTTAATCAGTATTTTGTGGAAGCAGGTATATCATAGCCCTCAATCAATATTTGGTGCAAACAGGTATGTCAAACCCCTTAATCAGTATTTTGTGGAAGCAGGTATATCGCAAGCCTCAATCAATATTTGGTGGAAACAGGTATATCGAACCCCTTAATCAGTATTTTGTGGAAGCAGATATAGCAAACCCTTTAATTAGTATTTTGTGGAAGCAGGTATATTAATCCACTTTAATCAGTAATTTGTGGAAGCAGGTATATCATACCGCTCAATCAATATTTGGTGGAAACAGGTATATCAAACCCCTTAATCAGTATTTTGTGGAAGCAGGTATATTGCAAGCCTCAATCAATATTTGGTGGAGACAGGTATATCGAACCCCTTAATCAGTATTTTGTGGAAGCAGTTATATCAATCCCTTTAATAAGTATTTTGTGGAAGCAGGTATTTTGTAGCCCTCAATCAATATTTGGTGGAAACAGGTATATCAAACTTCTTAATCAGTATTTTGTGGAAGCAGGTATATTGTATCCCTCAATCAATATTTGGTGGAAACAGGTATATCAAACCTTTAATCAGTATTTTGTTGTAGTAGGTATATCGTAGCCTTCAATCAATATTTGTTGTAAACAGGTTTATCAAACCCTTTAATCAGTATTTTTTGGAAGCAGGTATATCGCAGGCCTCAATCAATATTTGGTGGAAACAGGTATATCAATCCCCTTAATAAGTATTTTGTGGAAGCAGGTATATTGTAGCCCTCAATCAATATTTGGTGGAAACAGGTATATCAAACCCTTTAATCAGTATTTTGTGGTAGCAGGCATATCGTATCCCTCAATCATTATTTTGTGGAAGCAGGTATATCAAACCCCTTAATCAGTTTTTTGTGGAAGCAGGTATATCAATCCCTTTAACAAGTATTTTGTGGAAGCAGGTATATTGTAGCCCTCAATCAATATTTGGTGGAAACAGGTCTATCAAACTTTTATTCAGTATTTTGTGGTAGCAGGCATATCGTATCCCTCAATCATTATTTTGTGGAAGCAGGTATATCAAACCCCTTAATCAGTTTTTTGTGGAAGCAGGTATTTCTCAGGCCTCAAACAATATTTGGGGGAAACAGGTATATCAAACTCCTTAATCATTATTTTGTGAAAGCAGGTATCTCAAACTCTTTAGTCAGTATTTTGTGGAAGCAGGTATATCAAACCTCTTAATCAGTATTTTGTGGAAGCAGGTATATTGTAGCCCTCAATCAATATTTGGTGGAAACAGGTACATCAAACTCTTTAATCAGTATTTTGTTGTAGCAGGCATATTGTATCCCTCAATCATTATTTTGTGAAAGCAGGTATATCAAACCCATTTAATCAGTTTTTGGTAGAAGCAGGTATTTCTCAGGCCTCAAACAATATTTGGTGGAAACAGGTATATCAAACTGCTTAATCATTATTTTGTGGAAGCAGATATCTCAAACTCTTTAGTCAGTATTTTGTGGAAGCAGGTATATCAAACCTCTTAATCGGTATTTTGTGGAAGCAGGTATATTGCAGGCCGCAATAAATCTTTGGTGGAAGAAGGTATATCAATCCCCTTAATCAGTATTTTGTGGAAGCAGGTATATCATAGCCCTCAATCAATATTTGGTGTAAACAGGTATAGCACACCCCTTATCAGTATTTTGTGGAAGCGGGTATATCAAACCCTTTAATCAGTATTTTGTGGAAGCAGGTATAGCACACCCCTCAATTTATTTTATTTTTTTCACAATAGTTATATCACACCACCCTGTTTATTTGGGGCAACACGTATATCGTAGCTGTCAATTAGTATTTTGTGGAAGCAGGTATATCACACCCCGCATTCAGTTTTTGGGGGGGCAACAAGTATATCACACCCATTGCAAATAGTTGTTCCAATAGTGCTTGTCCCTATATATATATATATATATATATATATATAAAACCGCACACAACTGCTGCACAATACAAATGCACTATAATATACTTTCTATGTTAGAAAGTATATAATAAGTATATCACACCCCTTAGTATATCACACCTATCGATAGCACACCTATACCAGTCCTTAAAAGGACTTTGTGGCCCTATTAGCTAGCATTTGATGTCCATAACAGCCTGTCCCTGCTCCACAAAACAACCTCTCCCTACACTGACAAAACACATCTGATGCCAAGTGCTTCTTCTTTCACCCACCTTATTCAGCTGGTACTGTTATTGCCACACACCTCACCACTCTGTCACCGGGTCACTCTGTGGTCTCCTGATGCTGCTGCCACCTCACCACTCAGGTCTCTTGATGCTGCTGATAACACCTCCACACTGTCATTATGCCACCCTGTGGTCTCCCCCTGATTCTGCTGCTGCCTCTACCTCCACACTCTGTCATTGTGCCACTCTGTGGCCTCCTGATGCTGCTGCCACCTCCACACTGTCATTGTGCCCCTCTGTGGCCTCCTCCTGATGCTGCTGCCACCTCCAGATTCCTCGTGCTGCTTCCACCTCACCACTATGTAATAGGGCCACTCTGTGGACTTCTCATGTTGTTCCCACCCTCCCCACTTCATGACTGGGACTATTTTGCCTTTTGTCTGGCTAACATCATCATTTATTTGACCCTTCTTTTGACCTGTCAGAAGGAAGGAAAAATGAGGCGCACACCGGATCCTGTCTATGTAATAGCTTTAAGGCCTGCATTACATTGTCCCTATTTTGCATCAGAAACATGGCGGTGGCAGTATTATGCTGTGGGAAATGGTATTCTTCAGGAGCGACAGGGAAGCTAGTCACAGTTGATGGGAAGATGGATGGAGCTAAATGCCCAGCACTCCTGGAGGAAAACTTGTTAGAGGCTTGAGACTGGTGCAGAGGTTCACCTTCTAGCAGGACAATGGCCCTAAACATATAGCCAGAGCTACAATGTAATGATTTAGATTGAAGCATATTTATGTGTTAGAATGGCCCAGTCAAAGTTCAGATCTAAATCCCATTGAGAATCTTTGGCAAGACTTGAAAATTACCATTCACAGACACTCTCCATCCAATCTTACTGAGCTTGAGCTATTTTGCAAATAAGAATGGGCAAATATTTCAGCCTCTACGCATGCAAAGCTGGTAGAGACATATCCCAAAAGACTTACATCTTTGATTGCAGCAAATGGTGGTTCTATAAAGTATTGATTCAGGGGGCTGAATACAAATGTGTCACGAGTTGGAGTTCCCAGGAGAGACCTCCGCGTTGTCAAGCAAAAACATACAGCAATACGGTACAGTCACAAAAGAGTTTATTGCACAAACAGTATCCAAGGAGGGAAACACAGGGAAATAGAGAGCTCTATGTACCGTCCGCACAGTGGGAGGAAAACCCCCACTGCACCACTGTCTAGTAATACTCCAGAGGGGCGTAACTAAGCAACTCCTGGTATTCACTAGGGCCCCAGATGGTAGGGTTAGGCTTTGCCGCAGGGAGTTGCCAAGGTCCACTCTGGAGCGTGAACTAGACAGTGACAACAGGAGCAAACGGACAACAGGTACCAGAAGGTAACGACGGTACACAGGCAAACATACACCAGGAGAGCTGACCCAGAACTGAGGAAACCTCAGCCTTAGGCCTCTTTCACACTATCGTTTTTTTTTTTTTTTTTCGTTTTGCGGTCCGTTTTTTGCGTTCCGTATACGGTCCGTATACGGAACCATTCATTTCAATGGTTCCGCAAAAAAAAAATGTTCCGTATGCATTCTGTTTTCGTATTTCCGTTTTTCCATTCCATTAAAAGATAGAACATGTCCTATATTTGGCCGCAAATCACGTTCTGTCAATGGGTCCGCAAAAAAAACGGAACACATACGGAAATGCATCCGTATGTCTTCCATATCCGTCCATTTTTTTCTGAACCATCTATTGAAAATGTAATTATTGTATACTGTATATGCCATACGGAAAAACGGAACGGAGCAATGGAGCGGAAACGGAAACACAACGGAACCCAAAAAACGGAACAACGGATCCGTGAAAAACGGACCGCAAAACACTGAAATCGACATACTGTAGTGTGAAAGAGGCCTTATATACAGGTCCCATGGGTGCAGCAGAGAGGCCACACCCATGGAGCAGACAGAGAGGATTAACTCCAGATAGGAACACAGGGGAGTTAACCCATAAAGAATCACAAAGAACACACAGAAACAATACTGCAGCGAGGAGCGCCAAACGAGCAAAGACAGAAGGTCACAGCCAGAGATAGTGGCTGTGACAAAATGTATGCCACACATTTGAAATTTGTATTTATAAAAAAATTTATGTATTTTCTTTTCACCTCACACATACTTTCTACTTTATGTTGGTCTATCACATAAAATCCCAATAAAATACATTTAATATTGTGGGTGTAGCATGAAAAAAATATGGACAAGTTCAAGGGGTATAAATACTTTTTCAAGACACTGTATACCTAAAAACATTCAAACCTTGTATTATAGCTTTAAAATGTAGGTGACACCACAAAAATCCTAAGTTTAATGGGCACATAGTATATTATATTATGACAATAAAAATCACCCATATTGTTTTGGTGATCCTAGTGCTTGAAGCTTTGCTGAGGTCTAATTATGAGAAAAGTCTTGCTGGTGCACTGTATCATAAAGAATAAGAGGGAAGCCATGTTGAGGACCAGATATGAAAGAATTGTTATGTTGGTGACCAGGAATGAGAGGGTAACCATGCTGGGGACCAGGAATGAGAGAGAGCCATGCTGGGGTGCAGGAATCAGCGGGGTTACCTAGAAGTGAGACATAAAAAAAAAAAAAAAATTGGTCTCTATATAATGTTTTTTTATTTGTTTGCACCACATATTTGATAACTCCCCCAAACACTTTAATCTTGATTAATTTTATAAAAAAAATTTTCAAGACGACTGTCCCCATAAAAAGAGGATTTTTTTTCAGAGCAAAGTTAGTTCTTTGGCATAGGTGTTTTAACTATTGCTACATTTAGTAATCTTTGAAAAAAAAAAGTAGCAAAAATTAAAATAGCACAACATGTGGGGAGTGCAGAAGGAGAGTAGGAATAAAATGAGGAAGCACATCTTGAAAGAATGCTTCAAGATTTATTTGGAGCACATGGGTGCAAATACCAAATATTTGCATTTTGTGACCTATTAAAAAGTGCTAGAACATTCAGAACATTCATATGTATTTTCATTTATGAAACAATTATTGACTATTTGTTTTATGGTTCAAAAGTCTTCTTGCATTTTCACGTATTATTTTTTTTTTTACAAGGTTCCGAAAGTCTCTAGTGGCTAATCAAATATGTTCCATCTGTTGTGCTAGACTTTTGCAAAAAATAAAAAATGAAATTAAGACTAATCAACCATTCTAGTAAAACACTGTAAAAAAAAATAAACAGTACAGTTGTAGTGCTAATGTTCTGTCTCAGCCTTAGTAATGTTTCAATTTCTGTAAAAACTTATAAAAACTAAAACTGCAAAGCCTTGTCTCTACTGTATTTATACAACAGTTAAAGGGATTTTTTTTTTATGACGATGACTACTGCTAATCTCTTACTCTGACGGAGCTGGTCTAATGGATGGCCTTTTAGATGGATGGTAGACTGTGAAATATTGCATTTTCCCCACAACTACATCAGTTTCTGAAGCTGCACTCAAGGAGGTCATGGCAGTAAGAAAACCTGTTTCGGAATCTTAGAGAGCCATCTGTTCAAACAAAACGTAATGTAAATTAAAAAAGGTTTTGCTTTTTAATGGCTAATACTTTTTGACACAACTTACTTTTGCACATTTATAACACAGGCATATCTGTAGTAGAGAATGTGTACATTATGGAAACCTGAAAGTAACTGAATAAGAACGAGAAAATCTGCTACATTGGTACACTACATTGCGCAAATAAGTATAATGTGGCAGCTATAAAAGGTGTCTGTATATCTGTTCTTTAATATATTGGCTCTCAATCCAGTGTTCAGCTAACAGAGCAGTTGTAGCTACATATGTAGGCATTATATACTAGGAATTCATGTGTCTATTGATTTGCATTTCTACCCAAGACCGGATGAATAATGTATACTTCTTCTACCTAAAGAATTACAATTTGACCAGCCCACCAAAGTACCAGAGAAGCCTTTGAGGGGCTCAGGGTCTGAGCTTCATACTTTCCTGACCTGCAACTGTGTCACACAGAGTGTTAATATGTCTCACTATGATGGTGGTTTAACATGTAACTTTTTTAACCTATTTCTTGCAGATTTTAACGTGTAATACAAACAAAAAAGACTATGTGTGACAGAAACCTTAGAAAAGTGACAGAAAATGTAATTTCCAACTGCACCTCCAGACTTTTTTTTGTAGGGGACATTCTAAATTTTGCCTTAGAGCTTGATGATTTATATGTATGCCCCTTACAGTGTCAGAGTGTATAAGGACAAATCTAATTGACAAGTGTAATAGTATCAGCCAGATATAAACCTATTTTAGGCTACTTTCACACTAGCGTTCGGGCGGATCCATTCTGAACGTATCCGCTCATAATAATGCAGACGGAGGCTCCGTTCAGAACGGATCCGTCTGCATTATTTTAGCATATAAAAGCTAAGTGTGAAAATAGCCTCGTACGGATCCGTCCAGACTTTCAATGTAAAGTCAATGGGGGACGGATCCGCCTGAAGATTGAGCCACAGGGTGACATCTTCAAACGGATCCGTCCCCATTGACTTACATTGTAAGTCTGGACGGATCCGCACGGATCCGCACGCCTCCGCACGGCCAGGCGGACACCCGAACGCTGCAAGCAGCGTTCAGCTGTCCGCCTGTCCGTGCGGAGGCGAGCGGAGCGGAGGCTGAACGCCGCCAGACTGATGCAGTCTGAGCGGATCCGCTCCATTCAGACTGCATCAGGGCTGGACGGCTGCGTTCGGGTCCGCTCGTGAGCTCCTTCAAACGGAGCTCACGAGCGGACCAGCGAACGCTAGTGTGAAAGGAGCCTAAACAAGTCTAAGTGGAATAACAAAGGAACAGCACCAGCAGTGTTATATTGTGAAATGCAAGCAATTACTAAAACATACATGTCTGGAGAGACAACAGCTTGACTTTTCTTAGTGGGTTTGTTTTCACCATGAATTAGTGATAAATCTGAAAAAGCCACCAAGAAATTCATTAGGTCTGACGTGTCTAAAAATAATGCATGTTTATTTGCAATTATTGCACAACAACTCTTAGATATAGACCTAAAGGTCACCTGTCAACCTCATTTTGCCTTTCAAACCCACTGGATTACCTTTATATTAGGTTTATGAGGTCCCTAAAGTATAAGGTGCAGGAAACTTCATTCTGGAGGATATTCCAGTGAGTTTGGATGGCAACTTTGGTCTGACAGGTTCCCTTTAATTCATTTATGATTGATGTTGCACCTGGGACTAAAAACAATGTCAGTTTGTATCTCTTGGTATTTTCTTCTGTTTTTGCAAACATCTCTTGTCAAATCTGGATTTTACATGTATGTATTTAGTTATTAGACTACAACTAGGGTTTAACTGTTTAAGGTTAGAAAATGAACATTTACATGACAGAACCTGCTACAGTGTATTGTGGAGCTATTAAAGGTTAATTTGGCTAAAAAGTGATGACATTAATAAATGGATGTAAAATCTCCTTAACTGGAGTCACCGTTGCTTCTCTGTTTCACTCTATAACACGACACTCACTAGTGTCACTATGCAAAAAAGACAATCCTAATTTGGGAATCATCACACCTCATAGCGTAATTTCAGGATGTTACACTCTGTCAATACTTATTCCTGATATGGGAAATCAGTACTTCTTCCACATTTCAACAAATCTCATCCACACACTGGGTAAAAAATTCCATGAGGCAGTCCATGCCGTCATCCTTGAATTCTTTGCAGATTTCACTAGAGATCCACAGTAACCTGAAATACATTTTCCACTGCTATTTACATCCTGAAAATATGAATGGGTGCATCAATTGAACTGTGGTCTATCACACCCTGCTCAGCCCATTCATCACCTCTTCACTTTGTCTGCCAGTGACTTTAGGAGGAAAGCATGCCATGATAGGTCAATTAATGAACACATGTTCTGAATATGGATGACTAATCGGCAAGTAAAAAAGTTTAAGGGTTTTATTCCAAAACAAATATTCAATATTTTTCAAACCAGCACCTGGATAGGAATACTTTTGTTATTACAAGTAATTACAAATTTTGTATACCCACTGAGTTATTCACTAAAATGTATCTGTATAGCACCATCTGCTGTTTGCTCTTTTTCTAATGTCTCTGTCCTGCTCACTGAGGTGGGCACACATGCTCAGTTCCATCTTTGAACTGCCACAGGCTGCAGTATAAAGGAAATGCCCCCTAAGCTGCCAGTTTGAAATACATCTAGCACAACAATTGGAACAATGAATGGGGAGATCTCTGGATCCTTATGGATTACAGGGCTGGTTCTAAGTTTGTTAGAAAGACATTGTCATGTACAATATGATGCTAGATTGGAATTATTTACATTAATAATGGGATAAACTCTTGAATTTTGCATTCCCATTCAGTTTACAGGTCAGTAAAAACAAGTCATCTGTGTAAATTGGAATAACTGTCAATTGTTTCACTTTTTACAAGACAAGTTTATTTTAGACGAGTAAAACAGCAATTTGAATTAAATAATGAAAATCCCATTAGGGTTAGTACAGCCGCCATTATAAAATTGTTACAGTCACCTTGCTTGTAATAATTCTCCAACGTGCATATAGCTATATTCATATAAAAGGCTAAACTTTAAAAATGAGAGAAGAATAAAAGTGAAAACCAGTTATCATCCAGTAAAACGTCCTGTGGGTTTTGTGTAACTGGAGTCAATGATATTCGGTTCAATGTGTCTAGGTTTGATGCTTTGCAACATGACTTCTGGGATGTTGCAAAATGTATAAATGATTTTGTGGCTTGGCACAGGCTTTCTGCATCAATCATTGCAAACTCACTCCAAAACATTAGCAGCCTGTTTTATGATTAGCAATAGCAATCGACAAAAATCTTAATATGTGACAGCGTTTACTGTTCTAGGCCAGGGATTATCAGAACTAGATCACTACTAGAAATGAGCAAAATATATATATTTTTTTTATTTGGCCGTATTTGCGGCGAACTTAGTTAAAACCGGCTACTTCCTGGCTGCAGAGAGCCTTTATAGTGGTGTACAACACTGTGTCTTGCAGTAGCACACATAGGGAGTCTGCTCTGGTAGTGAAATAATACTGTCAGTCAGTATGACATGCAGATGACAGCCATAACTCTTAGAATTGCTGCACACTTCACTTATTTGGGCAGTCACAGGGCTAAAATTGACCAAATAACTAAAGTATGAACTCAGCCTCACAGGTCAATGTTAGCGCCAAGAAGAAGCGCACTCCTTTTAAACAGTCATCAGCTGATTCCACATAGATATCTACAGAACCTGTTCTATTGAACACTTAAACAAGTAGAGCCCCCTGACAGAGTGGAGAGGGTGTCAGCAGTAAGTTTGTGTTGACATTACTGATTATTTTGCTTTTCCTCTGATCCATCAGAACAATAATCCACATAAAACTAATCCTGTCTGTTGAGAATATGTCTTCACTCGGTCAGCATTTGATCAGTAATCCATCAGTATTGCTAATGCGAAAAGGAGTGGATCCAAAACAGAGATGACACTTGAATGGAATAGTAAAACCCGCTTTGATGCCACACTACTGGCCGGACAGGACAGCTTTTCCAGGGCAAACTGTAAAGTTCGGTCTAAAGCCCACACTCCGTGAAGATATAAGTGAGGGACATGAACATGTGGAGTCACTGTGGGTAGAGATACATGGAGCTAAAAACAATAATAAATTACTAATAGGAGTTTACTATAAACCACCTAATATACCAGAGTCCACAGAAAATCTACTACTAAACGAGATAGACAAGGCGGCAAATCATAATGAGGTGGTTATTATGGGGGACTTAAACTACCCAGATATAGACTGGGAAACTGAAACTTGTATATCTCATAAAGGAAACAGGTTCTTGGCAATAACCAAAGACAATTACCTCTCCCAACTGCTTCAGGACCCGACTAGAGAGACGGCCATACTGGAGTATTAACCAATAGGCCTGACAGAACAACAGACGTGCAGGTTGGGGGACACCTGGGAAATAGTGACCACAAAGTAATAACCTTCCAATTATCATTCAAAAGAGCGTTTCTACAGGGAGGAACAAAAATACCAAACTTCAAAAAAGCTAAATTTAGCCAACTAAGAGAGGCCATAGGCCTAACTAAATGGGATAAAGTCCTCACAAATAAAAATACAGCCACAAAATGGGATATCTTTAAAAGCATCCTAAAATCTCATTGTGAGAGGTACATACCGTATGGGAATAAAAGGTTAAGGAACAAAAAGAAACCAATGTGGATAAACAGAACTGTAAAGAAAGCAATAAATGACAAAAAGAAAGCATATAAAACACTAAAACAGGAGGGTAGCACGGAAGCACAGGAAAACTATAAGGAAAAAAATAGAACATGTAAAAAACAAATAAAAGCGGCCAAACTAGAGACTGAGAGAGTAATTGCCAAAGAGAGTAAAACTAACCCTAAAATATTCTTCAATTATATAAATGTATAAATCTGAACGTGTCGGCCCTTTAACCACTTAAGGACCACAGGTTTATACCCCCCTAGTGACCAGGCCCTTTTTTACAAATCGGCACTCCACAACTTTAGCGGTTTATTGCTCGGTCATGCAACTTACCACCCAAATGAATTTTACCTCCTTTTCTTCTCACTAATAGAGCTTTCATTTGGTGGTATTTCATTGCCGCTGACATTTTTACTTTTTTTGTTATTAATCGAAATTTAACGATTTTTTTGCAAAAAAATGACATTTTTCACTTTCAGCTGTAAAATTTTGCAAAAAAAACGACATCCATATATACATTTTTCGCCAAATTTATTGTTCTACATGTCTTTGATAAAAAAAAAATGTTTGGGCAAAAAAAAAATGGTTTGGGTAAAAGTTATAGCATTTGCAAACTATGGTACAAAAATGTGAATTTCCGCTTTTTGAAACAGCTCTGACTTTCTGAGCACCTGTCATGATTCCTGAGGTTCTACAATGCCCAAACAGTAGAAAACCCCCACAAATGACCCCATTTCGGAAAGTAGACACCCTAAGGTATTCGCTGATGGGCATGGCGAGTTCCTAGAATTTTTATTTTTTGTCACAAGTTAGCGGAAAATGATGATTTTTTTTTTTTTATCTTTTTTCCTTACAAAGTCTCATATTCCACTAACTTGCGACAAAAAATAAAAAATTCTAGGAACTCGCCATGCCCCTCACGGAATACCTTGGGGTGTCTTCTTTCCAAAATGGGGTCACTTGTGGCGTAGTTATACTGCCCTGGCAATTTAGGGGCCCAAATGTGTAAGAAGTACCTTGCAATCAAAATGTGTAAAAAATGGCCGGTAAAATCCGAAAGGTGCACTTTGGAATATGTGCCCCTTTGCCCACCTTGGCATCAAAAAAGTGTGACACATCTGGTATCGCCGTACTCAGGAGAAGTTGGGCAATGTGTTTTGGGGTGTCATTTTACATATACCCATGCTGGGTGAGAGAAATATCTTGGCAAAAGACAACTTTTCCCATTTTTTTATACAAAGTTGGCATTTGACCAAGATATTTTTCTCACCCAGCATGGGTATATGTAAAATGACACCCCAAAACACATTGCCCAACTTCTCCTGAGTACGGCGATACCACATGTGTGACACTTTTTTGCAGCCTAGATGCGCAAAGGGGCCCAAATTCCTTTTAGGAGGGCATTTTTAGACATTTGGATCCCAGACTTCTTCTCACACTTTCGGGCCCCTAAAAAGCCAGGGCAGTATAAATACCCCACATGTGACCCCACTTTGGAAAGAAGACACCCCAAGGTATTCAATGAGGGGCATGGCGAGTTCCTAGAATTTTTTTTGCATAAGTTAGCGGATATTGATTTTTTTTTGTTTTTTTCTCACAAAGTCTCACTTTCCGCTAACTTAGGACAAAAATTTCAATCTTTCATGGACTCAATATGCCCCTCACGGAATACCTTGGGGTGTCTTCTTTCCGAAATGGGGTCACATGTGGGGTATTTATACTGCCCTGGCTTTTTAGGGGCCCTAAAGCGTGAGAAGAAGTCTGGAATATAAATGTCTAAAAATGTTTACGCATTTGGATTCCGTGAGGGGTATGGTGCGTCCATGTGAGATTTTATTTTTTGACACAAGTTAGTGGAGTATGAGACTTAGTAAGAAAAAACAAAAACAAAAACAAACAAAAAATTTCCGCTAACTTGTGCCAAAAAAAATGTCTGAATGGAGCCTTACCAAGGGGGGGGGGGGGGGGGGGAGGGGATCAATGACAGGGGGGTGATCAATGACAGGGGGGTGATCACCCATATAGACTCCCTGATCACCCCCCTGTCACTGATCACCCCCCCTGTAAGGCTCCATTCAGACATCCGCATGATTTTTTACGGATCCATGGATACATGTATCGGATCCACAAAACGCATGCTGACGTCTGAATGGAGCCTTACAGGGGGGTTATCAATGACAGGGGGTGATCAGGGTAATCAGGGTGATCACCCCCTGTCACTGATCACCCCCCCTGTAAGGCTCCATTCAGACATCCGCATGATTTTTTACGGATCCATGGATACATGTATCGGATCCACAGAACGCATGCGGACGTCTGAATGGAGCCTTACAGGGGGGTTATCAATGACAGGGGGTGATCAGGGTAATCAGGGTGATCACCCCCCTGTCACTGATCACCCCCCCCTGTAAGGCTCCATTCAGACATCCGCATGATTTTTTACGGATCCATGGATACATGTATCGGATCCACAGAACGCATGCGGACGTCTGAATGGAGCCTTACAGGGGGGTTATCAATGACAGGGGGTGATCAGGGTAATCAGGGTGATCACCCCCCTGTCACTGATCACCCCCCCTGTAAGGCTCCATTCAGACATCCGCATGATTTTTTACGGATCCATGGATACATGTATCGGATCCACAAAACGCATGCGGACGTCTGAATGGAGCCTTACAGGGGGGTTATCAATGACAGGGGGTGATCAGGGTAATCACCCCCCTGTCACTGATCACCCCCCCTGTAAGGCTTCATTGAGACATCCGCATGATTTTTTACGGATCCATGGATACATGGATCGGATCCACAAAACGCATGCGGACGTCTGAATGGAGCCTTACAGGGGGGTTATCAATGACAGGGGTGATCAGGGTGATCACCCCCCTGTCACTGATCACCCCCCCTGTAAGGCTCCATTCAGACATCCGCATGATTTTTTACGGATCCATGGATACATGGATCGGATCCACAGAACGCATGCGGACGTCTGAATGGATCCTTACAGGGGGGTTATCAATGACAGGGGGTGATCAGGGTAATCAGGGTGATCACCCCCCTGTCACTGATCACCCCCCCTGTAAGGCTCCAATCAGACATGCGCATGATTTTTTACGGATCCATGGATACATGGATCGGATCCACAAAACGCATGCGGACGTCTGAATGGAGCCTTGCAGGGGGGTTATCAATGACAGGGGGGTGATCAGGGAGTGTATATGGGTGATCACCCGCCTGTCATTGATCACCCCCTGTAAGGCTCCATTCAGACGTCCGCATGTGTTTTGCGGATCCGATCCATGTATCCGTAAAAATCATGCGGACGTCTGAATGGAGCCTTACAGGGGAGTGATCAATGACAGGGGGTGATCAGGGAGTGTATATGGGTGATCACCCGCCTGTCATTGATCACCCCCCTGTAAGGCTCCATTCAGACGTCCGTATGCTTTTTGCGGATCCGATCCATGTATCCGTGGATCCGTAAAAATCATACGGACGTCTGAACGGAGCCTGACAGGGGGGTGATCAATGACAGGGGGGTGATCAATGACAGGGCGGTGATCAATGACAGGGGGGTGATCAGGGAGTTTATATGGGGTGATCATGGGTGATCAGGGGTTTATAAGGGGTTAATAAGTGACGGGGGGGGGTGTAGTGTGGTGTTTGGTGCGACTGTACTGACCTACCTGAGTCCTCTGGTGGTCGATCCTAACAAAAGGGACCACCAGAGGACCAGGTAGGAGGTATATTAGACGCTGTTATGAAAACAGCGTCTAATATACCTGTTAGGGGTTATAAAATTCGGATCTCCAGCCTGCCAGCGAGCAATCGCCGCTGGCAGGCTGGAGATCCACTCGCTTACCTTCCGTTCCTGTGAGCGCGCGCGCCTGTGTGCGCGCGTTCACAGGAAATCTCGCGTCTCGCGAGATGACGCCTATTGGCGTTAGTGTGACCTGGGAGCGCCGCAGCATTGACGCCTTTCGGCGTTAGTGTGACGGGAGGAGGTTAAAGAGTAATGAGGGGGGAGTCGCAGAGAGCGACGAGGAGAAAGCAAAGCTGTTAAATATTTTTTCTCTCCAATGTATTCATTGAGGAAAATAAGTCAGATGACATGCTGAATGTTGAAATAAATTCCCCACTAGAAGTGTCCTGTCTGACCCAGGAAGAAGTACAACAGAGACTTAAAAAGAATAAAGTAGACAAATCGCCAGGAGCAGGATGGCATACACCCCCGTATCCTAAGGGAATTAAGTAATGTCATAGCCAGACCCTTATTTCTGATATTTGCAGATTCTATATTGACAGGGAATGTCCCACAGGATTGGCGCATGGCAAATGTGGTGCCAATATTCAAAAAGGGTCCAAAAACAGAGCCTGGAAACTATAGGCCGGTAAGTTTAACATCTGTTGTGGGTAAACTGTTTGAAGGTTTTCTGAGAGATGCTATGTTAGAGCATCTTAACGAAAATAAGCAAATAACGCCATATCAGCGTGACTTTGTGAGGGATCGGTCATGTCAAACTAATTTAATCAGTTTCTATGAGGAGGTAAGTTTTAGACTTGACAGCGGCGAATCAATGGATGTCGTGTATCTGGACTTCTCCAAAGCATTTGACACTGTACCACATAAAAGGCTAGTATATAAAATGAGAATGCTCGGACTGGGAGAAAACGTCTGTAAGTGGGTAAGTAACTGGCTCAATGATAGAAAAAAGAGGGTGGTTATTAACGGTACACACTCAGATTGGGTCACTGTCACTAGTGGAGTACCTCAGGGGTCAGTATTGGGCCCTATTCTCTTCAATATATTTATTAATGATCTTGTAGAAGGCTTGCATAGTAAAGTATCAATTTTCGCAGATGACACTAAACTGTGTAAAGTAATTTACACTGATGAGGACAATATACTACTACAGAGCCATCTGGATAGATTGCAGTCTTGGGCAGATAAGTGTCAGATGAGGTTTAACACTGACAAATGTAAAGTTATGCACATGGGAAGCAGTGGCGTCTCTAGCTTTTAAATTTTGGGGGGGCACACTGGGGGCCAGGACAAAAGTAGGGGGGCAGCTATAACAACGATACATTTACACAAGTACACTTAGAAATGCTGCGATACTTTACCCAATACCTAAAACAGCAACAGGGAAGAAAAGTCCAGCTGTCTGTGGATGACACTTTTATAGAGAGGGGGATCTGTGGATGACACTGCTATGGGGGGGGGGGGGGATCTGTGGATGCCACATACCGTGTATAGCATCTTATGTGTCATCCACAGATCCACTCCATGACAGTGTCATCCCCATTTCCCCCTCCATAACAGTGTCATCCACAGATCTCCCTCCCCGCCTCTCACAGGAGTGTACATTTGACATTTCTAAACTGTAATCCATATCCTGAAGTAACTTTAACTTTAAATCAGGATTAAGCGGCCGCTCATCTCTACTAGTACCTTAACCTTCTAGTACCTTAACCTTACACCACTCGGCTAGTTTCGGTAACAGGGCCAGGCTGGAGCCTACAGGTACTGCCTGTTAGTTGTTATCGAGCGAGTGCTGATTTCTGCAGGTCAGATACGGATTACAGTTTAGAAGAAATGTACACTCCTGGGAGCGGTTCAGACCAGTGGCGGATCCAGACCCTGGTCTCAGGAGGGGCACTTCCAGATTATTTTCTGTCCGCCGCCACAGAACAAGGGTGCTTATAGAACAGACTACACAGTGTAGCGGTATACTGTATATTGTGTGCACAGTGTAGAGGTATACTGTATACTGTGTGGCACAGTGTAGAGGTATACTGTGTGGCACAATGTAGAGGTATACTGTGTGGCACAGTGTAGAGGTATACTGTGTGGCACAGTGTAGAGGTATACTGTACATTGTGGGGCACAGTGTAGAGGTATACTGTATATTGTGGGGCACAGTGTAGAGGTATACTGTATATTGTGGGGCACAGTGTAGAGGTATACTGTATATTGTGGGGCACAGTGTAGAGGTATACTGTATATTGTGGGGCACAGTGTAGAGGTATACTTTATATTGTGTGGCACAGTGTAGAGGTATACTGTATATTGTGTGCACAGTGTAGAGGTATACTGTATATTGTGGGGCACAGTGTAGAGGTATACTGTATATTGTGTGCACAGTGTAGACAGAGGTATACTGTATATTGTGTGCACAGTGTAGACAGTGTAGAGGTATACTTTATATTGTGGGGCACAGTGTAGCGGTATACTGTATATTGTGGGGCACAGTGTAGCGGTATACTGTATATTGTGGGGCACAGTGTAGCGGTATACTGTATATTGTGGGGCACAGTGTAGAGGTATACTGTATATTGTGGGGCACAGTGTAGAGGTATACTGTGAGGCACAGTGAAGGCTATGTGTGTATAACATAAACATATTTCACATGAACACTTACAGTTACTTGGCTTGGCCCTTGGGGGTCTCGGACGCCACTTCCACACTTTGGCCGAGGGCTCGGCGGAGCTGATGTTGTGTTTTATCCTAATGAGAAAGATTTCATAATAAGGATTTGGAGAAGGGGCAGAGGGATAGCAGAGCAGGGAGAGGCTGGTGCTGCTACTAGGGGGTCATACCATCTGGGAGTAATAAAACCCACCATAATGCCCCCCAGTAGAAATAATTCTCCTTATAATGTGACAATGCCAAAAATACCCCCTTATGCCCCCAGTTGAGCTAATGTCCCCCATAATGTGCCAGTATAAAATACCCCTATATAGTGCCCCCAGTAAATTCCCCCATAGTGCTCCTCTCCCCCTTCCTCCTAGTGCCCCCATATACCATTATAAAATGCCCCAGTAGATGCCCTCAGTGTCCCCCATAATTTGCAAGTATTAATTACCTCTTCTTAGTGCCCCCGTAGATGACTCCATAGTACTCCTCTCCCCCCTAGTACCCACCATATTGTGTCCCTGTATAAAATGCTACTGTACAGAGCCCCCCATATAAAACACCCCTTCTTTGTGGCCTCAGTAGATGCCCCTATAGTGCCCATCAATAATGTGCCAGTAATAAGCCCCCCATTACGTGCCAGTAATAAGCCCCCCATTACGTGCCAGTAATAAGCTCCCCATTACGTGCCAGTAATAAGACCCCCATTATGTACCAGTAATAAGACCCCCCATTACATGCCAGTAATAAGCCCCCCCATTACGTGCCAGTAATAAACCCCCCATTACGTGCCAGTAATATGCCCCCCCATTACATGCCAGTAATAAGCCCCCCCATTACGTGCCAGTAATAAGCTCCCCATTACGTACCAGTAATAAGACCCCATTATGTACCAGTAATAAGACCCCCATTACATGCCAGTAATAAGTCCCCCATTACGTGCCAGTAATAAGCCCCCCATTATGTGCCAGTAATATGCCCCCCATTACAAGCCAGTAATAAGCCCCCCATTACGTGCCAGTAATAAGCCCCCCCATTACGTGCCAGTAATAAGACCCCCATTACGTGCCAATTAATAAGCCCCCCATCACGTGCCAGTATTAAGCCCCCCATCATGTGCCAGTATTAAGCCCCCCATCATGTGCCAGTATTAAGCCCCCCATCATGTGCCAGTATTAAGTAAATCCCCCATCATGTGCCAGTATTAATTCCCCCCCATCATGTGCCAGTATTAAGTCCCCCCCCATCATGTTCCAGTATTAAGAAAGTCCCCCCAGGGGGCGTGGCCTGACCGAGTTCGATGGCGGCTGCTTGTTAGCAGAGCTCTCGTCACCAGACCCTGTCTTAGCCTTTATCACAGCTCTACTCTGTATCTGGTATGAAGATCTAATTGAAGGACTGTATGCTGAACACCCCAGGGCACAAAGACGACCCGAGCCCGAAGCCAGAAATGGATAAATACCTTAATAAAGCAGCTTCACAGCAGCCGGCACGTACCGCTAAGATGGCGCCGAAACAGCATGGCGTGGCCTCATGCGATCCAGCACCACAGGAGTCCCTGACACTGAGAGAGGAGACTGCCTGTAGCGAATACAGCTCCCAGCATGGCGATGAGGGGTCTAATCTCACCAGGAAGTTCCTGGAAGGAGCTCTGCAAAGAGCGCTAGCTCCGTTAGCTGCCGACTTGGCGTCCATTAAAACGGACATTCACCATATTGGTGACCGGGTGGAAACGCTTGAGCAGTCACAGGACGCCATACTCACATTCAATGCAGCGGTTAAAGAATCCTTGCTCTCTCATGCTAGAGCTATGAACACTCTCCTATTGCAGATGGAGGATCAGGAGAACAGAAATAGACGGAGGAACATCAGGCTCAGAGGCTTACCTGAAGCTGAAGAAAAAGAGGACCTATTCAAGGTAATGGACTCCCTCTTCCAAGTGTTGCTGGGCCCAGAACAAGCAGCTCATGTTACGGTAGAGAGGGTACATAGGGCACTGAAGCCTAAACCGGCATCCCGTGACAACCCCAGAGACATAATATGTGGTATCCTGAGCTACAGGGATACTGAATTGATTATACAAGCTGCTAGAAAGAGGGGCGAGATAAAACTCCAGGGGTCCAGTGTACAGATCTACCAAGACCTGGCAGCCTCAACTTTGCAAAAGCGGAGACTGTTAAAGCCTCTCACTGACCTCCTACGCACCGCGAAATTCCCATACAGGTGGCTTTTTCCATTTGGGATCCTGATCACGGCTGGGAACCGTCGCATAACTGTTTGCACCCCTGAAGATCTACCCCCAGTCTGGGAAGCACTGCAGCTTTCGCCGGTAGAGATCCCTTCCTGGCTACCTGTGCCACCTATGGAGGACTTACCACCGCTTCCTTCGGTGTCTAAATGGATGCGACCAAAACCTCAAAGATTCGGGAAGAACAAAAGAGCCTGGTCCCAGGGAGCACCAGACTGAGGGTTTGATTCAAGAGTTATTGCCCTCATTTGGCCTATAGAGCCATTACTCCTGGGTTGTTCTGTTATAGTGGCTGACTCTTATAATGTTCTAATTTCGCTTTATAGCTTAATGCACAAAAGCTGCTGTGGTACCTAACTCCTTTTATATATTTCCAGAATCGTCCCTTCCTAACTGACAAAAGAGCACATTAGAGTAGTATAGCATTTTTTTTTTTTATATTATGGCAAACGAGGCTGAAGGTAGGGGTTATGGGCTGGTTGGGATGCACATGTCATTCACATGTGTAATCTTATTATTCCTCCCCCCAGCACAAAATTCTGAATTTGTCAGGAATTGACCTATAGTTGTTATATTTTATGTTCTATGGTTTCTTTGGTTCTGTTATGTACACCCTTGCTATCTGGTCAGATGTCCGTTCTCAACTTGTGATTCTATGTCTAATTTCTAATGGCTCCACTAACACTATGCTTATCCACTTTTAATGTACATGGATGTAATAATCCAATGAAACGCAGTAGAATATTCCAAGTCCTTAAAAACATTGCGGCTGACATTGTACTCCTCCAGGAGACCCATTTCTCTGATTCACATGTGCCTAACCTTACTAATTCCCCTTTTAATGTCTGGTACCATGCCACCTCTAGCAGCTCTGCAGCCAGGGGAGTCAGTGTTGGTTTTAGACGAGGTGGCCCTTTTACGCTGCACTCAGAAGTGAAGGATCCGGAAGGTAGATATCTTTTCTTGAGGGGAGAGTTAGGCCACCACGCTGTCACAATATGCAATATATATGCGCCAAACATAAAACCGACTAACTGGCTGAAAGATGTATTGGGTAAGATTGGGGCTTTTGCTTCTGGTATCCTTTTATTAGGCGGGGACTTAAATCTCGCTCTGAACCCGTTACTAGATACCTCTACGCGGAAATCAGCCATCTCTTTTCGCTCGCTGAAATTAGTACAGTCACACCTCATAAATCTTAACCTTAGTGATGTTTGGAGGTCGGTGCATGGTGACAGGCATGATTATATGTTTTACTCTAACCCCCACAAGTCATATCAGAGGTTGGATTACCTTCTTATTTCTGACAGATGTCTATCTGAGGTACGATCTTCCACGATTCACAATATCACGGTCTCTGACCATGCACCGGTCTCCTTTGTTCTTAATTTTCCTGACCTATGTGGCAGAGAATGGACCTGGAGACTGAACCATACTCTCCTAGATTCTAGCTCTCAGGTGTTATCCATATCCCAAATGTTAGAAGAATATTTTAACATTAATGTAGATACCAGTACGCCTAGTACCATAGTTTGGGAGGCACATAAGGCGGTAATCAGAGGAGAATTTATTGCGCTTGGCTCCCATATAAAAAAGAGCCGAATGTGTAAAATGGCTGACCTACTATCCTGCATTACTATACTTGAGATGTCCCAGAAGCGCTCACTTGCTTTGACGGATTCGGAGGAATTGAAAGTCCTAAGGCAGGAACTTAAGGAGTTACTAAATACTAAAGCGTCTAAGGCCTACATGAGAGTTAAGCATAAACAGTATGTCCATGGTAATAGGGGGGGGGGGAACTCATGTCAGCACTTATTAAAAAACGAGATGATCGGGTTTTCATTAAGCGCATGAAAATGCAAGAGGGGTCCACCACCACTGACACTAAAAAGATCTCAAAGGTATTTAGGGATTATTATCATGCTCTATAAAACCTTAGGCCTGAGGAATCTGAAGATGTGAAGTCAGCAAGGGATAGAGACATAGAGACTTTCTTGAAGCACTTGACCCTTCCGGTTCTTGATGGCCCCTCTAGATTGACCTTGTTGGCACCGGTTACTCTGGAGGAGGTGAAGAGAGTTCTTAGCTCTACGCCGTCCGGAAAAAGCCCTGGCCCAGATGGGCTTGCAGTGGCTTATTAGAGGAATTTTTTCCCGGTCTTGGGCCCGCAATTGGTAGTTCTTTTCAATGCACTACTTAACGAATCCCCTCTACCTAAACAGGCGTTGGAGGCCCTTATTGTTGTCTTGCCAAAACCGGCTAAAGACTTAGAAGCCCCATCCAGCTACAGACCAATCTCTCTGCTTAACGCAGATGTAAAATTATGGGCTAAACTCTTAGCCAACAGACTCTCTCCCTTGCTGCCAGGGATAGTTTCCCCTGAACAGTCTGGCTTTGTGGGGGGCAGGGAGTGCAGGGACAGCACTTTTCTGGTATTACAGGCCCAACAATTTGCTCTGAAGCATGGGAAGAAGCTTGTGTTCCTCGATTGTCACCATTTGGCAGAGGGATGACTTCTGGCTCTCCACCTTATTGGACCCTCACTACCGGTCAAAAATGGGGGCTTTTTTTACACCTGCTAAGAGGGAAGACAAACTGAACTACTATCGTCCATCCTCTCACAGGTCTGACTGGGGGGGCCCTCTGCGCTCCCGTTCCACTATAATGGCTGCTGGGGAGGGTGGGGTGGCAGGAGCAGTACCAGCTCCATCAGCAGCAGCCTGAGGCTAGAGTCGCTGATGAGCAGCTTTCTTCACCCACCTAGTGAAGAAACTACTCACCAGCAGCTAGACATACAGCAGAGCCTGAACGAACAGGTGGTGGCATGCTTGAAGTGCACCCTGCCAGCTGTCATTCAAGATCCGCTGGACTACTGGGCAGACAAAGTGTGTTGAGTTTACATAGTAACATATAGTACATAAGGCCGAAAAAAAGACATTTGTCCACCCAGTTCGGCCTTTCATCCTGCAAGTTGATCCAGAGGAAGGCAAAAAAAAACCTGTGAGGTAGAAGCCAATTTTCCTCACTTTAGGGGAATAAAAAATTCCTTCCCGACTCCAATCAGGCAATCAGAATAACTCCCTGGACCAACGATCTCTCTCTAGTAGCTATAGCCTGTAATATTATTACACTCCAGAAATACATCCAGGACGCTCTTGAATTCCTTTATTGTACTCACCATCACCACCTCCTCAGGCAGAGAGTTCCAGAGTCTCACTGCTCTTACCGTAAAGAATCCTCTACTATGTTTGTGTACAAACCTTCTTTCCTCCAGACGCAGATGATGTCCCCTCATCACAGTCACAGTCCTGGGGATAAATAGATGATGGGAAAGATCTCTGTACTGTCCTCTGATATATTTATACATAGTAATTAGATCTCCTCTCAGTCGTCTTTTTTCTAAAGTGAATAACCCTAATTTTGATAATCTTTCAGGGTACTGTAGTTGCCCCATTCCAGTTATTACTTTAGTTCCCTTCCTCTGCACCCTCTCCACCTCTGCTATGTCTGCTTTGTTCACTGGAGCCCAGAACAGTACACAGTACTCCATGTGTGGTCTGACTAGTGATGTGTAAAGTGGTAGGACTATGTTCTCATCCCAGGCATCTATGCCCCTTTTGATGCAACCCATTATCTTATTGGCCATGGCAGCAGCTGCCTGACACTGTTTTTTGCCGCTTAGTTTGCTGTTTATTAAAATTCCTAGATCCTTTTCCATGTCAGTGTTACCGAGTGTTTTACCATATAATAAGTATGGGTGGCTTGCATTATTCCTTCCCATCAGTGGCGTCGCCGGGGGGGGGGGGGGGGGGGCAGAGGGGGCCACAGCCTTCCTACATCATGCTGTGCCCACCCATGTGCCCCCCCAACTAAAATGCCGCCCCCCCCCCACAAGTGAGCCGCGCTGCCGGGCACAGGGAGATGAGCGCTTCCATTGCGCTCATCTCCTTAGTAATCTGTCTGTGCCAGCGGCGGTGCAGGAACCGTGTCCCTTCCCCTAGCTCTGATAGGCCGCCTGAGCCATACAGCGTGGGACACAGGCCAGAAGAGGCCTGCATCGCATCGCTGACACTTACTTAATACTGGCACATGATGGGGGGGACTTACTTTTTTTTTTTTTTACAAATCTTTATTTATTATTTTTTCAGCAATATGACAAATTGCACAAGAACATAAAATTTGAACAATATAAAAAAAGGTACATCCTTGTTCTGATACAGACATGTTGCATAGACCTGAGTGATAATTACATTAAGCAATGACAAATGTAATAATTGAGTGATACAACTCATGTAAGTATATACATCTCGTGACTACTAGATCGACCAACGCGTTTCATCATATTCCCTGGTTTACCTTTCTGCCCACCAAATCGTGGCTAAACAGGTACATTTCTGATTCACAAACAGCCATGGGACTATCCAGCCTCAGATATGTTTATACCATCAACAACGGGATACTAAATCCTATATTAGCTGACCAGAGGGGAATGACAGACAAAGTTGTGCTAGTTTTATTTTCAGCTACTTGGTTGTGTAGACGCAAAGCCCCTACCACTATTGACAGTACAATTACTAGTTTGCCACTTCAACCATGGAGCCCACACCTTCAAATAATTGTCATGAGACAGAGAACTCCAACTAGACATTTCCTCCAGTTGGCGTATCTCGTGTAATTTATCAATCCAATCTGTCAGTGACGGTACCTTACTGGAAAGCCAATACATTGGAATTAAAAGTTTCGCCACTGCAACTAATGAAGCCAGCAGTGAGTGTGTCGTAAATTTAAAATTGGTACTAGGCAAGTTAAGAAAGACCCCTATAGGGGTAAGTGGAGAGGAAGAAATACATATCTCCTGAATATGTTTAGAAATCTCATCCCAGAATGGGGTGATCAAGGGACAATCCCACCAGATGTGCAATAGAATTCCTTTTGCTTCCTTGCATCTCCAGCACCTGTCTGACTGGGAGGGGTCCATGGTATGAAGTTTGGCCGGTGTGTTATACCACCTAGTAACCAGTTTATAGGAATTTTCCTGGATCTGTATGCACCTAGAATATCCGCGGGAATGTCTACCAAGCCAGAGTCAAAGGTGGTACCTAAATCTTTTTCCCATTGGGAGATAAAAAGGGGCCTAGTGGGCTATTCACTATCTAGAATCTTATTGTATATCTTACAGATGATCCCCTTCTTATTTGTCTGCTGAAGCAAAATCGGATCATACCAGGAGGGGTCGAGACGATCAGGTGTACACGCTAAGTATTGGTTACATATTTTCTGGAATTGTGAATAATGTAGGGATGACCATGGAATATGTGGAAACCTTGACTTAAGGTCATGAATGGGAGGGACCCTCCGCTGTTTCAATATATCTCCTATTGCTCCAGTGCCCAATGCCGTCCAAAGTCCCAAGTCGTCTTGAAAACCATACAGCCAATACTCCTCCCAGAGGATCTAGGTTATCTCGGCTATTGCTACCCCTCATCACTAATTTGGGATCCCATAAATTCGCCAAGCCCCTAGGACCTAATAAATGCCTAGCTATTTTGCATACCAATTTATTCATCATAAGATTGCTAATTTCAGAGTGCAGCCTCATTTGAATAGCCTTATAATAGGTGGCCATGTCAGGTAGCCCAAAACCTCCCCTAAATATGGGTTTAGCTAAGATTTTATATGCCTACTTTGCTCTATGATTACTCCAAACAAAAGAGGAGAAAAGGCTGCGGACCTTTGCAAAGAAAGATTGGGGTTGTGGGATTGGCAATGTTTGCATAGTGTATAATAGTTTAGGTAAGATATAGGTTTTGAGCAGATTTTTCCTCCCTATCCAGGACGAAAAAGGGATTTTTATATCAGTCAACTGTTGCCTAATGTCTGCAAGCAATGGAAGGTAGTTCTGGTGGAATAGTTGGTTGGGGTCCTTTGTTACTTTAATACCTAAATACGTAATATTAGTGATAAGCGGCAGGGGTCATATTCAAATTCGCGATATTTCGCGAATATTCTTTAGAATATTCGTTGAATATTTGAAAATTCACAAAAAATTTTCTTGAAAAAAATCGGCATGGTAATGATGGTGTAATATGCAAATTTTTTTAATTCGAATTTTTGGATTTGAATATTTTTTTTTTTTAATAAAAATAAATTTTTATTGATATACAAAAGATTCATTTACATAATATGTTACTAATAAATCGTTCCCCATCCACCCCCCCATCCCCCCCACCCTGCAGGGAGAAAAAAAAAAAAAAAAAAAATATATATATATAAATCCATAAATTAATTAATTTAATTAGTTATTCTTATCCCAATCCTTCCAGACTGCAGCCCACTTTAAATAGGATCCTCTTTGTTTATGCATTATCCTCTCGTAGCTCTTCACTTTCTCAACCAGACCCAACCAATTGTTGCAGTCTGGAGCAGAAGGGCAAAACCATGATCTGGAAATAAGAAGTCTGGCTAGAAACATTACCTTGGTCAGTAGTTGGCGTTTTATAGGCTGGTAATTAACCTCTGATAGGTCTCCCAGGACCCATATCCTGGGGGACGGCGGAACTACAATGTTAAGTTTACGAGCTAAATTGGTTTGGACCGATCTCCAATAGCTGCCCAACATTGGGCAACCCCAAAACAGATGTAAATGATCTGCCTCGGTGTTGCCACAACGTGGGCAGTCAGAGGAGGCTCTGTATCCTCTCCTATATAGCCACATGGGTGTCACATATATTTTGTGAAGAATATTGAATTGTACAACAATGTGATTGAAATTATGTGAAACTAATTTTAAATTTTCCCCTATGTTGTCCCAATCTAGAGGACCCACCTCTGAAAGTAAAGAAGACCAGGATCTTTGTCCTGGAGAAAAAACACCCCAAATTTTTTTTTTCATTAAATGTCTATAGCAGTGTGATATTTTTATTCTCGTGGCTGTTTTCTTACTAATTAAGTCGTGTAAAAATTCAGGAGTATCTATAAAGAAAAAATGACTATTCAAAGTGCTAGAAAGTGCCGACCTCAATTGAAAATATGCATACCAAGCTACCTCACCCAGATTTGCCCTTTGCCTTAGCTCAATCAGGGGCAGAATTTGTCCACCATTGACTACCTGATGTAAGTACTGGACGTTCTTAGTCCTCCAGTACTGGCAGCAGCTCAAGTCCCCTAAGTTCAAGATCTTTGAATTATGCCATAGTGGGGTGCAAACAAGTGATGCCTTGACTCCACACCAGCTTCTTATAACCAGCCAAGTCCTTATAGCCATTCTGCAAAAAAGTGTGTACCCAATATGTATATTTAATAGGTAATCAGACTCCAGTACTGAAAAAAAATCTATAAGACCTGAGTCTTTCACCACTTTATGGCAGAAATGGCTATTTTCCCAGTCATTAAAAAAGCAAAGTTGAGAGGCCACAAAATAGCCCTTAAAATAAGGGAGGTTAAGACCTCCCTGATTATAAGGCATAGAAAAATACATTGCCTTCGGTCTGACCCGCTTCCTCCCCCACAGTAGATCGTTAAGCATCCGCTCTATGAGTCTAAAATACTTATCCGCGATCCATACAGGTGAGTTACGCAGGACATACAGAACCTGGGGCAGCACTACCATTTTTATTAAAGAAATTCTGTCTGCCCTTGCAGGCAGAATTTTTTGCCATATCTTAATTTTGGCCCTCAGCTTTGTCAACAGGGGAATTAAATTGAGTTGTAGATATTCCTGAGGTTTAGCAGAAACTGAAATCCCCAGGTACTTTATAAGACCAGAAGTTGTTAACTGGTTATCCCAGTCACCTCGCAACTCATCTATAGGGAGGAGAACGGTCTTCTCCCAATTAATCTCCAAACCCGATGGGGCGGAGAAAGCACCAACCAAATCCATTATGCGAGGGAGGGTGGTTTCTGTTTGATGAACAAAGACCAAGATGTCATCTGCATAAAGAGATACGCGATCCTGTCTCCCCATTATGCCAAAGCCAGACACCTGCAGATCCTGCCTTATACTAGCTGCTAAGGGTTCAATATAAATATTGAACAAGAGGGGAGAAAGAGGGCAGCCTTGACGGGTGCCTCTTCCTAGGGAGAAACTCTCTGTAATCGTATCATTGATCCTGATCCTGGCAACTGGAGAGCTATATAGTAACTGAACTATCGCCATGAATCTGGGGCCAAAGCCCATTTTTTTCATCACCTCCCAAAGGAAGATCCACTCCACCCTTTCGAAGGCTTTGGTAGCATCCAGCGACAGGACGGAGCGGGTACCACACCCCGGAGACTGAATATTCATAAATAGCCTATGTAAATTATGATGTGTGCCCCTTCCTGGCATAAAACCATTCTGGTCTGGGTGAATAATAGTGGATATAACCAGAGAAAGCCTCCTGGCCAGAACTTTTGATAGTAACTTAACATCAGTATTTAGTAAGGAGATTGGTCTATAGGAGCTCAATTCTATCGGGTCCTTATCCTTTTTAGGGATCAAAACAATGAGGGCCTCCATCATAGAGCATGGCAAGTCCCCTCCCTTCATTGCATGAGAAAAGACCTCTAGCATCTGAGGGAGAATCACTTCGCCATTCCTACGATAGAATTCGTATGGGAGGCCATCTAGGCCTGGCGATGAGTTCCCCGAGATAGACCCCAGAGCCTCCTGCAGCTCTGGCAGAGACAACTCCTCCTCTAAACATTCCATTTGGGCTGTACTTAAGGTCGACAATGGAATCCCATCCAAAAACCGCATCGCCAGGTCAGATGACCAGGAGAGGATCTATACAGCTGGGCAAAGTACTGCAGAAAAGTATCCGCAATCCCCTCTGGCTCTACTATAGTTTCCCCCTCTGAATTGCGAATCGAAAGAATAGGTTTATTTTTCTTATCTTGTTGTGTGATTATTCTGGCCAGGAGCTTACCGGGGCGTCCAGACTCCGAAAAATACTTTAACCCCTTGAAAAATACTCTATGATTTGCTTTCTCGATTAAATATTTCTCGAGGGAGCAACTCGCTTTCTGCATTTCTTCCCTGTTGTATTCAGTCGGATAACTCGTGTATCGCTCAGTTGTAAGTGCAGCAGTCTTAGCCAGTTCTTTCTCCTCTTCCTTAAATATTCTCTTTGCTGCAGCAATCTCGCTTATAAAGACCCCTCTCAAATATGCTTTCATCGCGTCCCATACTATATTGATGTTAGCAGAGGGAAGGTTCACCTCCCAAAAGGAGGAGATCAGTATTTTAATAGACTGATAGTTGTCCAAAATGGTGAGCCAATATGGATTCAACTTGAATCCTCGCCCCCTCTTGTCCTTATTCTCCCTAGTGCATACCTCAATTAGTACGGGTGAGTGGTCCGAGACTGTTCTTACCCCATATCGCATTTTCCGGATATTGATCAGGTTGCTCTCATTAGTAAATGCTAGGTCAATCCTAGACATTGCTCTGCCTCCCCTAGAAACACAGGAGTATATTTTCTTTCCTCCGCCAAGATATTCCCATATATCCACCACGCCAGCCTCCAGACAGAACTGAGGCAGTGGCGAATTGCACGGATTCCTCCCCGATTCTGCATCTAATGTAAATCTATCTCTTTTAGGGTCCATGACCGCATTAAAGTCCCCCATCAGAACTAATCGGCATTCTGGTCTCTTTTCAAGAAAAAACAATAGCTGGATTAGTGGATACATCGAGAATGGCGGAGGTATATAGAAGAAAGCAAGAACATAACTACAACCATGCAGCTCGCCATACAAAAAAATAAATCTGCCCTGATCATCTATATAAGATTCTATCAGGGTAAAATCTACAGAATTATGGATCAGAACTGAAACGCCCCTAGAGGATCCGCTGAAGGTGGAATGATAAGCTTGAGAATACCATCCCATTGTCAAACGGGACACGGTTTCTTTAGTAAGATGGGTTTCTACTATGCAGATAATTGCTGGAAGATATCTTTTTAGTGCATCCATTATAGCTTGCCTTTTGACCCTTTCCCCGAGCCCTCTGACATTCCATGCTACAATTCTAGTAGCCATCAATCACAGCAAGGAGAAAAAAAAATGGGAAAAAAAAAAAAAAACAGACCTGCAAGGTGAGTTCCCTTTCCCTGCTCCCTCCCATCCCCCCTCTCCGTTGATCCGCCCGAACTAGTCAGCGAATCTCTAACCTCTGGCCGTTCTCCCCCTCCCTAGCCTTGCCCCCCCCTACATCATAATATTGCAGAGTATCATATCATATCATAGACCCATTTGCTCCATCCATTCTAGCACTTGTGGTCTTTCAAAGAATTGTAAAATCCCGTTATGGATCACTCTTAGTTTTGCTGGATACTGGAGCGAGTATTTAATGTCCTTAGACGCCAGACGTTTCTTTATCTCTATAAAATTTCTTCTCTTCTCCTGAGTCTGTCGAGCAAAGTCAGGGAAAAAGAGCAATTTGGTACCCTGATATTCAATAGGTGTACATTCTCTTGCTCTTCTCAGTATCATATCTCTATCAGCAGACAATAGTAATTTCATTAAAATTGCCCGCGGTGGCCTCCCTGGAGTAGGTTTCCCTCCTGGGATTCGATGAGCTCTTTCTATCTGAAACATAGGGGAGAAATAATCGCTCCCAGGGTTATTGAAGACCACTTCTTTAAGTTGTTCCTCTAGGTGTCGACCTTCAGCTCCTTCTGGGAAGCCAATTATACGAACGTTGTTTCGCCTGGACCTATTTTCAAGGTCCTCCATCTTATTTTGTAATAATTGATTTTCTGAGGCGAGAAGAGCAGTTTTAGACTTTAGCGTATTTATGTCAGTTTGCAGTAAGTCGACTATTTTTTCAACGTTGAAGACTCGGTCACGGATTTTTACCAGATCATCTCTTATTAAAGTAATATCGCTCTGCACTGAGCCCAGTTGAGTAGACATCCCTTGCACTAAGGTACCATTGTTTTCCACAGCACAAAGAATTTTATTAAGTACTGCAGGATCATATTCAACTCTCAGTTGTGCAGAGAGACTTTCCTCTACCGCCTCCTGACCTGTCTCTGCTGACCCGTCATCAGATAGTTCATCAGTTTGGGGAGGCTTAACGGATTTCTTCAATTTAGAAGAGAGTTTAGTTTTTACTGAATTATTTTCATTTGAGAGGGGCGATTTTAAGAACTTGTCAATTTTGTTATCTGGGGTCTTAGATCCAGACTTTATTACAGAAAGGTCCACTGACCGTCGTTTTGGGGCCATTTTCTCCCCCTTTTTTTTTTTTCCTTCCTGCTTTCCTCTTGCTCTTCCTTTTCCTTTTTTTTTTTTTTTCCCCCTTTCCACTTCAATATAGCAGGAAGGTTAATCAATGGTGGCGAAGGAAAAGAGGAGTGGAATCAAATATAACGGTGGTCTCACGTATCCGAAACGCCCACAGTCCCAATACACATCACCAGCCAGGCAGGAATTTTTCAAGCCCACAGAGTGGGAGGACAAGCAGGCCTCGCTAATCACCCACGCAGAGAGTAATCCAGATAGCGACCCCTCCCTCTCCTCCTGCCCTTTTATTTTTTTTTCCTTTTTTTGCTTTTTTTTTCCTTTTTCTTTATCTCTCTTTCTGTTCGTTTCGTTTCTTTTCCCCCTTTTTTTTTTTTTTTTTTCCTTTCCCCCTCTCCTTTCTCTTGTCCTCTCCCCTTTCCCCGGTTCTTTCTCTTTCTTTACTTTATCTTTGTTTTTTGTTTTTTCCCTTTCCTCTTTCCTTTTCGCAACACAAAAAGCCAACAATAAAGAAAGTCAAGGGAACAATATTCTCACATGTCCGAAGGAGCCTCGGTCCCGGTGCACACCCGTCACGATGCAGTGGATCAGAGTCGGAGAGAGAGGAGACAGGAACTCTCACTGAACTCCAGAAGGAGCCCCAGAAAGAAGTGCAGTCCAGGTATCGGGCAGTTCAAGAGTGCAACAGGCCAAAAAAAAAACCTGCCGCACGTCAGCAGAAGCGAAGCAGCAGACAGAGCAGCCAGACCCTAGACCAAAGCGCAGGAAGAAGCCAGCAGGGGAAGAAGGCAGGAGGTCTCCGGAGCTGCGAGATAGTCAGATCAGAGACGACCCAGGAGAAGAGAAGCCAGCAACGGGCGAAGAGCAGGCGATCCCGGACCAGACGCTCAGCAAGCAAGCACCAGTAATCCGCCAGCGAGAAGGACCAGGAGCCAAACCAGGTAAAATGCGGCTTCAAACGCTCAGTTCATCGGGTTTTCAGCTGTGCGGCGCGGCGCTGGTTGTTCGGCGTCAGCCGGAGCCGGAGCCGATGTAGAGCATAGAGGGAGGAGGCCGGCGGGGGGGGGGAGACCGAGACGCGACGTATTCACGTCATCACGCCATCTACCCTAATGTCTGCAAGCAATGGAGGGTAGTTCTGGTGGAATAGTTGGTTGGGGTCCTTTGTTACTTTAATACCTAAATACGTAATATTAGTGATAAGCGTCAGGGGTCATATTCAAATTCGCAATATTTCGCGAATATTTTTTAGAATATTCGTTGAATATTCGAAAATTCACAAAAAAAATTCTTGAAAAAAATCGGCATGGTAATGATGGTGTAATATGCAAATTTTTGTAATTCGAATTTTTGGATTTGAATTTTTATTGCAAATTTTTCAACTTACAACTATTAGACAAAGAAGATTATAGCACTATATTAGCTAAATTGCTCTATATTCGTTTTTTTCGAATATTCGCTATATTGCTATATATTCTTGTTTTAGAATATTACAAATATTCGAAAAAACGAAGTTATAGCAATATAGCGAATATTCGAAAAAAATGAATATAGAGCAATTTAGCTAATATAGTGCTATAATCTTCTTTGCCTAATAGTTGTAATTTTTTTCTCATCTGAAGTTCAGATTCGAAAAAAATTACAACTATAAAAAAAAGATTATAGCACTATATTAGCTAAATTGCTCTATATTCGTTTTTTACGAATATTCGCTATATTGCTATAACTTCGTTTTTTCGAATGTTTGTAATATTCTAAAACAAGAATATATAGCAATATAGCTAATATTCGAAAAAACGAATATAGAGCAATTTAGCTAATATAGTGCTATAATCTTCTTTGTCTAAAAGTTGAAAGATTTGCAATAAAAATTTGAATCCGAAAATTTGAATTACGAAAATTTGCATATTACACAATCATTACCTTCCCGATTTTTTAAAGAAAAAAAAGTCATGCATTTTCGAATATGACCCCTGCCGCTCATCACTACTCCTAAAGTCAAGTATATTGCAGCCTTCTTATTGGCCCACAAGCTAGAAGCAGGAAGGGATCATGTGTACTGATTTAAAAAATAAAATAAAAAATAAAAAAATCGGCAAAAAAATGGAATATTCAAAATTACGAATATATATAACTATATTCGAAATATTCGCAAATTTTCGAAGTACCTATATTTGCGATAAAAATTCGAAATTCGAATATTTGTGATCAACACTTCGTAATATGAGAGTCGTGCCATTGAAAAGGAAAATCCCTCTCAAATGACTTTGACACCGAACGAGAGATGTTAATACCTAAGTCAATGCACTTAGATAGGTTGATTTTAAAGTTGGATAATGCACCATATCTGTCTAGTTGTTTTAGGAGAGCGGGTAACGCCTCTTCGGGTTTTGTTAAAAAAAGAAGCATATCATCCGCAAACGCGGCGACAGTATGGACATCTTTACCCACCCTCAGGCCTTCGATACTAGGATCCTGTCTCAAAGCTTGAATAAATGTCTCCAAGCATAATATAAATAGTGTGGGCGATAAAGGGCACCCTTGTCTGGTTCCGTTAGAAATCTTAAAAGCGGGTGATAGTATGCCATTTACCTAGACTTTTGCGGAAGGGCTCGAGTACAGGGACAGCAGCGCTTCTACAAACTGAGGTGGAAGGACAAATTTCAACAGAGTGTCTTTCATATAATTCCAGTCAACTCTATTGAACGCCTTTTCTGCGTATGTACTGAGGAACACAAGCTTCTTCCCATGCTTCAGAGCAAATTGTTGGGCCTGTAATACCCGAAAGGTGCTGTCCCTGCACTCCCTGCCCCCCACAAAGCCAGACTGTTCAGGGGAAACTATCCAGGGCAGCAAGGGAGAGAGTCTGTTGGCTAAGAGTTTAGCCCATAATTTCACATCTGCGTTCAGCAGAGAGATTGGTCTGTAGCTGGATGGGGCTTCTAAGTCTTTACCTGGTTTTGGCAAGACAACAATATGGGCCTCCAACGCCTGTTTAGGTAGAGGGGATCCGTTAAGTAGTGCATTGAAAAGAACCACCAATTGCGGGCCCAAGACCGGGAAAAATTTCTTATAATAAGCCACTGCAAGCCCATCTGGGCCAGGGCTTTTTCCGGACGGCGTAGAGCTAAGAACTCTCTTCACCTCCTCCAGAGTAACCAGTGCCAACAAGGACAATCTAGAGGGGCCATACCTCTACACTGTGCCACACAGTATACCTCTACACTGTGCCACACAGTATACCTCTACACTGTGCCACACAGTATATCTCTACACTGTGTACACAATATACAGTATACCTCTACACTGTGCACACAATATACAGTATAACTCTACACTGTGTAGTCTGTTCTATAAGCACCCTTGTTCTGTGGCGGCGGACAGAAAATAATCTGGAAGTGCCCCTCCCGAGACCAGGCTCTGGATCCGCCACTGGACCGCTCCCAGGAGTGTACATTTCTTCTAAACTGTAATCCGTATCTGACCTGCAGAAATCAGCACTCGCTCGATAACAACTAACAGGCAGTACCTGTAGGCTGCAGCCTGGCCCTGTTACCGAAACTAGCCGAGTGGTGTAAGGTTAAGGTACTAGAAGGTTAAGGTACTAGTAGAGATGAGCGGCCGCTTAATCCTGATTTGAAGTTAAAGTTACTGCAGGATATGGATTACAGTTTAGAAATGTCAAATGCACACTCCTGTGAGAGGCGGGGAGGGAGATCTGTGGATGACACTGTTATGGAGGGGGAAATGGGGATGACACTGTCATGGGGTGGATCTGTGGATGACACATAAGATGCTATACACGGTATGTGGCATCCACAGATCCCCCCCCCCCCCATAGCAGTGTCATCCACAGATCCCCCTCTCTATAAAAGTGTCATCCACAGACAGCTGGACTTTTCTTCCCTGTTGCTGTTTTAGGTATTGGGTAAAGTATCGCAGCATTTCTAAGTGTACTTGTGTAAATGTATCGTTGCTATAGCTGCCCCCCTACTTTTGTCCTGGCCCCCAGTGTGCCCCCCCAAAATTTGAAAGCTAGAGACGCCACTGGCAGACATTAGGCAACAGTTGACTGATATAAAAATCCCTTTTTTGTCCTGGATAGGGAGGAAAAATCTGCTCAAAACCTATATCTTACCTAAACTATTATACGCTATGCAAACATTGCCAATCCCACTTCCCCAATCTTTCTTTGCAAAGGTTTGCAGCCTTTTCTCCTCTTTTGTTTGGAGTAATCATAGAGCTAGGTTAGCATATCAAATCTTAGCTAAACCCATATTTAGGGGAGGTTTTGGGCTTCCTGACATGGCCACCTATTATAAGGCTATTCAAATGAGGCTGCACTCTGAAATTAGCAATCTTATGACGAATAAATTGGGATGCAAAATAGCTAGGCATTTATTAGGTCCTAGGGGCTTGGCGAATTTATGGGATCCCAAATTAATGATGAGGGGTAGCAATAGCCGAGATAACCTAGATCCTCTGGGAGGAGTATTGGCTGTATGGTCTAAGATGTCAGTAATCATCCACCCTTCTCCCTGCTTGTCTCCATTTACACCCATATGTTATGTGCCTTACTTAGTTGTGAATGGTTTTCAAGAGGACTTGGGACTTTGGACGGCATTGGGCACTGGAGCAATAGGAGATATATTGCAACAGCGGAAGGTCCCTCCCATTCATGACCTTAAGTCAAGGTTTCCACATATTCCATGGTCATCCCTACATTATTCACAATTCCGGAAAATATGTAACCAATACTTAGCGTGTACACCTGATCGTCTCGACCCCTCCTGGTATGATCCGATTTTGCTTCAGCAGACAAATAAGAAGGGGATCATCTGTAAGATATACAAAAAGATTCTAGATAGTGAAGAGCCCACTAGGCCCCTTTTTATCTCCCAATGGGAAAAAGATTTAGGTACCACCTTTGACTCTGGCTTGGTAGACAGGATCCTGTGTCATTCCCACAGATATTCTAGGTGCATACAGATCCAGGAAAATTCCTATAAACTGGTTACTAGGTGGTATAACACACCGGCCAAACTTCATACCATGGGCCCCTCCCAGTCAGACATGTGCTGGAGATGCAAGGAAGCAAAAGGAACTCTATTGCACATCTGGTGGGATTGTCCCTTGATCACCCCATTCTGGGATGAGATTTCTAAACATATTCAGGAGATATGTATTTCTTCCTCTCCACTTACCCCTATAGGGGTCTTTCTTAACTTGCCTAGTATCAATTTTAAATTTACGAAACACTCACTGCTGGCTTCATTAGTTGCAGTGGCAAAACTTTTAATTCCAATGTATTGGCTTTCCAGTAAGGTACCGCCACTGACAGATTGGATTAATAAAGTACACAAGATACACCAACTGGAGGAAATGTCTAGTTGGAGTTCTCTGTCTCATGACAATTATTTGAAGGTGTGGGCTCCATGGTTGAAGTGGCAAACTAGTAATTGTACTGTCAATAGTGCTAGGGGCTTTGCGTCTACACAACCAAATAGCTGAAAATAAAACTAGCACCACTTTGTCTGTCATTCCCCTCTGGTCAGCTAATATAGGATTTAGTATCCCGTTGTTGATGGTATAAACATATCTGGGGCTGGATAGTCCCATGGCTGTTGTTTTGTGAATCAGAAATGTACCTGTTTAGCCACGATTTGGTGGGCAGAAAGGTAAACCAGGGAATATGATGAAACGCATTGGTGATCTAGTAGTCACGAGATATATATACTTACATGAGTTGTATCACTCAATTATTACATTTGTCATTGCTTAATGTAATTATCACTCAGGTCTATGCAACATGTCTGTATCACAAGGATGTACCTTTTTTATATTGTTCAAATTTTATGTTCTTGTGCAATTTGTCATATTGCTGAAAAAATAATAAATAAAGATTTGTAAAAAAAAAAAAAAGTAAGTCCCCCCCATCATGTGCCAGTATTAAGTAAGTGTCAGCGATGCGATGCAGGCCTCTTCTGGCCTGTGTCCCACGCTGTATGGCTCAGGCGGCCTATCAGAGCTAGGGGAAGGGACACGCCTCTCCCTTCCCTGCACCGCCGCTGGCACAGGCAGATTACTAAGGAGATGAGCGCAATGGAAGCGCTCATCTCCCTGTGCCCGGCGGAGGCGGCTCTCTTGTGGGGGGGGGGCGGCATTTTAGTTGGGGGGGCACATGGGAAGGAATAATGCAAGCCACCCATACTTATTAAATGGTAAAACACTCGGTAACACTGACATGGAAAAGGAACTAGGAATTTTAATAAACAGCAAACTAAGCTGCAAAAAACAGTGTCAGGCAGCTGCTGCCAAGGCAAATAAGATAATGGGTTGCATCAAAAGGGGCATAGATGCCCGTGATGAGAACATAGTCCTACCACTTTACACATCACTAGTCAGACCACACATGGAGTACTGTGTACAGTTCTGGGCTCCAGTGAACAAAGCAGACATAGCAGAGCTGGAGAGGGTGCAGAGGAGGGCAACTAAAGTAATAACTGGAATGGGGCAACTACAGTACCCTGAAAGATTATCAGCATTAGGGTTATTCACTTTATAAAAAAGACGACTGAGGGGAGATCTAATTAATATGTATAAATATATCAGGGGTCAGTACAGAGATCTATCCCATCATCTATTCATTCCCAGGACTGTGACTGTGACGAGGGGACATCCTCTGCGTCTGGAGGAAAGAAGGTTTGTACACAAACATAGAAGAGGATTCTTTACGGTAAGAGCAGTGAGATTATGGAACTCTCTTCCTGAGGAGGTGGTGATGAGGAGTACAATAAAGGAATTCAAGAGGGGACTGGATGTATTTCTGGAGTGTAATAATATTGCAGGCTATAGCTACTAGAGAGAGATTGTTGATCCAGGGAGTTATTCTGATTTCCTGATTGGAGTCGGGAAGGAATTTTTTATTCCCCTAAAGTGAGGAAAATTGGCTTCTACCTCACAGTTTTTTTTTGCCTTCCTCTGGATCAACTTGCAGGATGACAGGCCGAACTGGGTGGACAAATGTCTTTTTTCGGCCTTATGTACTATATGTTACTATGTAAACTCAACACAAATCCAGTTTGTCTGCCCAGTAGTCCAGCGGATCTTGAATGACAGCTGGCAGGGTGCACTTCAAGCATGCCACCACCTGTTCGTTCAGGTTCTGCTCTATGTCTAGCTGCTGGTGAGTAGTTTCTTCACTAGGCGGGTGGAGAAAGCTGCTCATCAGCGACTCTAGCCTCAGGCTGCTGCTGATGGAGCTGGTACTGCTCCTGCGACCCCACCCTCCCCAGCAGCCATTATAGTGGAACGGGAGCGCAGAGGGCCCCCCCAGTCAGACCTGTGAGAGGATGGAGGATAGTAGTTCAGTTTGTCTTCCCTCTTAGCAGGTGTAAAAAAAGCCCCCATTTTTGACCGGTAGTGAGGGTCCAATAAGGTGGAGAGCCAGAAGTCATCCCTCTGCCAAATGGTGACAATTCGGCTGTCACTACCCAAGCAAGTGAGCATGCATCGGGCCATTTGTGCAAGTGATTCGGAGAGACTCCTTGCCTCCATCTCCACTACATACTTCCATAGTGTGTATGGGTCCTCTGCCTCGTCTTCCTCATCACCCGTGTAGCTCCTCTGGCTGCTCCTCCTCTCCTGTCACCTGTGTAGAAAAGTCACCCATTTTGATACACATTGCTTGTGCTCTAATGTCCTCCTCCTCCTCCAGTTCAGTCCCCACAGGGCTCATGTTGCTGTGAGATCTAGGTGTCACATCTCCAGTCCCCTGACCAGCCAGATATACCAGCATCTGTTCCAGGACTTAAAGCAATGGGAGGATGTTTTTCATTCCGTAGTCCTGGTGGCTGACAAATAATGTGGCCTTGTCAAAGGGCCTGAGCAATCGGCAGGTGTCACGCGTGAGCTGCCACTGGCTGACAACAAAGTTACACAGGGGAGTTCTCCTGTCCTCTTGGAGCATCAATAAATCGTTTAAGGCCTTTCTCTGTTCGTACAGTGGTCCAACATATGGAGTGTGGAATTCCAACGGGTGTAAACGTTGCCTATCAGCCTATGTTGGGGGATGCCGTTCTGCCGCTGCAGCTCAAGGAGTGTGTGCTTTGTGGTGTAAAAGTGGCTGAAGTGCATGCAAAGTTTCCTGGCCATTTTTATGATGTCTTGCAGATGGGTGGAAGACTTCAGGAACCTCTTGACAACCAGATTGAACACGTGTGCCATGCAGGGTGCATTGCTCAGCCCTCCTTGATGTATCGCCGACACCATGTTCTTCCCGTTGTTGGTCACCATGGCTCAGATTTTCAGTTGTCGCGGAGAAAGCCAGGATTTGATTTCTTGATGAAGGACCTTTTCCACTTCGGTGCAAGCCGTATTTTTCCTGAAATTCGGATGGAATTCCACTTTGTCAGCTTTGATTCGCTAATCTCTAGTCACTACATCAGCATTTAAGACCTGTGGTTTGATTATAAGCCATGTGGACCTACGTAATCTGCGTTGGACTTGCTCTGCAGCTACATTTTGATAAAGACTATGCATATGTTATATTTCTAATTTGTTGATATATAGATGTAGCAGTACTGAACTTTTATTTTTTTTATTTGTTTTCATTTTTATACTTTTTTACTTTGTCTTTCCTTAATTTTTACAATGACAATTGTTTGAAAAAATGCATGGGTAGGACAAGACAGACTAAGGCAGATAAATATACTGAATAAGATATATTATAATGAACATAGAAGAACATTGTGACTCCAGTGACTATTGCTGTCTTCTGCAGCACTAAACCTATAGGTTCTGTCTGTGAAGGTTCTCATTTATCTAGGTCATGGTATATCTGTAAAGAATAAATCAAGGCAACTGGACGTACTGTAGATTTCTTGAAAACGTTTCACTCGTTCTTCCAACGAGCGTTCTCAATTCTGAGTGACTGTACAAAAATTCTGGGAATGAATATGTAACTGAATCAACATCTGGTAATTATACCCAGCATTAGGTCAAAGGTGTTGATTCCATTATCCTAATTGGAGTCAGTAGTATGTGGCAGACAATAGATGTCTAACATCCCCACCTCTATTCAAGCTTGGCTTCTCCATTTTTACGTAGATGGCCTCCTTCACGTCTCGTTTGTAACAATCGGCCTCCTTATCCAAAACACGTACTCCTTATCCAAAACACGTACATCATTTTTGTACAGTCACTCAGAATTGATAAAGCTCGTTGGAAGAACGAGTAAGACGTTTTCAAGAAATCTACAGTACGTCCAGTTACCTTGATTTATTCTTTACAGCTATAGAATAGTGAAACACTCACATGTTCCCAGAGCCCAGTGTAGGGGAATCTGACCAATCAGAGCCCCTTTTGATGCATCACCATTTTCAAAAAGAAATGAAGTTAACATAAAATTAAATTAGCTTAATTGAATTTATGAATACATGATTTTGCTTTTAACACAGAAGATAGAAGATTGCTCTAATGTAGTAGATCATGGGTGAGAAAAGCCCTCATGGTGCTCAAGGTAAAACCTAACACCCTTAGCCTCTAAAGTTGAACCTAATAGCTTTTAGGTGGACAATAATTAATTTTATTGCCCCATCCACTCCTTGTGCAATACATATTTATTGAAAGAGAAGAATAAGCCACTGCCAGACACATCCATCGGCCATCAGAGAAGAGATCGGATACCCCACATAGGCATTAGGAGATGGGAATAAAGCAGGTCATTTCACTTTTTATATTGGAGTGCTGCTTCTTTTTTGGAGAACAACAACAACAACAACAACCACATAGGCATTAGATACTTAGCCGGTTTACTGCAATTGGCGAGTTAGGTCGGCATTTATCTAATGTGTTACTGCCTTTCAATTCAGAGAGTTTATTTCAATCCATAAATAGAATAGAGATTACCTTGCGGTTCGCAAGGCGGACGTTTCGCGGCGGACTTTGCTTATTTGCGGTTCGCCGAACGGCAAACATATGGCAATGTCAGCCGGCGCCATATTCTTTTACATTGTGAAGAACTTTGATCCATGACACATCCATCAGGTGGTACAGGACAGCCGGTTGAGAAGTTTCAGCACATGGACATACCCGATACCTTATAAATAAACCCAATCTGGCTGCCATTTTATATTCAGTCTTTTGCCAGTGTAGGGAGAGATTGCTGTGTGGAGCAGGGACAGACTGTTAGGGACACCAAATGCAAGCTAATAGGGCCACAAAACTCATTTTAAGGACTGGTATAGGTGTGCTATTGATAGGTGTGACTTACTGAGGGGTGTGATATACTTATAATATCATTTCTAACATATAAAGTATATTATAGTGCATTTGTTTTGTGCAGCAGAGTGACAAAAACTATTAGAACAAATAATTTCTACTGGTGTGATATACCAGTTGCCTCCCTAAAAAACTGATTGAAACAGGGGTGTTATATACCAATAATATACTTTCTACATAGTGCATTTGGGTAGTGCAGCATTTGTTTGTGGTTTTGCTGCGTTACCACAGCTACATAGAGTGACAAAAGCTATTGGAACAAATAATTTCAATTGGTGTGATATACCATTTGCCCCCCAAAAAACTGATTGATGCAGGGGTGTGATATACCAATAATATACTTTATATATAGTGCATTTGGGTAGTGCAGCATTTGGTTGCGTTTTTTCTGCGTTACCTCAGCTACACAGAGTGACAAGCACTATTAGGACAAATAATTTCTACTGGTGTGATATACCAGTTGCCTCCCAGAAAATCTGATTGAGGCAGGGATGTGGTATACCTACTTCCACAAATACTGCTCTTCTACATGGACTTTTGTCACAGGGTCAGTTTGAAAATGACAGGCAGAGGAAAAGGCAGGCTATTCTGCAGGGGTATTAGGGGTCGGGCAGGTGCACCAGGCCGGAGCCTAAGTGGGAAGTTGCAGAAGGTGCGTGTGATTACGTCAAAGACACACCAGACTTGGTTAAGTGGCTCACTCAGCCTTCCGCTTTTACACCCTCCTCATCCTCTCTATCTGCACCATCTTCACACTCTGTGTGTGCACCCTCAAAGACACCACCACCACCCTATCCCCTCCGCTCGAGTCAGAGGAATTATTTTCCCATCCACTACAAGACCTTACCGATGCTCAACCATCAGAAAAGGAAGAGGAGGTATCAATGGTCGCCACCCAGCAGTCTGACGACAGTATCCAGATCAGCCCAAGGGACGGTGGTCCCAGCTGTTGCTGCCTACTCCGAGATCTCTAATGTCAGTGGTGGTGAAGCAGTGGCGGATACAGGGGGGGGGCAACGGGGAAATTGCCCCCCCCCCTCGAGCTGGCAGCGCTGGCGGCGGGGGAAAGGGAGATGAGCGCTTCCATTGTGGAAGCGCTCATCTCCATAGTCATCTGTATCGCTATCCTCAGGACAGCGATACAGATGGCTGAGCTGAGGCAGGGGAGGTAGAGGCATGTCCCTTTCCCTTCCTCTGATATCAGAGGCCGGCGCAGGCCTGAGCCGTACAGTGCGGGACACAGGCCGGTAAATATATATATTTTTTATATATATATATATATATATATATATATAATACTTTTACTGGTACATGGGGGGCTGTTATAGCTGGCACATGGGGGACTGTTATTACTGGCACATGGGGGGGTGTTATTAATACTGACATGGGGGGACTGTTATTACTGGCATATGGGGGGCTGTTATTACTGGCACATGGGGGGCTGTTATTAATACTGGCACATGGGGGGCTGTTATTAATACTGGCACATGGGGGGGCTGTTATTAATACTGGCACATGGGGGGCTGTTATTAATACTGGCACATGGGGGGCTGTTATTAATACTGGCACATGGGGGGCTGTTATTAATACTGCCACATGGGGGGGCTGTTATTAATACTGACATGGGGGGACTGTTATTACTGGTACATGGGGGGCTGTTATTAATACTGGCACATGGGGGGCTGTTATTAATACTGGCACATGGGGGGCTGTTATTAATACTAGCACATGGGGGGCTGTTATTAATACTGGCACATGGGGGGGCTGTTATTAATACTGGCACATGGGGGGCTGTTATTAATACTGCCACATGGGGGGCTGTTATTAATACTGGCACATGGGGGGCTGTTATTAATACTGGCACACGGGGGGCTGTTATTAATACTGGCACATGGGGGGCTGTTATTAATACTGGCACATGGGGGGGCTGTTATTAATACTGGCACATGGGGGGGGCTGTTATTAATACTGGCACATGGGGGGCTGTTATTAATACTGCCACATGGGGGGGCTGTTATTAATACTGACATGGGGGGACTGTTATTACTGGCACATGGGTGGCTGTTATTAATACTGGCACATGGGGGGCTGTTATTAATACTGGCACATGGGGGGGCTGTTATTAATACTAGCACATGGGGGGCTGTTATTAATACTAGCACATGGGGGGGCTGTTATTAATACTGGCACATGGGGGGCTGTTATTAATACTGCCACATGGGGGGCTGTTATTAATACTGGCACATGGGGGGCTGTTATTAATACTGGCACACGCGGGGCTGTTATTAATACTGGCACATGGGGGGCTGTTATTAATACTGGCACATGGGGGGGCTGTTATTAATACTGGCACATGGGGGGGCTGTTATTAATACTGGCACATGGGGGGCTGTTATTAATACTGGCACATGGGGGGGCTGTTATTCATACTGGCACATGGGGGGCTGTTATTAATACTGACACATGGGGTGGGCTGTTATTAATACTGGCACATGGGGTGGGCTGTTATTAATACTGGCACATGAGGGGCTGTTATTAATACTGGCACATGGGGGGCTGTTATTAATACTGGCACATGGGTGGGCTGTTATTACTGGCACATGGGGGGCTGTTATTACTGGCACATGCGGGGCTGTTATTACTGGCACATGGGGGGCTGTTATTACTGACACATGGGAGGGCTGTTATTACTGGCACATGGGGGGCTGTTATTACAGCGGGTGGAGACCGAGGACAACATTATCCTGGACGATGAGCAGGAGCCAGGCCACTCCACCACTTTCAATTTAGTGCAAATGGGGGCCTTCATGCTCCAGTGTTTGAAAAAGGGGCCCCCGTATAAAAATCATAAAAGGAAAGGACCAGTACTGGGTGGCAACGTACTTAGACCCCCGGTACGAACACAAAATGGCGGACATGTTGCCAGCATCACAGAGGGCTGTCAGAATGCAGCACTTCCAGGCCTTGCTTCGAGAAATGCTGCATTCTCCTTTTGCGGGCGCTGGCAGAGGAATTTCCATTTGCGGAGAAACAGTTGTGGGTACCAATCCAATAGCGCATGCAAGAAGAGGGCAGCTGGAAGATGTATTGGTCACTTCGGATATGAGATCATTCTTGCAGCTAACCCATCGCCTGCCGCCTTCCGGATCCAGCCTCAGGGAACGCCTAGACCAACAGGTGTCCGACTACATCGGGTTAATAGCCAATGTGGATGCTCTAAAAAGCGAGGAACTCCTGGACTACTGGGTGTGCAGGCTTGACCTGTGGCCAGAGATGGCACAATTTGCCATTGAACTCATCCAGTGTCCTGTCCGAAAGGACATTCATGCAGCAGGGGGGATCCTGACCTATAAGCGCACTCGCCTAGCTCACGACAGTGTGGTCTACCTCACATTTGTAAAAATAAATGAGGCATGGATCTCGGAAGAATTCAACACATGTGACCAGTCTACCATGTTTAATTGAATTTCCTTATGACAGAACACAAATATCCGCCACCACCCAGAACAAATAATGGTCCCTGTCTTAGGTAAATACAGCAACATAAAAGGTCTTTTCCATTCAGTGAATGCCTAATGTTTTGGGCCTCGCAGGAATTCAACACCTGTGACGACCATGTGTTTCAAATATTATCATTAGGGGTTTTTTTTTCTAGAGAGGGGAATTTGTTAGCCATGTTTTTAATCAAATTTTATATTTTTTGTACTTTTAAGCACATGTATTTGACCTGTATTTGTACTGGCCTTCATAAAAATTGATATCCATTGACCGTCTAATAGACCTTCAGCCACATAATCACTTGATCTTTTCTGTACGGTGAATGCTTAATTTTTGGGGCAGTAAAATTGATATTCAATGACAGTGTAATCTACCTCCAGCCAGCCACATACTTAATTGTTCTTTTCGTACCCTGAATGCATAATTTTTGGGGTCTGTAGTCCACTGACCTGCTGTAAAATTGATATCCAATTACCATGTAATCTACCTCCAGCCACATACTAATTTATTGTTTTTTTTATGGCAAATGCATAATTTTTGGGGCCTATAGTACACTGGCCTGCTGTAAAATTTATTGAACTGAAACCAAACTATGAGGTCAGGTGTACACAAGCAGGATGGGTACACAGCAGGAACACAGACTAGATAACACAGGTACAGTAAACCTTTAACCTCAGGCACCCGCTGTGAAAAACAAAGTCTTGCATGGGGTTGGTTTTGTTATGCAGAAATGCTTGGCTAAGTTTATGCAGCAGCAGATAACTTAACCTGACCAGCCTCTCACTCCCTCAAAGCTTTCTTTGATATACACAACAGAAATATACACAATTGAATATCCTTATTATTTTCCTATAGTGTCCTTTTGACATTACAATAGTTGCTTGTGACTCTGTATACTCTGCAATCATTTTTCTGGCAGATATTGCCAGACACACTCATTCTTGGTCAAAAGCTGAACACACTATGGTACTTTAGCTGGTTCAGCTGACTGGCTAATGAGGCTGTCTTTCAGCCTCAGAATAATCAGGCTAAGCCCTCTCTCCTCTTGCTCCCTCTGTGATGTAACCCTCCATATTCTTCCTCCCTCATTGTTTTCTCCTACCAATATTTACAATAAAATTATGATAGGCGCTGTTTTTTGACAATTTGTCTACCATTTGGCAGACAAATTTTTGTGAAGTTCATAACAAATCTGATTCCTTTAGTTTAGAAGGGAACTAGACACATTCTCATGTGTTATTTAAAGCCCAGCATCAGCCTCTTACATTAATGTCAATATATAATACTAAATCTGTTTGACAAGAGAAAACATAAATCAATCATTGACTACGAAAGCCTGACACATCTAGCCATGCAACTAGTAATTGTCTTGTTCAACATTAAAAACACTTAAAAGGACCAGAAAATGGACACTTGAAAGGACCCCAAATTTTTTTTTTCATGTATTTGTCAGGTAGCCAAAGCCATTGTGATATGTTTTTGTTAATATTATTATTATCATCATCATCATCATCTTGAATAAAAACCATAAACAAATATGTCTATGGCTTAATGAAATATTCTTTGATATTAGGAATTAATGTTGAGCAAACACCTGGAAGTTTGGGTTTGCCGGGTTCAGCCGAACTTCGCTGCAAAGTTTGGGTTCGGGACCTGAAGTTGACCCCGAACCCCATTGAAGTCAATAGGGACCTGAGCTTTGAGGCACTAAAATGGCTCTAAAAAAGTCATAGAAAGGGCTAGAGGGCTGCAAAAAAAGAAGCAAAATAGGGATAAGAGCAGGACAATTGTATACAAATTAATTAGTCAATCGGGGAAGAAGGGTAGAGATATTCCCAACCCTTTATACTGCTCCAACACTAAGGAATGCAAAACTAGAAAGGGGGGCAGTCACTGAGTAAAACTTAACTTTTAATGGAATTGAGAACTAAAAATAGGCCCCTACAGAAAAACAAACAAATAATGACGGGCTCAGAGCTCAACTGGTCATTGGTAAAGGACCCTCAGCAGCACTGGGTATAACCGTCAAAAGGCTGAGTGGATGCCAAAACCAACTAATTGACACAGAGAGACAAAAACTGTTGTCTCACCATTGTTGAAAGTATGTCTACACAAATGGCGTAGGGCAAAGTGTCACGGGTGGCACCTTACACGAACTAGCAGATAACTAGTGAGGCCCAAGGGTTTGGGTATCAACTAACCCTATCAAACCCTACTTGGCCTAGTCCACCCTATAGACTCCTAGGTACGGGGTCCAAAAAACCCTGCAAGGGGTGGCCCCGGCTGGAACCTAGTCCTACTCTAGAGACCCTAAAAAGGTCCTGTCCAGAGTGGTAAAAGTGGAATAGGTACCAGATCTGGGGCTAAAGGAGCTTAGAAAGGTATACACACAAAAAAAGGTGTCTGGGACATTGTGGAGATGCTTGGTGGTGGTGGCGTTGCTGCCACATCCTCTATTTGCAGGGTGGCAGGTGCCACTTCCTGCAAACAAATGTGGATAGGGAAATGAATTAAAATAACATAGAATAAAAAAAAAAGTTAAAAATGATGATCTTGAACTAGGAAGCAGAGGTAATTTTTCAGGAACCTTTGCACCACCAAATTCAGCACATGTGCCAGGCAAGGGATGTGCGTCAAACCGGCTAGGCCCAGAGCTGCTATGAGATTTTGCCCATTATCGCACACCACCAGGCCGGGCTTGAGGCTCAGTGGCACCAACCACTCATTGTTCTGTTGTTCCATGCCCGTCCACAGCCCTGCACGGTGTGGGGGTTTCCCTCCAAACAGATGAATTACAAAACCGCCTGCTGTTGTTTCCCCCTGGCTGTTGTGAAGTTGATGGTGAAGGTGTTACGCTGACCAGATGAGGAGGCGGTAGAGGAGGAAGTGGAGTAGAAAGAGGAGGAGGCAACAGGAGGCAAAGAGAAATGTCCTGCAATCCTCAGTGGTGGTAGGACATGCGTAGGGATGAGCGAACTCGAACTGTATAGTTCGGGTTCGTACCGAATTTTGGGGTGTCCGTGACACGGACCCGAACCCGGACATTTTCGTAAAAGTCCGGGTTCGGGTTCGGTGTTCGTCGCTTTCTTGGCGCTTTTGTGACGCTTTCTTGGCGCTTTTTGAAAGGCTGCAAAGCAGCCAATCAACAAGCGTCATACTACTTGCCCCAAGAGGCCATCACAGCCATGCCTACTATTGGCATGGCTGTGATTGGCCAGAGCACCATGTGACCCAGCCTCTATTTAAGCTGGAGTCACATAGCGCCGCCCGTCACTCTGCTCTGATTAGCGTAGGGAGAGGTTGCGGCTGCGACAGTAGGGCGAGATTAGGCAGATTAACTCCTCCAAAGGACTTGATTAACTGATCGATCTGCAGCTGTGGATCATTGAGCTGCTGATCCTCAATTGCTCACTGTTTTTAGGCTGCACAGACCGTTTGTCAGTCTCATTTTTCTGGGGTGATCGGCGGCCATTTTGTGTCTTGTGGTGCGCCAGCACAAGCTGCGACCAAGTGCATTTAACCCTCAATGGTGTGGTTGTTTTTTGGCTAAAGCCTACATCAGGGTGAAGCTGTGACACCAAGTGCATTTAACCAGCAATAGTCTGTTCATTTTTTGGCCATATACAAAATCAGGGGCAAGCTGCGCCTGTCACCAAGTGCATTTAACCCTCAATGGTGTGGTTGTTTTTTGGCTAAAGCCTACATCAGGGTGAAGCTGTGACACCAAGTGCATTTAACCAGCAATAGTCTGTTCATTTTTTGGCCATATACAAAATCAGGGGCAAGCTGCGCCTGTCACCAAGTGCATTTAACCCTCAATGGTGTGGTTGTTTTTTGGCTAAAGCCTACATCAGGGTGAAGCTGTCACACCAAGTGCATTTAACCAGCAATAGTCTGTTCATTTTTTGGCCATATACAAAATCAGGGGCAAGCTGCGCCTGTCACCAAGTGCATTTAACCCTCAATGGTGTGGTTGTTTTTTGGCTAAAGCCTACATCAGGGTGAAGCTGTCACACCAAGTGCATTTAACCAGCAATAGTCTGTTTATTTTTTGGCCATATCCCAGTCTAATTCTGTCACTAAATCCATACCGGTCACCCAGCGCCTAAATACTAGGCCTCAAATTTATATCCAGCTAAATCTGTCCCTAGTGCTGTAGCTGGGCGAGTTATTTAGTGTCCGTTCAAGCACATTTCTTGTTCTGGGTTGAAATACAATTCCCAATTTAGCAATTTCATAATTTAGTGGTTCCTGCTATATCAGAGCTATTTGAAATCTATCCCAAAAAGGGTATATAATATTGAAGGTGCACATTGGGTCATTCAGAATAACTTCACACACACCCGCTACTGTGTATTTCCAAGTCTAATTCTGTCACTAAACCCATACCTGTCACCCAGCGCCTAAATACTAGGCCTCAAATTTAAATCCCTCTAAATCTCTCGTTACCGCTGTACTGTTGTTGCTGGGCAAGATATTTAGTGTCCGTCAAAGCACATTTTTTGTTCTGGGTTGAAGTACAATTCCCAATTTAGCAATTTCATAATTTAGTGGTTTCTGCTATATCAGAGCTATTTGAAATCTATCCCTAAAAGGGTATATAATATTGAAGGTGCACATAGGGTCATTCAGAATAACTTCACACACACGCTTCTGTGCATTTCCAAGTCTAATTCTGTCACTAAATCCATACCGGTGACCCAGCGCCTAAATACTAGGCCTCAAATTTATATCCCGCTAAATCTCTCGTTACCGCTGTACTGTTGTTGCTGGGCAAGATATTTAGTGTCCGTCAAAGCACATTTTTTGTTCTGGGTTGAAGTACAATTCCCAATTTAGCAATTTCATAATTTAGTGGTTCCTGCTATATCAGAGCTATTTGAAATCTATCCCAAAAAGGGTATATAATATTGAAGGTGCACATTGGGTCATTCAGAATAACTTCACACACACCCGCTACTGTGTATTTCCAAGTCTAATTCTGTCACTAAACCCATACCTGTCACCCAGCGCCTAAATACTAGGCCTCAAATTTAAATCCCTCTAAATCTCTCGTTACCGCTGTACTGTTGTTGCTGGGCAAGATATTTAGTGTCCGTCAAAGCACATTTTTTGTTCTGGGTTGAAGTACAATTCCCAATTTAGCAATTTCATAATTTAGTGGTTTCTGCTATATCAGAGCTATTTGAAATCTATCCCTAAAAGGGTATATAATATTGAAGGTGCACATTGGGTCATTCAGAATAACTTCACACACCCGCTTCTGTGCATTTCCAAGTCTAATTCTGTCACTAAATCCATACCGGTGACCCAGCGCCTAAATACTAGGCCTCAAATTTAAATCCCTCTAAATCTCTCGTTACCCACCGCTGTACTGTTGTTGCTGGGCAAGATATTTAGTGTCCGTCAAAGCACATTTTTTGTTCTGGGTTGAAGTACAATTCCCAATTTAGCAATTTCATAATTTAGTGGTTTCTGCTATATCAGAGCTATTTGAAATCTATCCCTAAAAGGGTATATAATATTGAAGGTGCACATAGGGTCATTCAGAATAACTTCACACACACCCGCTACTGTGTATTTCCAAGTCTAATTCTGTCACTAAACCCATACCTGTCACCCAGCGCCTAAATACTAGGCCTCAAATTTAAATCCCTCTAAATCTCTCGTTACCGCTGTACTGTTGTTGCTGGGCAAGATATTTAGTGTCCGTCAAAGCACATTTTTTGTTCTGGGTTGAAGTACAATTCCCAATTTAGCAATTTCATAATTTAGTGGTTTCTGCTATATCAGAGCTAGGGATGAGCGAACTCGAACTGTATAGTTCGGGTTCGTACCGAATTTTGGGGTGTCCGTGACACGGACCCGAACCCGGACATTTTCGTAAAAGTCCGGGTTCGGGTTCGGTGTTCGTCGCTTTCTTCGCGCTTTTGTGACGCTTTCTTGGCGCTTTTTGAAAGGCTGCAAAGCAGCCAATCAACAAGCGTCATACTACTTGCCCCAAGAGGCCATCACAGCCATGCCTACTATTGGCATGGCTGTGATTGGCCAGAGCACCATGTGACCCAGCCTCTATTTAAGCTGGAGTCACATAGCGCCGCCCGTCACTCTGCTCTGATTAGCGTAGGGAGAGGTTGCGGCTGCGACAGTAGGGCGAGATTAGGCAGATTAACTCCTCCAAAGGACTTGATTAACTGATCGATCTGCAGCTGTGGATCATTGAGCTGCTGATCCTCAATTGCTCACTGTTTTTAGGCTGCACAGACCGTTTGTCAGTCTCATTTTTCTGGGGTGATCGGCGGCCATTTTGTGTCTTGTGGTGCGCCAGCACAAGCTGCGACCAAGTGCATTTAACCCTCAATGGTGTGGTTGTTTTTTGGCTAAAGCCTACATCAGGGTGAAGCTGTCACACCAAGTGCATTTAACCAGCAATAGTCTGTTCATTTTTTGGCCATATACAAAATCAGGGGCAAGCTGCGCCTGTCACCAAGTGCATTTAACCCTCAATGGTGTGGTTGTTTTTTGGCTAAAGCCTACATCAGGGTGAAGCTGTCACACCAAGTGCATTTAACCAGCAATAGTCTGTTCATTTTTTGGCCATATACAAAATCAGGGGCAAGCTGCGCCTGTCACCAAGTGCATTTAACCCTCAATGGTGTGGTTGTTTTTTGGCTAAAGCCTACATCAGGGTGAAGCTGTCACACCAAGTGCATTTAACCAGCAATAGTCTGTTCATTTTTTGGCCATATACAAAATCAGGGGCAAGCTGCGCCTGTCACCAAGTGCATTTAACCCTCAATGGTGTGGTTGTTTTTTGGCTAAAGCCTACATCAGGGTGAAGCTGTCACACCAAGTGCATTTAACCAGCAATAGTCTGTTCATTTTTTGGCCATATCCCAGTCTAATTCTGTCACTAAATCCATACCGGTCACCCAGCGCCTAAATACTAGGCCTCAAATTTATATCCAGCTAAATCTGTCCCTAGTGCTGTAGCTGGGCGAGTTATTTAGTGTCCGTTCAAGCACATTTCTTGTTCTGGGTTGAAATACAATTCCCAATTTAGCAATTTCATAATTTAGTGGTTCCTGCTATATCAGAGCTCTTTGAAATCTATCCCAAAAAGGGTATATAATATTGAAGGTGCACATAGGGTCATTCAGAGTAACTTCACACACACCCGCTACTGTGTATTTCCAAGTCTAATTCTGTCACTAAATCCATACCGGTGACCCAGCGCCTAAATACTAGGCCTCAAATTTAATTCCCTCTAAATCTCTCGTTACCCACCGCTGTACTGTTGTTGCTGGGCAAGATATTTAGTGTCCGTCAAAGCACATTTTTTGTTCTGGGTTGAAGTACAATTCCCAATTTAGCAATTTCATAATTTAGTGGTTTCTGCTATATCAGAGCTATTTGAAATCTATCCCTAAAAGGGTATATAATATTGAAGGTGCACATAGGGTCATTCAGAATAACTTCACACACACGCTTCTGTGCATTTCCAAGTCTAATTCTGTCACTAAATCCATACCGGTGACCCAGCGCCTAAATACTAGGCCTCAAATTTAAATCCCTCTAAATCTATCGTTACCCACCACTGTACTGTTGTTGCTGGGCAAGATATTTAGTGTCCGTCAAAGCACATTTTTTGTTCTGGGTTGAAGTACAATTCCCAATTTAGCAATTTCATAATTTAGTGGTTTCTGCTATATCAGAGCTATTTGAAATCTATCCCTAAAAGGGTATATAATATTGAAGGTGCACATAGGGTCATTCAGAATAACTTCACACACACGCTTCTGTGCATTTCCAAGTCTAATTCTGTCACTAAATCCATACCGGTGACCCAGCGCCTAAATACTAGGCCTCAAATTTAAATCCCTCTAAATCTCTCGTTACCCACCGCTGTACTGTTGTTGCTGGGCAAGATATTTAGTGTCCGTCAAAGCACATTTTTTGTTCTGGGTTGAAGTACAATTCCCAATTTAGCAATTTCATAATTTAGTGGTTTCTGCTATATCAGAGCTATTTGAAATCTATCCCTAAAAGGGTATATAATATTGAAGGTGCACATAGGGTCATTCAGAATAACTTCACACACACGCTTCTGTGCATTTCCAAGTCTAATTCTGTCACTAAATCCATACCGGTGACCCAGCGCCTAAATACTAGGCCTCAAATTTAAATCCCTCTAAATCTCTCGTTACCCACCGCTGTACTGTTGTTGCTGGGCAAGATATTTAGTGTCCGTCAAAGCACATTTTTTGTTCTGGGTTGAAGTACAATTCCCAATTTAGCAATTTCATAATTTAGTGGTTCCTGCTATATCAGAGCTATTTGAAATCTATCCCAAAAAGGGTATATAATATTGAAGGTGCACATTGGGTCATTCAGAATAACTTCACACACACCCGCTACTGTGTATTTTCAAGTCTAATTCTGTCACTAAACCCATACCTGTCACCCAGCGCCTAAATACTAGGCCTCAAATTTAAATCCCTCTAAATCTCTCGTTACCCACCGCTGTACTGTTGTTGCTGGGCAAGATATTTAGTGTCCGTCAAAGCACATTTTTTGTTCTGGGTTGAAGTACAATTCCCAATTTAGCAATTTCATAATTTAGTGGTTTCTGCTATATCAGAGCTATTTGAAATCTATCCCTAAAAGGGTATATAATATTGAAGGTGCACATAGGGTCATTCAGAATAACTTCACACACACGCTTCTGTGCATTTCCAAGTCTAATTCTGTCACTAAATCCATACCGGTGACCCAGCGCCTAAATACTAGGCCTCAAATTTAAATCCCTCTAAATCTCTCGTTACCCACCGCTGTACTGTTGTTGCTGGGCAAGATATTTAGTGTCCGTCAAAGCACATTTTTTGTTCTGGGTTGAAGTACAATTCCCAATTTAGCAATTTCATAATTTAGTGGTTTCTGCTATATCAGAGCTATTTGAAATCTATCCCTAAAAGGGTATATAATATTGAAGGTGCACATAGGGTCATTCAGAATAACTTCACACACACGCTTCTGTGCATTTCCAAGTCTAATTCTGTCACTAAATCCATACCGGTCACCCAGCGCCTAAATACTAGGCCTCAAATTTATATCCCGCTGAATTTGAATACAATACATTGGGCCAAATAATATATTTGTTGTTGTGGTGAACCATAACAATGAGAAAAACATCTAGTAAGGGACGCGGACGTGGACATGGTCGTGGTGGTGTTAGTGGACCCTCTGGTGCTGGGAGAGGACGTGGCCGTTCTGCCACATCCACACGTCCTAGTGTACCAACTACCTCAGGTCCCAGTAGCCGCCAGAATTTACAGCGATATATGGTGGGGCCCAATGCCGTTCTAAGGATGGTAAGGCCTGAGCAGGTACAGGCATTAGTCAATTGGGTGGCCGACAGTGGATCCAGCACGTTCACATTATCTCCCACCCAGTCTTCTGCAGAAAGCGCACAGATGGCGCCTGAAAACCAACCCCATCAGTCTGTCACATCACCCCCATGCATACCAGGGAAACTGTCTCAGCCTCAAGTTATGCAGCAGTCTCTTATGCTGTTTGAAGACTCCGCTGGCAGGGTTTCCCAAGGGCATCCACCTAGCCCTTCCCCAGCGGTGAAAGACATAGAATGCACTGACGCACAACCACTTATGTTTCCTGATGATGAGGACATGGGAATACCACCTCAGCATGTCTCTGATGATGACGAAACACAGGTGCCAACTGCTGCGTCTTTCTGCAGTGTGCAGACTGAACAGGAGGTCAGGGATCAAGACTGGGTGGAAGACGATGCAGGGGACGATGAGGTCCTAGACCCCACATGGAATGAAGGTCGTGCCACTGACTTTCACAGTTCGGAGGAAGAGGCAGTGGTGAGACCGAGCCAACAGCGTAGCAAAAGAGGGAGCAGTGGGCAAAAGCAGAACACCCGCCGCCAAGAGACTCCGCCTGCTACTGACCGCCGCCATCTGGGACCGAGCACCCCAAAGGCAGCTTCAAGGAGTTCCCTGGCATGGCACTTCTTCAAACAATGTGCTGACGACAAGACCCGAGTGGTTTGCACGCTGTGCCATCAGAGCCTGAAGCGAGGCATTAACGTTCTGAACCTGAGCACAACCTGCATGACCAGGCACCTGCATGCAAAGCATGAACTGCAGTGGAGTAAACACCTTAAAACCAAGGAAGTCACTCAGGCTCCCCCTGCTACCTCTTCTGCTGCTGCCGCCTCGGCCTATTCTGCTGCTGCCGCCTCGGCCTCTTCCTCCGCCTCTGGAGGAACGTTGGCACCTGCCGCCCAGCAAACAGGGGATGTACCACCAACACCACCACCACCACCTCCGTCACCAAGCGTCTCAACCATGTCACACGCCAGCGTTCAGCTCTCCATCTCACAAACATTTGATAGAAAGCGTAAATTCCCACCTAGCCACCCTCGATCCCTGGCCCTGAATGCCAGCATTTCTAAACTACTGGCCTATGAAATGCTGTCATTTAGGCTGGTGGACACAGACAGCTTCAAACAGCTCATGTCGCTTGCTGTCCCACAGTATGTTGTTCCCAGCCGGCACTACTTCTCCAAGAGAGCCGTGCCTTCCCTGCACAACCAAGTATCCCATAAAATCAAGTGTGCACTGCGCAACGCCATCTGTAGCAAGGTCCACCTAACCACAGATACGTGGACCAGTAAGCACGGCCAGGGACGCTATATCTCCCTAACTGCACACTGGGTAAATGTAGTGGCAGCTGGGCCCCAGGCGGAGAGCTGTTTGGCGCACGTCCTGCCGCCGCCAAGGATCGCAGGGCAACATTCTTTGCCTCCTGTTGCCACCTCCTCCTTCTCGGCTTCCTCCTCCTCTTCTTCCACCTGCTCATCCAGTCAGCCACACACCTTCACCACCAACTTCAGCACAGCCCGGGGTAAACGTCAGCAGGCCATTCTGAAACTCATATGTTTGGGGGACAGGCCCCACACCGCACAGGAGTTGTGGCGGGGTATTGAACAACAGACCGACGAGTGGTTGCTGCCGGTGAGCCTCAAGCCCGGCCTGGTGGTGTGTGATAATGGGCGAAATCTCGTTGCAGCTCTGGGACTAGCCAATTTGACGCACATCCCTTGCTTGGCGCATGTGCTGAATTTGGTGGTGCAGAAGTTCATTCACAACTACCCCGACATGTCAGAGCTGCTGCATAAAGTGCGGGCCGTCTGTTCGCGCTTCCGGCGTTCACATCCTGCCGCTGCTCGCCTGTCTGCGCTACAGCGTAACTTCGGCCTTCCCGCTCACCGCCTCATATGCGACGTGCCCACCAGGTGGAACTCCACCTTGCACATGCTGGACAGACTGTGCGAGCAGCAGCAGGCCATAGTGGAGTTTCAGCTGCAGCACGCACGGGTCAGTCGCACTACAGAACAGCACCACTTCACCACCAATGACTGGGCCTCCATGCGAGACCTGTGTGCCCTGTTGCGCTGTTTCGAGTACTCCACCAACATGGCCAGTGGCGATGACACCGTTATCAGCGTTACAATACCACTTCTATGTCTCCTTGAGAAAACACTTAGGGCGATGATGGAACAGGAGGTGGCCCAGGAGGAGGAGGAGGAGGATGAGGAAGAGGGGTCATTTTTAGCACTTTCAGGCCAGTCTCTTCGAAGTGACTCAGAGGGAGGTTTTTTGCAACAGCAGAGGCCAGGTACAAATGTGGCCAGCCAGGGCCCACTACTGGAGGACGAGGAGGACGAGGATGAGGAGGAGGTGGAGGAGGATGAGGATGAAGCATGGTCACAGCGGGGTGGCACCCAACGCAGCTCGGGTCCATCACTGGTGCGTGGCTGGGGGGAAAGGCAGGACGATGACGATACGCCTCCCACAGAGGACAGCTTGTCCTTACCCCTGGGCAGCCTGGCACACATGAGCGACTACATGCTGCAGTGCCTGCGCAACGACAGCAGAGTTGCCCACATTTTAACCTGTGCGGACTACTGGGTTGCCACCCTGCTGGATCCACGCTACAAAGACAATGTGCCCACCTTACTTCCTGCACTGGAGCGTGATAGGAAGATGCGCGAGTACAAGCGCACGTTGGTAGACGCGCTACTGAGAGCATTCCCAAATGTCACAGGGGAACAAGTGGAAGCCCAAGGCCAAGGCAGAGGAGGAGCAAGAGGTCGCCAAGGCAGCTGTGTCACGGCCAGCTCCTCTGAGGGCAGGGTTAGCATGGCAGAGATGTGGAAAACTTTTGTCAACACGCCACAGCTAACTGCACCACCACCTGATACGCAACGTGTTAGCAGGAGGCAACATTTCACTAACATGGTGGAACAGTACGTGTGCACACCCCTCCACGTACTGACTGATGGTTCGGCCCCATTCAACTTCTGGGTCTCTAAATTGTCCACGTGGCCAGAGCTAGCCTTTTATGCCTTGGAGGTGCTGGCCTGCCCGGCAGCCAGCGTTTTGTCTGAACGTGTATTCAGCACGGCAGGGGGCGTCATTACAGACAAACGCAGCCGCCTGTCTACAGCCAATGTGGACAAGCTGACGTTCATAAAAATGAACCAGGCATGGATCCCACAGGACCTGTCCGTCCCTTGTCCAGATTAGACATTAACTACCTCCCCATAACCATATATTATTGGACTCCAGGGCACTTCCTCATTCAATCCTATTTTTATTTTCATTTTACCATTATATTGCGATGCTACCCAAAGTTGAATGAACCTCTCCTCTGCCTGTGTGCTAGGCCTAAATATATGCCAATGGACTGTTGCAGTGGTGGCTGACATGAAGCCTGATTCTCTGCTATGACATGCAGACTAATTCTCTGCTGACATGAAGCCAGATTGTCTGTTACGGGACCTCTCTCCTCTGCCTGGGTGCTGGGCCTAAATTTATGACCATGGACTGTTGCAGTGGTGGCTGACGTGAAGCCTGATTCTCTGCTATGACATGCAGACTGATTCTCTGCTGACATGAAGCCAGATCGTCTGTTACGGGACCTCTCTGCTCTGCCTGTGTGCTAGGCCTAAATATATGCCAATGGACTGTTGCAGTGGTGGGTGACGTGAAGCCTCATTCTCTGCTATGACATGCAGACTGATTCTCTGCTGACATGAAGCCAGATTGTCTGTTACGGGACCTCTCTGCTCTGCCTGTGTGCTAGGCCTAAATATATGCCAATGGACTGTTGCAGTGGTGGGTGACGTGAAGCCTCATTCTCTGCTATGACATGCAGACTGATTCTCTGCTGTCATGAAGCCAGATTGTCTGTTACGGGACCTCTCTGCTCTGCCTGTGTGCTAGGCCTAAATATATGCCAATGGACTGTTGCAGTGGTGGGTGACGTGAAGCCTCATTCTCTGCTATGACATGCAGACTGATTCTCTGCTGACATGAAGCCAGATTGTCTGTTACGGGACCTCTCTGCTCTGCCTGTGTGCTAGGCCTAAATATATGCCAATGGACTGTTGCAGTGGTGGGTGACGTGAAGCCTCATTCTCTGCTATGACATGCAGACTGATTCTCTGCTGTCATGAAGCCAGATTGTCTGTTACGGGACCTCTCTGCTCTGCCTGTGTGCTAGGCCTAAATATATGCCAATGGACTGTTGCAGTGGTGGGTGACGTGAAGCCTCATTCTCTGCTATGACATGCAGACTGATTCTCTGCTGACATGAAGCCAGATTGTCTGTTACGGGACCTCTCTGCTCTGCCTGTGTGCTAGGCCTAAATATATGCCAATGGACTGTTGCAGTGGTGGGTGACGTGAAGCCTCATTCTCTGCTATGACATGCAGACTGATTCTCTGCTGACATGAAGCCAGATCCTCTGTTACGGGAGCTCTCTCCTCTGCCTGGGTGCTGGGCCTAAATTTATGACAATTGACTGTTGCAGTGGTGGGTGACGTGAAGCCTGATTCTCTGCTATGATATGAAGACTGATTCTCTGCTGACATGAAGCCAGATTGTCTGTTACGGGACCTTTCTCCTCTGCCTGGGTTCTGGGCCTAAATTTATGAAAATTGACTCTTACAGTGGTGGGTGACGTGAAGCCTGATTCTAGGCTATGATATGAAGACTGATTCTCTGCTGACATGAAGCCAGATTGTCTGTTACGGGACCTTTCTCCTCTGCCTGGGTTCTGGGCCTAAATTTATGAAAATTGACTCTTACAGTGGTGGGTGACGTGAAGCCTGATTCTCTGCTATGATATGAAGACTGATTCTCTGCTGACATGAAGCCAGATTCTCTGTTACGGGACCTCTCTCCTCTGCCTGGGTGCTGGGCCTAAATTTATGACAATGGACTGTTGCAGTGGTGGCTGACGTGAAGCCTGATTCTCTGCTATGACATGCAGACTGATTCTCTGCTGTCATGAAGCCAGATTGTCTGTTACGGGACCTCTCTGCTCTGCCTGTGTGCTAGGCCTAAATATATGCCAATGGACTGTTGCAGTGGTGGCTGACGTGAAGCCTCATTCTCTGCTATGACATGCAGACTAATTCTCTGCTGACATGAAGCCAGATTGTCTGTTACGGGACCTCTCTCCTCTGCCTGGGTGCTGGGCCTAAATTTATGACAATGGACTGTTGCAGTGGTGGCTGACGTGAAGCCTGATTCTCTGCTATGACATGCAGACTAATTCTCTGCTGACATGAAGCCAGATTGTCTGTTACGGGACCTCTCTCCTCTGCCTGGGTGCTGGGCCTAAATATATGCCAATGGACTGTTGCAGTGGTGGCTGACGTGAAGCCTCATTCTCTGCTATGACATGCAGACTAATTCTCTGCTGTCATGAAGCCAGATTGTCTGTTACGGGACCTCTCTGCTCTGCCTGTGTGCTAGGCCTAAATATATGCCAATGGACTGTTGCAGTGGTGGGTGACGTGAAGCCTCATTCTCTGCTATGACATGCAGACTGATTCTCTGCTGACATGAAGCCAGATTGTCTGTTACGGGACCTCTCTGCTCTGCCTGTGTGCTAGGCCTAAATATATGCCAATGGACTGTTGCAGTGGTGGGTGACGTGAAGCCTCATTCTCTGCTATGACATGCAGACTGATTCTCTGCTGACATGAAGCCAGATTCTCTGTTACGGGACCTCTCTCCTCTGCCTGTGTGTGTGCTGGGCCTAAATATATGCCAATGGACTGTTGCAGTGGTGGCTGACGTGAAGCCTCATTCTCTGCTATGACATGCAGACTAATTCTCTGCTGACATGAAGACAGATTCTCTGTTACGGGACCTCCCTCCTCTGCCTGGGTGCTGGGCCTAAATATATGCCAATGGACTGTTGCAGTGGTGGCTGACGTGAAGCCTCATTCTCTGCTATGACATGCAGACTGATTCTCTGCTGACATGAAGCCAGATTCTCTGTTACGGGACCTCTCTCCTCTGCCTGTGTGTGTGCTGGGCCTAAATATATGCCAATGGACTGTTGCAGTGGTGGCTGACGTGAAGCCTCATTCTCTGCTATGACATGCAGACTGATTCTCTGCTGACATGAAGCCAGATTCTCTGTTACGGGACCTCTCTCCTCTGCCTGTGTGTGTGCTGGGCCTAAATATATGCCAATGGACTGTTGCAGTGGTGGCTGACGTGAAGCCTCATTCTCTGCTATGACATGCAGACTAATTCTCTGCTGTCATGAAGCCAGATTGTCTGTTACGGGACCTCTCTGCTCTGCCTGTGTGCTAGGCCTAAATATATGCCAATGGACTGTTGCAGTGGTGGGTGACGTGAAGCCTCATTCTCTGCTATGACATGCAGACTGATTCTCTGCTGACATGAAGCCAGATTGTCTGTTACGGGACCTCTCTGCTCTGCCTGTGTGCTAGGCCTAAATATATGCCAATGGACTGTTGCAGTGGTGGGTGACGTGAAGCCTCATTCTCTGCTATGACATGCAGACTGATTCTCTGCTGACATGAAGCCAGATTCTCTGTTACGGGACCTCTCTCCTCTGCCTGTGTGTGTGCTGGGCCTAAATATATGCCAATGGACTGTTGCAGTGGTGGCTGACGTGAAGCCTCATTCTCTGCTATGACATGCAGACTAATTCTCTGCTGACATGAAGACAGATTCTCTGTTACGGGACCTCCCTCCTCTGCCTGGGTGCTGGGCCTAAATATATGCCAATGGACTGTTGCAGTGGTGGCTGACGTGAAGCCTCATTCTCTGCTATGACATGCAGACTGATTCTCTGCTGACATGAAGCCAGATTCTCTGTTACGGGACCTCTCTCCTCTGCCTGTGTGTGTGCTGGGCCTAAATATATGCCAATGGACTGTTGCAGTGGTGGCTGACGTGAAGCCTCATTCTCTGCTATGACATGCAGACTGATTCTCTGCTGACATGAAGCCAGATTCTCTGTTACGGGACCTCTCTCCTCTGCCTGTGTGTGTGCTGGGCCTAAATATATGCCAATGGACTGTTGCAGTGGTGGCTGACGTGAAGCCTCATTCTCTGCTATGACATGCAGACTAATTCTCTGCTGACATGAAGACAGATTCTCTGTTACGGGACCTCCCTCCTCTGCCTGGGTGCTGGGCCTAAATATATGCCAATGGACTGTTGCAGTGGTGGCTGACGTGAAGCCTCATTCTCTGCTATGACATGCAGACTAATTCTCTGCTGACATGAAGACAGATTCTCTGTTACGGGACCTCTCTCCTCTGCCTGGGTGCCGGGGCCTAAATATCTGAGAATGGACTGTTCCAGTGGTGGGTGACGGGAAGCCAGATTCTCTGCTATGGAACCTCTCTCCAATTGATTTTGGTTAATTTTTATTTATTTAATTTTTATTTTAATTCATTTCCCTATCCACATTTGTTTGCAGGGGATTTACCTACATGTTGCTGCCTTTTGCAGCCCTCTAGCTCTTTCCTGGGCTGTTTTACAGCCTTTTTAGTGCCGAAAAGTTCGGGTCCCCATTGACTTCAATGGGGTTCGGGTTCGGGACGAAGTTCGGATCGGGTTCGGATCCCGAACCCGAACATTTCCGGGATGTTCGGCCGAACTTCTCGAACCCGAACATCCAGGTGTTCGCTCAACTCTAATCAGAGCTATTTGAAATCTATCCCTAAAAGGGTATATAATATTGAAGGTGCACATTGGGTCATTCAGAATAACTTCACACACACGCTTCTGTGCATTTCCAAGTCTAATTCTGTCACTAAATCCATACCGGTGACCCAGCGCCTAAATACTAGGCCTCAAATTTAAATCCCTCTAAATCTCTCGTTACCCACCGCTGTACTGTTGTTGCTGGGCAAGATATTTAGTGTCCGTCAAAGCACATTTTTTGTTCTGGGTTGAAGTACAATTCCCAATTTAGCAATTTCATAATTTAGTGGTTTCTGCTATATCAGAGCTATTTGAAATCTATCCCTAAAAGGGTATATAATATTGAAGGTGCACATAGGGTCATTCAGAATAACTTCACACACACGCTTCTGTGCATTTCCAAGTCTAATTCTGTCACTAAATCCATACCGGTGACCCAGCGCCTAAATACTAGGCCTCAAATTTAAATCCCTCTAAATCTCTCGTTACCCACCGCTGTACTGTTGTTGCTGGGCAAGATATTTAGTGTCCGTCAAAGCACATTTTTTGTTCTGGGTTGAAGTACAATTCCCAATTTAGCAATTTCATAATTTAGTGGTTTCTGCTATATCAGAGCTATTTGAAATCTATCCCTAAAAGGGTATATAATATTGAAGGTGCACATAGGGTCATTCAGAATAACTTCACACACACGCTTCTGTGCATTTCCAAGTCTAATTCTGTCACTAAATCCATACCGGTGACCCAGCGCCTAAATACTAGGCCTCAAATTTATATCCCGCTAAATCTCTCGTTACCGCTGTACTGTTGTTGCTGGGCAAGATATTTAGTGTCCGTCAAAGCACATTTTTTGTTCTGGGTTGAAGTACAATTCCCAATTTAGCAATTTCATAATTTAGTGGTTCCTGCTATATCAGAGCTATTTGAAATCTATCCCAAAAAGGGTATATAATATTGAAGGTGCACATTGGGTCATTCAGAATAACTTCACACACACCCGCTACTGTGTATTTCCAAGTCTAATTCTGTCACTAAACCCATACCTGTCACCCAGCGCCTAAATACTAGGCCTCAAATTTAAATCCCTCTAAATCTCTCGTTACCGCTGTCCTGTTGTAGCTGGGAAAGTTATTTAGTGCCCGTCAAAGCACATTTTTTGTTCTGGGTTGAAGTACAATTCCCAATTTAGCAATTTCATAATTTAGTGGTTCCTGCTATATCAGAGCTATTTGAAATCTATCCCAAAAAGGGTATATAATATTCAAGGTGCACATTGGGTCATTCAGAATAACTTCACACACACGCTTCTGTGCATTTCCAAGTCTAATTCTGTCACTAAATCCATACCGGTCACCCAGCGCCTAAATACTAGGCCTCAAATTTATATCCCGCTGAATTTGAATACAATACATTGGGCCAAATAATATATTTGTTGTTGTGGTGAACCATAACAATGAGAAAAACATCTAGTAAGGGACGCGGACGTGGACATGGTCGTGGTGGTGTTAGTGGACCCTCTGGTGCTGGGAGAGGACGTGGCCGTTCTGCCACATCCACACGTCCTAGTGTACCAACTACCTCAGGTCCCAGTAGCCGCCAGAATTTACAGCGATATATGGTGGGGCCCAATGCCGTTCTAAGGATGGTAAGGCCTGAGCAGGTACAGGCATTAGTCAATTGGGTGGCCGACAGTGGATCCAGCACGTTCACATTATCTCCCACCCAGTCTTCTGCAGAAAGCGCACAGATGGCGCCTGAAAACCAACCCCATCAGTCTGTCACATCACCCCCATGCATACCAGGGAAACTGTCTCAGCCTCAAGTTATGCAGCAGTCTCTTATGCTGTTTGAAGACTCCGCTGGCAGGGTTTCCCAAGGGCATCCACCTAGCCCTTCCCCAGCGGTCAAAGACATAGAATGCACTGACGCACAACCACTTATGTTTCCTGATGATGAGGACATGGGAATACCACCTCAGCATGTCTCTGATGATGACGAAACACAGGTGCCAACTGCTGCGTCTTTCTGCAGTGTGCAGACTGAACAGGAGGTCAGGGATCAAGACTGGGTGGAAGACGATGCAGGGGACGATGAGGTCCTAGACCCCACATGGAATGAAGGTCGTGCCACTGACTTTCACAGTTCGGAGGAAGAGGCAGTGGTGAGACCGAGCCAACAGCGTAGCAAAAGAGGGAGCAGTGGGCAAAAGCAGAACACCCGCCGCCAAGAGACTCCGCCTGCTACTGACCGCCGCCATCTGGGACCGAGCACCCCAAAGGCAGCTTCAAGGAGTTCCCTGGCATGGCACTTCTTCAAACAATGTGCTGACGACAAGACCCGAGTGGTTTGCACGCTGTGCCATCAGAGCCTGAAGCGAGGCATTAACGTTCTGAACCTGAGCACAACCTGCATGACCAGGCACCTGCATGCAAAGCATGAACTGCAGTGGAGTAAACACCTTAAAACCAAGGAAGTCACTCAGGCTCCCCCTGCTACCTCTTCTGCTGCTGCCGCCTCGGCCTATTCTGCTGCTGCCGCCTCGGCCTCTTCCTCCGCCTCTGGAGGAACGTTGGCACCTGCCGCCCAGCAAACAGGGGATGTACCACCAACACCACCACCACCACCTCCGTCACCAAGCGTCTCAACCATGTCACACGCCAGCGTTCAGCTCTCCATCTCACAAACATTTGATAGAAAGCGTAAATTCCCACCTAGCCACCCTCGATCCCTGGCCCTGAATGCCAGCATTTCTAAACTACTGGCCTATGAAATGCTGTCATTTAGGCTGGTGGACACAGACAGCTTCAAACAGCTCATGTCGCTTGCTGTCCCACAGTATGTTGTTCCCAGCCGGCACTACTTCTCCAAGAGAGCCGTGCCTTCCCTGCACAACCAAGTATCCGATAAAATCAAGTGTGCACTGCGCAACGCCATCTGTAGCAAGGTCCACCTAACCACAGATACGTGGACCAGTAAGCACGGCCAGGGACGCTATATCTCCCTAACTGCACACTGGGTAAATGTAGTGGCAGCTGGGCCCCAGGCGGAGAGCTGTTTGGCGCACGTCCTGCCGCCGCCAAGGATCGCAGGGCAACATTCTTTGCCTCCTGTTGCCACCTCCTCCTTCTCGGCTTCCTCCTCCTCTTCTTCCACCTGCTCATCCAGTCAGCCACACACCTTCACCACCAACTTCAGCACAGCCCGGGGTAAACGTCAGCAGGCCATTCTGAAACTCATATGTTTGGGGGACAGGCCCCACACCGCACAGGAGTTGTGGCGGGGTATTGAACAACAGACCGACGAGTGGTTGCTGCCGGTGAGCCTCAAGCCCGGCCTGGTGGTGTGTGATAATGGGCGAAATCTCGTTGCAGCTCTGGGACTAGCCAATTTGACGCACATCCCTTGCTTGGCGCATGTGCTGAATTTGGTGGTGCAGAAGTTCATTCACAACTACCCCGACATGTCAGAGCTGCTGCATAAAGTGCGGGCCGTCTGTTCGCGCTTCCGGCGTTCACATCCTGCCGCTGCTCGCCTGTCTGCGCTACAGCGTAACTTCGGCCTTCCCGCTCACCGCCTCATATGCGACGTGCCCACCAGGTGGAACTCCACCTTGCACATGCTGGACAGACTGTGCGAGCAGCAGCAGGCCATAGTGGAGTTTCAGCTGCAGCACGCACGGGTCAGTCGCACTACAGAACAGCACCACTTCACCACCAATGACTGGGCCTCCATGCGAGACCTGTGTGCCCTGTTGCGCTGTTTCGAGTACTCCACCAACATGGCCAGTGGCGATGACACCGTTATCAGCGTTACAATACCACTTCTATGTCTCCTTGAGAAAACACTTAGGGCGATGATGGAACAGGAGGTGGCCCAGGAGGAGGAGGAGGAGGATGAGGAAGAGGGGTCATTTTTAGCACTTTCAGGCCAGTCTCTTCGAAGTGACTCAGAGGGAGGTTTTTTGCAACAGCAGAGGCCAGGTACAAATGTGGCCAGCCAGGGCCCACTACTGGAGGACGAGGAGGACGAGGATGAGGAGGAGGTGGAGGAGGATGAGGATGAAGCATGGTCACAGCGGGGTGGCACCCAACGCAGCTCGGGTCCATCACTGGTGCGTGGCTGGGGGGAAAGGCAGGACGATGACGATACGCCTTCCACAGAGGACAGCTTGTCCTTACCCCTGGGCAGCCTGGCACACATGAGCGACTACATGCTGCAGTGCCTGCGCAACGACAGCAGAGTTGCCCACATTTTAACCTGTGCGGACTACTGGGTTGCCACCCTGCTGGATCCACGCTACAAAGACAATGTGCCCACCTTACTTCCTGCACTGGAGCGTGATAGGAAGATGCGCGAGTACAAGCGCACGTTGGTAGACGCGCTACTGAGAGCATTCCCAAATGTCACAGGGGAACAAGTGGAAGCCCAAGGCCAAGGCAGAGGAGGAGCAAGAGGTCGCCAAGGCAGCTGTGTCACGGCCAGCTCCTCTGAGGGCAGGGTTAGCATGGCAGAGATGTGGAAAACTTTTGTCAACACGCCACAGCTAACTGCACCACCACCTGATACGCAACGTGTTAGCAGGAGGCAACATTTCACTAACATGGTGGAACAGTACGTGTGCACACCCCTCCACGTACTGACTGATGGTTCGGCCCCATTCAACTTCTGGGTCTCTAAATTGTCCACGTGGCCAGAGCTAGCCTTTTATGCCTTGGAGGTGCTGGCCTGCCCGGCAGCCAGCGTTTTGTCTGAACGTGTATTCAGCACGGCAGGGGGCGTCATTACAGACAAACGCAGCCGCCTGTCTACAGCCAATGTGGACAAGCTGACGTTCATAAAAATGAACCAGGCATGGATCCCACAGGACCTGTCCGTCCCTTGTCCAGATTAGACATTAACTACCTCCCCATAACCATATATTATTGGACTCCAGGGCACTTCCTCATTCAATCCTATTTTTATTTTCATTTTACCATTATATTGCGATGCTACCCAAAGTTGAATGAACCTCTCCTCTGCCTGTGTGCTAGGCCTAAATATATGCCAATGGACTGTTGCAGTGGTGGCTGACATGAAGCCTGATTCTCTGCTATGACATGCAGACTAATTCTCTGCTGACATGAAGCCAGATTGTCTGTTACGGGACCTCTCTCCTCTGCCTGGGTGCTGGGCCTAAATTTATGACAATGGACTGTTGCAGTGGTGGCTGACGTGAAGCCTGATTCTCTGCTATGACATGCAGACTGATTCTCTGCTGACATGAAGCCAGATCGTCTGTTACGGGACCTCTCTGCTCTGCCTGTGTGCTAGGCCTAAATATATGCCAATGGACTGTTGCAGTGGTGGGTGACGTGAAGCCTCATTCTCTGCTATGACATGCAGACTGATTCTCTGCTGACATGAAGCCAGATTGTCTGTTACGGGACCTCTCTGCTCTGCCTGTGTGCTAGGCCTAAATATATGCCAATGGACTGTTGCAGTGGTGGGTGACGTGAAGCCTCATTCTCTGCTATGACATGCAGACTGATTCTCTGCTGTCATGAAGCCAGATTGTCTGTTACGGGACCTCTCTGCTCTGCCTGTGTGCTAGGCCTAAATATATGCCAATGGACTGTTGCAGTGGTGGGTGACGTGAAGCCTCATTCTCTGCTATGACATGCAGACTGATTCTCTGCTGACATGAAGCCAGATTGTCTGTTACGGGACCTCTCTGCTCTGCCTGTGTGCTAGGCCTAAATATATGCCAATGGACTGTTGCAGTGGTGGGTGACGTGAAGCCTCATTCTCTGCTATGACATGCAGACTGATTCTCTGCTGTCATGAAGCCAGATTGTCTGTTACGGGACCTCTCTGCTCTGCCTGTGTGCTAGGCCTAAATATATGCCAATGGACTGTTGCAGTGGTGGGTGACGTGAAGCCTCATTCTCTGCTATGACATGCAGACTAATTCTCTGCTGACTTGAAGACAGATTCTCTGTTACGGGACCTCTCTCCTCTGCCTGTGTGTGTGCTGGGCCTAAATATATGCCAATGGACTGTTGCAGTGGTGGCTGACGTGAAGCCTCATTCTCTGCTATGACATGCAGACTGATTCTCTGCTGACATGAAGCCAGATTCTCTGTTACGGGACCTCTCTCCTCTGCCTGTGTGTGTGCTGGGCCTAAATATATGCCAATGGACTGTTGCAGTGGTGGCTGACGTGAAGCCTCATTCTCTGCTATGACATGCAGACTGATTCTCTGCTGACATGAAGCCAGATTCTCTGTTACGGGACCTCTCTCCTCTGCCTGTGTGTGTGCTGGGCCTAAATATATGCCAATGGACTGTTGCAGTGGTGGCTGACGTGAAGCCTCATTCTCTGCTATGACATGCAGACTGATTCTCTGCTGACATGAAGCCAGATTCTCTGTTACGGGACCTCTCTCCTCTGCCTGTGTGTGTGCTGGGCCTAAATATATGCCAATGGACTGTTGCAGTGGTGGCTGACGTGAAGCCTCATTCTCTGCTATGACATGCAGACTGATTCTCTGCTGACATGAAGCCAGATTCTCTGTTACGGGACCTCTCTCCTCTGCCTGTGTGCTAGGCCTAAATATATGCCAATGGACTGTTGCAGTGGTGGCTGACGTGAAGCCTCATTCTCTGCTATGACATGCAGACTAATTCTCTGCTGACATGAAGACAGATTCTCTGTTACGGGACCTCTCTCCTCTGCCTGGGTGCCGGGGCCTAAATATCTGAGAATGGACTGTTCCAGTGGTGGGTGACGGGAAGCCAGATTCTCTGCTATGGAACCTCTCTCCAATTGATTTTGGTTAATTTTTATTTATTTAATTTTTATTTTAATTAATTTCCCTATCCACATTTGTTTGCAGGGGATTTACCTACATGTTGCTGCCTTTTGCAGCCCTCTAGCCCTTTCCTGGGCTGTTTTACAGCCGTTTTAGTGCCGAAAAGTTCGGGTCCCCATTGACTTCAATGGGGTTCGGGTTCGGGACGAAGTTCGGATCGGGTTCGGATCCCGAACCCGAACATTTCCGGGATGTTCGGCCGAACTTCTCGAACCCGAACATCCAGGTGTTCGCTCAACTCTAGCTATCAGGGACATTATACAGGGTAATATAACTTATATTATATAAGTTATATTACCCCTTCATGTCGCCTGAGATAGCCCCCCTCAGTTATACGGTATCATATAACTGTGGGGTATCAGGGTACATTATACAGAGGTGTAATTGAGGAGGGGTAGCAAGCAGCAGGGAACATACAGGGCAGAGTTCCAGTGGAGTAGCGTGGGTTGCCAGCACCCGGGGTAAGCCAAGTATTGCCCCCCCCCAACCTGTGAACACGCCCCTTTTTACAAATAATGCAGTACATGTCACCAGCAGTCCTATGTAACACCACAGATAACACAGTGATAACTGAGTACAGATAATGTAGTAGATGTCACCTGCAGTCCTATGTAATACCACAGATAACACAGTGGTAACTCTCTGAGTACAGATAATGTAGTAGATGGGTGTGAGGCCCAGAATTCAGAACACGTACAGTGTGACCTGAAGTCTGGGGGCAGGCTTCGGCAGTGTGGGCCAAATCCTATAGCCACCCCCCCCCCCCCTAAACAGATATGTGTATGGACATGACATATAATGGTACACACTATACAGTAGAGTACAGCAGCACATACCTGTTACATCCAGTGACGTCTCCTGTGATGTAGACCTTCCTCAACGTCTTCATTCGGACATAAGACCGCCATGATACCTTCTTTCAGCCGCGACTCTGCAGAGTTTCACAGAAAAATGTTTAGATTTCTCCGTTTACTGTCATCCTCAGATAACAGACCTCCCCTCCACCCGTAGTGCCCAGAAGTATAATGCCCTCTGTGTAATTATAATATATACTGGCCCCTCTGTGTTATTATTATTCTTAATATTATAATGGCCCCCTCTGTATTAAGCTCCATTCACACGTCCGCAAAATGTGTCTGCATCCATTCCGCAATTGTGTGGAATGGGTGCGGGCCCATGCATTCTCTATCGGGACGGAATGGATTCGGAAAGCACACAGTGTGCTCTTCGCATCCGCATTTCCGGAGCGGCCTGCCGAACTTCCGGTCCGTGGCTCTGGAAAAAAAATAGAACATGTCCTATTCTTGTCCGCAGCTGTGGACAAAAATAGGTTGTTCTATGGGGGTGCCGGCAGGGTGTATTGCGGATCCGCAAAACACTGCGGATGTGTGAATGGACCCGAATAGTAATAATTATGACGCTCTTCAGCCCCTCCAGCATACAGTCCCATGTAAAATACATCACTCCTTGCCTTCGGCCCCTTCAACATACAGTCCCATACAGTCCCATGTAAATAATATCACCCTTCCTCTCTTCGCTGCCTGCCTTGAGCCCCTTCAGCATACAGTCCCATGTAAAATACATCACGCCCCGCCTTCAGCCCCTCCAAAATACAGTCCCATGTAAAATACAAAACTCCCCCGGCCTTCAGCCCTTCCAGCATACAGTCCCCATGTAAAATAATATCACCCCTCCGGCCTTCAGCCCCTCCAGCATACAGTCTCATGTAAAATACATCACTCTCTCTGCCTTAAGCCTCTCCAGCATACAGTCCCCATGTAAATATCACTTCACCCCCCTCTCTTCAGACCCCTCTAACAGTCTCCAGTGTGCAATGATTATTCCTCCTCCCTTCAGCCCCTGCAAAAAGCCCCCCAAGTACATATAACAGTCACTCTTCTCCTCCACATACTTACCTATGGCTTCTGCTCCTCTCTCCAATATCCTGCTTTGTTGAATTTCCTGCATATCTTGAGGCCCCGCACCTTGTATGATGAGACTCCGCTTCTTTCCCGACATCATACCTCCCTAGGGCAAATCCATTCTAGCGCTCTACTGTCTCATAGGCTTCAGACCACTAGCCTGAAGCCTATGTGAAGGATTGCATCAGGAGTTGGCAGATGGCAGTGCAGCACGGAGGTGATGATTAGGGTGTGCCCAGGCACACCCGGCACACCCCGTGTGCACCCCTATGACTCTTCTAAGAAGGCCGTAACTCTTTTTTCCAGGCCCAGTCTGCAATGATTGTGATGTTGGTTCTCAGCAACCACTTACTTTTAAGTTATAAATGACAGACCGCTGAACTTTATTCTGCTGTTAGTATGGGGAGCATAAAGTTAATTACAGGCTCCCTTTAACAAGAAATAACTGCACCGCAGAGCAGCAAATGTATTGTTCCTTGCTGTGCTAATACACGTCACTAAAGGCTTTAAAATAAATAACTACACTGGTGAGCAGCAAATATATTTTTTCTTTTTCCGCTAAAACACCCCACAAAAGCCTTTACTACAGATTACTGTGCCGCAGAGCGGCAAATGTATTTTTTTTCTTTTTATGCTAATACACACCACAAAAGGCTTAACAAGAAATAACTGCACCGCTGAGCGGCAAATGTATTTTTCCTTTTTTTTCGCTAATACACGTCACAAAATGCTTTTAAAGAAATAACTGCACCGCTGAGCGGTAAATATATTTTTTCTTTTTACGCTAATACACGTCACTAACGGCTTAACAAGAAATAACTGCACCGCAAAGTGGCAAATGTATTTTTTTATTTTCCATTAAAACACCCCACGAAAGCTTTCACCATAGATTACTGCACCGCAGAGTGGCAAATGTATTTTTTCTTTTTCCGCTAAAACATATCACAAAAAGCTTTAAAAGAAATAACTGCACCGCAGAGCAGCAAATGTATTTTTTTTTTTTAGGCAAATACACATCACAAACGGCTTCACAAGAAATAACTGCATTGCAGAGCGGCAAATATATTTTTTCTTTTTGTGCTAATACACGTCACAAAAAGCTTAACAAGAAACAACTGCACCCCAGAGCGGCAAATGTATTTTTTATTTTTGTTCTAATACACGTCACAAAAGGCTTAACAAGAAAATAATTTTACCGCAGAGCGGCAAATGCATTTTTCCTTTTTGCGCTAATACACGTCACAAAAGTCTTTAAACAAAATAACTGCACCACTGAGCGTCAAATACATATTTTTATTTATACGCTAATACATGTCACAAAAGCCTTTGCTACAGATTACTGCACTGCAGAGCGGCAAATGTATTTTTTCTTTTTGTACTAATACACGTCACAAACAGCTGAACAAGAAATAACTGCACCGCAGAGCGGCAAATGTAATTTTTCTTTTTGTGCTAATACACGTCAAAATATACTTAACAAGAAATAACTGCACCGCAGAGTGGCAAATGTATTTTTGTATTTTTCTGCTAAAACACCCCACAAAAGCCTTTACTACAGATAACTGCACCGATGAGCGGCAAATATATTTTTCCTTTTTGCATTAAAAAACCCCACAAAAGCCTTCACTACAGATAAGTGCACCGTAGAAGGGCAAATAAGACGTAAAAATATTGCCTTGTAATAAACCCGTTAATGTCTGTATCAAACAGCACTTGCACTCTAATAAGAACGGTTTGCTGAAATTACAGAGCTGGATAATGGCAATTTGGATCCACAGTCAGTGCAGCAAGGTGTAATCGGATTGTTCCTATTAACCAGGCTGTCACCTCCCCGACTGAACCCTGTTCAACAGAAATGATTGATTCCTCCCTATCCTTTGTGAACCGGCCTGCCCAGAGTTCCTTTATCCATGTCCTCACACGTGCAGCAGCCATTTTAGGAAAAATGTGATTCGTTACCGCGAAGTACGAGGAAATTCGCATTTGGTGCAAATTAAATTTTTCCTGATATTCGGGTCGAATTCCACTTCGTCAGCTTCAATTCACTCATCTCTACTAATAAACTTGAATTCTGTGTGATTTTATAATAAAAAACTGAAATTTTACAAGAATTCATAAAAATCTAATTATGTAGTGTTGCATGTCACATTATGTAGGCACTTTCTCCTAGAATCATGGAATCCTAGATCAGTGATGGGCAAACTGCGGCTCTCCAGCTGTTGTAAAACTACAAATCCCAGTATGCCCAGACTGCCTACAGCTATTAGCCTACAGCAGGGCATGATGGGATTTATAGTTTAACAACAGCTGGAGAGCCTGTCCTAGATCATTCTCAATAGAGAATATGGTGTCTCAAGGAAGCACCACATGGCAGCACCCATACAGACTCATGGCACAAAAGTATTAATGTGTTTTTCCAGTGATCAGTTAAGAGTGCATTCATTTTCATAGTATTTTATCACATTTATTTTTTGCTAGGAAGATTTTTTTTTTTTAAGTATTTTGAAATACAGTGCTAAAATGTTGTTTTTTTGTCAGTTGTGTGACTAGAATATAATTATTTATGTTTCTTGTGATTTTAGCAGAATCAGGTTGTCACTATGACAGTAATAATGATGCCTAATACAATATTACAGCTCATGCTATGTGCAATGTATCACTGGAAAAACACATTAATACTTTTGTCAAAAATAAACGTAATTATTTAGACTGTAATGGAATGTGAACTCTTAACTGATCTCCTGTCACATTCATGATTTAGGTACTGAAACATCCATACACATTGCTTTGAAAGAGCTAAAAGGAAACAGAAGAAGCTTCTTTATTTCGGTTTGTATAGTTTTTCTGTTTCTTCTTGTGCTAGCTTTGTCACCAGTGAATCAGCTCTTATTCAGCTTGAAGTTGGAAATATCTCATTTATTAATTTATTTATTTTGACCCGTATAGTGATTCGAGATGGGCGAAGTTTAGAAAACTTTGATTCGGCTGCTTCGCCAAATATCAAAAATAAATTAGCTTTGTGAGGAATCACTTCATCACGAAGCACAGTTCTTTATGAGTAGCGGGTGCAATTGCAGGGAACACCGATTGTGCCCCCCCCCCCCTATCATTGAACCCACCCCTCAGATGCCGCATTCATCGTTGATCGCGGAATCTAAGATAAAAAATTACAAACCGGATTCCCAAAAAGTTGGGACACTATACAAATCGTGAATAAAAACTGAATGCAATGATGTGGAGGTGCCAACTTCTAATATTTTATTCAGAATAGAACATAAATCACGGAACAAAAGTTTAAACTGAGAAAATGTACCATTTTAAGGGAAAAATATGTTGAATCAGAATTTCATGGTGTCAACAAATCCCCAAAAAGTTGGGACAAGGCCATTTTCACCACTGTGTGGCATCTCCCCTTCTTCGTACAATACTCAACAGACGTCTGGGGACCGAGGAGACCTGTTTCTCAAGTTTAGAAATAGGAATGCTCTCCCATTCTTGTCTAAAACAGGCCTCTAACTGTTCAATCGTCTTGGGCCTTCTTTGTTGCACCTTCCTCTTTATGATGCACCAAATGTTCTCTATAGGTGAAAGATCTGGACTGCAGACTGGCCATTTCAGTACCCGGATCCTTCTCCTACGCAGCCATGATGTTGTGATTGATGCAGAATGTGATCTGGCATTATCTTGTTGAAAAATGCAGGGTCTTCCCTGAAAGAGATGACGTCTGGATGGTAGCATATGTTGTTCTAGAACCTGAATATTTTTTTTTGCATTGATGGTGCCTTTCCAGACATGCAAGCTGCCCATGCCACACACACTCATGCAACCCCATACGATCAGAGAAGCAGGCTTCTGAACTGAGCGTTGATAACAACTTGGGTCATCCTTGTCCTCTTTGGTCCGGATGACATGGCGTCCCAGATTTCCAAAAAGAACATGGAATCATGACTCGTCTGACCACAGTCTTCCATTTTGCCACACTCCATTTTAAATGATCCCTGGCCCAGTGAAAACGCCTGAGCTTGTGGATCTTGCTCAGAAATGGCTTCTTCTTTGCACTGTAGAGTTTCAGCTGGCAACGGCGGATGGCACGGTGGATTGTGTTCACTGACAATGGTTTCTGGAAGTATTCCTGAGCCCATTCTGTGATTTCCTTTACAGTAGCATTCCTGTTTGTGGTGCAGTGTCATTTAAGAGCCCGGAGATCACGGGCATCCAGTATGGTTTTACGGCCTTGACCCTTACGCACAGAGATTGTTCCAGATTCTCAGAATCTTCGGATGATGTTATGCACAGTTGATGATGATAGATGCAAAGTCTTTGCAATTTTTCGCTGGGTAACGGGTAAATTTCTGATATTGCTTCACTATCTTTCTGCACAACATTGTAGGAATTGGTGATCCTCTACCCATCTTGGCTTCTGAGAGACACTGCCACTCTGAGAAGCTCTTTTTATACCCAATCATGTTGCCTATTGACCTAATTAGTGTTAATTGGTCTTACAGCTCTTCGTTATGCTCAAATTTACTTTTTCCAGCCTCTTATTGCTACTTGTCCCAACTTTTGGGGATTTGTTGACACTGTGAAAATTTGAATCAACGTATTTTTCCTTTAAAATGATACATTTACTCTGATTAAACGTTTGATCTGTCATCTACGTTCTATTACAAATAAAATATTGACATTTGCCATCTCCATATCATTGCATTCAGTTTTTATTCACAATTTGTTTAGTGTCCCAGCTTTTTTGGAATCCGGTTTGCAGGCCTTTCAGGAGTTAATCGTTAAAAAAGAAACTCACTTTAGCTATTTGAGCATGAAGAGGCCGCTATGGCCATCTTGATTGAAGATCCCGCACGAAATCTCACACGGATCGATGTCCACTTCGTATACTTCTATTCGCTCAACACTAATTGTGATACATATTTTGTTTTATACATCACTCTTTATATTCTGGATAAGCTGTTCACCCTTGCACATGTAGCGCTGCTAACACCAATCAAAGAGGTTACTTAAACATAATTACATTGAAGCTGGTGAATTTTTCCAAAGATGTGGAGCAGATAATTATCTTTGCCCTCTTTATGGATTTTTGAGATATATTGGTTCTGTTTGCCTAGTCTGATACAATGAGACACTAAAAAGAGAGGAATGTTTACTGGCCCAGATAAATGAAAATCACAGTGAGAATTATAGAATCTCCTCTAATTTCCAATGACATAACCAATTACAGCAGACCTCAAGCTTTCAAATTTAAGTCCATATTATAGAAAGATGGGAAAGCAACAAATTAAAATCTAATTTCTTCAAAGAGTTAAAGGAGCATTCAAGAAAGAGCTACATTTAACTCACGTTCTGCTAATGGGGCATGGAAGGAAATTCCCAGTTTTATCATATAACTTGAAGAATATGTGAAGAGCAGTATATCAGTGGAGAAGTCTTCCATATCCACAATCATTACCCTGTTTTCATGATGAATAGAAGTTTCTTATTTTAAAACATTCAAATGATGAACTGTTGTAAAACTGATCTCTAAAAGATATTTCTGGTATTCTTTTGGAAATTATGCTTGTAAATTGCAATATGTAATGACTTGTATGACTGATTTGCTTTCTCAAGGTTGAGGGAAAAGTATCATCAGAAAAAAATATACTACTTAACCACTTCAACCCCGCTAGCTGAAACCCCCTTAATGACCAGGCCACTTTTTACACTTCTGCACTACACTACTTTCACCGTTTATTGCTCGGTCATGCAACTTACCACCCAAATTAATTTTACCTCCTTTTCTTCTCACTAATAGAGCTTTCATTTGGTGGTATTTCATTGCTGCTGACATTTTTACTTTTTTTGTTATTAATCGAAATTTAACGATTTTTTTGCAAAAAAATGACACTTTTCAATTTCAGCTGTAAAATTTTGCAAAAAAAACGACATCCATATATAAATTGTTCGCTAAATTTATTGTTCTACATGTCTTTGATTAAAAAAAAATGTTTGGGCAAAAAAAAATGGTTTGGGTAAAAGTTATAGCGTTTACAAACTATGGTACAAAAATGTGAATTTCCGCTTTTTGAAGCAGCTCTAACTTTCTGAGCACCTGTCATGTTTCCTGAGGTTCTACAATGCCCAGACAGTAGAAAATGACCCCAGTAGAAATATCTTGGCAAAAGACAACTTTTCCAATTTTTTTATACAAAGTTGGCATTTGACCAAGATATTTATCTCACCCAGCATGGGTATATGTAAAATGACACCCCAAAACACATTGCCCAACTTCTCCTGAGTACGGCGATACCAGATGTATGACACTTTTTTGCAGCCTAGATGCGCAAAGCGGCTCAAATTCCTTTTAGGAGGGCATTTTTAGACATTTGGATCTCAGACTTCTTCTCACGCTTTCGGGCCCCTAAAAAGCCAGGGCAGTATAAATACCCCACATGTGACCCCATTTTGGTATTCAATGAGGGGCATGGCGAGTTCATAGAATTTATTTTTTTTTGGCACAAGTTAGCGGAAATTGATTTTTAATTTTTTTTTCTCACAAAGTCTCCCTTTCCGCTAACTTGGGACAAAAATGTCAATTTTTCATGGACTCAATATGCCCCTCACGGAATACCTTGGGGTGTCTTCTTTCCGAAATGGGGTCACATGTGGGGTATTTATACTGCCCTGGCATTTTAGGGGCCCTAAAGCGTGAGAAGAAGTCTGGAATATAAATGTCTAAAAAATTTTACGCATTTGGATTCCGTGAGGGGTATGGCGAGTTCATGTGAGATTTTATTTTTTGACACAAGTTAGTGGAATATGAGACTTAGTAAGAAAAAACAAAAACAAAAAAATTTCCGCTAACTTGGGCCAAAAAAAATGTCTGAATGGAGCCTTACAGGGGGTGATCAATGACAGGGGGGTGATCAGGGAGTCTATATGGGGTGATCATGGGTGATCAGGGGTTCATAAGGGGTTAATAAGTGACAGGGGGGGTGTAGTGTATTGTAGTGTTTTGTGGTACTTTTACACAGCTACCTGTGCCCTCTGGTGGTCGATCCAAACAAAAGGGACCACCAGAGAACCAGGTAGAAGGTATATTAGATGCTGTTATCAAAACAGCGTCTAATATACCTGTTAGGGGTTAAAAAAATCACATCTCCAGCCTGCCAGCGAACGATCGCCGCTGGCAGGCTGGAGATCCACACTCTTACCTTCCGATCCTGTGAACGCGCACGCCTGTGTGCGCGCGTTCACAGGAAATCTCGGCCCTCGACAGATGACGCGTATATGCGTCACTCTGCGCAGAGCTGCCGCCTCCGGACCGCACATCTGCGTTAGGCGGTCCGGAGGCGTTTAAAGAGGACCTATCAGATTTTTTTTTTTTTTAAGCATTACCTCATACTGTAGTCCAGGTTCAGGACAAACCACCCTACACATTTTTTTCCCCCCAAATCAGCCTCTCCAGTGTGCTGGTCTGCCCCCCTTTCAATTTTGGCTGAAGATGAGCTGTTCTTGAGAGAAGGCTACGTACAGCAAGTACATACAATACTATGCTCACAAACATAGCCTGCTCTCGTGAGATTTACCCATTCTCATTAGAATAGTTCATCTTCTCCATGGCTGTGAAATGGTCTGCAATGATTAGACAGCATCGCAACCAGGGAGGAGGAGATGCCCACTTAGAAGAGAAGGCGTCTCCTCCTCCCTGAACTGATGCTAGTAATTCAAATATTAGTCACCCAAACCAAATGGGGAGGGTGTTTATAGTAGCACAATTGAGGAATGCATATTGAAAAGAAAATTAGCGGGATGGCATCCCTTGAACATGGACACCTGGACTACCATATGAGATATTGCTTTTATTGAGAGAGCCAAGCAGTGACAGAGCAGTGAGGGATTGGCTGGCCACAGAAAGGAGTGGAGCTTGGGTTCAACAAGAACAATGGTGACACCCTCATTACACCAAAGGCCTAATTTGGATATTAAGAAAAAGTATTATTAGGAACGGAATCTCAGATAAAAAACAAAACAAAACAAAAAAAAAAGCATTTTAATCAGGTGAAACACAGCTATGTGTCTATGCAAACAGTTTGATAGGGAGGTCGCTAGTGACAGACTCTCCTTAATTAGCAGTTACTTTTCTAATTTCTATGTGATTACCATTATTAAATAGTGATGAGCGAATCAGTTTCTTCCTGCTTTGGACGAACACGATTTCTTCATTTCTATCACTGAAATCCCTATCTCCATACATGGTGTAAAATGTTTTGATTCTGATAACACTGTATAAAGATGGCCGGCGTTATTGCAAGACTTTCTCACGCTCATGCACGTGTTGTACTGTGAGAAGTGGCACATGCATAAATGTATTTCATAACTAAACCCTGATTCATAGCATGAGCCACAATTATTATTAATAAATCTGGGTTTGGATTCATTATGAAATATATTTATGCATGCACCGCTTCTCACAGTCATGGTGCATGCATGACACTGAGAAAGCCTTGCAATAACAGCGGCCATCTTTATACAGCCTCATCGAAGTCAATACATTTTATATCATGCACGGAGATAGAGATTTCAGTGATAGAAAAGAGCATTACAGGACCAGGCCATTTCTGTTTCTACTCCCTGCCCAGAACCATAACTGTTTATGCAAGGAAATAACTTCAACTGATGAGTTCCCATCTCAGAGGAAACAGAATTCCATGTGATTCCCTCAGAAATCATTTTCTTCAGAAATGCAACAACACAAGATACTGCCGATATGAAAGATGGCATTTCTCCTCTAAAGCAATGGTGTTTTTCAACTTCATCCTAAGTAATTTCATTCTAGCAAGAAAGGACTCCTCTTCCTCTGCTCCATTGTCAACCATTGAAAATGGAATGCATGGTGGGGAAACAACTCTACACACTCAGCAATCCAACAGTGCACAAGCTTAATTCTCACCTGGTCAAGTTACTGGCGAAGCAGTTGCTGCCGTACAATTTAGCCGAGTTGGCTGCCATCCCACTGGCTGTCAACCCGCAAACTCCAACTAGGCAAGATGGTCAGCGACAATGGGCACAACATCCTGGCTGCCCTTAACCTGGGCAAAAAACACATGCTTCCTGCAGGACATGTCATCATTATAGTGGCGCTATGCTTTCTAAATAAGTGCCATGGCTTGTGCAAGGTACTGACAAAGTCTAGGAGACTGTCGAAACACCAGCAACTCTCACATGGTGAGTAACACTCTCTTGGACCTTCAGCGAGAGAACAGCTTCTCACTACACCACTTAATCTGCAAAGTACCAACTCACTGGAATTCGACATTGCACATACTTGAGTGTCAACACACAGAAAGTTATGAATGATTTTGTCATGCACCAGACAGCCTCACCAGCAGGGAGCATGGGTTGCTTGGAGGTCAGGCTGTGACATCTCATCTGTGCTGCCTGTCTGGTGATGAAGCCCTTCGAAGAGGCCGTAATGTTTGTCAGCAGGGACAACTGCGGCATGAACAATGTCATCCCTCTCAGATTTATCTTAAAACCTATGCTGATGCTAATGCAGCAGGGGACCACGGCAGAAGAAGTGCAGCTTACTCATCTTGCTGTCTGCCCTATAACTGTTGAGGACACACAAAGGGAATCTGCCATGGAGGAGGAGGATGACGAAGATGAGGTTGAGGAAGATGAGGATGAGGAGCTGCAGAGTCACTCCATGGCCACAATCAGCAAAATCCACAGCAGCCATTTCAGTATCGTCAGCATGATGGAGCAGTTTTTACACGTACTGCGCTCAGCTGAGGCCAGTCAGCTCTTTGAAAAAGGCTCTTTGTATGAGCTGAAACGTTGCCTTAACACATGGGTGAATAAACAACCACTTGTTTTTTACTTGGCGTGCTGTCCGGTTTTCCTATCTATCTATCTATCTATATATATATATATATATATATATATATATATATATACATATACAGTGGGATGCAAAAGTTTGGGCAACCTTGTCAATCGTCATGATTTTCCTGTATAAATCATTGGTTGTTACGATAAAAAATGTCAGTTAAATATATCATATAGGAGACACACACAGTGATATTTGAGAAGTGAAATGAAGTTTATTGGATTTACAGAAAGTGTGCTATAATTGTTAAAACAAAATTAGGCAGGTGCATAAATTTGGGCACTGTTGTCATTTTATTGATTCCAAAACCTTTAGAACTAATTTTTGGAACTCAAATTGGCTTGGTAAGCTCAGTGACCCCTGACCTACATACACAGGTGAATCCAATTATGAGAAAGAGTATTTAAGGGGGTCAATTGTAAGTTTCCCTCCTCTTTTAATTTTCTCTGAAGAGTAGCAACTTGGGGGTCTCAAAACAACTCTCAAATGACCTGAAGACAAAGATTGTTCACCGTCATGGTTTAGGGGAAGGACACAGAAAGCTGTCTCAGAGATTTCAGCTGTCTGTTTCCACAGTTAGGAACATATTGAGGAAATGAAAGACCACAGGCTCAGTTCAAGTTAAGGCTCGAAGTGGCAGACCAAGAAAAATCTCGGATAGACAGAAGCGACGAATGGTGAGAATAGTCAGAGTCAACCAACAGACCAGCACCAAAGACCTACAACATCCTCTTGCTGCAGATGGAGTCACTGTGCATCGTTCAACCATTCGGCACACTTTACACAAGGAGATGCTGTATGCGAGAGTGATGCAGAGGAAGCCTTTTCTCCGCCCACAGCACAAAAAGTGCCGCTTGAGGTGGGCTAAAGCACATTTGGACAAGCCAGCTTCATTTTGGAATAAGGTGCTGTGGACTGATGAAACTAAAATTGAGTTATTTGGCCATAACAAGGCGTGTTATGCATGGAGGAAAAAGAACACAGCATTCCAAGAAAAACACCTGCTACCTACAGTAAAATATGGTGGTGGTTCTATCATGCTGTGGGGCTGTGTGGCCAGTGCAGGGACTGGGAATATTGTCAAAGTTGAGGGATGCATGGATTCCACCTAGTATCAGCAGATTCTGGAGACCAATGTCCAGGAATCAGTGACAAAGCTGAAGCTGCGCCGGGGCTGGATCTTTCAACGACCCTAAACACTGCTCAAAATCCACTAAGGCATTTATGCAGAGGAACAAGTGCAATGTTCTGGAATGGCCATCTCAGTTCCAGACCTGAATATAATTGAAAATCTGTGGTGTGACTTAAAGAGAGCTGTCCATGCTCGGAAGCCATCAAACCTGAATGAACTAAAGATGTTTTGTAAAGAGGAATGGTCCAAAATACCTTCAACCAGAATCCAGACTCTCATTGGACCCTACCGGAAGCGTCATTTCTGCAAAAGGAGGATCTACTAAATATTGATTTCATTTCTTTTTTGTGGTGCCCAAATTTATGCACCTGCCTAATTTTGTTTAAACAATTATAGCACACTTTCTGTAAATCCAATAAACTTAATTTCACTTCTCAAATATCACTGTGTGTGTCTCCTATATGATATATTTAACTGACATTTTTTATCGTAACAACCAACGATTTATACAGTAAAATCATGACGATTAACAAGGTTGCCCAAATTTTCGCATCCCACTGTATATATATATATAAAGTACAGACCAAAAGTTTGGATACACCTTCTCATTCAAAGAGTTTTCTTTATTTTCATGACTATGAAAATTGCAGATTCACACTGAAGGCATCAAAACCATGGATTAACACATGTGGAATTATATACATAGCAAAAAAGTGTGAAACAACTGAAAATATGTCATATTCTAGGTTCTTCAAAGTAGCCACCTTTTGCTTTGATTACTGCTTTGCACACTCTTGGCATTCTCTTGATGAGCTTCAAGAGGTAGTCACCTGAAATGGTTTTCACTTCACAGGTGTGCCCTGTCAGATTTCATAAGTGGGATTTCTTGCCTTATAAATGGGGTTGGGACCATCAGTTGCGTTGTGGAGAAGTCAGGTGGATACACAGCTGATAGTCCTACTGAATAGACTGTTAGAATTTGTATTATGGCAAGAAAAAAACAGCTAAGTAAAGAAAAACGAGTGGCCATCATTACTTTAAGAAATGAAGGTCAGTCAGTCCGAAAAAATTGGGAAAACTTTATAAGTGTCCCCAAGTGCAGTCACAAAAACCATCAAGCGCTACAAAGAAACTGGCTCACATGCGGACCGCCCCAAGAAAGGAAGACCAAGAGTCACCTCTGCTGCGGAGGATAAGTGCATCCGAGTCACCAGCCTCAAAAATCGCAGGTTAACAGCAGCTCAGATTAGAGACCAGGTCAATGCCACACAGAGTTCTAGTAGCAGACACATCTCTAGAACAACTGTTAAGAGGAGACTGTGTGAATCAGGCCTTCATGGTAGAATATCTGCTAGGAAACCACTACTAAGGATAGGCAACAAGCAGAAGAGACTTTTTTTGGGCTAAAAAACACAAGGAATGGACATTAGACCAGTGGAAATCTGTGCTTTGGTCTGATGAGTCCAAATTTGAGATCTTTGGTTCCAACCACTGTGTCTTTGTGCGCAGAAAAGGTGAACGGATGGACTCTACATGCCTGGTTCCCACCGTGAAGCATGGAGGAGAAGGTGTGATGGTGTGGGGTTGCTTTTCTGGTGATACTGTTGGGGATTTATTCAAAATTTAAGGCATACTGAACCAGCATGGCCACCACAGCATCTTGCAGCGGCATGCTATTCCATCTGGTTTGCGTTTAGTTGGACCATCATTTATTTTTCAACAGGACAATGACCCCAAACACACCTCCAGGATGTGTAAGGGCTATTTGACCATGAAGGAGAGTTATGGGGTGCTGCGCCAGATGACCTGGCCTCAACAGTCACCGGACCTGAACCCAATCGAGATGGTTTGGGGTGAGCTGGACTGCAGAGTGAAGGCAAAAGGGCCAACAAGTGCTAAGAATTTCTGGGAACTCCTTCAAGACTGTTGGAAGACGATTTCAGGTGACTACCTCTTGAAGCTCATCAAGAGAATGCCAAGAGTGTGCAAATCAGTAATCAAAGCAAAAGGTGGCTACTTTGAAGAACCTAGAATATGACATATTTTCAGTTGTTTCACACTTTTTTGTTATGTATATAATTCCACATGTGTTAATTCATAGTTTTGATGCCTTCAGTGTGAATCTACAATTTTCATAGTCAAAAATAAAGAAAACTCTTTGAATGAGAAGGTGTGTCCAAACTTTTGGTCTGTACTGTATGTATATATATATATATATATATATATATATCGCAGGCAAATGATGAAAATGGAGATTTGATCAAATCCCTAAGATGAAAATGGAAATGTTATCAAATCCCCAAGGGAGATGATCAATTCATAGAAGATTATGTTCCCTAAAAAAAGTAAGTGATTTGATCATCAAATCTCTTAACTGTTTTTGTAAAAAGTTGAATATCTTTGATAATGTAATAATAATATGAAATAATATTATTTAGATATTTGGATCGGAGTCAGACTTTCTCTTCAAAATCAAAGATTTTTTAGTACCTACTTCCATAACATCGTATTTTTTCCATAATAGTACTGTTTATGTGTCTGTTGTAGTTTAAGTAGTGGTGCTAATTTAAATTGCTCAATGACTGTGATAGCTTCTTCTATCCTTTTGCGAGTCCACAAAGGTTTTTCTTCATCATGCTGCTTGTTCTAAGCTTTACATAGCAATATTACTGGTCACATGTCTATGAGGTACCGTATTTTTCGCCGTATAAGACGCACCGGCGTATAAGACGCACCTAGGTTTTTGGGGAGGAAAATAAGAAAAAAAATATTTTTAACCAAAAGGTGTGCTGTGGGTTTGGAACTAGGTGGTCTGTGGATGGCACTATTACTGGGGATCTGTGGATGACGGACACTGTTATGGGGGGATCTGTGGATGACGGACACTGTTATGGGGGGATCTGTAGATGACGGACACTGTTATGGGGGGATCTGTGGATGACTGACACTGTTATGGGGGGATCTGTGGATGACGGACACTTATGGGGGGATCTGTGGATGACGGACACTGTTATGGGGGGAACTGTGGATGACGGACACTGTTATGGGGGGAACTGTGGATGACGGACACTGTTATGGGGGGAACTGTGGATGACGGACACTGTTAGGGGGGAACTGTGGATGACGGACACTGTTAGGGGGGAACTGTGGATGACAGACACTGTTATGGGGGGATCTGTGGCTTTCACTGTTACAGGGGGATCTGTGGCTGGCACTGTTACAGGGGGGGATCTGTGGATGGCACTGTTATACATGTGTCATCCACAGACCATCCCAGCCCATAACTGTGCCATCCACAGATCCCCCGCCGCTCCTGTATACTAATATCATATGTCTTATTCAATTAATAGTTTTTAAATATGCCTCTTTATTCCTAAAAGTACCTTAAATCCGAAGCGCTTCAGTACAATGCCGGCAGGCCGGGCAGCCGGCGCGGCGCGTCACTCACTGACGTCACTTGCCTGCGCCGCCTGCTTCATTCATAAAGTAGGCGGCGCAGGCACGTGACATCAGGGAGTTACGCTGCCGCCCGCCCAGCCTGCATACTACTGAAGCGCTAAGGATTTAAGGTACTATTAAGCATAAAGGGGCATATTTAATAACCATTCATTGAATATGACATATTTTATTAGTACACCGGAGCGGCGGGGCGGCCCTTTAGTACAGTGACTGCACCGCCCCGCCGCTATTGCCGGCCCCAGCTCCTCCTCCCAGTCCCTCCCCGAGTCCTCGCTCTCTTTACATCGCTGCCAGCGATGTAAAACTGACTGCATTCGCCGTATAAGACGCAGGGGCATTTCTCCCCCATTTTGGGGGAAGAAAAAGTGCGTCTTATACGGCGAAAAATACGGTAATCAAAGGTCCTTTGACTGATTTTTTTCCAGGACTTCTTACATGTTTATTTCATCTTTTCACTAAAACAGTTAAGGGATTTGAACCAAATCACTTACTTTCTTTAGGGAAATCACCCCACAGAGATGTTATTTTAAACATCTTCCTTGAATTGATCATCTCCCTTAGGGATTTGATCAAATCTCAATTTTCATCAGTTCCCTTAGGGATTTGATCAAATCTCCATTTTCATCATTTCTGTTAGGGATTTGTTCAAATCTCCATTTTCATCATTTTTCTGCGACATACAGTCATGTGAAAAAATTAGGACACCCTTTGAAAGCATGTGGTTTTTTGTAACATTTTTAATAAAAGGTTATTTCATCTCCGTTTCAACAATACAGAGAGATTAAAGTAATCCGACTAAACAAAGAAAACTGAAGAAAAGTCTTTTCAAGATCTTCTGTAAATGTCATTCTACAAAAATGCCTATTCTAACTGAGGAAAAAGATAGGACACCCTTGCCCCTAATAGCGAGTGTTACCTCCTTTGGCTGAAATAACTGCAGTGAGACGGTGCTTGTAGCCATCTACCAGTCTTCGACATCGGTCTGAGGAAATTTTACCCCACTCCTCAATGCAGAACTTTTTCAGCTGTGAGATGTTTGAGGGGTTTCTTGCACGTACAGCCCTTTTCAAGTCACCCCACAGCATCTCAATGGGATTCAAATCTGGACTTTGACTTGGCCATTCCAGGACTCTCCATTTCTTCTTTTTCAGCCAATCTTTGGTTGATTTACTAGTATGTTTTGGGTCATTGTCATGTTGCATGGTCCAGTTCCGCTTCAGCTTTAATTTTCTAACTGATGGTCTCACATGTTCTTCAAGCACCTTCTGATACACAGTAGAATTCATCGTGGATTCTATGATGGTGAGCTGACCAGGTCCTGCTGCAGCAAAGCAGCCCCAAACCATGACACTTCCACCTCCATGCTTCACAGTTGGTATGAGGTTCTTTTCTTGGAATGCTGTGTTTGGTTTACGCCAAACATGTCCTCTGCTGTTGTGTCCAAATAATTCAATTTTGGACTCATCTGTCCAAAGAACATTATTCCAGAAGTCCTGGTCTTTGTCAACTTTATCTCTGGCAAATGTCAGTCTGGCCTCGATGTTTCTCTTGGAAAGCAAAGGTTTCCTCCTTGCACACCTCCCATGCAAGTTAAACTTGTACAGTCTCTTTCTGATTGTAGAGGCATGTACTTCTACATCAACAGTAGCCAGAGCCTGCTGTAGTTCTCGAGATGACACTTTAGGGTTTTTGGAGACCTCTTTTAGCATCTTGCGGTCTGCTCTTGGGGTGAACTTGCTGGGGCGACCAGTCCTGGGCATGTTGGCAGTTGTTTTGAAAGCCCTCCACTTGTAGACTATCTTCCGGACAGTGGAATGGCTGATTTCAAAATCTTTTGAGATCTTTTTAAATCCCTTCCCAGACTCATAGGCTGCTACAATCTTTTTTCTGAAGTCCTCTGACAGCTCTTTTGCTCTCACCATGGTGCTCACTCTCACTTCAACAGTCAGGAGCACACCAAACTAAATGTCTGAGGTTTAAATAGGGCAAGCCTCATTCAACATGCAGAGTAACAATCTACTAATTATGTGCACCTGGTGTGATATACCTGTGTGAGATCTGAGCCAATTTAAGAGGGAATACATGTGAGGGTGTCCTATCTTTTTCCTCAGTTAGAATAGGCATTTTTGTAGAATGACATTTACAGAAGATCTTGAAAAGACTTTTCTTCAGTTTTCTTTGTTTAGTTGGATTACTTTAATCTCTCTGTATTGTTGAAACGGAGATGAAATAACCTTTTATTAAAAATGTTACAAAAAACCACATGCTTTCAAAGGGTGTCCTAATTTTTTCACATGACTGTATATATATATATATATATATATATATATATATACACACAGTATATATCGAGCATGTATTTGGACCAACATTTCAACATTTTTAGGAAAGTTGGTGTCTGATTGGTATGTAGTCCATGAAATCTTAAAACAAATCATAATTAAGACAATACTGTAAGCAGCAGAAAATACAGGCAATGTGGCCATGACATTTGTGAAAAGGTTCTCCATTCCAGCTTGGATTGGGTACAGGATGGATTCGACCTTTACTGCTTTCAGAATTCTTTACACCAGTGTCAATTATCCTTAAGAGCCATACTCTTCTCCCCTGTTAGACTGTTTTATCTTTGTGATATGTTTAGGATGAAATCATGCATTTCAGTATGAAGGTTTTCACCTTTGCATGAAAAAAAACATAGTGACAACTAGGGATGAGCGAATTTCATATTTTGAAGTTTGTGTGCGAGTTCGCGTTGTGGTATTTACTGAATTGCGATATGGATTCTGTTACCATGAACAATAACACGATTTCATGACAGAATGCATAATAGAATGCCTTTAGAGGCATTCCGTTTTTCATTCCGTCATAATAGAAGTCTATGGCCTCTAAAGGTATTCCGTTATGCATTCCGTCATGGAATTGCATTATGGTCCGTGGTAACGGAATCCATAACACAATTCAGTAAATACCACAACACAAACCCGCAGACGAACTTCAAAATATGAAATTCGCTCATCCCTAGTGGTAACCATGCCACTTTAGTGTCATTTAGTAGCTGTTCTGTATGTCATATTTGGCAATCTAAAGCAACAGATTTATATGTCCTACTGAGTGATTCTAAAAGAACCAAAACAGTACTTGACCACTTTTCTTTAGAAAAATAGGAATCAACTACATGACAATATGGGGTACAGAAACTAAAGCATGTGTTGGTGGCTGTGAGTGCCAAATAAGAGGACAGCAATGCTGCAATTAGAGCTCTTGGTTAGACCTCTTGCACACAAACGTTTTTTTTTTTTTTTCCGTTTCCGTTCCGTTTTTTGCATTCCATATACGGACCTTATACGGAACCGTATATTTCAATGGATCTGCAAAAAAAAACCAGAAGGTACTACGTATGCCTTCTGTTTCCGTATTTCCGTTTTTCCATTCCGTTCAAATATAGAACATGTCCTAATATTGTCAGCATAACAGACAAGGATAGCACTGTTCTATCAGGGGCCAGCTGAAAAAACGGAATACACACATATTTTTTGTGGATCTGCTTTTTGCAGATCGCAAAATACAGAAAAAGCGCTTACGGTCGTGTGCAAGAGGCCTTAGGCAGTTGTAATAAGTAAGACCCTGGAGCTACAAGTTAGGTCTCTTGAAGGTTGAAATCATTTTTTTTAAAGGGTTGTCTCACTACAGCAAATGCCATTTATCATGTAGAGAAAGTTGATACAAGACACTTACTAATATATTGTGATTGTCCATATTGCCTCCTTTGCTGGCTGGATTAATTTTTCCATCACATCACATTGTACACTGCTCGTTTCCATGGTTACGACCACTCTGCACTCCATCAGCAGTGACCGTGCTTGCACACTATAAAAAAAAGCAGCAGCCTATGTGAGCTCCCACGCTGCCGGCCACCAAAGAGTCTGCCACTTTTTCCTGTAGTGTACAAGCATGCCCACTGCTGATGGATTGCAGGGTGGTCGTAACCATGGAAATGAGCAGTGTATAATGTGATGGAAAAATGAATCCAGCCAGCAAAGGAGGCAATATGGACAATCACAATACATTAGTAAGTGCCTTGTATTAACTTTCTCTACATGATAAATGCCACTTGCTGAAGTAACAAGACTTCTTTAAGATAAAACCTTCCTGTGATATTTTTATGTCTATAATAATTAAAAAATGTAAAGGACTGGGTTTAAAAACTTTACATGATAATAGATTCTTAGGAGAGGAATGTTTTCTTCATATGCACCAGTAAACTGCGAGCACTAAGAGCAATGCAATCTAATAGATATTTTCTTGTTTCCATGGAACTGTTATGTGAAAATCAGTCACAATGTGGCCTTTGGTATTCCATACATACATTAACATACATTTCCCTGAAGATTTCCCGCCAGATATGTGTACATAGGAATACTTGCTGCCATCTCTTGATTGATTTGGTTGTCAGCATGCATGGGCTACTTCTGTGTCAAGGGTGTACGCATCCGAGAAAAGCTATGATATGTTTAGACTGCTTATAACTCATCGCATTCATTTATAATGTGAAATGAACGTAAAAATACACACATAGCGTGTTCTCCTGCTGCATTGGAAGTTTTAATAATCCCATTCACTTACACACAAATGACATCTGCTTTAGAACGACATATGGAGCCGTTAGAGATTAGCAAATCAAATTCCACGAAGTGGAATTCGATCCGAATTTCAGGATAAATTCGATTTCCCTAGAAGCCGAATTTCCTCGTGCTTCGTGTTGAAGCGAATCGATTTAACCTGAAATAGTATATAAAAAAAAAAAAATTCAAACTTACCTCCTCCATTTGCCATTTTCCTATACCATATGCAATTATATGATTTTAATCCCAACTTCTTAAACTAAATTAATAATCAACATCAGGGGCTGAGGTTCGTTGGTCATTTTTGTCTAATTTATCAGAAATGCACATAGGGACAGCATAATGAAAATCTTTTCCACCACCATGGGAAAGATATTCCAGTGTGTGATAAATTCATTGTAGAACGCTCTTCTAAGGCTACGTCAAAACGCTCTCTTACAATGTGTCAGAATTGTGTCAAGCTGCTGATGTTGTTGCCTGCCTTCTGCCTGCCTGCCACTTACAAGTTATCTGATAGAAGGTTGTCACCGATGGAAGAGGTCACCTTCACTAACAGAGAATCAATGGTCTCGTTTTGTGTATTTTTTTAAAATGTCACTTTTGATGCTCTTTTGCTTTAAAAGCCACTCATAATCCTTCTTCCTGCTCAACAATTCAGAACAAATGATGTAAATTGGGACATTTTGAATAGCACATAAACATGTTAGTTTTTCCATGGAGAAAATACTGGTTAAATACAAATAATTTACACACAGACGTTCTCACAATAGCATATAGTTAAAGAATTAAAACGGTCGTTGCTATGTTAATGTATATCTATTGTTTGATTTTTGTTTTTATTTATTTTATCTAAATATTCTGCAGTTTTATATTTTTTATAAAATATCTTTATGATATCTGGGGCTCTGTTTCCTGCAAAATAAAAAATAAAAAAATTAAAAGCTTTTGCAAACATTTGTAACCACCACTAAAATATTCTGTAACCACATCCGCTAAAGTTAATTTTCTGAGCTCATCAATGATACTACAGAATTCCATCTCAAAGATTTTTTTTTTTTAATGACAGGCAACTGTTTCTGTGCACTAGCGGCACTGGTTACGTCATAACACAACTAGACCTGCTAGGATCAAACCATATTGACAGTTAACACCACAGTAAAAGCCATATCACTTGGTCATAATTAGGGATGAGCGAACTCGAACTGTATAGTTCGGGTTCGTACCGAATTTTGGGGTGTCCGTGACACGGACCCGAACCCGGACATTTTCGTAAAAGTCCGGGTTCGGGTTCGGTGTTCGTCGCTTTCTTCGCGCTTTTGTGACGCTTTCTTGGCGCTTTTTGAAAGGCTGCAAAGCAGCCAATCAACAAGCGTCATACTACTTGCCCCAAGAGGCCATCACAGCCATGCCTACTATTGGCATGGCTGTGATTGGCCAGAGCACCATGTGACCCAGCCTCTATTTAAGCTGGAGTCACATAGCGCCGCCCGTCACTCTGCTCTGATTAGCGTAGGGAGAGGTTGCGGCTGCGACAGTAGGGCGAGATTAGGCAGATTAACTCCTCCAAAGGACTTGATTAACTGATCGATCTGCAGCTGTGGATCATTGAGCTGCTGATCCTCAATTGCTCACTGTTTTTAGGCTGCCCAGACCGTTTGTCAGTCACATTTTTCTGGGGTGATCGGCGGCCATTTTGTGTCTTGTGGTGCGCCAGCACAAGCTGCGACCAAGTGCATTTAACCCTCAATGGTGTGGTTGTTTTTTGGCTAAAGCCTACATCAGGGTGAAGCTGTCACACCAAGTGCATTTAACCAGCAATAGTCTGTTCATTTTTTGGCCATATACAAAATCAGGGGCAAGCTGCGCCTGTCACCAAGTGCATTTAACCCTCAATGGTGTGGTTGTTTTTTGGCTAAAGCCTACATCAGGGTGAAGCTGTCACACCAAGTGCATTTAACCAGCAATAGTCTGTTCATTTTTTGGCCATATACTAAATCAGGGGCAAGCTGCGCCTGTCACCAAGTGCATTTAACCCTCAATGGTGTGGTTGTTTTTTGGCTAAAGCCTACATCAGGGTGAAGCTGTCACACCAAGTGCATTTAACCAGCAATAGTCTGTTTATTTTTTGGCCATATCCCAGTCTAATTCTGTCACTAAATCCATACCGGTCACCCAGCGCCTAAATACTAGGCCTCAAATTTATATCCAGCTAAATCTGTCCCTAGTGCTGTAGCTGGGCGAGTTATTTAGTGTCCGTTCAAGCACATTTCTTGTTCTGGGTTGAAATACAATTCCCAATTTAGCAATTTCATAATTTAGTGGTTTCTGCTATATCAGAGCTATTTGAAATCTATCCCTAAAAGGGTATATAATATTCAAGGTGCACATTGGGTCATTCAGAATAACTTCACACACACCGCTACTGTGCATTTCCAAGTCTAATTCTGTCACTAAACCCATACCTGTCACGCAGCGCCTAAATACTAGGCCTCAAATTTATATCCCGCTAAATCTGTCCCTAGTGCTGTAGCTGGGCGAGTTATTTAGTGTCCGTTCAAGCACATTTCTTGTTCTGGGTTGAAATACAATTCCCAATTTAGCAATTTCATAATTTAGTGGTTTCTGCTATATCAGAGCTATTTGAAATCTATCCCTAAAAGGGTATATAATATTCAAGGTGCACATTGGGTCATTCAGAATAACTTCACACACACCCGCTACTGTGTATTTCCAAGTCTAATTCTGGCACTAAACCCATACCTGTCACCCAGCGCCTAAATACTAGGCCTCAAATTTATATCCCGCTAAATCTGTCCCTTAGTGCTGTAGCTGGGCGAGTTATTTAGTGTCCGTTCAAGCACATTTCTTGTTCTGGGTTGAAATACAATTCCCAATTTAGCAATTTCATAATTTAGTGGTTTCTGCTATATCAGAGCTATTTGAAATCTATCCCTAAAAGGGTATATAATATTCAAGGTGCACATTAGGGTCATTCAGAATAACTTCACACACACCCGCTACTGTGTATTTCCAAGTCTAATTCTGTCACTAAACCCATACCTGTCACCCAGCGCCTAAATACTAGGCCTCAAATTTATATCCCGCTAAATCTGTCCCTAGTGCTGTAGCTGGGCGAGTTATTTAGTGTCCGTTCAAGCACATTTCTTGTTCTGGGTTGAAATACAATTCCCAATTTAGCAATTTCATAATTTAGTGGTTTCTGCTATATCAGAGCTATTTGAAATCTATCCCTAAAAGGGTATATAATATTCAAGGTGCACATTGGGTCATTCAGAATAACTTCACACACACCCGCTACTGTGTATTTCCAAGTCTAATTCTGGCACTAAACCCATACCTGTCACCCAGCGCCTAAATACTAGGCCTCAAATTTATATCCCGCTAAATCTGTCCCTAGTGCTGTAGCTGGGCGAGTTATTTAGTGTCCGTTCAAGCACATTTCTTGTTCTGGGTTGAAATACAATTCCCAATTTAGCAATTTCATAATTTAGTGGTTTCTGCTATATCAGAGCTATTTGAAATCTATCCCTAAAAGGGTATATAATATTCAAGGTGCACATTGGGTCATTCAGAATAACTTCACACACACCCGCTACTGTGTATTTCCAAGTCTAATTCTGGCACTAAACCCATACCTGTCACCCAGCGCCTAAATACTAGGCCTCAAATTTATATCCCGCTAAATCTCTCGTTACCGCTGTCTGTTGTGGCTGGGAAGTTATTTAGTGTCCGTCAAAGCACATTTTTTGTTCTGGGTTGAAATACAATTCCCAATTTAGCAATTTCATAATTTAGTCGTTTCTGCTATATCAGAGCTATTTGAAATCTATCCCTAAAAGGGTATATCATATTGAAGGTGCACATAGGGTCATTCAGAATAACTTCACACACACGCTTCTGTGCATTTCCAAGTCTAATTCTGTCACTAAATCCATACCGGTCACCCAGCGCCTAAATACTAGGCCTCAAATTTATATCCCGCTGAATTTGAATACAATACATTGGGCCAAATAATATATTTGTTGTTGTGGTGAACCATAACAATGAGAAAAACATCTAGTAAGGGACGCGGACGTGGACATGGTCGTGGTGGTGTTAGTGGACCCTCTGGTGCTGGGAGAGGACGTGGCCGTTCTGCCACATCCACACGTCCTAGTGTACCAACTACCTCAGGTCCCAGTAGCCGCCAGAATTTACAGCGATATATGGTGGGGCCCAATGCCGTTCTAAGGATGGTAAGGCCTGAGCAGGTACAGGCATTAGTCAATTGGGTGGCCGACAGTGGATCCAGCACGTTCACATTATCTCCCACCCAGTCTTCTGCAGAAAGCGCACAGATGGCGCCTGAAAACCAACCCCATCAGTCTGTCACATCACCCCCATGCATACCAGGGAAACTGTCTCAGCCTCAAGTTATGCAGCAGTCTCTTATGCTGTTTGAAGACTCCGCTGGCAGGGTTTCCCAAGGGCATCCACCTAGCCCTTCCCCAGCGGTGAAAGACATAGAATGCACTGACGCACAACCACTTATGTTTCCTGATGATGAGGACATGGGAATACCACCTCAGCATGTCTCTGATGATGACGAAACACAGGTGCCAACTGCTGCGTCTTTCTGCAGTGTGCAGACTGAACAGGAGGTCAGGGATCAAGACTGGGTGGAAGACGATGCAGGGGACGATGAGGTCCTAGACCCCACATGGAATGAAGGTCGTGCCACTGACTTTCACAGTTCGGAGGAAGAGGCAGTGGTGAGACCGAGCCAACAGCGTAGCAAAAGAGGGAGCAGTGGGCAAAAGCAGAACACCCGCCGCCAAGAGACTCCGCCTGCTACTGACCGCCGCCATCTGGGACCGAGCACCCCAAAGGCAGCTTCAAGGAGTTCCCTGGCATGGCACTTCTTCAAACAATGTGCTGACGACAAGACCCGAGTGGTTTGCACGCTGTGCCATCAGAGCCTGAAGCGAGGCATTAACGTTCTGAACCTGAGCACAACCTGCATGACCAGGCACCTGCATGCAAAGCATGAACTGCAGTGGAGTAAACACCTTAAAACCAAGGAAGTCACTCAGGCTCCCCCTGCTACCTCTTCTGCTGCTGCCGCCTCGGCCTATTCTGCTGCTGCCGCCTCGGCCTCTTCCTCCGCCTCTGGAGGAACGTTGGCACCTGCCGCCCAGCAAACAGGGGATGTACCACCAACACCACCACCACCACCTCCGTCACCAAGCGTCTCAACCATGTCACACGCCAGCGTTCAGCTCTCCATCTCACAAACATTTGATAGAAAGCGTAAATTCCCACCTAGCCACCCTCGATCCCTGGCCCTGAATGCCAGCATTTCTAAACTACTGGCCTATGAAATGCTGTCATTTAGGCTGGTGGACACAGACAGCTTCAAACAGCTCATGTCGCTTGCTGTCCCACAGTATGTTGTTCCCAGCCGGCACTACTTCTCCAAGAGAGCCGTGCCTTCCCTGCACAACCAAGTATCCGATAAAATCAAGTGTGCACTGCGCAACGCCATCTGTGGCAAGGTCCACCTAACCACAGATACGTGGACCAGTAAGCACGGCCAGGGACGCTATATCTCCCTAACTGCACACTGGGTAAATGTAGTGGCAGCTGGGCCCCAGGCGGAGAGCTGTTTGGCGCACGTCCTTCCGCCGCCAAGGATCGCAGGGCAACATTCTTTGCCTCCTGTTGCCACCTCCTCCTTCTCGGCTTCCTCCTCCTCTTCTTCCACCTGCTCATCCAGTCAGCCACACACCTTCACCACCAACTTCAGCACAGCCCGGGGTAAACGTCAGCAGGCCATTCTGAAACTCATATGTTTGGGGGACAGGCCCCACACCGCACAGGAGTTGTGGCGGGGTATAGAACAACAGACCGACGAGTGGTTGCTGCCGGTGAGCCTCAAGCCCGGCCTGGTGGTGTGTGATAATGGGCGAAATCTCGTTGCAGCTCTGGGACTAGCCAATTTGACGCACATCCCTTGCTTGGCGCATGTGCTGAATTTGGTGGTGCAGAAGTTCATTCACAACTACCCCGACATGTCAGAGCTGCTGCATAAAGTGCGGGCCGTCTGTTCGCGCTTCCGGCGTTCACATCCTGCTGCTGCTCGCCTGTCTGCGCTACAGCGTAACTTCGGCCTTCCCGCTCACCGCCTCATATGCGACGTGCCCACCAGGTGGAACTCCACCTTGCACATGCTGGACAGACTGTGCGAGCAGCAGCAGGCCATAGTGGAGTTTCAGCTGCAGCACGCACGGGTCAGTCGCACTACAGAACAGCACCACTTCACCACCAATGACTGGGCCTCCATGCGAGACCTGTGTGCCCTGTTGCGCTGTTTCGAGTACTCCACCAACATGGCCAGTGGCGATGACACCGTTATCAGCGTTACAATACCACTTCTATGTCTCCTTGAGAAAACACTTAGGGCGATGATGGAAGAGGAGGTGGCCCAGGAGGAGGAGGAGGAGGAGGAGGAAGAGGGGTCATTTTTAGCACTTTCAGGCCAGTCTCTTCGAAGTGACTCAGAGGGAGGTTTTTGGCAACAGCAGAGGCCAGGTACAAATGTGGCCAGCCAGGGCCCACTACTGGAGGACGAGGAGGACGAGGATGAGGAGGAGGTGGAGGAGGATGAGGATGAAGCATGGTCACAGCGGGGTGGCACCCAACGCAGCTCGGGTCCATCACTGGTGCGTGGCTGGGGGGAAAGGCAGGACGATGACGATACGCCTCCCACAGAGGACAGCTTGTCCTTACCCCTGGGCAGCCTGGCACACATGAGCGACTACATGCTGCAGTGCCTGCGCAACGACAGCAGAGTTGCCCACATTTTAACCTGTGCGGACTACTGGGTTGCCACCCTGCTGGATCCACGCTACAAAGACAATGTGCCCACCTTACTTCCTGCACTGGAGCGTGATAGGAAGATGCGCGAGTACAAGCGCACGTTGGTAGACGCGCTACTGAGAGCATTCCCAAATGTCACAGGGGAACAAGTGGAAGCCCAAGGCCAAGGCAGAGGAGGAGCAAGAGGTCGCCAAGGCAGCTGTGTCACGGCCAGCTCCTCTGAGGGCAGGGTTAGCATGGCAGAGATGTGGAAAACTTTTGTCAACACGCCACAGCTAACTGCACCACCACCTGATACGCAACGTGTTAGCAGGAGGCAACATTTCACTAACATGGTGGAACAGTACGTGTGCACACCCCTCCACGTACTGACTGATGGTTCGGCCCCATTCAACTTCTGGGTCTCTAAATTGTCCACGTGGCCAGAGCTAGCCTTTTATGCCTTGGAGGTGCTGGCCTGCCCGGCAGCCAGCGTTTTGTCTGAACGTGTATTCAGCACGGCAGGGGGCGTCATTACAGACAAACGCAGCCGCCTGTCTACAGCCAATGTGGACAAGCTGACGTTCATAAAAATGAACCAGGCATGGATCCCACAGGACCTGTCCGTCCCTTGTCCAGATTAGACATTAACTACCTCCCCATAACCATATATTATTGGACTCCAGGGCACTTCCTCATTCAATCCTATTTTTATTTTCATTTTACCATTATATTGCGATGCTACCCAAAGTTGAATGAACCTCTCCTCTGCCTGTGTGCTAGGCCTAAATATATGCCAATGGACTGTTGCAGTGGTGGCTGACATGAAGCCTGATTCTCTGCTATGACATGCAGACTAATTCTCTGCTGACATGAAGCCAGATTGTCTGTTACGGGACCTCTCTCCTCTGCCTGTGTGTGTGCTGGGCCTAAATATATGCCAATGGACTGTTGCAGTGGTGGCTGACGTGAAGCCTCATTCTCTGCTATGACATGCAGACTAATTCTCTGCTGACATGAAGCCAGATTCTCTGTTACGGGACCTCTCTCCTCTGCCTGTGTGTGTGCTGGGCCTAAATATATGCCAATGGACTGTTGCAGTGGTGGCTGACGTGAAGCCTCATTCTCTGCTATGACATGCAGACTAATTCTCTGCTGACATGAAGACAGATTCTCTGTTACGGGACCTCTCTCCTCTGCCTGTGTGTGCTGGGCCTAAATATATGCCAATGGACTGTTGCAGTGGTGGCTGACGTGAAGCCTCATTCTCTGCTATGACATGCAGACTAATTCTCTGCTGACATGAAGACAGATTCTCTGTTACGGGACCTCCCTCCTCTGCCTGGGTGCTGGGCCTAAATATATGCCAATGGACTGTTGCAGTGGTGGGTGACGTGAAGCCTGATTCTCTGCTATGACATGCAGACTAATTCTCTGCTGACATGAAGACAGATTCTCTGTTACGGGACCTCTCTCCTCTGCCTGTGTGTGCTGGGCCTAAATATATGCCAATGGACTGTTGCAGTGGTGGCTGACGTGAAGCCTCATTCTCTGCTATGACATGCAGACTGATTCTCTGCTGACATGAAGCCAGATTGTCTGTTACGGGACCTCTCTCCTCTGCCTGTGTGTGCTGGGCCTAAATATATGCCAATGGACTGTTGCAGTGGTGGCTGACGTGAAGCCTCATTCTCTGCTATGACATGCAGACTAATTCTCTGCTGACATGAAGACAGATTCTCTGTTACGGGACCTCCTCCTCTGCCTGGGTGCTGGGCCTAAATATATGCCAATGGACTGTTGCAGTGGTGGCTGACGTGAAGCCTCATTCTCTGCTATGACATGCAGACTGATTCTCTGCTGACATGAAGCCAGATTGTCTGTTACGGGACCTCTCTGCCTCTGCCTGTGTGCTAGGCCTAAATATATGCCAATGGACTGTTGCAGTGGTGGGCTGACGTGAAGCCTCATTCTCTGCTATGACATGCAGACTGATTCTCTGCTGACATGAAGCCAGATTGTCTGTTACGGGACCTCTCTCCTCTGCCTGGGTGCTGGGCCTAAATTTATGACAATGGACTGTTGCAGTGGTGGCTGACGTGAAGCCTGATTCTCTGCTATGACATGCAGACTGATTCTCTGCTGACATGAAGCCAGATTCTCTGTTACGGGACCTCTCTCCTCTGCCTGTGTGTGCTGGGCCTAAATATATGCCAATGGACTGTTGCAGTGGTGGCTGACGTGAAGCCTCATTCTCTGCTATGACATGCAGACTGATTCTCTGCTGACATGAAGCCAGATTCTCTGTTACGGGACCTCTCTCCTCTGCCTGTGTGTGTGCTGGGCCTAAATATATGCCAATGGACTGTTGCAGTGGTGGCTGACGTGAAGCCTCATTCTCTGCTATGACATGCAGACTAATTCTCTGCTGACATGAAGACAGATTCTCTGTTACGGGACCTCCCTCCTCTGCCTGGGTGCTGGGCCTAAATATATGCCAATGGACTGTTGCAGTGGTGGCTGACGTGAAGCCTCATTCTCTGCTATGACATGCAGACTGATTCTCTGCTGACATGAAGCCAGATCGTCTGTTACGGGACCTCTCTGCTCTGCCTGTGTGCTAGGCCTAAATATATGCCAATGGACTGTTGCAGTGGTGGGTGACGTGAAGCCTCATTCTCTGCTATGACATGCAGACTGATTCTCTGCTGTCATGAAGCCAGATTGTCTGTTACGGGACCTCTCTGCTCTGCCTGTGTGCTAGGCCTAAATATATGCCAATGGACTGTTGCAGTGGTGGGTGACGTGAAGCCTCATTCTCTGCTATGACATGCAGACTGATTCTCTGCTGACATGAAGCCAGATTGTCTGTTACGGGACCTCTCTCCTCTGCCTGTGTGCTAGGCCTAAATATATGCCAATGGACTGTTGCAGTGGTGGCTGACGTGAAGCCTCATTCTCTGCTATGACATGCAGACTAATTCTCTGCTGACATGAAGCCAGATTGTCTGTTACGGGACCTCTCTCCTCTGCCTGGGTGCTGGGCCTAAATTTATGACAATGGACTGTTGCAGTGGTGGCTGACGTGAAGCCTGATTCTCTGCTATGACATGCAGACTGATTCTCTGCTGACATGAAGCCAGATCCTCTGTTACGGGACCTCTCTCCTCTGCCTGTGTGTGTGCTGGGCCTAAATATATGCCAATGGACTGTTGCAGTGGTGGCTGACGTGAAGCCTCATTCTCTGCTATGACATGCAGACTGATTCTCTGCTGACATGAAGCCAGATTCTCTGTTACGGGACCTCTCTCCTCTGCCTGTGTGTGTGCTGGGCCTAAATATATGCCAATGGACTGTTGCAGTGGTGGCTGACGTGAAGCCTCATTCTCTGCTATGACATGCAGACTAATTCTCTGCTGACATGAAGACAGATTCTCTGTTACGGGACCTCCCTCCTCTGCCTGGGTGCTGGGCCTAAATATATGCCAATGGACTGTTGCAGTGGTGGCTGACGTGAAGCCTCATTCTCTGCTATGACATGCAGACTAATTCTCTGCTGACATGAAGACAGATTCTCTGTTACGGGACCTCTCTCCTCTGCCTGGGTGCCGGGGCCTAAATATCTGAGAATGGACTGTTCCAGTGGTGGGTGACGGGAAGCCAGATTCTCTGCTATGGAACCTCTCTCCAATTGATTTTGGTTAATTTTTATTTATTTAATTTTTATTTTAATTCATTTCCCTATCCACATTTGTTTGCAGGGGATTTACCTACATGTTGCTGCCTTTTGCAGCCCTCTAGCTCTTTCCTGGGCTGTTTTACAGCCTTTTTAGTGCCGAAAAGTTCGGGTCCCCATTGACTTCAATGGGGTTCGGGTTCGGGACGAAGTTCGGATCGGGTTCGGATCCCGAACCCGAACATTTCCGGGATGTTCGGCCGAACTTCTCGAACCCGAACATCCAGGTGTTCGCTCAACTCTAGTCATAATGTAGCATTTAGTGTCGAGCGAGGCCAAACATTCGGTCTGTAGTTTAGGAAGATTTAGATTTGCAATAAATTCAAATTTATTCGCTTTTGTGGATAAAATGGCTGTTGAACGAGTTGCAAAGTGAAAATAAGAAACCTGGGAATTTGGGAACATCCATAATGCCGTGCATCCAGCCAATCTGAACATAGCCATGCCCTGTGATGTCACAGCCCTATAAAACCCTTATCCTGCATGGTCGCCGCCATTGTCCTGTGAGCTGAGCATAGGGAAAGACATGGCAAGCGCTCATCAGCTAGGGACTGTGTTGCTGCAAAGTGTTTAAAAAAATAATATTGGAGAGGGAGAGTACAGAGACAGTGCCTCAGTATTAAAGACAGGTAAGGTTGAGGTTGAGACAGTAGGGATGAAGCTGTGAGAGATCTACACTGTCTGCTACTCGGGAGACTACCTGTGAGGGACACACTAAGAGTGCACGGGTTCATAAAAGCAGCAGTAGGCAGGTAACTTGCCATACTCAGCAGTGTAGGAATTTTTCACCAAGTCATTGGGGGACGTTAGCATGGAGGTATGCAGGATGTGTGGGCAGAAGGGGAGTCATGCTGAAGGTGCCTTTGACATGTCTTTAATAGCTACATGCATTCCCCATCTATTAACAATTCATACCTGGAGCATCTATTCCATTCATTTATTATTTCTACTAGATGTTGTGAATGAATTACTAGCAGTCTGCAGTAAGGGTACAGAGGGTGGTAACAAGTTAGGGGGTATCCCTGCACAGTCCGACAATGGCAGCACATACCCCCAACTGGTTAGCATCCCTCTGTACCCTGCAGACTGCTATCAATTCATTCATAACTTCTAGTTCTTCTCATTTTTTAGAGCCCCTTTTGAAAATGAAAGGTGGAATCTGATCAGCTGCTATGGGCAACTAAGCCAGTTTTTCGTTATACCAGTTTCGAAAAATCTCCCCCTTTTTTTTTTTTAACCATTCTTGGTTTATATACTTGTGTGCTTTGGGTCTCTTCAGCTTAAATGGGTTATCCAGTAAATAATATTTATGACCTATTCTCAGGATAGGTCATCAATTTCAGATCGGCAAGGGTCCAACACTTAGGACCCTCGCTGATCAACTGTTAGAAGAGGTCTGGAGCTTAGTGAGCGCTGGGGTCTCTTCCTAGTCCATGTAACATCATTAGTACATCAGTCACATGGCCTAGTTGCAGCTCAGCCCTATTGAAGTGAATGGGGCTGAGCTGCAATATCAAGCACTGCAGCTGTGTTTGGTAAGCTGCTGTGAGTCCACAGAGCTTGGCGGCTCCAAAAAGCAGCTGATCAGTGGCGGTGCCGGGACACCAAGCCCCGCAGTTGTGATAATGATAATCTATCCTGATGATAGGTTTTCATTAAAATTTCCTGGATAACCCCCTTAAGATCATGGACTGCTGCCCTAAAAATCTGCAAAATGTTTTGTCTGTGAAGGTTCTCATTTATCCAGGTCATGGTATATATCTGTAAAGAATAAATCAAGGCAACTGGACATACTGTAGATTTCTTGAAAACGTTTGTAAAACGTTTGTAAAATGTTTTGATACACCATAGGGGCCCTTTACATGGATCGAAAATCCACCAGAAAATTGCTAACAAGCATTCCTATGTTAGCGAATATCTGGCGATGTAAAGGTGCCACCAATCACTCGATGAGTGAGACGCTTGTTCGTCGGTTAATCAAATCCTTTGTGTAGGCACCTAAATTGTTGTTTGACGGCAGCAGATTGTGCTGTCTAAGCATACTCTTCTGCCAGGAAGCAATGAGTCTGTATGGGGATGAGCGATGGCATTAGCGATTTGTGGAGGAGATTGCTATATGTAAATGCAGTGGTCTCCTCCACCGACGAGCAGGCACTTGCCAGGAAGAACTGTTCCTTCCACAATAGTCTGCTGAATTGTCCCTTCTAAAGGGACTTTAAGGGTAAATGCACACGTTCAGAATTTATGTGCGGACAATCCGCACTGAAATCTGCATGTGTTCGCAGGGAAAATCTGTGCAGTCAATCCACAACAGTTGATGCGGATTTTCCACATGTGGATTTTACTCTCCCCATTGAAATGAATGGAGAGAATCTGGACAGGAAAAATAAAATAAATTGACATGCTGCAGATTTCAAATTCTCGCTCGCATGCAAATCTCCGTAGAAGATCCGCGCACTGTCCTGATTGTGTTCATTTAGCCTTAGAATTTGTTGTTCCCTCAATGATTACAAGGCGTCCAGGCCAAGAAATGACAAGACAGCAATACTATTTGCATATGATTAGGATTAGTTTAGTTACTGTTTGTGTACACTTGTTACTAGATAATCAAATGACATATAATTAGCATTCAATACAAAAGTCGGTGTCATTTCACTTTCTGTTTCTGGCAATCATATGTAAGCAAATAAATAAATTAATAGTAGCTCAGACATACTGTTGGCTCAGATAGTCTTTGAAGCCTCTTCCACATCTTTGCATACTGTAACTCCTTATCATATCCAGTCATATTTTATTTGAGATATACATATTGTTTTCAGTAATTATCCTGTTTGGTTTCTCTGTTCACAAGGAAGTTTATTTCTCCACAGTGTGATATTAAAAAGACACAAATAATATTCAAATCATGAAATCCTTTCATTTATCTGCCGCACTTTTTTGCCTGCAGGTGCTAAGTGGTAATATTCAGATAACTGTGCCCAGCCTGTCATTCATTAGTGCATAATAAACTGTTATGCTAATTGAGCTGGGATAAAAGAAAAATGTGTACAGGGAATTTTTTTTAGAACATTTGATACATACAGTAGTTTTAGTCCTAGTTGGGAGTGCTCAAGGGAAATCTACAGAGAATCTGGAAAAAATAAGTAACTTAGCTTTCCAGTTAATTTTAAATCAGTAATGACACACAAGTCTGGTGAAGACAGAGAAGGACAAGTTCTGCCTGTGCTTTAAAAGCGCCATGTCACCTGGTCACCACTTCGTCATAGCAGTTATTAAAATCATGGCAACCAATCAAGAAAAAAACCAATATGATTTGTAAAGTAAACCGCAAAATCACCAAAGCACTTTTCATGCAGTGCAGCATTTTATTATTTTATCCTCCTCCAACATAGAGAGTAGAGATGAGCAAATCAAAGTTGACAAAGTGGAACTCGATCCAAATTTCTTGAAATATTCGATTGGCGCCGAATCCGAATTTCCTCATGCTTCGTGGTAACGAATCAATTTTTTTTTCGTGCTGATGCACATGTTAGAACATGGAGCAAGGAAATCTGGGAGTGATGTCACAGCCTTATAAATAGCCTCAGCCATCTTGGATTCAGCCATTTTCCAGTGTATTTAGTGCAGGGAGAGATGTCAGCAGGCGCTAGGGACAATGGTAGAAAAGACTTTAAAACTTTTATTTTGCTGTATTAGAAGTTCAGGGAAAGGATAGGGAGAAAAAAATTCACAGAAATAAAATATTAGGGTGTTCATCTATTTTGTAAGTTATTTACTGCCTGTATTAGACACTAAAACATAAACACAATAAATCTTTATTAGTTTTATAGGATAAAAGGGGTGGCACCCAGTTACAGGTTTTTACCGCAATACTCCCGACACCCAAGGAATAATCAGATGAAAGAATGGGTGCCTAAATCTGGAGAGTAAAGGTGCTAACCAATGGCACCAAGCGTCACCTCAGAAGGTCATTCATGCCATGTACCATGTGATGATATGCTTATGGTATGGAAAAAGCATCATAACCCGACCCTGCTGCTAGGTAGCCGGCTTGTGGTAGGTATGTAGGTTGATACACACCAATTGAACACCCTAAAGCCCTTAGCAGCACTGGGATACAGTAGACCCTTACTGCCTCATAACACAGTGATCCACAGCAAATGCCGCATCCGTTGCTCCGTTACATAGCCCTGCAAATAAAAATATAACATGTCCTATTCTTTTCCAGTTTGCAGACAAGAATAGGCTTTTCTACAATGGGCCGCTTTTTCCGTTCCGAAAATTGCGGAAGGCACGCCGGTGGCTTTCGTGTTTTGCAGATCCGCAATTTGCGGACCGCAAAAAACGGAAGGGTCATGTGCATGAGGCCTAACTGTCTGATCTCTGCCCTAGCCAGCATGAATGCGCAACATTGCCACACACAAACACTGAAGCAGAGCAAGTAACAGGTCGCGGCTCAACGCATTTCAACGTTAAAGTATCATCAGGAGCCCTATTAGTAAAATAACTTAGGCAGAGCGATGTGACCGCACATGTGATGTGGCGTACGGCGCTAGCATGGCCATAAGGCGCGTGCACCACCGGGCCAGCTGATAAGGAAGAAAACCCACCCCTAGGTGGATAGAGAAGCGCGGCAGCAGCCAATAGGGGAAGCAGGAGCCGGACAAACCCTGTGAGGCTCTCCCCCCTCTAGTCAGCACGCATCTAGTGTACAATCACGCTAAGGTAACTCTACGACGGTGTACATGAGACATATCATATAGACGGCTTGCAAAGGACAGGGAAAATTGGTGTAAAGTGAGAAAATTGAGGAGGGTACATAGCACAAAAAAATATACTGAGAGGGCATGGAATTATAACAGGACGCATAATGGATAAGCACCCAAATATATTGCAGAAATGCCACCAGGATATTAAAATGGGATGTATATAAGATGACACAATCCTGTGTCATCTAAAGACGCTATGACAAAAGGAGAAGCCAAGGGGTATAGACAGTGGTCGCCGGGCAGCAAGGGAAACATAAAACCCAGGTATCACCGACCAACTGAAATACAGAAAAAAAAAATAGAAAAAATGTGTTTCAGATACTGAAAGTGTACTATGCAAGAAGGTGTTGTCACCCCTACTTTCTATTGTAATAGAGGGAACAATGGACAGCAGATCTCAGATAAAGCAAATGTAGCTTATCTGTTCATTTAATCCCATTGGCTGTATGGTGTGGAGCCGAAAAATCCATTGTGCTTCTTTTTGAAGTAAGAGCGGAGGGCCAAACTTTTTCAATTCCCTGGAAGGACAGCACCCTCGCATCATTGTTGTGGCAGGTCTTAACATGTCTTGCGACAGGGGTCTCTCTTTCATTTCTGATATCCTCTACATGTTCACCTATCCTCTGTCTAAATTCATGGGCAGTTTAGCCAATTTACTTCATTCCACAGCTGGTTGAAACCTGTTGATCAAATCTTTGACATCCCTTTGAAAATCAGAGATAGTAGAGCAGTTGCATTGAATCAATAAGAATTGGCCCTTTGGGATCCCGCGATTGAGTGGAAACGGTTGCCAGCTATCCCACCTCAATATATTGTTAGCGGAGGTGGGTTCGCGAAAAAACCACGTGACCATCCGGTTCCTTGATTATGCGAAGGTCCAAGAACGTAATCATGTTCTCATGTATTTCAAAGTTTAAAAAGAGACCTAAGTCATTCTTGTTCAAGGCACCTACAAAATTCACAAATTTCTCCTTCGATCTCTTCCAAAAAATCTGAATATTGTCGATGTAACAAACCCAAAGATCAATCAGGTCCGAGCATCTGTTCATGTCCTCCTCAAATACAATCTCTCTCTCCCACAAGCCCAAGTATAAATTGGCAAACATGGGGGCACATGGACTTCCCATGGCCACGGCTCTGAGCTGGTGGAAGAGGCGATGGTCAAACATGAACACATTATGCTCCAATATGAATTTGAGCAGGGATAAGACAAATTGATTATGTGGAAGGAATTGTTTCCCTCTTTGATTGAGGAAGTCACTGATCTTCTCACATCCAGTGTGGTAAAGGATGCTGCTATATAAGGCCTCCACATCCAAACTAGCAACAAAACTGCCCGGTTCCATGTACACCCCGTCCAGCTTTTTTGAGATGTCCATGGAGTCATGCACATATGACGGCAAGGAATGGACAAATGGACGCAAGATAACATCAACATAGGTGCCCACATTGTGTGTGTGGCTAGAAGTACCTGCCACAATTGGTCTCCCCTTTAAGCGACTTGTACCTTTGTGCACCTTAGGTAAACTGTAAAAACAAGCTATTTTGGGATATGGTGGTAGAAATGCAAATTCAGTGTGGCTAATGAGATGTTCATTGAGGGCCTTGCTGAGTATGCCTTGCAATAATTTGCAATGCTCCTGCAACGGATTGGAAGGAATGACCTGGTACCCTTGCCTGTCATTCAAGATGGTGTGGCACATGTTGCCGTAATCTTTTTCATCCATAATTACAATATTTGCCCCTTTATCGGAGGGCTTGATAATAATAGAGGGATCATTTTCCAAAGCTATCAGCGCTTCTGTTTCAGCGGGGGTCAAGTTATTAACACCACCCCTTAGTCCCTCTAATTTAGTCAACTGGTCAGTCACCACTTTCAAAAAGGTGTTGATGGGGGTGTTGTCATTAATGGGGGCTGTTTTCGAAGAGACCTGCCTGAGATTTGTAAATGGTCCCTCGCCTCTATCTCTTTCCCCCTCTTCCAACAGATCCACTAGAGACCTCACATCCAGTAGATCCCCTGGATCAATCCCCAGTTCCTCACATTGACGGCGGTCATGGGACACAAACATTTTTTTCCATTTTAACTTTCTCCCCAATAGCTGAAGATCATTTACCCATTTAAACAAGTTGAACCCATGAGTGGGAACAAATGAAAGTCCCTTGCTCAATAACATGTTTTCCATGGGAGTGATGGGTCTCTTAGAGAAATGTATGATCTGCAGGTCTGTAGCCATTGAGGTAGTGTGGGATAAAGGGGTCAGTTGTTTTGTTTGTTGCGTAGGAGGTAATTTTAGAAAGGAGGACCTTTCCCTAAAAGAAATTCCCCTGCTATTGCCTCTCGTCTTTCCTCTGGAACCCCGTCTGTTACCCCTGACTGTACCCCTATTTCATGAGGAGCCCTGACTAAGATCACATTCTATTTAACTCTCCAAAGAGTTGAGTTTGTACTTTTGCCTACAAACTCAAGGATACGACCCTCCCTCCTGAAATCAGTAGTACCTCTGATGAATAGAGAATGATTGCGCTCCATGAGTTGTGCTGTAAATTTCTCTATAGCCTGCTGTAGCGTGGACTCTTTGCGACTATAGTCAGGATTGTCCTTAAATTTGCATGTTGCCTCAAGAGTGGCAATTTTTTTCTTTACTATATTTTTTTCTGTATTTCAGTTGGTCTGTGATACCTGGGTTTTATGTTTCCCTTGCTGCCCAGCGACCACTGTCTATACCCCTTGGCTTCACCTTTTTTCATAGCATATTTAGATGACACAGAATTGTGTCATCTTATATACATCCTGTTTTAATATACTGGTGGCATTTGTGCTCCGCACTTCATATATTTCTGTGATATTTTGGGTGCTTATAAAATGTGCGCCCTGTTATGATTCCATGCCCTCTCAGTATATTTATTTTGCTCTATGTACCCTCCTCCATTCCCTCACTTTACTCCAATTTTCCCTGTCCTTTGCAAGCCGCCTATATGTCCCATGTACACCGTGGTAGAAATACCTTAGTGCGATCTTACACTAGCTGCGTGCTGACTAGAGGGGGGCGGAGCCTCACAGGGTTTGTCCCGCTCCTGCTCCCCCATTTGGGAGAACATTCATCACATATTCTCAAATTTGAGATTATTTTCTTGATCGCTAAAAATCAGCAATGTAATATTTGCGTAATACGCGCAAAATACAGGCGTGGGTACACTTTTGCTAAATTTTTCAAGCTGATAGAAGTTTCCTGAGACTGGAGAAAATGGTTGACATGGCAGAACATTAAAAATGACTTTATATGCCGTTAGAGTGCTCCAATATATTAGCGATTGCGCAAATTGGCACTAACAATTAGAGTTGAGCGGACACCTGAATGTTCGTGTTCGACGGGTTCGGCGAAACGTGGCAATAAAGTTTATCATATTTCAGATTACTTTATACGCTGATTTCTAGTGGTGCTGTTGTGAGTATAATAAAGCCTTTATCTTTGACATATTCACGGGTACGGCACTATGTTGCTGATCTTTTGAAGGGTCACCGCTGTCCTGTGAAGTTTCGGTCGGCAGTGTGGTGTGTGCCTGTAGGGAAGTTTCAGCTTGGGATATGATTTAATTGCGCTTTCCTTCTACAAGGCGTTTCCAAACTACATCTCCTTTGAAGCGCGGACCTCGACTCTGGTTTATTGATTGTATGTGATAAGGAGGTTGGATTGACTCCTATTCTCAGGACTGCTGCTTAGTTTGCTTTGACACATAGAACTATTTATTTTTCTTTGCTATTGTTGATTTGCTGCCCTGCAGCCTTTCAACTGGTGCCATTAAATCGCCGAACACCGAACTCGAACCCGAACTTTTACGAAAATGTTTTGGTTCGGGTACAAAAAACTCTAAAGTTCGGTACGAACCCGAACTTTACAGTTTGGGTTTGCTCAACCCTACTAACGATGCAAATATTTTGGCGCAATACGTGAAGCTTCACATTTTAGCAGGTCTGCATGTATGTATGGACAGCAGAACCTATCACACTACCTAACACCCTGCACTGCAACAGCTACACTATATCAGGATATAACCTACAATCTGTATTATATACTGTATATATAAGCTATCTAACTATCTATCTACTGTAGTGTGGAAAGCACAGAGCACAGCAATGGACACTGCTGTCTCTCTCAGAGCTCCATAAAACTACAGAAAATGGCTGCTAGGGATGTTCTTATATAGTAAGGGGTAGGCAGCTTTCCTTATTGGTTGCTAGGGATGTTGCTAACCTCAGACAAAGACATTGCAGCCTTCTCATTGGCCCACAAGCAAGAAGGGAGGTTACTGATGAAAAAAAAAATTGAATATTCTAAATTACGAATATATATCACTATATTCTAAATATTTGCAAATTCTCTAAAGTGCCGATATTCGAGATTAATATTCACGAGTCGAATATTCGGGATCAACACTAGCGCCGGACGCCGCACCACATGTGCGGTCACATCGCTCTGCCTTTGTTATTTTACTAATAGGGCTTCTGATGATACTTTAACGGTGAAACGTGTTGAGCAGCAACTTTCTCTGCTTCAGTATTTGTGTGTGACAGCGTTGCACATTCACGCTGGCTAGGGCAGAGATCAGACAGTTAGTTACTCCCAGCACTGCCTTCAGTACACTCTGATGACTTGCAGGTGTTTGCTGTGGATCACTGTGTTATGAGGCAGTAAGGGTCTACTGTATCCCAGTGCTGCTAAGGGCTTTAGGGTGTTCAATTGGTGTGTATCAACCTTCATACCCACGACAAGCCGGCTACCTAGCAGCAGGGTTGGCTTATGACCCTTTTTCCATACCATAAGCATATTATCGCATAGTGCATGGTATGAATGACCTTCTAATGTGACGATTGGTGCCATTGGTTAGCTCCTTTATTCTCCAGATTTAGGCACCCATTCTTTAATCTGATTATTCCTTGGGTGTCGGGAGTATTGCAGTACAGGCCTGTAACTGGGTGCCACACATTTTGTCCTATAAAACTAATAAAGATTTATATTGTTCGTGTTTTAGCGTCTAATACAGGCAGTGAAAGGATAGGGAGGAATCATTCCACAGTATTGAAGCAGAACAGGGTTCAGTAGGGGAGTTTACTGCCTGGGTAATAGGAACAATCCTATTACACCTTGCTGCACTGACTGCAGATTCAAATTGCTCTGTAATTCCAGCAAACCGTTCTTGTTATTGGGGTGCAAGTGATGTTTGATACAGGATTTGTTACAAATATTTATACGTCTTATTTGCCATTGTGCGGTGCAGTTATATGTTCTAAAGCATTTTTTGGCTTGTATTGGTGGGAAAAAAGGGCTTATTAGCCGTTGTATGGTGAAGTGAGAAAATTGCAGCCCTTTTTGGCATGTATTAGTGGCAAAAAAATATATATTATTTGCCATTCAGTGGTGCAGTTATATGTTCTAAAGCCCTTTTTGGTGTGTATTAGTGGCAAAAAATATATATATAATTTGCCGTTCAGCGGTAAAGTTATATGTTCTAAAGCCCTTTTTAGGTTGTATTAGTGGGGTGAAAAAAGTATTTGCCATTGTGTGGTGAAGTGAGAAAATTACAGCCCTTTTTGGCGTGGATTAGTGGCAAAAAATATATATTATTTGCAGTTCAGCGGTGCAGTTATATGTTCTAAAGCCCTTTTTGGTGCGTATTAGTGGCATAAAAATATATATTATTTGCCGTTCAGCGGTGCAGTTATATGTTCTAAAGCCCTTTTATGCCTTGTATTAGTGGCACAAAATATATATTATTTACCATTCAGCAGTGCAGTTATATGTTCTAAAGCACTTTTTGGCATGTATTAGCTGCAAAAAAATATATATTATTTGCTGTTCAGCTGTGCAGTTACATGTTCTAAAGCCATTTGTGGCGTGTATAAGTGGAAAAAAATAAGGGCCTATTTGCCATTCAGCGGTGCAGTTATGTGTTCTAAAGCCTTTTTTTGCGTGTATTAGTGCCAAAAAATATATATTATTTGCTATTCAGCAGTGTAGTTATATGTTCCAAAGCACTGTTTTGAGTGTATTAGTGGCAAAAAAAACACTTATTATTTGCCGTTCAGCAGTGTAGTTATATGTTCTAAAGCCTTTTGTGGCATGTATAAGTGGAAAAAAAGGGCCTATTTCCCGTTTAGCAGTGCAGTTTTATGTTCTAAAGCCCTTTTTGGCATGCACTTTTTGGTGGCACAAAAATATATATTATTTGCCTTCAGCAGTGCGGTGATATATTTTAAAGCCATTTTTGGCATGTATTAGTGGCAAAAAAACATACATTATTTTCCAGGCAGCAGTGCAGGTATATGTTCTAAAGCCTTTTTGGCATGTATTAGTGACAAAAAAATATATATTATTTGCCGTTCAGCAGTGTAGTTATATGTTCGAAAGCCTTCTGTGGCATGTATAAGTAGAGTACAGTAAGGGCCTATTTGCTGTTCAGGGGAGCAGTTATATGTTCTAAAGCCTTCTTTGGCGTCTTTTAGTGGGGGGGGGAGTGCTTATTAGCCATTGTGTGGTGAAGTGAGAAAATTACAGACTTTTTTGGGGTGTTTTAATTTCTTTTTATATATTTATTTGATCTAACAGTATGTCAGACAGAGAAGTGCCAGACCCTGCACAGGGGAGTGGCAGAGGCCTAAATGTTTCTGGCACAGACACAGGTTGCTGCAGATTAAGGGGGGCGTTGGAGCAGGAGTTGCAGCGAGAGGCCTGAGCTCCCGGTGTCATCTAGCGGTCGTGTCTTGACCAGCAACCCAGCGGTTTTTGAATGGTTAACCACTTTGTCCCAAGTGACATCAGACACCCACAGCCAATAGTCGTGGGTTCGTCAGACACAACCCTTAGTTGGCATGGCCAGGGGGCAGGCCCTGTGCCCTCACCTGTCCTCAACCTGCCTGTGTCTTTTTCTGTTCCCTCAGATAGAGAAGTATTATATGCTGTGGGCTCAGCTCCACTTTACAGTGAGGACGAGCTACTAGAAGACAGTCAGCAGCTACTTGCCAGATGTGGATGAGACATCCGCCGCTTCCTCCGATAGGCGGGCAAGTAGTGATGGGGAGAGTGGTGTGGAAGCTAGAGTTGCGAGCGGTCAGGCTTCTGACCCAGAGATCGTTGAGAAGGACATCAGTGACATGCAGACAGTATTCGATTATTATTATGAGCTGATGTAGCAAGTCGCTAGCATGGCCGGGAGTCAGCCGGGTGGCAGCAGTGGGAGGTCGGGAGCCAAACGTTACCGGGGTAGACCACACACTTTGCAGAAGCCTACCTGCCCAGAAAGTAGTGGCGCAGGGGTTTACAGAAGCAGCGGTGGTAGCAGTCAGTCATTGCGGAGTGTTGGGGGTAAAATCACCTACTCGGCAGTGTGGCAATTTTTTGTAATGCCGCCGGAGGAAGTCAACATGGCCATTTGTAGAATCCGTGGGCAAAAGGTGAAGCGTGGGCAGGGTGCCAATGTTGGCACCACGGCCCTGCATCAAAATATGCAGTGCCACCATAAAGTGGCCTGGGAGAAACTTGGCTCCGATGTGGTGGTCCAGCAGGCTGCAGCAATTGCTGCATTACCCTGTGGCACGCACCCTATTTCAGGCACTCAAGGCTCCACCACCTCAGCCGAAGGGAGCTGTCTGTCCTTCTGATCATCTGCTGGTCCTGATGCTTCTGCTCCTCCTCCTACTCCTCAGTCAGACATTCCGTCAGCAATTGATCACCAAAGCAATTTCCAAGAGACAATAGTATGCGTGCACTCATCCAACGGCGCAGAAGCTGAATGTGCTCCTGTGAAAATTGCTGGTGCTGTAGTCCCTCTCTTTCCAAGTGGTGGAAAGTCCCAAGCCATCATTTATTTGCAAAAAAAGGCAGTACCAGCCCTGCACACATATGTAGAACAGAAGGTGGGCCAGTCCTTGAGCCTGTCGGTGTCTGCCAAAGTGCACGGTAGCACCGACTTGTGGAACTGAACTAAGGTCAGGGACAATATGTGTCCTTTACGGCCTACTGGGTGAATGTGGTTCCTGATCAGCCACACCACCAACTTGGTCAGGTAATTCAGCTTCCGCCTCCACATACTCACGCCGTTGGTCCTGCGGCAATGTCTGCCTCTGCCTTCTCATCCTCCACCATGTCCTCAGCCTCCACTGCAGGGGCAATTCACAGTGCTACTTCAGCATACCACGTGTGCAGGGCACTGCGGTGTCATGCTGTTCTGCATCTCGTTTTCCTGGGCGAACTAAGTCACACAGGGGAGGAACTGCTCTGTGTCCTTCATCAAGAAATTGAATCCTGGCTTTCTCTGTGACAACTCAAAATCGGAACCATGGTGACCAACAACGAGAAGAACATGGTGTCGGCGCTGCGTCAATGTGTTCAATCTGGTTGTCAAACGGTTCTTGAAGTCTTCCACCCATCTGCAAGACATCCTAAAAATGGCTAGAAAACTTTGCATACTCAGCCACTCATACACCACAATGCACACACTCCTTGAGCTGCAGCGGCAGAATGGCATCCCCCAACATAGGCTGATATGCAACTTTTCCACCCATTGGAAATCCACCCTTTATATGTTGGACCAACTGTACAAACTGAGAAATGCCATAAACGATTTCTTGATGATCCAAGCGGACAGGCGTACTCCCCTGTGTAACTTCGGAGCAGGAGCAGCCAGAAGAGCTACAGGACGATGAGGAAGATGAGGCAGAGGATCCAGACACAGCATGGCAGTATGCAGTAGAGACAGAGGTAGGGAATAGCTCTGAGTCACTTGCACAAATGGCCCAAAGCATGCTCACTTGCTTGCGTAGTGACAGCCGAATTGTCAGCATTCGGCAAAGGGATGACTTCTGGCTCTCCATCTTGTTGGACCCTTGCTACCGGTACAAAATGGGGGCTTTTTTTACACCCGCTAAGAGAGAGGACAAACTGAACTACTATAGAGACATCCTATGTAGTCAGTTGGCCGCTTCCTATCTGCGCCATCGTCCATCCTCTCGTAGGTCTGACCGGGGGAAGGGGCTCTCTGCGCTCACGTTCCACTGTCATGGCTGCTGGGGAGGGGTGGGGTGGCAGGAGCAGTACCAGCTCCGTCAGCAGAAGCCTAAGTCTAGAGTCGCTGATGAGCAGCTTCCTTCACCTGCATTGTGAAGAAACTACTTACCAGCAGCTAGACATAGAGCAGGACCTGAACCAGCAGGTGGTAGCATACTTAGACAGCACCCTGCCAACCCACATTGAAGATCCACTGGACTACTGGACAGCCAAACTGGATTTGTGGCCACAACCAGCTGAGTTTGCCCTGGAAAAACTGTCCTGCTGGCCAGTAGTATGGCATCAGAGCGGGTGTTTAGTGCCAAGGGGGCTATAGTTACCCCAAGAAGAAATCGCCTGTACACCTAAAATTTGGAGAGACTGACCTTTGTCAAGATGAATCAAGTGTAGATCAGCCACGATTTCCACCCACCAATGCTTGATGCATCAGACTAGATCATCTATGTTGCCACACCAACATTTTGACAAAAGAGACCGGTTTACCGGATTTTGGCTACGTACCTGCCTCAGCTACTATTCTGATGCTGCCACCCGCCTGATGCCACACATCTGAAGCCAGTGTTCCTTCTTTCACCCACCATCTTCATCGGGTGCTAGTATTGCCACCCACCTCCACATTATGTCATCGGGTCACTCTGTGGTCTCCCGATGCTGCTTCCACCTCCACACTATGTCACCTCGCCACTCTGTGGTCTCCTGATGCTGTTGCCACCTCCACACTATGTAACCTTGCCACTTTATGGTCTCCCGATGCTGCTGCTGCCACCTCCACACTGTCAATGTGCCTCTCTGTAGCCTCCTCCTGCTGCTGCTGCTGCCACCTCCACATTTTGTCATTGTGTTACTCTGTGGTCTCCTTATGCTGCTGCTGCTGCCACCTCCACACTGCCATTGTGCCACCCTTTGGCCTCCTCCTGATGCTGCTGTCACCTTCACACTCTGTCATTGTGCCACTCTGTGGTCTCCTGATTCTGCTGCCACCTCCGCACTGTCATTGTGCCACCCTGTGGCCTCCTCATAAGGCTGCTGCTACCTCCAGACTGTGTCATTGGGCCACTTTGTGGTCTCCTCATGCTGCTTTCACCTAACCACTATGTCATAGGGCCAATCTGTGGACTTCTCATGCTGTTCCTACCCTCCCCACTTCATGACTAGGCCACTATTTTGCCTTTCGGCCTGGCTGACATCATCATTCATTTGACCATTCTTCTGATCTATCAGAAGGAAGTAAAAATGAGACACACAACGGATCCTGTCTTTGTAACAGCTGTAAGGCCTGGATGACATGGTCCCTATTTTGCATCAGAATTGACTTATGATTTGGTAGCCAAAAGCAGGAGTGTTTACAAAACACAGAAGACATTCAAATATTCCATTAATGTGTCATTTCTGTTTTGGATCCACTCCTCTTTTTTTGGATTTAGCAATACTGATGGATTATTGACCAAATGCTGACAAAGTAAAGGCGGATGCTTCACAGATGTGATCTTTTTCTTGTGGGTTATTGTTCTGCTGGATCAGAGGAAGGGCAAAATAATCAGTGACATCAACACAAACTAACTGCTGACACCCTCTCCACCCTGTCGCGGGGGGGGGGGGGGGGCTCTACTTGTATAAACATTTAATAGAACAGGTTCTGTAGACATCTATGTGGAATCTGCTGCTGACGGTGTAAAAGGAGTGCACTTCTTCTTGATACTAACATTGAACTGTAAGGCTGAGTTCACACTTGAGTTATTTGGTCAGTTTTTGCCCCGTAACTGCCCAAATAAGTAAAGTGTGCAGTGATTCTAAGAGCGACGCCTGTCATCTGCATGTCATACTGACTGACAGTATTGTTTCACTACCATAACAGACTCCCTATGTGTGTTACTACAAGGCACAGTGTTCTACACCACTATAAAGGCTCTCTGCAGACAGGAAGTAGCCGTTTTTTAAAACGATTAGCCACAAATAAATTCAGATCGAACCAAATTTTTTCAAAAAATTCGGCAAACCGGCCAAATCAATTTTTTTTTAAAATTCGTTCATCTCTAATAGAGAGCATAAAATAGTTCACGTACAAGTTCTATGTACAGTAAAATGCCCCTTGAGTATGTTTTGAAATATGAAAATAATGCATTGCCTTGTCTTTTATAATATATTGATAATTGCAATTCCTGTCCTGTTTTATCTTCTCAACCTGTCACCAACTTACCTTTCTAAGCTCCAGCCCTCCGGTCTGGGGCTGTGGCACAGCCACGTCGGGTGAGACACACTGCTGGTGACATGATGCATCCAGGCAACCGAGCACTTGCTCTGTTCCTCCCTGCAGTGGATGCCAGCTGAAGGAGGTTAACAGGTTACTTGGTTTAGGTACATCTGGTTTTGCTTTAGACTGAGTGACAGCTCAGTCAACCTATTCTGGTGCAACTTGTATGTTGGTCCATTGGGGTGCCAAGTCCATGTACCTATTTGGTCCTGATTCAGGGACTTGACCCACTATTAAAATCCTAAGTTGGCAATGCAAGTTATAGGTTTTCACTTCCTAGCTGTGCTCCCAGCTCTGTTCTGTGTGCATTTGGATTGCTTATTGTAATGACTTTGGCTTGCCTTTGACCACACACTGTCTTGTGATTTGGTACTGTGTTTTCAGTCTGGTACTTTCTTTGGCTTGGCTCTGTCGTATGATACTTTTTGTAGTTTCTACTCTATGTGCAATGTAGGGGACGTCGACCAGTTGAAGGCTTGCCGCTTAGGGCTTGCACTGTAAATAGGCAGGCAAAGGAGGCTGGGTTCTAGATAGGGCTCACTGACTGTGTATTCCTGCCTACTGTGCTGACACAACAAGTTAAATAGGACCCTATTACCACTCCTGACATGCCTGTTTTAATACCTTCATGAATTCCCCATGTAAGAACAATTCTGGAGCATCTGCTCTTATGGCATTATGTTGTAACATTTCTGTGTTATTTCTTCTAGAAGTTATGAATGAAATGTTCGCAGTCTGCAGTAAAGTTAAAGAGAGGTGGTAACAAGTTAGGAGTGTGTCCCTGCACAGTCTCACTCTATGCAATCAGTTCTCCCATTGTCAGACTGTGCAGGGACACCCCCCCCCCCCAACTGGTTACCATCCCTCTGTATCCTTACTGAAGACTGCAAACATTTTATTCATAACTTCTAGTAGAAATAATACATGCATGGTACAGCATAGAGCCATAAGAATAGATGTTCCAGAATTGTTATTACATGAGGAACACATGTAGCTATTAAAAACAGGCATGTCAGGAGTGGTGACTCTTTAAATATGTTGATTTTGACGTGGATGACAATTTGTATCTATAACATTTACTCAGGATAATACAATTTAAAGGAGTTGTGTAGCAATCTCTGTTCGAGAAGTCAGGCAAAGAGGTTGGAAAGGGTGTAGCCTTACAATCTAACCTGTTCTAGAGAAAAGAGGCAGAAGGAGGCTTGACTTAAGAGCCAATTAGTGAGATCTATGTTATACCTAAATCCAGTGTCGGACTGGGGCGCCTAGGGCCCACCAGTGGAATTAATTTTGGGGGCCCACACTAGCACTACCGTAAACAAATACGCATTACATGTATATTTTTTCGGCCTCACGTGCATGAACATGCGCACTTTAGCACACAACACAGCATGTAGAACAGAACTGTATTTATTAAGAGAGGCGTCTAATAAATATGACCCTATTTTTTTTACTCCCTGCCTTCCGTGCCACTCACTCATGTACTGTCTAAACGGCAGTTAAAAATTGGCCCATTAAGTTCAAAGGGGTCCGTCTGGCTATCAAAATATCTAAATCTACAAAAAATAGGACATGTCCTATTTTTTGATGGCCGCTAAAAAAACAGCCAAGTGAATAGCCCCATAGTCTGCAATAGTACTGAAAATGGCTGTGTGGCGGTCGTTTTCCATTATTGTGTAAATTGAACTGCATTCATATTTTTTTTTTCACAAAAGAATAGGAAAGAAAGTAAATATATTGCTTTATTTGCTTTTTTTATGCCATGCACTGTTCAGTGTAATGCACAGTGTGTAGCTCTCATTAGCACCATGTTACCATGATATATATATAAAATACATTTTGATTTTTATTACTTTTTAATTTTCTGGATGGACTGGATTTTTTTTTTTAATCTTTGTGTTTTACTTGCGCCTGTGCCGCCCATAGACTGTAAATGCTATACTGTCTATCTATAATCCGTGAAAGAGGGGCCGGCCTCTTCATAACTTTGGCGTAACCAGCACTGGTCTAAATCTAAGCCAGCTTCCTTGCTGTCTTACATTTAGATTAGGGATGAGCGAATTGACTTAGGATGAAACATCCGAAGTCAATTCGTATAAAACTTGGTTCTAATTCTGTACGGATCAGGAGCTCCGCACAATATTAGAATGTATTGGCTCCAATGAGTGGTACCTTGGAACTGAACCAGATTTCGGGAAATGTTTTTTTACATTGCAAATTAATTTATGAAGTTATTGCGCGAAGTCTCGCCAGACTTCGCGAAGAAATAACTTCGGCTCATCTGAGCCAATACTTTCTAATACTGTATGGAGCTCCTGCTCCGCGCAGTATTAGAACAAAGTTTTATGCAAATCGACTTTGGATGTTTCATCTAAAGTTGATTCACTCATCCCTAATTTAGACCATTTTCTATGCCTGAAAGAGACGTAGAAAATGATGAATGAGACGGCCTGCTGCCCCGCCACCTTCCCTGCCCACGCCACACCTACTCTTTTAGACCTGGCGTGAGAAGAGAAAAGTTTCAGATTGCAACACAAATAACCTTTGCGACACAAATATATATTGCTATATATTCGCTATATTGAATATTCGTCATTTTGTTTCCATCTGAAAACATGATTCCTCCCTGCTTCTTTCTTGTGGGTCAATGAGTCATTGGCCCACAAGCAACTTAAGCAGGAAGGAATCATGTTTTCAGATGGCAACAAAATGACGAATATTCTAAAAAACAAATATATAGCAATATAGTGAATATATTCGTTATTTAGAATATCAGCATTTTTTTCAATCTGTACAGTTGTTCGCATACACCATGGCGAATTGGCAACCCTGTCCAGCGGAAATGTGGTGTCTGCTTTCCATTGTTTTCAATGGGTGGCAGCAGTGCAGTTTGCAATGCGGAGGTCTGAATGGTGTCCTCTTGCTGCTTATCTGTATTCAATGGAGCTAAGACGCAAGTGGATCCATGGCATCTAAAGTGAACAGAAACCGCATCATTTACTGTTGCGCTATACAGTACATTGCGGATTTTGAGAGTATCAAAATATGTCATGTGTACAGGGCACGGGCCCTAAGAGTACAGCATTTTGTAGTAAGAAGACTACAACTCCCAGCAAGTCTTGGAGGTCTGCAACTGACAGGGTATTTCCAGAAAGGAGGTGAGTAAAAATGCAGTCTTTTTTTTTTTTATATAGGATTAAATACCTATTAGGCCTTTTGCACACGGACATAGGTGTTCCGTTCAGTGCATTTGGGACCTCAATTGGCAGTACCCAATGCACAGAGAATGTTGGTGTGGCGGCCGGAATGGATCCGAATGTGTCCGCATCCATTTGTTCCGCAAAAAGATAGGATATGTTCTATCTTTTTGCGGAACGGAACACCACGGAAGCACTCTGTAGGGTTTCCATAGGGTTATGTTCTATGCTTCCGTTACACATTACCATGATTGCAGACCCATTGAAGTGAATGGGTCTGCATCCATGATGCAGAATACACACAGACTGGTGCCCGTGTATTGCGGACCCTCTGTTTGCGGTCCGCAATACGGCCACGGGAGGCACACTGACGTGTGCAAGAGGCCTTAGGCTGGAAGGAGAGTGGCCTGGCCATTTTTCTCAGCTTGCTTTATTTGAAACATCTCCTTGTGCCTCTCTTCTTTGGCTCTTCCTGTGTCTGCCTGGTCATAACGATCCCGCCGCTGTGTCCTCAGTCCTCAGTGTGATGATGCACACACTTACAGGTCAGTAGGCAGGGCCCACAGTGGAAGAAGATGGGCCCCGCAGTGCTGCCCCAGCCATACAAGATGACAAGTGGTGAGATGATCTCAGAAATCATCTCTCCACTTGCTGCACATTGATGCCCATTGCTGGCCCTGTAGTGAGCGATGCACTGCTTATTACAGTGACAGGCAGTGGCTCTTGTGAATATAGTACACATATGCACTTACTTTGATGCAGGATTCCTGGGGATCCATCATGCAGTGGAAGGGGATCAGTTAGAGGGGTGGGCACAAGGCAGGACTGAGCACCCTTTACTGTAGCTATAAGCACCCTTTACTGTAGCTATAAGCACTGCATGGCGTCACAACCCTACCCCTCATTCTCCAACCTCAGCCCTGACTACACAGCTGCATCATTTACACCAGCCCTGGGAATGTCTGGCTGCATAAACACCAGCTGCTTGATAAGGGTTAACAGGCACCACAGCTAGCCAAGGAATAAGAGATGGGAGGGGGAAGGGAGGCTCTCCCCAGTAGTAATTCTTACAGCAGTGTCGGCTCCTCTGACCAGGAACAGGCTGGGAGGAGGAGCTTTCTTCTAGGCTGCTGTGTGCGGGACCACAGGGCTGACAGTAGTGCTGCCCACAGTCTATCCAGCAGGCGATGAGCTGTCCTGTAGTTCAGAACAACTGATCACCGGCTGTGCCCTTTTCTGCCTTGCCAGTCTGGAGTTCATGCAGAGGGTGGACTGTCACCCGCCCTGGTGCCCTCTCAGTACACATCTCTGTCTGCATCCCCTCCCTACTACCCAGGCTGCCTGATTATAAATATTAGCGTGCAGGCAATAGGCCCACCGGGGATTTCACCGGCTCCCAGTAGTTCAGTCCGAGCCTGCCTAAATCCTGTGGGACTTGTCAGTGCCAGTTATTGTATTTTCAACCTGATACCCATGAGTGCTAGATTACTCCGTACATATTGTGAGTGTTCTTGAGTTTCCGACATACTTGTTTACTTGACTTCTCTTTGCCTTCTTGCTCTTCCTCAGGTTGTTTAGTTACCATTGCTATTTAGTTACTTTTGCTATTGTATACTGTATTGGCTTAGACATTTTACGCATGTGTTTTTGACCCCAGCTACTATGACTATTCAACCTATTTTGATCCACCTACCACTAGCTATCAGGTGAATGCAATATATGATTTCTTACTACAGTACTCACATTGGAGTGGATGGAGCAAGTATATTGTGCTTTATTACCATAAAGGAGTTTCCAAGATTTTTATACTTATGATCTATTCTAAGGATAGTTCATCAGTATCTGATTTGTAGGGTTCCGACACCCGGGACCCCTGCTAATCAGCTTTTTGAGAAGGCACTGGTGCTCCGGTGAGCACCACAGCCTTCTTGCACCTTACCAAGCACAGCACGGTACATTGTATAGTGGCTATGCTAAGTATTGCGCTCAGCCACATTCACTTCAATGGGGCTGAGTGCAATAGCAAGCACAGCCGCTATACAATATACTGTATTGTGCTTGGTGAGCACGGAGAAGGCCATGGCGATCACAGAAAACCCCTTTAAAATATTCCCCGCCTTTTAGCATTTTTTCAAATTGGTACCCTTTAAGTGTTCCAAGCAATAACTGGTATCATAGGGTCTTACAACTCTTAAAATGTAGCCTGTATCTTGCATTGCTGATAAATGCTAATCGGAATATGTGTAACAAAAAAAATTGCAGGCTAAAACATGATAGAAAATGTTTCAATTGGACAATTGACATTTCCTTTATAAAGGTGGTTGACAATGTTCACATAAAGGAGGGATCATAGATGATGTAATGGACCAGGTCATAACTGATGCATCCTGCTATACTACCAATGTCCCTTGACCTACAGCCTTGTAATCCCCCTATTGCTAATCTTTTCTGTGAACCAAAAAATAAACCATTGTATAGAAAATAAAATCTAAATATTTTTCTTTCAAATTGTTATTCATGTAGGAATGAAATATTAGCTATGTAGCAAACAAAAAATAAGAATCCTGTTATTCATGTCTACATAAAGAGCAAATTCCTGTGTGAAACTATCCAAACCAAACAGGCAAATTTGTAATATAACACCCACAAAACCCCACAACATGTTTGAAAACAATCAAACAAATACAACTATAATATACAGTATTTATTCACAATTTATGTACAGTATATGTACATAAATGACACAAATAAATTGCAATGTCCACAAATGTATTAAAACAATAATACTACTGAGCTTGATGGTTCTTGGAAATGTGTGAGAAACAGAATTGTATTTTTAATCATTGTACGCAAGTGCAAACAATAATTTAAGCATAAATACGGGTTTAAAGCACTGTAAAGTCCTCTTCACACATGAGCTTGCTTTGGTGTTTTTCTACTAATAAAATCCAGCCAATGCATAATAAATCAATAATAGTTAATGTTAATATGCAAAAGCTGTGGCTTCAGCAGTCAGCAATGTGAATACAGTAATGAACCATTGCTTCAAACCCTAATATGCATTCCACACAATGGCTTTTCACCATGATGAAGTTGTTGGATTCTGTAATATGTCTTTTTTCAACAAAATACTTCCATTAGTTCTGACGTGGGCTCACTCAGATTCTATTATATTAAGGGGAAGAATAGATGTTGCTTGCTGTTGTGTCTACCCATCAGCAGGAAATAATGAAATCTTCTAGAATACGATGTTGGGAAAAATAAATGCTGGAATTACTCGGAATTATGTTTTATTTAGTTTAGACAAAAAAAAAAGACACAAAAAAAATAAACATGTCCTGCACGATATGATAAATGGACACTGATGTACATGGCCAAAATAAAAGAAAAACATAGCAAGCATAACAGCATTCTCAAAACACAATGCAAGAAAAAAAAAATATATATAGATAGATAGACAGATATGATAAATAAAAATTAGGTTTTTAGTAAATATATTTTGATCAAAAAATATCCGACTCCAAGTCTTTATGCACTCCTATTACTCTATTCATTCCACAGGCTGCTTTTAATTAGTGTGATACATAGAGTAGAGTTTGCTCCTCCTCTCACTGGATTCCTGATGGTACACAGAGTAACCAATAGCAACACAGTATATGTATAGGTTCTGCTTTCCTGAATTTGGATGCCCATATGGCAGGTAATCAGGTATTACATAGAGTAGTTTCCTGCCTGAACTGAGGTCATCTTGACGTGGTGGATGGGCACATATGTTTTTTAATCAAAATATATTTGCTTGGAACCTTATGTTTACTTATCATATCAAATGCATTCATAGTTTATATGCAGATTTAGCATTTAGTACTTTGACAGTGCAGTTCTGTTTTTAGTTTTTTTTCTCTATATTTAGCTTAGAGCATAATGAAAAATATAGTTATTAGGAAGACATTTGTTAATAGAGCACAGATTGATCGTCGTAAAAGCAATTAATGGTAGCATTTTTCACTGTTTGTCCTCCATTAACTACATAGTGAATTTTAAACAGAAACAATTTGTCATGTCTAAATCAATGGAATAAATTCTATGAAATAGAAGTAGATGTTCCACAGCAAAGTTTTCACATTTTGTTCTGTCTCCTGTACATGCTATATCATTTTATCACATTCTTTGTTCACATCACATTTTTGGGTTCTGTTTATCATATATACAAGATATGTGCACTAAACACATGCCACTGATGGATACCTTTGTCATACACTGGCTTCCGTCACTCATAGGGTCCCATTGTAAAAACAGAAGATGATATGTATATCTATCTAAGTATCGATCTATCAATCTATTTTTTTTATTTTTCTACTGTTTATAGTCTACAGTGCCATTTCATCGTTTTTAATTTTTTTTGAAGTACCCTGCAGGAGTGGGACTGTATTGCTGTCCTCAGGATCCGATGGTTCCCTGCGATGCCATTCACCCTATGAGATAGTAATGATATCATTGAGACCAACTGCTCCAGGATGCAGCCAGATGCCATACTCACTGCCTGTTGCACCAGGACACAGGTGTTCCAGGCCATAGGCCAGGAGAGGCATGTGGCCTGCATTGCATACAGTGGCTTGAAACAGGACTCAGGTGAGTAGTCGCTTTTTACCCTGATCACCTGAGTCCCTGATTGGGACTATAGGAGACATTACTGAGAGGCACTATATTACTATTGGAGACATGATAGGGGACACTATTATTACTGCGGCCATTATAGGGGCATTGTTATTATTGGGGAAACAATAGAGGACATTATTATTGTTGGAGGCACTATAGGGAGCTATAATAATACTAGGGGCTCTATGAGGGCATTATTATTGCTGGAGGCACTATAGAGGGAATTATTATAATTTGGGGAAGAATAAGGATCATTATTATTACTGGGGGCAGTATTATTACTGTGGGACCAGTAGTGACATTATTATTGCCGTAGGTGCTCTAGGTGGCATTATAAATACTGATGGCACATTATGTGGTACTATGGGGCATTATTATTAGTGAGGACACTAAAGGGGCATTGTTTTTACTGGGGACACTTTGTTCTGTGCTATAGTATTTAGGGACATTGGAAAACACAGTGGGCACAGGTACAGTATTGGGCAGGATGACACTGCTTGGGCAGTTTATTGTGCTGCACTGTGGCATTTGGATCTGCTGGACAGTATTTTGTGCTACACTGTGGTATTTCTGTCCCTGCATACTTGTATGGCCCCTTTTCAATTTTATTCCGGGGCATCTTTAAAGTCCCAGCCAACCACTGCTGATGTGCACTAGTCAAAAAGATACATTAAAGGGAATTTGTCATCCCAATCTTGGATCATTATTTCAATACTACATGAGTAGTCCTGCAGCTATGGAGTCCAGAGCGTTATTTTTTTCTACTGCTCCCTTTCTCAGAGCTGCAATGGAATACATTGTCAGGACTGCAGTGCATGCACACTGGGGAACTGTGGACTGTAGGAAAATATTTTTTTTTTTAATCTGGACTCCAAATCTGCAGTACTGTTCATTAGGGATGAAAAAAGCAAGCTTTGGATCCTCTCCTAAAACAGGTGTAGAAAATGTGCAAGCGGGGCACGAGCAGTGAAAGGCTCAGATTGCAGTGCAAAGCTCCTTTGCAGCATAAATATGACTAATATAGGTGTATTTCTGTTTAATAAATGACCTCCTTAGTTCTGGACTAAATAGACAAATGCCTGCACAGCACTGAAGGCAGAGCAAAATAACATGCCTTGCCCCCAAATGGAATTAAAAAAAAATGTTTCTTCTAGTTGAAGAACACTGCAATCATTTTGTATGTAGTTTTTGAGGGACAATAGACCCAGTCTAGCCATACAAAGTCTTAGAACTCACCACTCACTTCAGCTCCTTCATCCATTTTGATACTGAATTATTGCAGGCATCTTTAATAGCTACTGCTCAACTTTCCATTTCATGAAAGCCCCCTTCTGGTGGTAAATCTTCTCAAGATAGGTCAAAACCAGGCACCCCGGCAATCAGCTGTTTGAGTGTAGCTCTGTCACCAGACGTTGGCGCCAGAACCATACAGCTCCGTCAACCCAGTAGCGGAGGGATCTTGTTCCCATTGAAGTCAGTCAGTGCAGTGTTATAGTCATTTTTCACAATAAGTTTCCATGTATATGTGAGGAATAACATTATATTTGTCCATCATATGATTATTGTATTTGGCATTTTTAGCAGATTGCACATTAAGTCTGTAATTCACATTTTCTGAGCTACTGGGTGGAGACTAGCTGGTTTTATGTCTGCCTAAAGACAGGACATGGAGAAACAGGGTTTCAAACCCGCTATCTGTAGCACACCTTCTTTAGCAGCAGCAGTAATGTAGGACATTGCTCAACAGAACTGAGCAGTTTACATGTGAATCCATCAGTTAAAAGGGTTATCCAACCTCACAAATGCCCCCCCCCCAAATGCCCATTCCCGTCACACAGTACTTACCTCGCTCCCGTATTGCTTCTGCTGCACACTCACCCATCACGCGCGATGCTATGAAGGCATGTCCCCGTTGTGTGCTGCTATTGGCTGAAGCCCCCCCCCCCAAACTACCAGTTAGCGTGATACAAGTGGCATATTTTCGTTCTTTGAAGATGATGCCAGGAGCAGTGATGAGCGGCAGGGGTCATATTCGAATTCGCGATATTTCCTCGAAAAATGGGCAAGGTAATGATTGTGTAATATGCAAATTTTTGGATTCGATTTTTTTTTTGCGAATTTTTCAACTTACAACTATTAGACAAAGAAGATTATAGCACTATTAGCTAAATTGCTCTATATTCGGTTTTTTTGAATATTTGCTATATTGATATAACTTAGTTTTTTTTAACCCCTTAGTGACCAAGCAAATTCTTTTTTTAATTGCATTCCAAGAGATAGAACTTTTTAGTTTTTTCATAAATGTACTTGTATGAGGTCTTATTTTTTGCAGGACAAGTTATAGTTTTTAATGCACCATTTTAAGTACATGAAATGATGGATTAAAGGCAGACGTTTAGCTAAAACCCCCTTTTTTTACGTCAGTAAAAACACGTATGGGTGGTCACTAAGGGGTTAATATTTGTAATATTCTAAAACAAGAATATATAGCAATATAGCGAATATTCGAAAAAACGAATATAGAGCAAAATTTGCAAACACTACTACTCCTAAAGTCAAGTATATTGCCCACAAGCTAGAAGCAGGAAGGGATCATGTGTACTGATAAAGAAAAAAAAATCGAAAAAAAATCGAAAAAAAAATCGGCGAAGTACTTATATTCGCGATAAAAATTCGAAATTCGAATATTCGTGATCAACACTAGCCAGGAGAATCACTTCCATGGTAACAGCGTCTAATGTTTTCCTATCCACTACAGGTCCAAGAGTGTCTGCCAACACATTGGAAAAAGCACTGAAGGCCTAAAATTATGTCTGGCTGAATAAAACACATAATATTTCACCTGCAATTTTGGAGTGCTGTCAATTTGTTTATGCAACAAGAATAGGTTCCCATAGGTGGATTTGGGGACCCGCACAGACCAGCATCCTGGGAAAGGCCAGCAATTAGATGAGTGCTGTGATCAACCATATTTGAAATACTACGAGATTCCCCTCCCCTCGTACGGTAGGTGTGTGGGCATCAGAAGCAATGCAGGTGCTGGGGAGCGAGGTACGTACAATCTGTGTGAGAGGCCCATTTTTGAGGTTGGATAACCCCTTTAAGAAATTTACAAATCAGCAGCAGTCTATATGTCAGTTTATTTCCCTATGCCTGTCTTTAGCAGCCCCTCTCTTCTCCTTCTCTCCCTTCCCTACTCTATAGACTCTATAGAATTCTATTCCTTCATTGAGGAATCTGAGCAATGAATTGAGAGTTGGTGAAAAGGAGGAGGAAGAAGAAAAGGAGCCTGATAAAATGGAGAAGGAAGTACAGATGAGAAAACCTCATAGAGACTAGTATGCTATGTGTTTCTCTGCAATATATATTCGTTGTGTGGGGGGTACTCTTTCTCATTGCAGAAAGCACCTAGTATGCGTTGTACATATATGAAGTATTGCAGGCCAAATTAGCTTTGATAAGCCATTCTGATGTCAGCAGATGTAAGATAAATATGATACTATAAATTAAATTTGCTACAAATTTCATAAAAATTTGTCAAATGAACATGAGCGTTTTCAGGTTCACTGCAGATGTATCTAGAAGGACAGCGTGCAGTGACATTTATGTGCACATGTAGGCAGACAAAACCACAATTGAGGAAGAAGAAAGATGCTCACATGACCCTGGGAGGAGGTCAAGGGGAGTGCTTGTCCTAATTGGCTGTGCAGAACCAGCAGAACATCATTCTGTGTTGAGCTATAAATGAGGGTGGGTGGGTGCATGCAGTGTCTGACAGAAAGTGATGTTAGACAGTATACAGAGTCACAAGCAAACATATATTCAAGTGAAACAGGGATAGTGTAGGGAAAGAATAGAAAGAAAAATAATTGAGCGTCTTTTATCAGGGAAAGAAGTTTGAGGGAGTGAGCAGCTGGGGAACAGTGCTTAATAATACAGCTGCTGCAAAACCTCATTCTGCTGTTCTGCGCTACAAAACCAGCCACCAGTAAGAATTTTTTTTCTTATGTTAATTTTTTCTGCCAAAACATCAAGTTTCTACATATTATTGCCAGCACAGCACCTCAATAGCATTCTGCTGCTGAGCAAGTGCACATTTTTTTTTTCATTATAGCAAAAACATTTTGTTTCAATAACACCATTTTAGACCAGTGAAATTAAATGCAAATTACACTGTAAACAGACATATTACCATCTTTCCTGCATCATCATATTGCTGTTAAGGGGGTAAGAGTGGAATTATCTCATACCAGGTTTACAACATGTTTTTAAACTAGAAAGGACTTTTTGGAAACTGCTTAACATAGTAGGCAGAAATCATACGGAAAATTGTCAGTATCAGTGTTCAATGTGTTTGTGTCACGAGGGTGTCAAGAACCACGCCTGACTCCGTTATACCCGGGGTCAGGAAGTCGCAGAGGTTGGCTGCGCGCTCTATGTAGAAAGATAGGGCTGTTTCTTTATGGTAGCTTTCTGGGTTTGCTTTGCAACCCTTTCTGGCTCACTCAGGGATCCGTAGCTCCTTCTCCTCAGCTGTTCCTTGTCCAGCACTCCCAACCTCCTTATATTCCCCTCTCCTACTTCTCTGATTGCCAGATATAGAGCTTCCTGCCTGGACTTCTATACTGACCCACTGGAGCTGTGTTGCTGCGTTCCCTGGTTGTTGTTCCAGAACATTACCCTCCGGATCCCTGTTGGGCCTTTGTGGTCTGCTGTTGTCGCCCACCTGGGATTATATGTTTGTCTATATTGTCTGTCCTCTCCTTGGTGTTTTCCTCTTAGTGTCAGTGGTGCGGACTAGTGATCCCACCGCCCCGTTCACTACCTAGGGCTCATCTTAGGGAAAGCCAGGGTTTAGGCACATGATCGGCGTACGGGTGAGGAACCCGTCTAGGGACGTTAGGGCAGTCAGGTGCCAGCCGCAAGGTGAGTCAGGGGTCACCACCTTTCCCTCTCCCTTGGGCAGGGCCTTCCCTTTTCCCTCCCTTTGCGTGATGCCCAGGACATTTAATTGTGCCTTTTAGTCTTGATCGAGCACCGTAGTGCTCAGGTGCTCGGGCTGAACACATCGGGATGTTCGGGTGCTCGACTGAGCATCTGAGTGTAATGGAAGTCAATGGGAGAACCCGAGCATTAAACCAGGCACCCTCTGCTCTGAAGAGGGGAGGGTGCCTGGTTCATAGGAAAATGTCATAAATTGATGGAAACACCACCAAAATGGTTCAGGAACAGTATGGGGAGGATGTATGGATGCATCTTGGACTCCCAGGTCGCTGCTGGGAACGATGTTGTCTGATTAGTTCGCCATTTTTACAGACTGACAATAATACGCACAAAACTGAAGATTAAATTGATTTTAGAGGAAACATTATTTCCTATATATTTACTTGTATATAAAGTGCAAGTTCAGCCAAAAATTTAGTTGATTTTCGGAACTGATTAAGAGGGACAGCCAGTGGCATCCATATTGCGCCGCTAGAGGTGAATCGGTGCAAGACGAACCACAGTGAAAGTATTTGCCAAGAATGTTTTCATTAATCAACAACGAAAGTCAGAGGTTCTAAGATGATCCAACAGGTGATCCGGCTGCATTATTCACATGATCCGCCGAGCAGCTTCCGGGAAACCAAAGTCTTTGGGTTACGGGGGGAAGTATTGTTGAAAAGCTGAAACTTAAACTAATTAATGGAAGTGCACCACCAGGAGTGAAGCCTGCGGCTTAAGTTGGCTCAACACGGCAAACCTCACCCAGCCCGGACACGGAAAGGATTGACAGATTGGTAGCTCTTTCTCGATTCTGTGGGTGGTGTGCATGGTCGTTCTGAGTTGGTGGAGCGATTTGTCTGGTTAATTCCAATAAACAACAAGACTCCTCCGTGCTAATTAGTTACGTGACCCCTGGCGGTGAGGATTGTGTTGACCAGACTCTTATGGGAGAGTGCCTGCTGCTTAGCTGACCATCAAAAATAATCATGGTTGAGGTCTTGCAGGTGAGCTGACCATCTCAAACATTATGGGCGAGGGCCTGCTGCCGCTTTGTTGACTCTAGATAACTTCTGCCTGATCAAACGTCCCTGTGACGTAAATGATCCATTTGGATGTCTGCCCTATCAACTTTCGATGTTCTTTTATGCGCCCAACATGGTGACCATGGGAAAAGAGGAATCAATGTTCGATTCCGGAGAGGGAACCTGAGAAACGGCTACCACATCCAAGAAAGGCAAGCGGGGGGCGTGTAAATTACCCACTCCCGACTGTCAGAAGAGGACACCGTCTATTGAAAAATTAAATTTTATGTCACAGAAAAATGTTAGAAGCGCACACGTTACACAGCAGATGTGGGCTTGGTCAGGTCAATGTCAGAAGAGGACACCGTCTATTGAAAAATGAAATTTTATGTCACAGAAATTTTTTAGAAGCGCACACGTTACACAGCAGATGTGGCATGGTCAGGTCACTGTCAGAAGTGGACACTGTCTATTGAAAAATGTAATTTTATGTCGTAGAAAAAGTCACATGTTACACAGCAGATCTGGCCCTGGTCGGGTCACTGTCAGAAGAGGACACCGTCTATAGAAAAATAAAATTTTCTGTCACAGAATTTTTTTTAAAGCGCATGCATTACACTGCATATGTCGGCCTGGTCAGGTCACTGTCAGAAGAGGACACCATCTACGGAAAAAGTGTACTGGATGTGCACACTTTAAACAGGAGATGTGGCACGGATAATTTAATTGTCCGCAGCGAACACAGTCTATGGAAAAAGTGCACTGGATGTCACTGATATTTTAGGGATTTTCACACTTTAAACAAGAGATGTGGCGTGGATAATTTAACTGTCCGCAGGGAACACCATCTACAGAAGAAGTGTACTGGATGTCACTGATATTTTAGGGATGCGTACACTTTACACAGGAGATGTGGCGCAGCTAATCTCACTGTCTGCCTCAGACACCGTCTACTGAAAAAGTACACTGGACGTCACTGATATTTTAGGGATGCGCACACTTTAAACAGGAGATGTGGCACGGATAATTTAACTGTCTGCAGCGTCCTATCACACGGTATTTTGCGCAGGATGCGCAAAAAATATATATTGCTGTTGTCACACACAAAAAGCCTTAAAAGGACTTTTGGGTCTCTGAAAAGATATTTGTATAAAAATCTTCCTATTACACTCCCTACACTGTCTGTCCCTTCCTATGCACAGCTCTCCTTAATACTGAGCAATTTAGCGCAGGCTGCGCTGCAAAAATATATTGCTGCTGTCACACACAATAGTCCTTACAAGGACTTTTGGGTCTCTGAAACGTTTTTGTACGCTTATAATATTCGATTACACTCTCTACACTTTCTGTCCCTTCCTATCCTCAGCTCTCCATGACTTAGAATGAGCCGAACACGTGTCATCGGGTGCTATATAGCACCCGATAATGTTTTCCGGCCAGCCAATCACTGTAATGCCAGTAGCCAACATGGCTACTGGCATTACAGTGAGGGCAGTACTGACCTACACGTTTATTGGCTGCTTAGCAGCCGCAAAACTTACTGGGAGGAGGCTCGAGCATTGTGCTCCAGCACATGCAGTAAATGTCTTATATTTGTGTGACTGTGTACCAAAGACGTTATTTTCCATTTAGAAAAAGTTTTTTTTAAGCCTCATAATACAATGTCTGGAAAATGTGTGTAAAACAGAATACCCATGCCTCATCATCCAAGAGTCAGAATTTATTTATTAGCAGCTTAGCTATCTGGCCAGTAGTAGCAGTGGAAGCAATAGTAGTAGTAGTAGAAGTAGTAGTAGTAGTAGCACTTGTGGTGGTGGTGGTACAGTGATGGCAGTTGGAGCAAATACAGAGGAGAGAATTGGCAGGGGGCTAAGGAGTCCATGATGACACAGTCTACTAAAAGTGACGGGGAGGGTAAGAACTATGGTAATAATTGCTTTTTGAACAGAACATCCATCAGGGTGCTGAGGAGGAAGAGAAGAAGATGTCTGAGGAAAAGGGTGGTATGTAGGGATGAGCGAACTCGAACTGTATAGTTCGGGTTCGTACCGAATTTTGGGGTGTCCGTGACACGGACCCGAACCCGGACATTTTCGTAAAAGTCCGGGTTCGGGTTCGGTGTTCGTCGCTTTCTTGGCGCTTTTGTGACGCTTTCTTGGCGCTTTTTGAAAGGCTGCAAAGCAGCCAATCAACAAGCGTCATACTACTTGCCCCAAGAGGCCATCACAGCCATGCCTACTATTGGCATGGCTGTGATTGGCCAGAGCACCATGTGACCCAGCCTCTATTTAAGCTGGAGTCACATAGCGCCGCCCGTCACTCTGCTCTGATTAGCGTAGGGAGAGGTTGCGGCTGCGACAGTAGGGCGAGATTAGGCAGATTAACTCCTCCAAAGGACTTGATTAACTGATCGATCTGCAGCTGTGGATCATTGAGCTGCTGATCCTCAATTGCTCACTGTTTTTAGGCTGCCCAGACCGTTTGTCAGTCACATTTTTCTGGGGTGATCGGCGGCCATTTTGTGTCTTGTGGTGCGCCAGCACAAGCTGCGACCAAGTGCATTTAACCCTCAATGGTGTGGTTGTTTTTTGGCTAAAGCCTACATCAGGGTGAAGCTGTCACACCAAGTGCATTTAACCAGCAATAGTCTGTTCATTTTTTGGCCATATACAAAATCAGGGGCAAGCTGCGCCTGTCACCAAGTGCATTTAACCCTCAATGGTGTGGTTGTTTTATGGCTAAAGCCTACATCAGGGTGAAGCTGTCACACCAAGTGCATTTAACCAGCAATAGTCTGTTCATTTTTTGGCCATATACAAAATCAGGGGCAAGCTGCGCCTGTCACCAAGTGCATTTAACCCTCAATGGTGTGGTTGTTTTTTGGCTAAAGCCTACATCAGGGTGAAGCTGTCACACCAAGTGCATTTAACCAGCAATAGTCTGTTCATTTTTTGGCCATATACAAAATCAGGGGCAAGCTGCGCCTGTCACCAAGTGCATTTAACCCTCAATGGTGTGGTTGTTTTCTGGCTAAAGCCTACATCAGGGTGAAGCTGTCACACCAAGTGCATTTAACCAGCAATAGTCTGTTTATTTTTTGGCCATATACTACATCAGGGGCAAGCTGCGCCCGTCACCAAGTGCATTTAACCCTCAGTAGTGTGGTTGGTCAAGCTGTGACACCAAGTGCATTTAACCAGCAATAGTCTGTTCATTTTTTGGCCATATACTACATCAGGGGCAAGCTGCGCCCGTCACCAAGTGCATTTAACCAGCAATAGTGTGGTTATTTTTTGGCCATATCCCAGTCTAATTCTGTCACTAAATCCATACCGGTCACCCAGCGCCTAAATACTAGGCCTCAAATTTATATCCCGCTAAATCTCTCGTTACCGCTGTCCTGTTGTAGCTGGGAAAGTTATTTAGTGTCCGTCAAAGCACATTTTTTGTTCTGGGTTGAAGTACAATTCCCAATTTAGCAATTTCATAATTTAGTGGTTTCTGCTATATCAGAGCTATTTGAAATCTATCCCTAAAAGGGTATATAATATTCAAGGTGCACATAGGGTCATTCAGAATAACTTCACACACACGCTTCTGTGCATTTCCAAGTCTAATTCTGTCACTAAATCCATACCGGTCACCCAGCGCCTAAATACTAGGCCTCAAATTTATATCCCGCTGAATTTGAATACAATACATTGGGCCAAATAATATATTTGTTGTTGTGGTGAACCATAACAATGAGAAAAACATCTAGTAAGGGACGCGGACGTGGACATGGTCGTGGTGGTGTTAGTGGACCCTCTGGTGCTGGGAGAGGACGTGGCCGTTCTGCCACATCCACACGTCCTAGTGTACCAACTACCTCAGGTCCCAGTAGCCGCCAGAATTTACAGCGATATATGGTGGGGCCCAATGCCGTTCTAAGGATGGTAAGGCCTGAGCAGGTACAGGCATTAGTCAATTGGGTGGCCGACAGTGGATCCAGCACGTTCACATTATCTCCCACCCAGTCTTCTGCAGAAAGCGCACAGATGGCGCCTGAAAACCAACCCAATCAGTCTGTCACATCACCCCCATGCATACCAGGGAAACTGTCTCAGCCTCAAGTTATGCAGCAGTCTCTTATGCTGTTTGAAGACTCCGCTGGCAGGGTTTCCCAAGGGCATCCACCTAGCCCTTCCCCAGCGGTGAAAGACATAGAATGCACTGACGCACAACCACTTATGTTTCCTGATGATGAGGACATGGGAATACCACCTCAGCATGTCTCTGATGATGACGAAACACAGGTGCCAACTGCTGCGTCTTTCTGCAGTGTGCAGACTGAACAGGAGGTCAGGGATCAAGACTGGGTGGAAGACGATGCAGGGGACGATGAGGTCCTAGACCCCACATGGAATGAAGGTCGTGCCACTGACTTTCACAGTTCGGAGGAAGAGGCAGTGGTGAGACCGAGCCAACAGCGTAGCAAAAGAGGGAGCAGTGGGCAAAAGCAGAACACCCGCCGCCAAGAGACTCCGCCTGCTACTGACCGCCGCCATCTGGGACCGAGCACCCCAAAGGCAGCTTCAAGGAGTTCCCTGGCATGGCACTTCTTCAAACAATGTGCTGACGACAAGACCCGAGTGGTTTGCACGCTGTGCCATCAGAGCCTGAAGCGAGGCATTAACGTTCTGAACCTGAGCACAACCTGCATGACCAGGCACCTGCATGCAAAGCATGAACTGCAGTGGAGTAAACACCTTAAAACCAAGGAAGTCACTCAGGCTCCCCCTGCTACCTCTTCTGCTGCTGCCGCCTCGGCCTATTCTGCTGCTGCCGCCTCGGCCTCTTCCTCCGCCTCTGGAGGAACGTTGGCACCTGCCGCCCAGCAAACAGGGGATGTACCACCAACACCACCACCACCACCTCCGTCACCAAGCGTCTCAACCATGTCACACGCCAGCGTTCAGCTCTCCATCTCACAAACATTTGATAGAAAGCGTAAATTCCCACCTAGCCACCCTCGATCCCTGGCCCTGAATGCCAGCATTTCTAAACTACTGGCCTATGAAATGCTGTCATTTAGGCTGGTGGACACAGACAGCTTCAAACAGCTCATGTCGCTTGCTGTCCCACAGTATGTTGTTCCCAGCCGGCACTACTTCTCCAAGAGAGCCGTGCCTTCCCTGCACAACCAAGTATCCGATAAAATCAAGTGTGCACTGCGCAACGCCATCTGTAGCAAGGTCCACCTAACCACAGATACGTGGACCAGTAAGCACGGCCAGGGACGCTATATCTCCCTAACTGCACACTGGGTAAATGTAGTGGCAGCTGGGCCCCAGGCGGAGAGCTGTTTGGCGCACGTCCTTCCGCCGCCAAGGATCGCAGGGCAACATTCTTTGCCTCCTGTTGCCACCTCCTCCTTCTCGGCTTCCTCCTCCTCTTCTTCCACCTGCTCATCCAGTCAGCCACACACCTTCACCACCAACTTCAGCACAGCCCGGGGTAAACGTCAGCAGGCCATTCTGAAACTCATATGTTTGGGGGACAGGCCCCACACCGCACAGGAGTTGTGGCGGGGTATTGAACAACAGACCGACGAGTGGTTGCTGCCGGTGAGCCTCAAGCCCGGCCTGGTGGTGTGTGATAATGGGCGAAATCTCGTTGCAGCTCTGGGACTAGCCAATTTGACGCACATCCCTTGCTTGGCGCATGTGCTGAATTTGGTGGTGCAGAAGTTCATTCACAACTACCCCGACATGTCAGAGCTGCTGCATAAAGTGCGGGCCGTCTGTTCGCGCTTCCGGCGTTCACATCCTGCCGCTGCTCGCCTGTCTGCGCTACAGCGTAACTTCGGCCTTCCCGCTCACCGCCTCATATGCGACGTGCCCACCAGGTGGAACTCCACCTTGCACATGCTGGACAGACTGTGCGAGCAGCAGCAGGCCATAGTGGAGTTTCAGCTGCAGCACGCACGGGTCAGTCGCACTACAGAACAGCACCACTTCACCACCAATGACTGGGCCTCCATGCGAGACCTGTGTGCCCTGTTGCGCTGTTTCGAGTACTCCACCAACATGGCCAGTGGCGATGACACCGTTATCAGCGTTACAATACCACTTCTATGTCTCCTTGAGAAAACACTTAGGGCGATGATGGAAGAGGAGGTGGCCCAGGAGGAGGAGGAGGAGGAGGAGGAAGAGGGGTCATTTTTAGCACTTTCAGGCCAGTCTCTTCGAAGTGACTCAGAGGGAGGTTTTTGGCAACAGCAGAGGCCAGGTACAAATGTGGCCAGCCAGGGCCCACTACTGGAGGACGAGGAGGACGAGGATGAGGAGGAGGTGGAGGAGGATGAGGATGAAGCATGGTCACAGCGGGGTGGCACCCAACGCAGCTCGGGTCCATCACTGGTGCGTGGCTGGGGGGAAAGGCAGGACGATGACGATACGCCTCCCACAGAGGACAGCTTGTCCTTACCCCTGGGCAGCCTGGCACACATGAGCGACTACATGCTGCAGTGCCTGCGCAACGACAGCAGAGTTGCCCACATTTTAACCTGTGCGGACTACTGGGTTGCCACCCTGCTGGATCCACGCTACAAAGACAATGTGCCCACCTTACTTCCTGCACTGGAGCGTGATAGGAAGATGCGCGAGTACAAGCGCACGTTGGTAGACGCGCTACTGAGAGCATTCCCAAATGTCACAGGGGAACAAGTGGAAGCCCAAGGCCAAGGCAGAGGAGGAGCAAGAGGTCGCCAAGGCAGCTGTGTCACGGCCAGCTCCTCTGAGGGCAGGGTTAGCATGGCAGAGATGTGGAAAAGTTTTGTCAACACGCCACAGCTAACTGCACCACCACCTGATACGCAACGTGTTAGCAGGAGGCAACATTTCACTAACATGGTGGAACAGTACGTGTGCACACCCCTCCACGTACTGACTGATGGTTCGGCCCCATTCAACTTCTGGGTCTCTAAATTGTCCACGTGGCCAGAGCTAGCCTTTTATGCCTTGGAGGTGCTGGCCTGCCCGGCAGCCAGCGTTTTGTCTGAACGTGTATTCAGCACGGCAGGGGGCGTCATTACAGACAAACGCAGCCGCCTGTCTACAGCCAATGTGGACAAGCTGACGTTCATAAAAATGAACCAGGCATGGATCCCACAGGACCTGTCCGTCCCTTGTCCAGATTAGACATTAACTACCTCCCCATAACCATATATTATTGGACTCCAGGGCACTTCCTCATTCAATCCTATTTTTATTTTCATTTTACCATTATATTGCAAGGCTACCCAAAGTTGAATGAACCTCTCCTCTGCCTGTGTGCTAGGCCTAAATATATGCCAATGGATTGTTGCAGTGGTGGCTGACGTGAAGCCTCATTCTCTGCTATGACATGCAGACTGATTCTCTGGTGACATGAAGCCAGATTGTCTGTTACGGGACCTCTCTCCTCTGCCTGGGTGCTGGGCCTGAATTTATGACAATGGACTGTTGCAGTGGTGGCTGACGTGAAGCCTGATTCTCTGCTATGACATGCAGACTGATTCTCTGCTGACATGAAGCCAGATCCTCTGTTGCGGGACCTCTCTCCTCTGCCTGGGTGCTGGGCCTAAATTTATGAAAATGGACTGTTGCAGTGGTGGGTGACGTGAAGCCTCATTCTCTGCTATGACATGCAGACTGATTCTCTGCTGACATGAAGCCAGATCGTCTGTTACGGGACCTCTCTCCTCTGCCTGGGTGCTGGGCCTAAATTTATGAAAATGGACTCTTACAGTGGTGGGTGACGTGAAGCCTGATTCTCTGCTATGACATGAAGACTGATTCTCTGCTGACATGAAGCCAGATCCTCTGTTACGGGACCTCTCTCCTCTGCCTGGGTGCTGGGCCTAAATATCTGACAATGGACTGTTGCATTGGTGGCTGACGTGAAGCCTGATTCTCTGCTATGATATGAAGACTGATTCTCTGCTGACATGAAGCCAGATTGTCTGTTACGGGACCTCTCTCCTCTGCCTGTGTGCTAGGCCTAAATATATGCCAATGGATTGTTGCAGTGGTGGCTGACGTGAAGCCTGATTCTCTGCTATGACATGCAGACTGATTCTCTGGTGACATGAAGCCAGATCCTCTGTTACGGGACCTCTCTCCTCTGCCTGGGTGCTGGGCCTAAATTTATGAAAATGGACTGTTGCAGTGGTGGGTGACGTGAAGCCTGATTCTCTGCTATGACATGCAGACTGATTCTCTGGTGACATGAAGCCAGATCCTCTGTTACGGGACCTCTCTCCTCTGCCTGGGTGCTGGGCCTAAATTTATGAAAATGGACTGTTGCAGTGGTGGGTGACGTGAAGCCTCATTCTCTGCTATGACATGCAGACTGATTCTCTGCTGACATGAAGCCAGATTGTCTGTTACGGGACCTCTCTCCTCTGCCTGGGTGCTGGGCCTGAATTTATGACAATGGACTGTTGCAGTGGTGGCTGACGTGAAGCCTGATTCTCTGCTATGATATGAAGACTGATTCTCTGCTGACATGAAGCCAGATTGTCTGTTACGGGACCTCTCTCCTCTGCCTGGGTGCCGGGGCCTAAATATCTGAGAATGGACTGTTCCAGTGGTGGGTAACGGGAAGCCAGATTCTCTGCTATGATATGAAGACTGATTCTCTGCTGACATGAAGCCAGATTGTCTGTTACGGGACCTCTCTCCTCTGCCTGGGTGCTGGGCCTAAATTTATGAAAATGGACTCTTACAGTGGTGGGTGACGTGAAGCCTGATTCTCTGCTATGACATGAAGACTGATTCTCTGCTGACATGAAGCCAGATTGTCTGTTACGGGACCTCTCTCCTCTGCCTGGGTGCCGGGGCCTAAATATCTGAGAATGGACTGTTCCAGTGGTGGGTGACGGGAAGCCAGATTCTCTGCTATGGAACCTCTCTCCAATTTATTTTGGTTAATTTTTATTTATTTAATTTTTATTTTAATTAATTTCCCTATCCACATTTGTTTGCAGGGGATTTACCTACATGTTGCTGCCTTTTGCAGCCCTCTAGCCCTTTCCTGGGCTGTTTTACAGCCGTTTTAGTGCCGAAAAGTTCGGGTCCCCATTGACTTCAATGGGGTTCGGGTTCGGGACGAAGTTCGGATCGGGTTCGGATCCCGAACCCGAACATTTCCGGGATGTTCGGCCGAACTTCTCGAACCCGAACATCCAGGTGTTCGCTCAACTCTAGTGGTATGTGTGGTGGCAATAAAGAGTGGAGGCAATATACAGCCAAAACTTGCAAAAGAACTGCCAGAGCCAGATATGCTTATATTGTGGTCGTCCCTGGAACTGTTGATAACGCTGATAACAGAGCAACTCCTGTATGGTGTTTTCAGTGCCGTTGCAAGGATTTTTGCCAACACAAGTGAATCCAGCAGCTGGATTCTCCTCTGTATGGTCCTATAAGACGCACCAGCCCATAAGATGCACCTAGGTTTTAGAGGAGGATAATAAGAAAAAAATATTTAGCTTTACACCTCAGGTCAGACCAGCAATCAGACCCCCAATGTTAATAAGATCTCAGCTCACAGCCCCAATCAGACCCCCAATGTTAATCAGACCTCAGATCAGACCCCCAAAGTTAATCAGACCTCAGATCAGACCCCCAATGCCTCATATCATCCCCCCATGTCATCCATCATCCCCCCATGTCAGCCATTATGCCCCCATGTCAGCCATCAGCCCCCATGTCAGCCATCAGCCTCCCATGTCATCCATCAGCCCCCCATTGTCAGCCATCATGCCCCCATGTCAGCCATCATGCCCCCCATGTCAGCCATCAGCGCAAATAAAATTTAAAAAAATAACTTACCTCTCCTGCTCCTGGATGACGACACTCCTCACCACCAGCGCTCTCTCTCTTCTTCCTGGTTCTCGGCTGTCAGCTGTGAAGGCTGCGCACAGTGAGGTCACATGGTGTGCAGCTGAGTGGAGGGCCAGGAAGCGGTGAGTACAGACCCTTCACCACTTCCCGGTCCTCCAGTACTAATAAAGCGCTTCCAAAATGGAAGCACTTCATTAGTATTTGCCCCATAAGATGCAGGGGTATTCCCCCCCCCCCACTTTGGGGGGGGGGGGGGGAATAGCGTCTTATAGGGCGGAAAAAATAAAATAAAATAAAGTTTCATTTTTCCGCCCCCCGTCTCTGTGCCTGCTTGGTCTACCTTATTATAGCACCGGGCCTGGGTATTTTTTCTCCACAAGACTATCACATGAAACCACAGCTGTGTCTAAGATCTAAAATAAGCAGTGAGCAATTAAACACAGACATAAGTACCAGGGCTATATTACAGTACTTTAGCGGCATCACCGGATGCTTTGGGAAACAGAACTGCTCAACATTCCCAATCAGAACAAGTCTGTTCTACTTCTATTGATCTTCTTTGTAGTCATTGCAGTGTCCTTGTCATCATCAGCAACCTCTTTTTCTCCTGCTCAGACTCCACCTCATTGTCCACCACTCGATCGTGAGACATCCATAACAGAATGTGTGACCATTAAAAAACTATTTTCGACCAGCAATTAGCCTATCTGCAAGCTAAACCCGCACCTGACCAAGTTGCCGGCTGTTCAGTTGCTGATGTACCACTTACTTGTGATAATTGTCGCACAGTTCTCCGCTTTCACCAACATTTAATTTTGCTGTATGATATTCATAATTCTGCCCAGCTGTTCATTTTATTTCCCCCCAAACAATTGTTTGCAATTGGAATTCTCACTGTGCAGTAAGCTCCTACATGTATAACCCCCCATCTGCCACAGTAGCAGGGCTGAGCGTCACTCCCCCTCCTTATTATTACTTGTGTAAAGCCAAGTATTGCCATGCATAAAGCCGTGAATGATTTTGTCATACACCAGGCTACCTAAACAGAAAGCATGTGTTGCTTCAAGGTCAGTCAGTGGTATCTCACCACATTTCTTGTAGGCAACCAGTAGCGCCCCACTCTCTCCTCTCATGGTGTACCAACTTTGGACTCTTTTACACACAAGCGGCACAGTGCCTGAAGAAGGCTGATCATATCAGCTGAAAATGTTTGCACAAAAAAGCCGCACTTTATTTGCATTCAAATAAACAAAATTTGCATTTCAACTACATTCTATTGGCTCTGATTTACAATATTTAGCTCATCAGATACGACCACCCTGCAACTGTTCCCTGTTGGGGACCCACAAAGAGAAAATCCCATGGAGAAGGAGGATGAAAATGAAGAGCTACCACTGGAGAAGAAGGAGATGGAAGAACAGGAGGATGATGATGACACCGGCCACAATATCCAATCATCTTGGGGGGGGGGGGGGGGCAGAGCAGAAAAAGGTTGGATTCTTGGGATCATTGGCCAGAATGGCGAGCTGTATGCTTTTTTGCGATTTTAAGAGCATTTAGAGCAACTTTGGTTCATGTAGAATTAAATTGGATCCTATGAAACTTTTGGAAAAATTCTGCGAACAAGAAACAAACTGAATCTCTAATTGTCTGCTTAGCTCTACTGTAAATGCATGCGTTCATGTTTCTAGCTGAATGTCTGATATGACAGTTCTTCTCACCTAAAGCCATTATTGTATTTGTTTAGCCAAAATAACATAGATTCTGCGCACCCTGGCTTGAAGTTAATCTAGTCTTCAGGCATCATGTCAGTTACTGTATCGGTTTTCATGTACCATCTGTGTATATTACTTTATTAGATTAAGAAGCTATGATGATAAATTTGCAGTGAAGCAGAAATACATCAAGTCTTTTAATCCAGGCTTGAAAATGTCCCAAAAGATACGCTCAATGCACTTATTCTATCATGACAGGCATGATGGAAATGCCCCATTGAGTTAATTGCATCGATTGAGATAATCAATAAAATATAGTAATTGTTTGTCCCTGAAACTCCCTGCCCATAGCACACAGTTAGAATCCTTGTTCACATTCTATTAAATAGGGCAGTGGAAGAAGTGTAGCGGAGGAGGTGAAGTCACACTGTTCCAGAAGCATTGCAGTAAAAAGCAGCCCTTGTGTTGTAAGCGTAAACACAAAAGAGAGGAGAGTTCAGGTCCAGCCTGGATAGATTCCAAAAGGATAATTCTGTTATTTGTGTGGTGACAATATATCAATAGAAGGAAAGGCTACCTAGGATCAGATATTGCACCTTTGAAAGAAACTAGCCTTTCCACTGTGTATCTTGCCCTCTATCATTATCTACTCCTGACTGTTGAGTGTTACATCTAACAAACAGGTGCAGCAAACCTGATAACTGTTGACTTATACTGGGGCATTTTATCGATTTCTGTTTAGATGGTTATAACCTTCTTTCTGTAATCCATTAAGTGATATATATATATATATATATATATATATATATATATATAGTATCTCACACAAGTATTTTATTATATCTTTTCATCGGACAACACTAAAGATCTGACACTTTAATACAATGTAAAATAATCAGTGTCCATCTCGTATAACAGTGTAAATTTGGTGTGCTCTTAAAATAACTCAAATGCATTTATACAGACCCAGTTAGCAGGTGGGCGGGCGTATTATTACAAACATTTTATTTACTTATAGACTGACGTACTTAGTGGTGAAATTCTTTATGTGACACTGGCTTTTTTACTGAAAATGTATGGGTGAATGTACACCTTCTTTTGCGGTATGGAACGACTTACTTAGTGGTGAAATTCTTTATGTGACTCTGGCTTTTTTTCTGAAACTGTATGGGTGAATGTACACCTCCTTTTGTGGTATGGACCGAAGTACTTAGTGGTGAAATGTTTTATGTGACATTGGCTTTTTTTCTGAAAATGTATGGGTAAATGTACACCACCTTTTGCGGTATGGAACAAATTACTTAGTGGTGAAATTCTTTATGTGACACTGGCTTTTTTTCTGAAAATGAATGGGTAAATGTACACCGCCTTTTGCAGTATATACTGAAGTACTTAGTGGTGAAATTCTTTGTGTCACACTGGCTTTTTTTCTGAAACTGTATGGGTGAATGTACACCTACTTTTACAGTATGGAATGACTTAATTAGTGGTGAAATTCTTTATGTGACACTGGCTTTTTTTTGGAAAATGACAGGCAGAGGAAGAGGTAGGCCATTCCACAGGGGTGGTCAGGGTCGGGCAGGTGCTCCAGGCTGGAGCCTAAGTGGGAAGTTGGAGAAGGTGTGTGCGATTACATCAAAGGACGCACTAGAGTTGGTCAAGTGGCTCACTCAGCCTTCCGCTTCTGCACTCTCCTCATCCGCTGTATCTGCACCCCCAAAGACACCACCACCACCAAAGCCCCTCCAATCGAGTCAGAGGAATTATTTTCTCATCCATTCCCAGACCTTACTAATGCGCAGCCATTCTTGGCATCGGATGAGAAAGAGGAGGTAGCAACGGCCGCCACCCAGCGGAGTCACATCAGTACCCATATCAGCCCAAGGAGGGTGGTCCCTGCTGTTGCTGCCTACTCCGAAATCTCTAATGTCAGTGGTATTGAAGGTGATGTGGGTGCCCACAAGAGAGGGAGATGAGGGGAGTTCAGAGGGAGAGACAGAGCAGCAGATAGGGAGGAGAAGCAGGCAGAGCTACACCGCTGAGCGGCAAATGTATTTTTTTCTTTTTGAGCTAATACACATCACAAAAGGCTTAACAAGAAATAACTGCACTGCAGAGCAGGAAAGGGTATTTTTTTTCTTTTTGTGCTAATACACGTCACAAAAAGCTTAACAAAAAATAACTGCACTGTTGAGCGGCAAATGTATTTTTTCTTTTTGCACTAATACTCGCCACAAACGCTTACCATATCTAGGACCAGATTCTGGTGGTGCACTATTAGCTTGGATGAGCTGGCTACCAGATAGTTTTGTTAAGAGGGGTAGTGTAATAGGACTGCTAATAATACTGTGGGGGCGCTACTAGGTGTCATTAGTACATTACGAGCACACCACTGAAGTCCAGATCCATAGGTTTTACTGTGTGGTTATATATGGTTTACACACCAGACATTGTAAGCCCTCTTTAAGGCCCCTTTCACACGGGCGAGTATTCCTCATGGATGTGATGCGTGAGTTGAACGCATTGCACCCGCACTGAATCCCGACCCATTCATTTCTATGGGGCTGTTCACATGAGCTGTGATTTTCACGCTGAAAATCGCAGCATGCTCTATATTCTGCGTTTTTCATGTAACACAAGCCCCATAGAAATGAATGGGGTTGCGTAAAAGTCGCAAGCGTCTGCAAGCAAGTGGTGCAATTTTTAAGCAGGGTTGCTAGGCGACGATCGGGATGGAGACCCGATCGTTATTATTTTCCCTTATAACATGGTTATAAGGTAAAATAATAGCATTCTGAATACAGAATGCATAGTAAAATGGCGCTGGAGGGGTTAAAAAATAAATAAATAATTTAACTCACCTTAGTCCACTTGCTCGCGTAGCCGGCATCTCCTTCTTTCTTCATCTTAGCTGTGTGTAGCAACAGGACCTTTGGTGACGTCACAGTCATCACATGATCCATCACATGATCTTTTACCATGGTGATGGATCATGTGATGACCGGAGTGACGTCACCACAGGTCCTGTTGCTACACAGAGCTAAGATGAAGACAGAAGGAGATGCCGGCTATGCGAGCAAGTGGACTAAGGTGAGTTAAATTATTATTATTATTATTATTATTATTTTAACCCCTCCAGCGCTATTTTACTCAGCATTCTGTATTCAGAATGCTATTATTTTCCCTAGAGGGCTGCAAATGTCATCAACATGTGGTTAAGAGCATGGCAAGTGCTCTGTAAACAAATGTGGATAGGGAAATGACTTAAAATAACATAAAATACGTAAAAATAGAAAAAAAAATCTTGATCTAGGAGGACCAGGTCCATATGGAGCAGGAGTTTGAGGAGGGGGTGGATGTGGCGGTGTAGGTGGAAGTGGCGATGGAGGAGAAGGAGGTAGCCTACACTGCTTTTTGTTTTAAAATGTATATATTTTTTTTTAAATTAGGGTACACCCCAGAACATTGTGAAATATAACCCTCCATTCGTGCTAAACACACGTTCAGATAATACACTGGCTGGGCAGGCCAGCACCTCCAAGGCGTAAAGGGCAAGCTCAGGCCATGTGCCCAATTTGGAGACCCAGAAGTTGAAGGGGGCAGGCCCGTCATTCAGTACGTGTAGGCGTGTGCACACATACTGCTCCACCATGTTGGTGAAATGCTGCCTCCTGCTAAGACGTTCCATATCAGCTGATGATGCTGGTTGTTGTGGCGTGCTGACAAAGCTTTTCCACATTTAGGCCATGCTAACCCTGCCTTCTGAGGTGCTAGCGGTGCCCCAGCTGTGTTGGCGACCTCTTCCTCATCCTCTGCCTTAGCCTTGTGCTTCCACTGTGCCCCCACTGTCACGTGGGAATGTCACCAGCAGCGCGTCTACCAGCGTGCGCTTGTACTCGCGCATCTTACGATCAGGCTCCAGTGAGGGTATTAAGGACGGTACGTTGTCCTTGTAACGGGGATACAGCAGCATGGCCACCCAATAATCAGCACAAGTTAGAATGTGGGCAACTCAGCGGTCGTCGCGGAGACACTGCAGCATGTAATCGCTCATGTGTGCCAGGCTGCCCAGAGGCAACGAAAAGCTGTCCTCTGTGGGAGGTGTATCGTCTGTGTCCTCTGTATCCCCCCATCCACGCACCAGTGATGGCCATGAGCTGGTCTGGGTGCCACCCTGCTGTGAACATGGTTCCCCTTCCTCCATCTCCTCCTCTTCATCCTCCACCGCGTCATCCTCCAGAACTGTGCCCTGGCTGGAGGATAACCTCGGAGCCACTTGGGAATGACTAGCCAGAAACCCTACGAAATGATCCCTCTTCCTCCTCCTCCTCCTTTGCCACATCCTCTTCCATTATCGCCAGGAGCGTTTTTTCAAGGAGGCATAGTGGGATAGTGATGCTGAGAACGGCGTTATCGGCACTGGCCATGTTGGTGGAGTACTCAAAACAGCGGAATAAGGAACACAGGTCTCGCATGGAGGCCCAGTCATTGGTGGTGAAGTGGTGCTGTTCCGCCGAGCGACTCATCCGTGCGTGCTGCAGCTGAAACTTCACTATCGCCTGGTGCTGCTCGCACAGTCTGGCCAGCATGTGCAAGGTGGAGTTTCACCTTGTGGGCACATCGCATATGAGGCGGTGAGCAGGAAGGCCGAAGTTACGCTGCAGCACTGACAGGCAAGCAGCAGCAGGGTGAGAATGCCAAAAGCGCGCACAGACGGACAGCACTTTATGCAGCAGCTCTGACATATAGGGGTAAGTTTTAAGGAATCTCTGCACCACCAAATTCAGCACATGTGCCAGGCAAGGATTGTGCGTCAAACTGGCTGGTCCCAGAACTGCTATGAGATTTTGCCCATTATCGCACACCACCAAGCCAGGCTTGAGGCTGACTGGCACAAACCACTCATCGGTCTGTTGTTCAAGGCCCGTCCACAGCTCCTGCACGGTGTGGGGTTTGTCCCCCAAACAGATAAGTTTTAAAACTGTGCTGAAGTTGGTGGTGAAGGTGTTACGCTGACCGGATGAGGAGCTGGTAGAGGATGAGGAAGCAGAGTAGGAGGAGGAAGCAACATGAGGCAAACTGCAGCGCCCTGAAATCCTCGATGGTGGAAGGACATGCACCAAACTGCTATCCGCCTCAAGCCCAGCTGCCACTGCATTTACCCAGTGTGCTGTTATGGAGATATAACGGCCCTGACCGTGCTTACTGGTCCACGTATCCGTAGTCAGGTGCACTTTGCCACAGATGGCGTTGCGCAGTGCACACTTGATTTTGTCCCCTACTTGATTGTGCAGGGAAGGGATTGCTCGCCTTGAAAAGTAGTGGTGGCTGTGCACGACGTACTGTGGGACAGCCACCGCCATAAGGCCTTTAAAACTATCCGTCTCCATCAGATGGAGAGACAGCATTTTAAAGGCCAGTAATTTAGAAATGCTGGCATTCAGGGCTAGGGATCGCTGGTGGGTAGGGGGGAACTTCCTCTCCTATCCAGCGTTTGGGAGATGGAGAGCTGAATGCTTCCGTGGGACATTGTGGAGATGCTTGGTGACCCAGGTGTTGGTGTTGCTGGCAGATCCTCTGTTTGTGTGGTGGCAAGTGGCACTGTCACTCCAGAGGTGGATGAAGAGGCCGAGACTGCAGCATAAGAGGAAGCAGGAGGAGCCAGAGACCTTTCTTGGTTTTTGAGGTGTCTACTCCACTGCAGCTCGTGCTTTGCACTTAAATGCCTGGTCGTGCAGGTTGTGCTCAGGTTGAGAACGTTTATGCGTCGCTTCAGGCTCTGATTGCACAGCGTGCAAACCACTCATGTCTTGTCGTCAGCACATTTTCTGAAGAACTGCCACCCCAGGAAACTCCTTGGAGCTGGCTTTGGTGTGATCGGTCCTTTGCTGCGGTGGGCAGTAGCAGGCATACTGTCTAGAGGACGACCGCTCCACTTTTGCACCCTGCTCCCTCTTCTGCTGTGCTGGTGGCTCTGTGCGACCACCGCCTCTTCCTCTGAACTACATCAGTCACTCGCATGACCTTGATTCCAAGTGGGGTCGAGGACCTCATCTTCCTCCACATCATCTTCCACCCAGTCTTCACCCCTGCCTTCTTTGTCGGTCTGCACACTTTTGAAAGCCCCAGCAGTTTATAACCTGTGTTTCGTCATTATCCGAGACGTGCTGCGATGGTCCTCCCATGTACTCATCTTGAAACATAAGTGGTTGGGCATCGGTGCACTCAATCTCTTTCACTTCTGGGGCAGGGCTAGGTGGATGGCCCTGGGAAACCCTGCTAACAGAGTCATCAAAAAGCAGAAGAGACTGCTGCATGACTTGGGGCTCAGACTGCTTGGCTGATTTCCAAGGGGGTGAGGTGAAAGACTGATGGACATTGGCTGCAGGTGCCAATTGTGGTCTTTCAGCAGGAGACTGGGTGGGAGACAATGTGAAGGAACTGGATCCACTGTCAGCAACCCAATCTACTATCGCCTATACTTGTTCAGGCCTCACCATTCGCAGAGCAGCATTAGGCCCGACCAAATACCGATGCAGGTTTTGTAGCCTACTCGCACCTGAGGAAGGGGTTTCACTTGTGTGTGTAGGTGACACAGACCAACCACATCCTCTCCCTGCAACAGGAGCTCCACTGGCAGCACCACGACCTGGGCCATGTCCCTTATTTGATGCTCTCCTCATATTTTTTCAAATTTAGGATCCTAAAGTGCCCTAAGTGGGTGTTTAATTAATAGTAGAATAGAACGACAGTATGTAAAGGGTGTATCTCACATGTCCTGAACCAGGCTAGGCCTAAATAAAATATTTTTTTGCCCAAAATGGCTGTATTTCAAATACCTAATTCAAACCCCTGTATGTAGAGGTAGTATCTCAGAAGGCTTGAACCTCTGTAGGCGTGAAGTATGGTAAATATATCTTTGCACAAAATGGCTGTATTTCAAATGCCTAATTCAAACTCCTGTATGTAGAGGTGGTATCTCACAGGGCCTGAATCTCTGTAGGCCTGAAGTAAATATATCTTTGCACAGAAAGGCTGCATTTCAAATGACTGTATTTCAAATGCCTGATTAAAACCCCTGTATGTAGAGGGTGTATCTCACAGGGCCTGAACTAGTGTAGGCCTGAATTCAATATTGGTGCACCAAATGTCGGTATTTAAAACCTCTGAATGTAACCCAAATGTATTAAGGGTGTATCTCACAATGACATCTGCATCAAAGGCTGCCAACAAATGTGCCCAAATGAGTGTTTGTTTAAAAACTGAATTTGACAGCAGTATATAAGCCTGTAATTTCACACGTGCTGATGCTGCATGGCCTGAAAATAGTGTTTTTTTGTCAAAGGAGTGTGTTTTTCAAACCACAGAAAATGTTGGGTGTATTTCTACCTTAAATTGCACACTGACTAATACAGATGTTGTAGATTGCCCCAAAAAGTTTTTTTTTGATAACAGAATATGAAAGCTCAAAAACACAAAATGCAATCACACTCTGCAACCAGCACTCTGCCCTGCCTTTATGCTGGATGTTGAATAAGGCATTGGTGTACATTTTGGCCAAAGCGTAATAAGCCACTCACCACGTCAAGGTCGCCTTAATGAGTGGTCCCTAACACTAGTTACTACCTTTTATGGGCCATGACAGCCACACAAAGTCCAGGGAGCGCAGGTACAGCATGCACGCCAAGCACACTCTGCTATTAAACTTGAATTTAACACTTGCAGATCTGGAAAATACTGTTTTTGGAAAAAAAAGGGTGTTTTTCAAACCTCAGAAAATGATGGGTGTATTTCTAGCTTAAATTGCACACCGACTAATCCAGATGTTGTAGTTTGCCCCCCAAAAATTATGATTTGCAATGTCCCAAAAGCTCAGATGCAGTGCTGGTGCACTGAGCATGCATAAAATGGCCGCCGCCACCCACCTAACTAACAGAATTCTAAAAGTTAGTATTTTGTGGTCAATGGCCTCAGGGCAGGGTAAAATGATAGTGCCCTGCACCCACACAACTATTTCTCTGTAGCTCGCTGAGTTAGATTCTCTCCTATTCTCTCCCTGAAATCACCAGTCCAGCTGCCACCTCTCCCTACACTTGTAACAGCAGAGTGGCTTGCAGCGCTACGTGACCCAAGCTTATATAGAGGCTGGGTCACATGGTGCTCTGGCCAATCACAGCCATGCCATTAGTAGGCATGGCTGTGATGGCCTCTTGAGGCAAGTAGTATGACGCTTGTTGATTGACTGCTGTGCAGCCTTTCAAAAAGCGCAAAGAAAGCGCCCGAACACCGAACCCAAACCCAAACTTTTACAGAAATGTTCGGGTCTGGGGTCCAAAAATCCTATAGTTCGGTACGAACCCGAACTTTACAGTTAGGGTTCGCTAAACCCTATCCACAAGACATTTTCCCAGAAGGATTTTGGCTTACTCAGTTTCATTTTTGCTAAATGTAGTCTTGCTTTTTTATGTCTCTGTGTCCTCCTGGGTCTCCTGCCATAGCGTTTCATTTCATTTAAATGTCGATGGATAGTTCACGCTGACACTGATGCTCCCTGAGCCTGCAGGACAGCTTGAATATATTTGGAACTTGTTTGGGGCTGCTTATCCACCATCTGGTCTATCCTGCATTGACACCTTTCATCAATTTTTCTCTTCCATCCACACCCAGGGAGATTAGCTAAAGTGCCATGGGCTGCACATTTCTTGATAATGTTGCGCACTGTGGACAAAGGCAAATCTAGATCTCTGGAGATGGACTTGTAGCCTTGAGATTGTTGATATTTTTCCACAATTTTGGTTCTCAATTCCTCAGACAGTTCTCTTCTCTTTCTGTTATCCATGCTTAGTGTGGCGCACACAGAAACACAATGCAAAGACTAAGTGAACTTCTCTCCTTGTTATCTGCTTTCATCTGTGATTTTTATATTGCCCACGCCTGTTACTTGCCCCAATACAAACAAAGGGAATAAACATGTGTATAGCAAAACATGTGTTACTGAAATAATTTTCTGTGAGAAAAATTTCAGGGTGCCAACATTTTCGGCCATGACTCTACACATACACTGACAACCATTAGGCCTCTTTCACATGGGCGTCATGTTTTTTTGCCGGATGCGTTCAGGGTGCGTTCAGTGAAAAGCTTGCGATTTTTCATGCAAGTGCTGTCAGTTCATTATGCGATTGCCTCGCGTTCTTGCATTTTTCCTGTGCGTGTGACATCCGGATGGCATGCGTTTTTTTCCACGCGTGTGAAAAAAAACTGATCAATCCACTACATTCACCTGTAACTGCAAACACAATATAAATACCCCCAGCATGCATTGTTTTGTTGGACAGCTCCATTTTTGGGTGGAGTGGTTTGTGTGTTGATTGGTGTGTGTGTTTGTTAGTGGATTATCCTTTGCAGGATGTCCACTTTCACCCTGTCATCCACTGACCATGTGTTTTTGCACTGGCTGGTCTCCCGCTGTTTTGGAGAGCAGCCCGAAATGATTGAGGAGGAGCCGCGGAGGAAGCGCATGTGGGTGCATCCTATACTTTCGCAGCGTGCCAGCAAAGGTATCTTTGGTGGCTTGTACGCTGAGCTCCGTGCACACCCTCCAAAGTTTTTTAATTATTGCCGCATGTCGGTGTCTACGTTTGATCGTCTGTTGGAGGAGTTGAGGCCTTCCTTAACTTTTCAGGACACCAATATGCGGCGGAGTGTGTCACCTGAAGAACGGCTTATTATTACTTTAAGGTAAGACTATATATATTCTCAGACTAAATACTTTAATGCCACCCTGTTTTCTAATACATAGTTGTTAGGTCAATGGCCTATGTATTCTAAACTTTTCATATTATATGCCTGAGTGCGTAAATGAAGTAGACCTGTATTTAAACTCCCTTATTTTTAGTGATAAACTGTGTGTGGCTAGATTAGTCACACCATAATCCAGTTCCGCAGGGGTTAATAATTCAAATGCAGCATGTAATGATGAGGACACTTCACCTGTGTGTGTATATGTTAATTGTCTTGAACTTTAGGAATATAAATCATGTGTTTAAAAAATATACCACTATGTGCTTGTTTCATTTATATTTACCAGCCACTTTTCCATTAAATAATGTCAAGTAATGTGCTAGATTAAAAACATGCTATGAAAGTATCTAATTCAAATTTTTTATTTTTTTTTGTCTTTTCAGATATATGGCGACTGGTAATTCTTTTTCGTCTTTGCATTTTGCTTTTCAAATGGGCACTTCTACAATTGCTTGCGTGGTACGGGCTACATGTGCCGCCATTTGGTTGACACTGAAGGCTTGAGTGCTGCCACAACCAACCAGGCAGCAGTGGCTTGATATAGCCCATGGCTTCCAGGAGAGGGCTCAATTTCCTAATTGTATTGGTGCCCTTGGCGGGAAGCACATACGGGTTAAGAAGCCACCGAACTCAGGGTCCCAATACTGAAGGGGGGACTGCTGAAAGGGGTTAATAACTACTGTGAAGCCCCCCTCCCCCCGTGGATGGGGACTTAGCTTCATGGGTGGGACTTTGCTTCACGGGGGCATTGTACAGTGGGCTTGTGCCCCAGATGTTTTCAGACACTAGCAACTCCCCTTCCCCTGCCAACAAAAATATGTGGTAATTGTGGTAGTATAGCTGTAGCAGGGATAACCCACACACTCAGAAATATAAGGTCTATACTCATCGTGTTAACTTTAACCAAAACGACGAAAAAAACAACAACTTGTTTACACAATTATTAGACATCTTATGTCCCATAGAGCATGTGGGTTAACCCTGCTACATTATTTACCTAGGTATCCATACCATCAATCTTACTCAACTTGTCATTTTAATCTCCTACTTTTGGTTAAGAAAGGAGCAATGTGAATGTTTGCTATTGCAAACTATGACATTTCACATTGATCCATTCAAACCATTCACAGTACCTAAAAATTCGACATACAGTGCGTATAGCTTAGTGTGTATAATGGACTTACGGACGCAGATCCATGACTGCGCGAAGGGACATTAGCTGCTCCCGGAAGAGGTATTTTCTTGGGGGGACCAGCCCCGCTCCGCCCCTGCTTTTTAATTTCCTTGCGGAATTGGTCACGGCAGCTCCGCCAACGATTCTTGACATCTTCAACTGGTAATAGAAAGGCAAGAAAGGAACATGTATCAATTTCTAAAGTGATAGGTAGACTAACGTATAACAAGGCATATATACTGGGGAGGACAACATGTATACATTGTTAACTTACTTAAATTCTTGCGACGTTGGCCTTTGGTCGTTTCCCATATGGTTGCAAACAGATCCTGGGTAAACTCCACCCAGGCAGCGTCCTTCTTATATCTGTCCTGGTATTCTGGCTTTTCAACATCCATGGCACGTGGAGTTTTTGGCATGTTGACAAGATTTGGCTCCGCGAGGGCTTGAAAAAGCAGCAGACAACTTCTCCCTCATGTAACATAGTACATAAGGCCGAAATAAAACATTTGTCCTTCCAGTTCGGCCTGTCATCCTGCAAGTTGATCCAGAGGAAGGCAAAAAAAAACTGTGAGGTAGAAGCCAATTTTCCTCACTTTAGGGGAATAAAAAATTCCTTCCCGACTCCAATCAGGCAATAAAAATAACTCCCTGGATCAACGACCCCTCTCTAGTAGCTATAGCCTGTAATATTATTACACTCCAGAAATACATCCAGGCCCCTCTTGAATTCCTTTATTGTACTCCTCATCACCACCTCCTCGGGCAGAGAGCTCCATAGTCTCACTGCTCTTACCGTAAACAATCCTCTTCTATGTTTGTGTACAAACCTTCTTTCCTCCAGAAGCAGAGGATGTCCCCTCGTCACAGTCACCGTCCTGGGAATGAATAGATGATGGGATAGATCTCTGTACTGACCCCTGATATATTTATACATATAAATTAGATCTCCCCTCAGTCGTCTTTTTTCTAAAGTGAATAACCCTAATTTTGATAATCTTTCAGGGTACTGTAGTTGCTCCATTCCAGTTATTACTTTAGTTGCCCTCCTCTGGACCCTCTACAGCTCTGCTATGTCTGCTTTGTTCACTGGAGCCCAGAACTGTACACAGTGCTCCACGTGTGGTCTGACTAATGATTTGTAAAGTGGTAGGACTATGTTCTCATCACGGGCATCTATGCCCCTTTTGAAAAAAAATATTTAACAGCTTTGTTTTCTCCTCGTCGCTCTCTGCGACTCCCCCCTCATTACTCTTTAAAGGACCGACACCTTCAGATTTATACTTTTTAACATTTATATAATTGAAGAATATTTTAGGGTTAGTTTTACTCTCTTTGGCAATTAATCTCTAAGTCTCTAGTTTGGCCGCTTTTATTTGTTTTTTACATGTTCTATTTTTTTCCTGTGCTTCCGTGCTACCCTCCTGTTTTAGTGATTTATATGCTTTCTTTTTGTCATTTATTGCTTTCTTTACAGTTCTGTTTATCCACATTGGTTTCTTTTTGTTCCTTAACCTTTTATTCCCATACGGTATGTACCTCTCACAATGAGATTTTAGGATGCTTTTAAAGATATTCCATTTTGTGGCTGTATTTTTATTTGTGAGGACTTTATCCCATTTAGTTAGGCCTATGGCCTCTCTTAGTTGGCTAAATTTAGCTTTTTTGAAGTTTGGTATTTCTGTTCCTCCCTGTAGAAACGCTCTTTTGAATGATAATTGGAAGGTTATTACTTTGTGGTCACTATTTCCCAGGTGTCCCCCAACCTGCACGTCTGTTGTTCTGTCAGGCCTATTGGTTAATACTAAGTCCAGTATGGCCGTCCCTCTAGTCGGGTCCTGAACCAGTTGGGAGAGGTAATTGTTTTTGGTTATTGCCAAGAACCTGTTTCCTTTATGAGATATACAAGTTTCACTTTCCCAGTCTATATCTGGGTAGTTGAAGTCCCCCATAATAACCACCTCATTATGATTTGCCGCCTTGTCAATCTCATTTAGTAGTAGATTTTCTGTGGACTCTGGTATATTAGGTGGTTTATAGTAAACTCCTATTAGTCATTTATTATTGTTTTTAGCGCCATGTATCTCTACCCACAATGACTCCACATGTTCATGTCCCTCACTTATATCTTCACGGAGTGTGGGCTTTAGACCGGACTTTACATAAAGGCATATGTCTCAATAGCCAGCAAGTTGAAGCATTGCAAAAAGGCCTTTCGTTTAGCCCCTCACCTAAGTTTGACAGTTTTCAAATGGACATTGATATACAACAATTTCTTCGCAAGGTGAGGCTGAAAGCACATTTTGCACAACCGGCTCTGCCTATTCAACGTACTGACACTGTACTAGCAGAAACATGCCTGCATCTGAAAGATCTAGGACTCAGTAATAAGTCCACATTCATGCCACCGAAAACGTACCATCCGGTGGAGACATACGCACAGTTAATACTTAAAGAAATAACAGAGCATTTTGACAAGGTAAAGCATGGTGGACTATTCATGACTCCAAACATTACTGTGGAAGAAAAAAGAGCGATCAGGGCTCTTATGGAGGACAATACTCTTATGATAAAACCTGCTGATAAGGGGGGTTCGATTGTGGTGATGGATAGGGAGAAATATATTAATGAGGTCATGAGACAGCTGTCTGATGCTCAAACATACCAATTACTTGATAGAGATCCAGTTTGGAGAATTAAAGAGAAAATTGTTACTATGGTTAAGCATTTTGAAACAGCTGGGATGATCGATTCAGACATGAGTAGATTCTTGATTAAGCAATCCCGTATCACCCCGGTATTATACATTTTACCCAAAGTGCATAAGACCCTTATAGATCCCCTTGGACGCCCTATTGTGTCCTCAGTAGATTCCATTCTTAGTCCATTGGCCATAGTATTAGATAAAGCCCTGACACCACTTGTTAGAAATACTAAATCTTTTCTATCAGATACTCCTCATTTTCTACGATTGATTAATGATTTGGGTCATGTTCCTGAGGACAGCCTCCTTGTGACTATCGACGTTGTGAGTCTTTAAATGTCGATCAGCCACAGGGAGGGGATCCAGGCGGTTTCTAAGATTTTGGAGATCAGCAAATATACTGCATCTTTACGTGATTTTTTTCTACATCTGTTGAACATTGTTCTGAGAGAAAATTATTTTCTATTTGGGGATAATTATTATCTCCAGAAGCGTAGGACCGCGATAGGGTCAAACGTGGCCCCGCCCTATGCAAATATATTCATGGCTGCATTTGAGGAAACATACGTGTATACCAATGAATTATATATTGAGAATATTTTGGTTTGGAAAAGGTTTATTGATGATATTTTTTGCATATGGGCGGGGCCACGTGAGACCCTGGTGGCGTTCATGGATCATCTGAATTCAGCATGCGAGGGTCTACAGTTTACAATGACATGCGATAGAGATAAAGTGAGTTTTTTAGATACATTGGTCATAAAAAACCAGGAAGGTCAATTATCCACTGATCTCTATAGGAAGGAAACGGATCGAAACATCATTTTACATTATTCGAGTGCACACCCCCCTTCTTTAAAAAGGTCTATACCTAAATCTCAATACCAGCGGGTTAGGCGGATTGTTACGGATCCGCTTTTACAGAATCAGAGGCTGGGGGAAATGACTACTAGATTCAGAGAAAGAGGATACCCCCTAGATGTATTATCTAACAGTGGTGCTTGTCAATCAATATTGAGGGTTGAACATAAGAAAAAGGATGATGCTAGGATAGAATTTGTTCATAAATTCCATCCCTTTAATGCATACATTGACAACACTATAAGAAAACACTGGCATTTATTGGGTAAGGCCTATCCAGAGGTCTCAGAATTTAAAAGTTTACCCTTGATCTGTAATAGAAAGAACCCTAGTTATAGGGATATGCTAGTTAAAGCGGACATAGGGGGCACTAAACATCGATTGCGTCAAAGTGTATTATCAACACCACATAAAGGTACATTCCCCTGCCTGCATTGTCTCCAATGTTCACACATCATAAAGGGCTCCACATTCTATCATCCACATACTGGGATTCCGTTTGAAGTAAAAAGTTTTTTTACATGTGAATCTTCAAATGTTATTTATCTGATTAAATTCCCTTGTGGTCTGTTGTACATTGGTGAGGCAATGCAGGCAGTGAGGGACAGAATTAACAAACATAAATCGACTATTAGAACTAAAAACTTACTATTACCTATACCAAGCCACTTTGAAAAGTGCAGACATTCTATTGCTCAACTGAAATTTCAGGTTATAGAGCAGGTGATTAGACCGCGGAGGGGGGGGGTGACATCAATAAGATGTTGCTACGGAGGGAAGCCTTCTGGATCCATACATTGGACACATTACACCCTAGAGGCCTCAATAGGGAATATGAGGTCATGTATCTGTAATAGTATAATTTGGTTATATATTTACAATATATTTATTGTTTATTTCTCAGGTATTGAAAATTTGAACGTTATACAAGAATTTTATCTACACATGTAAGATGAAATATCTATCTAGATGCTTTTTTTCTCTTTTCCTTTTTTCTCTTTTCTGGCTTGTTCATTATTCAATTGATTACACCTGTAACTCTGTAGCCATTCCCTTTTGGGATGGACTTTAGCTCCTGTGTGCGGTGACTGTAGAGCATATATAGTTTATTAAGATTGTATTTGGATTACCTGTTGATGAAGGCACATTGCCGAAACCTGGTCCTGGTCTTTTCATTTATGGAATAAAAGACATCTGCTTTGCACTAAGACACGACTGCTGGGATCCTTTATATATATTGCTGTGGATTGACGTCCTCTCCCGTGCAGCGTGCACTTGAATGTGAGTGCTGGTTTCTCTACACCAAAATTTACATAAAGGCAGACCCCTCCCCCTCTCCGGTTTTGACGATCCTTTCTAAACAGACTGTAACCTTGTACATTAACCGCCCAGTCATAGCTATCATCCAGCCATGTCTCAGTTATTCCCACTATGTCATAGTTCTCCTCACACATCAGTAATTCCAGTTCACCAGTTTTATTAGTCAGGCTTCTGGCATTAGTATACATACAATTTAGAGATTTGTGCATATTTTTTTTTACCCTACACCTTTCCTTCTGAACTGTTCTAGTCCCTCCTTCCATTCCTCCCCCAGTCTCACTACCTTGCCCCCGGTCTCTATCTGCACTATCTTCCCATCCTATAACATAATTACCCTCCCCCCAGTCCCTAGTTTAAACACTACTCCAACCTTCTAGCCATCTTCTTCCCCAACACAGCTGCCCCTTCCCCATTGAGGTGCAGCCCGTCCCTACGATAAAGCCTGTAGCCGATAGAGAAGTCTGCTTAGTTCTCCAGGAACCCAAACCCCTCCTTCCTACACCAGTTCTTGAGCCACTTGTTAATCTCCCGTTGCCTTTCTTGTGTGGCTCGTGGTACAGGCAGTATTTCGGAAAATACTATCTTTGAGGTCCTTGCCCTAAGCTTTTGACCTAAATCCCTGAAATCATTTTTAAGGACTCTCCACCTACCCCTAACTTTGTCATTGGTTCTGATATGGACCATGACCGCTGGATCTTCTCCAGCCCCTCCCAGTAATCTGTCAACCCGATCTGCGATGTGTCGAACTCTAGCACCAGGAAGACAGCACACTGTTCGGCGATCACGGTCTTTGTGACAGATTTACCTATCTGTGCTGCCACAAACCACACGCAGACAGACACAGAGAAAAAAAAAAAACGCCTACTTCCTGTATTATATATCCCAGGATTGTTGCTAAGTAACTTCCGCGAAAAAACGGAACGCAACACATGGAATCCGGATGCATTGCGTTTTTCACCCAGCCCCATTCACTTCTATGGGGCCTGCGTCGCGTGAAAATCGCACAATATAGAGCATGCTGTGATTTTCACTCAACACACAAGTGATGCGTGAAAATCGCCGCTCATGTGCACAGCCCCATAGAAATGAATGGGTCAGGATTCAGTGCGGGTGCAATACGTTCACCGTACGCATCGCACCCGCATGGAAAACTCACCCGTGTGAAAGGGGCCTTAGTACACTTGCAAGCTGCTTCTTCTTCTTGCTCTTGTAGATGTTGAAAAACCTTTGTTTATTTGACCTGCACACATGATCAAAATGTCTTTCAGCTCTCCTGTATACAGCAAGGTCCTGGTACTATTGTGCACAGCATTTTGTCCTGGCTTTTGCTGTAATCTGTGGCAGAAAAACACGAGAAAGCTGCTATGTACAATATGCCCCTTAATTTAGCCTACATCTCTGCATTGTCCTGAATATAATTATGTGCCATATCTGTTTTGGGGAATCTGTGGATGACACACTGTTATGGGGGGATCTGTGGATGACACTGTTATGGGGGGATCTGTGGATGACACTGTTATGGGGGACCTGTGGATGACACTGTTATGGGGGGCCTGTGGATGACACTGTTATGGGGGACCTGTGGATAACACTGTTATGGGGTATCTGTGGATGACACTGTTATGGGGTATCTGTGGATTACACTGTTATGGGGGATTTGTGGATGACACTGTTATGGGGGACCTGTGGATGACACACTGTTATAGGGGATCTGTGGATTGCACTGTTATGGGCATCTGTGGATGAAACACTCTTATGGGGGACCTGTGGATGACATTGTTATGGGGCATCTGTGGATGACACTGTTATGGTCATCTGTGGATGACACTCTTATGGGGGGGTAACAGGGGGAGGAAAGAGAAGAACTTGTGGAGGGGCCAGGGGGTGTACTGGAGCCAGCCAGTCCCCCTTCACAATAGTTATTAACCCCTCAACAGTCCCCCATAGTTTATTAACCCCTTTCAGCAATCCCCAGCGGCCCACAGTACAGACCAGTTAGTACCCAATTTCCCCCCTAGTTATTACAGTGACAGTCCCCCCATTAACAAACTTCCCCCCTTTCATTTTCAGCATACCCCTTTGCAATTTTCCACCAGCACACCATTATTGTCTTTACTGTTGATCTGGTATAGCATGAGTATAAAGCTTAGTTTGCTCAGCATGCATGTTGGTACTTGTAGTCCAGCATGCAGGCGAAACCTACACTCCCTGAGCTTCATGGTTCGCTGTCATGGCATTTAACAGGTTGAACTTAGTGTTAGGTTCTCGTCTTACAGAGATCGCCCTGACGTGCAGCAGGCGAGCTCAAATAATTTTGTACAAAATAATTTGCCAAGCATCTCTAATTTTTAAGCACAGCATTAGCATTACAATACGTTTTTGTACTTTATTTGGTTTGCAGAGAGCTGTTGCATTGTATGTTTTGTTCTATAGATGTTCCCTGCAGTTATATGTAATAGTGTTGATCACAAATATTCTAATCGCTAATTTTTATTGTGAATATCTGCTCTTTGATAATTTGTGAAGATATAGAATATAGTCCATACAAAAGAAGCAGGGGGCGGCACAGTCACGCAAGTACGAAGTCAGTGCAAGGCAATCAATGGATCACTGGGCTGGCGAGGAGGGACACGCTCGGCGGTGCGCGGTGCAAACAGTGGATAGAGTGTGAAACTGAATGTCGGTAAGTAGAAGAAGTATACAGCAGCACTCACCGGTCTGCGGTCAACAGCTTTATTCAGACACAATCAGGCAGGGGGCGGACAAATCAAGCACGCAGTAACAGCGGCGGCCATTTCGCGCTATCTGCGCTTCATCAGGCTGTGCTTCAATGCGTGCCTGCGTCCGTACTCCCTTTAACCTCTGGTGCGGGCCGACGTCATATAAACAGACGAATCGGGCCGCATCTAGGTAAAAAGGGGTTACGTTCCACAAATACAGACATAGAAGGTGCAATAAATCTGCAACAAATAAGCAAAAATTCAGAGACAAAAATGCCAGTACATAAAACACATATGAATAGACAACAACAAGGAAGCTTAATTACAGAAATGGGCTAAGATCATTCCTATCGTTCAATCCAAGTTCTCCTAGTGCTTGTGTACGCAGGATCCACCTGGCTTCCCTCTGCAGGAGGAGGCGGTGTCTATCCCCCCCCTGCAGAGGGGTAGGTACTGTTTCTAGTCCAGAGAATGAAATACAACTAGCGTCCCCGTTGTGGACTTCTTTAAAATGTTGAATAAATCTGGGGCACCCCTTCCCTGTTCTAACTGAATTCAGGTGTTCCCTAAACCTTTCAAACAGGCACCTGATGGTTTTGCCGATATAAAATCGTCCGCAGGGGCACAATAGTAGATACACTACATATGTGCCCCAGATTTATTCAACATGTTAAAGAAGTCCACAACGGGGACGCTAGTTGTATTTCATTCTCTGGACTAGAAACAGTACCTACCCCTCTGCAGGGGGTGGATAGACACCGCCTCCTCCTGCAGAGGGAAGCTAGATGGATCCTGCGTACACAAGCACTAGGAGAACTTGGATTGAACGATAGGAATGATCTTAGCCCATTTCTGTAATTAAGCTTCCTTGTTGTTGTCTATTCATATGTGTTTTATGTACTGGCATTTTTGTCTCTGAATTTTTGCTTATTTGTTGCAGATTTATTGCACCTTCTATGTCTGTATTTGTGGAACGTAACCCCTTTTTACCTAGATGCGGCCCGATTCGTCTGTTTATATGACGTCGGCCCGCACCAGAGGTTAAAGGGAGTACGGACGCAGGCATGCATTGAAGCACAGCCTGATGAAGCGCAGATTGCGCGAAACGGCCGCCGCTGTTACTGCGTGCTTGATTTGTCCGCCCCCTGCCTGATTTTGTTTGAATAAAGCTGTTGACCGCAGACCGGTGAGTGCCGCTGTATACTTCTTCTACTTACCGACATATAGAATATAGTGCTATATATTCGCAATTGTGAATATTCTGGATTTTTTTTTTTCCATCATTAACCTCCCTTCTTGCTTGTGGGCCAATGAGAAGGCTGCAATGTCTTTGTCACAGCTTAGCAACATCCCTACCAACTAATAGGAAAGTTTTCTACCCCTTACTACATAAGAACCTCCCCAGAAGTCATTTTCTGCTGTTTTATTGCAGTTCTGAGAGAGAGAGAGAGAGAGAGAGAGAGAGAGAGCTGTGACATTGCTGTGATCTGGATCCTATTCCCTATCCAATTACATTAGATAGTTAGTTAGATCATATATATAATACAGCTAGTTAGTGGGAGATAGTCAGTATATGTTATATCCTGATATAGTGTAGCTGATAGGTTCCAGTGCAGGGTGTTAGGTAGTGTGATAGGAATTACTGTTTCTCTGTTGTCCATACATACATGCTACAGACATAGTGCTGTGATGTCACAATACTTAGTGCACCAATCAGTAATATCTACGCAGACCTGATAAAATGAGAAGTTGCATGTATTGTGCAAAAATATGTGCATCATTAGTGCCGATTTGCGCAATCTCACAAATAATAACTGGAGATCATGTATTCTAGAATTCGTGAATTTATTGTGAATATTATGCAAAAAATTCATGAAATATCACTAAAACCAATATTGCCTATGCTGTTCATCACTAATTTGTAACACCCCACATAACACAGTGAGTTATTCTGTTATCTGAGGTGTTACATAGGACTGCAGGGAACATCTACTACATTATCTGCACACGGAAAGTTATCACTGTTATACATATGATTATAATAAAAAAGACTTGGAGGAGAAGATGAGAAGCAGGTCACAGTAGTAAGCCAGCTCTACATATAGGAGAATACAGCACCTCATACAGTAGCATTTCCTGTCATGTAGACCTCCTCTTTCCTCTTCTCCTCTGTGTGATCCAGACCACCATGACAACTTTTTTCCGCTGCATCTTATCTCTGCTGGTGATGAGTGGCAGGGGCAATTCGAATTTACGGTATTTCGCGAATATTTTGTAAAATATTGCGAAAATCGGCAATGTAATATTTGCGTTATGGGCGAGAAATACAGGCTTGGGTCACTTATGCAAAATTTTTCAAGCTGGTATAAAATTCCTGAGACTGGAGAAAATAGTTGGCACGGCAGAACATTAGAATAGCTTTATATGCAGATAGAGCACTCCAATATATTTACGCTTGTGAATTTTCGGCAATTAATGATGTGCATATTTTTTCGCAATACGTGCAACTTGTGACATCACAGCACTTTGTCTGTAGCATGTATGTATGGACAGCAGAACCTATTACACTACCTAACACCAGGGCCGTCTTTACCAAGGGGCAAAAGGGGCAGCTGTCCCGGGCCCAGTTGCTCCTTGGGGGCCCAAGGCAGCTGCCTCTTGAGCCCTGCTAGCTACTGCCCCAGGGTGTCAAGCTGCCTGTGTACTTTAACATTGTGATCTAGGACCTTAATAACATCATCACCATGTGACCAGTAACCTAGCAATTACTGGTCACATGGCTATGAGGTCATCACAGGTCTTATCAGGAGTGTTGCAGAAGTTAACTGTGGAGCTTTTTTGTGTGAAGATTACATCAGAAAAAGGTGACAGGGGCTGTTATGTTAATATACTGCAAACTACTGTATAGTGGGGTACTGTATACTGTGTGGGGCCCTGTATACTGTGGGGGGCTGTATATTGTGTGGGACTGTATACTGTGTGGTGGGCTGTATACTGTGTGGGGCTGCATACTGTGTGGGACTGTATACTGTGTGGGACTGTATACTGTTTGGCGGGCTGTATACTGTGTGGGGCTGTAATAGTGTGGGGGGCTGTATCGTGTATAGTTTGGGGTGCTGTATACATTGAGGCGTTGTATACTGTGGGCTGCTATACTGCTCTACTATATACTGTGGGGTACTGTATAGTGTGGGGTGCTATACTGCATACTATGGGGTGCTGGGTGCACTGTAACACTAGGGTGAGCCGAGCCCTGGTCTCCTTCCTGCAGAGCGGTGCCCACTTCCAGCCTGAGCCCAGCTGCCCAGAGCACTGATCCTGAGCCGCTGGAGTCTTCAGAACTGGAAGTATTTACTGTCATTCACTGGACTCTACCAGATGTGTGGATTTTGTGTGTGTGTGTGGTGGTGGAGGGTGTGATTGCCTGCTAAGGTGTGGGAAGGCGCGATCCAGGGGGTCCAAGTAAATTTTTGCCCAGGGACCAATCAATATTAAAGACGGCCCTGCCTAACACCCTGCACTGGAACCTATCAGCTACACTATAGATCTATCTAACCTACACTGACTATCTCCCTCTAACTATCTGAATTATTTATATAAGTTAACTGTCTAATGTAATACAACAAAAAACAGATCACAGCAATGTCACTGCTGTCTCTTTCATAACTGCAATAAGCTTTAGAAAATAGCTGCTGGGGAGGTTTTTATATAGTAAGGCGTAGGCAAATTTTGTATTGGTTGCTAGGGATGTTGCTAAGCTGTGACAAAGCCTTCTCATTGGCCCACAAGCTAGAAAAAGGGAGGGATGATCACCTGATGTGTACTGTGTTACAAAAACAAACAAACAAAAATGAATATTCGTCATTATGAATATATAGCACTATATTCTAAATATTTGCAATTTCTCGAAGTGCCGATATTCGCAATAAGAATTTGCAATATGAATAATTGTGCTCAACACTAGTCTCTGAAGAGTTTGTTACACAGACACATTAGATTTCTAACTTTTTCTATCAACCTCCCCATCATGGTGTCCCCTTAGTGTCATCCTGCTGCCACTCCCAATATTGTGCCCGTGGTGCTCCCCAATGTCCCAGGTACTATACTGCTGAAAAAATAGTGACCCCAGTAGACATATTTGGGGTCATTTATCAAACTGGTGTAAATTAGAAGTGTCTTGGTTGTCCATAGCAACCAAACAGATTCCACCTTTTTATTTTCCAAAGGAGCTGTCAAAAAGGAAAGGTGGAATCTGATTGGTTACTATGGGCAACTAAGCCAGTTCTACTTTACACCAATATGATAAATTATCCCAAAGGTCCCTATACAACAGTTATAATGTCCCCTAGAGTGCCCCGTAATAATAATGACACCCTATATTGTGCTCCAGGTAATAATGCCTGTATAGTGTCCCCAAAAATAATGTCCCCTAATATGTCCCAGTAATAGAAATGCCTCTACAGTTCCCCCCCAATAGCAACGTCCCTGACACTGCAGTTCATGTAGGGGGGGGGATGCATTGCCAGAATGCATTCCGCCATACGTGCACGGCAGGCTGATCGGGCGAGCACCGGTGTGGTGCACGCCCGATCACTTCAGGGGTCCAGCAGTCCCTGGTAGCCGGGCCCCTGTTGTATTCTCCGGCATCGCTGTACAAGCCGGCGGATTAACCCCTTCTATGCCGCGGTCCAAACTGACTGCGACATAGAAATGGTTTGCAGCGGGTGAAGGAGGGTCTTCAAATGTGACATGACAAGTTAAAATTATCACAGTGAAATCTGGCCTCCAAAAAACATATGTTGTTCCTTTCCTTCTGCTCCCTTCCAGTGTGCCCCTACAGCAGTTTAGGACCACATGTAGGCTGTTTCTGTAAACTACAGAATCAGGGCAAAAACTTTCAGTTTAGTTTGGCTGTTAATCCTGGCTTTGTTAGCGGAAAAATATTATTACATTTAATATTTTGACTTAAATTTACCACTGTCATGAAGTACAATATGTGACAAGAAAACCATCTCAGAATTGCTTGGATTAGTAAAAGCATTTTAGAGTTATTACCACATAAAGTGACACATGTCACATGTTAACCTTTGCTTTGTTAGTGGAAAAAAGAATATTGAAATAGCAAATCTGCCCAAAAAATTGAAATTCTGAAACTTCATCTCCATTTTCCATTAATTCTTGTGGAACACCTAAAGGGTTAACATTGTTTGTAAAATCAGTTTTTAATACCTTTAATACCTAAAAATGAAATATTTTACCACTGTTATGAAGTACAATATGTGACGAGAAAACTGTTTTAGAATTGTCTGGATAAGGCCGAATGCACACGGCTGTGTTTCACGGCCGTGTGCGGGCCGTGGAACCGCGGCCTGGATCCCTGCCGAGAGCAGGAGCGCACGGCGTCATGGGTTGCTATGACGCCGTGCGCTCCCTGCTGCCGCCACAGTACAGTAATACACTGGTATAGATCATACCAGTGTATTACTGTATTGCGGCGGCAGCAGGGAGCGCACGGCGTCATAGCAACCCATGACGCCGTGCGCTCCTGCTCTCGGCAGGGATCCAGGCCGCGGTTCCACGGCCCGCACACGGCCGTGAGACATGGCCATGTGCATTCGGCCTAAGTACAAGGATTTTCAAGTTATTACCACATAAAGTGACACATGTCAGATTTGCAAAAAGTCTGGTCCTTAAGGTGAAAAATGACCCAGTCCTTAAGGGGTTAAGATGTTTTTACTCCTTAATTGGATTTCACTTGTGTTAAATTCAGTTAATTGGACATGATTTGTAAATATACAACCCTGTCTGTTTAAGGTCTCATAGGTGACAATGTACATCAGAGCAAAAAACAAACCATGAAGAGGAAAGAATGGAATGTAGAGCCCAGAGACTTGACTGTGTAGAGGCAAATATCTGGAGAAAGATACAAAAAAATTCTGCAGCACTGAAAGTTTACAAGAGCTCAGTGGCTTCATACTTCTTTTTTTTGGGTAAACAATTTTTATTGTTTTAATATATCCGTACATATTACATCTTAAAAAAAAAGGACTGGTTACATATATACAGTACAGACCAAAGGTTTGGACACACCTTCTCATTCAAAGAGTTTTCTTTATTTTCATGACCATGAAAATTGTAGATTTATACTGAAGGCATCAAAACTATGAATTAACACATGTGGAATTATATACATAACAAAAAAGTGTGAAACAACTGAAAATATGTCATATTCTAGGTTCTTCAAAGTAGCCACCTTTTGCTTTGATTACTGCTTTGCACTGTTTTAAGTCTGTGTTTGATAAGGATATACAGTGGCAGTTTGCGCAAGAAGTAGGGTATTATGATTAGTGCGTTAGTCATATCAGCTGATAAATGTTGGTTATGAAAGGCGAGGTTGCAAATGGGAAGGAAGTGAGGGAGTCTTGAAGGAGGTATAATAAACAGCTGGGAAGCCATCTGGACCAGGGCATTTGTCTTTTGGGGTGGTTTTAAGGGCTGTAGTAAGTTTAGCAAGTGAAAAAGGTTTTGCTAAGGCATCTCGTTGGTTGGGGCATAGTATTGGAAGTTTTAATGTATCTAAGAAAGCATTGACAGATGAATCTCTATTTAGAGTGTTTTGATCTCCACTAGGGTGCGTTAGGTTATATAAAGCTTCATAGAAAATTCTAAACTGTTTGACGATAGCCGCTGAGGAATAAAGTTGCAGCCCCTGAGGACATTTAATAGAGGGTACATGCCTTGCTAATTTTCTACGCTTTATACGTTGCATCATGAATTTTGAGGCCTTGTTACCGTGAGCAAAGAACTTGTGTTGGGAGGATAAGTAGTATTTAGCTGTTTTTGCATTTAGAATTTTTTTGAGCTCTGTCCTAAGAGCGGTAAGGTCTGACAAGTGGTGGACAGCAAGGGATCTTTTATGGAGTTATTCTAAAACATGAATCTTATCTAGAAGTAAAGAGAGATGTTTGTCTGCTTGTTTCTTTAAGAAGGAACATTTGCTAATAAAGTTGACCCCTCATAAATACTTTGTGGGCATCCCATAGGACTTGGGGGAATATTTCAGGGTTATTATTAATAGAAAAGTATTCATCTAAAAGGGATTTGAACAATTTTTATGGCCATCGTTGCTCAGCACGGACTCATTCAGTCTCCATATGGGAATCCTACCTGTTTCAGATGACGTATGTAAAGTACAGAAGACAGAGGAGTGGTCTGAGATGGTGATATTACCAATCTTTGTGTCTGCAAAAACGGGTATTTGGTCCTTAGAAACAAAAATGTAGTCAATCCTGCTGTAGGAATGTCCTAGAGCAGAATAAAATGAGTAATCAATGCAGGTTGGGTTAAAAGACCTCCATATATATATGAGTCCTAAATCATATAATCTGGAGTTCAGTTTTTTCAGAGTTCTGGCAGAGAAGGAAGATCTCTTGGAGGATGTGTCAATGAGGGGTTTTAAAGCAACATTGAAGTCACCCGCCAAGACAAGAGTTCCCTCCTGCATGTTCTCCACCAAGGTCAAAACATACAGTAGCCATGTGATCTGGTCAGAATTAGGAGCATAAATATTGACAAAGGTATACATCTTATGGCCAATAAGGCCTTTTAGGATAATATATCTGCCATCGGGATCTTGCGTATGTATAGGGAACATCTTTTCTGAATCCTATACTTACTCCCCTAGAGGCTGCACCATCTGCCCCACAATGATACCAATTCGGAAATTTAGAAAGGGAAAGTTCTGGATATTTATCATGTTTATAATGGGTTTCCTGGAGGGATATAACAGAACATTTTTATTTCCATAGAAGGGGATCTGAGTCCCTTTACATTGAAAGACACTAATTCGAGGTCAGTCATGACTAGGAGAATGGAGTTTATTGGCAGCCTCTAGGAAAGTAGATACCCTTCTGCGATTGACCTATAGTTGTAGAGTAGTAGTACCCAAGTGTTCCACATATAAAAAAATATATATAAAAAGTAACCAAAACAGTAAACAAAACCATAAAATAGCTGTAATGTAGCATATAACAGCATTATCAATATTGTGAAGCTTGAGGGCTTCTTCAGAGAGAGTTGGGAAAATGGGGCTATCCCATATTAGAGATTTTGCTGTTTTTGGGACTAGATAAGATGGGAGACATGGACTTCAGAAGAGGGGCGGGGGAGGCAAGGAGAACGTGGGATGAAAGCATATAGTGAGAAAGGATGAGAAGGATGAATGTAGAGACATTAGCATTGAATATATAATCCTAACAATACTAGTGAAAGAGGATTAAGAGGTGGATCCGGATACCCTCCTGGGAGTCAGGTTGCCGCTGTGGTGCTTCATACGCTGTCGCTTAGGTGTTGATGATTTCTCCCAGGGGGGTCATCTTCAAGAGATCTGGTAGAGAGGTGATTTCAGACACAGAGTCTCAATTTGCAATGTCCAATGGAGAAATGTCCATAGTAGAAAATGCTTCTTGTAAGTCCGTATATGTGGCAATCTTGATCTGTCTTCCTGAATACTTGAAGGCCAGGCCAAAGGAAAAGGTCCATCTATAAGGGATATGCTTGCTGCGGAGATGGTCGGTAAGGAGTTTAGGATTCTCCTCTTTCTTAGGGTAACAGGAGAAAGGTATTGGTATATTGCAATGGATGGTTCGCCAAAAGAGATGTTGTTTGACGCTCTGGCAGCATTGAGGAATTTTCTTTATCCATGTAATACAGAAATTGGCAGATAATGTCTCTGGTTGGTTTAGAATCTTTTGGCTTCTGTCTAAGAGCTCTATGAGCCCTTTCTATAATAATACAAGATGAGTCGCCATTTCCGAAGAGGGACTCAGCAATTTGTTTGATGGTGGACATGAGTTCTTCATTAGGCACTGTCTCAGGTATGCTTCTGAACCGGAGATTGTTCCTTCGGCCTCGGTTTTCCTGATCCTCCATAGCTGCATGTAAGAAATTTATATGCTGTTGGCAGGAGGAGAGGGATTGAGAGAGAGCAGAGCTGTGTTCCAGGGTGGCCTGTTGGATGGTTTCCAGGAATTCGACTCTGTGGCCTATGTGAGAGACGTGTATCTGGTTTGAAACATTATTCTGTAGTACACATTTTTGTCCACAAGATGGCCGAAAGCCAGATGTTTGAGCCATGTGTGCATTCTTTTGTTTAAGGTAAATAAGGTTGGGGGAAGAGGGGATTACATTACAGTTTCCAAATATACCTATGAACACAGTTGTAGTTGCTGAAACCACTCCTATCAGGTTAAGGAGCCAATAGTCTCTTCTTAAGGAACACCCCTTTTGTGATGTCATGTCTGCTATTTAAGTCAATGTAATGTGAATAAAGGGGCGCGTCTCTTGTACCATGACTCAGGGAAGAGAGAAGATGCTTTCATGAAACCACCTAGTGTGTCTGGTCTCATTATAAAGCTGTATGGCATGCACATACTAATACTTCTCATTGATTTGGCACCACACAAAGAAGAAGGAAAGCGCATGAATTGCGCTGACAAATTTGGCGCCCGAACGTGGGGCAGACAGCTTGCGTAACTTCCGATTCAAACGTCACGAGAGCGACTTAAACTCAACCATCAGACGAGATCATACGCTAGCAAGGTAAGAAAGCTTTATTTCTTACGAATCTCCTCTGAAACTTCCGCTTTTGTGGGTTCTTAAGAGTTGAATTGGTGTTATTGCGATATAAGGGTTCAAATTATAGCTGATCTGTCCGTAAGAACCCGTTTGAGTATTCCTTCTTTGTGTGGTAGAACATGCTGGAACTAAACAGAAGTTGTTAGACAGCTGAGTCGGATATCCTGTGACGTAGAATTGGATCCCAGCCAAGTTCTGATAAGAGAGTCTTGGACCAATGCTCTAACGAGAGTGTTTGAAGACTCATGAGTAGTGACCAGGGGTCCTCATGAGTGTGTAGGATTAACACCAATTGCATAGTAGTAATAAGCAATTGGAGGTTATTAAGTTGGTGCCCTGCACAAGAGAGATTGTGGGTTCAATACTATTATATCATTTGAGCTTTGTGCAACTGCACTTAAGTTAGTGGGTTCGGTGGCGATTACTTATAGTAATCGGATACCGTTTGAGCTTTGTGCAACTACGCTTAAGTTTGCGGGTTTGATAAGCAGATATTGTTAAGTTGGTGCCCTACAATGATGGGTAATTCTAATGTTACAGGATATAGTGAGGAGATGTTAACAGCAGCTCAGTTGATGAAAGAAAGAAAGAAAGGAAAAGTTTCAGTTAGGAATAAAAGTTGAAAGCATTCCGTCATACTAAGTAGCAGCGATTTCCGGTATTAACCGGAAATACGTAGTATTGTGTAAGAGTTCCCCCTAGAGGCTGCATATCGAAACTAAAGTTGCAGTTATGAAGTTAAAATCGTTCATGTGAGCAATTGAGATGCCAGAAACCGGTAGATTAAATTAAAGTTTGTGGATAAGTGTATTGAAGGAAAAGAGAAGTTGGTTGAAGGATTATAATAGGCTGGTGCATACTGAGTTATGGTGGAAAGTGTATATGGAAGTGACTGAGAGAAAGTGAAGTAAGTTGGAGAAATGGGTAGCATTTCTTATTGCAAGATGGAGGATTTTGAATCATACAGAGAACAAAGAAGTTGCCATGAGGCATCCCTTCCCCCACCACATCTGTTGTAACTTTAAAAAGTAATCCTGGGTCTTCTGTCAGCCCCTCCTCTACACCATGTACTGGAATGTGCTCTCAAAAAGAACCCCTCCCATCTGTATTTTGCTATTACCTGCACATCCCCCTCTTGTGTTTAGGAATCAACTCCCCTCCATATGGGGGTTGGGGGGGGGGATGGGGGCTGGTAATTAGTAATGCATCTGCAGACTGTGAAGATAATAAAGTGTGTTGTTTGTGGATCTCAAAGACAGGACACAATTCCTATCATAGTTCCCAGCACTGGATTAGATCCAATGATGTTTGCAAAAATAACCTTTCCAAATTGTATGTTCCGATGGTTTAAAATGTGCCTGCAGAGATAATTCCCATGATGCCAATTGGAAGTGTCCAATCCTATCAATCTAAGGTTTCACCCATCAATTTTGCCATGATGAATAGAATTCCCAATTTATAGAACTTATGCTGCTTTATAGAAAATTAGTTAAAATATGGAGAGTTTTCTTATGTTATTGGTGAGATTTGAAAAATGTAGTCCAATGTAGAGCTGGGGAATCAATGCATAATGAAGATCATTGAGTCTGGGAGGAAGCAATTAGGTGATTAGTCAGTCACATTGTCATCAGGACAGGACATAGAGTGTGGAGAAAGTTTTCACTAGACTCCAGGAAAGTTGGGTGGATTTGGATTTTTGAGTTTACTTTAGCTATACATGAGAAAATCCTAAGTGTTGCTTTTGTGGATGGTTTTAAGAATCATCTAGAAAGGTCTAGCGTTGGCTAGGCTTGAGAGAAGTTCATTTTGTCCCTCCATTTTGTTAAAGTTAAATCAAACAAAGGCCTAAGGCGGGTGTGGCTGCCTATCAGTCCTCCCCACTAGAGGGGGGAAGGAAGACTTTGGATGAACTTGCCCACTTCCTCGCCTGTGGGAGGAGCTACAAATGTTCAGCCCCTTCAAATGAAACGCCCATAGAGAATTAACAACCCAGAATCAAATACTGGATTTATTATTCTATACAATATACTAATGCAATTCATACTCCTCTCACCAATTAATTGCCGTCTTAAGGGTGTGCAAAATTATATCCAACTATTCTGCTGCATCTGGAGGGGGGAGTAGTAGTAGTAGGGCCTTCTGGGAGTAATAAATAAAAATACTTTCCCACCTCTGTAAATAAAAATTCAAATAACTGCCTCCAATTAATAACCACATTTTTGAGTTTCTGGTAGATAATTTCAGGTTCTTGGAAGATGGATCATTTCGGGCAGGATATGCTGTTCCTACTTGATCTGATGTTGTCAAGAAAGAACCACTCGCTCCAGCAATGTTAGTGCAGGAGACAGAGCTGAAGACACTCGCTAAGGTTGGTAAGATGGCTGAGGGTAAGACTACTAACATCCAGGTATGCCTTCGATATCCCTCATTATTATGGTCTAATCTGGTGAGGCAGAGATTTTGTTTGATCCATGGGTAAGTCCATCAATAATGAATGCTGAGTGCATGAAAGATGTTTGATGCCCTGATGCTGCCCGAGAAGGTAGAGGCTAAGCTATTACCTGAAGTTTACGTTAAGTGGAAGTCTGTGTGATACAGGATGGCTTAGGGCCAGTGGACTTCCAAAAAGTTTGCCTTTTTCAGATACAGGTTACAAAGGCTGAAAGGAAACATCAAAGGATAAAGGTAGAAGTGATGATTGGACTCTGGAGAGTTGGTAAGAAACTCTTCCTTCAGAGGGCACTCTACCTAAAGAGGATGGATTTAGAACATGGGCAAATCAAGAGAGGTGTGATTGGGTTCTGTGGTGGACGGCTCCTGGGTTCAACAATGCTGCCACTAAGTTAGTTGAAGATGAATGCTGTAATAATGATGGGAGAACTATGGGAGTTCCAGGAAGGCATATGCCCAGGTCATCTTACCCATTTCAGAGACTGCGGATTGACTACATTCAGAACAAAGGTGGAACAGTGTGAATACGTCTGTGTCTATATTGATCTCTTTCCAGGATATTCGGAGATTTGGCCTGTAGCAAAGGCTACAGCTAAAAGATATTGACTGAGGTGAGAGTACCTACCCCTGGGGCTTTTCTCCATCCGGTACACATCTAACCGGAAGATATGTCCAAGTCCTTATGAAGTACTCTTTGGGAATGCTCCGGGATTAGGTGTCTGTTTCCCCAATAGTTCCAGATGCAGCATAGTAGTTTTCCAAAATTATGTTGTCTGTTGTACAAATGAATTATCTAATGTATATTTCCAAGTTTTAGTTGTTTCCTAGAATCCGGACTGTATAGAAGCAATTCATTCTTTACAATCAGGAGATTGGGTAGTGGTGAAACGAGAGACGCGTGGAAAGACCTAGAGCTACGGTTTGAAGATCTACATCAAGTCCTGATGACCGCCGCCACTGCTGTCGAATTGCAAGGAGAAACCGATCGTATTGCACTCAAGTGCCAGGACTATAAGGGCCATAATGTTGTTTCATGCCTTATTGTTTGTTCCATATTGTACAAAAGGGAAATCACAGTCAAATCAAATTCCAACAGTGTTATATTATCAAGATGGGTCAGGAACAACTAAGTTGACTTTTGCAGTATAGTGGACTGTAAGACAGATGACAGATAGGACACTTGGTTTTGGTCTGATAAGTACATCTGTGTGACTGGAACTGACCCAGTCTATGGTAATTGTGTTTAGATATGACCATACCAACTGTGGATATTGGAGATTAACAGAATGGAGTACTAGTCTGAAGTGTTGGGAATATAAACCAGTGGAAACTACCTCTAGAGTCAGGAAAGCTGAAGGTTTGTTGCAAAGGATGACTGTCCTGAAGGGAACACCACCAAACAGTTGTAAACATGATGAGTGTAATCCTCTGTTCCTGTCCATTAGAAATCCTATCTAACAGGATATATGTGTTAGGAGCCTGTGTAAGTGACAAAGATCCCCTAGGCAAATCTAGAATGTTGGTAAGGGAGAAACTTCAAAGTTCAGTCGTATCTGTGGCTCCTACGTCCTTACCTATAATGGACAATTAAATATTTGGCCTATTTAAAAAATATGACAAACTGGCCTTAGAAACAGGATTTTATACAGGAAAGCCCTTTGGTGTTTTCCCTCCAGGATATTGTTCTTACATAATTTAGCTGAATGAGATGAGTAGTGACTCTAAAGTTTACTCTGACAGTTGGTTTATGAACGCAGATATCTGGTGATTGTGTGGAGATTTGAAACTCCGACCCAGGATGCAGGTGGAATGAAGTGGCCAATGTACCCTGATCAAGTACTGATGCCATTTGTTCTATTCTCACCTCCTGTGTGGGATCAAATCAGAAAACAATGTCCGGTCAAGACAAAAGAGGTCACTCCTACATTCTTTGACTCACGTGTATACATGGATGCCATAGGAATCTGTAGTAGAGTTTCTGACTAATTTAAAGCAAAAAGTCAGATATTTGCAGGATTTGAGTCATTAACTCCCATGATTAGTAAAAATAAAAAATAAAAAAATTGGATTGGGTTAACATATCTATTGTCATCAACAGATTTGTAAATTACACCTGTGATACTGTTAAGGTTATGGTGGAACAACTGAGCTCTTTTCCGGTGATGACTCTACAGAACCGACCGGTCCTTGACAGCAGAAAAAGGAGGGGTCTACAGGAACTGCTGCATCTACATCCCGGACAACACTGCCTCTGATGGAAGGATCACCAAGGATCTGAGGGAATTGATGGACTTTATAAAATGAACTGATGGAAAAACTTATGAAATTAATATCATGGCCGAATAATGTTTTGGAAACTGATTCAGCGACTACAATGCGTTTAGAATTTGGTTTTAACAGGCTGTCATATAGTTCTACATTTTAGGAAAATTGTTTTTAAAAATGTATAATACATCCATGCCCACACTCTGTATGTGTGCTGTGCCCCTGTCAAAGACAAAAATGATTCCATCCTGAAGTAAATAAAACCTTGTTGATGGTTGCGGGGTAAATGGGACAAGGTGAAGGCAAACCCGAAAGGGAGTTGAGGGGACCTGGTGAAGCAATAAGGAAAGTCCAGCTCTTCGCTGTTTAGGGCGTTGGGAGAGTACCTCACTTTGCCTGTTCACCTTTGGTCTATTTCCCGCAAAAGGAGGGATTTGTGAGAGACGTGTATCTGGTTTGAAACATTATTCTGTAGTACACATTTTTGTCCACAAGATGGCCGAAAGCCAGATGTTTGAGCCATGTGTGCATTCTTTTGTTTAAGGTAAATAAGGTTGGGGGAAGAGGGGATTACATTACAGTTTCCAAATATACCTATGAACACAGTTGTAGTTGCTGAAACCACTCCTATCAGGTTAAGGAGCCAATAGTCTCTTCTTAAGGAACACCCCTTTTGTGATGTCATGTCTGCTATTTAAGTCAATGTAATGTGAATAAAGGGGCGCGTCTCTTGTACCATGACTCAGGGAAGAGAGAAGATGCTTTCATGAAACCACCTAGTGTGTCTGGTCTCATTATAAAGCTGTATGGCATGCACATACTAATACTTCTCATTGATTTGGCACCACACAAAGAAGAAGGAAAGCGCATGAATTGCGCTGACACCTATATGCTGAATCGCTTGGGTTAGTACAGAGATCTCTTGTTTGAGAGGAGTCAGAGCTTCTGCCAGGGCTTATTTTATGAAACGCCTGGACACAGGTAAGGTGCGAGAGCATATGGGCTCACCCCCATCGCTTTCTCCCTCAGACAGGCCTCCTTCTGTTTCTTCTTGAGTGCGCTAGTCTTCCGGCGCCATCTTGGTTTCTTTAGCCGCAGGCGTTACAGCCTGTTTCTTTAGGAATTTCTCCATGCTTGCTCCCGGATTAGGTCCCTTCGGGATTACAGCAGGGTCTGTAGGCTTTTGTCCTATGATCTTCACTATTATAAAGTCTGTCAGCTAACGTGAGTAAGTCCCGTAGCAAGAAGATATGTGGAGCTCAGCAAAGCATGTCTTCACAGCTCAGACATTGGCTCAGCCGCCAGCTTCATAATTCTTAATTAGAAGAAGTTTTGAACAACTAAAAACCTTTCTAGAACTGTTTGCCCCACAAAAAAAAAGGAAAAAGGACCTTCGTGCGAGAGGTGACCAAGAACCCAATGATCAAAAAGTTTGAGCTCCAAAGATCCTGTGTGCAGATGAGATAAACTTCCAGAAAGCCAACCATTACAGCAGCATTCAAGATTATCTGGTCTGATTAAACCAAGATTGAACTTGTTGGCTTCAATTCTAAGCGTCGTGTTTGGAGGAAACCAGGCACTGCCCAATATAATTTTGACAGTGAGGCATGGTGGTAGCAGCATCATGTTCTGGGGTAGGGGGTTCAACAGCTGGGACATGAAAACCCAATTCGGGGTACTGGACAGGGCTAAACGTTGCTCTTCCAACAAGGCAATGATCCTAAGTACACAAAAAAGACAACACAGGAATGCCTTTGAGTGGCCCTGACTTGAACCCACTGAACATCTCTTGAGACATCATAAAATGGCTGTCCACCTACTACATACATCCTGATATAGCTTGAGAGGATCTGCAGAGAAAAATGGCAAAAAATGGTGTGAAAATCTTGTGGTATCATACCCAAGAAAGCTGGAGGCCGTATTCGCTGCCTAACGTGCTTTAACTAAATACTAAGTAAAGGATCTGACTGAATACTTATGTCAAAGCAATATTTTAGTTTTTCCTTTTTAGTAAATTAGTAAATATTTTTAAAATTCTGTTTTCCCTTTGGCATTATGGGGTATAGAGCAGAAAGATGGGGAACATTTTTAACATTTTATTTTATTTTATTTGAGCACAAAACTGCATAATACCAAAATGTGAAAAAAGTTAAAGGGTCTGAATGCACTGTAAGCTACAATGTGAGGCCCACAGAGAAGAGCAATTACAGTTTCATTATTGTTTCATAGTCCTAGTAAATAACTTGATGGCTTTATCTATTTAAAGGTGTAGAAAAGTAAATGTTGCCTCTATAAAATAAAGTTTTCTTACAGTGCTTAAGAACCTGATTTCAGCAAGTTTTAGACTAGTTTCATACTAGCATTAAAGATATCTGTGGCCGGCTGTTCTGCCAGAGAGGACTGAATTCGGCACTGGTGGACTCTACCTGACACCCGCCGGTGCCGTTCACTATAATGAGGACCAGGTGAAATCCGGCCTCAACCCTGCAAACATGCTTAGAATCAGCCATGCAGCATTTTTTTCCGTCCGATTTATGGCATATTTGCCGTGTCGTTGCTGGATCTCCTCCGGTTCCCATGATAGTGACTGGGGCACTACGGCAATGCGATAGCTTCCTGCCAGAATGCAGAATGCATTCTAAAAGCGCTATTGTGAAACTAGCCTTAGAAACAAGTTAGAAAATGACATGTACTTTTGCCTCCTTGCCTAATAAAAATATAGATCCATTTTAATGTGAAATCATAATAGGAGTTAACAGATGCTTCACAGTCAGAGAAACCAATTAGTAAAGATTCCAGACTGACATCTCTGGTTATTTATTTCTAATGTGAGAGTGCTGCGATAGGTATTGAACGAACATCCGCGGGTGGCATGAAACACAATGGATCTGATTGGTTGAATTGGCTTTGAACAAATACATCAGTGACTAGCAGTGCTGAGATCAAAGGTCATCACAACTGTATAGGTGTTCAGACTCATTAGAATTAACCGCAGGTGCCTAGAGACGTAAAGACTATCTCAGGCTTCTGGTTCTTTGTGATACTTACACCTGCCTACACTATAATAATCTCAAGGTTTTATTGTTGCTCCTTTTTATATAATACCCTTCAAAATACTATTACCAAGCATTCTGTATTAAGAATGCTATTATTTTCCCTTATAACCACGTTATAAGGGAAAATAATAATGATCTGGTCCCCATCCCGATTGTCTCCTAGCAACCATGCGTGAAAATCGCACTGCATCCGCACTTGCTTGGTTGATTTTCACGCAACCCCAATCACTTCTATGGGGCCTGCGTTGCGTGAAAAACGCACAATATAGAGCATGCTGCGATTTTCATGCAAGGCACAAGTGATGCATGAAAATCAGTGCGGGTGCAATGCGTTCACCTCACGCATTACACCCGCGTGGAAATCTCGCCCGTGTGAAAGAGGCCTAAGGTATTATTTTAATATTGAACCCTAGTTATCTAAATTGGGATTTTACTGTGTAAAGTAAACTGGAGACTACCAAAGCACACAAGATATGTCTGCACACAGACAACTTATAGGTCTATGGGAGAAAGATTTAAATACCTCCTTCTTGATACATGACCTAACTAAACTTTTTATTACCCCACATACATCCTCACGGTGTGTGCTTATACAGGAGAATGGTTATAAAATCCTCACGAGGTGGTACAAAACGCCAGATGTTACATCCAGATATGATAGCTCAAATCTAGATAGGTGTGGTGAGAAAAGGGGCACCTTTTTCCACATTTGGTGGTCATGCCCTCCGATCTTACTTTGGTGGGAAGAATTGTTTAAAAATAGCAACAAAATATGCAAAACATCTATCCTTCCTTCTCCATAACTAGCCCTGTTGAGCTTACCACCCTCAGATATATCCTCTACTACCCCACCCCTATTCTACAGCCTTCTTATAGCTGCTCGCCTTCTCATACCACATTTCTGGCTGACAGCAGAACTTCCTACATGGGATCTCTGGAGGGAAAGATTGATGCCATATATAGAGTTGAGGAAATTGCAGCAGCGGAGTCCCACACATTACCTGGATTCAGAGCTAGATGTAGGAATTGGGTAGTCCACAGAGGCTTCAACCCCAAGTGACATATACCCATTTGGATAGCCAACCCGTCATGCTATGTATGCCAAGGTACTGGGGGATGACTATAGTGTGCATTATGCTTAGCATAACTTTAATATAAATAATTGTTCACACAGCAAACCCATCTTGATATGTTAATGTTTATCTATCTATTTTATGTACCCAATTTACGTACAGACTCCTGTTATTGACTCTGTACGATTTATTTACTATTGTAAGTGTCTTTACATTTATCATTAAATCTTTTTATAAAATGAAAAAAATAAAATAAAATGTTGTTGCTATAAAGTACATTTGCAGCCTACTCTGCATTCCTGTCAGTCAAATAAAACCATTACATACCGGTGTTACATTTTTGGGCTTCAAATTTCCATTTTTGGGTGTAAAGTACCTCAGTTAAATCCACCTGTTTCATTTAGGGTAAAAAAAAAACTTTTTGGGCAATAAAGTACCTTTTTGCCCTGTGCTGCATTTCTGACAGACCAATAAAACTGCCAAATACTGCAGTTACATTTTTTTGTGAAAAATGCAAATTTGTATTACTATAAAGTATATTTGCAGCCAACACTGCATTCCTGTCAGTCAAATAAAACCATTAAATACCACTGTTACATTTTTGGGCTTCAAATTCCCATTTCTGGGGGTAAAGTACCTCTGAGGCCTGCACATGTGACAGGCAGGCACATAAATTCAGCAAATTCATCTGTTCCATTGTAGGGGTGACATATCCACCATTTTTTATGTTAAAAACCCCTGTGCTTCATTTGTGAAAGTGAAATATAATCTCAGTTAAATCCTTTCATTTGGGAGCAATAACGTACGTTTTTGCCCTGTGCTGCATTTCTGGTAGTTAAAGAAATACAGTTAACTCCATGTGTTTCATTGTGCGTGAGAAAATAAATTTTTGGGGGCAATAAAGTACCTTTGATGCCTGCACTGCATAGCAGACCGGGCAATAAGTTAAAAAAAACTTGTCTGTTACATTGTTGGGTGACATTAACCCATTTTTCCCACCAAAACCCACCAAAACCCCCTGCTCTGCCTAGGTGACACGGACCTAAATGTCTAAAATTCATCTATTCCATTGTTGGTTGATATTAACCCATTTTGGCTGTCAAAAACCCCCTACTCTGCATTGTTCATAAGGAACTTAATTTAGTAAAAAAAAGTCTGTTACTTCGGTGGGTGACCGCAAAAAATGAGGAGAGCATCAAACAAGGGACGTGGCCCCGGTCGTGGTGCTGCTGGGGTTGGTGGAACTCCTATTGAAGGGAGAGGACGTGGTCGATCTGTGCCAGCTACATGCACAAGTAAAACATCTTCCTCAGGTGCGAGTAGGCAACAGAACCTTCAGCATTATTTGGTAGGCCCGAATGCGACTCTGCGAATGATGAGGCCAGAAGTACAGACTATAGTAGATTGGGTGGCTGAGAGTGCCTCCAGTTCCTTCACATTTTCTCCCACCTAGTCCCCTGTTGAAAGCTCAGAGTTGGCACCTACAGCCCATGGCTATCTGTCTTTCAACTCACGCCCCTGCAAATCGGTAACGCAGCAAAACCCCAAACAAATGCTGCACTACCTAAATGCACTATATGGTAAGTATACTATTGGTATATAAGACCCCTGCTTCAATCAGTTTTTTTTGGGGGGGGCAACTGATAAATCACACCAGTAGAAATTATTGATTTCAATGGCGTTTGTCACTCTGTGTAGATGCGGTAACACAGCAAAACCGCAAACAAATGCTGCACTACCTAAATGCACTATATGGAAAGTATACTATTGGTATATAACACCCCTGCTTCAATCAGTTTTTTTGGGGGGCAACTGGTAAATCACACCAGTAGAAATTATTGATTTCAATAGCGTTTGTCACTCTGTGTAGATGCAGTAACGCAGCAAAACTGCAAACAAATGCTGCACTACCTAAATGCACAATATGGAAAGTGTATTATTGGTATATAACACCCGTGCTTCAATCAATTTTTTTTGGGGGGCAACTGGTAAATCACACCAGTAGAAATTATTGGATCCAATAGTGTTTGTCACTCTGTGTAACTGCGGTAACGGAGCAAAACCGCAAACAAATGCTGCACTACCTAAATGCACTATATAGAAAGTATATTATTGGTATATAACACCCCTGCTTCAATCAATTTTTTGGGGGGCAACTGGTAAACCATAGAAATGATTTGTTCCAATAGTGTTTTGCACTCTGTGTGGCTGCAGTATTGCAGCAGAACCGCACACAACTGCTGGACAATATAATTGCAATATAATATACTTTCCATGTTAGAAAGTATATTATATTACACCCCTCAGTATGTCACACCTATCAATGGCACTCCTATACCAGTCCTTAAAAGGACTTTTGTGGCCCTATTTGCTAGCATTTGATGTCCCTAACAGTCTGTCCCTGCTGCACACAGCAACCTCTCCCTAAACTGGCAAAAGACTGAATGTAAAATGGCGGCCAGATCAGGTTTATTTATAAGGTAGGGGTATGTCCATGTGCTGAAACGTCTCAAATGGCTGTCCTGTACCACCTGATGGATGTGTCATGGGTCAAAGTTCTTCACAATGTAAAAGAATATGGCGGGCGTGAATATCGCCATATGTATGCATGTTCGGCGAATGGCGAACGCGCAAAGTTCGCTGCAAAACGACCATTTTTCGTCTTTGAAAAATATTCTGTCTGTTTTTCTGTGCTGTGATAGAAATTAGTGTGCTGTGGTAGGAATTACTGTGCTATAATAGTGATTAATGTCTTTGTCTTTTGTCTTAAAAAATAAATAATTTTCTATTTTTCTGTGCTCTGATAGGGATTACTCTGCTGTGATAGGGATTAGTGTGCTATGATAGGAATTTACTGTGCTATGATAGGGATTAGTGTCTTTGCCTTTCTTATTTGATTTCTGAATCCCAATTTTATCAGATTTTTTTCCCCATTGTCCCAAATCGCATACGGCGGGTACGCAATACACGGGCATCGGCCCATATGTACTTGTTCTATTTTTTTCCGGTGCAGACAGATCACACACCCATTCAAGTTGAATGGGTCTCAATCCATCCCAGCCACCGCACAGATGTTGCCCGTGCATTGGGGCAATGCTTGAAACGGATGCACAACATTTGTGTGCAAGAGGCCTTATGGTTTTTTTGTTGTTGATTTTCACATCTGCACATAGGATCTTTGGAGCACAGGCAGTGTGATAATTAAGTTCAGGTTTACCTTTTATTCCAAGGTTTTACCCTCAATTAGTTTGCTGTAGCAGCAAGCTATAAACAGGATCCTGGTTATTCCAAACCTCTTCCATTTAAGAATTATGGAGGCTGCTGTGCTCTTGGGAACTTTCAGTGCAGCTGAATTTTTTTTTCTTCCCATTCCAGATTTGTTCCTTCACACAATCATGTCTTTGAGCTTTACAGGCAGTTCTTTCATTCTAATGGCCTGGCTTTTGTTCTGATATGCATTGTCATATAGACAGGGCTTTTTATTTCCAATTATGTCCAATCAACTTAATATACTACAGCTCGACTCCAATCAAGGTGTAAAAACATCTAAAATATTATCAGGAATGATGAGAGAAGCTTCAAGTGTCATGGCAAAAGGTCTGAATACTTATAACCATTTGAAATTTAAGTTTTTCCTGTTTAATACATCTGCAAAAGTTTCAATTTTTTTTTTTTTTTTACATGCCCATAATATAGCAAAATGTGAAAAAAGTGAAGGGGTCTGAAGATTTTCCAAATGTACTGTATTCCCTGGGTAAATGAGAAGAATAAATATGCTGGAGAAAATTCAATATTTTGCATGTTAATTTATTTGCAAAGATTTTCTCCTAGTATGTGGATAGAGAATAAATAACCCTATTGATAGTGCATGCATTGGGGTGAAATTGCAGTGAATTCTGTTAAGATTTAATACAGATTCTAAGCATAAATTTGAACAGAATCGTAATTATGTGAACATAGCCTAAATCTCTTTAATTATGCTCATTTATATTGATGTAGTTGATTATGTAGTTAAAGTTATTACACATTTAAGTGCAATAGACTAAGACATCTAGTACAAAAGGCAGACAACCAGACATATAAAAATGTACAGTTTGACAAAAATTATAGACTTCTGCTGTTGATTCTATTGAATTTAAAGAATCAGTGAGATGTACAGTCATAGTCCTTTATGAAGTTTTATGTTATTTGTAACCCCTAGCTTGTCCAGACAGAGCATATGGCAAGACTCTACTTACTGTGAGAAAAGAAAGAGATAGGGCACAGGTCAAGAGAGCAAGTAATTGGTGGTTGAAAACACAGAAAATGATATCTTCCCAGTAACTGAAGAGGCAGTCTTCATTGAGAAGGCTACAGTGCATAGTAGTAACAGTGGTGTGGATGAGTAGAGAATAAAAAAAGGCACATGGACATTATAGTAAATAGGTACTGTAAAGGTCACTGTTAAGAGGGCAGGTTCCTGATGAAGTCACTGTCAAGGAAGTGGGATGCTGTGAAACTCACTGTTAAAGGGGTGGGCCGCTGTGAAGGTCAAAGTTAAGGGGATGGCCTGCTGTGGAGGTCCCATTTTAAAGTAGCGGGGCACTGTGGGGGGGGGTCAATGTAAAGGGGTGGAGGACTGTGGAGTTCACTGTTAAAGGGGCAGGGTGCTGTAGAGGTCACTGTTATGGGGGATACTGTTGATATCTTTTAACGACACACACGAACATTAAATGAAATAAATGAAATATACCTATGCAAAGCTGGGTCCTTCTGCTAGTTAGTTATAAATCTAGTATACCCAGGTAAACTTTGACTAATCATATGCATCCCACTTGGTGGCCCAATCTCAGTGTGACGGCTTGGAACTTAAACTGCGGGGACAATGCAGAGAGAGCGCAGAGAGAGGGTATTGTTGTGTGCATTACATTCTAGTGCTCCAACATTCATAGTTAAAGGTACTGTTGACAGTATGACTGGCAGTTATAGTTTATTGTCTCTATATCACTGTGCAGAGCACCAAGATTCATAGCTAATCTCTTCTGTTAGCTGTGGAATTACTGTGCATCAGTATTACTGGTCAATAAAAGCAGCAGGTCTATTTTATCGCTATGGACTTACCCGTGGAGTGCCCCAAGATTTAAGTAGTGCCCCTAATGACAAAGTGGGGATGGTGGCAGCAGCAACATTGGCCCCATGACAGAGTGGCGACGGTGGCAGAAGCAGCAGCAGTGGTAATAACGGTGATAAAATTGGCCCCATGACAGAGTGGTGAGAGGGGACAGCAGCAGTAGCAGTAAGACTGTGTTAATATTACTGTTTATGTTTCCATTCTTCTAATTCGTCAGAAGAACATAAAACAAGCCCCCCAAAAAAACAATCCTGTATTTTGAGCATCTATAAAGCCTCTTTCAGACAGTCAGTATTTTGCCAGTGCTTTGCATCAGTATTTGATCAGTATTTGTAAGTCAAAAACAGGAGTGGGTCCAAAACACAGAGAAAATGTAATAGAATTATTAGCATTTCATCTGTGTTTTGGACCCACTCATACTTTTGGATTACAAATTCTGATCAAATGTTGTGTGGGGATTTGCTCTGGTAGTTAGGATAAGCGGGAGCAGTACAGAGTCAAAATATAAGTTTGTAATTTAAACTTCAGTGTTACTTCACACTGAATGGCAAGTGAATAAAACAAAAGTCACAGGCTTTAGGCGGCCTGTTCCCCTAACACACAGGTCTCCGCTCTCTATCCCAGCACAGGCCTCAGATCCCAGCACACAGACCTCCTGAGCTCCACTGTCAGACAGGTAATCCTCTCCACCTGGCAGTGCTGTCTGGTTATTTATGCCTGGCAAACCCCGACCTGGAACGTAGGGAGTAGTCACCCACCCAGCAATTTGACTACTCCCAGTAAGAGTCGTCCTGGATCAGCTATTACAGCCATGCTAAGTCCCAAGGTGTCAAACAGCAACTGCTGCTGACACATAAAAAACGGCTCTTACTCCACCTAGGCCGGGAATCTCAGTGACACATACCTATCATCCACGATGATTCCTTGTACCTTCTTTCAACTAAAGCAAACCATTGACCAACAAAATGTACTAGCTACGATGAATTTTGGTCGAGTTTGTGGAGTGATTTGTGTGGTTCATTCCAATAACCAAACCAAATAATCAAACACCTGTCCTGTTTGAGCCATCCAGCAAGTTTGGCCCATCTGGTTTTAACCCAAATACATGTTGAAAGCAAAATACTATTAGGTTTATTGTATGTAGGAATCCACATGAGCTAAAATTTCACTGCACTGCACAGTGACATAGAATTTGTTTAAAATTTGTCATGGCAGAATAACATTTTCCATAACGGAATGTGGTCTCTAAGAAGGATTAATTTGGGTCCAGTTGGTGGAGCAATTTGTCTAGTAATACCGTTGTAGTTCTGACCATAAATGACTGCAGTAATGACACAGACTAATTTTTTCGCTAAAAGGACGTATTAGCTACAATGAATTTAGGTCCAGTTGGTGGAGTGATTTGTGTGCTTCATTCCGATAACCAACCCCTCCCATATGGCAATAACCCAGCTCAGAAATTTGATCCGTCCAGCAAGTTCAGGCCATCTGGTTTTAACCCAAATACACTGAGTTATTTGACCCCAGGCATTCCGCATTCAACTTCGTGGAGGGCCAAGTGGTGTCCAGCACTAACTGTTCTGTAATGCCCTTACATGCCCAGGGCTGTACAATCACTACACTTAAGGGATCGCTATGTGTCTACCCTTTGCCAACTGGTGCGGGTTAACAGCTCAATGTCATTCGTCATAGTGATCAGAGATTGTAAAACTGGAGTTGACTAATTTACTTGCTAGAAGATAAATTTTTTCACTACAAGACTAATGTTTTCATTAAATGAATAATTTTTCAGACCCCAAAAATATTTTCCGACAAAAAACAACGATCAACTTGTGGGCAACTCTGCCATGCAAAGAATCTATTTATTTGCCCTGCCCATTGGGTGTTAAATAAGACTGCTCTGTAACACTAAATCACTCTAACTGTTTGGTTAATGGAAGCAGATAAATATCAATGTGGACATGCCACAATCAGTATAATGAGACAGCAGTATCATCCCAATTTGTGAATTAGGGCCTAATAGAATTGCTTATCTATTAATCAATGTGTCTACCTATAACAGAACAGATTAAGTATAAATGGTGCAGCAGATGAACTAGATAAATGTGCCTATATATTAGACTACCTGTTGTCAATGAGTCTGATGCCCAGTGTCTATGTATAGTAGAACAGATTAAGAATGAATAGTGCATCAGGTGAAAAAGATGCACAGGGTGATTACACTGTCCCTGCACTGTCCCTATTTAATAATTTACACTTAAAAGCTTTCTAGCACATTGTCCTTAGTGCTTGCCATGTCTTTCCTTATACTCAGATCACAGTGAAATGGCAGTGACCAAATGGGATGAGGCTTTTATAGGACTTTGACATCACAGGGAGGACTATCTGCTGATGGGCTGGCTGCGCAGCCTTACGGGTTATATCGCATTCTAGGGCTTCTTACTTTCACATGTAGCCAGCATTTTAGGGAAAAAAAAGATTTGTTAACACAAAGAACAAGGAAATGTGTATTGTAGCAATCAAATTTTTGCTGAAATTTGAATAGAAGTTAAATATTTTCACTTCGATTTGCTGAACACTAATTATCACCATCAGTTGCCATAATAAATGCTAAACATAATACGTAATGTATCTGTATGTCAATAAGTCAATATATTGACAAGAACTGAATTCCAGCACTGTAAAGTGATGATAATTACAATCACGTTCGAGTACCACCAGCCTCAAAGAAATTATGGACACAATATTTATTTTATTTTATTTATGGGCACTGGAAAAAAGTCCGCTATTTTCATAGACTGCCCAGGAATTTCTGGATTGTAGGCAACACTGGTCACTATGACATTACAATAATTTGTAATGTGCTTTTTCCCGCATAAAAGATTGAAAGCACAGGGATAGTTGTGGAGTAAGGAGTCAGTGGCTGTCATAAAGGAGCTCATCCCCAGCAACCAATAGGGTCAATATAGGAAGCCAATTAGCCTCTAGGGTTGTCTGCACACGATGCAGATTATGTGTGTCTTTTCCACGCTGATTTTTATGTGGAAAAAACAAAGTGTAATAAAGTACCCTCAAAGTGTAGATTAGAGAAATTTAGCCCCTCTCAGACTTCTGAGTGGGGCTTCCCCTTACCTTCCCTGCTAATACAATGGAGAGACGTGATTAATGCTGCCCCATTAGAATTGAGACAAACTCTTCCAATTGACATTCGACAATTGGGAGTACCTTTACTTTCCCTCTACGATGAAAAAGGCTCAGTGCTGGATGGAGAAACCCTTGTATTCGTCTTCCCAATATTAAAGAAACATCTGCCCCATATATCATTTCTTAGAGAATCCATATCCAAACATATCTCAAAACAAGCTCTCCTCAGACCTATCACCTGGACTGAAAGCCTAATAGTTAGATCATCCCCATTGACAAAACCGATTTCAAACCTATACAAAGTACTTAATGCCTCCCCCTTCAAAACAAAATTAGCATATGTGGGTGCTTAAGAACGCGATTTGGGCATATCCTTCACACCAGTAGAATGTTCAAATATTTTTTTGATACCCCACACTACTTCAAGATGTGTTAGATCCAGGAAAATGGATACAAGATTCTCATTAGGTGGTATAGAACCCCCGATATCACTTGTAGGTATGATCATGCAAATAATGACATTTGCTGGCGCTGCCAGGTCGAAAAAGTATCCTTTTATCATATATGGTTGTCATGCCCACCGAAAAGAAATGGTGGGTTTTTCTGCCCGTTATTCTGGGGGTGAAACTACCTCTCTATTTAAAGAACTCCTAACCAGTGCACACCTTTTAATACCTGGGCAGTGGCTCACACAGGAGCTTCCCTCTATGGAGCAGTGGATAGGAAAGGTTGACACTATTTCGAGATTCGAGGAATTGGCAGCCTGGGAGAATCGCAACTTTCCTAAATTTAAAACGACTTGGAAAACCTGGGAACAATATAGGAATTTAGCAGTAAAAACTCATGATTCACTTATAGATGTAGATTAGACAAATTTCTAACATTTTGCTTTGGAATGTGTGGACACGTGTGGATTTTTAAATCTTCAGCATGTCAAAAGTTGAAAGGTATTTTAGAGTTCATTTATACCAAAGAAATATTTAAGTATTTTCATTTTCTTAATTCCCAGAGAACCCCTTTAAATTCAGTAGACTGAATTGTCATAGCCTGTAACATTCTTTTCTGCATTAAATTTGGTATGAGTGCATTGGTATAAAAGGGTAGTTTCATGAAGACAATGTCTCTCTAGATGCCATATTAGGGCATATAGACATCATAAAGGTTTGTCCTCCAGGTTTACACCTTCTGTGTATTAAATTAATGACCATTTAGCCAAATATATCATACTGCATTTGCAAATGTCTAGCTACAGAGCTTTCCCCATAAAATTCTACAGCTGAAGACCTACAATTTGAAAGGGGGTGAAAGCCTTTTTAAAGGCTACAGTATGAATGGCTTTGGGGTCAATTTAGATTTTTTATGATTGAATTTTACTCATTTGGGGCTAAAAACCATCATATGTCACTAAGCCGTCAGGTTGCTGCTAATACACACTCAATATATCAAAAAAAAAAGTATCAAACTGATAGGAACATGGCTTAAATAAATGTTTAGAAGCTGTCAGGAGTTCATATGCAAAGGCTATACATCCAGCCATCAGGGCAGCAATCTGACAGCTCGGTGTGAAACTGAAAGTAAAATACAGATAAGACCTAGGCTGAAACTTGACCCTGTAGAACAAAGACTGTTGGAAAAAAAAATGAAGACCAATTGAAAAAATATTTATTTTAGCCCAAAATGAGTAAAATACAGTCATAAAAGTGTTCATAGCCTTTAAAGATTACACTTTTCTCAAGTAAAGCAATGTACAGACACAGAACAAGCAGAAAATGTAGGCATAAAAAAGAAAAGATGGTTGAATTGTGTATGCTGCAGATGAACCATGAGATACCTTCAAAGGGTTCATTTACATGGACAGAAAAATAGCATCATATGTTGTAATTATCAGGGTATTTGTATAAGTGATTGTTTCCAAGATCTCTTTACAGAAGATAATGTGACTATTGTCATCTTAAAATATGTTATCAATAACCAACAAACAAATTGTTTGTCATTGGATCTGGACATAATTACATGGGGCTTGATTGCTTGTAGAAATGATTGTTCGGGAGATCACCTCTCCATGTAATAGGGCATTAACTCTAGATCAGTAAAAAAGATAAGTAAGACAAAGTAGTTGAAAATATACTGGCTTCATACGCAGCCATGTGACCTTTGACACACTAAACCTGAAAAAAATATATTTTGTAGTAAATGAGAAAAACAATGAAGCAATAAATATATCCCAATAAACAATTGACTAGTGTATACTGTATGTAATAACCCTTTGATATTAATCACACTGGCTTAATAGTACTGTACCTACAGTAGCATTTGAAATACCGTAATCTTAACAATAATAAAGTTTAGCTACAGATGCAGATACGGTATCTAGTGTCATCCAGTCCTCAGTGAAGGAGCCCAGTGTATTATAAGTGCTGTACCATCATCACCCTGGCTGTAAATGATTACCAGCTGCCATTGGTTTTCTAGTTCACTGGAATCTTTTAATATTTTATGATTCATGATAGGAGAGATTAATTTATATTTTCCTGATTTACATTTACATCTAAACATTCCTCTCATTGCAGACTCTTCGGTATTGTGTTTTATGCTTACTATATAAGAACCAGTAATTTTAATGAGGCTTCATGCTGTATTTTTATATGAGATGTGTGTGTACTGCATAGTTTATTTCTATGTTCATGTCAGGCTCTTAGAGCTGCACCACGTGCCTATTTTTGTGCAATTGCCAAAATATAAATATGAATAGGATGGAAAAATTGGAACGCCCTCTTAGTTTTCCTGGTGGATTGCCTTTTTAGTACAAACATTTTCTGTTTACAGTTTAATGTTGCTCAGTGCATCTGTTAATCTCTTAAACTAATGGAGTCAAACAAGTATCCAGCTTTATTAGTACTGCAAAAAACATTAATATGGGAGCCGATATCAAGGGTTGCATTGTGGTGCATCTAAATCATAAAGCCATATTAATAGTACTGTCATTGACGTTCCCGCGACAGGGGGAAGGAGATCGGTGAGACTGGCAACACGTGCTTTGATCTGACATGTTTTCTATTTGGATCAAATTACATCTGTGTTGTTTCTGGTGCTTGCCACACCTTCTTTCCCCAGGTGTGGCTATTAGGGTAATTTAACCTTCTCTATTTATAATTGCTTCTACCAAAATGCTGTGCGGTTTATATCTTCTGTTTGGACCTTTGGATAGATTGTGGTGGGATCTCAGCTGAGTTCCTGGTGCTTCCATTGCTCCTTTGATGCTAAGTCTTTCCTTTCACTTTTGTATTTTGTTTTGGTTCTGTGTGTTGCTCTTCCCCATTGTTTGTATTAGGCCTGTAGGATACTCCTGTTCATCCTTCCTTTTTGAGGAACAGGTAGTCTCATTCCTGCCATTAGTACCAGTGTCCTATAGGCCTAGATAGGACTCTAGGTATTCCTGTGTATAAACTCACCTACCTTTGGGGTCTGTTCATACTGGTAGTCATTCAGGATTTTGGTTAGTGTTTTGCTAGGAGGTGTCCATCTTCCTTCCCGAGTTCTCAGGCCTGATTCTGTTTCCCCCTTCCCTCCTATGCTCAGTGTGGTGTTTCTCTCCCACACCGAAGCGTGACAATGTGACAGAGACTGGCCATAGTTTAGGTAGGCCTGAACCTGGGAATTGAGATCGGAGCTGTTGGCTTGCTGACTGGCCTTAGCTGGGCGCAGTATGTGGAAAAACAGCTCCATCATGCTGACAAGACTGAAATGGCTGCTCAAGCTTTTGCTGCTCGTGGCCGTGGATTGACTCTGCAGCTCCTCATCCTTATCTTCCTCATCCTCCATGGCAGATTCCCTTTGTGTGTCCCCAACAGTTATAGGGCGGACAGCAAGATGAGTCAGCTGCTCTTCTTCTGCCGTGGTCCCCTGCTGCATTAGTATCAGCATCTTTTTTAAGATAAATATAAGCGGGATGACATGTTTCATGGCGCAGTTGTCCCTGCTAACATTCTTGACGGCCTCTTCGAAGGGCTTCTCCACCAGACAGGCAGCTCAGTTGAGCTGTCACAACCTGACCTCGAAGCAACCCATGCTCCCTGCTGTCGAGGCTGTATGGTGCATGACAAAATTATTCATGACTTTCTGCTGCTTGTGTTGACACTCAAGCATGTGCAATGTCGAATTCCAATGAGTTGGCACTTTGCGGATTAAGTGGAGCAGTGAAAGGCTGTTCTCTCGCTGAAAGTCCAGGAGAGTGTTACTCACCATTTGAGAGTCGCTGAAGTGCTTGGACAGTCTCCTGGACTTTGTCAGTACCTTGCACAAGACATGGCACTTTTTTAAAAAGCATAGCGCCACTAGATTAATTACGTGTCCTGCAGGAAGCATGTGTTATTTCGACCAAGTTAAGGGCAGCAAGGATGTTGTGCTTATTTTTTTTATTTTAGGCCTGTAGGAGACTCCTGTTCTTCCTTCCTTTTGGAGGAACAGGTAGTCTCATCCCTGCCATTAGTACCAGGTTCCTATAGGGCTTGATAGGACTCTAGGTATTCATGCATATGAATTCACCTACCTTTAGGGTCTGTTCATACTGGTAGTCAGTCAGGATTTTGGTTAGGGTTTTTACTAAGAGGTATACATTTTTCTTTCCTATTTCTCAGGCCTGATTCCTTGTTCCCACCTTCCCTCATATGCTTGGTGTGGTGTTTCCCTCCCACACCGAAGCATGACAAGTACACTTACCAGTGGCAGCAAGGGTGGAAATTGCCACCATGAACACCAAGCAATTTATCGGAGCTCCAGAGATCAGGGGTAACAAGTGGTTGGCTGAAAAAAGTGACTAAAGGAGTGGACACACCATCTCTGCAGCTAGTGCAGGGTACTGGGGCCAAGGCGACCCTTTCCAGCAGTAGAGCTGTAGAAGAAGTGCCTAGGCTGCACTGCTAAGCTGAGCGCTGAGCTTAGTAGGATGACAGAATGAGAACTTCGGGATGAGAGAATCATTTGACTCAAATTTGGTGAAAAGAGCAAAGAGTAAATTTAATAGCAAAAAAAAAAAAAAAGGAAACTTAAGAGAGTCATTTCAAGCCAATTGGGTTACTTTTGATTCAATTAGAATCAACTTGGAACCAAATCAAATTAGTCAACCAAATCAATAACTTGAATTTTGAGCAATTTGCTCATTTTTAGTAGAAAACATGACAGTTAACACCTTAAATATACAGTACAGTTGTAGTAAACTTTGACTTGACTCTTCAATGGCTATGGTTTTGTTCACTATCAATTTAAAGTTTACTGCAGCCTAGTATTTAACATGTTAAGTGTCAAGTTAATAATTTCTGTATCTGTATACATTATGTCATAATCTGAAGAATAGTTTTACTCACATCCCATTATATAGATAAAACTGATCAAATAGCATCTACTATAAAGGGATCTTAAAACAAGGTGTCTACACATTAGTTTTTTTCATGATACCAACATTTGTGATGATGATTTATTTTGCTTTGCATTGAATCCCATCTTCCCCAAAGCAAGGATAAGGTAGTCAACCATTTCCTCCTTCATTGACTTGGGAAGTGAAAACCACTTTGACTGCCAGTTTATAAAGTTTAGCACTTTTGGTTCCACAACTGTTTAATATGGGAAATCCATGCCACGCAGCTACAGTTCAAAGAAATCCATCAGGAAATACTGTCTTAAGATGGTCTTACACAAAGGATTGGCCACAATGGGTTGTTTATGTGAACAAACTTACCACTAATATGCTATTGTACCAGCAGATGAGGGGAAAAAACTGTAAAACACACTGGCATCATAATTAGTTGATCATATTAAAAAGGACAAGCTAAAATCTTCCAACACAAGTTATCTTGTGTTCTCCAATTCTCACAGTTACAACTATGGCTACCTAAAGAGGGACAACCATATGCCACTTGTGCAACACACCATTGCAAAATTTCCAAAATTTGCTTTTCAATTTCAATTGAAGTGAAACAAACTGACTTTGATCCAAATTTCAGGAGAATTTTGATTCGCCACAAAGCCAAATTTCCTTGTGCTTCGTGGTAACAAATCAATTTTTCTTGAAATGGCAGTAAAAAAATGCATGCTCACCTCATAAATTTGCTCACAAAGAGGCTGTTGTTAAAATCTTGCACGTGGAGACGTTTGATATCACAACGCCCAACCAGCGTAATGACTTGGTGATGTTATCATGTCACCACGCGCAAGCCTAAAATGCTTCAATGTTACTATCAAATGACGCAAATCAGTGATGAATGCGGCATCTGAGGGGTTCAATGACAGGGGGTTACTCCCCGTCATGGCACTGGCTACATTCAATGGAATACGATTCGTGCAGAAAATAACATTTGTGCAACCAACTAAGAAACAGGATTCACTGTCACCTTAGAAACAGCTTCCTGTTGTGTATTAGCTTTTATTTAAGGCAATTTGCTATTGAATTGTATAGATTACGAATAGTGGTGTGTTAATAGAGAGAGTACAGTATTCTAAGCTAAGCTATTCTAGGGATATTGTTCTTGCAATAGAAGTCCCTGTCGACCATAATTATATCAATATACAAAGTGTTTGTGTCAGTGTATAAATGGTATAATATATGACATAACCTTGTCAATTTTTAAGCGTTTTGCATTGCAGTAGTACCTACTTATCAACAGCCTTTTTAGTAAATTTATGTAATTCAAACCCAGCCTCGAAAATGGCTTAAACCCACCTTGAATTTAGAAGGATTATTTTTGAAAGTTAGGGGACAGTTCCTGAAAATTCAAGACTGTTTACAACTATGGTATGGCAGTAGTAGAGCTTCTGGCCTACTATTCATGTTGGGCTTGCAGTCTCTTTAACCTATTTTGCTGAGTAGCAAATCAACATGGATGCTAAATCTAAAGACATTATGCTAAATAAACATGCACTTTGTTAATGTATTACATAAAGTATAGTGGCTGCTGTTGTTCAATGTAGTGATCAGGAGATCACAAATATCCCACTGACAGTATGTGATACTGTAGGCAACATCACAAAATCAAAAGCCACAGATGTGAGTACATGTAACACAAGAACAGGGTAAACATGCAGGGCCACATTTATTAAGACCTGCATTTTAGACGCCGTTCTTAATAAGGCGTGCTTCCGTCAAAATTATGAAGAAGCCCTGGTCCTTCATAACCTTGGTGGATGCTCCACCAGTTCTAAGTTTAAGACTGCTTTGGAGCTGTCTTACATTTAGACCTTTTTATACACCTGAAACAGGCGTAGAAAATGGTATATCAGACAGGCCTGCCAACCCGTTCCATTCCCCCACTCACGCCCACAATTTTAGATCTGGTGCGAGCATGGAAATGTTGCAGATGGCAGTGCAACGATTAGCCATTTGCTCCTGAAATACACCTAATATAGGCATATTTACATATGATAAATGACCCCCACGGTATTTATATGAAGGGACCAAAGAGTCTTACATCACACAGATAAGCCGATGGATGTTAGCACTGTTCTTCAAAGGTCTCGCTGGAACCTACAGCATGAGATCATCACACCTGTCACTGTCATTAGCTTAATCCGGAAGATTTCTCTACATCTGGCCACTTTAGTGTTGCGTGCTTTGTAGAAACTGTATAGCACATAATGACAATGCAGCGGCAGGCTTCCAATAGCACAGGAGTTAATGTCAAGAAGGCTCTCTGCACTCCAACCTCAGACTCTGTCCGCTCGCTCCTACCCTGCATACTTCCTATTCATTTCATCAACAAAGGATTAAAACTAGTGAGCCCCCTCAGTGTATACTGAGCTTTTTGGAGAAAGGAGGAGGGGGGGCATTTAAAATCCTTCCATTTAAGTTACGGATTGTCAAACATATTGTCCATAATCCCTGGTTCAGAATGGCTGCCTCTGCTGCTCTTTTCACAGAAGGTTTAGCAGCAGGGATTTCTGTAGTTAATCTTCTGTCAAACACATGGTGTAAACTCAAGATGATCTACCAGAGAATGAAAATGTTGCAGTTCTCTACCATCTGCATATCCCATGCTTGCGTAGTCATCACAGCAATGAGCATATGCATTGTTGTGTTTGATATTATAGCAGTGCCCAGATATATTGCAAACAGCGAGAGCTCTGCTGCATTTCAATTACCAGCCATGAAAAAAGATCTACCCATTGTACTTAAATAGCTGACTATAATTGTATATTATTATTAACATGTTTATGCCGGGAAGGTTTGCAAAAGCGCTCAAATGTTCGCGAACCGCAAGTTCGCAGGCGGACCCCATTCACTTTAATGGCAGGAGAACCTAAAAACCTTCAGGTCATTATTGCAGCCACCAAATACTTGCAAGAAGTGCACAAATCATCCCAAAACATGGACAGTGACATACCAGAGGGGGGGTCAAGGGCAAAAATTCCCACAAAAAATATGATTTTAATCAGGGGCCAATTGTATGCATCTTAAAGGGAAACTGTCTAAAATGTGCCCTGCTGGAGCCTAAAAAAAGTTTATTTTAGGTCACGGGAGTACAGGTCCCAAACATTAGGCATTCACCGGACAGAAAACATCAAGTGATTATGTGGCTGGAGGTACATGATGCGGTCAATAAAAATTTACTGTAGGCCACTGGACTACAGGCCCCAAACATTAGGCATTAATCGGACATAAAAGATCAAGTAAGTATGTGGCTGGAGGTAGATTACATGGTCAATGGATATAAATTTTACTGCAGGCCAGTTCAAATACAGATCAAATACATCTGTTTAATAGAACTAAAAATATAAAATTGGATTAAAAACATGGCTAGCGAAATCTCTTGAAAAAAACCCTAATGATAATAGTTGAAATTCGATAACAAATGGTCATCACTGGTGTTAAAATTCCTCCGAGGCTGCAACAATTATGCATTCAGCATATAGAAAAAAACAAGTAAGTATGTGGCTGAAGGTAGATTACATGGTCATTGGATATCAGTTTTATAGCAGGCCAATGTACTACAGGCCTCAAAAATTATGCATTCAGCATACAGAAAAGAACAAGTAAGTATGTGGCTGGAAGGTAGATTACACAGTCATTGGATATCAATATTACAGCAGGCCAGTGTACTATAGGCCCCAAAAATTATGCATTCAGCGTTCATAAAATAAAAAGTAAGTATGTGGCTGGAGGTAGATTACATGGTCATTGGATATCAATTTTATAGCAGGCCAGTGTACTACAGGCCCCAAAAATTATGCATTCAGCGTACAGAAAAAAACAAGTATGTGGCTGGAGGTAGATTACATGGTCATCGGATATCAATTTTACAGCAGGCCAGTGGACTACAGGCCCCAAAAATTATGCATTCAGCGTACAGAAGAGAACAAGTGAGTATGTGGCTGGAGTTAGCTTACACGGTCATTGAATATCATTTTTACAGCAGGCCAGTGTATTACAGGCCCCAAAAATTATGCATTCAGCGTACATAAAAGAACAAGTAAGTATGTGGCTGGAGGTAAATTACACGGTCATCGGATAACAATTTTATAGCAGGTTAGTGGACTACAGGCCCCAAAAATTATGCATTCAGTGTGCAGAAGAGAACAAGTAAGTATATGGCTGGAGGTAGATTACATGGTTATTGAATATCACTTTTACAGCAGGCCAGTGGACTACAGGCCCCAAAAATTATGCATTCAGCGTACATAAAAGAACAAGTAAGTATGTGGCTGGAGTTAGAGTACACCGTCATTGGATATCAATTTTACAGCAGCCCAGTGTATTACAGGCCCCAAAAATTATGCATTCAGCGTACAGAAGAGACCAAGTAAGTATGTGGCTGGAGCTAAATTACAGTCATTAAATATCAATTTTACAGCAGGCCAGTGTACTATAGGCCCCAAAAATGATGCATTCAGCGTACATAAAAGAACAAGTAAGTATGTGGCTGGAGGTAGATTACACGATCATTGGATATCAATATTACAGCAGGCCAGTGTACTAAAGGCCCCAAAAATAATGCATTCAGCGCTCAAAAAAGAACAAGTAAGTATGTGACTGGAGGTAGATTACACGGTCATCGGATACTAATTTTACAGCAGGCTAGTGTATTACAGGCCCCAAAAATTCTGCATTCAGCGTACAGAAGAGAACAAGTAAGTATGTGGCTGGAGCTAGATTACACAGTCATTAAATATAAATTTTACAGCAGACCAGTGTACTATAGGCCCCAAAAATGATGCATTCAGCGTACATAAAAGAACAAGTAAGTATGTGGCTGGAGGTAGATTACACGGTCATTGGATATCAATATTACAGCAGGCCAGTGTACTAAAGGCCCCAAAAATAATGCATTCAGCGCTCAAAAAAGAACAAGTAAGTATGTGACTGGAGGTAGATTACACGGTCATCGGATATCAATTATACAGCAGGCCAGTGGACTACAGGCCCCAAAAATGATGCTTTTATCGTACAGAAGAGAACAAGTAAGAACGGTATGTGGCTGGAAGGTAGATTACACGGTCATTGAATATAATTTTTACAGCAGGCCAGTGTACTACAGGCCCCAAAAATTATGCATTCAGCGTACATAAAAGAACAAGCAAGTATGTGGCTGGAGTTAGATTACACGGTCATTGGAGATCAACTTTACAGCAGGCCAGTGTATTACAGGCCCCAAAAATTATGCATTCAGCGTACTGAAGAGACCAAGTAAGTATGTGGCTGGAGCTAGATTACACAGTCTTTAAATATCAGTTTTACAGCAGGCCAGTGTACTGCAGGCCCCAAAAATAATGCATTCAGCGTACATAAAAGAACAAGTAAGTATGTGGCTGGAGGTAGATTACACGGTCATTGGATATCAATATTACAGCAGGCCAGTGTACTACAGGCCCCAAAAATAATGCATTCAGCGTTCAAAAAAGAACAAGTAAGTATGTGGCTGGAGGTAGATCACACGGTCATCGGATATCAATTATACAGCAGGCCAGTGGACTACAGGCCCCAAAAATTATGCATTCAGCGTACAGAAGAGAACAAGTAAGTATGTGGCTGGAGCAAGATTACATGGTCATTGAATATTAATTTTACAGCAGGCCAGTGTACTACAGGCCCCAAAAATTATGCATTCAGCGTACAGAAAAGAACAAGCAAGTATGTGGCTGGAGTTAGATTACACGGTCATTGGAGATCAACTTTACAGCAGGCCAGTGTATTACAGGCCCCAAAAATTATGCATTCAGCGTACTGAAGAGACCAAGTAAGTATGTGGCTGGAGCTAGATTACACAGTCATTAAATATCAGTTTTACAGCAGGCCAGTGTACTACAGGCCCCAAAAATAATGCATTCAGCGTTCAAAAAAGAACAAGTAAGTATGTGGCTGGAGGTAGATTACACGGTCATCGGTTATCAATTATACAGCAGGCCAGTGGACTACAGGCCCCAAAAATTATGCATTCAGCGTACAGAAGAGAACAAGTAAGTATGTGGCTGGAGCAAGATTACATGGTCTTTGAATATTAATTTTACAGCAGGCCAGTGTACTACAGGCCCCAAAAATTATGCATTCAGCGTACAGAAAAGAACAAGTAAGTATGTGGCTGGACGTAGATTACAGAGTCATTGGATATAAATTTTATAGCAGGCCAGTGGATTACAGGCCCCAAAAATTTTGCATTCAGCGTACAGAAAAGAACAAGTAAGTATGTGGCTGGAGGTAGATTACACGGTCATCGGATAACAATTTTATAGCAGGTTAGTGGACTACTGGCCCCAAAATTATGCACTCAGCGTACAGAAAAGAACAAGTAAGTATGTGGCTGGAGGTAGAGTACACGGTCATTGAATATCACTTTTACAGCAGGCCAGTGTACTACAGGCCCCAAAAATTATGCATTCAGCATACATAAAAGAACAAGTAAGTATGTGGCTGGAGTTAGATTACATGGTCATTGGATATTAATTTTATGGCAGGCCAGTTGACTACAAGCCCCTAAAATTATGCATTCAGCATTCATAAAAGAATAAGTATGTGGCTGGAGGTAGATTACACGGTCATCGGATATCAATTTTACAGCACGCCAGTGTACTACAGGCCCCAAAAATTATGCATTCAGCGTACAGAAGAGACCAAGTAAGTATGTGGCTGGAGCTAAATTACACAGTCATTGAATATCAATTTTACAGCAGGCCAGTGTACTATATGCCCAAAAAATTATGCATTCAGCGTACATAAAAGAACAAGTAAGTATGTGGCTGGAAGTAGATTACACGGTCATTGGATATCAATTTTATAGCAGGCTAGTGTACTGCGGGCCCCAAAAATTATGCATTCAGCGTACAAAAAAGAACAAGTAAGTATGTGGCTAGAGGTAGATTACACGGTCATTGGATATCATTTTTACAGCAGGCCAGTGTATTACAGACCCTGAAAATTATGCATTCAGCTTACATAAATGAACAAGTATGTGGCTGGAGGTATATTACATAGTTATTGGTTATTAATTTTACAGCGGGCCAATGAACTACAGGCCCCAAAAATTGTGCATTCAGCATTCATAAAAGAACAAGTAAGTATGTGGCTGGAGGTAGATTACACGGTCATTGGATATTAATTTTACAGCAGGCTAGTGGACTACAAGATCCACAAATTATGCATTCAGCGTACAGAAAAGAACAAGTAAGTATGTGGCTGGAGATACATTACATGGTTATTGGATATCAATTTTACAGCAGGCCAGTGGACTAAAGGCCCCAAAAATTATGCATTCAGCGTACATAAAATAACAAGTAAGTATATGGATGGAGGTCTATTAGACGGGCAATGGATATCAATTTTATTGAAGTCCAGTACAAATATAGGTAAAATACATATTTTTAAAAGAACTAAAAATATAAAATTGGTTTAAAAACACGGCCAACTAAATCTCCTTCTTGAAAAAACTCCTAATGATAATAGCTGAAACACGTGATCGTCACAGGTGTCGAATTCCTCCAAGGCCCAAAACATTAGGCATTCAACGGACATAAAAGGCCTTTTATGCCGCTGTATTTATCTAAGACAGGGACCATTATTAGTTCTGGGTGGTGGCAGATAATTGTGGGCTATCATGAGTAAATTCAATTAAACGTGGTCGACTTGTCAAATGTGTTGAATTCCTCCGAGATCCTTGCCTCATTTATTTTTAGAAATATGAGGTAGTCCACACTGTTATGAGCTAGGCGACTGTGCTTATCCGTCACGATCCCCCCTGCTGCGTTGAATGTCCTTTCGGACAGGACACTCGACGAGGGGCAAGCCAAGAGTTCCATGGCAAGTTGTGTCAGCTCTGGCCACAGGTCAAGCCTGCACACCCAGTAGTCCAGGGTTTCCTTGCTTCTCAGAGAGTCCACATCGACTGTTAAACCGATGTAGTCGAACACGTGTCGGTCTAGGCGTTCCCTGAAGCTGGATCCAGAGGGCGGCTCTCGATGGGTTGGCTGCAAGAATGATTTCATATCCGAAGTGACCAACACATCTTCAAACCACCCTCTTCTTGCATGCGCTGTTGGATTGGTACCCGCAACTGTTTCTCTGTGAGAAATTCCTCTGCCAGCGCTTGCAAAAGAAGAATGCACCATTTCTCAGAGCAAGGCCTGTAAGTGCTGCATTCTGACAGCCCTCTGTGATGCTGGTTGTCCGCCATTTTGCTTTTGTACTGGGGGTCTAAGTACGTTGCCACCCAGTACTGGTCCTTGCACTTTATGCATTTTATATGGGGGTCCCTCTTCAAACACTGGAGCATGAAGGCCCCCATTTGCACTAAACTGGAAGTGTGGGAGTGGCTTGGCTCCTGCTCATCAACCAGGATAATGTCGTCCTCGGTCTCCTCCACCCAGTCACAGACAACATCAGGGATCCCAGAATAGCTTAAAGTATGCTCTTCTTGTCTTGTCTCAGATGGAGTAGCCCCCCTGGGAATTCATTCACTATTGCGACTTAGGGATTTTCCTGCTCCTCAATGGCTTGATCAATGACATCACGCAATGCACGCTCCAGAAAGAAGGCGTAAGGTACGATGTCACTGATGGCACCCTGGCTGCTACTGACCAGTTTGGTGATCTCATCAAATGGCGGCAAAAGTCTGCATGCGTCGTGCATGAGCAGTGGCGTGGTGAAAAAAAAACAAGCTCCCCAGAACCTGTCCTGTCGCAGAGTTCGTACAGGTAGTCATTAACTGCATGTTTTGCTGGAGCAGCCTATCACGCATATACAAGGTGGAGTTCCATCGCATCGGGCAGTCACAAATCAGACATCTGATGGTCAGGTTGTGTCGCAGCTGAAGGTCAAGGCGAGCCATGGCTGTGTAAGATCTTCTAAAATATTCAGAGATTTTCCTGGCCTGCCGCAGGACATCCTGGACCCTGGGGTATTTGGTAACGAATCGCTGCAGGACTAAGTTCAGGACGTGTCATGTCATTGTACCCTGTTTCAGCACGCTCAGCAGATTGGCACCATTGTCGCACACCACTTTACCAACTATCAAATTGAGCGGGGTTAGCCACTGTGACCGCAAAGCTGAAAGCAGTGCAGGACAGGTGTGGCTCTTGGCTTCCTGGCACAACAGCCGCAGCACAGCATGGCAATGTCTCATCTGGCACGTTAAATAGGTTCTCGGGAGCTTGGGGGGCGCAGCGGAAGAGGTGGTAGCAGTGGAAAAGGAGGAGTCAGCCGAGGAGAAGACAGAGGATGGAGTAGGAGGAGGAGAAAAAGAGGCAGGCCTGCATGCAATCCGTGGCAGTAACACCAAATCAACACGGGTGCCACGGGTTGCATGCTTGACGGCCGTCAGAAGTTTCACCCAGTAAAAGTTATGAACCTTCCCTGCCCATGTTTGCTAGACTATGTGTCTGTGGTTATATGTATCTTGGCACCAAAACGGTGTGCCAGAGATACATTAACTTGCCACTGAATGTGGTCATATAGCTCCGGGATGCCCTTCTGGGAAAAATATTACCTTCCGGGAACCGACCATTGCGGTGTGACCAATGGCCACAAACTTTCTAAAGGCCTCCGAGTCCACCAGTTTATATGGCTGTAGTTGGCAGGCTATCATTTCTGACAAGCCAGCCATCATCATCTTTTTTTCGCTCACACATTTGGGTCAAGGAAGCCTGTCTTTTTCCAGATGAACGCGACAACGGCAAGGTAGAAAGTGGAGTGGAGGACAAATGGGAGGAGAAGGAGAAGAGGCAGGACATGGAGCACCAGGAGTGTGGCTTTGTGGGTTCTGATGGTGCTGCTCTGGCCAGGCTCGGTGATGGGTGGCCAGGTGCCTTCTTAAGGCAGTCATCCCTAGGTGAGTGTTAGGCTTACCATGAGTTATGCGTTGCCTGCACAGGCTGCAGGTGGCAACACTATTGTCAGCAACGGACATGTTAAAAAAAGCCCACACTGCGGAGCCATGTGCCGGCTTCCTGGGAGCGCCAAATGTGCCTTTACATGGTGGATGGCTCGCTCTAGATACATTTGCAGTCTGCTTTTTGCCTTCTGTGCACTGTAAATTCTGCCTGCTCCTCCTTCTTCTCCTCCGTATCTGCTGCTCCGTCACTCCCTCTGAACTCCCCTCCTCTTCCTCTCTTGTGGTCACCCCAATGCTGCACTAACCAAATGCACTATATAGAAAGTATATTATTGGTATATAGCACCCCTGCTTCAATCAGTTTTTTTTGGGGGGGGCAACTGGTATATCACACCAGTAGAAATTATTTGTTCCAATAGCGTTTGTCACTCTGTGTAGCTGTGGTAACGCAGCAAAACCGTAAACAAATGCTGTACTACCTAAATGCATTATATAGAAAGTAAATTATTGGCATATAACACCCCTGCTTCAATCAGTTTTTTTTTGGGGGGGGCAACTGGTATATCCCACCAGTAGAAATTATTTGTTCCAATGGTGTTTGTCACTCTGTGTAAATGAGGTAATGCAGCAAAACCGTAAACAAAGTATTGGTATATAACACCCCTGCTTCAAATTTTTTTTTGGGGGGGCAACTGGTATATCCCACTAGTAGAAATAATTTGTTCCAATTGCGTTTGTCACTCTGTGTAGCTGCGGTAACGCAGCAAAACCGCAAAAAAATGCTGCACTACCTAAATGCACTATATAGAAAGTATATTATTGGTATATAACACCCCTGCTTCAATTATTTTTTTTGGGGGGGAAACCGGTATATCACACCAGTAGAGTTTATTTGTTTCAATGGCATTTGTCACTATCTGTAGCTGCAGAAACGCAGCAAAACCGCAAACAAATGCTGCACTACTTAAATGCACTATATAGAATGTATATTATTGGTATACCACACTTTGTTTTTTGGGGGGCAACTGATGTATCACACTAGTTGAAATTATTTGTTCCAATAGCATTTGTCCCTCTGTATAGCTGCTGTAACTGTTGCACAATAAAAATGCACTATAATATACTTTCTATGTGAGAAAGTATATTATAAGTATATTACACCCCTCAGTAAGTCACACCTATCGTTAGCACACCTATACCAGTCATTAAAATGGTCTGTGCATGCGCAGACTGGAAAGCCGGATCCATTTTGCCGAAAACTGAGGTATTTTCTCTGTCCAAAAAACATAAGAGGGACTGAACTGATGCATCCTGAACGGAATGCTCTCCATTCAGAATGCATTAGGATAAAACTGATCAGTTTTTTTTCCCGTTATTTAGCTCCTGTGACAGAACTCAATACCGGAAAACAAAAACGCTAGTGTGAAAGTACCCTTAGCTGGCAGGGCAGCAGTGGAGCTACTGATATTTACAAAAAGCATTCAGGGGTTTTCCACTTGAACTGCATAATCTGCATAATCTGATCAGGTGAGTATATCTACCTACCTGCACGCACTATGGAGCATGCCGTACACTCTTCTTTCTCTTATAGTTTGCTCTTCTGTAAGGTAAGATGTCATGATATCACAAATGGACTTCGGTTTGATGAGCTACTATGACATCATAAGCGCTGAGTAAATCACTGATTTCAGACAGGTGTGACATCACAGAGACACTTAGTCAGGTAAGCAGTGTGATATCATTAGAGTGTCAGTCTAGCGAGCTGTGGTAACATTGGCTGCAAAGTTGCTTGGAGACAACAATTAGTTTTAGTTGGGCAAACTCAAAAAGCGAATATACCATATACAGTATGCCATTACATTAGAGGTTGAAAATGAAACGTCTCATGTGCTGTCTCTGCACAGGGACCCTCTGCTGTTGGTGTCTGCCCCTGTGTCATTAGGTATGTGTGACAGGATCTCTGGATAAATGACTGGATGCACACACTATATATACACTATCTCCCATATTTACTAATGTGGCTAATGTGTAATGTTTAAATTGCCCCAAAATGTACGTCTTTTTTTGCACATTTTGAGAACATCTAGTTTTAGAAGATTCCACAGTGCCTAGCTCACTAATGGGTGGGGATTAACGGTGGGTGAGGCTTATCTGGGAGAAATCTGGCCTAAGGCTGGGTTCAAACCTGAGCGTTTTACAGCGCGTTCCTACGTGCTGTAAAACGCTCAACAAGGAGAAACCAATGCTTCCCTATGGGAATGGTTCTCACCTGGGCGTTTTACAGCGCGTACGATCACGCTGTAAAACGCCCGACGCCCCAAGAAGTACATGAGCTTCTTTGGGGTGTCTTGTCACGCGTTCCCGTACATAGACTTTCGGGAACGAGCGAAATGGGCGTTCGCTTGTCTCTGTATGCGCGATTGCAAACGCCGGTACAATCGCGCATACAGAGCGCTCCTTTCAGAACGCTCAGGTGTGAACCCAGCGTAAGAGGCAGCTTGTGCCACAATTCTGGTGCAAACTAAGCCAAAGTATTCATTTAGGCAAAAAGTGCCTAGCTGTGCACCATATGTATAACCCATCCTAATTTATTATAAGCCAGAGCCACTGTGATGAATGTGGTGTACGTTTAGATAGGTTTAGGTAATTCACTGCCTGAAAATAGAGGTTAAAAAAAATCAAAATAAAAAATATTTTTTATTCAGAATTGAAAGGACAGACAGATTGGATATGTAGCTGCTGATAATGCCAGGCAGGTATACATACAGACTTTCCTGCACTAGCTGACTGGCATCTACCTTTCTGTATAGATAATGCCTGTATTGTAATTGTTTGTGTGGTTCACAATACAGGAATATTATATATATATATATATATATATATATATATATATATATATGTTTTGTGTTGTTTCTAGCCAATAACAACATCCTCCCAACATAGTCATTGCTAGTTTCTGCTCCAGACATAACTACATAATAGGTTGCTGAGATGTTGTCTCATCAGTAGTCTAAACAGCTATTGAGAAGATGGTACCCTGGTACAGCAGATCGAACAAGACGCTGACTGCATAAGATGTCATGCAGCATATGTATTGCAGGCAGCACAGGACAAGATCCATGTCTTTTCATTATCTTACTGTTCTGTGCAGACTGCTTTAGTAAGAAGCAATGAGCACAGCACCTACTGTATGTATCTCCACGCATCTATAAAATCATCATGGTTCTGGCATCAAAATGTTATCTAATACTTTCGAGTTGGGCAATGGGGCCTATAGATCTTTATGGGGTCCTATTAATGCCTCCATACGCTTCCAATTTTATCTGAAGGAGTATAGAAGGTGTTTTATTCTGTTTGATTCCATGTGAAGCCTCCATGTTCTGTCAGATTTCAGATTACTTTTTGAATATCTTTGAAATGTGGATCTGTATCTCCTCAGTAAAGAGCTTCAGGACTCTATGTACCATCATTAAGCCTCCTGCACATGGCTCTGGGGTCTTACTTTGCTTGGGCTCCTCTCACATCACCGTTTCTCCTTTCCGTTCTACAGCTCTGTTGAGGAGCAGGAGAACGGAAAGGACGGATTCTGCAGATAACTGAGACCTAACTGAGCGTAACGGAGCCTAAAGACCCCATAGACTATAATGGGGTCCGTTCGGTGTCTGCTCAGAATATGATTTTTGAGCGGAGACGAAAGTTACTTGTTAAGCTAGTCAAGGGAAGAATGAGGAAAACATCATTTTTCTCATATGTTGTTGCTAACATTTGTCTCTGCACCTCAATAAAAATGGTAATATTTTTACAGGTTGGTCTATAATGATGGATACGATCATAGAGGTGACTATCTGTTTTATGTGCCCCTAATACTGTGTTTATATGTAGTCTACCTGAATTTCGATTCCTTTGCATAATTAACCCCTTAAGGACCGGGCTCATTTTCACCTTAAGGACCGGGCCATTTTTTGCAAATCTGACCAGTGTCCCTTTAAGTGCTCATAACTTTCAAACGCTTTGACTTACCCAGGCCGTTCTGAGATTGTTTTTTCGTCACATATTGTACTTCATGACACTGCTAAAATTGGGTCAAAAAAGTTATTTTTTTTGCATAAAAAAATACATTTTTTACCAAAAATTTTGAAAAATTAGCAAATTTCAAAGTTTCAGTTTCTCTACTTCTGTAATACATAGTAATACCCCCAAAAATTGTGATGACTTTACATTCCCCATATGTCTACTTCATGTTTGTAGCATTTTGGGAATGATATTTTATTTTTTGGGGATGTTACAAGGCTTAGAAGTTTAGAAGCAAATTTTGAAATTTTTGAGAAATCTTCAAAATCCCACTTTTTATGGACCAGTTCAGGTTTGAAGTCATATTGTGAGGCTTAGATAATAGAAACCTCCCAAAAATGACCCCATTCTAGAAACTACACCCCTCAAGGTATTCAAAACTGTTTTTTCAAACTTTATTAACCCTTTAGGTGTTCCACAAGAGTTAATGGCAGATGGAGAAACAATTTTGAAATTTCTATTTTTTGGAAAATTTTCCAATATAATAAATTTTTTCCAGGAGTAAAATAAGGGTTAACTGCCAAACAACACTCAAAATGGGTTGCACTGATTCTGTAGTTTGCAAAAACACCCCATATGTGGTCGTAAACTACTGTTTGGCCGAACGGTAGCACATAGAAGGAGGGGAACACCATATGGGTTTTGGAAGGCAGATTTTGCAGGACTGGTTTTGTTTATACCATGTCCCATTTGAAGCCCCCTGTTGCACCCCTAGAATAGAAATTTCAAAAAAGTGACTCCATCTAAGAAAGTACACCCCTCAAGGTATTCAAAACTGGGTTTACAAACTTTGTTAACCCTTTAGGTGTTCCACAAGAGTTAATGGCAGATGGAGAAACAATTATGAAATTTCAATTTTTTGGAAAATTTTCCAATATAATCAATTTTTTCTAGGAGTAAAACAAGGGTTAACTGCCAAACAACACTCAAAATGGGTTGCCCTGATTCTGTAGTTTGCAAAAACACCCCATATGTGGTCGTAAACTACTGTTTGGCCGAACGGTAGCACATAGAAGGAGGGGAACACCATATGGGTTTTGGAAGGCAGATTTTGCAGGACTGGTTTTGTTTATACCATGTCCCATTTGAAGCCCCCTGTTGCACCCCTAGAATAGAAATTTCAAAAAAGTGACTCCATCTAAGAAAGTACACCCCTCAAGGTATTCAAAACTGGGTTTACAAACTTTGTTAACCCTTTAGGTGTTCCACAAGAGTTAATGGCAGATGGAGAAACAATTATGAAATTTCAATTTTTTGGAAAATTTTCCAATATAATCAATTTTTTCTAGGAGTAAAACAAGGGTTAACTGCCAAACAACACTCAAAATGGGTTGCCCTGATTCTGTAGTTTGCAAAAACACCCCATATGTGGTCGTAAACTACTGTTTGGCCGAACGGTAGCACATAGAAGGAGGGGAACACCATATGGGTTTTGGAAGGCAGATTTTGCAGGACTGGTTTTGTTTATACCATGTCCCATTTGAAGCCCCCTGTTGCACCCCTAGAATAGAAATTTCAAAAAAGTGACTCCATCTAAGAAAGTACACCCCTCAAGGTATTCAAAACTGGGTTTACAAACTTTGTTAACCCTTTAGGTGTTCCACAAGAGTTAATGGCAGATGGAGAAACAATTATGAAATTTCAATTTTTTGGAAAATTTTCCAATATAATCAATTTTTTCTAGGAGTAAAACAAGGGTTAACTGCCAAACAACACTCAAAATGGGTTGCCCTGATTCTGTAGTTTGCAGAAACACCCCATATGTGGTGGTAAACTACTATTTGGCTAAACGGCAGGACATAGAAGAAGGGGAACGCCATATGGTTTTTGGAAGGCAGATTTTGCTGGACTGGTTTATTTACACCATGTACCCTTTCAAGCCCCCTGATGCACCCCTAGAGTAGAAACTCCATAAAAGTGACCCCATCTAGGAAACTACGGGATAAGGTGGTTGTTGTTTTGGGACTATTTTTGGGGTAAATTTGATATTTGGTTGCTCTATATTACTCTTTTTTGAGGCAATGTAACAAAAAAAAATCTAAAATTGTTTCTACATTCGCTATTTAGTTTTGTGGAACACCTAAAGGGTTAACATAGTTTGTAAAGTAACTTTTGAATACCTTGAGGGGTGTAGTTTCTTAGATGGGGTCACTTTTTTGGAGTTTCTAGTCTGGGCTACATCAGGGGGGGCTTCTAATGGGACATGGTGTCAAAAAAAAAACTGTCCATCAAAATCTGCCTTCCAGAAACCGTATGGCGTTCCCTTCGTTCTATGCCCTGCCGTGCGGCTATATAGCCATTTACGACCACATATGGGGTGTTTCTGCAAACGACAGAATCGGGGCAATAAATATTTAGTTTTGTTTGGCTGTTAACCCTTGCTTTATTACCGGCAAAATGGATTTAAATTGAAATTTTGCCCAAAAATAGGCGTTTTGGCACCGTTTTTATTTTATATTTTTAACACCGTTCATCCGAGGCGTTTGGTCAAAAGTTATTTTTATAGCGACGACTTTTACGCACGCGACGATGCCCAATATGTATGGCTCTCAGACTTTGGAGACACTAAGCAGGCATCCTAAAACTGCGGCCCTCCAGATGTTGTAAAACTACAATTCCCACCATGCCCTGCTGATGGCTGTAGGTTGTCTGGGCATGCTGGGAGTTATAGTTTTACAACATCTGGAGGGCCGCAGTTTGAGGATGCCTGCACTAAAACTAATATTTTTGGGGGAAAGAAAAATAGTTTTCGTGTCTCCAAAGTCTGAGAGCCATAGTGTTTTATGTTCTCTAGTGAACTGTTGGGGATTATAAAAATTTAGTACTCCATGGAAGTGTGATACTCCCTGAAGCAATCGATAACGCAGAGGCCCGGATGATCGGGGCACGTGTCGCACTGAGTGGTGGTGTCCTTCCGTATCCCCCTCCTGCGACACACTCTGCACTTTTTTTGGGTTCGTCCCTTCTTTCCAGTATGGGGGACCACACCTGGAAAGTGTTGGCCAGGGACGATCCGGGCGCCTCCAGTTCCCGAGGTACTCCGGCCTGCTCTTTCCCGGTCCGAAAAGATCAGGTCCTTGAGGACTGCCTCATAGAATTGGAGGAATGTCCCTGTGCTGCCAGCGCTTCGGGATAGTACAAAAGAGTTGTACATGGCAACCTGCACCAAGTAGACCGCAACTTTTTTGTACCATGCCCGGGTTTTGCGCATGGCGTTATATGGCGTGAGGACTTGATCCGAGAGATCAACTCCTCCCATATACCGATTGTAGTCGACGATACAATCGGGCTTGAGGACCGTTGCCGCGGTACCTCGCACAGGGACTGGGGTGGTGCCGTTACCGTGGATTGTGGACAGCATAAGGACATCCCTCTTGTCCTTATACCTGACCAGCAACAGGTTTCCACTGGTAAGTGCACGGGTCTCACCCCTGGGGATAGGTACCTGGAGGGGGTAGGCAGGGAGGCCGCGCTGATTTTTCCGCACGGTCCCACAAGCGAACGTAGATCTGGCGGCAAGGGACCTGAACAAGGGAATGCTGGTATAAAAGTTATCCACGTACAAGTGGTAACCATTATCCAGCAGTGGGTACATAAGGTCCCACACGAGTTTCCCGCTAACACCCAGAGTGGGGGGACATTCTGGGGGTTGAATACGGGAATCTCGCCCCTCGTACACACGAAATTTGTAAGTGTACCCTGAGGTACTCTCACAAATTTTGTATAGCTTCACGCCATACCTCGCTCGCTTTGTGGGAATATATTGGCGGAAACTGAGTCTCCCCTTGAACGCAATGAGCGACTCATCAACCGCGACCTCCCTTCCAGGTACGTAGGCCTGCTGAAATGTGGCCCCAAAGTGATCGATGACAGGCCGTATCTTATACAGCCGGTCATAGGCAGGATCACCTCGGGGTGGACATGCTGCATTATCGGAATAATGCAGACATTTCCGGATGGCCTCAAACCGGGAGCGTGTCATGACCATACTGTACAGTGGGGTCTGGTACAGGACGTCCCCACTCCAGTATTGCCTGACACTGGGTTTTTGGACTAGACCCATATGCAGCACGAGGCCCCAAAATGTCCTCATTTCGGCTGCACTGACCGGCGTCCAGCCACCGGGTCTAGCCAAAACTGAGCCTGGGTTTTGAGCGACGAACTGTTGGGCGTACAGATTCGTCTGCTCCACCATCAAATTCACCAGTGGGTTACTGAAAAAAAAACTAAAATAGTCAATTTCAGTAAACCCCACTGTGGGAATCTGGATTCCAGGATTGCCAGCGAAATCCGGAATCTCAGGCTCAAAGTCCACTGGGGGACACCAGCTAAGTTCATCGGCAGGGGTCTCCGGTGAACTTATTTGGTGGGCCGGGAAACCAGTACGAACCCCAGGGCGGCTCGTACTAGGGTGGGCCACAGGATCCCTAGCATGTGCGGCCCCTGGCTCCGCCTGGCGGCGTCTCCGCCGCCTTGGTGGCTCATCGTCATCCGATGATGATGAGGAGGATGCTGATGATAAGAGGAATGTGGGGTCATCCTCATCCTCACTGGGGCTCTCGGAGTCGGAGGCAATCTGGGCATATGCCTCCTCGGCCGAGAACACCCGGCGGGCCATGGGTGTGTGTGCGTGTAGGTGTGCGTGTGTGTAAAACTTTATTATATGTGCGTGTGTGTGGGGGCAACGGGTGTTCGCGTACTAAAAAAAGGAAAAAAGGGCAAGTGTTAGGAAAAAAAAAAAGTTGCTGATTAGCGGTACAACGCTGATCAGCGGTGGGGCAGGCGATGCGCTAACAGTGGACGGACGCTAAAAAGTGCCGACCAGTCAGCGAACGCAGAAAAAAAAGTGGTGGTGAGGGGGCTAGTGGTGGTGGTGGGGGGATGGGGGGGGTTGGGGGGAGTGGTGGGGGGGTGGGTGGGGGGGCTGGTGGTGGTGGGGGGCTGGTAGGGGGGGGCAAGTGGCAGGGGGGGGTCTGGGGTCTGATGGATCAAAAAAAGATTTGTGTAAAAGTTAAAAGTTTTTTTTTTTTTTTTTTCCTAACTAACTTTTCCCTTCTTTCCCTGCCTAACGATGCCTCTCCCTCACTGACCCTAACCTACCTGGGTGGCGATGGGTGCAGGAGGGTGATGGATGGCGATTAGGGGGACACAGGAGCTGGTGCTGGACGATGCTGCCGGGTGCTCGTGCAGAACAGGAAGAGGAGGGGAGAGAGGAGCGCAGGAAGTTTGAATCTCGCGCCTCTCTCCCCTGCACCAATCAGCACCCTGGACAGCAGTGTTCAGCACCAGGGCCAGCACCGCCTCCTCAAATCCTCGGACTGCGATTGGTGGTGTATAATTACGCCACCGATCGCAGTCTTTTTCCGGTTCATCGGGTCACCGGACACCCGAATGGACCGGAAACGCAGAAAACCGCAGGTCTGAATTGACCTGCGGTTTTCTGCGATCGCCGATACGGGGGGGTCAAATGACCCCCCCCTGCGTTGTTACGGGATGCCGGCTGAATGATTTCAGCCGAAATCCCGTTCCGATTAACCCCCGCGGCGCCGGAATGCCGATTTTAAGTCAGGACGTACCGGTACGCCCTTGGTCCTTAAGGACTCGGGAAATAGGGCGTACCGGTACGCCCTGTGTCCTTAAGGGGTTAAATCACAAATGTCTTTTCACAGCTAGCCTTTCAACGTTTCAGAATACAGTCAGCCATACAGACTTACAGCGCCCTCACAAAAACCACCTAGATGCCCTTTTATGGTGCATCAAAGTTTTGAGCCAATGTGTTTATTTGCTATATATCTATCTCTTTATGCAACCCTAATGAAATTGTTACTCAAATTCTCTGGCAGACCTTTCAATGTTCAGCTTTCTTTTCTCCCCCAGATTAACAGGCGGAATACAATGGAACGGCAGTTTTGAAGAAAATATTCTAGAGAACTGATTGGCACCAGAATAGAGTCTCTCACATCTCTGCTATTATTCATGTCAGACTTCACATTTTTTAGTGACTCAGCCATTACCATATAAATAAGGTTCAAAAGACTATTTGCAATGAATTCATCGTCTGGATTCTTGCTTCTCAGTGGACTTGTGGTCACGTTACAAAATCAAGTCAAAATTGGCTTTAGGCCGAGTTCACACGAACGCAAATAGCGGGCCGCAATGCACGATCGCCGGCCGTAGGTCAGCCGCATCGGATCGCGGACCCATTCACTTTAATGGGTCCGCGATCCGCCCTTTCTGCTAAAAGATAGGACATGTTCTATCTTTTTGCGGAACGGAGGTACGGGATGTAACCCCACAGAAGCACTCCGTAGTGCTTCCGAGGGGTCCCGTCCCGTGCGGCTGTTCCGTGATTCCGGATTTGCAGACCCATTGAAGTGAATGGGTCCGCATCCGTGATGCAGAATGCACACGGAACTGTGGCCGTGTATTGCGGCCCGCGATTTGCGGGCCGCAATACGGCCACAGATCACACACGTTCGTGTGAACTAAGCCTTAGAGTAGACACTATTATGGCCTGGCCATGGGGAAACTGCAGATCAGAGACAACAACCCAAAACAGCTGATTGGTAGGGGTGTCGGATTCCACGCTGATCTGATATTGATGATCTATCCTGAGGATACGCTACATATATATATATATTTGTGGACGGGGCGACGGCCCAGAGCATACTAAAACCGGACCCTAAAGATGGCTGATTAATGCCGAGAGCCAAGGACGAGGGTAGGCCTAAAAGGGGGCAAAAAATAGAGGCACAACGTGCTGCAATACAACTTTATTGTTTGATTTACAGGGCAAGTGAGCAAAAAGCATTGTGAAATTCAGATTGTGGATTTGGAACGTATCTGGAGAAACAAGACGACCTCCAACGCCCCATGTTCCTGATGACGTGCGGAGGTACTTGGTGTCTAGAAACGGCTGAGGCCGCTCCAATGCAAAAGGAGTGGCCGGAGATGGTCTTCGGATCGTAACCCAACCCTGCCGCTAACGAGCGTATGTGAGAAATGAACTGTGAAGTTGACAGTGGACCACCCTTGAACAGTAGCAAAGGACTATTTGAGGCTGCAGCTTGAAGCACCGACGTTAATTGCTGTAGTGCACTGACCAGGCACCAATTGTTGTGAGAAGGGAAATACCTCACCTGTGTCGGAGGCCCTGTTTGTGAGTTCTAAGTTGAAGTTGTCGTGGTGCCATGACAAATGCTGTTTCTGAAGATGACGGCCGCCCCTAATGGTGACGGTTAATTCCGCAGGCCGGAGGAACCCATAGAACCCTAGGTATATTGCGGATGGTGTTGGGAGAGAGCCTGAGGTTGGAATGGAAGTGGGCGATAAATGCCATCATGAACGAGACGTCATCGATATCGCCCTGCGGATGTCTAGCTGTGAATTTCCTGTAGAGATTCCAGCCCGTGCTGTAATTCCTGGTGTTTACCGAGAGGCTCCTGTGTAAGAGATCTTTAGCTGCCATGATCAAGGATGTTAATCCCAAGTTAGATCGCTGAACTCTGGAATTGGCGCCCCTGTTGTGTCCGCGTGTGGCAAGTTCTGGAAAAAAACATCAAAGTTAAAGCGGGACAGAGCATTGGCGGCAAGATTCCGGGAACCCTGAATGTGGGAGCACTCAAAGTAGAAATTGTACACCATTGAAAGCAAAACCAATCTACACATGAGGGACATGATCTTTGGGGATTTGGCTCTGCCTTTGTGGATGATGTCTACCAGGTCCTGACTGTCTGTGACAAACATCACTCTAGAATCTGACCACTGCCGGCCCCATACCTGTGCTGCTGCCACCAGTGGATATAACTCTAATAGGGGAAAAGAGCGTAGAGCCTCCTTATCTGTGGTGATTTGTGGTGGCCAGGAGCTGGCGAGCCAATGATTCCTGAAAATGGCAGTAAAACCCTTGGATGCGGCCGCATCCGAATATACAGTGGGGGAGGAAGGGCACCCAGGGGGAATAAACAATCTTACACCATCCCATTTGGACATAAAAGTGTTCCACATGGATAGGTCTGCCATGGCCTGTTGGTCCAAGCGAATGATACTGTCCTGTTCAGGAGCAGACGGCAGGAGAAGCAAGAGACGCAAAATGAAGGCCCGCCATTGGGGCCTGACCCTCATGGCAAAATTAAGCCTGCCCTACAACAACTGGAGATCAGATTTGGTCAGGAAACAGGAATTAGTGGCTTTATTGATGACCGTCCGGATCTGCAGCAACTTCTCCTCGAGGAGACTAGCTTTTAACCTAACAGAGTCGAGAATGACCCCCAGGAAGTAAAAGTGTATTTCCTTAACCCTTCAGGAAGGTGATAGACTTGGATGGGCATACCGTTTTTCCTGGGGCTACAGGGACTTGTAGCGTGGAAAATAGTTTTAATAGAGTGGACAAGCTGGAGGGCTGCTGGGATGGGTGCTCTACCAGCAGGAAGTCATCCAGGTAGTGGAAGCACATGGGAGTCTCATTGTGTTTGACTAGGATCCAGTGCAGTGCCTGAGCGACCTGGTCAAACAGCCACGGGCTGCTTTTGGAGCCAAAAGTTAAGCGATTGGCGATATATTACTTGCCTGCCCACTTGATACCATAGTGCTGCCAAAGTTGAGGAAGGATCAGAAGAAAATGCGTCCGCTATAACCATTTTGGACAACCAAGCTCCCCTACCCGCCCTGAGTATGAACTGTATGGCTTCGTAGATTGAAGAGTACTTCGTAGTGAATTCTTCTGATGGTATGAGGGAGTTAATGCTGGGCACGATGGAAGAATGAGGAGCCGAAAGGTCATAAATAAGCCTTTTTTTAATTTGAATCTTTTTAGCCACCACACCGATAGGGTTGACCCTCCAAAAATCGAAGGGAATGGAATTGAGGTGGCCGATGAGGAACCCTTTGTTCAACTCTGAGTCAATTGATGCCTGCACTGCCTCCAGATCCCGTTTTGTAGAAAGAAGGTTATCACACTCCCAGTTGGACTGAGGGAGGGCCACCAACCTTGTATGGAAACCATGCGAAAGACCTGTCAACAATTGAACTACAAACTGCTGATCATGGTGGCCCCTCAGAAGCGCTTCGAGGAGGTCCACATTTATGTCGGTTAGTCATGGCTGCTTGGAGGATCTTTTGGGGCATGTGGACCTGGGGTGAGCACAGAAGCAGACCTGTAAAGACTGAAAGCTAGCACTAATTCGGGTATGGAAAGCTTCTGATTGAGGCATCTTTAGATTTTAATAGTACTGAGACCTCGCCGCAGTCGATCGTTTTGTTCTCATTAGCATCGTGAGATGCTATGAGAATTGACGCCAGGTTGACGTCTTTCCCTGTCAATATGTCCTTCCTGATATTTTCTGCCATGAAGTGGGCCAGGGCGATGGCCGGAGGAATGAGGGACATGTAACGGACCGTTCAGCACACAACTCCGTTCAGACGATATCCTCCTTCCAGATTGACAGGGAGTTACTGCAAGCACCAATTTCCCGAACTGCAAACTACACGAATCCTTCAACTCCGGAACAGGAAACACACGAACACTGGAAACCGCTGAACAGGAAAAGCATACAATCAGCTTACACTCCTGGCAATCAGCATACAATCCAATTCCCCCAATAACGAGACGACACTTCGTTTTGAGGTCAAGCAGAACTGACTGTACTGGCACATACAGCCTCTTTTATTCACAATCCACAAACATAGTACTGCCCACAGGGTTTTGAAATACAACCAATCAATCTGTACAATACACACAGACACTCCCACAGAAAATCCTCCCCTCTGGCTGTGATATAATTACTGAAAACAATGGATAATATAATTATCACAGGCAGAGAAATACAGTTTTATAAAACATATCACAGGAACCCCAAAACATGCAATAACCCCCCGTATATCCTCGGAACCGGGGGTGTGTGGGTGAACCACATATCCAAAATTCACCCTGGTCCGTTCAGTAGTATGGAAGATACAGTTTAATGCAGATTCCGCAGAACATATACAGGCTATATCAAAAATAATTACTGTATAATGTGTCCCCTGTTGTGCCCTGTTGTCCAAACAGTGTCTGTGAGTTAAAAATGGCCGCCATCCATTGTTCTCACCATGTGCTTCATCCATTGTTCTCACCATGTGCTTCATCCATTGTTCTCACCATGTGCCTCTGATATATGAAATGGTGGCCATCCAGTAACTCCACAGTATGTCCCCAGATGGTTCTTATAGGGCCATGATCCAGGGGCAGGAGGCAGGCAAATAGCCCCCTCCAAAACACCGTGACGAAGTGGCTTTCGCCACAGGACATACCTGGGGAACATGGCTGAGGCCAGGGGGGGGTTGTCACTGGTGCCACTGGTTGCGAGGAGGCAGGTGCCCTGGATTCGAGCTCCATGACCCTGGTCTGGATGTCTGCTAACGAAGTAGCCAGACTTTCCATCGTGGCGTGCAGCTGTGCCAATGAATTTTGATGGTAGCAACGTTTGATCTACGGAAGGTCCCAGATTCGATATTAAAAGTCTATAAAGCTCCGCATTTCTGGCCGATGCCGGGTGGCTAATGTCCCTTCTGTTTAACTCTGTGACCAGCTTCGGAACAGTCCAATTCTTGAGGGATCCATGGCCCGTCTGCCCAGATATTTGAGACTCTGGGATGGACGATGAGTCTTCTATGTCTGAAGCTTGAGACATATCGCGCGCACCGACTGAAGAGCCGCGGACCGATGACCACCTGAGGACTGAAAACCCTATTTACGAGAAAGCCCCTGTAGATGGGAGACCGTGAAGAGGACGCATACTAAGGAAAAACCCTGGTGAAGGGGTAGGGATACGGGGGGGCCACCACCAGGGGTAAGGTGAGCCGACCCAGGAAAGTGGAGGGTGACATGTGGAGAGGCGCTGAAAAACATGACTGAGGACGTGACTGGATCAGGTACCATGGAAGTTGGCTCAAACGATCCGAAGGAGGTGGCCGACCTGCTTCACGAAGCCCGGAGATAACCGGTGCCACCTAAATGTTGCCGGAGCGTGAAGAAAAGATTATGAGGAACACAATTACCTGCCTGACCGGAACGTTATTAGCATCAGATGGTGTCAAGCAACGAGGTGAGGAGTACAAAGACAAGTGTGTCTTGCCTACAGTCAAGCATGGTGGTGGGAGTGTCCTGGTTTGTGGCTGCATGAGGGCTGCTGGCTGTAGGGAGCTAAAGTTCATTGCGGGAACCATAAATACCAACATGTACTGTGACATACTCAAGCAGAGCATGATTCCCTCCCTTTGGAAACTGGGCCGCAGGGCAGTATTCCAACATGAAAACGACCCCAAACACACCTCCATTTTTACTTAGGTGTGTACTCACTTTTGTTGCCATCGGTTTAGACATTAATGGCTGTGTGTTAAGTTATTTTGAGGGCACACTAAATTTATATTGTTATACAAGCTGTACACTGACTACTTACATTGTATCAAAGTGTCATATCTTCAGTGTTGCCCCATGAAAAGATATAAAAGAAAATGTACAAAAATTAGAGGGGTGTTACTCACTTTGTGAGATTCTGTACATAGCTATGGGTAAACAGACATTTGACGGTGTTAACATAAAGCATGTTTAAAAACACACTGCGGCGGCACATGTCTCATGCTTTTCCATATTCCAAAGCTTTCAAGAATCCTTATCAGGAGCATATGATGATTAAACACACTCTGTGTTGTGAAATAAAACAAATAAAAGTGTCTTTGGGGAACGTGATGGTTAGAAAGTGGCATAAGTGGCATGAGGCAGGTTGCAACAGCAGCTGTACACAACGTGATGGTTGGCAAGTGGCATTAGTGGCATGATGCAGGGCGCAGCAGCAGCCGTATACAACGTGATGGTTGGCAAGTGGCATTAGTGGCATGATGCAGGGCGCAGCAGCAGCCGTATACAACATGATGGTTGGCAAGTGGCACTATGCAGGGCGCAGCAGCAGCCGTACACAATGTGATGGTTAGAAAGTGACATAAGTGGCATGATGCAGCCTGCAGGTATCAGCCTACAGCAGGGCATTGTGGGAGTTGTAGTTTTACAACAGCTGGAGGGCCGCAGTTTGAGGATGCCTGATGTGGAAAGTGAGTACATGGAAACTGACCCTCAGGCATTAGTGGCTGTCCCTGATTGTTTTTCACTGTCTCTGACTCCCTTAGGCTGGGTTCACACCTGAGCATTTTACAGCGCATTCCTACGCACTGTAAAACGCTCAACAAGCAAAAACCAATGCTTTCCTATCTGCATGGTTCTCACCTGAGCGTTTTGCAGCGCGTATGATCTAGCTGTAAAACGCCCGACGCCCCAAGAAGTACAGGCGCTTCTTTGGGGCGCATTGTTGCGTGTTCCCGCACATAGACCTAGCGGGAACGCGCGACAATGGGCCTTTGCTTGTTTCATCGGCACGTATGTAAACGCCCGATAAGCACGCTTGTAAACATCGCTTATCGGGTACGCTTATGTGTGAACCCAGCCTAAGATCGTTTTCCTGACAGGCATTGTAAGACCCATTCACACTGCAGCACTGATTGGCTCATCCAGGCTGTGTGTCAGTCTGGGAGCAAATCAGAGCAAGACGTCCCCCCCACTTCCTCTCAGGGTCATGTGAGAACCCTTCTTCTTTCTGCAGACATGTGCACTAAAATAGCTCTATGCTGCATTTTTGTAGATTTGTCCGAAACTAACACTACTTTCACACTCGCGTTTGGTGCCGATCCGTCATGGATCCGTTCAGAACAGTTCCGTTTGTATTATCTGTAACATAGCCAAAATGCATCCTTCCTGAACACTATTGAAAGTCAATGGGGGACGGATGCTTTTTCTATTGTGCCATATTGTGTCAGTGAAAACAGATCCGTCCCCATTGACTTACATTGTGTGTCAGGACAGATCCGTTTGCCTCTGCATCGTCAGACAGACACCAAAACGTCCACCTGCAGAGCGGAATGGAGGACAAATTGATGCATTCTAAACGGATCCTTATCCATTCAGAATGCATTAGGGCAAAACTGATACATTTTGGACCGCTTGTGAGAGCCCTGAAACGGATCTCACAAACGGAAACCAAAACGCCACTGTGAAAGTAGCCTTACCTGGAAAGATTTGGGTTTGTTTGCCTTCCGAAAAATAGCAAACTTCGGACCAAACTCAGTTTGTGGAGCTTTCATTATCAGGAGTAGAATAAATATGAACTTTTATTTTGCTAAATTCTGCTCCAGCAAGAGGATTTGAGGAGTTGTTTCAGTTTCAAGTGCATGTTGTTCTCTGCATTGGGCTGCTTCACAGCCGTTACCCTCTGATCTGATTTGTGGCAGTAGCATCCAAATAGACCATTACAGCTGTCACTCAGAGTATAGGAGAGGGACTGTGAGACAGTTCAATGCAACAAGCACTTCTCAGTAAAGTTCTGCCTCCTGGGCACTTGCTAGAAGAGAATCTAGCAGAATAAAAGTTCAGATTTACTTTACTCCTGATAACAAAAAGCCCATAACCACTTGACCAGGGCTCAAAGGATGGTGGAATGCAAATTCAGGCTTTGAAAGTAGAAACGGTCGACGAGGTGGTAAAGTCTGCTATTGTGTTACACAACTACCTGCTTAAAAAAGAACCACTAAATTTGGAACAGATACCGGAGGACAGCGAGATGGCCAGCATTTAAAGTTTTGGACCGCAGTCAAGTGTAGCGGTTGCAAGGATGAGAGACTCTTTTGCAGATTATTTCTGCTCTGATGCCAGAAGGGTGGACTGGCAGGACCGATTTGTATAAACAATTTGTGATTAATTTTCCACGAACCGTTAAGTTATTCTGTTTGGTTGCCTGTTTATGGTTACAGTGGGGGGTATTGTTGTATATTTTATTTTTTGTTCATTCAATTTTGTTTATCACCGTACATTGAATCTTGCTTTGTATATTTATGTCCCCACGCTTGAGAAGCGACACATACTTGTGTCGCTCCACAGGCCCTGGGAGATTAGGTCAGGCCTGTTAGAGACTCTAATGTTTAATCTCCCCACGCTTGAGGAGCGACACATACTTGCGTAGCTCCACTGGCGCTGGGAGATTAGGTCCAGCCTGTTATAGACACTATTGTTCAATCTCCCCATGCTTGAGGAGCGACACATACTTGCGTAGCTCCACTGGCGCTGGGAGATTAGGTCCAGCCTTTTATACTCAATATTGTACAATCTCCCCATGCTTGAGGAGCGACACATACTTGTGTCGTTCCACTGGCGCTGGGAGATTTGCTCAGGCCTGTTATACACACACTATTGGTTATCTCCCATCGCTGGTGGAGCGACACAAGTATTGGTCGCTCCAAAAGCAATGTGAGATGTTAATTATTTGTATACACTTAAAAAAAATACAAAAACAAACAAATTTTCAAAAACTAATAAATTTTATTGAAAAATATAATTTTTGTAAAAAAAAATATATGGAACCAAACAAAGACTACAAATGTCTATATGTAGGCCGAGTAGGAGTAGAAGGTTGGGGGGTGGAGGGCAGAACATGGTTTGGTCCCCCTCTGTCCTGTTCTTGTGCCCCTGTGGACATATAAGTGTGTGTTGTGGGAAGTACAACAGAGGGAGTGTGCAATCTTGAGGGTGGGGCAGGAGAAGGAGTTGACCAAGCAAGAGTTGAGGGAGTGTTGAAACTGGTGGGAGGAAAGTAATGAGGAGGAGAGGGAGAAAAGTGTTGAGTAAAGAGCTTGGTGGTTTGGGGATGGGGAGGCTGGGATGGGGGTTGGGGTATGATGAGGTTGGGAAGGGGGATAGGTAGTTTGGGAAAGGAGTTGTTGAGGTTGGGATAGGGGGATAGGGCATGGACGGGGAAGGGATGTGGGGAAGAGCTGTACTTGCCACAAGACACCGTCCACCTGTCTTCGGGCCTCAAACAGCTGGTCGGACGTAAACCGTTCCATCACGGGGAGTGACGATAACCAATAGTGATGCACTGGACCCGACTGCGACGTCAGCACCGCCCCCTCCTGCAGACGTTGCAAAGTGTCCTCCAAAGCCACAACTCCATTGGTGAATCACCAGAGGGCACACGTAGGGGAACATTGAGGTCCTGACCAGCTGTTGGAGTAGGACGAGAGGGACCCGCGGTGGGCAGCTATTCAGGGACCGCCTCCAGCGCGACAGTCTCCTGAAGGACTTCACGAAGAGGTTCGGGTGCCCAAGTACTGCTTGATGTGCTGTAAAGGAAACAAAAAAAAAATAATTAATGTAAAAATAGAGAACCATATGTGGATGTCCCAGACAGAGTGCCAAATGACAGTCTGCCTGGGCTACACACATAGATTGGAGATCAAAATGTATAATTAGTATAAACATTATATCTTACCTTTGCAGCTCTAGGGTTCTTCTTAGGAACCCTAATACGGCCGCATAACGGAAAGGCCCCTTGCGGGTTCCTCTAGACCCACTCGGTCTCTTAACATCCTTGTTGAAGTCCTTCTTGCAGCGGTCCCTCATTGACCGCCACCACACCATGATTATTGTCCCTGTCAACAAGAAAAACAAAACAAAAACAACTAAAAAGTATTAAAAATCATTTTTTGTTAGGACATCTAAATAAAAATAAAAAATTAGATTTAAACTATTCATATTACAACACACGCACAAAAATATTACTTACTGGACATTATTTTTGTAGTCTGTAAAAAATCTGGCTGTCCGGTTTCGCTGGCAAGCTTGGCCGGCGCATCAGGCTGTCAAGCAGGCTTACGGGCAGGGCTATCGTGTCGATTTTTCTGGGTCAGAACTTGTATTTATTTTTATTTTTTGGGCCTACATTAGAAAAAAAAATATAGGAGTGTTATTCATGTTGTAAGACTACTACCCCTAACATCCACTAAGTACTTGAACCACCTGCGGGCCCTATGTACTTTTGCATAGGGACTGCAGGTGGTTCAAGTACATAGTGGATGCAAGGGGTAGTAGTCCTTTTTAACCCTTAAAGATTATCAAAATTAGGGTTATTCAACTTCTAAGGGGAGATCTAACTAATATGTATAAATATATCAGGGGTAAGTACAGAGATCTCTCCCATCATCTATTTATCCCCAGGACTGTGACTGTGACGAGGGGACATCCTCTGCGTCTGGAGGAAAGAAGGTTTGTACACAAACATAGAAAATTATTCTTTACGGTAAGAGCAGTGAGACTATGGAACTCTCTGCCTGAGAAGGTGGTGATGGTGAGTACAATGAAGGAATTCAAGAGGGGCCTGGATGTATTTCTGGAGTGTAATAATATTAAAGGCTATAGCTACTAGAGAGGGGTCGTTGATCCAGGGAGTTATTCTGATTGCCAATGCCTGATTGGAGTCGGGAAGGAATTTTTTATTCCCCTAAAGTGGGGAAAATTGGCTTCTATCCCACAGTTTTTTTGTTTTTTTTTTAGCCTTCCTCTGGATCAGCTTGCAGGATAACAGGCCGAACTGGATGGACAAATGTCTTTTTTTGGCCTTATGTACTATGTTACTACCACTCCTAGCATCCACTATGTACTTGTACCACCTGTGGGCCCTATGTACTTTTGCATAGGGACTGCAGGTGGTTCAAGTACATAGTGGATGCTAGGGGTAGTAGTCCTGTTGACTACCACTCCTAGCTTGCACTATGTACTTGTATCACCTGCAGTCCCTATGTATTTTAGCATAGGGAATGCAGGTGGTTCAAGTACATGGTGGATGCTAGGAATAGTAGTCCTGTTGACTACCACTCCTAGCATCCACTATGTACTTGAACCACCTGCAGTCCCTATGCACTTTTGCATAGGGACTGCAGGTGGTTCAAGTACATAGTGAATGCTAGTGGTAGTAGTCCTTTTTGACTACCACTCCTAGCATCCACTATGTACTTGTACAACCTGCAGTCCCTATGTACTTTTGCATAGGGACTGCAAGTGGTTCAAGTACATAGTGGATGCTAGGGGTAGTAGTCCTTTTGAATACCACTCCTAGCATCCACTATGTACTTGAACCACCTGCGGGCCCTATGTACTTTTGCATAGGGACTGCAGTTGGTACAAGTACATAGTGGATGCTAGGAGTGGTAGTCAAAAAGACTACTACCCCTAGCATCCACTATGTACTTGTACCAACTGCAGTCCCTATGCAAAAGTACATAGGGCCCGCAGGTGGTTCAAGTACATAGTGGATGCTAGGTGTAGTAGTCTTACAACATGAATAACACTCCTATAATGAGGAAACAGAACGTCTACATCAGAGAAAAAATAGGTATGTGGTCCTGTATTACCCTGTATGTTAGTGCTGTATGCAATGTTTTCCAAGTATGTCTTTAACAGTAGGGCTGGAAGGAGGGGGTTAGGTTGAGAATTTGGCATGGGGGTTGCCATTTTAATTTTTGCCTCAGGCAGAAGAAAGTCTAGGTGCACCGCTGCCCCTTGCCACAAAGCATTGAGGGAAGGGGGGCCCAAGCTGAACTCTTGCACCAGGGCCCATGAGCCTTTAGCTACACCCCTGCCTAGTGCTGTCAGCAATATAGCATGGTCAAATTTGTAGAGCCCCTTTAAGAATTATGTGGTATTATTTCATGGTATTATAGTCAAAATAAAATCACATTTGACTCATCTGCTCAGAACATATTGTAACAGAAATTGAATTATATACCCAGAAGATCTCTACAGAAATGACTGACTCTAAAAAAGTAATGAAGCTGCCCAACCGTACAATATACACTAATATTTTCACATAAACACATGTCTACATCTAATATATAATATTGAACACTTGTCTGCTATTTTTCAACATAAAAATAGATTTTAATTAAGGTAATGCCCTGCATTTCTAGGACAGCCACATCACTAGTAAGGCTGCTATTAGCTGCTCTCTCAAGCTAGTTAACAATAAAGTAAAAAGTGTATAGCTAAATGATATATAAATGATTATGTCCTTTCAGTTTGACTTTCCCAAAACATATTGATTGTTGCTTTCTTTTTGTAAAGAAGCACACAATAAATATCTATATCATGATAAGGAGCTATATGGTGCTATGCAAGATTATGTTTAACAGTATAAAATCATTTCTACCACTTCCTATATGACTTGTGGAGTATTAGCGTCTTATCCGTGGGTCATTCTCACAGACTTCACTACGGACACCAGATTGAAGTCCAAATGATGCTTTATTTTCAAGCACATCAGCACCAAACAGCAACCAAAACATAAATCCTCAGCTGTCTGGCTGCTGACTAAGCAGTCTTTCCCTCTCTATTGGGATCTGGGTCTACTACCCAGGTCCCCAAAACACATCACCAGTGCTTACCCCACACACAGGGTTAGAGGATCCCACAGGCCTCAACACAACCTGATCCTCTCCCAGACTGGGAGCCACACCCAAGTCCAGCAACAGGATTAAATAGCATCCCTGGACATGGGCATATTCCAAAATCCCAGACTGGAGCATGGGGAACAGGCGCCCACCCAGCACATTGCCTGTTCCCAGTAAAAGCCTGCCCCGGACTAGCTGGAGCCAACTAAGCTAACTATCTTGGTGTCCACCAGCTAACTTGGTGGCCACCTATATCTAGGGCCTTTACTCCACCAAGGCCGGGCCCCTTTGTGACACGCTCCTTGTCCAAAATGCTTTAGCGGGACTTCACTACACCCATCACTATTCACATTGCCACAGACTTTACAAATAATGTCATGCAGCCTGCAGAAATGCAATAACCCCATATAACCATTTTTTTTATAATTTATATACTGTACATTAAATAGAGAGAGAATAAATTGTTCATAGAGGAGCCTTGTTTATGAGGAATTCTGCATTACTGCTTAGTCATATTCTGTTATCTTTGCCACCTTAACTGCCTGCTGTTGCTGCTGCCAGGTAGGCACAATTAGAGAAGAATGACTCACTGTGTCAGATGGCAGATATTTTTGTACTTGTTATATCCCCCTCTTGATCTACCTTAATATATACTGTATTAGAATTTACAGGGCCAACACTGTAGACAAATAAGCTGCAGCAATAAAAGGCATGTCTGTCTATCTATCTATCTATCTATCGATCTCCCATCTTCATATAAGTTTGCTCTTTAATGTTAAGTGGAGCGCTGAATAGTATGTTATGTATTGCATCAGTATAGTGTGTATGGATGGCAAACCCAGGGTTAATAACCTTGGCTCTGCCCTTTGCAGGAGGTCTTTAGGTGAAGCATAGGAGTCAGCAAGGTGTTCAACTACTTCAGCCATTCAGAGTTTGCTGCAAGTAAAGGACACTGTTATGAAACTCTTGACACTTGGAAAGGTCCTGGCCAGACATGCAATCAAAACCCTGTATGCTGCAGTGGATCCCACAGCCACCATTGAGTACTATTGCCTGCCATAGATTCTGCTGAGAGAGACTTTAGCAAGATATAGAGGAAAGAAAGCCACAACTTCCATAATTGTCTAAATCCATACACTGGGAGAGAATTGCACTCTGTACAGTTGGAACTGTGTTTTGCTATAGTTTGATGTACTACTACTCCTATTTAGTACTACAGTAAAAAAAGATGTTTATTCTTCTACCTCTGGTCTGTTTTTCTGACTTACACCATATGCTGGCCATTGCACTCTACAAGCCCTGCCTTTCACCCGTCCAAACACTTAACATAAAGGGCACCTCAGCTACTATCAGGCAGGAGCCCCAGAATCAAGGTATGCTGTGAAGCAAGAATGGTGCCCCCTTCTTTTATTGCACAGCCCTAGGGAACAACAGTGTGAGGCCAGAGCCAGTACCACTTTCATCTTCCATTCAGGCTCATCTTGGGCTCGCTGCATATCTATCTATCTAATACGTCCAAAAAAACGAGGCAGCACTCCAACTTCAAGTGAAAAGGGGATGACCCAATTTATTTCCCCGTAGCCTGGGAAATAAATTGGGTCATCACCTTTTCACTTGAAGTTGGAGTGCTGCCTCTTTTTTTGGATGTATTACATAGTGGAAGAGACGCCTGCCTTCCCTGAGGATTTGCACCCTATTCACACTGTGCTGCTGCTCTATCTGTGTTTGTGGTATCTATCTATCTATCTATCTATCTATCTAGCTATCTAGCTATCTATCTAACCAGATCTATCCTTCAGATAAAAAAAAGATCTAAGGCTTTAACCATACATATAAATACTTCCTTGGCACCCAATGCTTGTGGTACATGCCCCACCAACTATATCTAGATAGGTCTATCAATCTATTTTACAAAAGATAAAATACTGTCATTGGTCTGCATCTTGGAATTTGACAATCAACAGTTTGAGGTCTCAGCTCATTTCTATTCCTTAAACCCTTTAGGGACTTAGGACGTACCGGTACGCCACGTTTGCCGAGTCCTTAAGGACCTAGGTCCTAACTTTAAAACACGATTGCGGCGCAGCGGGGGTTAATCAGAACAGGATGTCCGCTGAAATCATTCAGTGGGCATCCTGTCACAACGCCGCATCGGCGATCGCAGCAAACCGCAGGTCAATTCAGACCTGCGGTTTGCTGTGTTTCTGGTCCATTCGGGTCTCTGGTGACCCGATGAACCGGAAAAAGACGATGGTCAGTGGTGAGATTACACACCACCAATTACAGTCTGAGCATTTGGGAGAGGTGGTGCAGGCCGTGGTGCTGATGGCTGCTGTCTGGTCCTGGAGAGAGGCGGGAGATTCAAACTCCCGACGCTCCTCTCTCCCCTCCTCTTCCTGCTGCTGCACCTGCACCACCCAGCACCGTCCTCACCAGCTCCTGTGATCCCCCCGTCGGCACCCATCACTCTCCAGGTAGGTTAGGGTCAGTGAGGGAAAGGCACCATTAGGCAGGGATAGAAGGGAAAAGTTAGTTAGGAAAAAAAAAAAAAACACTTTATCTGATTTATTATTTCTGGTGGTTGGGGTCCACAGCACTTAGCTGTGAAACCCTAAACCCAACCCTGCCACTTGTCGAATCCCCCCCACCCACCACTTTTTTTTTTTTTTTTTTGCGCTAACTGGCCGGCACTCACCGCTGATCAGCGTTGTACCGCTGATCAGCAAGTTAGAATTTTTTTTTTCCCCAACACTTTCCTAACGTTTTTTTTTTTTTTACTTTTTAGTACGTGAACACCCGTGCCCCCACACACACGCACATACAGTAAAGTTTTGCACGCACACACACATACCCATGGCCCGCCAGATGTTCTCGGTGGAGGAGGCATACGCCCAGCTTGCCTCCGACTCAGAGAGCCCCAGTGAGGATGAGGATGACCCCACGTTCCTCTTGTCATCCGAATCCTCCTCATCATCTGATGACGATGAGCCCCCAAGACGGCGGAGACACCGCCAGGTGGAGCCAGGGGCCCCACATGCTAGGGACCTTGTGGCCCACCCTAGTACAAGCCGCCCTGGGGCTAATACTGGTTTCCCGGCCCACTAAATAAGCCCACAGGAGCCCCCTACCGGTAAACTTAGCTGGTGTCCCCCAGTGGATTTTGAGCCCGAGATTCCGGATTTTGTTGGCAATCCAGAAATTCAGATTCCCACAGTGGGCTTCACTGAAATGGACTTATTTAGTTTTTTTTTTTCAGTGACCCATTTGTGAATCTGATGGTGGAGCAGACAAACCTGTATGCCCAACAGTTTGTTGCTCAGCACCCGGGCTCCTTTTTGGCTAGACCCGGTGGCTGGAAGCCGGTCAGTGCAGCCGAGATGAGGACATTTTGGGGCCTTGTGCTGCACATGGGTCTAGTGCAAAAACCCAGTGTCAGGCAATACTGGATGGGGACGTCCTCTACCAGACCCCACTCTACAGTATGGCCATGACACGCCCCCGGTTTGAGACCATCCGAAAATGTCTTCATTATTTAGATATTGCAGCTTGTCCCCCCCGAGGTGATCCTGCCCATGACCATCTATATAAGATAAGGCCAGTCATCGATCACTTTGGGGCGAAATTTCCGCAGGCCTACGTACCCCTGTCCCTGTGCGAGGTATCGCGGCAACGGTCCTCAAGCCCGAATGTATCGTCGACTATCGGTATATGGGAGGAGTTGATCTCTCTGATCAAGTCCTCAAGCCATATAATGCCATGCGCAAAACCCGGGCATGGTACAAAAAAGTTGTGGTCTACTTGGCACAGGTTGCCTTGTACAACGCTTTTGTACTATCCCGAAGCACTGGCAGCACAGGGACATTCCTCCAATTCTATAAGGCAGTCCTCAAGGACCTGATCTTTTCAGACCGGGAAAGAGCAGGCCGGAGTACCTCGGGAATTGGAGGCGCCCGGATCGCCCCTGGCCAACATTTTCCAGGGACGAACCCAAAAAAAGTGCAGTGTGTCACAAGGAGGGGGATACGGAAGGACACCACCACTGAATGTGACACGTGGCCCGATCATCCGGGCCTTTGCGTTATCGATTGCTTCAGTGAGTATCACACTTCCATGGAATACAACATTTTTATAATCCTCAACAGTCCCCTAGAGAACATAAAAAGCTATGGCTCTCAGACTTTGGAGACACGGAAACATTTTTTTTCCCAAAAATATTAGTTTTAGTGCAAGCATCCTCAAACTGCGGCTCTCCAGACGTTGTAAAGCTATAACTCCCAGCATGCCCATACAGCTATCAGCAGGACATGGTGGGAGTTGTAGTTTTACAACATCTGGAGGGCCGCAGTTTGAGGATGCCTGCTTAGTGTCCTACATATTGGGCATCGCCGTGTCCGCAAAAATCTTCTCTATAAAAATAACATTCAACCCAACCCCCAGCCCCCCCCCCCCCGGATGAACAGCGTTAAAAAAACAAAAAACCTGTAAAAAATGCCATTTTTTGTCACCTAACATCAGAAAAAGTGTAATAGCAAGCGATCAAAATTGTCATATGCATAGTGCCAATAAAACCGCCATCTCATCCCGCAAAAAATGAGTCCCTACATTAGATAGTCGCCCAGAAAAAAAAATAAAACTGTAGCTCCCAGGCTATGGAGATACTAAAATAATTTGGGGGTGTTTATGCAAACTACAGAATCAGGGCAACCCATATTGAGTTTTGTTTGGCTGTTAACCCATTGTTTCCAGTAATAAAGTAAGGGTTAAAATGGAAAAGTTTCCAAAAAATAGAAATTCCAAAATTGTTTCTCCATCTGCCATTAACTCTTGTGGAACATCTAAAGGGTTAATAAAGTTTGTAAACCCAATTTTGAATACCTTGAGGCGTGTACTTTCTTAGATGGAGTCAATTTTTTGGAATTACTATTCTAGGGGTGCAACGGGGGGCTTGAAATGGGCATGGTATAAACAAAACCAGTCCTGCAAAATCTGCCTTCCAAAACCCATATGGCGTTCCCCTCCTTCTATGTCCTCCCGTTTAGCCAAAATAGTAGTTTATGACCACATATGGCGTGTTTCTGCAAACCACAGAATCAGGGCAGCCCATATTGAGTTTTGTTTGGCAGTTAACCCTTGCTTTGTTCCTAAAAAAAATGGATTATATTGGAAAATTTTCCAAAAATCGAAATTCTGAAATGTTATGTCCATTTGCCATGAAGTCTTCTGGAAGACCTAAAAGGTTAACAAAGTTTGTTAAATCAGTTTTGAATACCTTGAGGGGTGTAGTTTCTAAAATGGGGTCATTTTTGGGTGGTTTCTATTACGTAAGCCTCACAATATGTGACAAAAAAACTATCACAGAATGGCCTGGGTAAGTCAAAGCGTTTTAAAGTTATCAGCACTTAAAGTGACACTGGTCAGATTAGCAAAAAATGGCCAAGTCCTTAAGATGAAATAGGGCTGAGTCCTTAAGGGGTTAAAGGGGTTCTCTGATCATTTTGCCTAATGTGTAGTTGTTACTAATCTGTTGAAGGGAAATCTTTTAGATTGTACTTATGTCCCTGGATCCACTGATGACACTGTCCATGTTGTGATTGCACAAGCTGTGAGCTCTTCCATCCAGGTACTAACCAGATGTGGCTGATCTAAAAGATCTTCCTTCAAGAGGTTATAGTAACAACTATGCATTAGGTGAAAAGGCCAGAGAACCCCTTTAGCCTTGCTAAACTATCTTCCTTTTTGACCCTTTTAAAAGCCAAGGATCAGGCTAATTATGTGATTGATTGACATTCATAATTGGCATTACATCAGTCCATGAAGTAGGATCCTGGGTCTTTAAGGTGCAAAGCTAATGTTGGTGCTGTGCTACAAAATAGTCATCAACATTACAATCATATAGCAACCTACCTAAACTTGATCTCTCCCAATTACTGTACCTCACTATTAATTGGCCTCCCCCTCAACAGACTTTCCCCTTTCCAATTTATCCTTATGGCAACATCCGGGGTCACCTATCTGTCCAACTGATACTCCGATGCCTCATCTGAGCCAGTCATTGAACTGGTTGCCCGTACAGTACAGAATCCAATTTAAACTGCTTGTTCTCACCGACAAAGCTCTTCACAGTGCAGCACCTCCCTACATCTCCCCCTCATTTCTGTCTACCACCCTACCCATGGTCTCAGCTCTGCAAACGATTTACAACTGACATCCACCATAATCCTTCTCCCCAGTTGCACCATTTCTCTGGAATGCCCTACCCCCCAAAATTTGGTTAAATCACAATATACACATTATAGGCCCTCCCTAAAAACACATCTTTTTAGGGTAGCCCATCACATCCCATGATCTAACTCCTCTCCATATATAGACTATTTATTATGGAGCGAACCATACTGATAAATTCAGTGTGGTGAGCCATGATGACATGGCACCTAACATTACAGTTAATATGTTGATTATATTATTTACTTACCTATGTGAAGAATGGGTTAACCCATATGCTGTGGGTGCTTGTGCTGATATCTTCAAATTTGATTGGAGATCACTTTAACTGCCAGTTTGAGAACCTATAAAAGAACAGAAAATAACGATTTTGGCTCATTCACGTAAGTATTTTTCAAGAGACAGACCTGCGTTCATCTGTGTCATGGAAGATCTGTTGAAACAACTTATTTTCAGAGCAGAAAGCCAAGGGGGAGAAGAATGGCTGAGGAAGTGCTTACAGCAAGGACCGGACCAGCAAGAAGAGCTTCTTTTATCTTCTAATCCCGTCTGCTGCGCAGTACCTGGCGCGAGCGCCGAACTGATCGATCCTCCCTGCGATAATTTTGTGCGCATGCGCGAAAAACCTGAGACCCGCTCGCCGATTAAAAAACGTCAGCGGAGAGACAAGAGGGCATATTCCCCTTCACAATATGCGCCTCCTTCTAAGACCAAGAAAACCAACTTATCTTCAAGCCGAGCCAGCAGGAAAATTCAACGGCGTCATTTTCAACAGCATTCAACTGTCACTCAGGAGCCATCACCTGCTTCAACAGTTGATCATCCTCCTACATCATCTGCTTCTGGTGAGCTGAATTATAACTTTTTAAGTGACTGCAAACCGCAGGGCACTATTAATCAAGAGATTAATTCACTTGACATTGATTCTTCTAAATTGAAGATTCAGTTGTTTGATGAATTTTTACTTTACCTATCTAAAAAGGATGAATCACCAAAAAATGTTTGGTCTGGATTAGCAGATGTCAGTCAAGTTAATACCCTTAATAGTCTGACTGCTGCTAATTCAACCATTCAACCGTTCACTAATGTACCTAAAATGTCCAATATTAACCCTGAAATGGCAGTAATTCCTGAGCTTGAATTTAACTCAGGTATAAAAGAGACATCTGTTAAAGAAGTTCTGGCGTGTCAAATTTCTCCATTAGGGTTTCATTTACCCTTGAGCGTGAAAGAAAAAATTTGGAGAAAAGAATATGTTGAAATTTTTTCTCTTCTTCCTTCATCTAGTGAGAATTTAAAAAGTGAATTATTGAAAGACAAAAAATCAGATTCTGAAGAAAAGAGAAAATTACACCAGAAATCCTTTTTTAACTGGCTGCAAGCATTTAATATATACGCAGCAGTTTTGGGTGAAAAATTTCCTAGTCTTTGTACTGGTTTATTTTACCATGTAGATACTATTTTGGAGGCATATAGAAATTTTGGCGGATTGGGTTGGTGTCTGTATGACGAATCCTTTCGTCAGAAACTTGCAGTATATCCGAATCTAAATTGGGGTAGTAAAGATGTCGGGCTTTGGTTGAATTTAATGCTCCCTAACAAAAACAATCTTTTTCGTCAACCCAATTTCATTAACGTCAAAAAAGGTATCTGTTTCGCATTTAACGAGTCGCATTGCAGATGGCAACATAATTGCAAATACCGACACGAGTGTTCTTTCTGTGCCGGTTCTCATTCAGCCTCAAAATGTTTTAAAAAACAAGGTATTCACTTCCCAATTTCTAACAAGGAAATTCAATCGTTTAAACAAGGTGACTCCGCTGAATTTGCCAAGAATAATTCAGTGGCTAGGTCATTACCCAAACATTCAGATGGCTAATTTATTAATTGACAGTTTTACCAATGGGTTTTTCATACCTGAATTTGTGGGTCCAGGTTGCATTCTAGTTGAAAATGCGTTATCTGTAAAACAAAATATTGACATTGTTAAAGAAAAAATTGAATCTGAAATTTTGGCAGGTAGGATTGCTGGTCCCTTTGATTCTCCCCCCTTCTTGAATTTTCGTATATCTCCTTTAGCTTTAGTTCCTAAAAAAGAACCAAATTCTTTTCGTCTTATTCACAATTTATCTTATCCTAAATTCAGTTCCTTAAACGATGAGATGGAAAAAAATAAAGCCAGTGTGAAATACTCCTCATTTGATCAAGCTTTGTCTTTTTTACAAAAAGCAGGCCGCAATTCTCTTCTTGCCAAAGCTGACATTAAATCTGCTTTCAGACTACTACCTATAAACCCCATCGGTTATAATTCTTTGGGTTTTTATTTTCTCGATAAATTCTTTTATGATATGGCCCTTCCCATGGGATTCACCCTATCTTGCTTTTATTTTGAGGCGTTTTCAACTTTTCTACACTGGGTTATGGATATTCACTCAGGTAGTGGATTTTTACTACATTATCTCGATGACTTTTTATTTATAGGTCGTGAAGATTCGGATGATTGTATGAATCTTCTGAATAGATTCATTGGTATAGCTAAATATTTCTGCATTCCATTAGCTGTAGATAAAACTGTCTATCCTACTACGAATCTCAAGTTTTTGGGCATAGATATAAATACAGTAACAATGGAATTTAGCATACCAATGGAAAAAATCCAGAATACTGTTCAACAATTAACTCGCATATCCGGAAAAGAAAAAATTACGCTTAAACAACTTCAGTCTCTTTTAGGTTCTCTTAATTTTATTTCTCGTGTGATTCCCATGGGAAGGGTCTTTTCTAAAAGATTGTATGCTGCCACATCAGGTAAGTCCTCACCTCGATCCCATATTCGCATCACCAAACAACTAAAGGATGACATTTCAGTTTGGTTGCAATTTTTATGTGAATTTAACGGTCACACCATTTGGCAGGAAGAGTTTGTTGGCTCAGACACCTTGTCTCTTTATACAGATGCGTCTGGTGCTATTGGATATGGTGCTTATTTTGACAACTTTTGGTCTGCCGAACGTTGGCCTTTAAATTGGATTACTAATAACAAGTACTCAAAAAATTTGGTTTTTCTAGAATTATTTCCAGTTCTAGTTTCTCTAACAATTTGGTCCTCAGTGTTTCAGAATAAGAGAATTCTGCTAAGGTCGGACAATATGGGAGTAGTTTTTTCCATAAACTGTTTAACTTCAAAGTCTCCGTTAGTTTCTTCATTATTGCGTAAGATAGTTTTTCAATGTCTAAAATTTAACATTTGGATAAAAGCTAGATTTATTTCTGGGAAAACTAATTATATTGCTGATTATTTGTCCCGACAGCGCTTCAAGGAATTCTTCTTAATGACACCTCGAGCTTCCCGAATGGGAATTCCTTGTCCAACTCATCTTTGGGAGATATCAGAGGATTAACTAATGAACTTATTTTTGGTTCATTAGCCAAGAATACATGGGCAGCATATTCTGCCGCATGGTTGGATTGGAAGCTTTTCTGCATATCTCAAAAAATTTCTTACATTGATTTTAATTTAGGGAATTTTATCAAATTTATTATATATCTTTACAACAACGGTTTACAAGCCGATTCTATTTCTAAAAAATTATCGGGCATTTCTTTTTTCTTTAAATTAAAAGGCGAAAGCTCTATTCTGAATAATTTTATCATTAAACAAATGATTAAAGGTATCAAAAGAAAGTCAGTCCCCAATGTTAAGACCAGCCCTTTATCTATTGAATTGTTACAAAAGGTCATATGTAATTTAGTATTAGTTTGTTCTTCGGAATATGAAACCAATTTATTTTCTGCAGCATTTTCTATAGCTTTCTTTGCTGCTCTAAGATTAAGCGAGATTGCTGCAGACAATAAAATCTCAAATCCCCCATTATTGATGACAGACATAATTTTGAATAGTGATATTCTAAAGATTTATATCAAAAAATCCAAGACTGACCAATTTAGTAAAGGAGTTTGGTTGTGTTTGAGGAGTTATCCGATTAAATCTATTTGTCCAGTTGATAATATTACTAGATGGTTTCAGGTAAGGAAACCTGACTCCAATGCTTTATTTAACCACACTGATGGTTCCCATTTGTCTAAATTTCAATTCAATTTTGTATTTCATAAATGTCTCAATGATTTAGGTTACGTAAATTATAAACTTTCAGCACATTCATTTCGTATAGGTGCTGCAACCTTTGCAGAGCAATTGGGTTTAGATAGTTCTGTTATTAAACGTATTGGTAGATGGAGGTCCAATTGCTATAAATGTTATATTCGGCCTAACCTTGTTGTTTATTGATTTTAGGACCTTCAAAAGTTGTATGGATTTTTGGGGATGAACTGATTCAATTGGCTGAGAGAAGATCTGCTTTTAGACATTCTACTGTTAATTTAGGTTATTCAGCAGAATTTTCCATAAACTGGTTTTCCTTTGCTGACCTTAAAATTTCTGATATCTTCAAGAATGTCAGCCTTATATATTCAAAAATGTCGAAACCTGACCTGTTTATTTTACATATTGGCTCGTTTGATTTGGGAAAAATCAAAACGCATTTGTTAATTTATGAATTAAAAGAATTGTTATGTAAAATATGCTACTTACTTGATGGTGTTGTACTCGTATTTTCTGACATCATCCCAAAATTTTCTTGGTTCAATTCTGAGTTATCCTTTCTGGAAACAATTAGGAAAAGAATTAATAAAAAAATGGAGATTTATTTGAAGGAAATTGGTCATGGCAATTACAGACATGTTGAATTAGAAGGATTCGTTAGAGGACTTTACCAAGAAAAGGATGATCAGCTTTCTGATATTGGATGTGATATATTCATTTCAGATTTGCAGAACATAATTGATAATGGTTTTTATTAAAGGCTTGCAATGTTTATTGGGCCACTTGTTTTTATGTGGCGTTGTGGGGTTAAGTCACTCTCTGAGTGGACTGAGTGTTATATGGTTTATTGGTTTAAATATTTACTTATTTATATTTGAGAATAAATTGGATTAACCAGATTATAATTAATTGGTTAAGTAATAAGCATTGCGGCCTTTAATTACCCAACTAAATAAATAAAGATATTTGCTTAAATTCTATTTTGAGTGATGATTTATTCTATTTTGTGAATTGGAGCGTATGACATCATGGAGCGAACCATACTGATAAATTCAGTGTGGTGAGCCATGATGACATGGCACCTAACATTACAGTTAATATGTTGATTATATTATTTACTTACCTATGTGAAGAATGGGTTAACCCAGATGCTGTGGGTGCTTGCGCTGATATCTTCAAATTTGATTGGAGATCACTTTAACTGCCAGTTTGAGAACCTATAAAAGAACAGAAAATAACGATTTTGGCTCATTCACGTAAGTATTTTTCAAGTTCCCTCCCTCCCTTCCCTATTTATTTTGTCGCTTTGCTTATTGACGGGGGTTAAGTCACTCTCTGAGTGGACTGAGTGTTATATGGTTTATTGGTTTAAATATTTACTTATTTATATTTGAGAATAAATTGGATTAACCAGATTATAATTAATTGGTTAAGTAATAAGCATTGCGGCCTTTAATTACCCAACTAAATAAATAAAGATATTTGCTTAAATTCTATTTTGAGTGATGATTTATTCTATTTTGTGAATTGGAGCGTATGACATCATCATTTTTCTGAACCTGATTCTCCACCAAACTCTTCACCGCACCCAGAAACACTACAGATATGGGTAGGTGACTACTCCCCTATTTTCCCAAGATGGCTGGACCATTGTATAAAACAAGCTCTTGCGAACAGGATCCTCATTCTTCTTGATCTAATTGTTGACTTGCCTGTTGCTATGTTATTTATGACTGTACATGAAACCCTGAATTGTAAAGCGCTGCGGAATATGTTGGCGCTATATAAATAAAGATTATTATTTTCCCAATTCTCAGAGGCAAAATACAAAGTTCAGGTCAAAATCCATATTTATGAAACCCATGTACCATTTTTTTTATTTTTATTAAAAAACCTGTAAATGTAGGTGAGGATTTCAAGATGTGCCCACGTAAATTGTTGTAAAACAATGCTAGGTCTAAGCAGCATTGGTTTTAGAACACAGCAGATTAATGAATATTGCATATACCCTGGTAACAAGTCTGCTGCACTCTGCATGGGGGAAGAGAATGCTCTTGAACTACAAGTGTGTTACACAAATATAAATCCCTCTCTAGTAGTATTATTCTAATTTTTAACATGAAGAGAATTTATAAGATAATGAAAGATTTCCTCACACTAGCACAATTGTACTGATTCCCAGTCATCAAGTGTTCTTCGTGTCCTACTGAAGAGAGGATTTAAGAAACCCAGCAATTGTCAGCAAAGAAAGCATTGCATGCACAGGGCTATTCATCGCTTTTCTTTCATAGTGTGCTCCAAGATAAAACATGTCCTCTAAAAACGCCAAATTTCTACACAAGGTGCAGTAAAATGAGCCACAGCCGAGAAGGTGGATTCCTGAAAGAAGTCTGCATAGCCTGACAGTAAGACTGCCTTCAGATGGCCATAAAACTGGTGTGTTTGCGCCTATGTTAAGAAAACAACACTTAGACCTGTTGTGGTTCATCACAACTGGAGTTAGAGAACCATGGAGACCTGATAAACTGTGGAAAGTCATAAAGCAGAAAGAAAAACACTGGTGCTATGGCCAACTAAAAGTGGCCTAAAGATATTCTGCAATTTCAAGTTGCCCCCTATTCACAGGATAGGGAATGATTATTAGATTGATGGAGCCCCATCATTGGGACCCCACTGATCATAAGAAGGTGTCCTTGTACCCCTAGGGTCCCAAAAACGAATGGAGGGGCAGGTTAAGCATGCACGCTGCCACTCCATTCATCTCTGCGGAACTGCTGGAGATAGCCAAGTCCACTCTTGCTATTTCCAGAAGGATTCATAAAGATGAATGGAAATTCTGTTTTAAGTGTGGGATTTACACATTGTGGTCTTATCCTGGTCTATGAAAAAGTGTGTAACTGCAATGTTTTGCTTACAAATCTGTTGCCTAATACGTTTGCAGAATCTATTTAATTTGGAAGACTGCACTGTGCTCAGATATCTGAGGGGATGTTCACCTATGGCATATTTGCTGCAGAAATCTCTGTAGGGAAAATTAATTCCATTGGTTTGAGAAGAATTGTTTTGGCGGCAAGAAAATGGATCTCTGCAAGTCCAAATCAGATGAGTGGAACAGTCACAAGAATTTTGGTAATAGATCTATGTTTACTATAATCATAGTCCAGCTACACAATTTATCTTATCTGACCAATTTTCTGTTGTTCTTTTCCAAAGCTCCATCCGAAATAAAATAAAAATATACAGTATATATATATAAATCAGCAACACTATGGGAAGTGCACCCCTTAATAAACCTCTAGATTATTTAAGGATTATGGGATTTTTGACAACCGATAGTCTGTGCCCTCTAGGCAGTGAAGTCGACCAATGCCTGTGGCATGCATCCTGTTGAATAGGACACTTTCTATAGAGTTTTCTATGCAATTTCCTGCACCCCCTGCTCTCAATTTGGAATAAAGTATGAATGACTATAGATTCTGACAGCTTTTATTCAGCCTCATGGGAAAAGCTGTTATCAGAGCGCTATAAATAATTGCCAACAATCCCAAATTCAATGGGATTTTCTCCGATTTTCAGAGACAGACAATCTTGGCAAATTTGGCTTGTCTCTGCATGAAAAATGGGTCAATTTCTTGAACTATTAAACTCATCCTGAAGTGGATTGCCTGGTGGGAAATGGGCGAGAGCAGGGTTTAAATCCCCCAAATTTACCTAAGAAACTGCTGGCAAGTATGCAAGTACGGTATGGGGTAAATGAAAGAACACTATGGGACAGATTTATGAAAATATCCAAAAGAAAATCTTTGTCGATCATTTCTCAACAGCCGGAAAGTAATCGAAAGCTGTGATTGGTCACTATAAGCAACAAAGATTGTTTTTATTTTAGACAGTTTTCATGACTCTCCCCCTATAACTGATAAAATGTGGACAGGGTCATACAGTATCTCACAAAAATTCGTACGCCCCTCACATTTTTGTAAATATGTTATTAAATCTTTTCATGGGACAATACTGAAGATATGACACTTTGATACAATGCAAAGTAGTGTACAGCTTGTATAACAGTGTAAATTTGATGTACCCTCAACTAAACACACAGCCATTTATGTCTAAATCACTGGCAACAAAGGTGAATACACCCCTAAGTGAAAATGGCCAAATTGTGTCCAAAAAGTGTCAATATTTTGGGTTACCACCATTATTTTCCAGCGCTGGCTTAACTTGCTTGGGCATGGAGTTAACTAGAGCTTCAAAGGATGCCACTGGAACCCTCTTCCACTCCTCCATTATGACATCACAGAGCTGGAGGATGTTAGAGACCTAACGCTCCTCCACCTTCTGTTTCAAGATGCCCCACAGATGCCCAATAGGGTTTAGGTCTGGAGACATGCTTGGCCAGTCCTGCACCTTTACCCTCAGTTTCTTTAGCAAGGCAGTGGTCGTCTTGGAGGTGTGCTTGGGGTCATTATCATGTTGGAATACTGCCCCGCGGCCCAGTTTCCAAAGGGAGGGAATCATGCGCTGCTTGAGTATGTCACAGTACATGTTGGCATTCATGGTTCTCTCAATGAACTCCCCACAGCCGGCAGCACTCATGCAGCTCCAAACCACGACACTCCCACCGCCATGCTTGACTGTAGGCAAGACACACTTGTCTTAGTACTCCTCTCCTGTTAGTACTCCTCTCCTGGCTGCCACCACACACACTTTACACCATCTGAACCTAATAAGTTTATATTGGTCTCATCAAACCACAGGACATGGTTCCAGTAATCCATGTCCTGTGGTCTGCTTGTCTTCATGTGCATCATCTTTAGACTGTTATGCAAAAATGTGAGGGGTGTACTCACTTTTTTGAGTACCATTACTGTATAATATACAATGCAGCAAATTACATTTTACTGTTACCCAAATATATACAGTATATATATATATATATATATATATATATATATATATAAAGTGTCAGTGTTGTTTCTCCTCACCACATTTATTTGCATGTGGCACTTTACACCATTAACTATTTCAACACTCAATTGTGTGCAAATAAGCAATTTGTATACTTTAGTTTAAATAAGCGACTATAATATGTATGGGCATAATATTTTATGAATTTTTCACAAATGATTTAGTATTTTAATAATTATGAATGTATTTTATTACATAGATTCTGTAACTTTTGATCATGATGTATTTTTCATGTCACATAAGGGGTTAAGTTCACTGATTGATACTTTGGTCACATGACACTATGATGTAATTGTTTGTGGTTATATAGTTTGTTCACTTTGTCCTGTTACTTTACTTGAAGAAGGCTCTAGTGTAGAGACAAAACGTCGGTACACCACATGGGTGAATAGATTATCCTTTTTTACTTCATTACGCTTGGAGTGCTGCTCGCTTCTTTATACTCTGCATATTGGGTAAGCTTATCCCCATTGAGCGTGCACCCACTTTATATTTTGTTTTTCAGTCTGTGCTGCCTTAGTTTTTCTTTTGCATAAATATATATATATATATATATATATATATATATATATATATATACAGTTGATATAAATAGTCTACACACCCCCGTTAAAATGTCAGGTTTCTGTGCTGTAAAAAAACTAGACAAAGATAATTAATTTCAGAACTTTTTTAATGTGACATATAAACTGTACAACTCAATTGAAAAACAAACTCAAATCTTTTAGGTAGAGGGAAGAAAAAATATAAAAATAAAATAATATGGTTGCATAAGGGTGCTCATCCTTAAACTAATACTTTGTTGAAGCACCTTTTGATTTTATTACAGCACTCAGTCTTTTTGGGTACGAGTCTATCAGCATGGCACATTTTGACTTGGCAAGATTTGCCCAATCTTCTTTGCAAAAACACTACACATCGTTCAGATTGCGAGAGCATCTCCTGTGCACAGCCCTCTTCAGATCACTCCACAGATTTTCAATCAGTATGACCGGAAAGGCTCCTTGCTTGGAGGTTCCCTCGAAAGAGGGTGAAGCATGTACCGCCGTCTGCGGAAGGGGTACATGCGCGCTCTTCGGAGGGAGAGCGTTTTTGGGGTTTCGCCTCTGACGGTGCGGTGAGTGGCGTTCCCCGCCATCCCTTCACCGTTGCCTCGTTTGGCGTTCCCCTGATTTTATTGCACGGTGTTGTTTCTTTGGTGTGCGGTAAGCATACCTTCGAAAGAGGGTGCAGCATGCAGTGCCATCCTCTTGTGGCCTGCATGCGCGTTCTCCGGAGGGAGAACGTCCCGGGGGGATCACCGTTAACGGCACGGTTGGTGGCTTATTCCCCGCCACCTTACCTGCCGTGTCCGTGTTGGTGATCCCTCGTCTCTCTCCATGTTCCCATCTCTGGTCGTTTTCTGGCAGCACTCCGTTTGTGGTCCGGCTGCGTGCTGGTTAGGAGTGTCTGCTGGCAGCAACTGGAGTGGGGACGTTAGTGGAGAGTTTCCCCGTCCACTCTCTGTGGTTCCATTCCCGTGTCGCTGTGCCGGGCTGCAGGCCTCGCTGGACTGGCTGAGTGCTGGGAGAGGATGCAGCTGCCACGACTTCCTGGGAACCATGTCCTGAGAGTGGACATCTCCTTCGCCCATCCCCTTGTGTGAGTTCCTCACCATTTTATTTTTTTTTCGGTGGGGGGGCTTTGAGGGGTGGGAGTGTCACGGCCATGGCTATGAGCGTGACTCTTCAACCGCATGCGATTGTCAGCGGTTTGGTTTTGTTGTCAGTCACAGGCGAGGGCTGTGGTATTTGCCTCACCTGTGGTTGCCGCTGACAACGCTATGTATGTGGCAGCTTTCCTGCTGTGCATGCGGTTGCACCTAGCAACCCCTATGTTAGGTGTGTGTGTATTGTGTTCACTGTGTTGTTTGTCTGTGTGCACTCTGTGTAGTGCATTGTGTGCACTGACACTTTTCCTGCACTGTGGTTGCCCGTGGCAACGTTTGGCTGTCTGTACATGTGGTGGCAGTGTCCCGGCCTCCGGGCTATCTCCCAGGACACGCTTGCCACCCATGTCGTTGTCAGCGGCAACAACCAAAGTGTGTTGGTACTGTTGGACACTTTTCCTTTAAGTGGTGTTTCCCTTCTCTGGTGCCAAACGTTGCCACGGGCAACCACAGTGCAGGAAAAGTGTCAGTGCACACAATGCACTACACAGAGTGCATACAGACAAACAACACAGTGAGCACAATACACACACACCTAACATAGGGGTTGCTAGGTGCAACCGCATGCACAGCAGGAAAGCTGCCACATACATAGCGTTGTCAGCGGCAACCACAGGTGAGGCAAATACCACAGCCCTCGCCTGTGATTGACAACAAAACCAAACCGCTGACAATCGCATGCGGTTGAAGAGTCACGGTCATAGCCATGGCCGTGACACCACCATGCTTCACTGTGGGGATAGTGTTCTTTTGGTGATGTGCAGTGTTGTTTTTGCGCCAAACATATCTTTTGGAATTATGGTCAAATAGTTCAACCTTGGTTTCATCAGACCATAACACCTTTTCCCACATGCTTTTGGGAGACTTCATATGTGTTTTTGAAAAATGTAGCCTGGCTTGGATGTTTTTCTTGGTAAGAAAAGGCTTTCATCTTGCGACTCTACCCCATAGCCCAGACATATGAAGAATATGGGAGATTGTTGTTCACATCTACCACACAGCCAGTAATTGCCAGATATTCCTGCAGCTCCTTTAATGACTCCCAGACCAGTTTTCTTCTTGTCTTTTCATCAATTTTGGAGGGACGTCCAGTTCTTGGTAATGTCACTGTTGTGCCATATTTTCTCTACTTGATGATGACTTCACTGTGTTCCATGGTTTATCTAATGCCTTGGAAATTCTTTTGTACCCTTATCCCGCCTGATAGCATTTAACAATGAGATCCCTCTGATGCTTTGGAAGCTCTCTGTGGACCATGGCTTTTACTGTGGGATGCGACAAAAAAAAAAAAAAAAAATCAGGAAAGACCAACTAGAGCAGCTGAACTTTATTTGGGGTTAATAAGAGGCACTTTAAATTATGGCAGGTGTATGCTGACTCCTATTTAACATGATTTTTAATTTTATTGCTTAATTCTGAACACAGCTACATCCCCAGTTATAAGAGGATGTGCACCCTTATGCAACCACATTATTATTATTTTATTTTTTTCCTCCCTCCACCTAAAAGATTTCAGTTTGTTTTTCAATTGAGTGGTACAGTTTATAGGTCACATTAAAGGTGGAAAAAGTTCTGAAATTATTTATCTTTGTCTCATTTTTTTACAGCACAGAAACCTGACATTTGAACAGGGGTGTGTATATACACTTTTTATATACACTGTATATATATATATATATATATATATATATTCTAGGAAAAATGAGCGGCACTCCAGAAGTAAAAGTGGTGAACCCTTTATTCACACCAGTGGTGCAACGTTTCGGCTCAGATCGCGAGCCTTCCTCAAGCGGAAGGCTCGCGATCTGAGCCGAAACGTTGCACCACTGGTGTGAATAAAGGGTTCACCACTTTTACTTCTGGAGTGCCGCTCATTTTTCCTAGAATATTCATCAGGGAAGTCAGTCCATTCCCTTTGGGACGTGCACCCGCTTTCTCGTTTGGGAGCCAGTGCCGCCATTTTTCTTCATATATACAGACGTGGACAAAATTGTTGGTACCCTTTGGTCAATGAAAGAAAAAGTCACAATGGTCACAGAAATAACTTTAATCTGACAAAAGTAATAATAAATTAAAATTCTATAAATGTTAACCAATGAAAGTCAGACATTGTTTTTCAACCATGCTTCAACAGAATTATGTAAAAAAATAAACTCATGAAACAGGCATGGACAAAAATGATGGTACCCCTAACTTAATATTTTGTTGCGCAACCTTTTGAGGCAATCACTGCAATCAAACGCTTCCTGTAACTGTCAATGAGACATCTGCACCTCTCAGCAGGTATTTTGGCCCACTCCTCATGAGCAAACTGCTCCAGTTGTGTCCGGTTTGAAGGGTGCCTTTTCCAGACTGCATGTTTCAGCTCCTTCCAAAGATGCTCAATAGGATTGAGGTCAGGGCTCATAGAAGGCCACTTTAGAATAGTCCAATTTTTTCCTCTTAGCCATTCTTGGGTGTTTTTAGCGGTGTGTTTTGGGTCATTGTCCTGTTGCAAGACCCATGACCTGCGACTGAGACCAAGCTTTCTGACACTGGCTAGTACATTTCTCTCTAGAATTCCTTGATAGTCTTGAGATTTCATTGTACCCTGCACAGATTCAAGACACCCTGTGCCAGACGCAGCAAAGCAGCCCCAGAACATAACAGAGCCTCCTCCATGTTTCACAGTAGGGACAGTGTTCTTTTCTTGATATGCTTCATTTTTTCGTCTGTGAACATACAGCTGATGTGCCTTGGCAAAAACTTCGATTTTTGTCTCATCTGTCCACAGGACATTCTCCCAGAAGCTTTGTGGCTTGTCAACATGTAGTTTGGCATATTCCAGTCTTGCTTTTTTATGATTCGTTTTCAACAATGGTGTCCTCCTTGGTCGTCTCCCATGTAGTCCACTTTGGCTCAAACAACGACGGATGGTGCGATCTGACACTGATGTTCCTTGAGCATGAAGTTCACCTTGAATCTCTTTAGAAGTCTTTCTAGGCTCTTTTGTTACCATTCGGATTATCCGTCTCTTAGATTTGTCATCAATTTTCCTCCTGCGGCCACGTCCAGGGAGGTTGGCTACAGTCCCATGGATCTTAAACTTATGAATAATATGTGCAACTGTACTCACAGGAACATCTAGTTGCTTGGAGATGGTCTTATAGCCTTTACCTTTAACATGCTTGTCTATAATTTTCTTTCTGATCTCTTGAGACAGCTCTTTCCTTTGCTTCCTCTGGTCCATGTCGAGTGTGGTACACACCATATCACCAAACAACACAGTGATTACCTGGAGCCATATATATAGGCCCAATGGCTGATTACAAGGTTGTAGACACCTGTGATGCTAATTAGTGGACACACCTTGAATTAACATGTCCCTTTGGTCACATTATGTTCTGTGTTTTCTAGGGGTACCATCATTTTTGTCCATGCCTGTTTCATGAGTTTATTTTTTTACATAATTCTGTTGAAGCATGGTTGAAAAACAATGTCTGACTTTCATTGGTTAACATTTATAGAATTTTAATTTATTATTACTTTTGTCAGATTAAAGTTATTTCTGTGACCATTGTGACTTTTTCTTTCATTGACCAAAGGGTACCAACAATTTTGTCCACGTCTGTATATATATATATATATATATATATATATATATAGGTAAAAGTAAAATGGGATGTGCCGCATTGTTTATTATAATGTTATATTCAATTGTGTAAAGTTCATGCCAAAACAACTCAAAGGGATTATCCCATGATTAATTTGACATCATACTGTATATTACACAAGGATCTCTTTCAAACAAAAGCTAGAAGCAACCCAGTACCTTACATGGATCCAGAGATCTCCCAATTGCTGCAAGCTGGCAGCTCAGGCTGTGTGTCCCGCAGCTCTCTTCCTATCACAGCTCAGGAGGCAGTTGAATGATGGAACTGAGCATGTGCAGCCATCTCAGTGAGCAGCAGGTTGTGCTATACAGATACATTCTATTGGATAACTCAGTGGCTATATTAAATTATTAATTACATGCAATTACTAGAGTATTCAGATCCATGTGCTTGTTTTAAAACTACAGATTGTTTTTCATAGGACAATCACTTTAACAACATTAAGATGGGTCTCTACCTTCATATTATTATATGTGTGCAACAGGCTCATTTCTGTACAGTAACAAATTGTACTCTATATAAGCAGAAATCAGTTTTATTCTGCACTACTTAGAAACAGCATTGGACAGATAAGAGGGGGGATGCAACCAAAATTAAAGAAGTCATCATCCAGCAGAATTACTAGAAAAATACATTAATTTTGATAGATAGATAGATAGACAGATAGATACATATGAAATAGATAGATAGATAGATAGATAGATAGATAGATAGATAGATAGATTTATATGTGGCCTTTCAAGTGTGGATATTGAATAGAGTGGCCACTGACATCTGAATTTATAAGCTTATTACATAGTAACATAGTCACATAGTATATAAGGCCGAAAAAAGACATCTGTCCATCCCGTTTGGTCTGTCATCCTGCAAGTTGATCCAGAGGAAGGCAAAAAAAAACAACACATGAGGTGGAATCCAATGTTTCCCACTTAAAGGGAAAAAAATTCCTTCCCGATTCCAGTCAGGCAATCAGAATAACTCCCTGGATCAACGACCCCTCTCTAGTAGCTATAGCCTGTAATATTATTACGCTCCAGAAATACATCCAGGCCCCTCTTGAATTCCTTTATTGTACTCACCATCACCACCTCCTCAGGCAGAGAGTTCCATAGTCTCACTGCTCTTACCGTAAAGAATCCTCTTCTATGTTTGTGTACAAACCTTCTTTCCTCCAGACGCAGAGGATGTCCCCTCGTCACAGTCACCGTGAATAGATGATGGGAGAGATCTCTGTACTGACCCCTGATATATTTATACATAGTTATGAGTAGTGTTGGTCGAGCACCAAAGTGCTCATGTGCTACAGAGCACCCGAGCACATTGTAAGTCAATGGGAGAATACAAGCATTAAACCAGGAACCCCCTGCTCTGAAGAGAGGACGGTGTCAGGACGTCCCTGATCTGACTCCATATATAGCTCTGTCCATAGATGGAGTCAGTGCTTTTGGACCCCTAGTGTATTTAAATCTAATTTAGCCTCTATTTCTGAAGTGTTTCTAGTAAGTATTCCTATATAGCGGAAGTCTCATTCCTTTTTTTTTTTTTTTTTTTTTTTTATTTATTTAGCAACTGGCCATGCAGCTCTTTAGTGTAGTGGTTAAGGTTCTTGGCTGTAATGTAGAAGGTTGTGAGTTCAAATCCCACCAGAAACTTTTCACAAATAGAGGCAAAATTTGATTTAAATACTCTGACTCGAGCATCTCCCTCGAGCACACTCAATGTGCCAAGCATAGCAATACTCAAGCCAAACTGGTGTTCGGTCGAGCATGCTCGATCAACACTAGGTATATGATCTCTCCTCAGTTGTCTTTTTTCTAAAATGAATAACCCTAATGTTAATAATCTTTCAGGGTACTGTAGTTGCCCCATTCCAGTTATTACTTTAGTTGCCCTCCTCTGGACCCTCTCCAGCTCTGCTATGTCTGCCTTGTTCACAGGAGCCCAAAACTGTACACTGTACTCCATGCGTGGTCTGACTAGTGATTTGTAAAGTGGTAGGACTATGTTCTCATAACAGGCATCTATGCCCCTTTTAATGCAACCTATTATCTTATTGGCCTTGGAAGCAGCTGCCCGACACTGGATTTTATAGCTTAGTTTGATGTTCACTAAAATTCCTAGGTCCTTTTCCATGTCATTGTTACTCAGTGTTTTACCATTTAGTATGTACGGGTGACTTGCATTTTCCTTCCCATGTGCATAACCTTACATTTGTCAGTGTTAAACCTCATCTGCCACTTCTCTTCCCAACCCTCCAATCTATCCAGATCCATCTGTAGCCATATACTGTCCTCTTCTGTGTTAATTACTTTACACAGTTTAGTGTCATCTACAAAAATTTATATTTTACTGTGCAAGCCTTCTACAAGATCATTAATAAATTGGACTGTGATCCCACCAATTCTGATTAAATCATTTTATAAATGAGCTTGTCTTGAGCTATTTGCAAGGATGTATGGCACAGATTTGCCAATGTCATCACTAATTGTTGGGCGTCCATCATTATTCCAAATAGAACAAGTGGAAGAGAAAATGTAAGTCTGGTCTCTGCCAAGCAAAATGTCTCTGATTATAACTGTGTTATTATAACCATGAAATGACTATAGTCACCCAAAAATATTTATTTTCAAGATAATAGGAATAGTATTTTTTTAAATTCTGATTAGGTCTATTAAATATGCACAATAAATTAATATGTATGTCATAAAATAGCTCCAAGCATGAGTTAAATTATTTAGAGAGCATTCGAATGGTTTATAATAAGGGTACTCAACACTCCATGATCAGCAGGGAGATGATGTCAATTGTCTAACTAAAATTCATGCACACCGAAGAGAAATCAAGAAACAAAGAAGAATAGGAATAGCTCAGTCTACTGAGGTATCTGCACTCGTTTTGCATTAATGTCTCATTTCTCAAGTAAACGGTACCTTACAGAGCCTGAAATACTGATACTACAGGTGGATTGTATTTTAATATTTTTTCTCTTTCAATTTTTTTGAATATAATGCATTTAAAAACATTACAATATCCCATAGAGAACATGGAGTAGACTGGTGAAGCTGTGCTTTGTAATTCTGATTTCTTCTATTATTTTGGGTGAAATTAGTACAAAGCTATATGCTTTCTGCAGAAACTCGTCCATCATTTGCTGACACTCTTCACTTGCTCATTTGGTAGAAGATGTATAGCGACAGATTGGAGTTGCGTATTTTGGCTGTGCTGGGAATAGTAAGTAAACATGAAAGGCACAAGCACTGTCACAGAGGGTGCCAGCATGAGCGGTGCCCTAGGTCTGTAAATCACCAGGCAGGGGACATGTCTAAACAATGCGGGGATCATGTAATTAAGGCTTTGTGCTAAATGAGGGGATGTCATTGCAGTGATAGAGGGGCAGCAAGCTCCATTAGTAACACCCAGGCGATGTCACCAAATGAAAGATGGGCTGTTTATAGACCCCCTAAAAGAGCCATTCCAGGTTTATTATTTGTTTGGTTTTTATACAACATTCATCATTATTAATAATTCATTGGGCTCTGTTTATTAAACCGCGTGCATGGAAAAAGCCAGCAACCCATGTAATCCACGGTTAGTGTTGATCGCAAATATTCTAATCACAAATTTTTATCGCGAATATCGGCCCTTCAAGAATTAGCGAAGATGTAGATTATAGTGCTATATAGTCGTAATCACGAATATTCTAGATTTTATTACAGATAGTTAGTGGGAGATAGCCAGTGTAGGTTATAGCCTGATATAGTGTAGCTGATAGGTTCTGCTGTCCATACATACATGCTACATGCATAGTGCTGTGATGTCGCAACAATACTTAGTGCACCAATCAGTAATATCTACTTAGACCTGATAAAATGTGAAGTTGCATGTATTGCGCAAAAAAAAATGTGCATCATTAGAGCCGATTTTCGCAATCGCAAAAATAATGACTGGAGATCACAAATTCTAGAATTTGCAAATTTATTGTGATATAATGCAGAAAAAAATTGAAATATCGCGAAAACGAATATTGCCTATGGCGCTCATCACTACCCACGATGTGGTTCTGTAGCTGTTATTTTTGTCTTCTAGATGCTGCTGATGTTTTCACTAAGGTTTAGCTAAACCTAGCCATTCACATAAACCTATGGTATCTGTTAATCTGTATTTTCTGTTCTGTACAGAACAGGACAGAAATACACTGCCTGTCCCCCAAAAAAAGTCACCACCTGGATTATCTTTCAGCTGGTAATAAGTTATTTGACCCGAACTGGTGCAATGAGTTGCTTCTCATTTCTTGAACAACTATGTCGAAAAAAACATCTTATGGTCATGGAAAAGATGTTAGTCTGTTTGAGAAGGGTCAAATCATTGGCATGCATTAAGCAAAGAAAACATCTAAGGAGATTGCAGAAACTTCTCAAATTGGGTTAAGAACTGTCCAACGCATTATTAAAAACTGGAAGGATAGTGGGGACCCATCGTATTCAAGGAAGAAATGTGGCGGGGGAAAAATCCTGAATGATCGTGATCAGCGATCACTTAAACGTTTGGTGAAATCAAATCGAAGAAAAACAACAGTAGAACTCAGGGCTATGTTTAATAGTGAAAGTAAGAGCATTTCCACATGCACAATGTGAAGGGAACTCAAGGGATTGGGACTTAACAGCTGTGTAATCATAAGAAAACATCTAATCAGTGAGGCAAACCAGAAAAAAAAGACTTAAATTTGCTAGGGAGCATAAAGATTGGACTCTGGAGAAATGGAAGAAGGTCATGTGGTCTGAGTCCAGAATTACCCTGTTCCAGAGTGATGGACGCATCAGGGTAAGAAGAGAAGCAGATGAAGTGTTGCACCCATCATGCCTAGTGCCTACTGTACAAGTCTGTGGGAGCAGTGCTATGATCTGGGGTAGCTGCAGTTGGTCAGGTCTAGGTTCAGCACCAGTATGTGCTCCAAGAATGAGGTCAGATGACTATTTGAAAATACTGAATGACCAGGTTATTCCATCAATGGTTTTCTTCTTCCCTAATGACACGGGCATATTTCAAGATGACAATGCCAGGATTCATTAGACTCAAATTGTGAAAGAGTGGTTCAGGGAGTATGAGACATCATTTCACACATGGATTGGGCACCACAGAGTCCAGACCTTAACCCCATTATGTATCTTTGGGATGGGGGTGTGCTGGAAAAGGCTTTGCGCAGCAGTCAGACTTTACCATCATCAATGCAAGATCTTGTGAAAAATTAATGCAACACTGGATGGAAATAAATCTTGTGACATTGCAGAAGCTTATCGAAACAATGCCACAGTGAATGTGTGCTGTACTCAAAGCTAAGGGCTTTTTTTTTAGACAGGCAGTATATATTCTCATCAGAGGTTCATTGAACATAAAAGGTTTTTACTCTGAGTTTAAAGTAATAAATTTGAGTTTAAAATTGTTGCTCGTACTGTATTCTAATGCCACAGCAATTATTAAGAGTTATAAGAGTAGCGACACTTATAATGCTTTATATTCTTTTTTCTAATCAGTTTTTTCTTCTGAATGTGGATTTTTTAAATATTTTTATTCTATATCATGATCATAACAGAAATTATACACACAATGGCCTGTTATCTAATATTAAGTCTGGTGGTCACTGCGAAAGCTACAGCATTTAGAGATTTTTTTAGATATACATCGGGAAAAAGTATATTTTCCAGGCATATATTTGATAGAATCAAATCATGCCTGAATTTAATTTCTTTGCTGAATTGGACTCAAAACACATTTTTGGAAATTCACTTATCTCTATCACGGACATGTGAAAATTAAAAATACCATTACCAAAAATGGTTTATTTCTTAATCATAAAAAAGTGATTTAAACAATTTGATTTCTGTTGACATATTCCCTTTAAGGAAAATAGAAAATGAAAACCCAACATAAGGCATGAGTTGTGAAAACTTTGGAGTTTGTCTGTATATAGTAACATAGTAACATAGTACATAAGGCTGAAAAAAGACATTTGTCCATCCAGTTCGGCCTGTCATCCTGCAAGTTGATCCAGAGGAAGGCAAAAAACCCCTGTGAGGTAGAAGCCAATTTTCCTCACTTTAGGGGAATAAAAATTCCTTCCCGACTCCAATCAGGCAATCAGAATAACTCCCTGGATCAACGATCTCTCTCTAGTAGCTATAGCCTGTAATATTATTACACTCCAGAAATGCATCCAGGCCCCTCTTGAATTCCTTTATTGTACTCACCATCACCACCTCCTCAGGCAGAGAGTTCCATAGTCTCACTGCTCTTACCGTAAAGAATCCTCTTCTATGTTTGTGTACAAACCTTCTTTCCTCCAGAGGCAGAGGATGTCCCCTCGTCACAGTTACCGTCCTGGGAATGAATAGATGATGGGAGAGATCTCTGTACTGACCCCTGATATATTTATACATATTAATTAGATCCCCCCCTTAGTCGTCTTTTTTCTAAAGTGAATAACCGTAATTTTGATAATCTTTCAGGGTACTGTAGTTGCCCCATTCCAGTTATTACTTTAGTTGCCCTCCTCTGGACCCTCTCCAGCTCTGCTATGTCTGCCTTGTTTACAGGAGCCCAGAACTGTACACAGTACTCCATGTGTGGTCTGACTAGCGATTTGTAAAGTGGTAGAACTATGTTCTCATCACGGGCATCTATGCCCCTTTTGATGCAACCCATTATCTTATTGGCCTTGGCAGCAGCTGCCTGACACTGTTTTTTGCAGCTTAGTTTGCTGTTTATTAAAATTCCTAGATCCTTTTCCATGTCAGTGTTACCGAGTGTTTTAATATTTAATAAGTACGGGTGACTTGCATTATTCCTTCCCATGTGCATAACTTTACATTTGTCAGTGTTAAACCTCATCTGCCACTTATCTGCCCAAGCCTCCGATCTATCCAGATCGCTCTGTAGTAGTATACTGTCCTCTTCACTGTTAATTACTTTACACAGTTTAGTGTCATCTGCGAAAATTGATATTTTACTATGCAAGCCTATTACAAGATCATTAATAAATATGTTGAAGAGAATAGGGCCCAATACTGACCCCTAAGGTACTCCACTAGTGACAGTGACCCAATCTGAGTATGTACCATTAATAACCACCCTCTGTTTTCCATCATTGAGCCAGTTACTTACCCACTTACAGACGTTTTCTCCCAGTCCGAGCATTCTCATTTTTTTTTTTATTTTTTTTTTTTATTTCAAAAGCTTTATTGAATAAGTAAGATCTGTTACATATAAATCTGGTCTTTAGGAAAGGAGGAGCAAGCTCCCAATGTACATACATTGTCTGGGTAACAGTAGCAGGTATAGAACAGTCAAAACATAACAACACTAAAGGATGTATGTTAACAGTGTAAATGTTGAACAACCTTTAAGTATTTCTTATCCGTATTCCTAGAGTAAAAGGACATAAATCAAAGATATTGTCTGAGGCGAGTGGGGCAAGATGCGCAATCTAATGGAAGCCTCTGAAAGATCTCCATTTTTCCCAAATGGTTGCGAGCATTCTCATTTTATATACTAACCTTTTATGTGGTACAGTGTCAAATGCTTTGGAGAAGTCCAGATACACGACATCCATTGATTCGCCGCTGTCAAGTCTAGAACTTACCTCCTCATAGAAACTGATTCAATTTGTTTGACATGACCGATCCCTCACGAAGCCATGCTGATATGGCATTATTTGCTTATTTCCGTTAAGATGCTCTAACATAGCATCTCTCAGAAAACCTTCAAACAGTTTACCCACAACAGATGTTAAACTTACCGGCCTATAGTTTCCAGGCTCTGTTTTTGGACCCTTTTTGAATATTGGCACCACATTTGCCATGCGCCAATCCTGTGGGACATTCCCTGTCAATATAGAATCTGCAAATATCATAAATAAGGGTCTGGCTATGACATACTTAATTCCCTTAGGATACGGGGGTGTATGCCATCCGGTCCTGGCGATTTGTCTATTTTAATCTTTTTAAGTCGCTGATGTACTTCTTCCTGGGTCAGACAGGACACTTTTAATGGAGAATTTATTTCAACAAATATAATTTTTTTTTTTTTTTTATCCATTTCCTTTTTTTTAGATAGTTTAGGTCAGGGATAGTGATATGAAAACTTCAATTTGGCTGCTTAGCTTAATTTCACAAAGAAATTCACCTGGTGATGAATTACTTAGTCATGGAACGCATTTCTCTGTATATAGTGGGCGCAATGATGGGGAACGACAATTGTGTCGCCTTCCCCTTCTGTCATTGAACCCCTTAGATGTGTTCATTGCTGATCCTGGCATCTGATGTAAAAATGGAGGCCTGTCAGGGGTTAAAAAAAAGATAATGTCTCATCCGTTTGACTGCAAAGAGGCCACAGCGGCCATCTTGATTGAAGATTCCACATGAAATCTTGCACGGTGCGTGATGACATCATCTTGCTGGGCAGTGTGGTGATGTCATACATCACTGCTAGAGATGAGCGAATCGAAATTGACCAAGTGGAATTTGATCCGAATTTCAGGAATTATTCGATTCGCACCGAATTTCTTCACTCTTTATGGTAACGAGTCATATTTTTTCCAAAAATGGCTGCTGCATGTTAGGGCATGGAGCAAGGAAATCTGGTAACAAGGGATCACCCACAATGCCATGCATGCAGCCAATCAGCTCAATAGAAGTTCAGGGAAAGAGTATTAGAAGTGTAGGTAAAGGATAGGGAGGAATTATTCCACAGTATTGAAGCATAACAGGGTCCAATAGGGCTGTTTACAGCCCGGGTAATGGGAACAATCCTATTAGACCTTGCTGCACTAACAGCAGATCCGAATTGCCATTTGACTGCTGCTCATTTCAGGTTTGCAATACCTCTGTAATTCCAGCAAACCGTTCTTGTTATTGAGGTCTTATTAGCCCTTGTGCGGTGGAGTTATATATATATGTTCTAAAGCAGGGGTGCACAACCTTTTTTGGTCTATTTCAAGGGGCCGCAAATAAAAAACATGTTGATCGGCGCTCATTTGCATCAGTGTATTACACAAGCCAATGCAAAGTGATTGGGGAGGAATGATCACTACCACAGTCAGTCCGCCTTCATTTAGTTATATTAATTATTGCTAGCCTATCCCTGATTACACAGAGAGATGTGCCGCTGATAATTGTAAACCTTTCATCCTGACAAAATATACAAATCAGCCGACAAACGAATGATTCCTTGTTTATTGACTGATCACCGGAACCATTATACCGGGTACTCCTGTAAACACATTTTCCCAGCAATTGTCCCGAATATCGTCCTGCAGCATAGCCCCTGAAACCAAAGAGTTAGGTCCCCTTCACACGGGCATCGCGGGTGAGGGCCGTATGCGTTCAGGGTGCATTGCGGGAAACCCACACGAGTAGGCATGCAATTGCAGTCAGTTTTGTCTGCGATTGCGTTCCAATGTTCAATTCTTTCCACGTGAGTGCAATTCCCAGACCCGAACCCAGACCCGAACCCGGACTTCACTGAACTTGGTTCTGGGGGCCGCATGCGGTCCGCGTGTTGTGCACCTCTGTTCTAAAGCTTTTTTTGTTCTGTATTAGTGCTCAAAAAAGGGGGCTTATTAGCTGTTATGCGGTGAAGTGAGAAAATGACAGCACTTTTTGGAGTTTATTAGTGGCAAAAAAAACTTTATTTGCCATTCACGGTCGCAGTTATGTTTTAAAGCCTTTTTTGGGGGGCGTGTATTAGTGGGGAAAAAAAGGGGGCTTATTAGCTGTTCTGTGATTAAGTAAGAAAATTAAAGACTAGTGATGAGCGAGCATCAAAGTGTTCGGGTGTTCGGTCCGAACACATCGCGATATTCGTGCTCTAGGCCGAGCATCCGAGTATAATGTAAGTCAATGGCCTAATGCACACGAAAGTTCAGTTTTCTGCGGTCCGCAAACCGCGGATCAGCAAAAAATGGAAGCCGCCCGTGTGCCTTCCGCAATTTATGGAACAAGAATAGGACATGCTATATTTTTTTTGCGGGGCCACGGAACGGAGCAAAGGATACGGATAGCAAACGGAGTGCTGTCCGCATCTTTTGCGGCCCCATTGAAGTGAATGGGTCCGCACTCGAGCCGCAAAAACTGCCGCTCGGATGCGGACCTGAAAAATGGTCATGTGCATGAGGCCAATGGGAGACAACCAGGCACCCCCTGTCGTATGAGGGGAGGGTCCCTGGACCATAGGAAAAGGTCTGAAAGTGATGGAAACACCTCTGAAATCGATCAGGAACAGTAGGGAGACCATGTCTGGATGCATATTGGACACCAATGTCACTGCTGGGAACCATGTTGTCCAAGTTGTACACCACTTTTACAGACTGACAAAACTTGACCTCCATGAGCCACTAGGCCACGCTTCAGGGTGAGGTTGCTGAAGGGATGTCATAAAAGTGTCCCATGCCTTGGATAGAGTTGCCCTGCATTTTTTGGAACTGGTGTGTGTTCCCCTTGTCTCCCTTCCTTGGTTGCCAAAGGAAGTACGGACTCTGCCGCCAGCATTGTCAGATGTAAATGTTTGGAGCAATTTCTCAACAAGGACCTTCTGGTATTGCACCATTTTACTTGCCCTCTCCACTGCAGGAATGAGAGATGAGAAGTTCTCTTTGTAGCAGGAGTCAAGAAGGGTGAACACCTAGTAATCTGTGTTTCTAAAATGCGTATAACGCGAGGGTAGCGGGAAAGGCAGCCTAACAGGAAGTAAGCCATGTGTGCCAGAGTACCGACAGGCAAGACGTCTATGTCGACGTCAGCATGACTATCCATTTCCTCATCCTCCTCCTCATCCCCTTGTGCCCATCCACGTCGAACCAGTGGAAGTTCCGTCGGTAGTACCCACTGTAGCAGAGTTCCAGCGCATGCTCACATTGCACAACAGTCGAGGAGCTGGAAGCCCCAAGCACTGCTGCAGCGTTGACAGAGCGGCTGAAGTTGTGGATGACTTGTGGAAATGGGCACCCGCACGCGCCTTTACTAGTAGCTCTGTCAAATTTGGGTATGTTTTAATAAAGCGCTGAGCCACTAAGTTTAATACGTGCGCTAGGCATGGCGCGTGAATCAGGTTGCCGATTTCTAAAGCCGCCACCAAGTTACTGCCATTGTCCGACACAACCATGAATGGCTGTAGGTTCAGTGGCTACAGCCACAGCTCGGTCTACTTCCTTATACCCTGCCACAGCTCTGCAGCGGTGTGCTGTTTGTTCTCTAGGTAGATCAACTTCAGCACGGCCTGCTGACGTTTCCCCTCAGCAGTGCTACACTGCTTCCAGCTACCGACTGATAGCTGACTGCTGGAGGTAGAAGTGGTGGAGGTAGCGGCAGAAGAGGAGGAGGAGGAGGGGGAGAAGTGGGGGTTGTAGCCAGTAACATAGCTGCTGGTGGAGACCCTGATGAAGGTAGGGCATGCAATCCTGGGTGTGGGTAGCACCTGTTTCATCCCAGGGTACGACAAACTCCCAGCCTCCACAACATTCACCCAGTGTGCGGTCAGGGAAATGCAGTGTCCCTGGCCACCAGCACTTGTCCATGTGTCTGTGGTGAAGTGGGCCTTCCCAGTAACTGCATTGGTCAGAGCACGGGTGATGTTCTGGGACACATGTTGGTGTAAGGCGAGCATGGCACACCGTGAAAAATAGTGCCGGCTGGGGACCAAGGGACAGCCGCCGACACCAGGCTACGGAAGGCCTCAGTCTTCACAAGCCTATATGGCAGCATTTGAAGGTCCAGTAATTTTGAAAGTTGCGTATTTAGAGCTATGGACAGTGGGTGGGTGCTGGGTATTTTGCTTGCGTTCAAATGCCTGGGGTAAGGACAATTGGATGCTGTCCTGGGACAGGGAAGTTTATGTATTTGCTGATGGTGCAGGCAAAGGCCCAGGTGCAGGGCAAAGGGGCATCCGGACCTGCGCCTTTGACAGGGGATTGGCCAGCAGTGCGTAACACAGGGAAAGAGGAGGCAGAGGGGTGGCGGCAGGCCCAGATTGTGGACCCAGGCGTTCAACCCACTGATTAGGGTGCTTGGATGCCATGTGGATGATCATGCTGGTGGTGGTGAGTTTGCTGGTGTTCGCGCCCTGGCTTATTGGTATGGCACAGGTTGCAAACTACCACTCTTTTGTCATCTGCGCTTTCTTCAAAAAAGCGCCATACTGCGGAACACCTACCCCTTGGCAAGGGAGACCTACTCATGTGGGAGCTCGGTGTAATGGTTGCTGGCCTGTTTGGTGTGGGCCGACTTCTCCCTTTGCCACCCCACTGCCTCTTACAGCTTGTTGCGGTGCTGTGGATCCCTCCCTGTCTGTACTGCTTTCCTTGCTCGGCTTTTCACCTTCCCAAGTTGGGTCAGTGACCACCACCTCCTCTTCCACTTCCTCATCCCCATCCTCCTGACTTTATCTAAGCACAACCTCAGTGATTGACAACTGTGTCTCATCCTCATCCACCTCGTGAACAAATAATTGACGTTCACCACCCTCATCTTCTTGACCCTGTGATAGGTCAAGAGGTTGTGAATCAGGGCACAAGATCTGTCTCTATTCAAGTGTGCTTGGTAAGAGGGCCAAATCTAGTGAAGGTGATGAAAATGGGAATGTCCGAGTGTGTTATCAACGGTTTGTCCGACTCCTGACTACATGGTGGGAGGAAGGAGGATGAGGGTGAGGATTCTCTGTACCAGACTCTTTGCTAATGAGACTGGTCTTGGTGGAAGAAGGGGTGGAAGAATAATCTTCTGTCATCTAACCGACCACCTGGTCGCACTGGTCCAGCTTGGACAGTGTTGTCCTGTGACGCCAAGTTGACTGTGAAATGAAACTGGGTATGTTTTTTTTTTCTTTTTTCCAGTTTCACCAGCATCTGTAACAGTTTAATTGAGCCCAGGGCCACGGCCTCTGCCTGAACCGTCAGCAACACGCCCACTTCCCCGTCCCTTAATGCTCGCCTTCTTCATACAAACCGGATTCCAAAAAAGTTGGGACACTATACAAATCGTGAATAAAAACTGAATGCAATGATGTGGAGGTGCCAACTTCTAATATTTTATTCAGAATAGAACATAAATCACGGAACAAAAGTTTAAACTGAGAAAATGTACCATTTTAAGGGAAAAATATGTTAAATCAGAATTTCATGGTGTCAACAAATACCCAAAATGTTGGGACAAGGCCATTTTCACCACTGTGTGGCATCTCCCCTTCTTCTTACAACACTCAACAGACGTCTGGGAACCGAGGAGACCAGTTTCTCAAGTTTAGAAATAGGACTGCTCTCCCATTCTTGTCTAATACAGGCCTCTAACTGTTCAATTGTCTTGGGCCTTCTTTGTTGCACCTTCCTCTTTATGATGCTCCAAGTGTTCTCTATAGGTGAAAGATCTGGACTGCAGACTGGCCATTTCAGTACCCGGATCCTTCTCCTACGCAGCCATGATGTTGTGATTGATGCAGAATGTGGTCTGGCATTATCTTGTTGAAAAATGCAGGGTCTTCCCTGAAAGAGATGACGTCTGGATGGGAGCATATGTTGTTCTAGAACCTGAATATATTTTTCTGCATTGATGGTGCCTTTCCAGACATGCAAGCTGCCCATGCCACACGCACTAATGCAACCCAATACCATCAGAGATGCAGGCTTCTGAACTGAGCATTGATAACAACTTGGGTTGTCCTTGTCCTCTTTGGTCCGGATGACATGGCGTCCCAGATTTCCAAAAAGAACTTCGAATCGTGACTCGTCTGACCACAGAACAGTCTTCCATTTTGCCACATTCCATTTTAAATGATCCCTGGCCCAGTGAAAACACCTGAGCTTGTGGATCTTGCTTAGAAATGGCTTCTTCTTTGCACTATAGAGTTTCAGCTGGCAACGGCGGATGGCACGGTGGATTGTGTTCACTGACAATGGTTTCTGGAAGTATTCCTGAGCCCATTCTGTGATTTCCTTTACAGTAGCATTCCTGTTTGTGGTGCAGTGTCGTTTAAGGGCCCAGAGATCACGGGCATCCAGTATGGTTTTACGGCCTTGACCCTTACGCACAGAGATTGTTCCAGATTCTCTGAATCTTCGGATAATGTTATGCACAGTTGATGATGATAGATGAAAGTCTTTGCAATTTTTCGCTGGGTAACACCTTCCTGATATTGCTCCACTATCTTTCTGCGCAACATTGTGGGAATTGGTGTTCCTCTACCCATCTTGGCTTCTTAGAGACACTGCCACTCTGAGAAGCTCTTTTTATACCCAATCATGTTGCCAATTGATCTAATTAGTGTTAATTGGTCTTCCAGCTCTTCATTATGCTCAAATTTACTTTTTCCAGCCTTTTATTGCTACTTGTCCCAACTTTTTTGGGATTTGTTGACACCGTGAAAATTTGAATCAACGTATTTTTCCTTTAAAATGATACATTTACTCGGATTAAACGTTTGATCTGTTATCTACGTTCTATTACAAATAAAATATTGACATTTGCCAACTCCACATCATTGCATTCAGTTTTTATTCACAATTTGTTTAGTGTCCCAACTTTTTTGGAATCCGGTTTGTATTAAAAGTTTTATTGCATAGCAATTGGACAACTTTGTTAAATTTGCCACCAGCAAAATTTCTTCTCTGCTGGATTACTTCATATATGGTTGCAGCCTAAATGCAGACACAGATGTGACCTAAACCAGTGAAATTTGTCACAAATATAAATCATTATCTGATGACTTTCCTATGATTACTGAATAAAAAGTTCTATTTATATACACTTATCTAAGGGGCTATTTTCTAAGAGTAATAATTAAAAGTTACGTTTTAATATCTACAAAATTTGATCACTTATATCCGGTATTTCTCAATAATGCAGATGGTCCTCTAAAATATACTATATACTCTATAGAATTTTGCTATTTGATTTGTTTTGGCATGGCAGGTTTCTTGGCTGGTGGTCTCAATACTGAGCTATGGTTGGATGAAGCTAGGGAAGTTTTTTCTGACAAATCCTATGTACAGAAGAAATTTTTCCCATCTTTCAAGACTGTGTTTAAAGAACTGAGTAGGCGTTATAAGGATCATCTCTCAAGCTGGTTGGAGGTTCAAAGTCTTGAAAATTACATTAAGCATGGTATTGTCCCTAGAGGCTTGAGAATCTCACTGGTTCCCGTTAATAAACAAAGGAGTCCCGGATTTGGTAATCGCTGGGAGCAATTGGCTACTGCCAGTTCTTTGAAATTCATGATATTACTCCTTGAGGAGAAGATTATTCTAGGGAACCTGAGTGAGAAACTCAAAACTCAGATCAAGGTGGCAAAAACCTTTTCTCAAGACCCAGACTATAATAATCAAGAGAAACAATTGCAGACCTCTGTCGAAAAATACCAGTATTTCTTAAGAGAAAGAAAACATAGGCAATTTACAAAAGATCTTGCAGAATTCAAAGAAAATAAGGCCTATACGGTCTTGAAGGAGAAACCCATTATCAGGGAGAGCGGATCAGATTACTCTACTACTGAGACTGATCTCTCTGACGGGGAACGGTAATAAACCGGGACACTTACAAGGGCCAAGAATAGGAACCAATATAGCAGAGGGAGAGGAGGTAGAGGGAGAGGTCAACCATCCCATTTTTTAGATCAAGGGGTGACATACCCACTGAGGAATCGATCCAAGACACGGGATCAGCAGGCCCCAAAATAATCAATTTATCTCATAGATCACTCAGTACTATTGAAATGACTGTTCTTAGCAAGGACCTTTCCTTTGTTCCAACACGTTGTTTTGATGCCTTCTCATGGACCAAAGATTTACAACTATTTATTTGTAACTTGAGATGGCATAAATTCTTTAAAAATAAAGATAAACTACAGTGTTTGGAACTTGGGATACCTACAGACATGCTTCTCGATGTTAGATTGCTAGATAGCTTGGGAGAAATGGATATCGGCCAGAAAGGGGAGGGACCCTTCACTGCACTTAAAAATAGGAGCATGAAAATGCCACCTCCTAGTGATATATCCTGTCTAGATGTCTTTTCCCAGCTTGTAACAGCTGATTTTTCATCAATCAGCCCTTCTGCTCCTACATCTAACTGTACAAGGGAAGAATGGGAAGCTATTACTGCCTTAAGGAAGGACTCCTCGATTACCGTGAAGCCATCTGACAAAGGGGGCAACACGGTAGTGATGGACTCGGATGACTACAAACTCATGTGTGAACATTTATTAAAAGATAGAAAAGGCTATGAGATACTTCCCTCGAATCCAACTGAGCCGTATCTCCAAGAACTAAGAAGTATCCTCCAGGATGCTAGATCTCAGAAATTGATTTCTCAGGAGGAACAAGATTTTCTATACCCAAAGTTCCCGATACTTGCAACATTTTATAGTCTACCCAAAATCCATAAGGGCACCAATCCACTCAAAGGGAGGCCAATCGTATCTGGAATTGGCTGTATCTGCCAGAACATTAGAATCTACATTGATAAGATTCTTATGCCATTTGTGGTGTCCCTCCCATCCTTCATTAGGGACACAATGGACCTCCTCAAGAGATTGGAAGGTGTCAGTATGGATAGGGGGTCAATTTTGGGCAGCATAGTTGTTGAGGACTTGTATTCATCCATTCCCCACCATGTGGGACTTGGGGCCGTACAGCACTATTTAAGTATGAGGGGACGCCAGTATGTTGCGCACAATAAGTTAATCTTAAAACTTTTGGAGTATTTGTTTACCCACAATTTTTTCTTGTTCTGTAACAAGCTCTACCACGCAAATTTGCTCCTGGGCTGGTGGGAATCAACTATGGTCTTTGCAGACAACATGTCGTCAGACCCCGCCCACATAATCATGTGGGCGAGGTATATCAACAACATTTTTGTAATCTGGAATGGCACAAAGTCTACTTTTTCAGATTTTGCGAACAGTCTGAATAACAACAGTATTGGGCTCAGATTCACTCATGAATCCAGCACGGATACCCTCCCTTTCCTAGATATATCGATCTCTAGGAGAGAATCAGAGGAACTATCCACCACTATCTTTAGGAAACCAACCTTGACAAACTCTGTGTTGCATTGGAGCAGTAGCCACCCTGTACCCCTTAAAAAAGGGATTCCATGTGGCCAATATTTGCGTCTTCGACGCAACTGCTCAGATACAAGAAAATCTAGGTGTTGTATGTTAATTGAAATACAACTAGTAGACCTCAGCACAATTATATCAAAACCACTTTGTTGGGCTATTGCTTGCTTTAACTTTTACTAAGTTTGCTCTTAAAATAATGGGGAAACACTATCTATATTCAAAATTTACAGTGATAAATTATTGTACCTGTAAATGGACAGTCCCTATAATGATATGGAATGTTCTTACCAGATCAGGAGATTCAATTCTGTCCAAACTACACCCGTCTGTCTGTATGGGTCCAAACGGTTTAGGTACGCAGTTAGGCTCGTATTTACTGAATAGAGTCTTCCATGGGACATGGTCTTACCTAGCCCTGAATCTAATCCCTAACGAGTGTATTGGGATAGGGGCTATTAGGCCCTGCCTATCAGAAATACAGAGCACCCGCCCCGATAGGGGCGACCCCGTCAAGAACCTTTCCCTGTAAAATAAATCCCTAATGGATTCCCTCTCTAATGTCCCAACATGTTTTGTCCCACTGTCTGGGGACTCATCAGGGGAGATGTTTGATCTTAGAGGGTTAGCTAAAGTTAAAAAATAGAAGGGAAAATACAAGACAAGAACAGTCACAATTTGTTCCGATTGTATAGAAAAAGAAAAAAGGGATCACAATAAATTGATCCAATGTTTACTAACCGCTTCAGTAGTTGTTCTGTTGAACGCTGGAAATGTCGAATGTATCGACAGGTCCAATTTTCCGAGACACCAATAGACAGTGGTCCGGGTCCTGTTATGATGCGGTGAAGTGTCACCAACATCTACGTCTCACAGCCTGTATTTTTTATATATCAGGAGGGTGGCGCTTAGTGTCGCGCCGGTTTCCCTGTTTAAATCCCCCGCTCTAGTACAGCCCAGCGGTGATTCCACTCTCACTTCCTGTGCGCTGGAACGCACGTGGAACGCACGCTAGTAGCGGGTGCCCGGAAGTGAGAGGGAGGAGCAGCCGCTGACAATGGGGCAGGTCGGAGGTTCCTGAGGTTACGAGTACGCCTCTTCCGTTGCATAGCAACCGGGTGACGCGCAACTCATAGTCTAGTCAGATAACTTGACTTATTCTACATCTGAGCATCGTTGCTCAAACCAGGATTTTTTTGGCAGGTTCAGAAGACCAGTACAATTATTGAATTATTTTAGCTCTAGATAGGGGAGTTTGATATCAATTTAATAGGACATGACCCTGCACATGCGCCCAGGTGGTCATCTCACATTTGCACCCAGAGCCTGCACATGTCATAAAAAGGCTCAAATGAAGGAGCCATAGTTCAGTTGATCATTGAGGCCAATAGGGTATACTGTCTGCATGTAAAATACCCACTTGGCCTCACATCGCAGTATCTTTTTATCCCAATTTCCTCTTCTGCCGGTTTGTTTTATTAGATCAATTCTTCCATCATGTTCGAATCTAACATTACGGGAGACTGATGTTTCTCTCTCATTTGTAATGTCTCCAATGTGTTCGCCTTTTCAGCGCCTGAACTCTCTTTTGGTCTTACCAATATACTCTTTTCCGCATTTGCAGTTGATTTTGTAGACGACACCCTATGATTTGCAATTTATCATGTCTCTGATAGTGTATACCCTGCCCCTGACATTGCTCGTGAATGTTTTACCACAGCGTACATATTTACAAGAGACACATGTACCACATTTATAGAAACCCGTGATCAGTTTGTCTAACCATGTTTTGGGTGCTGGAGGCCCTACAAAGTGACTTTTCACAACTTTGTCCCTTATACTCATTCCCCTCCTGTAAGTTATGCTGGGGTATTCTCTAATTATACTCCTTATATCTGAGTCCATCCTTAGGATGTGCCAGTACTTGGAGATAATATTTTTCACATTTGGGGCTGCCTGGTCAAATGTTCTGATCAGACGGATCTCCTTTGTGTCCTTATTCTCAACCCTCGCTCCAATCTCCAATACCCTTTCCTTCTTGGTTTTTAGAAATAGCGCCTAAAAAGTTGCTTATTTTAAGAGCAACTGCTCAGATGCAGCAGAGTTTAAAAAACAAGCAGACATCCTCAGGGCAAGATTCTCAGAGAGAGGATATCCTGACGATGTTCTGAAGAAGGCAAACCGTAGGGCCACTATAACTGCACGTACGGAATTATTGGTGCCTAAGGAGAAAAAAGTGGAAGATCGTAAAATTTGTCTGATTGCAACTTTTTATGGTACTGTTGATCGTACGAGGAAGATCCTTGAGAAGCACTGGCCCATTTTACTTATGTACCCAGATATCAGTGAGGTCATACATGACTATCCACAGATCACGTTTAGGAGGGGCACCAGTCTCAAGGACCTTCTGGTGCACAGCCACTACGTGCCAACTATCCAGCCAGGAACATGGCGGGACCACAGACCAATTGGCAGTTTTAAATGTAGTGGCTGTGTAGCATCATTCAACCAGGGAAGTCTTTCTTTAGCAATAATTTGCAATGTGCATTCCCGATTAAAGACTTCATCAATTGATCTTAGCTAGTGGCAGCTCATGCGTGAGACCTGCGGTTTGCTCGTTCTCTTTGAGGAGGCCACTTTATTTGTCAGTCGCCAGGACTATGGGATGAACAACGTCAATCCACTGATTCATATCCTGGAAAGGATGCTGGTAAAACTGTCTGGTCAGGGGATTGAAGACGTTGCGCCTACATCTCAAGGCCACATGAGCCCTGTGGGGGCTGAACTGGAGGAGTAGGAGGACATTGGAGCACAAGCAATATGTAGCAAAATTTGTGTTTTTTTCTACACAGGTAACAAGAGAGAAGGAAAAGGAGCAGCCGGAAGAGCAAGAGGGAGATGAGGAAGATGAGGCAGATGACTCAGACACACCATGGCAGTATGCAGTGGAGATGGAGGCAGGGAGTCCCTCCGAGTCTCCTGCACAAATGGCCCGCTGCATGCTCACTTGCTTGTGTAGTGACAGCCAAATTTTCACCATTCGGCAGAGGGATGACTAATGGCTTTCCACCATGTTAGACCCTCGCTACCAGTCCAAAATAGGGGCCTTTTTTATAGCCTCTGAGATGAAGGACAAACTGAACTAATATAGAGACATCCTATGTAGTCAGTTGGCAGCTGGCTATCTGCACCATCATCCATCCTCTCTGATGGGGGGGCCCTCTGCGCACACGTTCCTCTGCCATGGCTGCTGGGGTGGGGTGGCAAGAGCAGTACCAACATAATCAGCAGCAGCCTGAGTCTAGAATCACTGATGATCAGCTTTCTTCATAGTGAAGAAACTACTCACCAGCAGCTAGATATAGAGCAGAAGCTGAACAAGCAGGTGGTGGCATACTTTGAGTGCACTCTGCCATGCCCTGCACGCCATCCGCTGACTTCGCCAATCCAAACGGCAAAACATGTAGGGATGCAAGAATAGCTTTTAGTTCAGGTTAGAGAGGCAGGGATCCTAGAGGGGAAGAAATAGATAGAATTAAATAGTTGATCATAGATAGAATTAACAGGGAAGGGGGAAAGACCTGAGAAATGATCAGGCACCCCACCGGAATACAGTGTATCTGAATGATGGATACATCTATAATGTGAAAAACACACATCCCCACCAGTCTCATCCTGAGGAATTTTAACCATTTAGCAAAGAGTTCTAAGAGTTTTAAGAGTATTTAATAAAGATTTATGTTTTACATACTATCAGTCAGAGAGGTGTACAAATGCTACGTTTAGGTCCTAGAGACCTTTGAATTTCACTCTGCCAGGTGGCATTGAAGATCCACTGGACTAAAGGGCAGTCAAACTGGATTTGTGGCCGCAACTGGCCGAGTTTACCCTCTAAAATCTGTCCTGCCCGGCTAGTAGTGAGGCATCAGAGTGAGTGTTTAGTGCGGTGGTGGCCATAGTTACATAGGCTCCACCACCTCAGCCAAAGGAAGCTGCATGTCCCTCCCATAATCTGCTGGTTCTGATGCTCCTGCTCCTCCTCCTTCTAGTCAGTCATTCCGTCAAAAATTGATTATCGAAGCGATTGACAAGAGGCAACAGTATGCGTGCACTCATCCAACGGTGCAAAAGCTGAACGTGCTCCTGGCTAAGTTGTTGGTACTGCAGTCGGTGCACCTTTCAGAGAACGTATGGCTTGTGCCGAGGCAAGAAGGAGAGTCCGAAGCCGTCAGTTGTAATTGAAGATCCACTGGACTAAAGGGCAGCCAAAATGGATTTGTGGATGCAACTGGCCGAGTTTACCCTCTAAAATCTGTCATGCACGGCCAGTAGTGAGGCATCAGAGTGGGTGTTTAGTGCGGTGGTGGTCATAGTTGCCCCAAGACAAACTCGCCTGTCCACCCAAAATGTGGAGCGACTGACCTTTGTTAAGATGAATCAGGCGCGGATCAGCCAGGATTTCCACCCATCAATGCCTGATGCATCAGATTAGATCATCCATGCTGCCACACCCAAACCTTGACAAAAGAGACCAGTTTGTTCTGGCTACCTGCCTCAGCTACACTGCCTGTCCAACAAAATAGTTGACGTAAAAAAAAAAAGCCTTTAGCTTTGATTATGGCACAGATTTGCTGTGGCATTGTTTCTTAACACACCATCCCGCCACCCCCAATACTGTGCCCGCTGTGCTCCCTATACAGGTTAAACACAGACACACAGTGTCCTAAAAAATAACTGCACCCAGGAAACAGTAGTGTAAACATAATGTTCCCTAAAAATAATTGTGCAAAGCCAATATCACGCCAGGGTGCCCCAATAGAAATAATTATCTACCAGAAAACACATAGTAGTAATAGTGCCCCTACAGTAATAAATTCCCACTATGTCCCAGAAGTAATAATGCTCCCATAGTCCTCATACTAGTATTCATGTTCCTCAGTGTCCCTCAACTGTAATAAAGCCCACCATAATGCCCCGGTAGTAATAATTATCTTTATAATGTGTTACAGTAAAAATAAAAGTGCCCTGTTGTGTTGCAGTTTAAAAAATACCTCCTCTTAGTGCCCCTTGTAGAGCCAATGTCCCCATAGTACCCTCATAATGTGTGCCAATGCCCCTTACTGTGTGCCCCAAAAAAATCTTAGTGCCCCCAGTTGAGACAAGGTCCCCATAGTGCCCTATAATTAGCGCCAGTATAAAATACTCCTATATCATGCCCCAATAGTGCGCCTCCCCTTATCCCCATGGTGCCTGACAATGTGCCAGAATAAAATGCCCCCATAATGTGTGCCAGTATAATTTCCCTATATAATGACCCCCATAGTGCTCCTCTCCTCCCTTCTCCATAGTGCCCCTCATGTGTGCCAGTATATAAGATAGAGTCCCCCAGTAGATGCCCCCCTAGTACTCCCCCTTCTCCATAGTGCCCCCATGTGTGCTAGTATATAAGATAGGGCCCTCAAAGTGCTCCTCGCCTCCATTTTGCCCCCCATGTCTGCCAGTATATAAGATAGGACCCTCAAAGTGCTCCTCCTCTCCATTGTGCCCCCCACGTCTGCCAGTATATAAGATAGAGCACCAGAAGATGCCCCCATAGTGCTCCTTTTCCCACTTTTCCATAGTGCCCCCCATGTGTGCCAGTATATAAGATAGGGCGATAGGGTACCCATATTACTCCCCCCTCCATAGTGCCCCCATGTGTGCCAGTATACAAGATAGGGCCCCCCATAGTGCTCCTCCCCCTCCATAGTGCCCCCCATGTCTGCCAATATATAAAACAGTTATTTTGCATATTACTGTATATAAAATAGGCAGGCCCCCCATATGTCAATTGCTCAGCCCCCCCCATATGTCACTTGCTCAGATAGGCCCCTATATCTGTTGCTCAGGACCCCCCCCATCAGATGCCCATTTACCCCCCCATATCAGTTGCTCAGACCCCCCCCATATGCCAGTTGTCCAGGAAACCCCCCCATATCAGTTACTCAGGCGGAACCCCCCAATATCAGTTTATTCAGCCCCCCCATATCTCAGTTGCCCCCCATATCGATGTGACAGACCGGCTGGTTTTGGAGTAAGCCCGCACTGCATAGTCACATGACCTGACTGCGTACAGCGTCAGATCATAGTGCACGCTATACGCAGTCAGGCCGGACGGGTAAGTAATTGCCGATCTCTTGCTTATTTGTGAGAGCTTTTGGACGCACTTTTGGACTTCCAGAAGCGCTCACTAGTATGAATGGGATCCCTCACACGTCGGGCCCCTGTGCAGCTGAACCAGCTGCCCCGGCTTATATCCGCCCCTGCCCAGATCATAGCACTGCCCCCACAGGCTTGTACAGTAGGCACTAGGCATGATGGGTGCATCACTTTATCTGCCTCTCCTCTTACCCTGATGCGCCCATCACTCTGGAACAGGGTAAATCTGGACTCATCAGACCACATGACCTTATTCCATTGCTCCATAGTCCAATCTTTATGCTCCCTAGCAAATTGAAGCCTTTTTTTTCTGGTTTGCCTCACTGATTAGTGGTTTTCTTATGGCTACACAGCTGTTAAGTCCCAATCCTTGAGTTCCCTTTGTATTGTGTGTGTGGAAATGCTCTTACTTTCACTATTAAACTTAGCCCAGAGTTATAATGTTGTTTTTCTTCAATTTGATTTCCCCAAATGTTTAAGTGATCGCTGATCACGATCATTTAGGATTTTTCCCGCCACATTTCTTCCTCGAATGTGATGGGTCCCCACTATCCTTCTAGTTTTTAATGCGTTGGACAGTTCTTAACTAGAGTTAAGTGGACACCTGGATGTTCAGGTTCGGCAGGTTCGGCCAAACTTTAACCCGAACTTGACCCTGAACCCGAACCCCATTGAAGTAAATGGGGACCTGTACTTTTGGCCACTAAAATGGCTCTAAAATAGCCCTGGAAAGAGCTAGAGGGCTGCAAAAGGCAGCAAAATGTGCTTAAGAGCATGGAAAATGCTCTGCAAACAAATGTGGATAGGGAAATTAAAATAACATAAAAGACCTTAAAAAAATAAAAAAAATAGGAATAATCTGGGAGGAAGAGGTTGAGGAGGCGGTGAATGGGTGGATGTGGTGGTGTAGGCTCACGTGGCGATCTTTGTGGAAGCGGCGGCGAAGGAGGAATAGGTAGCCAACACAGATGTGTGTTATTTAGCATTTTTACATAGGGGTATCTCCCCAAAAATTGGGACATTTAAAAAAAATAAAAAGGAATAAGTGTACTTGAGTACAAGGATGGATGGTTAAGGTACAGACAAGTCTTGTGTGATCCAGGCCTGGTTCACTTTAATGAACGTGAGCTTGTCCACGTTGGCTGTGGACAGGCGGCTGCGTCTGTCTGTAATGACGCCTCCTGCCGTGCTAAATACACGTTCAGAGAGTACACTGGGCAGGGCAGGCTAGCACCTCCAAGACAAACAGGGCAAGCTCTGGCCATGTGGAAAATTTGGAGACCCAGAAGTTGAATGGGGCAGAACCATCAGTCAGTACGTGTAGTCATGTGCACAGGTACTGTTCCACCATGTTGGTCAAATGCTGCCTCCTGCTAACACGCTTCATATCAGCAGTTGGAGCGGTTGTTGCGGCGAGGTGACAAAGCTTTACCACATGTCGGCCATGCTAACCCTGCCTTCTGAGGTGCTGGCGCTGACACAGCTGCGTTGGGGACCTCTTCCTCCTCCCCTGCCTTTGCCTTGTGCTTTCACTTGTCCCCCGACGTCAGTCGGGAATGATCTCAGGGGCGCCTCTACCAGCATGCGCCTGTGGTCGCACATCTTCCTATAACGCTCCAGTGAGTTAATTAAGGACAGCACATTGTCTTTGAATCCAGCAGGGTGGCCACCCAGTAGTCAGCACAAGTTAAAATGTGGGCAACTCTTCAGTCGTTGTGCAGGCGCTGCAGCATGTAGTCGCTCATGTGTGCCAGACTGCCAAGAGGTAAGGACAAGCTTCCCTCTGTGGGAGGCGTATCATCTGCGTCCTCCGTATCCCCCCAGCCACTCACCAGTGATGGGCACGAGCTGCGTTGGGTGCCACCCTGCTGTGAACATGCTTCATCCTCCTCCTCCTCCTCATAATCCTCCTTCTCATCCTCCAGTACTGGCCCTGGCTGGCCAAATTTGAACCTGGCCTATAGTGCTGCAAAAAACCTGCCTCTGAGGCACTTCTAAAAGACTGGCCTGAAAGTCTTAGAAATGACCCCTCTTCCTCCTCCTCCTCCTCCTCCTCCGCCTGGCCGACATCCTTTTCCATCATGGCCCTAAGTATTTTCTCAAGGAGACATAGAAGTGGTATTGTAACGCTGATAATGGCGTCATCGCCACTGGCCATGTTGGTGGAGTACTCTAAACAGCGCAACAGTGCACACAGGTCTCGCATGGATGCCCAGTCATTGGTGGTGAAGAGGTGCTGTTCCGCAGTGCGACAGCTGAAACTCCATTATGGCCTGCTGCTGCTCGCACAGTCTCTCCAGAATGTGCAAGGTGGAGTTCCACCTGGTGGGCACGACGCATATTTGGCGGTGAGCGGGAAGGCCGAAGTTACACTGTATGAGCAGACAGGCGAGCGGCGGCGGCTAGTCCCAGAGCTGCAACGAGATTTTGCCCATTATCGCACACCACCAGGCCAGGCTTGAGGCTTACTGGCAGCAACCACTCGTTGGTCTGTTGTTCTATACCCCGCCACAACTCCTGCGTGGTGTGGGGCCTGTCCCCCAAACACATCAGTTTCAGAACAGCCTGCTGGCGTTTACCCCTGGCTGTGCTGAAGTTGGTGGTGAAGGTCTGTCGCTGACCGGATGAGGAGGTGGTAAAAGAGGAGGAGGAAGCCGAGTAGGAGGAAGAGGCAACAGGAGGCAAAGAATGATGCCCTGCGAACCTTGGCGGTTGAAGGACATGCGCCAAACAGCTCTCCGCCTGGGGCCCAGCCGCCACTACATTTACCCAGTGTGCAGTTAGGGAGATATAGCGTCCCTGGCCATGCTTACTGGTCCGCGTGTCTGTGGTTTGGTGGACCTTGCCACAGATGGCATTGCGCAGTGCACACTTGATTGTATCCGATACTTGGTTGTGCAGGGAAGGCATGGCTCTTCTGGAGAAGTAGTGGTGGCTAGGAATGACGTACTGTGGGACAGCAAGTGACATGAGCTGTTTGAAGCTGTTCGTCTCCACCAGCCTGAATGACAGCAATTCTAAGGCCAGTAGTTTAGAAATGCTGGCATTCAGGGCCAGAGATCGAGGGTGGCTAGGTGGGAATTTACACTTTCTCTCCGAGGTTTGGGAGATGGAGAGCTGAACACTTCCGTGTGACATGGTGGAGATGCTTGGTGACGGAGGTGGTGGTGTTGGTGGCACATCCTCTGTTTGCTGGGTGGCAGGTGCCAACATTCCTCCAGAGGCGGAGGAAGAGGCTGAAACAGCAGCAGAAGAGGGAGCAGGAGGGGCCTGAGCCCTTTCTTGGTTTTGAAGGTGCTTACTCCATTGCAGCCGTGTCTCGCATGAAGATGCCTGGTCATGCAGGTTGTGCTATGGTTCAGAACGTTAATGCCTCGCTTCAGGCTCTGATGGCACAGCGTGCAAACCACTCGGGTCTTGTCGTAAGTAAGGTTGAGCGAACCCAAACTGTAAAGTTCTGGTTCGTACCGAACATTTGGATTTTTGGACCCCGGACCCGAACCCGAAATTTTACGTAAAAGTTCGGATTCAGTGTTCGGCGCTTTCTTGGAGCTTATTGAAAGGCTGCACAGCAGCCAATCAACAAGCGGTTAACTGTCTGACCTTAAAAGCCATCACAGCCATGCCTACTAATGGCATGGCTGTGATTGGCCAGAGCAGCATGTGACCCAGGCTCTATATAAGCTTGAGTCACGTAGCGCTGCATGTCACTCTGCTGTTACAAGTGTAGGGAGAGGATGCTGCTGGACTTGTGATTTCAGGGAGAGAATAGCAGAGAATCTAACTCAGCGATCTACCTAGAAATAGTTGTGTGGGTGCAGGACACAATTGTTTTACCCTGCCCTGAGGCTATTGACCAAAAAAGAAATAACTTTTATAATTCTGTTAGGTGGGTGGTAGCGGCGGTGGCGGCCATTTTATGCAAGCTCAGTGCACCAGCACTGCATCTCAGCTTTTGGGACATTGCAAATCACAATTTTTTGGGGCAAATTGCAACATCTGGATTTGTCAGTGTGCAATTTAAGCTAGAAATACACTCATCTTTTGGGCACAAAAAATGTAGTTAGCAGCCTTTGATGCAGATGCCATTAGGAGATACACCCTTAATACATTTGGGTTACATTTAGAGATTTTAAATACTGCCATTTGGTGCACCATTATTGAATTCAGGCCTACACTGGTTCAGGCCCTATGAGATACACCCTCTACATACAGGGGTTTGATTCAGGGATTTGAAATACAGCCATTTGAAATACAGCCATTTTGGGCAAAGAAATATTTACTTCAGGCCTACACTAAGTGTGCACACGCCTACAAAAACTAACTGACATGGGTCAGCCCCTGCAACTTCTGGGTCTCCAAATTGGGCATATGGCCTGAGCTTGCCCTTTACCCCTTGGAGATGCTGGCCTGCCCTACAGCCAGTGTATTGTCTGAACGTTTGTTTATCATGACTAGAGGGGGTTATCACAGGTTATATTTCCCAATGTTTTGGAGTGTACCCTAATTTTAAAAATAAAATGTAAAACCAAAAAGCAGTGTAGGCTACCTCCTCCTTCTCCACTGCCACTTTCACCTACACCGCCACATCCACCGCCTCCTCAACCTCGACCTGGTCCCCCTTGACTTCAATGGGGTTCGGGGTCAAGTTCGGGTACCGAACTCGAACTTTTTTCCGAAGTTCGGCCGAACCCGTCAAACCCGAACATCCAGGTACATCATCTACAAATAAACTAATGCAGTGTTCAGCAAAGGGCTCCATTGCCATGGCAAAAATAAGAGGGGATAGAGGACCATTGGATATAGGAAAAGGGGAAGAAAGGATCTGGCAGAGTAAGCCAATTCAGACGGTGTTGTGTAAAGTGACATTATTGCTGTTAGGAAAGACCCCGTATTACCAAATTTTGCCAACACAGCTTCAATATAATTCCAGTGTGCCCTATCGAATGCTTTCTCTGTGTCCAAAGATAGAAGCAGAGAGGGCATTCGGGGGCCCTGAACCACATCCATCAAATCAATAAATCTTCTAGTTCCATCTGAGGATTGACAATTTTTTATAAAACCTATTTGGTCTGGATTTATTATTTCTGGTAAAATGTCTGCAAGCCTTGAGGCAAGGATTTTGGAGTATATTTTTAAATCTGAATTTAGCAGGGATATAGGTCTAAAATTTGAGGGATTAGTAGTACATTTGTCAGGTTTGGGAAGGGTTATAATTAAAGCTTGGAGCATGTCAGAACGTATGTGTCCAGATTGTATAATGTTATGAAAAGTATGATTTAGATATGGGGCAAGTACACTAGCGTATTGCTTATAATATTTGTTAGTCAGACCATCTGGCCCTGGGGATTTGCTTAATTTTAATGTTGAAATGGTTTGTAATATTTCATTCAGGGAGATTTCTTTTTAAGAATTTCTAACTGACTGTCAGTGATGCTAGGAAGGGAGATATGGTCAAGAAATCTATTAATTCTATCAGCATTTGGATGTGGGCCTGTGTAAGACTCGCTATGGTTGTATAAGTCACAATAGTATTTTGCAAATTCTTCGGAAATTTGCTTGGGGTTAAAAACTTTGTTGCCTTGACTGTCAAGGATAAAGGGAGGGGGGGGGGGGTTCTACATTTAACTTCTCTGGTCTTAATCTCCCTGGCCAGTTGTTTATTAGCTCTGATACCATGAGAATAGTGGTTTGCTTTTATCCTACATAGATGGAAGTCAGTTATTTTGGAGGTGTAAGTATAATTGAAAACTGGTTTTCTTTAGTTTTATAAGGGTGTTGTTATGAAAAGAGCCCCAGAATTCCTTCTCTAGTTTATTGATTTCAGCGGTTAAAGAGTCTATTATTTCTGATCTTTTCTTTTTTTGAATGGAAGCCGTTTTCAGAAAATTACCCATTTATGAGCACACCTGTCACGAGGGTGTCAAGAGCCACGTCTGACTCCGTTATACCCGGGGTCAGGAAGTCGCAGCGGGTGGCTGCGCGCTCTATGCCTAAAGATCACGGTGTTTCTTAGTGTTTGTTTTCTGTGTTTGCCTTGCTATCCTTTTTGTCTCACTCAGGGATCCGTAGCTTCTCCTCCTCAGCTGTTTCTTGTCTGCCACTCCCAAACTCCTTATATTCTCCTCTCACACTTCTCTTGTTGCCAGTTATAGAGCTTCCTGCCTGGACATCTATGCTGACCCACTGGAGCTGAGAATCTGGTTGTTGTTCCAGAGTGCTACCCTCCGGATCCCTGTTGGGCTTTTGTTGTCTCCTGTTGTTGCCCACCTGGGATTATATGTTTAGTTTGTATTGTCTGTCCTCCCCTTGGTGTTTTCCTCTAGAGCTAGTGGTGCGGACTAGTGTTCCCACCGCCCTGTTCACTACCTAGGGCTCATCCTAGGGAAAGCCAGGGTTTTAGGCACGTGATCGGCGTACGGGTGAGGAACCCGTCTAGGGACGACAGGGCAGCCAGGTGCCAGACGCAAGGTGAGTCAGGGGTCACCACCTTCCCTCTCACTAGGGCAGGGCCTCCCTCTGTTCCTCCCTCCGTGTCACGTATGTGACAGTTACGCCGATCGTGATATTATAACTGGCCCTTATTTTTTGAGAAAAAAAAAAAAATAATAATTATTTAATTTTTTTTTCTCTACTTAGAATCCAATATGGATCCTATTGCTGCTTTGGCAAAACAGCTTCAAGGCCTGTCTTTGGAGGTGGCAGGATTGAAGGCGTCTGTCCTCCAACAGCAGCAGCAAATGCAGCAGACCGTAAGCCCAGCGGTTGCTATGGGTAACCAGGTTGTTACAGAACCCAAGGTTGTTCTTCCTGACAGATTCTCTGGGGGAAGGGACAAATTTGTGTTGTTCCGTGAGGCCTGCAAATTATATTTTAAGCTGCGCCCTTACTCCTCAGGTAATGAAGAACAGCGGGTGGGGATTGTTATTTCCCTGCTTCAGGGGGACCCGCAATCCTGGGCGTTCTCGTTACCCCCTGGTTCCCAGGCTCTCCGGTCAGTGGAGGGATTTTTTGGGGCTTTGGGTCTCATATATGATGACCCTGACCGTGTCGCCCTGGCTGAGTCGAAGTTACGGAGACTCCTACAAGGAGATCGGCCAGCAGAGGAATATTGCTCAGAGTTCCGCAGGTGGGCTACGGATACTCAGTGGAACGACCCGGCTCTCAGGAGTCAGTTCTGCTCTGGGTTATCTGAAAGGGTTAAGGATGCGCTGGCGCTGTATGAGACTCCCCTTTCCCTTGATGCTGTTATGTCCCTCTCTATCAGGATAGATAGACGTCTTAGGGAGAGATCGAAAATTCCTGAGCAATCGGTAACCTCTTCCAAGCAGCAGTTAGTCTGTACTGACTTGGATGAGCCTATGCAGCTAGGAGGAACTTCTCGTCAGGTCCGTCCTCCTGAGGTTCGCCGTAGGGGGGGGGCTTGTTTTTTCTGTGGGGAGAGGGGTCATTTCATTAATGTCTGTCCCTCCTTTCCCAAAAACAAAAGACCGTCGGAACTACTAACCCCAGGCTGTGCGGAGGATGTCAGCCGGGGGGTATACGTTTCCTCCATACGAACATCTCAATTTGTGTTGCCAGCGGTTATTGTTTTTGGCGCTAAGACGGAGACTATTTCTTTTTTTCTAGACAGTGGTGCAGGGGTAAATTTGATAGATGCCCATTTTGCCCGCACTATGGGTCTGTCTCTCTGTACGCTGCAGAGACCCATTCCCATATTCGCTATTGACTCTGCTCCTCTGTCTCAGAGAAACCTCACTCACGTTGTCCATAACTTACATCTTCGGGTAGGGGACCACCATAAGGAGCGTCTTTCATGTTACGTTCTGGAGGGCCTTCCCTCTCCTGTGGTATTGGGTCTTCCCTGGTTGGTAGCGCACAATCCAGTGGTGGATTGGCAGGCCAGGGAGATATTGGAGTGGAGTGAGCATTGCAGAGAGAATTGCTTAAATAACAATTGCTTAATCGCCTCCATAGCTTCCCTACCTACATTTATTTCGGACTTTGAGGACGTTTTTTCTGAAAAGGGTTGTCAGAAGCTACCACCTCATCGTCCTTATGATTGCCCGGTTAACCTGATTCCCGGTGCAAAATTACCCAAGTCCAGGTTGTATAATCTTTCGGGTCCCGAGAGACAAGCCATGAAAGATTATATCTCCGAGAGTCTGGCCAAGGGACACATCAGACCCTCTTCTTCACCCGTGGCTGCAGGGTTTTTCTTTGTTAAAAAGAAAGATGGGGGCCTGCGTCCTTGCCTAGATTTCCGTGAGCTAAACCGGATAACCGTCCGAGACCCATACCCTCTTCCTCTCATTCCTGACCTTTTTAATCAGATTGCGGGTGCTAGGTGGTTCTCCAAACTTGATCTTAGGGGGGCCTACAATCTGATTCGTATCAAGGAAGGGGATGAGTGGAAGACAGCTTTTAACACCCCTGAGGGGCATTACGAAAATTTAGTCATGCCTTTCGGTCTGACCAATGCCCCTGCTGTCTTCCAACATTTCGTTAATGATATTTTTAGTCATCTCATCGGCAGGTTTGTAGTCATATACCTAGATGATATCTTAATTTATTCGGCTGATCTGAAAACACATGAAGTACATGTCAGGCAAGTACTGCAGGTCCTACGGACGAATAAATTATATGCGAAAATTGAAAAATGTGTCTTCGCCGTTCAGGAAATACAATTCCTGGGATATCTATTATCTGCTTCAGGTTTCCGTATGGATCCTGGGAAGGTCCAGGCAATTTTAGATTGGGATCTTCCTGAGAACCTTAAAGCTCTACAACGGTTTTTGGGTTTTGCAAATTTCTACAGAAAGTTTATTAAAAATTATTCAGTGATCGTTAAACCCCTTACTGACATGACTAGGAAGGGGACTGATTTTTCTAAATGGTCTGACGCCGCTAAAATTGCATTTTCCTCTCTAAAAGAGAGATTTACCTCGGCACCTGTTCTAATTCAACCTGATGTCTCCCAGCCTTTTATTGTTGAAGTTGATGCGTCGGAGGTGGGAGTGGGGGCTGTATTGTCTCAGGGTCCGTCTCCTGGCAAATGGCGTCCTTGCGCTTTCTTTTCCAAAAAATTATCTGCAGCAGAAAAGAACTATGATATTGGAAATAGGGAACTGTTGGCGATTAAACTGGCGTTTGAAGAGTGGCGTCACTTCTTAGAGGGAGCAATCCACCCCGTCACGGTAATTACGGATCACAAAAACCTTCTGTACCTAGAATCGGCTAAGCGTCTCACCCCTAGACAAGCTAGGTGGTCGCTATTCTTTACCAGATTTAACTTTGTAATCACCTATCGTCCTGGGGCAAAAAATACCAAGGCAGACGCATTGTCTCGTAGTTTCCCTGGAGGGGGTAATGTTAGTGATCCGGTACCTATTTTACAAAGAGGAGTGGTTGTCTCGGCTGTACACTCTGTTCTAGAGGGAAAGGTGTTAGAGGCCCAGGGGGACGCCCCGGCCTCTTGCCCCTCAGAGAAATTGTTTGTACCGTTAAACCTGCGTCTTGAGTTATTGAAGGAACATCATAATTCGGCACTTGCTGGGCACCCGGGTAGTAAAGCAACCTTGGAGCTATTGTCTCGTCGTTTTTGGTGGCCAAGGTTGCGTCAGGATGTAATAGATTTCGTGTCTACTTGTTCTACTTGTGCACGCGCGAAAGTCTCTCATACACGTCCAGCAGGGTCTTTACTGCCACTTTTCATCCCCAATAGACCATGGACACATCTATCAATGGATTTCATCACTGACTTACCTTTGTCTGCGGGTAAAACAGTTATCTTGGTAGTAGTAGACAGGTTTAGCAAAATGGTACACTTTATTGCGCTACCCGCACTTCCTAATGCTAAGACTCTTGCTCAGGTGTTTATCAGTGAAATCGTGAAGCTTCACGGGGTCCCTTCCGATGTGGTTTCGGATCGGGGAACCCAGTTTATTTCTAAGTTTTGGAAAGCTTTTTGTACCCGTTTAGGGGTACACTTATCCTTTTCCTCAGCTTTCCATCCTCAGTCGAATGGACAGACTGAGCGTACCAACCAAAACCTAGAAACATATTTAAGGTGTTTTGCGTCTGAAAACCAAGAGGTGTGGTCATCATATTTACCGTTAGCCGAGTTTGCCATAAATAATCGCCGTCAGGAATCCACTGGCAAGTCACCATTTCTTGGTGCATACGGTTTTCATCCCCAATTTTGTACTTTCAAAGAGGGGGGGTCTTCTGGGGTTCCCGAAGAGGAACGGTTTTCTTCATCTCTTTCATCGGTATGGCAGAAGGTGCAAGCTAACTTGAAAAATATGAGTGGTAAATACAAATGCATGGCCGATAAGAAACGGTCGCCAGGTCCGGACCTAGGAGTGAATGACTATGTGTGGTTGTCTACTAGGAATATTAAGTTGAAGGTTCCCTCTTGGAAACTGGGTCCTAGGTTCATTGGTCCTTATAAAATTGTAGCCGTCATTAACCCTGTGGCTTTTCGCCTGGAGCTACCTCAGACTTTTAAGATCCATAACGTCTTCCATAAGTCGTTGCTCAAGAAGTATGTTCCACCTCTAGAACCATCACCGCTGCCACCTCCTCCTGTTGTTGTGGATGGTAATCTGGAGTTTCAAATATCCAGAATTGTTGATTCTCGTCGGGTCCGCCGCTCTCTTCAGTATCTGGTGCATTGGAGGGGTTACGGTCCCGAGGAAAGAATGTGGGTTCCAGCGTCAGAGGTAAACGTCAACAGGTTGATTCAGGCTTTCCATGTCTCTCATCCGGAGAGACCTGGTCCTGAGTGTCCGGAGGCCCCTCGTGAAAGGGGGGGTACTGTCACGAGGGTGTCAAGAGCCACGTCTGACTCCGTTATACCCGGGGTCAGGAAGTCGCAGCGGGTGGCTGCGCGCTCTATGCCTAAAGATCACGGTGTTTCTTAGTGTTTGTTTTCTGTGTTTGCCTTGCTATCCTTTTTGTCTCACTCAGGGATCCGTAGCTTCTCCTCCTCAGCTGTTTCTTGTCTGCCACTCCCAAACTCCTTATATTCTCCTCTCACACTTCTCTTGTTGCCAGTTATAGAGCTTCCTGCCTGGACATCTATGCTGACCCACTGGAGCTGAGAATCTGGTTGTTGTTCCAGAGTGCTACCCTCCGGATCCCTGTTGGGCTTTTGTTGTCTCCTGTTGTTGCCCACCTGGGATTATATGTTTAGTTTGTATTGTCTGTCCTCCCCTTGGTGTTTTCCTCTAGAGCTAGTGGTGCGGACTAGTGTTCCCACCGCCCTGTTCACTACCTAGGGCTCATCCTAGGGAAAGCCAGGGTTTTAGGCACGTGATCGGCGTACGGGTGAGGAACCCGTCTAGGGACGACAGGGCAGCCAGGTGCCAGACGCAAGGTGAGTCAGGGGTCACCACCTTCCCTCTCACTAGGGCAGGGCCTCCCTCTGTTCCTCCCTCCGTGTCACGTATGTGACAGTTACGCCGATCGTGATAACACCATAAAGTAGTATCTGAGGTCATACCATTATCTTGAATTGGAAGAACTTTGATAGGGTAGATGTGTTGGTCAATTGTAAGTTGGTATTGGTTAAAAGGGAATTGTTGAGATGCCACAGAGATAAATATATGGGGTTAAACTGCTATTTTATATCCAGTGTAATAGGGGCATGATCAGACCATGTTATGGAGGAGAATTGACACTTTCTTGACTTTTTGTAGAAGCCATTTATCTGAGATAAATACATCTATTCTAACAGTTATGAGGGATTGAAAAAAAAGTTAAATCTCTCTCATTAGCATGAAATACTCTCCAAACATCAAATAACCCTTTGAGGGTTTTTTGTCTAATACAGGGTCAGGAGTAGTGTTAAAATCTCCCCATAGTAGTAGAGAGCCTTGTTTGATTTCTTAAGCGTTTTCTGATGAAACACAACTGATTTGTGTAGGGAGCATATAAGTTATCTATTGTATACACATTCTTATTGAGGGAGCAAACCAGGACAATGTATCTGCCTTCTTCGTCTGCAACTTGCTTGTGCAATTGAAATGCAATGTTATGTTTGAAATAATTTTTGGACAGCGTGGGATCAGTATATGTGAGGGAATTGTGGGTTTTGAAAGCGGTAGAAATCTGATTTGTTGAGGTGTGATTCCTGTAGGCAGAAGATGTCACACTTCTGTTTTTTTTTTTTTTTTTTTAAAACCATGTTAGAAATCTTAGGAAGAACTGTTGAGGCCCTTTACATTAAAGGAGAGAATTTTTGTCCAAAAAACAAGGGGCGCTAAATGTACTAACATATAACAGAAAATATAAAGTCAATCTCTGCAAAACAACATTGTCATAATCAGTAAGTCTCACAGGATCAGGGGCGTAACTACCATAGCGGCAGACCATGCGACTGCTATGGGGCCCAGGGCAAGAGGGGACCCAGTCTTAGTTGGGATCATCTCCTCTTCTACTGGAGGTGAAAACTTGGTCAGGATTCTATCGTCTAAAGCACGCATCCTCAAACTGCAGCCCTCCAGCTGTTGTAAAACTACAACTCCCACAATGCCCTGCTGTAGGCTGATACCTGTAGGCTGTTCGGGCATGCTGGGAGTTGTAGTTTTGCAACAGCTGGAGGGCCGCAGTTTGAGGATGCCTGGTCTAAATGAACAACTTTTAGCAAATGAGGCAGTGGAAAAATATCCCAAGGGTCACTGAAAAGGGTTTTGACAGAAACCCCTTTGTCCTGTGTGGAAGGGCCCAGTATGATCCTTGCTATGGGGCCCTTACTTCTCTACGTACACCACTGCACAGGATGTAATAAGGAATTCCTCCTCGAGTTATCATAAGGGCAGGTGAAGAGAAGTGGCTTCATCGTACTCCTTAGGCGGGCATGTGTATCCTGCTTGGATGAACTGAAAGCCTATACAACAGAAACCAAAAAACAAGTAAAAGTGGGCAAGTGGAAAAGTTTTTTTTTCCTGTTTGGAGATCTAGTGGACATTTAGTTTTCTTCCTCTGAGTTTTCCAGACCCCAATTCTGGATTGCTGACTCCGCCTCTTTGGGGTTGATAAAAGTATGCTTGATTGCATTTCTCCGTACAATTAATTTTACTGGGAAACCCCATTTGTAGGGGATATCATGCTGCCTCAAAACTTTAGTGCTGATAGCAAACTCCCTGCATCTTGACAATGTGGCAGAGGATAAATCAGAGTACAGCGATATTTTCTTAAAGCGTTTAGAGATGGACTCTTTTTTTTTGGGGGGATGCTGATTTTAATAGGGTTTCTTTTATTTAATAATGAATTCTTGCTAGAACATCATGTGAAATGTGTGCCGGCAGGGTTTTAGGCTTGGGAACTGTGTGTGCTCTGTCTATCATCAGATCTCTATCTGATGTATCTGGGAGATATGTCCCTATTAGGTCTTTCAGATATTCCTGTAATTGTGAGTCTGATATTGACTCTGGTACATTTCTGAAGTGTACGTTGTTCCACCTGGAACGGTCTTCTAAGTCAGCTAACTTGAATTTGAGAGCAGAGATTTCCTCTTCCATCACATTATTAGAGTCTACCAGATTGTTATGTGCAGTGACAAATTCTTCAATTTTATTTTCTAAGTGAGCAGTGCGTTCACCTATTGCCACAATGTCCACATGGATAGCAGAAATTGTTTCAGTTATGTCTTGGTGGATGGAGCTTTTAAGCTCTTGAAACATTGCTCTTACTTCTTGCAATGGCACTTGTAAGTTCCCCTGAGATTGGCTTGGATCAGAAGGGGTTATTCAAATGTGATTACTCACTTTAGCAGGAGATGTTTCTTGGGACTGAGAGAACCGTTTTTGTGAAGTCTTTACAGCTGCCTTTGATGTTCCCTTTTGTAGGAGAGTCTCTTGCTTCACTGGCATGCAGGGATGCGCTTCCTGAGTGGCGGGAGTCAGCAACATCTTGAGCACACATCTGTGCAGGCTGGAAGAATTCTGAGAGTTTAGAAGGGCTGGTGCCTTTTCTTTTCCCTCTGGTCATGACAGAACGGTGACTGGAGGTAGCCAGGACTGCTGTGGACAACTGTGGGGTGAGATAAAAGCAGTCTGCAATGATATGGATGAGCCGCTGTGGAACTTCTATGCGTCCTCTCTGCTCTGCATCTGGCCATGCCCCCCTGTAGTTTTTATAAATTCAATTTGTTCTATAGTTTCTTCTAAAATTTGGTTTCTTTTTTTTATCATCATTTGTATTAATGTAATTGATTGGTTTTTTTTTGAAATGTGTTCCATTATATATCAAAGTCTTCATTCAATAAATCTTGTGCTGGATTTTTTATAAGTCTTAGGCCTTTTGGTATTTGGTCATTTTTTAAATATTGGTTTAAGGACTTAATTTCCCATTTTTGTTTTAGCTTTTGGTGTAGTACATTTTCTAGCTCACTAAATATTTCTATTTTTGATCATTGTGTTGTATTTGGTATGTAATTATCATCTCCAAATTATATGTTTATGCTTTATTACATTTATCTTTAATACAGTTCCAGATGTCCATATTGTCACTTCAGGGAGCAACACCTGCAGGGAATTATAGATTCAAATACAAAAAAGCGTGTGGTGGCACACCTGTTGTGACAAATGGTTTAGGTGCTCCGCTAAAAAGAAGGGTTTTCCCTGGAAACCCAATAAAGTCAATAAATATGATTATTTATGTATAGTAGGCACTCTATCATCCAGAACTATACCAATATATTGTACAAACCCAAGTGTAGTACAGGGTTTTATATCCCTTGGACGAATTAGGTGTTTTGGTCACTGGAATATATTATGTAGTGTCTAATTTATAAGAAATGTCATACATATAGTTCCTAAAAATATATATATATGATTTATTACAAATTGAAAAAAAAATTGACAAATACATATTCAAGATAAGTCTCTTAATAATTATGGTACAATGTGTCCATGTACAGGGATGTAGTTCAGTGATTGTGAAGTGTAAAAAAGAGAAAACTGAAAATAATATATAAAATAAAAAATATGAAAAAATTGTAAAGTCCAGTGCTGTAAATAATAATCATGATAATAACAATGATACAAGTCCAGTAATTGGAAAAAGTTAATTAAGGTAACTCAAAAAGGTAATGGTAAAAATTATAGAGACATGATTTAAATATATACATATAATCTGTGGATCAAGAATGTGATTTGAACATACAGATGTAATCTGCGGGTAAATATACTTGTATAATAAAAACATATATCCCGGTAGTGATATAGAAATGGGTATATTGAAAAAACAGGTTCCTCTGCATCAAATAATGATGTTTTACAATATTTGGAATATTTGATGATGGCTACAATGTAGCTCAATTACCATACAGTTGCTCTCCCGACCTTGCTCTTTCTGCACTGTGTCGTGGTTGGCGTCCCACGTGGCGTCCCATGTTTTGGCACACTTGTACTCCAGATTTATGGCTGTGGACTGTATCACTCACCGGATAATAGAGTTGCTGGAGATTGTGGCTGTGTATAGGGGTTGTAGGAATCTCACCCCTTCAGCGATTGTTGGAATCTCACCCCAAGTATTTTGCCAACCTATGTTCTACAGCTGGCAATTATTGTCATTTTTCTTGAAAGGAGAGGCGACTTTTTACATTATGAGAAGCTTCTTTTATAATTGCGTTCACATATTACCAGACGCGTTTCAAGGCTTGCATGCCCCTTCCTCAGTAGTACGTGAACGCAATCTATTTTACTGTGTTTAAATAATTTCTTTCTGTGGGGAATCATCTCAGTAGGGTTAGGCCTCATGCACACGACTGTTGTTGTGTCCCGTGTCCGTTGTTCTGTTTTCCGTGATTTTCTGAAAGTCAATGGGTCCCCGGCTAATGCACCGTTTGTCATCCGTGTCTGTGATCCGTGTTTCCAGTCCGTGAAAAAAATAGGACTTGTCCTATTTTTTTCACGGACAACAGTTCGCGGACCCATTCAAGTCAATGGGTCCGTGAAAAAACATGGAGGCACACAAGATTGTCATCCAAGTCTGCACATCCGCGTCCGTTTTTTTTCCTATCATTTGCATGGCAAACTTGACTTAGATATTTTTTTTTTAACTTTCCTTCATGTCTGGAGATCCTCCAAAAATAAAGGAAGACACACAGAAACAAAAACGGACACGGATCACGGAACAACGGAACCCCTTTTTGCGGACCGCAAAAAAATACTGTCGTGTGCATGAGGCCTTATTTGGAAAATCCAGAATGGATTAATTAAATCCCAGATACACAATGCATGCAGTATATGATAAAATTTTATAAAATAAGATATATAATAAATGATGCAATAAATAGTATATAGTGTGATTAAAAATGTTTAAAAATAATTATATAGGAGACGCAATTTATGTTCCATTGTATCTGATATATTACTGTATAATTTCTACATATATAGAGTATTATCTAGTACTTGTCTATTTTTCTTCAATATATCAGAATGAAAATACAATGGGAGTATGTATCAATCTATATATGGTGCATATTTTAAGTATTTTTGCATTTTTGGGGGTTTTATATTATAATATTATTGGTTGCCCATTAGTTCTTAATAGTCCCTTATGTTCATATCTGTGCTCTCTTTCAAAACACTTTAAAGACTGGCATGATAGAGATCCAACAGTACCTACCTTTGCAGCCTTGGAAAGAATAAAAAAAAACATGAAGGGGAGGAAACCATATAGCACAAATGTCAAGAGTAGAATCAAGAAGAATTTTCAAGTTCAAGACCCTAATCCCGAAGGGACTTAATGCTGAAATTGAACTTTTAGGCTTCCTGTAGATCCTGGGGTGGGTGCCCTCCATAAATGAGGCACAGCACAGAAAGAGGAAGGCCGGGAGAGGACTGCATCAGAGCAACTGTATGGTAATTGAGCTACATTGTAGCCATCATTAAGTATTCCAAATGTTTTAAAACATCATTATTTGATACAGAGGAACGGTTTTTTTCAATATACATATTGCTATATCACTACCAGTATATCTTTTTTTACTATACAAGTATCTTTACCCCCGGATTACATCTGTATGTTCAAATCACATTCTTGATCCACAGATTATATGTATATTTTTAAATCATTCTCTATAATTTTTACCATCACCTTTTTTAGTTACTTTAATTAACTTTTTATAATCACTAGACTTGTATCATTATTATTATTATTATTATTTACAGCACTGGACTTTATAATTTTTTCATATTTTTCATTTTATATATTTTTTTTCAGTTTTCTCTTTTCTACACTTCACAATCACTGAACTAAATCCTTGTACATGGACATATTGTACCATAATTATTAAGAGACTTATCTGGAATATTTATTTACATAATTTTTTTAATTTTTTAAGATATTTTTTAGGAACTATATGTATAAAATTTCTTATAAATTAGTCACTATAAAATATAGTTCAGTGGCCAAAACACCTAATTAATTGGTCCCAGGGATATAAAACAGTGTACTACACTTGGATTTGTAGAATATATTGGTACAGTTCTGGATGATAGCATGCCTACTATACATAATTATTTATATTTAATTATATTTAAAAATCAATATTTATTGCCCTGATTCTGTAGTTTACAGAAACACCCCATATTTGTTTGTAAACTCCTGTGCGTGCACAAGGCAGGGCACTGAAGGAAAGGAATGCCATATGTTTTTGGAGGGCAGATTTTATTGGGATAATTTTAAGTTGCCATGTGACATTTGAAGACCCCCTGAAGCACACCTAGAGTTGAAACTCAAAAAAAGTCCCCTTTTTGGAAGCTACGGGATAAGGTGGCTGTTTTGTTGGTACTTTAGGGTACATATGATTTTTGGTTGCTCTATATTACACTTTTTGTGAGGCAAGGTAACAAAGAATAGCTGTTTTGGCAACATTTTTTCCCCCAATATTTACAGTGTTCATCTGACAGGTTGTTACGGACATGACAATACCAAATACGGATGTAGTAGAGTTAACACTCATGCTTTATGAGATGGGTTATCTAAACTAAATGAGCTAAGCAAACACCTTCAATTGCTTTTCAATGGTTTTTGTTTCAAGATAACATGATGAGTTAAGAAATTTGAGTTAACAGTTTGAGTGTTAATCTTGCTACATCTATATGACTACTTTTTTGGTTGTTTGTTTAAGTTTTACATAATAAAGCATTTTTGAAAAAAAAAGTTTTAGTGTCTCCATATTCTGAAAGCCATATATTATAATTTTTGGGGCGACTGTCTAATATAGGTGCTTGTTTGGTATGAGATGACAGTTTGATTGGTACTATTTTAGGGTGCATATGACTTTTGATCGCTTGGTATTACACTTTTTGCTATTTAAGGTGACAAAAATGGCTTTTTTGAAAACACTTTTTATTTTATTTATTTTTTAAAGTGTTCATCTGAGGGGTAAGGTCATGTGATATTTTTATACAGCAGGTTCTTACGGATGTGGCAATACCTAATATGTATACTTTTTATTTATTAAAGGGAACCTGTCACCGGGATTTTGTGTATAGAGCTGAGGACATGGGTTGCTAGATGGCTACTAGCACATCCGCAATATCCAGTCCCCATAGCTCTGTGTGCTTTTATTGTGTAAAAAAAACAATTTGATACATATGCAAATTAACCCAAGATGAGTCCTGTCCCTGACTCATCTCACGTACAGGACTCATCTCAGGTTAATTTGCATATGTATCAAATCGGTTTTTTTACACAATAAAAGCACACAGAGCTATAGGGGCTGGATATTGCGGATGTGCTAGCAGCGATCTAGCAACCCATGTCCTCAGCTCTATACACAAAATCCCGGTGACAGGTTCCCTTTAAAGTTTTACACAATAACAGCATTTTTGAAACAATCAAAATCATGTTTTAGTGTCTTCATAGTCTGAGAGCCATAGCTTTTTTTTTTTTTTTTTTTTGGGGCGATTATCTTAGGTAGGGTATCATTTTTGCAAGATGATATGACGGTTTGATTAGCACTATTTTGGGGTGCATATGACTTTTGATCTCTTGCTATTACACTTTTTGTGATGTAAGGTGACAAAAAATGGCTTTTTTACCTGAGCCGTCAGTTTGTCTGATATTTTTAGACAGCAGGTTCTTACGGACGTGGCGATACCTAATATGTAAACTTTTTTATTTATATAAGTTTTGCACAATAACAGCATTTTTTAAACAAAAAAATCATGTTTTAGTGTCACCATATTCTGAGAGCCATAGTTATTTTATTTTTGGGCAATTGTCTTAGGTAAGGTCTCATATTTTTGTGGGATGAGAGGAAGGTTTGATTGGTTTGATTTTGGGGTGCATATCACTTTTTTGACTGGTATCATACTTTTTGTGATGTAAAGTGATTTACTGAGTTTTATTTAACTGTGCTCACCTGAGGGGTTATATCATGTGATATTTTTATACAGCAGGTTCTTATGGATGTAGCGATACCTAATATCTATACTTTTTTATTTATTTAAGTTTTACACAATAATCTATTTTTTGAAACAAACAAAAAAATTATGTTTTAGTGTCTCTGTATAGTCTGAGAGCCATAGTTTATTTTTTATTTTTCGGGCGATTGTTTTAGGTAGGGTATCATTTGTGTGGGATGAGATGACGGTTTGATTGGCACTATTTTGAGGTGCATATGACTTTTTGATTGCTTGCTATTATACTTTTTGTGATGTAAGGTGACAAAAAATTTATTTTTCTACACCATTTTTATTTTATTTTTTTGACGGTGTTCGTCTGAGGGGTTAGGTCATGTGATATTTTTGTAGAGCAGGTCGTTATGGATGTGGCAATACCTAATATGTATACTTTTTTTTACATTTAACACACTAAAAACATTTTTTAAATAAAAAAAATAATCATGTTTTAGTGTCTCCATAGTCTGAGAGCCATAGTTTTTTTTTTAGTTTTTTTGGGCGATTGTCTTAGGTAGGGGCTCATTTTTTGCGGGATGAGGTCATGGTTATATTGGTACTATTTAGGTGGGCATATGCATTTTTGATCGCTTGATCTTCCACTTTTAGTGATGTAAGATGACAAAAATATGTTTTTTTTAGCACCGTTTTTATTTTATTTTTTGGACAATGTTCAGCTTAGGGGTTAGGTCATGTGTTGTTTTTATAGAGTCGGTCGATACGGATGTGGCAATACTGAATATGTCTTGCTATCAATGACTGCCGGATCCCAATGACTGCCGGTGCTGGTCCTTAAGTCACGTCCACCAGCGCCGTACATGTACAGCGCAGGTCCTTAAGGGGTTAAATATACCAGTGCAAAGCTGGGTTCTTCAGATAGTTGTAAATATATTTTAAAAGTAGAGTGAAGAACATTGCTCCCTAGTGAAGTTCAGGACGCTCTGCTGTCCATGTCCACCCCTGAATCCAGTGCTTATTTCTGGTGCTGGAGCTACTGCAGAACAGTTTATCAGTCTCTTAACAGGCCTTCACTATAAAAGTACTGGACAACCCCTTTAAATATATACAGTACATTAACTGTTGTTATGAGGTTACTCAGGTTCCCTTTATCTTGTATTACATTTTACTTTGGAGCCAGATGGTCCAATCGTATAATATAGCGGGAGACTTCTAGCGGGAGGCTTATTTTATGCATAATTGCAATCATATGAGCTGCCTTTAACTGCTGAATAAAAAATAAAAGTCATTATTTATTATACTGATGAAAAACTACATCCCTAATGTCCAACATTAGGGCCATAAAGACATTATCAGCTTTTCTGCAGTCCTTAATGACAAATGTGGATGTCACTGTACTGACTCTACTTAGGAATTACTATAGATACAGAATGGAGGACCTTTGCAGAACACAAGGAACTTTGACGCTCAAGCACCTGGGAAGGGTGCTGGGCCACTAAAATAGGTGTAGGATGGCTGAGAATGGTCGCACAGGTCACATGTACAAAACCCTTACATCACAGGAAGTGATGCATGCTGGTCCTTACCAAGGTGCCACAGGAAACAGGCTAAAAGGTATGCTGTGTCCAGGGCAGAAAGGAAACTGTGGAGCGGATTTCAGAAGGTACGGCATCTGCAGGCACAGAGTGCAGAACCGGAGCAATGCATGGAGAAACACTGGCAGAAGATCAGCGCTGCTCCCTGTCCTGTAACACAGATGTATGTGGGAAATGACGAAGGCAGCCAGGAGGGCAGTCTGGGACTACAGTGGTGAGTAGGCAAACACCGGCATTACGCAACTGCTGTTACACATTGTTCCTGTAAGGGCTCAATTACACAACCGTATTTATGTCTCCGCATCCATTCTGCAATTTTGCAGAACGGATGCAGCCCCTTTCATTTCCGTGGCCAAGATGTACTATAAAAGACAGCTTTTTGATTGATTTTAAAATGCAATTCACTATCCCTATAGTGCATTGCATTTTAATGTTAGTGCTATTCTGACCAGCAGGCTGCACTAAAGAGACACAGCCTCCTGGAAACTACTCAAGGCAGGCTTGGGGCCTACATGAGACCACAGCCAGCCTTCACTCACATCGGCACCCCGTGATCGCATTTGCAGGGTGTTGATAGGAGACAGAGGGAGTCCGCTCCCTCTGTCAGCGCTTTACATGTGGCGGGCGTGATTGCCCAAGGCATGTGAAGTGTTAAACAGCCCGGATCGGCACTCCTGCCAGTCCGGGAAGTTAGAGCAGGGCCGCAGCATGGGACCCATGCCGCGCTTAGACTGGGCTGTCGAAAAAAGCGACAGCCCAGCCTAAGGCCCCTTAGTGACCTCCGTAAAAAGGCGTATGGGTGGTCACTAAAGGGTTAAGACACAATTTCATGCATATAAAATGCATGTTAAAAACATAAACTGAAAAAATTGTTTTAAAAAATGCTAAATAAAACAAAACACCAAAAAATAGTGAGTTTAAAGGAGGCCTAAAGGATATTATTTCTTTAGAGATCATAGATTAAGACATATGTATGTTACATCTCCATGCGTCTGTGCACACATATGTATTTTCATTTGCTGTAAATATATATTTATGATACTTCGCTTTTAATGAACATGTTCAGCATGCCATAAGACCTTAAATACATTTATTAACAGTCCATTAAGAAAATGGTAATTTGTGCACTTCAAGCTTATTAAACCTGCGACAGATTGTCATCAAGCATGTGGGTGCCAAGTACATATATTTTTCTTTGCCTCTAGGGAATAGGCTGTGCTACACTAGAAGAAATGTAGAGGATGGTTTATAGGAAGGAGATTTCTTAAATCAGAGCTGGACAGGTTATTTTATCAGAACAGCATGTTCTAAAGTGACCTTGTATGTTTCCAAGTTATCATTGGTTGATATAATACACCTGATTTAGGAATAATATGAGAACACTTTGAAGTGTTCTGTTTTTCTGCAGGAATCATATTTTAATACTGCACATGACTCAAATACAGAACTGTGCAGTTTCCAGCATTTGTGGATAACCATTACATTGATGATGCATACTATTATTTATAGCACAGGAATTTACTCCTAAATCTTGAAGCCTCCTTAAACATTATGGGGGTCATTCATCAAACTGGTGCAAAGTAGAACTGGCTTAGCAACCAACCAGAATCCTCTATTAACCTATAATTCTGTTGCCTTTAGGCCTCATGGACACGACCGTTGTTGTGTTCCGTTCCGCAAAATGGGTCTCCGTTGTTCCGTGATCCGTTTCCTTTTTGTCTTCCTTTATTTTTGGAGGACCACCAGACATAAAGGAATGTAAAAACAAGTCTAAGACAGGTTTGCCATGCAAATGATAGGAATAAAACAGACGCGGATGCGCGGACGCGGATGACAACCTTGCGTGACCCAAAAGGTCCCATTGACTTGAACGGGTCCGCAAACCGTTTTCCGCGGAAATAATAGGACAGGTTATATTTTTTTGATGGACTGGAACCACGGATCACGGATGCGGATGGCAAACGGTGCACTATCCGCATTTTCAACTGCTCCATATAAATGAATGGGTCCGCACCTGAAACGCTAAAATCGGCGGAACAGACGTAGAAGCAAAGAATGGTCATGTGCATTAGGCATAAAGGGTAAATATAGCTTTACAGTAATCTGTATTGCTCAGTGCATCTACAATTACCTAGAAAGAAGCTTTGCCAATAATATACATTCAAAACCCCATGCCATTTGTATATAGCACGGTGGTGAACTTATGGCACACGTGCCAGAGGGGGCACTCAGAGCTAGTGCTCGCTGACACTGTTTTACTTAGTGTGGCTGTAAAGCCAATCCGGGCCGGTTCTTATTGGGAGCAGCCAAAGAGCAGGGTGGGCGGCTGTTTCCCATGTCCAGGCCAGGTTTTGGGCTAGGGTTTAAAAGCCCAGCCAGCAGCTCAGCTGGGTGTGGAATGAACCTCCAGGTGATAGTGAAGCTCTGTGTTTTGGGAGCTAAGGAGTTCTGCCATACTGCAAGGCTGAGAGCTGCAGGAGAGCTGCCAGCTGGAAGCCAGGTGCCCTAAAGCCTGCTGTGAACTGCCAGGTGACGTGTTTTTGAGTTCTGTGGACTCTTGCTGTGTGAATTAACGCAAGGATTCCTCTGGTGTGAATTAACACCAGGGCCCTGCCAAGTATTGTGTTTCTTTTCTGCCTTTTTTTGTTGAATAAACAGTGACTTTTGCTTTTCAACCATAGTTTTGCATCTGTATTGCGTCCACTTACCCTGCCTACCAGAGCAAATTCCTACAATTGGTGGCTTGGAGCGGGCAAGCGCAGCGGGGCTGGCGTCAACGTCAAAATATTTTTGGTTTGCACACGGTTGTATGTCCTTTATCAAACCGGCTAGATTCAAACAGGTGTCACGTGACGAAATGGAGGCTGTTATGAAGGCCCTCGTGGAGGCTAACCTGCAGCAACGCGAGGCAAATAAGCAGCAGCAGGAGACCAACCAGTTGCTGCAACAACATGTAATGGCTTTGCAGACAGCAGGAGCAACCCCAAGAGTACACAATGCCCGGAAAGCAGTCCGTGCAGCGATCCCAAAAATTACGACGTTGAGACCTACCTGGCAATGTATGAGAAAGTGGCCACCAGGGAAAAGCTTCCCCAAGACCAGTGGGCTGAGTTTGTCACTCCTTTTCTGACATCAGAGTCCCAGGAGGTGTTTTTTGATTTGTCAGACGATCAAGCGGCTGACTACCCAAAGGTAAAGGGGGAGATTTTAGACAGACTGGGGGTAAATGAGCTGGTCCGGGCCCAGCGGGTGCATCAGTGGGGGTTCAACCTGGCGGAGCCCGTGAGACCCCAGTATTATGACCTGCTCAACCTGTTGAAAAAGTGGCTACAACCTGACGTGCTGAGCCCCACTGCTATGTTGGACTGGTTGTTAGCAGACAGGTTCTGGAGGGCTCTGCCACCCCCTCTCCAGCAATGGATTGCCAGGTCTCTCCAGGTAATGCGCTGGAGATGGTAGACCTTGTTGAGCGCTATGGGGCTACGCGGAACTTATAGGGGGTTCTGTTGGGAGAGGGCAGTCAAAGTCGGGAGCCTGGCCATGTTCGAGTGGACTCTCCACGTCAGGGGGAACTCATGGACACGAACTATGGCTTCCGTCAATCATTATATGCCAGGAAACTATGTGCAGTGAAAGCTCCGGAGTCTGTGAACCACCTGAGCCAGGTTGAGGTGGGAGACATTCCAGCGGAGGATCTGTTGGACTCCGGAGCTTTTGGAAGTCTGGTGACCCTGGTAATGGCTTCCCTGGTACGCTCCGCTGAGTACACCGCCCGAAAGGTCGGAGTCATGTATATGCATGAGGACTTAAAAGACTATCCTACTGCTATGGTGTCTCTGTCTACGGTTTCCAGCAGGTGGATCCACGAGGTGGCTGTCGCAACCAAGCTACTTTACGAACTTATAGTCGGGAGAGACTTCCCGGGTTTCACGGCACTGTGTCATGTTCCGAGAATGACATACGCATGAGACAGATGTTACCCTAGCAGAGTGGCCCGGCTCAGAGGGGAGACCAGAACCCTGGGAACCTAAGTCCGAAGGGCCAGCGGCAGGGGTGACTGCCCCTTCAGTGGAAGAGGAGGAGACAACCCCGCTGAGTGTAATGGTGGGAGACATGGAGGATTTGCCGCCGGGGTCTGAGCTGGCAGACCTCAATGTCTCCGGGGATAATTTTGGTACCGTGCAACACCAGGATCCAACATTATCCCGAGCCTGAGAAAATGTACTAATAATAGATGATGAACCACAACAACCAGGGGCAGAGTCAGTGTACCCCCATTTTGTGGTTCATCAGGAATATGTTGTATCGGGTAAATCAGCTGCAAGGTGAATCCATTGAACAGTTGGTGGTGCCCCAGGCTTATCGCAAACTCGTGTTAGAGTTAGCCCACCAGCATGTTCTCGGGGGTCATCTGGGAATGCAGAAAACACAGTACCCGATACTATAACGGTTTTACTGGCCCGTGTGTTTAAAGAGGTGGACGAGTTCTGTAAGTCTTGCCTGACCTGCCAGGCAACTAGCTTCCAGAAACTTTTTCTCAGTCCCTTGGTACCCCTCCCGATCATTAAGGTACCATTTGAGTGAATCGCTATGGACCTGGTAGGTCCTGTACTGAAGTCTGCTAGGGGACACCAATACATTTTGGTTGTCCTTGATTACGCTACTTGGTACCCGGAGGCAGTGCCACTGCGACATACATCGGCGAAGCGTATAGCTAAAGAGCTAATGGAGATGTTCTCCCGAGTGGGGCTACCTAAAGAGGTCCTGACTGACCAGGGGACCCCTTTTATGTACAAGGTCATGAGGGAACTCTGCAAGTTGCTGCGTATTAAACAGTTACGGACGTCCGTGTACCATCCACAAACGGACGGACAGGTTGAAAGGTTTAACTCTAAAACTCTAAAAACGATGTTAAAAAGGGAGGTGACCAAAGATGGAAAGGATTGGGACCATTTTCTGCCCTATCTCATGTTTGCAGTGCGAGAGGTGCCATTTTGCCTTATGTCAGAGAATATAATGAGGCTGCTCAGCGTGCCCAGAGTCAGATCTATAATCGGCAGGCTCGGGTCCGGAACTTTCACCCAGGTGATCGGGTTTTGGTTCTGGTGCCAACCGTGGACAGTAAGTTCCTAGCCAGGTGGCAGGGGCCCTACGAGGTACATGAAAAAATTGGAGAGGTAAATTACAAGATACATCAGCTGGGGAGGCAAAAGCCGGAGCAGGTTTACCATGTTAATTTACTAAAACCTTGAAAGGATAGGGAAACCTGTACGGAAGACTGCCCGCGGTCGGGCTTTCTTAGACAAGAGATTTCGGCTCCTGTCTGATGCAAGGGAAGCAGTTGCCACAATAAGAATTGCTGACAGCCTCTCCTCTAAACAGGCTCAGGAAACCAGGGAGTTCATTAGTCGGAACACGGATGTGTTCTCAGACTTCCCTGGACGCACTTCCGTAATCCAACATGACATTGTCACTGAGCCTCAGGCAAAAGTCCAGTTAAAGCCATACCGAGTACCTGAGCTCGGCGACAAGCCATCTCGGAGGAAGTGCAGCTCATGTTGCGGCTGGACGTCATTGAGGAGTATAAAAGTGAGTGGGCCAGTCCTATAGTCTTAATTCCCAAGCCAGACGGGACTTTACGATTTTGTAACGATTTTTGGAAAGTTAAACGAAATATCAAAGTTCAATGCATATCCAATGCCTTGAGTAGATGAACTAATTGATAAATTAGGCCAAGCCAAGTATTTTTCTGTTTTGCACCCCACCAAAGGGTATTGGCAGGTACCATTGACGGAGGTTGCCAAAGAGAAAACTGCCTTCATTAGACCAGAAGGTATGCCCTTTGGCCTGAATGGCGCCCCAGCCACTTCCTAATATCTAATGGATATCATACTTCATCCACATTGGCGGTACGCCTCTGCTTACCTGGATGATATTATCATTCACAGTACCGACTGGGAAAGTCACTTCCCCAAAGTACAGGCCGTAGTGGACTCTATTTGAAACGCGGGACTAACAGCTAACCCAAAGAAATGTGCGATAGGGTTAGAGAAGACTAAATACCTTGGCTATGTCATTAGTCGCAAAGCCATTAACCTCTTAGGGACCGGGCTCATTTTCACCCTAAGGACCAGGCCATTTTTTGCTAATCTGATTAGTGTCACTTTATGTGTAAATAACTTTAAAACACTTTGACTTATCCAGGCCATTCTGAGATAGTTTTGTGATCACATATTTTGCTTCGTGACATTGATAAAATAGAGTAAAAAAATTAATCATTTTTATTTAAAAAAAAAATACCAAATTTACCCAAAATTTTGAAAAATTTGCAAATTTCCCATTTTAATTTCTCTACTTTTGTAATAGATAGTAATACCTCCAAAAATAGTTATTATTTTACATTCCCCATATGTCTAATTCATGTTTGGACCATTTTGGCAATAACTTTGGGAAGATATTTCCAATTCCAAAATTTCGCTTTTTTGGCAGATTTTTTCATTTTTATTTTTTTTTTCCAGTTACAAAGCAAGGGTTAACAGTCAAACAAAACTTAATATCTATGGCTCTGATTCTATAGCTTACAGAAACACCCAATATGTGGTTGTAAACTGCTGTACGGGCACACGGCAGGGCACAGAAGGAAAGGAATGCCATACGGTTTTTGGAAAGCAGATTTTGCTGGACTGGTTTTTTGACACCATGTCCCATTTGAAGCCCCCCTGATGCACCCCTAGAGTAGAAACTCCAAAAATGTGACCCCATTTTAGAAACTACACCCCTCAAGGTATTCAAAACTGATTTTGCAAACTTTGTTAACCCTTTAGGTGTTCCACAAGAATTAATGGAAAATAGAGATACAATTTCAAAATTTCAATTTTTTGGCAGATTTTCCATATTAATAATTTTTTCCCCGTTACAAAGCAAGGGTTAACAGCCAAACAAAACTCAATATCTATGGCTCTGATTCTGTAGTTTACAGAAACATCCCATATGTGGTCATAAACCGCTGTATGGGCACACAGCAGGGCGCAGAAGCAAAAGAAATGCCATACTGTTTTCGGAAGGCAGATTAAGCTGGACTGTTTTTTTTTACATCATGTCCCATTTGAAGCCCCCCTGATGCACCCCTAGAGTAGAAACGCCAGAAAAAGTGACCCCATTTAGAAACTGGATAGGGTGGCAGTTTTGTTGGTACTAGTTTAGGGTACATATGATTTTTGGTTGCTATATATTACACTTTTTGTGAGGCAAGGTAACAAGAAATAGCTGTTTTGGCACCGTTTTTATTTTTTTGTTATTAACAACATTCATCTGACAGGTTAGATCACGTGTAATTTTTTTTAGACCAGGTTGTCATGGACATGGCAATACCTAATATGTATACTTTTTATTTATTTATGTAAGTTTTACGCAATGATTTCATTTTTGAAACAAAAGAAATCATGTTTTAGTGTTTCCATAGTCTGAGAGCCATAGTTTTTTCATTTTTTGGGTGATTATCTTAGGTAGGGTCTGATTTTTGCGGGATGAGATGCCGGTATGATTGGCACTCTTTTGGGGTGCATATGACTTTTTGATCGCTTGCTATTGCACTTTTTCTGATGTGAGGTAACCAAAAATTACCTTTTTTTTTTACACTTTTTTTTTTTTACGGTATTCACCTGAGGGGTTAGGTCATGTGATATTTATATAGAGCAAGTTATTACGGACGCGGTGATACCTAATATATATACTTTTTATTATTTATGTAAGTTTCACACAATAACAGCTTTTTTAAAACAAAAAAAATGATGATGTTTTAGTGTCTCCATATTCTGAGCCATATTTTTATTTATTTTGTGGGCGATTGTCTTAGATAGGGGCTTAAATTTTTTTGCGGTATGAGGTGACGGTTAGATTGGTACTATTTTGGTAGGCATACGCCTTTTTGATACTTGCTGTTGTACTTTTTGTGATGTAAGGTGACAAAAAAATAGTTTATTTAGCAGTTTCAACTTCAACTTTTGGGGGTATAATCCCCTTTACAATGCATTCCAATACTTCTGTATTGGAATGCATTAGCTGTATGAGTAATACAGTGTGTATTACTCATACAGCTTCCGGCCTGTGAGATCCAGGAGGCTGGATCTCACAGGCTCATCACAGGAAGGCAGCGCCAATGCCTCAGGAAGGCATCGCGCTGCCTTCAATTCCATCGGGTCCCCCCTACAGCCCGCCACCTGCCGCAACCTGTTAAAGCCGCAAAAAGCAGGTCTGAATTGACCCGGGTGCATGCTCAATCATTTGAGCAGGCATCTTGTTCCTAACACAGCCCGCCGGGTGGCGGTGTTCGGAACTACACATTACGTACCGGTACGTCATGTGTCCTTAGGTACCGGGACATCATGCCATACTGGTAGGTCATGTGTCCGTAACAGGTTAAAAGCCCAGCCAGCAGCTCAGCTGGGTGTGGAATGAACATCCAGGTGATAGTGAAGCTCTGTGTTTTGGGAGCTAAGGAGTTCTGCCATACTGCAAGGCTGAGAGCTGCAGGAGATCTTCCAGCTGTAAGTCAGGCGCCCTAAAGCCTGCTGTGGACTGCCAGGTGACGTGTTTATTCAATTCTGTGGACTTTTGCTGTGTGAATTAACACGGTGATTACTGTTGTGTGAATTAATACCAGGGCCCTGTCAAGTATTGTGTTTCTTTTCTGCCTTTTTGTGTGAATAAACACTGACTTTTGCTTTTCAACAGTGGTTTTGCCTCTGTATTGCATCTGCTTATTCTGCCTACCAGAGCAAATCCCTACAATCCCCAGCGCTCTCCTGCCCTTCTTCTGCCATCTGCTTTTTTTTTCTTTTTTCACATCATCTAATATCAATGAGAATATGTGTAACACCCTGCTACTATCTTTAATGGTCTAACATAAATGCCATCTTATGTATTTCTGTCCAGGTCCTCCACATTGTGCAGTAATATTATTACTATGCAACTGTTATTACATGTAATGTGCCTGGTTCACCACCAGGTGGCAATGTAAATGTCAGAGCTATAGTTGTAGAGAATGGAGCTTGGGCAGAAGTGGGTGAGTCCTGCTTCCTGCAGGAAGGGTGGGGCAGCAGTCAGAGAAAGAGTTAGTGTGAGTTTGGACAGGAGGAGATAACCAAGGTGCGTCATTCTCAGGTGTGCCCATGGCAGCCAGAGCACCATAAGCTCCGCTGGCTATGGAAGAAGATGTCTGGAAGCCATAGGACCCAGAGGAATAGTTCTTCAGACACTATAAGAGAAGTCAGCAAGAGGAATAATTCTTCGCCTGAAAATAAGTTTTTGCTAAGTGTCAGGAGGGGAATAACACCCCTCGACAGCACCCCATCCAAGGATATCAGAACTGACCATACAGAAACCAGACCTAATCAGAGTTTAGTGCAGAATAAAAAAAGGAAACAGAGTTAATTAAGCAAGCCTGTCAGCACAGCAGACAAAGAGAGAAAGCAGAGTTATTGAGTTTGCCTGCAATTTTATGCTAAAGCCTGCTGGGACCAAAACAAAGCCTGCAAATTGTTTGGATGAATGTATATTCAAGTAAAGCTGCCATTGAACTTCACAACAAGGTCTGGACTCAATTTATTTTCCTTTATCCCTCAATTATTCCCCTTTTTAATGCTACGGAGCCAAAGCTTCGGGTCCCACTGTATCCAGGTTGGCATTCCAACTAAACCTGGGACGCGATATGTCATATCATGTACTCAGGAACATCCAGCTCCTCCTCTCTCTGTATCTTGCTGACTTTTCTAGGACATGGAGACTTTGAAGGATTATTTTGAAGAAGTTAAGCCAGCAAAAGATGAGGATAGTCATCATTAAGACCTGGTCCCCCTAAAGGGTGCAATCTGGATTGTATTGGCAGGCATAAATTACATATCTTAGTTTACGGCTGATGTAGTAATAAGTAAATGTAGGAATAAAATAAATAAAACTGACACAAAATGATTCTCCCTGCTCTCTTCCTGCAATCCCCGCCCTGCACTGTTCTTCTCCAATATTCTTCTATTAATAATTTTTTGCAACACTGTCGCTAGCGCATGAGCGCTTGCCATGTTTCTCCCTAAGAACAGCTCACAAGACAATGGCGGAGAATGTTCAGGATGTTTTATAGGGCTTTGACATCACAGGGGATGGCTATCTGCGGATTTGCTGGCTGCACAGCATTATGTGTGATCTTGCTTTCCCGGGCTTCTTACTTTCACTTTGTAACACGTGACAATTGACAAAAAAAGATTTATTACCATGAAGCGCAAGGAAATTCAGATTTGTTGCGAATCAAAGTTTTCCTAAACTTGGGACCGAATTCTACTTTGCTCAACAATAATAATGAGGTATACCTAGGTAACAAAGTCAGTCTGCAAGTTAGATACAGGAAGAAACTATGTATATGCCATGGGTTGAAGCCGTGATTTTTTCCTTTTGTGACAAGCATCCTTATAAAAAGGAGTTTTCAATGCACTCTAAAAACTATTGTTATCAGGAGTGAGGCTAATGTTCCAAGGCAATAAGCCCTATAAGATGTGTGCAGCACAGGAGAAGTTCCAGAGACAAAAGTTAAAAAATTTAATAATGAAGACTGGCTGAATTCTACAAGAAAAGGAAACCAGTGCCAGAGAGAACTGTTATTATAAATATTACATATGGTAGAAAGAGTCATTGGACTATTGTCTTCATAATATATTAAAGCAAAGATCTAAAATACAGTATCCAATTAATAAAATATAACCATATCTGTACAATAGACAGCTACCCCAATTCAAGACTTTAAGACCATTTTAAGAATGAATTCTTAATATTAATCAAGGTGTACTTAAAAGGATAACTGTCATATTTTTTTTATTTTTGGGGAGTATTGGATTGTGATGATTAATATCACCTTGGTGGCCCGATTTCAACTTTTCACTGTGTATTCAATTACCCCTTAATTCCACAGTTTTGTTCTCTGTACTGCCTACTTTTACCTGTGCTTAAAATAGGGTTGCTAGGCATGGTCCGTCTATGTGTTGAAGGACGGAGGACGCAGAAGCACGCAGCGTGCAAGGTCAGATTACTGACAGCCAGGGACTGTAAGTAAATGATTAGAGCCAGGTCCTCCCCAGCAGCTGATAACAGTGCCTGGGCTGTGTGCACTTCTCCCTGTCCCTGCGCTTGGCAGACGCTCCCTCACTCAGCAGAGCTGGAGAAGTAGAGTTGAAGCAGCGCAGACCAGGGAAGGGAGATCTCAGGGTGAGGGCAGTGGTGGCCATCTTAACGGAATAGTGAAATTGTAGTTTTATGCAGACTGGTTGCTAAGGGCTGAATCTTATTAAATATGGGGTAAGTCAGTCTAATAGTAACTGATTCTGGAATATCATGTTATTAGTAACTACATATATGAAAATTGAAATTAGGGTCTAAATGTGACAGTTATCCTTTAAAACAATATTATTAAAGAAAATTGAAGATATCATATGATAAATTTTTGTAATACACTTTATTATTTTTTTCTCTGTAATCTTCAAAATAGGCACCTGAAATTGAGGTGTCTATAGCAGTGTACACTGCTGATGAAGTGTAAATACACCACCTGCCACGCTGAATACCCTCTCTGACAGTACAATGGAGGCTGGACAAGACAGCATACCTATATCAGTGATGGCTTACCTCCGGCACTCCAGTTGTGGTGAAACTATGACTCCCAGCATGCTCCTTTAATTTCAATGGAGTTATGAGTATAGTCAAACATCTTGGAAGTTGGAGTTTTTCCACAGCTGGAATGTCGGAGGTTAGCCATCACAAACCTATAGCAAACTGGGCTAGTGTGGTGGGGCACTTGAAAAAAAATGCTCAGTCATGTTTAGCAAACTTAATTGCCTGCTGCTGGTGCTGCTGTGGCTTCTGCCACTTTTAGTAGCAAAAACAATGGGAGGTTGGTGACTCAGAGAGGGGCCTCCTGGTCAGAAACTCCAGAAGCAGATTTATGTTGGGGGAAAGTCATGGTAAGCTGTATACAGAGCATATCCTGGCAATACAGCAATTTTGCCTCCCTTTCAGCATCAGGAAAACAATCCAGTAATCTTCACTTTTCTTGATACTAATTATATACTTGTCAGCATGTAATCAACCAAGCATACTGTCACGCTTCAGTGTCGGAGGGAAACAACACACCGAGCATAGGAGTGAAGGGGGTAACAGGGAATCAGGCTTGAGAACTAGGGAAGGAAAATGAACACCTCCTAGTGAAAACCCTAACCAAAATCCTGACTGACTACCAGTATGAACAGACCCCCAAAGGTAGGTGAGTTAATATGCAGGAATACCTAGAGTCCCATCAAGCCTTATAGGACCCTGTTACTAATGGCAGGGATGAGACTACCTGTTCCTCCAAAAGGAAGGACGAACAGGAGTCTCCTTCAGGCCTAATACAAGCAATAGGGAAATGCAACACACAGAACCCAAACAAGATACAAAAGGGAAAGAAAAGACTTAACTTCAAAGGAGCAATGGAATCACCAGGAACTCAGCTGAGATCTAACCACAATTTCTCCAAAAGTTCAAACAGAAGCTATAAACCGCACAGCATTGTAGGAGAAGAAACTATAAGTAGATAAGGTTAAATGACCCTTATAGCCACATATGGGGAAAGGAGGTGTGACAACCATCAGAAACTACACAGACATCACTTGATCCAAATGGAAAACATGTCAGATCAATCCATGTGCTGCCATTCTCACCGATCTCCTGCCACCTGTCGTGGGAACGTCCATGACACATACAGCTTGTCATACTTGCCAGCGTGCCCAAAGACCTTGTTCTTTCCAGTTCCGCCCCCCCCCCCTGAAATAATTGGTCATGGCCAGTGTCATCATCATCTTCATTCTCATCCTTCTGCATCACCAAGTCCACCAGTTATAGCTCTTTATTTTATACTACTCCACTTCTTCCATCATGGAGCTTCTGCAAGGTGGCAAGCAAGATGTAGAAGCCGTTTCTTCCACCATCTCTTGTTGTATCAATTTGAGCATTTTCTGTAATATAAATATCAGTGGGGTGACAGTGTTTAAGCTGCTGTTGACCCTGCTCACAAATTTGGTGGTCTCTTTAAAGGCCTGAGTATGCAAAAGGCCACTCTAATGAGATACTATACTGCCTAAGCTGAAAATAACACTTGCATTCTGCTGTGGCAGTGTTGAGCATGTTATTTTCTCCAAATGCAACACAGTCACGAAATTCCCACACTTGCCACTGACCACCTTGCCCAGTTTTAGTTGGTGGTGAGAAGTCCAGTGGGAAATTTGTTGCTTGATGCAAATTAGCAACTGATCTGCCATGCAGGTTCTCTCACTCGGTTTTAAGACAGCATGGCAAATGCTTCACTTTACAGATTTAAAATGAAGAGCAGGAGTGGAAACAATGCTCTGTCTTGTTTCTGTTGGATATAAGGAAAAAACCCATAAAGGTGGATGTGGATAATAGGGTTGATCACGAATATTCGAATTGCTAATTTTTATCGCAAATATAGGTACTTTGAAAATTTGCTAATATTTAGAATATAGTGATATATATTCGTAATTTCGAATATTCAAGATTTTTTTATTGCAAATTTTGTGATGCTAATTTTTATTGCAAATTTTTTAATTGCCGAGTAAAAAGATGATTCCTCCCTGCTTCTTGCTTGTAGGCCAATGACTCTTTGGCCCACAAGCAAGAAGCAGGGCGGAATCATGACTTTAAATGGGAAAAAATGTGAATATTCTAAAAAAACAAATATATAGCACTATATCGAATATATTCGTTTTTTTTATATTCGTAATATTCTAAAACAAGAATATATAGCAATATAGCGAATATTCGAAAAAAAAACTAATATAAAGCAATTTTGGTAATATAGTGCTATAATCTTCTGTGTCTAATAGTTGTAATTTTTTTCTCATCTGAAGTCCCAAAAAGATTGCTCTACATTCGTTGCTCGGCTATTTAAAAATTTTAAATAAAAAAAAAGATTATAGCACTATATTAGCTAAATTGCTCTACATTCGTTGCTCGGCTATTTAAAAATTTGAAATAAAAAATTTGCATATTACGCGATCATTACCTTGTCGATTTTTTTTAGTAAAAAAATCGTAGAATATAAAGAATATTTGAATTTGTGAATATTCACTGAATATTCTACAAAATATTTGTGCAATATCAAGAATTCGAATATGACCCCTGCCGCTCATCACTAGTAGATAATTGCCTGGTGTGAAAACCAGACGACTAGTGTTGATTGAGTACCGTAGCACTCGAGTATAATGGAAGTCAATGGGAGAACCCGAGCATTAAACCAGGCATAGCCTGCTCTGAAGAGGGGAGGGTGCCTGGTGACTAGTGACTAGGAAAATGTCAGAGATTGATGGAAACACCACTAGCATGGAAAGGATGTCTGGATGCATGTTGCACTTGCAGGTCGCTGCTGGGAACGATGTTGTCTGAATAGTATGCCATATTTACAGACTGACAATAATACGCACAAAACCAAAGAAAAAAAATATTTTAGAGGAAAAATTTATAGGAAACATTCTTTCCTGTATATTTACTTGTATATAAAGTGCAAGTGCTGCACAAGGAAGAGGCACTCCGATATAACCTGTATATCACATAAAGGAGGGCCTTGTTCACATTGTAGTACAATAGTTCATGTACTGGGACTCCTACACTCATAAAGGCTATGCACTAAGTGAAAGGGCTGCCAAAAATTACAAGAAACCGGGACTCCAATACACCCTTTGTTACACATAAAGGAGGGCATCATATACAGCCTTGAAAAATTATGATTGATGGCCTGCTGGTGACCCTCAAAAACATTTGGAGCAAGGGTCTGTTGATCTGACCATCTAAAACATTATGGGCGAGGGCCTGCTGCCGCTTTGGTGACTCTAGATAACCTAGTACCATCGCACGTCACCGTGATGGCGACGATCCATTCGGATGTCTGCCCTATCAACTTTCGATGTTATTTTCAGCCTAAACCATGTAAACCATGGGCAATGGGGGAATCAAGGTACGATTCCGGAGAGGGAGCCTGAGAAACAGCTATGGCTACCACATGCGCGCAAATTACCTATTAGATATAATTAGGTGAGGGCCTGCAAGTGAGCAGACCCTGCAAAAGATTTTAGGTGTGGGGCTACAAGTGAGCTGACCCTGTAAAAGATTGTAGGTGAAGTCCTGCTGGTGAGCTGACCCTGTAAAAAATTATATGCGAGGGCCTGCTGGTGAGCTGACCCTCTAAAACATTATATGTGGGGACCTTCAGGTGAGCTGACCCTGTAATACATTATATGCAAGGGCATGCAGGTGAGCTGACCCTATAATATATTAAATGCGAGGGCCTTCAGATGAGCTGACCCTGTAAAAGATAGGAGGTGCAGACCTGCTGGTGAGCTGACCCTCTAAAAGATTTGAGGTGCGGGCCTGCTGGTGAGCTGACCCTGTAAAAGATTGTAAGTGCGGGACTGCTGGTGAGTTGACCCTCTAAACGATTATATGCGAGGGCCTGATGGTGAGCCGACCCAGTAAAAGAATGTAGGTGAGGGCCTGCTGGTCAGCTGACCCTCTAAGAAAATTATATGCGAGGTCCTGCAGCTGAGCTGACCATCTAAAAAATTATATGAGAGGGCCTGCAAGTGAGCTGACCCTGTAAAATATTATATGCGAAGCGCATATATGCAAAGACATTATATGTGATTAATAAGCATGTTGATATGATGAAAGAGGAGGATAAGCATGAGAAAAGGAAGATTCAACCATATACCCTTGTTTGTTGTGGAAGGGGTGCATGGGAATACAGTGTATTCTACATTATAAACAACACATTTAAAGTGCCTATATGTTCAGCTGCTTTCCTCTGGTGGAGTCGAGAAGTCATGGTCAATCTAGGCCTTGTTCATTTTTATGCTTATCTGTTATAATGCCACCTGCAGCACTAAATACCTGCTCATACAAAACGCTGGCAGCAGGGCAGACCAGCACCTCCAAGGCGTAGAGCGCCAGTTTGTGCCACTTGTCCAGCTAGGACACCCAGTAGTTGTAAGGCACTGAGGGATCATTGAGGAAGCTGACATGGTCTTCTATGTACTCCACCATCTTCCAATTTTTTTTCCTCCTTGTGACATTAGTCTGCACATCAGGGTAAGGTTGCTCACGGGGTGTCATGACACTGTCCCAGGTTTTGGAGAGTGTTGCCCTGCCTCTGTTGGAACTGATGTGTTTTCCCCTTGTCTCCTCTCCTCGGTTGGCCAAGAAACTATGGACTCTGCTGCCAGCGTTAGCAGATGTAAATTTATGGAGCAATTTTTCATCAAGAATCTTCTGGTATTGCACTGTTTTGCTTGTCCTCTCCACCACAGGAATGAGAAATGAGAAGTTCTCTTTATAGAGAGGGTCGAGAAGGGTGAACACCCAGTAATCTGTGTTGTCTAAAATGCATATAACGCGCGGGTCACGGGAAATGCAGCCTAACATAAAGTCAGCCATGTGTGACAGAGTACCAACAGACAAGACTTCGCTGTCGTCATCAGGAGAATCACTCTCAATCTCCTCTTCCTCCTCTTCTGCCCACCCATGCTGAACAAATGGAATTAAACTTCCATGGGTACTACCCTCTGTAGCGGAGGCAACTGTCTCCTGCTCCTCCTCATCCTCCTCTTCATCGTCCAATTCGTGCTGAGAAGATGGACTGAGAGTGGTCTGGCTATTACCCTGTGTAAAGTCTTCTTCCCCCATTTCCACATCTTCCACATGCAAAGCGTCGTCCTTACTTCTGAGCAGTGAGCGTTTGAGTAGACACAGAAGTGGGATGGTTATGCTGATAATAGTGTTATCACAGCTCACCATCTGCGTAGATTCCTTTAAAGTTTCTTAAAACCTCACAGAGGTCAGACATCCATGCCCACTCCTCACTTCTGATTAGCGGAAGCTGACTGGAAAGGCGACAACCATGTTACAGCTGGTATTCCACTATTGCCCTCTGCTGCTCGCAAAGCCTGGCCAACATGTAGAACGTGGAGTTCCAGCGCGTTCTCACATCGCACAACAGCCGGTGAGCTGGCAAGTTAAAGCGCTGCTGCAGCGTTGACAGATCGACGGAAGCTGTCGATGACTTTCGGAAATTTGCACACACGTGGCACACCTTCACCAGTAGCTCATGCAAATTGGGGGAGGTTTTGAGAAACCGCTGAACCACTAAGTTTAAGACGTGGGCTAGGCATGGAATGTGTGTGAGCTTGCCGAGCTCCAAATCCACCACCAAGTTACGACCATTATCATACACAACCATGCCTGGTTGTACGTTGAGTGGCGAGAGCCATAGCTCAGTCTGGTCACTTATCCCCTGCCACAGCTCTGTCATGGGGCCACTACTGCCACCTGTGCTGCTGCCACTGTCCCCACTCTGTAATGTGGCCACTACTGCTGTTGCCACTGTCCCCTCTCTGTCATGGGCCACTATTTTCATTGTTACACAGAACTAAATTATAAACCCCTATTAAAACATAACCACTATTGTCATGGTTACTGCCACCATCACCACTCTGTCATGGGGCCACTACTGCTGCCACCATGACCACTTGGTTATGGGGCTACTTTTGTCATGGTTGCTGCTGCTGGAACCCCCGCCACACACACACACACACACACACTCTGTCGTGGGGCCACTATTTGTCAGTGTTATTGCCACTGCTACCCTCCCCACTTGAATGAGGCACACATTTGTTTGTTTTTTTACTTTACTGTAGGGTTTTGTACACTTTTCTTTTTTGTTTAACAGAAGGGGTTAGCTATGAATCTGGTTGCACTGCATAGCGATGTAGATGATGATAAATTACAACTGCCTATAATGTTGATGGCACAGTACCTACAGAATGTGGGTGTACTAGAATGTACTGTACACGGTGATACACTCTCCCTGCAGTGTAAGTTCGAAGCCTTCACACAGATATTGGGACACCGAGAGGGATAAATATGATTAGGGAGAATGGCCTGGGTGTACCAGATTTATTGCCATTCATGACAAATCAATTTGTAACAAATTTAATTTCCTGTTGAAATTCAGCAAATCAACAGAATCACATTTTTCAAAACTTCGCGCATCACTAATCAAAGCTTATCTATTCTCTACTACTACAATGACCCCTGCACAGGTCACAGAGCATGGCTAGAAAACTCTCCCATAAAAGTCAAAGAGATTCCTCTTGAGTCTTGACCATTGTCTATGGCCCATGGGGCTACCGTAAAGCAATTTTCTTAATGCTTCCTTAATGCTGTTAAGAACAGATCAGGCAAGATGGCTGCCCCCATAATAATTTGCAGGAAATAGAATAAGAAAATCTGTAATCTGAAAATAAAAAAAAAATAGAAAAAAAGCCTGTATGTTACTATCTAGTTTTAACTGGCAGGTAAATCTTTTGGTGACACAATTCCTTTTAAAGAGGAGTTTTGTTTTTCTTTGTAATTAAAATTATGCTTTACATGGTAAAGAAAGATAATGTTATGCAGTAAAAGTGTTGATTTACATCTTTAAAAAAATGTAGCATGTCCTTATATCACTTATGCTGCCACTGAGCTTTAAAAAAACTTCTGATATGTCATAGTGATGTACTAAAGGTTTTCATCAGTGGGGTCTGAGTGCTGAGAGCCCCACCGACCCCTAACATAGTGCACCAACTCTCCTTGCTGAAGGAGATGGAATGAATATGGGCACATAGACTTTCTATAGAACTTGTTTTTTGGAGCCTGGAGAGAGAGCATGCTATGTGAGAGCTTCTTTCTCCTCATTCTAGAGATTTGTGGGGGTCTCGGCACTCAGACCCAGCCAAACGCAACCTTTGATATGTCACTATTACGTAGCAAAGTTGTTGTTTTTTCAAAGCTTAGTGGCACTTAAAAGCATATGACATGGTCTGTACAACATTGTGAAGCAATGTGCCAACACAGCTGATGGAATGAATGGTAGTCTCGATTGGTGCATTTTCAACATAGACAACAGGCTTCAGTTAACTGTTTGCTGTACCTATATAGTATATATCCTAGGAATAAATAGTATTACATCTCCTTTTAAGAGATCACACTAATGTTAAAAAACTACACCTAAAGTAAATTGCGATGACAGTCTCTGCTTCAGAAGATAGGCAAAAGGGTAGGAGAGGGCATATCCAGACCTGTTCTGTAGAAAAGAGGCAAAAGGATTCTTGGTTTGAGAGACAATCAGTGAGATCTGTGTTATGCTAAAATCCTGTTGTGAAATTGCTCAATGGAAGTTATTGTATTTCCAATCTGGTTCTTGTGTGTACTAGATTACTCTGTGCATATAGTGAGTATTCTTATGTTTTTGACCCAGCTTGTCTACCCAATTATTCTTTGCACTTTTCTTTTTCTTGTTACAGTGTTTGGCTTTGCACTGCATATTTACTATTCTCCTGCCTTGTGCCCAGGGGCGTTGCTATGGTCTCAAAAGATCCGGAGCCCAAGCCCCAATAAATATGGCCAAATTTTGTAAGTCGACCTTCCCACCGCATTTTACTGTACTTGCTATACAGCAGCACATACCTCCCACATCCAGTGCCTCCCAGGTAATGTCTCCTCTGATGTAGATCTTAGGTTCCTCACTTTTCTATCATCATCCCCCAATCTGGACTCCCAACAGTGTTATCCTGCTGCTCGCTATGCACCCCAATATCCCCAAATACTATCCTGAAGAAATATACTATCCCCCCACAGGAATAGTGATTCTCAAATTCCCACCAATAGTAATTCCCTTCTAGAATGCCCTCATTAATAATACTGCCCCCTACAGTGCCCTAACAGTGACGATGCTTCACAAAAGTGCCTCCATTAGTAGAAGAGCCCTCCAGTATTAATAATGCCCTTATAGAGACCCCAGTAATAATAAGCCCCCCCATTTCCCCCCAGTGGTAATAAAGTTCTCTACAGACCCTTCAGTAGTAATAAGGCCCTCTATAGTGCTCTTGAAAGAAATATGGTGGATCTATAAGTCACTCCTATAGAGCCCCCAGTAATAATAAAAATGCCTAATGTCCCCTGGATTTAAAATGTGCCTACAGTGTCCCCAGTATTTATTTTGCCCCTTACTGTTATAATGCTTGCCCTGAAGTTCCTCCAGTAATTAGAATGCCCACTGAAGTGCTCCTGTAGTTATATTCCTCCCTTTAGTGTCCTCAGAAATTATAATCCCTCAGCCCCTCCACCATACAGTCCCATGTAAATAACACTATTTCCCTCCGCCGTAGAGTCCCATGTAAATAACATCACACCATCTCTCCATCCCCCTCCCAGGGCTGCCATCAGGGGGTACAGCCAATACCCCAGTAAGGGGGTAAAGCCAATACCCCCCTCCCATTTGTCAGTGACTTGAGTTGAACTTTATTGCATCGCTAGAGGGGGGCAATTGATTATTCCTTTAGTGATGTCCGGTTCATGAACGAATCGTTCATTTGAATCGATTCAGTTCACTGAACCGGAGGAGTCGATTCACCTGACTGAGCTGATCCGCGTAAAACAGCTCAGTCTGACCTAGAACACAATAGCAGAGCCGCTGGCAGCAGGGAGGGGAGGGGCTCGGGAGGAGTGTAATCTGATCCTAGAGTGGAAGCTGCTTCTGCCAGCCCCTCCCCTCCCCGCCCACCAACCAATCAGAGCTGAGTCAGTGAGTCACAGCACACAATAGCAGAGCCGCTGGCAGCAGGGAGGGGAGGGGCTCGGGAGGAGTGTAATCTGATCCTAGAGTGGAAGCTGCTTCTGCCAGCCCCTCCCCGCCCACCAACCAATCAGAGCTGAGGCAAGGCAAGCACTAGCAGCTCTGAGTCACTGACACAAGTACAGGGAGTCTAAGAATCGAATGAGTCTCAGGTTAAAAGAATCTAAAGATCCGACTTAGTTAGAGACTCATTCGATTCTTTGAGTTAAAAGAACCGTCAGTCACTAGAACAGTTTACACTGAGGCTGATGCTTTTGCAGCAGTGATAAGATTAAGGGACAGGAGCAGAGAGATAAGAGAAGTGACAGATGACTGTGAAGACCACGCGATCTGTTGCTCAGAAGCCATGAGATTATAAGGCTACTCTCACACTAGCGGCAGGATGGATCCGACAGGTTGTTCACCCTGTCGGATCCGTCCTGCCGTTATTTCACCCGACCGCCTCTCCGTCCCCATTGACTATAATGGGGACGGGGGTGGAGCTCCGGCGCAGCACGGCAGTGCATGGCGAAAGGCCGCCGGACTAAAAGTACTGCATGTCCAACTTTTTAGTCCGGCGGCCTCTCACCGCGAACTGCTATACTGCGCCGGAGCGCCACCCCCGTCCCCATTATAGTCAAAGGGGACGGAGCGGCAGCAGGACGGATCCGACAGGGTGACAATCTCTCTTCAGGTTTATTAGAAAATCGTGCACAAATTGCACACTAGTTATTTTCCTGAGTGATGTCTGTGTGGACTGTGGGGACTATTTTATTATCAGCCAGTGTTACTGTTATCACCTTATCACATACAGTTTTCCCTGTGCATTCACTTAGTTGTACTGCTGTCAGTCTGCTGTCACTGTGGGTAACAATGCATTGCATGCACAACAAACAACAATGCACACCACACAGCTCCTGAGTGACTGAGTCCTCCTGTCCGCTTCCCTTCATTCCTGACTCACTCAGTCAGAGCTCAGACAATGTACCAAGAGCCGACTCAGCGAGTCAGCAAGTGAATCGAAGCATCCCCGCATGCGCACCACCTAAGCTCTTCAGTCAGTAGACTCAGCAAATGAACCGAAGATCCGATTCATGAATCAGTTCATTTGAATGAGCTGATTCAAATGAACCGATTGATCTGAAAGATCCGAACTTCCTATCTCTATACCTTGACCGACCCCCCCCCCCCCCCCCCACCTTCACTCCGCTGATTCCCGTATTATACCTGGTATACCGGCTCCGGCTGCATTCCCCTTTAAAAGGCTTTGAGCCGCTGCGCAGCTGCAGGTGACGTCAGACGCTGTCCGCTGCCTGCTGCCGCCTCATGCCATGACGCCGCCTTCAGATTAGCGCGCCACAGCCTGCCTGCCTGCTGCAAGCAGCGTTTTGGTGTCCGCCTCCATAGCAGAATGGAGGCGGAACGGAGCCAAACGGATGCATTCTGAACGGATCCTTATCCATTCTGAATGCATTGGGGCAAAACTGATCTGTTTGGGGCCGCTTGTGGGATCCCTGAAACAGATCTCACAGGCGGGCCCAGAAATGGCAGTGTGAAAGTAGCCTGTGCCGCATACTGAGCTGAGCTATTTCAAAGGCTCCAAATTATTTATTTTCATATTGATCCTTATGTTGTCTACTTGGCTAGGCAGCTCTATGTTGTGTGGTCTTTGCTCGGGGGTAAAATACAAAGCTGTTTTCTGGATTATCCCACAGGGCCAGGATCCTCCATCACTTATTGTTATTAACCCCTCCCTTGCCAGCCCACCCAGCCCTATTTAGCTTTGTGTTCTGCTTTTAAAAAATGTTAAGGCCATGAAGGGGTCAATTAAGTGTTGGAGGGGGTGGGGGGTGTTATTGTGCATATTGTGTTTGGGATCCATTTAACAAGTTTGACCAGTTGGGTTTGAGAGTGGTTGAGTGTCATCCACAGATCCCCCATAAAAGTGTCATCCACAGATCCCCCATAACAGTGTGTCATCCACAGATCCCCATAACAGTGTGTCATCCACAGATCCCCCATAACAGTGTTCGTCATCCACAGATCCACCATAACAGTGTGTCATCCACAGATCCCCATAACAGTGTGTCATCCACAGATCCCCCATAACAGTGTGTCATCCACAGATTCCCCCCATAACAGTGTGTCATCCACAGATTCCCCCCATAACAGTAAGTCCTCCACAGATTCCCCCCATAACAGTAAGTCCTCCACAGATTCCCCCATAACAGTAAGTCCTCCACAGATTCCCCCCATAACAGTAAGTCATCCACAGATTCCCCCCATAACAGTAAGTCATCCACAGATTCCCCCCATAACAGTAAGTCATCCACAGATTCCCCCCATAACAGTAAGTCCTCCACAGATTCCCCCCATAACAGTAAGTCATCCACAGATTCCCCCCATAACAGTAAGTCATCCACAGATTCCCCCCATAACAGTAAGTCATCCACAGATCCCCCATAACACTGTAATAGTAAACCTTGTGCTTTTAAGGTGTTTTTTCTTAAATGTGCCAGGGGAAGATTGCTAGGGCAGATTAGAACAGGTAGTGTAGTTAGTGTTAGTGTAGGGTCCTGCTTAAAAGAGTCTACCTTGTCGTGGTAGCAGGCTTCATATTATTTGGTCAAAAAATAATTCCTTACTGAAATCGCTGATTATCATTTTTTACTGTCTTTGTAGTTGTAAAAAAATAATGAAATTGGGGGTAGGTCCTTGGGGGTGGAGGGGAGGTGGAGTCAGGATGGATTCTAAAGGGGCGGGGTAGAAGGGGGGACCAGGCCTTGAGCTGTGTAAGGGGCCCCAAAATTTCTGATGGCAGCCCTGCCCTCTCCAATATACATTCCCATATAAATAACATCCCTCTCTATCTACAGCCCCCTCCAAAATACAGTCCCATGTAAATAACATGACTTCCCTCCCTTCAGCCCCTCCAATATACAGTCCCATGTAATTAAAATCACCCCCTCCCCAGCTGCCTTCAACATACAGTCCCAGGTAAATAATACCACCCCCTCCTTAGCTGCCTCCCTAAACATTCAGTCCATGCAAATAAAATCATTTCCTCCCGCAGCCACCTTTAACACAGAGTCCCATGTAAATAACATTGTCCCCTCAACATTCAGTCTTAGGTAAATAAAATCACTCCCTTCCACAGCTGCCATTAGCATACAGTCCTGTGTAAATAACATTACTACCTCCCCCAGCCGCCTTCAACATGGGATCCCATGTAAATAACATCACTCCCTCCCACAGGTGTCATTAACATACAGTCCCATAAGAATAACATTGCCTCCTCCCACAGCCGCCTTCCACATTCAGTCCCATTTAAATAACATCATCCCCTCCCCATACACCTCCAACACACAGTCTCATGTAAACAACATCACCCTGTCCCAGCCACCTCCAACATGCAGTCCCATGTAAATAACATCACCCCCTCAACATTTATTCCTATGTAAATAACATCACTCCACCCCACTCCAACATACACTCCCATGTAAATAAAATCCATCCCTTTAGCCCTAACATACAGTCCCAGTTAAATAGCCACAATCCCCAACCTACTCTGCCTCTCACACTGAGAAATCTACCCTCTCACTTACCTCTCCTCATGTAACAGACCTCACCACAACTTCTTCCTCAACCACTGCCTTCTGCAATGATCACATGGACTGTGATGTCATCACAGGTCCTTCAGCTTTTCCAGTGCATTAGAGGAAAACAATACAGTTGTATCTGACCAGGCAGTACATTCAGGGCCTCAAACAACATATCAGGGGCCCAGGCCCCATTTTTTTTTGCCTAGCAACGCCCCTGCTTGTGCCTGTGTACCTCTTACTTCTATTAGTTCTGGCTTGGCTTCCTTATTATTACTGCTTATTATTGCTATTTAGATACTGTTTTTGTCTTTGTTGGTCTACCACTTTTTTTAACCCCAGCTAGCACATCTATTAGAACTGTCCACTTAACCTACCAGCATCTACACAATTAACACAATACACTACGTGCAGGAAATGCTCAAGGTTAACTAATAAAGTTATTGAGAGGGATAGCTCTTATTTGAGCAGCTGTCTTGCTGTAAGCAGGGAACACTATAGTTAGTGTTGAGTAAAGCAAAGCATTAAATGCGGAATTCACTCCAAAGTTTAAGAAAATTCAAATTGTAGTGAAGCCAAATTTCCTTTGAGCTTCATGGCAAAGAATCAGATTTTCCCAAAATGGCAGATGTACATGTTAAAAAGTGAAAGTAGGATTCCCGGTAATGCGAGATCACCCATAATATTGTGTAGCCAGCCAATCCACAGATCCCCTGTGATGTCACAGCCCTATAAAAGCCTCATCCTGCATGGTCTCCACCATTGTTCTATGAGCTGAGCATAGAGAGACATGGCAAGCCCTCATGTGCTGGGGACAGTGTTGTTGCAATAATCTAGCGGCCATGTTCGATCCATCCACCATGTTCTGCCATCTTGTCTCAACCCTAATAATTTTAAAACAAAATACCACTAGGTTCATAGTAGCGAGGGATTCTGGACTGTAGAGGGATCGACATGGGATTATGGTCATCCCTGTTGTGGATCCCTCAACTTTATTGTTTTGAGTAAGGTTTTCCCGCATCAGTGCTATGCACCATCTTTGGTACCATCCTGATCCTGAAAGGCTGAATATGAGTCACAGATGCCCCAGTCAGCATTGCTTGCTGCATCTAAAGGGGTTAATTGACGGGGGATGGTGCGATCGCCGTTCCCAGTCAGTGCACCCATACCCTACAATGGAAAACGACCTGTGGCAAAGTAATTTGCAACAAATCTAATTTCTTGTCAAAGTTCAGAGAAGCAGCCGAATTAAAGTTTTCAAAACTTCACTCCATTTACAATCGCTGCTGCTATGTTTCCGCCTACTCCTGCTTTCAAGTTAATTCATTTCAAATGTTAAGTGTTACAAATTCTATTTTTCTCACACTGTGCCAGTGGGAACAAGTGACACCGACATTTGTTTTCCATGCTGAATTACATAATCCCCTTTCATCTGTAATTGGCTATTTCACTAAGGAACCGCATTGCCTAAATAATTATGGCCATTCAGAGGGGATCCGTAATCCCCAATAACAGTTACTTGAGTCCTGACATGAATTGAGCTCTAATACTTCAGAACGTAGTGGACCATGGAGATAAGCTCTAGTGTTGTGACATCCATCTTTGATTTCTCAATACCCCGCGTCAAACACATATATCACATATCAGGACAGCCTTTGCCTATACAGTAACATCAATCCATTCAATGGGCCACACTCGGCTTTAGTCATTGCACAGAGGAAGACGACTGCTGATCAATAGAAGAAATCATTAGATGGGAAAGTCCACTAATAGGGTTTTCTGTAAAAGACAGTTTACCAGTTGTCATATTTGGGTGATATCCTGAACAGAAACTGTCACTATTCTCCATAGCCATAGTGTTCTGAAGCATCAGAGGTGTTAAAAACCATTCTGTGACGCCAACATGCTGTCTGGTACATGTACACCATGCACTCTGCTGACTGTCCTGTCATCGCCCGCAAAGGAAATAAATCAGTGAAACATAATCAAAATAAAATCATGTATCTTCCTCCTGCTTCCTTGGAAGAAGTGCCAAGTGTTTCCCCAAGAGACCCCTCTCACTTTCTGCATGGCTGATTTACATTGACACAGACTAGCACTGTGAGCAACAGGGAGCGAGGAGGACTTGTTGACAGACCTATTCTTAGAACATTTATTCAGACGGGTGCATTTATTTGGAAGCGGGGGATGGGGGTGGGGGGGGGTCACCAGTCTGTAGGAAGCAGGGGGTCACACGATTTCCCACCTTTTATATCTTCATCGGCATTGTTTCACCTCTGTCTCGGGCTTGGGTGTACATTACAAGGAGTCTTGTTAAAGCAATAGGGAAGACATAAAGGTGTTTGTGCAGTCATATACAATACGGGGAGCAACGAGAATGTAAATCAGACGGAATGTATTGTTTGGTGCTATACTATAGAAAGGCACAGGGAATGATTAATTACTTTATGTAAAATGGATCCGTCTTGGAATGTTGTTTCATGGGATATGCAGCACAGCCTAGGGGTATGCAATATGTTAGCCTTGTATACGGATGTAAATATTGAAGGAAATCTGTTTGTTTTCTGACAACATCTGTATCAATAGATTTGCTGCTGATTGTCAGCATATTGGATTATCTAGCGGAGAACAAAAAGTATTCTATAAAGGCTTCAGACAATGGACAGCAAAGGCTCGTCCCAGTACAGGGACTTCAACATTTCAGGGTCTGATCCCTGTTCAAATGTACAATACATGCTGTATTGTACTACATTGAAACTGTCCGTTTCACAACAGTGTGCCTGTGAGACCCATCCATGAGTAGGTCCATGAAGTGTTTGGTCCGTATGTCTGTGTCATCCGTATTTCACGGACACTGCTAGGCTGAAAATTAGTTTTCGAAGCATCTCCCCCTATCAATGGTCTGTGAAGACCACTGACCAAACATTGATGACATCTGCGTTATGTCCATGGTTTTCATAGATATAATGTGTGTGACAGATCCATAGTCACGGACAAAATAAGACATGCTTCCGTAGTCATGTGTGAACACACATGTGCGTATGCATGAAGGAGGCCTAACACAAAAGAAAGTGTGGCATAGACAAATGGAACGTTATCTACAGCACACATTAAATAGATGACTTGTCCATGGGAGCTTACAGTCTCTGAACATAGTGTATACAAGAGGTCAGGGATAGAATTAAACTGCTCTAGACATGTCAGGGGAGCTATTATTAGAACATAAGTTGTGGAACTCTTCGGAGGGTTGGAGGATTTTGATTGAAATGAGAAAAGGAGATCTAGAGGACATGTGGGGCACAAGAGACATCTTGTGTGTGTGTGAGAGCAGGTTGTTATAGGCAGAGCGGAGGCATGTGGAATGGTACTGCATCTGTGAATAGTAGAAGAAATATAGAATGCAGCAGAATTGGAAATTTCATAGTAGGTTAAATGTAAAATATTGCCTAAAACAAAATAATTGGATTACATAAAAAGGGCTGTCTTATAAAGACAACCCCTGTTCACATACAATTTTACGGAAAATGGACATAAAAAGGAGAAGGTCCCCTGCTTAGGATTACCCTCTAGAAGCCAAAAATGGGAGCTACACTGTAAGTGGCTCCTATTCTGGTGAAGTATAGTGATGAGCAACATAGGGAATAATAATTTTTGCAATATTTCGCACATTTTTCAGATAATATTTGCAAGAAATTTGTGAATTCTAGAATTTGTGATATCCAGTCATTATTATTTTTGCGATTGTGCAAATCGGCACTAATGATGCACATATTTTTGCACAATACATGCAACTTCACATTTTATCAGGTCTGAGTAGATATTACTGATTGGTGTACTAAGTATTGTTGTGACATCATAGTACTATGTCTGTAGCATGTATGTATGGACAGCAGAGAAACAGTAATTCCTATCAGCTACACTATATCACAATTAGAGTTGAGCGGACACCTGGATGTTCGGGTTCGGCAGAACTTTAAAAAAAAAAAATTGGGTTCGGGACCCGAACTTGACCCCGAACCCGAACCCCATTGAAGTCAATGGGGACTCAAACTTTTGAGCACTAAAATGGCTGTAAAATGTCATGGAAAGAGCTAGAGGACTGCAAAAGGCAGCAAAATGTGCTTAAGAGCATGGCAAATGCTCTGCAAACAAATGTGGATAGGGAAATGAATTAAAAAACACATAAAAGGCCTAAAAAAAATATGTTGAGGAGGCAGTGAATGGGTGGATGTGGCCGTGTAGGCTCACATGGCGGTCTAGGTGGAAGCGGCGGCGAAGGAGGAATAGGTAGCCAACACAGATGTGTGTTATTTTGCATTTTTACATAGGAGTATCCCAAAAAATATTGGGAAATATATATATATATATATATATATATATATATATAGAAGAAGAAAAAAGTCCAGTGGGAGCACCAACCAGAGTGCGGGTGCACGGTCCAACACAGGGCAGCGGCAGACCCCACCGGGAGGCTCTTGTGAGCCGAAACGTCGCAAGACCTGCCATATTATGGGTGAATAAATCACTGCTATTTTACCACATTTGGAGTGCAGTCCTGCTTCTTCGCTTTATATACATATATATATATATATATATATATATATATATAGATATATAGATATATACAGGGAGTTCAGAATTATTAGGCAAGTTGTATTTTTGAGGATTAATTTTATTATTGAACAACAACCATGTTCTCAATGAACCCAAAAAACTCATTAATATCAAAGCTGAATATTTTTGGAAGTAGTTTTTAGTTTGTTTTTAGTTTTAGCTATTTTAGGGGGATATCTGTGTGTGCAGGTGACTATTACTGTGCATAATTATTAGGCAACTTAACAAAAAACAAATATATACCCATTTCAATTATTTATTTTTACCAGTGAAACCAATATAACATCTCAACATTCACAAATATACATTTCTGACATTCAAAAACAAAACAAAAACAAATCAGTGACCAATATAGCCACCTTTCTTTGCAAGGACACTCAAAAGCCTGCCATCCATGGATTCTGTCAGTGTTTTGATCTGTTCACCATCAACATTGCGTGCAGCAGCAACCACAGCCTCCCAGACCCTGTTCAGAGAGGTGTACTGTTTTCCCTCCTTGTAAATCTCACATTTGATGATGGACCACAGGTTCTCAATGGGGTTCAGATCAGGTGAACAAGGAGGCCATGTCATTAGATTTTATTCTTTTATACCCTTTCTTGCCAGCCACGCTGTGAAGTACTTGGACGCGTGTGATGGAGCATTGTCCTGCATGAAAATCATGTTTTTCTTGAAGGATGCAGACTTCTTCCTGTACCACTGCTTGAAGAAGGTGTCTTCCAGAAACTGGCAGTAGGACTGGGAGTTGAGCTTGACTCCATCCTCAACCCGAAAAGGCCCCACAAGCTCATCTTTGATGATACCAGCCCAAACCAGTACTCCACCTCCACCTTGCTGGCGTCTGAGTCGGACTGGAGCTCTCTGCCCTTTACCAATCCAGCCACGGGCCCATCTATCTGGCCCATCAAGACTCACTCTCATTTCATCAGTCCATAAAACCTTAGAAAAATCAGTCTTGAGATATTTCTTGGCCCAGTCTTGACGTTTCAGCTTGTGTGTCTTGTTCAGTGGTGGTCGTCTTTCAGCCTTTCTTACCTTGGCCATGTCTCTGAGTATTGCACACCTTGTGCTTTTGGGCACTCCAGTGATGTTGCAGCTCTGAAATATGGCCAAACTGGTGGCAAGTGGCATCTTGGCAGCTGCACGCTTGACTTTTCTCAGTTCATGGGCAGTTATTTTGCGCCTTGGTTTTTCCACACGCTTCTTGCGACCCTGTTGACTATTTTGAATGAAACGCTTGATTGTTCGATGATCACGCTTCAGAAGCTTTGCAATTTTAAGAGTGCTGCATCCCTCTGCAAGATATCTCACTATTTTTGACTTTTCTGAGCCTGTCAAGTCCTTCTTTTGACCCATTTTGCCAAAGGAAAGGAAGTTGCCTAATAATTATGCACACCTGATATAGGGTGTTGATGTCATTAGACCACACCCCTTCTCATTACAGAGATGCACATCACCTAATATGCTTAATTGGTAGTAGGCTTTCGAGCCTATACAGCTTGGAGTAAGACAACATGCATAAAGAGGATGATGTGGTCAAAATACTCATTTGCCTAATAATTCTGCACTCCCTGTATATATACACTCAACTAAAGAATTATTAGGAACACCTGTTCTATTTCTCATTAATGCGATTATCTAGTCAACCAATCACATGGCAGTTGCTTCAATGCATGTAGGGTTGTGGTCCTGGTCAAGACAATCTCCTGAACTCCAAACTGAATATCAGAATGGGAAAGAAAGGTGATTTAAGCAATTTTGAGCGTGGCATGGTTGTTGGTGCCAGACGGTCTGGGTATTTCACAATCTGCTCAGTTACTGGGATTTTCGCGCACAACCATTTCTAGGGTTTACAAAGAATGGTGTGAAAAGGGGAAAAACATCCAGTATGCGGCAGTCCTGTGGGCGAAAATGCCTTGTTGATGCTAGAGGTCAGAGGAGAATGGGCCGACTGATTCAAGCTGATAGAAGAGCAAGCTTGACTGAAATAACCACTCGTTACAACCGAGGTATACAGCAAAGCATTTGTGAAGCCACAACACGCACAACCTTGAGGCGGATGGGCTACAACAGCAGAAGACCCCACCGGGTACCACTCATCTCCACTACAAATAGGAGAAAGAGGCTACAATTTGCACAAGCTCACCAAAATTGGACTGTTGAAGACTGGAAAAATGGTTTCTTGAACATGACAATGAGTTCACTGTACCAAAATGGCCCCCACAGTCACCAGATCTCAACCCAATTGAGCATCTTTGGGATGTGGTGGAACGGGAGCTTCATGCCCTGGATGTGCATCCCTCAAATCTCCATCAACTGCAAGATGCTATCCTATCAATATGGGCCAACATTTCTAAAGAATGCTATCAGCACCTTGTTGAATCAATGCCACGTAGAATTAAGGCAGTTCTGAAAGCAAAAGGGGGTCCAACACCGTATTAGTATGGTGTTCCTAATAATTCTTTAGGTGAGTGTATATATATATATATATATAAAGAAAAAAAAAAGAATAAGTGCACTTGAGTACAAGGATGGATGGTTGAGGCTGTTAAAACTGTCTATTCTGCACAAGGTACAGACAAGTCCTGAGGGATCCAAGCCTGGTTCATTTTAATGAACGTGAGCTTGTCCACGTTGGCTGTGGACAGGCGGCTGCGTCTGTCTGTAATGACGCCTCCTGCCATGCTAAATACACGTTCAGAGAGTACACTGGCTGCAGTGCAGGCCAGCACCTCCAAGGCATACAGGGCAAGCTCTGGCCATGTGGACAATTTGGAGACCCAGAAGTTGACTGGGGCAGAACCATTAGTCAGTACGTGTAGGCGTGTGCACAGGTACTGTTCCACCATGTTGTTCAAATGCTGCCTCCTGCTAACACACTCCATATCAGCAGTTGGGGCATGTTGTTGCGGCGAGTTGACAACGTTTTTCCACATGTCGGCCATGCTAACCCTGCCTTCTGAGGTGCTGGCGCTGACATAGCTGCGTTGGCGACCTCTTGTTCCTCCCCTGCCTTCCCCTTGTGCTTCCACTTGTCCCCCGGCGTCAGTCGGGAATGCTCTCAGAAGCGCGTCTACCAGCGTGCGCCTGTAGTCACGCATCTTCCAATCATGCTCCAGTGAGGGAATTACGGACAGCACATTGTCCTTTGTAATGGGGATCCAGCAGGGTGGCCACCCAGTAGTCAGCACTTGTTAAAATGTGGGCAACTCTGCTGTCGTTGTGCAGGCACTGCAGCATGTAGTCACTCATGTGTGCCAGGCTGCCCAGAGGTAAGGACAAGCTGTCCTCTGTGGGAGGCGTATCGTCTGCATCCTCCGTATCCCCCACCACACACCAGTGATGGGCCCGAGCTGCATTGGATGCCGCCCCGCTGTGAGCATGCTTCAACCTCCTCATCCTCCTCATCCTCCTCATCCTCCAGTAGTGGGCCCTGGCTGGCCAAATTTGTACCTGGCCTCTGCTGTTGCAAAAATCCTCTTTCTGAGCCACTTCTAAAAGACTGGCCTGAAAGTGTTAGAGATGACCCCTCTTCCTCCTCCTCGTCCTGGGCCACATACTCTTCCATAATTGCCCTAAGTGTTTTCTCAAGGAGACATAGAAGTGGTATTGTAACGCTGATGACAGCGTCATCGCCACTGGCCATATTGGTGGAGTACTCAAAACAGCGCAACAGGACACACAGGTCTCGCATGGACGCCCAGTCATTGGTGGTGAAGTGGTGCTGTTCCGCAGTGCGACTTACCCATGCGTGCTGCAGCTGAAACTCCACTATGGCCTGCTGCTGCTCACACACTGTCTCTCCAGCATGTGCAAGGTGGAGTTCCACCTGGTGGGCACGTCGCATATGAGGCAATGAGCGGGAAGGTAGAAGTTACGCTGTAGAGCAGACAGGCGAGCAGCGGCAGGATGAGAACGCCGGAAGCGCACACAGACGGACCGCACTTTATGCAGCAGCTCTGACATGTCGGGGTAGTTGTGAATGAATTTCTGCACCATCAAATTCAGCACATGCGCCAGACAAGGGATGTGCGTCAAACCGGCTAGTCCCAGAGCTGCACCGAGATTTCACCCATTATCGCACACCACCAGGCCGTGCATGAGGCTCACTGGCAGCAACCACTTGTCGGTCTGTTGTTCTATACCCCGCCACAACTCCTGCGCGGTGTTGGGCCTGTCCCCCAAACACATCAGTTTCAGAACGGCCTGCTGACGTTTACCCCTGGCTGTGCTGAAGTTGGTGGTGAAGGTCTGTCACTGACCGGATGAAGAGGTGGTAGAAGAGGAGGAGGAAGCCGAGTAAGAAGCGGAGGCAACAGGAGGCAAAGAATGATGCCCTGCAATCCTTGGCGGTGGAAGGACGTGTGCCAGTTTATCAGATGGTTTTTTCACCCCAGTAAGCACAAAGCCGTATTTCTGGCTTAAATGTGACAGTCACTTATGCATGTCTAATCCCAGATGTGCAGTATATCAGAGGTTTTTTTTTTTCACCACAGTAAGCAAAAAGCTGTATTTCTGGCCTGAATGTGACAGTCACTTATGATTGTCTAATCCTAGACGTGCACTATATGAAACAGATGTTTTTTTTTTTTTTTTTTTTTTTTTTTTGCCCCAGTATGAGAAAGTCATATGTGTGGCCTAAATTTCACAGTCACTTATGGACGTCTAATCCCAGATGTGCAGAATATCAGAGGTTTTTTTCACCCCTGTAAGTAAAAAGCTGTATTTCTGGCCTAAATGTGACACTCACTTATGCACGTCTAATCCTAGATGTGCCCTATGAGAATAAAAGTTTTTTTTTAAACCCCAGTAAGCAAAAAGCTGTATTTGCAGACATGCTGATAGCCTGTGCTGGTGCACTATTGTTGCGTAAAATGGTTGCCAATTCTGTATTGATATTGACAAACTGAAGTAAAAAAAGTTTGTTTTCAGCAGTAGTTGGCTCAGGGCAGGCTTAAAAAAATTGTGCACTGCACCCGCAAAACACATTTGCTGTAGATCGCTGAGTAAAAAAGCAGTTCTTTATAGGATTTCTCCCTGATCTCTCCCTCACAGCAGATTCAGCCTCTCCCTACACTAATCCGAGCAGAGTGACGGGTGGCGCTATGTGACTCCAGCTTAAATAGAGGCTGGGTCTCATGCTGCACTTGGCCAATTACAGCCATGTCAATAGTAGGCATGGCTGTGATGGCCTCTTGGGGACAGTAGTATGACGCTTGTTGATTGGCTGCTGTGCAGCCTTTCAAACAGCGCCATTAAAGTGCCGAACACGGAACCCAAACCCGAACTTTTACATAAATTTAGTTGCTTGGCTGAGTGCTGCTGATCTAAAAAAATTGCAGCTATTTGCTGGAGTGGCAGGAGATATCAGCTGATCACCCTGGAGGCTACATTTTGAAAGTGGTTTTCTCTGTTGAGACAAACTTTTTTAATTTCCCAGAAAAAAAACTTTGAGACTTGTCAAGCCAGAAGTGTACCATACTGGGTGATCCCCGGGAGAGCACTACTTACAACTGTATATGCATCATCATCAGCACCATAGTTACAGTTAAAATGTATGGGCCAGTCTCTCTCTGTTAGGATAACTTTATACTTGCAGCAAAGCTATCTGGCAGGCTGTTCTGGCAGAGGACATTCTGCTGGTGTTCTCTGGATCTGTCATAGCCAAATAGTGCCTTGTGCTCACCGGACTCCTTTGACTCTAATCCGGCTGCTTGCATGGATTTTTGTTAGGACATTTATGCTGGAGAGTGGCCAAATCCCTGCCAGGTCCCATTTTAGTCAAAGAGGCACACAGCACTATCCACCTATGCTGGATCAGAAGAACACCGGCAGGCTATTCTCTGCTGGAACAGCCTGCCGGATAGCTTTGCCGCAACTGTGAAGTTATCCTTTGGTTGCTTCCTTTGGGCCCTGGTGCAAATGTTCAGCTTGGGCCCTTCATCCCTGATTTGTGGCCAGGGGCAGGGAAGCACATAGCCTTCATTCTGCCTGAAGCAATGCCCCCCCCATGCCAAATTCTTGACCTAACCCCTTCCCTCCAGCCAGAGGTGTAACTTGACCAGCATGCACTTTCTATCATACCAGTGTCTTCTTATGTGGCACAATGGTCTTTGGGCCCCCTCAGGCTCCTAGGCCCGGTAGCGACTGCTACCTCTGCATCCCCTATAGCTACACCCCTGGTTGCTTCTAGCTGCACCTCATCTTAGGACTAAGTTAGGAGGACATCAGGTGCCCATTGGAAACAAAACTTTACAGAAAATTAACATTTATTCTTTGACTTCTGAGAAATAGCAGTTGATCCCAGGGTCTTCTAGCAGCGTGAATTGCTGCAGCACCAGGCAGGAAACATGACAGTATGATATAGGGTTATGAGAACAAACACTCTCAGAGCTTCAGTCATCTCTCATTCTGTTTGTATGAGAATATGAGACATGGTATATTCAGCATTAAAAGTAATCTTATGCATGGTAGTCATTAAATGAAAGCTGAATGGCTTCAGTAATTTTGCATGATATAACTAAATAGCATTGCATATACTACGGAGCCACAAAGTAGGAGGACACAGAAAAATATTTCTTAATATTTTTTTAATAACCACGGGACACATTGGCCATTTTCCCACATGCAACTATTTCTTTTTAGTACTTAACTCAGAATAGGCAGAATTGTACAGAATTTTTATCGCTGTTACCTAAATTTCAAGACTCAGTTTCTTCTTCAGTTACTGTCACTAAGGTATAAATTGATGAAAAATTGCATCCTTTGGCTTGTTCTTTTGAAGATAATATCATGGTAGCAAGCCAGCGGTAGATTAATATGTAACTAATCTCAATATCTGCCATTGTGTAGTAGAGGAGAACATGCAGAGAAAGTTCCATTGGGATATGATTCATGCAGCATCAAACAATCTCTTTCCATAGTACAGTTATAAACAGTGTCTTCAGACCTGTTGGAATTGCAGTAGAATGCTTCATAACAGTAGTAATCAAACACGATTTTTTATTCATGAACCACACTGCCGCTTGAAAATGGCATGATTTTGTCATCCATCTGCTCTTGGTAATTTTCTCTCTCTCTATCCATGTGCTCTGCTGATATTTATCCTGCCTGTAACTGGAAACGCTAACATAAAATTTATAACAATTTTAAGCAGAAGTGAATTTGGGGACAAAAAGAACAGTAGGTATAATTTATACTGCTCCTTTATGAATTAGTATTTGACACTATTTTAACATACTGGATATAAAGCATTTTATTAGGTTTGTGCTCTCTTTTCTGTTGGTTATCATTAATAGTACTAATCAGAGATGAGCGAATTGAAGTTGACAAAGTGGAATTCGATCCGAATTTCAGGAAAAATTTGATTTGCACCAAAGTCAAATTTCATCATGGTAACAAATCAAATTTTTCCTAAAATGGCTGCTGAACCTGTTAGGACATGGAGCAAAGAACTCTGGGAATAAGAAATCACCCACAATGCCATGCATGCAGCCAATCAGCAGCCAGCCACCCCTTGTGATGTCACAGCCCTATAAATAGCCTCAGGCATCTTGGATTAAGACATTTTCCAGTGTACTTAGTGCAGGGAGAGATTTGACAGGCACTAGGGACAGTGCTAGGAAAGATTGTATTGTGCTGGAAAAAAAATGAAGATTTTGAAGTTTAGGAAAGATTATTCATAGTGTAGGGAAAGGATAGGGAGGAATTATTCACACTATAAAAAGGAGAACAGGGTCCAATAGGGGAATGTAATCTGGGTAATAGGAGCAATTCTATTACGCCTTGCTGCACTAACTGGGGATCCAAATTGCTGTTATACTGCTGCTTTTAGGTTTTCACTAAATGATACATCAGTAATTTCAGCAAACCTTGCTTGTCATTGGGGTGGAAGTTCTGTGTGATGCAGCCATTTACGGGCTGTATTATTAGGAAATATGCGTACATCCTTTTAGCCGTTCTGCGGTGAATTTACATTTTTATTTTAAAAAATTGGGTGTATTAATAGGAAAATAAATATATATATTATTTGCCTTTCAGTGGTGAAGTTACATTGTACTACAGCCATTTACGAGGTGTATTAATAGGAAACAAACAAATGTCCTACTAGCCGTAATGCAATGAATTTACATTGTTATACTTTTTTTTGTGTGTATTAATAGTGAAAAAAATATGTCTTAATTGCGGTTCTGTGGTGAAGTTACATTGTACTACAGCCATTTACGAGGTGTATTAATAGAAAATATACATACATCCTATTAGCCATTCTGCAATGAATTTACATTGTTATACATTTTTTCTGGGGGTGCAATAATAGGAAAAAAATATCTCTTAATTGCCGTTCTGTGGTGAAGGTACATTGTACTACAGCCATTTACAGGGTGTATTAATAAGAAATATACATACGTCCTATTAGATGATCAGTGGTCAATTTACATTGTGATACTTTTTTTGGGTGTATTAATAGGAAAAAAATACATCTTAATTGCAATTCTGCAGTTTAATAGGTAAAAATAAAATACGTCTTAATTTCCGTTCAGCAGTGAAGTTACATTGTACTATAGCCATTTAAGGGGTGCATTAATAGGAAATATAAGAACATCCTATTAGCTGTTCTGCAATGAAGTTACATTATTATACATTTTTTGGGGGGTGTATTAGGGGGAAAAAAAGTATTATTTGCCATTCTGCAGTGAAGTTACGTACAGCCATTTTTGGGGTGTATTATTTTACTTTTAATTTAATAGTTTTATTTTACCGAAAATCAGACAGACAGGCCCTTCAAAGGGAATGGGCAGTGACCAAAATGTTTCTATTTTAGGCAGAAGTATGAGCAGAAAAAGGGGGTTGGCAGCAGGAATCATTACGAGAGGCCTGAGCTCCCAGTGTCATCTAGTGGTCGTGTCTTGATCATCAACGCAGCAGTGCTTGAATGTTTGACTCCGTCTTCGACTTTGTCGCAAATTACATCAGACAACCCCAGGCAAGAGCCGGTGGGTTCTGCTTAGTTGGCAAATCCAGGAAGAAGACCCTGTGCCCCCATCTGTCCTCAACTTGCCTTTGTCATTTTCTGTTCCCTAAGCAGGAGAATTATTATATGCCATAGGCTCGGCTCCACTTTTTAGCGAGCTACACCAACCAACAAGAATAAACTGAGATTAAACGGGTATATCATCAAAAATAAATCCTTTATTGAATTAATGACACATAAAAACGAGGAAGGCATCCGCCGAAACGCGCGTCGTTGTTACGTGGCTCTCCTGAGGTGTACATCCCCACATCTATGGGTATGTAGACATGCTATATTGTTGTGGACTTTTGAGGGATGTGCTCATTGGCTCTAGGTGCTCAGCTATACCCACTTGGGTTATCCACAGGTGGATGTTTACTGTGCACCTGAGCCAGTTTTGCATGTATTTGGAGGTTTAAGCTGTCACCACAGCTGCAATTGTGGTATCTGACCATTTGATATGGTGACTTCTTATGCACTTGCACTTTAACTTTGCATGTATTTGGAGGTTTAAGCTGTCACCATAGCTACAATTGTGGTATTTGACCATTGATATAGTGACTTCTTATGCACTTGCACTTTAACCTTCTGTTGGCTGTTATATGGTCCCACAACTTTGAACCATCAGACATCCATATGTCGCTGTGTTATCTGCAACCACTTTTTTGATCTACTCATCCTGATGCTCCTGCTCCTCTTCATCCTACTCCTTCTCAGTCTTTTCGTCAGCAATCGATCACAAAAGTGATTGCTAAGATCTGTACCGTTGTATGAGTGCACACAAGCTGAATGTGCTCTTGGCCAAGTTGCTGGTGCTGCAGTCCCTCCCTTTCAAAGTGGTGGACTCTGCACCTTTCAAAGAACTGATGGCTTGTGCTGAGCTGAAGTGGATAGTCCCAAGCCATCATTTCTCTACAAAAAAGGCGGTACCAGCCCTGTACACATATGTAGAACAGAAGGTGGGCCAGTCCTTGAGCCTGTCAGTGTCTGCCAAAGTGCACGGCAGAGCCGACGTGAGGAGCTGTAACTATGGTCAAGGACAATATATGTCCTTTACGGCCCACTGTGTAAATGTGGTTCCTCCCCAGCCACACCAGCAACTTGGCCAGGTGACGCCGCTTCTACCTCCACGTTCTCACGCCGTTGGTCCTGCGACAATGTCTGCCTCTGCCACCTCCACTGTGTCCTCATCCTTCACTGCAGGGACAAGTCACAGTGCTCCTGCAGCATACCACATGTGCAGGGCACAGCGGTGTGTCACGCTGTTCTGCAGCTAGTTTGCCTGGGCGAACGGAGTCACACAGGGGACGAACTGCTCCGCGTCCTTCATCAATAAATCGAATCCTGGCTTTCTACTCAACAACTCAAAATTGGAACTATGTGACCAAAAACATTAAGAACATGGTGTCCGCACTGCGCCAAGGAGGGCTGAGCCATGCGCCCTGCATGGCGCACTTGTTCAATCTGGTTGTAAAGTGGTTCCTGAAGTCTTCACCCCATCTATAAGACATCCTGAAAATGGCCAAGAAACTTTGCATGCACTTCAGCCACTCGTACACCTTGAGCTGCAAAGGTAGAACGGTGTCCCCCAACATAGGTTGATATGCTAATTTTCCACCCATTGGAATTCCACCCTCCATATGTTGGACCGATTATATGAACAGAGAAAGGCTATAAACGATTTAATGATGATACAGGCGGACAGAGGTACTCCCCTATGTAACTTTGATGTTAGTCAGGTGCAGCTCATGCGTGACACCTGGCGTTTGCTCTTTGAGGAGGCCACTTTATTTGTCAGTTGCCAGGACTATGGGATGAACAATGTCATTCCACTGATTCATGTCCTGGAACAGATGCTGCTAAATCTTGTTGGCCAGGGGACAGGAGACGTGGAGATTACATCTCACGGCCACATGAGCCCTGTGGGAGCTAAACTAAAGGAGGAGGACATTCGAGCAGAAGCAATGCGTAGAGAAATGGATGGTTTTTCTACACAGCTGAAAGAACAGGAGAAGCAGGAGCAGCCAAAGGAGCTACAGGAAGACGAGGCAGATGACCCAGACACACCATGGCAATAAGCAGTGGAGATGGAATCTCTGAGTCACTTGTGCAAATGGCCTGATGCATGCTCATCTCCTTGCGTAGGGACAGCCTTATTGTCATCATTCGGCAGAGTGATGACTACTTTTTTGGGGCTTTTTTTCCACCCGCTGAGAGGGAGGACAAACTGAACTACTATTGAGACATCCAATATAGTCAGTTGGTCGCTGTCTATGTGCTCCATCACCCATCATCACACAGGTCTGCATTCACGTTCCACTGCCATAGCTGCTGTGAGAGTGGAGGGGGGAAGGAGCAGTACCAGCTCAATCAGCAGCAACTTAAGTCTAGAGTCACTGATGAGCAGTTTTCTTCACCTGCCTAGTGAAGAAACTACTCACCAGCAGCAGCAGCTAGACATGGAGCAGAACCTGAATCAGCAGGCTGCGGCATACTTGGACTGCACCCTGCCACCCCACATTGAAGATCCCCTGAACTACTGGGCAGACAAACTTGATTTGTGGCCGCAACTGGCCGAGTTTGCCCTTGACAAGCTTTCCTACCCGGCCAGCAGTGTAGCCTCAGAGTGGGTGTTTAGTGCGGCGATGGCCATAGTTACCCCAAGGAGAACTCGTCTGTCCACCCAAAATGTGGAGAAACTGACCTTTGTGAAGATGAATCAGGTTAGGATTAGCCAGGATTGGGCCACTCTGTGGTCTCCTTGTGCTGCTGCCACCTCACCACTATGTCACTGGGCCACTCTATGGTCTCCTCGTGCTGCTGCCACCTCACCACTATGTCACTGGGCCACTGTGTGGTCTCCTCATGCTGCTGCCACCTCACCACTATGTCACTGGGCCACTCTGTGGTCTCCTCATGCTGCTGCCACCTCACCACTCTGGTCTCCTCATACTGCTGCCACCTCACCACTCTGTGGTCTCCTCATGCTGCTGATACTTCACCACTTTGTCACTAGGCCACTCCGTGGTCTCCTTATGCTGCTGTCACCTGACCACTCTGTGGTCTCCTCATGCTGCTGCCACCTCAACACTCTGTGGTCTTCTCATGTTGTTGCTACCTCACCACTCTGTGGTCTCTTCATGCTGCTGCCAACTCAAGACTTGGGAGTCACTGGGCAACTCTGTGGTTTCCTCTTGGGAAAAATTAGACACACAACGGATCCTGTCTATATAGAAGCTGTAAGACCTGTATGACATGGTCCCTATTTTGCATCAGAATTGGCTTATGATTTGGTAGCCAAAAACAGGAGTAGGTGCAAAACACAGAAGACATGCAAATATTCCATACACTTGTGATCTCTTTTTTGGATCCACTCGTGTTTTTTTTTGGCTTTAGCAATACTGATGAATTACTGACCAAATGCTGATTAAGTGAAGGCACATGTCAACAGACAGGATCCGTTTTTTGGTGGTTATTCCTCTCACAGATCAGAGAAAGGGCAAAATAATCAGTGACGTCAACACAAAGTTACTGCTGACACCCTCTCCACTCTGTCTGGGGGGGGGGGGGGCTCTACTTGTATAAGTGTTTAATAGTATAGGTTCTGTAGAAATCTATGTGGAATCAGCTGACGATGGTATAAAAGGAGTGCACTTTTTCGCGCTATAGTAGGATCTTGGGCCTCTGCACGGTTCTTTATGCCTGGATGTTGACTTGTAAGGCTGAGTTCACACTTGAGTTATTTGGTCAGTTTTGGCCCCATGCAATCAATAAAACAGAGTCCAGGTCCGCGCCTCACAGGAGATAAGTATGGAAACGCCTTGTAGAAGAAAAGCACAGTTAAATCATCTCCCACGCTGAAACGTCCCCACAGGCACACGCCACACTGCCGACCGAAACTTCATAGGACAGCGATGACCATTCAAAAGATCAGCAACATAGTGCAGTACCCGTGAATATGTCAAGCGTATATAGTCATCTGAAATATCACTGCCCGACCCGGGTTTCGCCTGGAGGCTTCGTCAGGGGCTCTACAAAGGTAAGTGCTTCTGTGTCAGGAATTAACTCTATCAAGTCCGGCACACCACCTTTTCAGGTCATTAACATAGGCAATGATCCCATATTATATCACAGTATCCCACACAGTAATGAAAATACATACATATATAAAACAGAATAATTCATAAATACATTCATAGTACATCACTTCTGTAAAAAAAATAAAAGCACATTCATAAAAATACAACACTTCTATAAAAACCTTAAGCTTTAAAATTTCATATAAAAGGAGTATAATAATCATACAAAGACATTCTCATGGTAATTCATAAAAATTGCAAACATAAATCACAAGCACAAGAGAAAAAAAAACAGGATATCTACTATAATAACAATCGCATAAAGATAAAAAATAGATATAATAAGGAGCCAGATAAAATCCCGAAAAATACTATCATAGAAAAGGCTACATTGCTGCCCTAATGTCCCACTCTATATTGAGCCCCTTGGGCTGGAGGCAATCAATGTCAAAAATCCATTGTGCCTCTTTTTTGTTAATCTGTTTGACTGGGTCGCCTCCTCGCCAAAATCTTGTCACTTTTTCCACCCCTAAAAATTTGAAACCTGTCGGATTCTTTTGGTGAACACTTTTAAAGAATCCGACAGGTCTCAAATTTTTAAGGGTGGAAAAAGTGACGAGATTCTGGAGAGAAAACCTGCAGCATAAAGGGACTTGTTCTATTGATATTCAACCTGCAGCAAGTATTATTCTGTGGGTTTTACCTGTATCTTTCAACCTTCGCAATGCAACAAAAGGTTAAAAGCAGTGAAGGTCCCATTGTGACTCCATTAGAAATGTCAGTGTAAAAAACTGCTTATTTTGCGGTAGCAGAATTCAGTCAGATTCACTTTAGATTTTCCATTGCAGAAATGCCCTAAGGGTTCATTTTGGCTTATTTTGTGCGTTTTTATTTTTCACTCTAACCTTACGCATAGACCACGCCTTGTCAATCACCATTCTGAGGGGGACTTGCAAAGCAGTGCCTATGGATCCCTTCCCACCTTCCTACACATTATATTCCAGTATTGTTACCAGTGGCAATCACCTGTGCAATATAGAGACCAACCTGTTACCAGTGGTAATCACGTGTTATGGCTTATATTACTAGTGTTAATGTGGAGTATACCGTCTTGTTCCCAGTGGTAATCATGTGTGGAGTATACAGACTGCCCTATTACCAGTGGTAATCACCTGTGAAGTATAGAGACTGTTGTGGTTCCAGTGGTAATCACCTATGAAGTATACTGTCCTGTTACCAGGGGTAATCACCTGTGGAGCATAAAGACTGTCCTGTTACCTGGGGTAATCCCCTGTGAAGTATACAGACTGTCCTGTTACCAGGGGTAATCCCCTGTGGAGTATAGAGACTGTCCTGTTACCAGTGGTAATCCCCTGTGGAGAAACACCACACCAATCATAAGAGGGAAGGGGCGGGGGACAGGGAATCGGGCCTGAGAACTACTCCCCATTTTTTTCTAATGCACTACGGACGAACTGAGCATTAATTAGGTTCACCCTGGCCCTGCTGTCGATAAACACCTCAATCCCCACAGTTTTTTTTACTCTAGCGCCACCTTAGCAGCCATGAGAAATCGGGTACTACCAGTTAAAGACAAATGCACATTTTTTGACTCTCCAGAAACACCCCTTGAAGAGTTAGATGGGAATTAAAAGGCCTTCTGTTTTCTTTTTGCCGTTAAATGCATGAACATACTCTGATAAAATATTCCTTTTGTCCACAGAAAAAACACACTCCCTTCCTATTACCAGTATGCTTAAAAGCGGATCCAGGAGTAGCTCCCCCTAATTTCATGGGTTCGTACCCAGACAATAACCCAGGAGTAGCTTCACCCAAAGTATCAGAGGAGGATGATACATCATGTGATAGTGCATCCTGAGAGTGGCGCCCTCTCAGGCTTCTATCCATGCGTAAAGCAAGAAACATAACAGCCTCCAGAGACACTGGGGTTTCATGAAAGGCCAAGGTGTCCTTCAGCCGCTCTGATAACCCTTGACAAAACTGGTTACGGAGGGCAGGATCATTACACTCCGTATCCGTACCCACCTCCTAAATTCAGAGCAATAAACCTCAGTGGAACAATCATCTTGGTGAAGGCCGCGCAGCTTGGTTTCGGCTAGAGAGGTCCGATCTGGATCATCATAGACAAGACCCAAAGCTTGAAAAATTCATCTACCGACCGGAGAGACTGTGATACGGTCGGCAGAGAAATAGCCCATGACTGCGCATCCCATGACTCACTGTTTCTCATCCCCAGATAAGTGTGGACATAGCCTAAAATACAGTTTGCACGCCTCCCTAAACAAAATTAAATTATCACGTCTTCCAGAGATCTGTCTGGGAGGGCAACTTTAGGTTCAAGACAGGCATGGTAACCACCACCACTAAGACAAGCAGCCTGTGGTCTGTGCATCTGCGAGACGGTCGTGCGAAGGTCAGCTACCTCCAAAGATAGCCCTTGCAGCTGACCTGCCAGTGCAGCTAAAGGATCCATGGCTGCACACAAACAAAAAATGATGGTTTTGGCAGTTTATAATGTCACGCTTCGGTGTGGAAGGGAAATAACCCACCAAGCATAAGATGGAAGGGGGGAACATGGAATTAGGCCTGAGAACTAGGGAAGAAGGATGCACACCTCCTAGTAAAACCCTAACCCAAATCCTGACTGACTACCAGTATGAACAGACCCCAAAGGTAGGTGTGATCATACACAAGAATACCTAGAGTCCTATCTAGCCCTATTGGACCCTGTTACTAATGGCAGGGACAAGACTACCTGTTCCTCCAAAAGGAAGGCCGAACAGGAGTCTACTTCAGGCCTAATACAAACAATAAGGAAATGCAACACACAGAACCCAAAAAAAATATACAAGGGAAAGGAAAGACCTAACTTCAAAGGTGCCATGGAAGCACCAGGAACTCTGCCAAGATCCACACACCAGCAATCCACAACTGAAACTGAAGCTATAAACCACACAGAACTGTGGGAGAAGCAACAATGAATAAGGAAGTTTAAGTGACCACATTATCAACACCTGAGGCAAGGGGTGTGGCCATTACCAGAAACAACACAGACACCTATTGATCCACAAGGAAAACCTGTCAGATCAAACCATGTGTTGCCAGTCTCACCGATCTCCAGCCACCTGTCGCGGGAACGTCCGTGACAATACTGTCCTGTTACCAGTGGTACTGACCTGTGGAGTATAATGTCCTGTTACCAGTGGTAATCACCTATGGAGTATACTGTCCTGTTACTAGTGATAATTAGCTGTGGAGTATAGAGACTGTCCTGTTACTAGTGATAATTACCTGTGGAGTATAGAGACTGTCCTGTTACTAGTGATAATAACCTGTGGAGCATAGTGTCCTGTTACCAGTGGTAATCACTTGTGGAGTATAGAGACTGTCCTGTTGCCAGGTGTGGATTTATTATGAAAATGTCACATTCTTTTTGTATTTGCCATGCCCTGGGCCCCACCTGTGCCATCCACAAGTGAGGCAGATGTCATTGGCCTGGTTGATTTTTTACACGCTTAGGCCTCATACACATGGCCGTTGTTTTGGTCCGCATTCGAGCCGCATATTTTGCCGCTTAGATGTGGACCCATTCACTTTAATGTGTCCGCAAAAGATGCGGACAACACTCCGTATGCTGTCTGCATCCGTTGCTCCGTTCCGTTGGCTGCAAAAAAAAATATAACATGTCCTATTCTTGACCGCAAAATATGGTTTGAGGACCCATTTAGGTCAATTGCATCTGCATTTTTTGCGGATCCGTTGCCACCTGTGTCCAAGGGCTTGAAGCTTTATTAAAAAATAAATAAATTATTGGACAGGAAGTTCAAAGGCAGTTTGCCAAAAGTTAGGATTTGTGAGGAGAGATTGTGTGCAACTTGCCAAAATAATTCCCTGCTGGGATGTTAAAAAACGTATAATCCTGGTCCAAGAACGGCCAGTGCTGTGGGACACAAGTAGCAGTGTGTACAACAACCACATTAAAAAGGACAGCTCATGGGAAGAAGTGGCAAGACTCTTGAGGCCTTCTAAATGGGACCGAGCCAACTACAGAGGTCGTGCGGATTTAGGTTAGTGCAATCAATGTTGTTTTGGGTCTTGGACCTGTGTTGTCCCTAATGATTGTCGTACTAGTAGCATGAGTTCATATTCTGTCCCTTTTATGGACAGCCTTAAATCTGGTGTGGGCTGTGCATGTTTTGTCATAAATTTTGTCTTCCAATTTCCTCATCACCCCAATGTTTTAATGTATGTCACAACCTTTGCTCCAGCACACAGTAGTAATGTCTGCACAGCCTGCGGCCTTTACGGTTTGGTACTCATGTGGCCCTGTTAGAATAGATCTGGTGACATCTGTCCCTTCCCATAAAATATTATTTATAAAAGGGATACCCCAAAGCTTTTCATACATTATGCAATTCTCTAACATTAGTATCCAGTGTTCCACATCAGTACCACCATGTACCGTCCCACATTGCCCTGTTGTGTATTTTATGTTGCGTTTGCTGATCATGTCAGTTTTGAAATGCTGCTGATACCCACACCTGCCTCGCCAGGTTGGACAGGACATTGTTTTGCTGGTGTGTAGTTTGGGCAGGTGAGTAGACAGTGTATAAACAACGAGCAGAGTAATCCCTGCTAGACGATGTAGAAACGCATTAGCTGTATATACAGAGCTGACTCACACTGGGCCATGCGTCTGCCATTTATTTATTGTAGCCTGCCCATGAACCTGTGTGACCAGTAGAATGTGGCCTGTTATTGAGAGATGCCCTACTGTACCATGTGCTGTCAATTATCCCCTTTTAGCATGCTTTGAAAGCTATATGGTTATTGTCCTCTTTTGATGTTACTTGTATTTAGTATTTTTTGGGTGGTTCGAAATTAAATTTATTTACTAATGTTTTATGTTTTCACAGTAAAGAAAACCAAAACTAGATGGAACAGTTGCCGCAACCAGACATGAGGAGAGAAATAGAAAAGCGGCACTCACCGGCATGGTTCAAATTCTTTATTCGTACAAAAAAAGTACAGAGCAGGGTGGGTGGCTGTTCCCCACGTCCAGGCCTGGTTTTGGGCTGGGGCTTAAAAAGCCCAGCCAGCAGCTCAGCTGGGTGTGGAATGAACCTCCAGGTGATAGTGGAGCTCTGTGTTTTGTGAGCTGAGGAGTTCTGCCATACTGCAAGGCTGAGAGCTGCATGAGAGCTGCCAGCTGGAAGTCAGGTGCCCTAAAGCCTGCCGTGGACTGCCAGGTGATGTGTTTTTGAGTTCTGTGGACTTTTTCTGTGTGAATTAACACGAGGATTCCTGCGGTGTGAATTAACACCAGGTCCCTGCCAAGTATTGTGGCTTTTCAAACTTTGGTTTTGCCTCTGTATTGCGTCCGCTTACCCTGCCTACGGGAGCGAAATATTTTTGGTTTGCACACGGTTGTATGTCCTTTATCAAACCGGCTAGATTCAAACCTTTGTCACGTTACGAAATGGAGGCTGTTATGAAGGCCTCGTGGATAGAGTTGAGCGAATACCCGGATGTTCGGGGTCGAGAAGTTCGGCCGAACTTCCCGAAAATGTTCGGGTTCGGGATCCGAACCCGATCCGAACTTCGTCCCGAACCCGAACCCCATTGAAGTCAATGGGGACCCAAACTTTTCTGCACTAAAAAGGCTGTAAAACAGCCCAGGAAAGGGCTAGAGGGCTGCAAAAGGCAGCAACATGTAGGTAAATCCCCTGCAAACAAATGTGGATAGGGAAATGAATTAAAATAAAAATTAAATAAATAAAAATTAACCAAAATCAATTGGAGAGAGGTCCCATAGCAGAGAATCTGGCTTCCCGTCACCCACCACTGCAACAGTCCATTCTCAGATATTTAGGCCCCGGAACCCAGGCAGAGGAGAGAGGTCCCGTAACAGAGAATCTGGCTTCATGTCAGCAGAGAATCAGTCTTCATATCATAGCAGAGAATCAGGCTTCACGTCACCCACCACTGTAAGAGTCCATTTTCATAAATTTAGGCCCAGCACCCAGGCAGAGGAGAGAGGTCCCGTAACAGACAATCTGGCTTCATGTCAGCAGAGAATCAGTCTTCATGTCATAGCAGAGAATCAGGCTTCACGTCACCCACCACTGTAAGAGTCCATTTTCATAAATTTAGGCCCAGCACCCAGGCAGAGGAGAGAGGTCCCGTAACAGAGGATCTGGCTTCATGTCAGCAGAGAATTAGTCTGCATGTCATAGCAGAGAATGAGGCTTCACGTCAGCCACCACTGCAACAGTCCATTGGCATATATTTAGGCCCAGCACCCAGGCAGAGGAGAGAGGTCCCGTAACAGACAATCTGGCTTCATGTCAGCAGAGAATTAGTCTGCATGTCATAGCAGAGAATGAGGCTTCACGTCAGCCACCACTGCAACAGTCCATTGGCATATATTTAGGCCCAGCACACAGGCAGAGGAGAGAGGTCCCGTAACAGACAATCTGGCTTCATGTCAGCAGAGAATTAGTCTGCATGTCATAGCAGAGAATGAGGCTTCACGTCAGCCACCACTGCAACAGTCCATTGGCATATATTTAGGCCCAGCACACAGGCAGAGGAGAGAGGTCCCGTAACAGACAATCTGGCTTCATGTCAGCAGAGAATTAGTCTGCATGTCATAGCAGAGAATGAGGCTTCACGTCAGCCACAACTGCAATAGTCCATTGGCATATATTTAGGCCCAGCACACAGGCAGAGGAGAGAGGTCCCGTAACAGACAATCTGGCTTCATGTCAGCAGAGAATTAGTCTGCATGTCATAGCAGAGAATGAGGCTTCACGTCAGCCACCACTGCAACAGTCTATTGGCATATATTTAGGCCCAGCACCCAGGCAGAGGAGAGAGGTCCCGTAACAGACAATCTGACTTCATGTCAGCAGAGAATTAGTCTGCATGTCATAGCAGAGAATCAGGCTTCACGTCAGCCACCACTGCAACAGTCCATTGGCATATATTTAGGCCCAGTACACAGGCAGAGGAGAGAGGTCCCGTAACAGAGAATCAGGCTTCACGTCAGCCACCACTGCAACAGTCCATTGTCAGATATTTAGGCCCAGCACTCAGGCAGAGGAGAGAGGTCCCGTAACAGACAATCTGGCTTCATTTCAGTAGAGAATCAGTCTGCATGTCATAGCAGAGAATCAGGCTTCACGTCACCCACCACTGCAACAGTCCATTTTCATAAGTTTAGGCCAAGCACCCAGGCAGAGGAGAGAGGTCCCGTAACAGACAATCTGGCTTCATGTCAGCAGAGAATTAGTCTGCATGTCATAGCAGAGAATGAGGCTTCACGTCAGCCACCACTGCAACAGTCCATTGGCATATATTTAGGCCCAGCACACAAGCAGAGGAGAGAGGTCCCGTAACAGACAATCTGGTTTCATGTCAGCAGAGAATTAGTCTGCATGTCATAGCAGAGAATGAGGCTTCACGTCAGCCACCACTGCAACAGTCCATTGGCATATATTTAGGCCCAGCACACAGGCAGAGGAGAGAGGTCCCGTAACAGACAATCTGGCTTCATGTCAGTAGATAATCAGTCTGCATGTCATAGCAGAGAATCAGGCTTCACGTCACCCACCACTGCAACAGTCCATTTTCATAAGTTTAGGCCAAGCACCCAGGCAGAGGAGAGAGGTCCCGTAACAGACAATCTGGCTTCATGTCAGCAGAGAATTAGTCTGCATGTCATAGCAGAGAATGAGGCTTCACGTCAGCCACCACTGCAACAGTCCATTGGCATATATTTAGGCCCAGCACACAGGCAGAGGAGAGAGGTCCCGTAACAGACAATCTGGCTTCATATCAGCAGAGAATTAGTCTGCATGTCATAGCAGAGAATGAGGCTTCACGTCAGCCACCACTGCAACAGTCCATTGGCATATATTTAGGCCCAGCACACAGGCAGAGGAGAGAGGTCCCGTAACAGACAATCTGGCTTCATTTCAGTAGAGAATCAGTCTGCATGTCATAGCAGAGAATCAGGCTTCACGTCACCCACCACTGCAACAGTCCATTTTCATAAGTTTAGGCCAAGCACCCAGGCAGAGGAGAGAGGTCCCGTAACAGAGAATCAGGCTTCACGTCAGCCACCACTGCAACAGTCCATTGTCAGATATTTAGGCCCAGCACCCAGGCAGAGGAGAGAGGTCCCGTAACAGACAATCTGGCTTCATTTCAGTAGAGAATCAGTCTGCATGTCATAGCAGAGAATCAGGCTTCACGTCACCCACCACTGCAACAGTCCATTTTCATAAGTTTAGGCCAAGCACCCAGGCAGAGGAGAGAGGTCCCGTAACAGACGATCTGGCTTCATGTCAGTAGAGAATCAGTCTGCATGTCATAGCAGAGAATCAGGCTTCACGTCACCCACCACTGCAACAGTCCATTTTCATAAGTTTAGGCCAAGCACCCAGGCAGAGGAGAGAGGTCCCGTAACAGACAATCTGGCTTCATGTCAGCAGAGAATTAGTCTGCATGTCATAGCAGAGAATGAGGCTTCACGTCAGCCACCACTGCAACAGTCCATTGGCATATATTTAGGCCCAGCACACAAGCAGAGGAGAGAGGTCCCGTAACAGACAATCTGGCTTCATGTCAGCAGAGAATTAGTCTGCATGTCATAGCAGAGAATGAGGCTTCACGTCAGCCACCACTGCAACAGTCCATTGGCATATATTTAGGCCCAGCACACAGGCAGAGGAGAGAGGTCCCGTAACAGACAATCTGGCTTCATGTCAGTAGAGAATCAGTCTGCATGTCATAGCAGAGAATCAGGCTTCACGTCACCCACCACTGCAACAGTCCATTTTCATAAGTTTAGGCCAAGCACCCAGGCAGAGGAGAGAGGTCCCGTAACAGACAATCTGGCTTCATGTCAGCAGAGAATTAGTCTGCATGTCATAGCAGAGAATGAGGCTTCACGTCAGCCACCACTGCAACAGTCCATTGGCATATATTTAGGCCCAGCACACAGGCAGAGGAGAGAGGTCCCGTAACAGACAATCTGGCTTCATGTCAGCAGAGAATTAGTCTGCACGTCATAGCAGAGAATGAGGCTTCACGTCAGCCACCACTGCAACAGTCCATTGGCATATATTTAGGCCCAGCACACAGGCAGAGGAGAGAGGTCCCGTAACAGACAATCTGGCTTCATTTCAGTAGAGAATCAGTCTGCATGTCATAGCAGAGAATCAGGCTTCACGTCACCCACCACTGCAACAGTCCATTTTCATAAGTTTAGGCCCAGCACCCAGGCAGAGGAGAGAGGTCCCGTAACAGGAATCTGGCTTCATGTCAGCAGAGAATCAGTCTTCATAGTCATAGCAGAGAATCAGGCTTCACGTCACCCACCACTGTAAGAGTCCATTTTCATAATTTAGGCCCAGCACCCAGGCAGAGGAGAGAGGTCCCGTAACAGACAATCTGGCTTCATGTCAGCAGAGAATCAGTCTTCATGTCATAGCAGAGAATCAGGCTTCACGTCACCCACCACTGTAAGAGTCCATTTTCATAAATTTAGGCCCAGCACCCAGGCAGAGGAGAGAGGTCCCGTAACAGAGGATCTGGCTTCATGTCAGCAGAGAATTAGTCTGCATGTCATAGCAGAGAATGAGGCTTCACGTCAGCCACCACTGCAACAGTCCATTGGCATATATTTAGGCCCAGCACCCAGGCAGAGGAGAGAGGTCCCGTAACAGACAATCTGGCTTCATGTCAGCAGAGAATTAGTCTGCATGTCATAGCAGAGAATGAGGCTTCACGTCAGCCACCACTGCAACAGTCCATTGGCATATATTTAGGCCCAGCACACAGGCAGAGGAGAGAGGTCCCGTAACAGACAATCTGGCTTCATGTCAGCAGAGAATTAGTCTGCATGTCATAGCAGAGAATGAGGCTTCACGTCAGCCACCACTGCAACAGTCCATTGGCATATATTTAGGCCCAGCACACAGGCAGAGGAGAGAGGTCCCGTAACAGACAATCTGGCTTCATGTCAGCAGAGAATTAGTCTGCATGTCATAGCAGAGAATGAGGCTTCACGTCAGCCACCACTGCAACAGTCCATTGGCATATATTTAGGCCCAGCACACAGGCAGAGGAGAGAGGTCCCGTAACAGACAATCTGGCTTCATGTCAGCAGAGAATTAGTCTGCATGTCATAGCAGAGAATGAGGCTTCACGTCAGCCACCACTGCAACAGTCCATTGGCATATATTTAGGCCCAGCACACAGGCAGAGGAGAGAGGTCCCGTAACAGACAATCTGGCTTCATTTCAGTAGAGAATCAGTCTGCATGTCATAGCAGAGAATCAGGCTTCACGTCACCCACCACTGCAACAGTCCATTTTCATAAGTTTAGGCCAAGCACCCAGGCAGAGGAGAGAGGTCCCGTAACAGAGAATCAGGCTTCACGTCAGCCACCACTGCAACAGTCCATTGTCAGATATTTAGGCCCAGCACCCAGGCAGAGGAGAGAGGTCCCGTAACAGACAATCTGGCTTCATTTCAGTAGAGAATCAGTCTGCATGTCATAGCAGAGAATCAGGCTTCACGTCACCCACCACTGCAACAGTCCATTTTCATAAGTTTAGGCCAAGCACCCAGGCAGAGGAGAGAGGTCCCGTAACAGACGATCTGGCTTCATGTCAGTAGAGAATCAGTCTGCATGTCATAGCAGAGAATCAGGCTTCACGTCACCCACCACTGCAACAGTCCATTTTCATAAGTTTAGGCCAAGCACCCAGGCAGAGGAGAGAGGTCCCGTAACAGACAATCTGGCTTCATGTCAGCAGAGAATTAGTCTGCATGTCATAGCAGAGAATGAGGCTTCACGTCAGCCACCACTGCAACAGTCCATTGGCATATATTTAGGCCCAGCACACAGGCAGAGGAGAGAGGTCCCGTAACAGACAATCTGGCTTCATGTCAGCAGAGAATTAGTCTGCATGTCATAGCAGAGAATGAGGCTTCACGTCAGCCACCACTGCAACAGTCCATTGGCATATATTTAGGCCCAGCACACAGGCAGAGGAGAGAGGTCCCGTAACAGACAATCTGGCTTCATGTCAGCAGAGAATCAGTCTGCATGTCATAGCAGAGAATCAGGCTTCACGTCACCCACCACTGCAACAGTCCATTTTCATAATTTAGGCCCAGCACCCAGGCAGAGGAGAGAGGTCCCGTAACAGACAATCTGGCTTCATGTCAGCAGAGAATTAGTCTGCATGTCATAGCAGAGAATGAGGCTTCACGTCAGCCACCACTGCAACAGTCCATTGGCATATATTTAGGCCCAGCACACAGGCAGAGGAGAGAGGTCCCGTAACAGACAATCTGGCTTCATGTCAGCAGAGAATTAGTCTGCATGTCATAGCAGAGAATGAGGCTTCACGTCAGCCACCACTGCAACAGTCCATTGGCGTATATTTAGGCCCAGCACACAGGCAGAGGAGAGAGGTCCCGTAACAGACAATCTGGCTTCATGTCAGCAGAGAATCAGTCTGCATGTCATAGCAGAGAATCAGGCTTCACGTCAGCCCACCACTGCAACAGTCCATTGTCATAATTTAGGCCCAGCACCCAGGCAGAGGAGAGAGGTCCCGTAACAGACAATCTGGCTTCATGTCAGCAGAGAATCAGTCTGCATGTCATAGCAGAGAATCAGGCTTCACGTCACCCACCACTGCAACAGTCCATTTTCATAAATTTAGGCCCAGCACCCAGGCAGAGGAGAGAGGTCCCGTAACAGACAATCTGGCTTCATGTCAGCAGAGAATCAGTCTGCATGTCATAGCAGAGAATCAGGCTTCACGTCACCCACCACTGCAACAGTCCATTGTCATAAATTTAGGCCCAGCACCCAGGCAGAGGAGAGAGGTCCCGTAACAGACAATCTGGCTTCATGTCAGCAGAGAATTAGTCTGCATGTCATAGCAGAGAATGAGGCTTCACGTCAGCCACCACTGCAACAGTCCATTGGCATATATTTAGGCCCAGCACCCAGGCAGAGGAGAGAGGTCCCGTAACAGACAATCTGGCTTCATGTCAGCAGAGAATTAGTCTGCATGTCATAGCAGAGAATGAGGCTTCACGTCAGCCACCACTGCAACAGTCCATTGGCATATATTTAGGCCCAGCACACAGGCAGAGGAGAGAGGTCCCGTAACAGACAATCTGGCTTCATGTCAGCAGAGAATTAGTCTGCATGTCATAGCAGAGAATGAGGCTTCACGTCAGCCACCACTGCAACAGTCCATTGGCATATATTTAGGCCCAGCACACAGGCAGAGGAGAGAGGTCCCGTAACAGACAATCTGGCTTCATGTCAGCAGAGAATTAGTCTGCATGTCATAGCAGAGAATGAGGCTTCACGTCAGCCACCACTGCAACAGTCCATTGGCATATATTTAGGCCCAGCACACAGGCAGAGGAGAGAGGTCCCGTAACAGACAATCTGGCTTCATGTCAGCAGAGAATTAGTCTGCATGTCATAGCAGAGAATGAGGCTTCACGTCAGCCACCACTGCAACAGTCCATTGGCATATATTTAGGCCCAGCACCCAGGCAGAGGAGAGAGGTCCCGTAACAGACAATCTGGCTTCATGTCAGCAGAGAATCAGTCTGCATGTCATAGCAGAGAATCAGGCTTCACGTCACCCACCACTGCAACAGTCCATTTTCATAATTTAGGCCCAGCACCCAGGCAGAGGAGAGAGGTCCCGTAACAGACAATCTGGCTTCATGTCAGCAGAGAATCAGTCTGCATGTCATAGCAGAGAATCAGGCTTCACGTCAGCCCACCACTGCAACAGTCCATTGTCATATATTTAGGCCCAGCACCCAGGCAGAGGAGAGAGGTCCCGTAACAGACAATCTGGCTTCATGTCAGCAGAGAATTAGTCTGCATGTCATAGCAGAGAATGAGGCTTCACGTCAGCCACCACTGCAACAGTCCATTGGCATATATTTAGGCCCAGCACACAGGCAGAGGAGAGAGGTCCCGTAACAGACAATCTGGCTTCATGTCAGCAGAGAATTAGTCTGCATGTCATAGCAGAGAATGAGGCTTCACGTCAGCCACCACTGCAACAGTCCATTGGCATATATTTAGGCCCAGCACACAGGCAGAGGAGAGAGGTCCCGTAACAGACAATCTGGCTTCATGTCAGCAGAGAATCAGTCTGCATGTCATAGCAGAGAATCAGGCTTCACGTCAGCCCACCACTGCAACAGTCCATTGTCATAATTTAGGCCCAGCACCCAGGCAGAGGAGAGAGGTCCCGTAACAGACAATCTGGCTTCATGTCAGCAGAGAATTAGTCTGCATGTCATAGCAGAGAATCAGGCTTCACGTCACCCACCACTGCAACAGTCCATTTGCATATATTTAGGCCCAGCACCCAGGCAGAGGAGAGAGGTCCCGTAACAGACAATCTGGCTTCATGTCAGCAGAGAATCAGTCTGCATGTCATAGCAGAGAATCAGGCTTCACGTCACCCACCACTGCAACAGTCCATTGTCATAATTTAGGCCCAGCACCCAGGCAGAGGAGAGAGGTCCCGTAACAGACAATCTGGCTTCATGTCAGCAGAGAATTAGTCTGCATGTCATAGCAGAGAATGAGGCTTCACGTCAGCCACCACTGCAACAGTCCATTGGCATATATTTAGGCCCAGCACCCAGGCAGAGGAGAGAGGTCCCGTAACAGACAATCTGGCTTCATGTCAGCAGAGAATTAGTCTGCATGTCATAGCAGAGAATGAGGCTTCACGTCAGCCACCACTGCAACAGTCCATTGGCATATATTTAGGCCCAGCACACAGGCAGAGGAGAGAGGTCCCGTAACAGACAATCTGGCTTCATGTCAGCAGAGAATCAGTCTGCATGTCATAGCAGAGAATCAGGCTTCACGTCAGCCACCACTGCAACAGTCCATTGTCATATATTTAGGCCCAGCACCCAGGCAGAGGAGAGAGGTCCCGTAACAGACAATCTGGCTTCATGTCAGCAGAGAATTAGTCTGCATGTCATAGCAGAGAATCAGGCTTCACGTCAGCCACCACTGCAACAGTCCATTGGCATATATTTAGGCCCAGCACCCAGGCAGAGGAGAGAGGTCCCGTAACAGACAATCTGGCTTCATGTCAGCAGAGAATCAGTCTGCATGTCATAGCAGAGAATCAGGCTTCACGTCACCCACCACTGCAACAGTCCATTGTCATAATTTAGGCCCAGCACCCAGGCAGAGGAGAGAGGTCCCGTAACAGACAATCTGGCTTCATGTCAGCAGAGAATTAGTCTGCATGTCATAGCAGAGAATGAGGCTTCACGTCAGCCACCACTGCAACAGTCCATTGGCATATATTTAGGCCCAGCACACAGGCAGAGGAGAGAGGTCCCGTAACAGACAATCTGGCTTCATGTCAGCAGAGAATCAGTCTGCATGTCATAGCAGAGAATCAGGCTTCACGTCACCCACCACTGCAACAGTCCATTGTCATAATTTAGGCCCAGCACCCAGGCAGAGGAGAGAGGTCCCGTAACAGACAATCTGGCTTCATGTCAGCAGAGAATTAGTCTGCATGTCATAGCAGAGAATGAGGCTTCACGTCAGCCACCACTGCAACAGTCCATTGGCATATATTTAGGCCCAGCACACAGGCAGAGGAGAGAGGTCCCGTAACAGACAATCTGGCTTCATGTCAGCAGAGAATTAGTCTGCATGTCATAGCAGAGAATGAGGCTTCACGTCAGCCACCACTGCAACAGTCCATTGGCATATATTTAGGCCCAGCACCCAGGCAGAGGAGAGAGGTCCCGTAACAGACAATCTGGCTTCATGTCAGCAGAGAATCAGTCTGCATGTCATAGCAGAGAATCAGGCTTCACGTCACCCACCACTGCAACAGTCCATTTTCATAATTTAGGCCCAGCACCCAGGCAGAGGAGAGAGGTCCCGTAACAGACAATCTGGCTTCATGTCAGCAGAGAATCAGTCTGCATGTCATAGCAGAGAATCAGGCTTCACGTCACCCACCACTGCAACAGTCCATTGTCATAATTTAGGCCCAGCACCCAGGCAGAGGAGAGAGGTCCCGTAACAGACAATCTGGCTTCATGTCAGCAGAGAATTAGTCTGCATGTCATAGCAGAGAATGAGGCTTCACGTCAGCCACCACTGCAACAGTCCATTGGCATATATTTAGGCCCAGCACACAGGCAGAGGAGAGAGGTCCCGTAACAGACAATCTGGCTTCATGTCAGCAGAGAATTAGTCTGCATGTCATAGCAGAGAATGAGGCTTCACGTCAGCCACCACTGCAACAGTCCATTGGCATATATTTAGGCCCAGCACACAGGCAGAGGAGAGAGGTCCCGTAACAGACAATCTGGCTTCATGTCAGCAGAGAATTAGTCTGCATGTCATAGCAGAGAATGAGGCTTCACGTCAGCCACCACTGCAACAGTCCATTGGCATATATTTAGGCCCAGCACACAGGCAGAGGAGAGAGGTCCCGTAACAGACAATCTGGCTTCATGTCAGCAGAGAATCAGTCTGCATGTCATAGCAGAGAATCAGGCTTCACGTCACCCACCACTGCAACAGTCCATTGGCATATATTTAGGCCCAGCACCCAGGCAGAGGAGAGAGGTCCCGTAACAGACAATCTGGCTTCATGTCAGCAGAGAATTCAGTCTGCATGTCATAGCAGAGAATGAGGCTTCACGTCAGCCCACCACTGCAACAGTCCATTGGCATATATTTAGGCCCAGCACCCAGGCAGAGGAGAGAGGTCCCGTAACAGACAATCTGGCTTCATGTCAGCAGAGAATCAGTCTGCATGTCATAGCAGAGAATCAGGCTTCACGTCACCCACCACTGTAAGAGTCCATTTTCATAAATTTAGGCCCAGCACCCAGGCAGAGGAGAGAGGTCCCGTAACAGAGGATCTGGCTTCATGTCAGCAGAGAATCAGTCTGCATGTCATAGCAGAGAATCAGGCTTCACGTCACCCAACATTGGAACAGTCCATTGGCATATATTTAGGCCCCGGCACCCAGACAGAGGAGAGGTTCATTCAACTTTGGGTAGCCTCGCAATATAATGGTAAAATGAAAATAAAAATAGGATTGAATGAGGAAGTGCCCTGGAGTCCAATAATATATGGTTAAGGGGAGGTAGTTAATGTCTAATCTGGACAAGGGACGGACAGATCCTGTGGGATCCATGCCTGGTTCATTTTTATGAACGTCAGCTTGTCCACATTGGCTGTAGACAGGCGGCTGCGTTTGTCTGTAATGACGCCCCCTGCCGTGCTGAATACACGTTCAGACAAAACGCTGGCCGCCGGGCAGGCCAGCACCTCCAAGGCATAAAAGGCTAGCTCTGGCCACGTGGACAATTTAGAGACCCAGAAGTTGAATGGGGCCGAACCATCAGTCAGTACGTGGAGGGGTGTGCACATGTACTGTTCCACCATGTTAGTGAAATGTTGCCTCCTGCTAACACGTTGCGTATCAGGTGGTGGTGCAGTTAGCTGTGGCGTGTTGACAAAAGTTTTCCACATCTCTGCCATGCTAACCCTGCCCTCAGAGGAGCTGGCATTGACACAGCTGCCTTGGCGACCTCTTGCTCCTCCTCTGCCTTGGCCTTGGGCTTCCACTTGTTCCCCTGTGACATTTGGGAATGCTCTCAGTAGCGCGTCTACCAACGTGCGCTTGTACTCGCGCATCTTCCTATCACGCTCCAGTGCAGGAAGTAAGGTGGGCACATTGTCTTTGTAGCGTGGATCCAGCAGGGTGGCAACCCAGTAGTCCGCACAGGTTAAAATGTGGGCAACTCTGCTGTCGTTGCGCAGGCACTGCAGCATGTAGTCGCTCATGTGTGCCAGGCTGCCCAGGGGTAAGGACAAGCTGTCCTCTGTGGGAGGCGTATCGTCATCGTCCTGCCTTTCCCCCCAGCCACGCACCAGTGATGGACCCGAGCTGCGTTGGGTGCCACCCCGCTGTGACCATGCTTCATCCTCATCCTCCTCCACCTCCTCCTCATCCTCGTCCTCCTCGTCCTCCAGTAGTGGGCCCTGGCTGGCCACATTTGTACCTGGCCTCTGCTGTTGCCAAAAACCTCCCTCTGAGTCACTTCGAAGAGACTGGCCTGAAAGTGCTAAAAATGACCCCTCTTCCTCCTCCTCCTCCTCCTCCTCCTGGGCCACCTCCTCTTCCATCATCGCCCTAAGTGTTTTCTCAAGGAGACATAGAAGTGGTATTGTAACGCTGATAACGGCGTCATCGCCACTGGCCATGTTGGTGGAGTACTCGAAACAGCGCAACAGGGCACACAGGTCTCGCATGGAGGCCCAGTCATTGGTGGTGAAGTGGTGCTGTTCTGTAGTGCGACTGACCCGTGCGTGCTGCAGCTGAAACTCCACTATGGCCTGCTGCTGCTCGCACAGTCTGTCCAGCATGTGCAAGGTGGAGTTCCACCTGGTGGGCACGTCGCATATGAGGCGGTGAGCGGGAAGGCCGAAGTTACGCTGTAGCGCAGACAGGCGAGCAGCAGCAGGATGTGAACGCCGGAAGCGCGAACAGACGGCCCGCACTTTATGCAGCAGCTCTGACATGTCGGGGTAGTTGTGTATGAACTTCTGCACCACCAAATTCAGCACATGCGCCAAGCAAGGGATGTGCGTCAAATTGGCTAGTCCCAGAGCTGCAACGAGATTTCGCCCATTATCACACACCACCAGGCCGGGCTTGAGGCTCACCGGCAGCAACCACTCGTCGGTCTGTTGTTCTATACCCCGCCACAACTCCTGTGCGGTGTGGGGCCTGTCCCCCAAACATATGAGTTTCAGAATGGCCTGCTGACGTTTACCCCGGGCTGTGCTGAAGTTGGTGGTGAAGGTGTGTGGCTGACTGGATGAGCAGGTGGAAGAAGAGGAGGAGGAAGCCGAGAAGGAGGAGGTGGCAACAGGAGGCAAAGAATGTTGCCCTGCGATCCTTGGCGGCGGAAGGACGTGCGCCAAACAGCTCTCCGCCTGGGGCCCAGCTGCCACTACATTTACCCAGTGTGCAGTTAGGGAGATATAGCGTCCCTGGCCGTGCTTACTGGTCCACGTATCTGTGGTTAGGTGGACCTTGCTACAGATGGCGTTGCGCAGTGCACACTTGATTTTATCGGATACTTGGTTGTGCAGGGAAGGCACGGCTCTCTTGGAGAAGTAGTGGCGGCTGGGAACAACATACTGTGGGACAGCAAGCGACATGAGCTGTTTGAAGCTGTCTGTGTCCACCAGCCTAAATGACAGCATTTCATAGGCCAGTAGTTTAGAAATGCTGGCATTCAGGGCCAGGGATCGAGGGTGGCTAGGTGGGAATTTACGCTTTCTCTCAAATGTTTGTGAGATGGAGAGCTGAACGCTGCCGTGTGACATGGTTGAGACGCTTGGTGACGGAGGTGGTGGTGGTGGTGTTGGTGGTACATCCCCTGTTTGCTGGGCGGCAGGTGCCAACGTTCCTCCAGAGGCGGAGGAAGAGGCCGAGGCGGCAGCAGCAGAAGAGGCCGAGGCGGCAGCAGCAGAAGAGGTAGCAGGGGGAGCCTGAGTGACTTCCTTGGTTTTAAGGTGTTTACTCCACTGCAGTTCATGCTTTGCATGCAGGTGCCTGGTCATGCAGGTTGTGCTCAGGTTCAGAACGTTAATGCCTCGCTTCAGGCTCTGATGGCACAGCGTGCAAACCACTCGGGTCTTGTCGTCAGCACATTGTTTGAAGAAGTGCCATGCCAGGGAACTCCTTGAAGCTGCCTTTGGGGTGCTCGGTCCCAGATGGCGGCGGTCAGTAGCAGGCGGAGTCTCTTGGCGGCGGGTGTTCTGCTTTTGCCCACTGCTCCCTCTTTTGCTACGCTGTTGGCTCGGTCTCACCACTGCCTCTTCCTCCGAACTGTGAAAGTCAGTGGCACGACCTTCATTCCATGTGGGGTCTAGGACCTCATCGTCCCCTGCATCGTCTTCCACCCAGTCTTGATCCCTGACCTCCTGTTCAGTCTGCACACTGCAGAAAGACGCAGCAGTTGGCACCTGTGTTTCGTCATCATCAGAGACATGCTGAGGTGGTATTCCCATGTCCTCATCATCAGGAAACATAAGTGGTTGTGCGTCAGTGCATTCTATGTCTTTCACCGCTGGGGAAGGGCTAGGTGGATGCCCTTGGGAAACCCTGCCAGCGGAGTCTTCAAACAGCATAAGAGACTGCTGCATAACTTGAGGCTGAGACAGTTTCCCTGGTATGCATGGGGGTGATGTGACAGACTGATGGGGTTGGTTTTCAGGCGCCATCTGTGCGCTTTCTGCAGAAGACTGGGTGGGAGATAATGTGAACGTGCTGGATCCACTGTCGGCCACCCAATTGACTAATGCCTGTACCTGCTCAGGCCTTACCATCCTTAGAACGGCATTGGGCCCCACCATATATCGCTGTAAATTCTGGCGGCTACTGGGACCTGAGGTAGTTGGTACACTAGGACGTGTGGATGTGGCAGAACGGCCACGTCCTCTCCCAGCACCAGAGGGTCCACTAACACCACCACGACCATGTCCACGTCCGCGTCCCTTACTAGATGTTTTCCTCATTGTTATGGTTCACCACAACAACAAAATATTATTTGGCCCAATGTATTGTATTCAAATTCAGCGGGATATAAATTTGAGGCCTAGTATTTAGGCGCTGGGTGACCGGTATGGATTTAGTGACAGAATTAGACTTGGAAATGCACAGTAGCGTGTGTGTGAAGTTATTCTGAATGACCCTATGTGCACCTTGAATATTATATACCCTTTTAGGGATAGATTTCAAATAGCTCTGATACAGCAGAAACCACTAAATTATGAAATTGCTAAATTGGGAATTGTATTTCAACCCAGAACAAAAAATGTGCTTTGACGGACACTAAATAACTTTCCCAGCCACAACAGGACAGCGGTAACGAGAGATTTAGCGGGATATAAATTTGAGGCCTAGTATTTAGGCGCTGGGTGACCGGTATGGATTTAGTGACAGAATTGGACTTGGAAATGCACAGTAGCGTGTGTGTGTGAAGTTATTCTGAATGACCCTATGTGCACCTTGAATATTATATACCCTTTTAGGGATAGATTTCAAATAGCTCTGATATAGCAGAAACCACTAAATTATGAAATTGCTAAATTGGGAATTGTATTTCAACCCAGAACAAAAAATGTGCTTTGACGGACACTAAATAACTTTCCCAGCCACAACAGGACAGCGGTAACGAGAGATTTAGCGGGATATAAATTTGAGGCCTAGTATTTAGGCGCTGGGTGACCGGTATGGATTTAGTGACAGAATTAGACTGGGATATGGCCAAAAAATAACCACACTATTGCTGGTTAAATGCACTTGGTGACGGGCGCAGCTTGCCCCTGATGTAGTATATGGCCAAAAAATGAACAGACTATTGCTGGTTAAATGCACTTGGTGTCACAGCTTGACCAACCACACTACTGACGGTTAAATGCACTTGGTGACGGGCGCAGCTTGCCCCTGATGTAGTATATGGCCAAAAAATGAACAGACTATTGCTGGTTAAATGCACTTGGTGTCACAGCTTGACCAACCACACTACTGAGGGTTAAATGCACTTGGTGACGGGCGCAGCTTGCCCCTGATTTAGTATATGGCCAAAAAATAAACAGACTATTGCTGGTTAAATGCACTTGGTGTCACAGCTTGACCAACCACACTACTGAGGGTTAAATGCACTTGGTGACAGGCGCAGCTTGCCCCTGATGTAGTATATGGCCAAAAAATAAACAGACTATTGCTGGTTAAATGCACTTGGTGTGACAGCTTCACCCTGATGTAGGCTTTAGCCAAAAAACAACCACACCATTGAGGGTTAAATGCACTTGGTGACAGGCGCAGCTTGCCCCTGATGTAGTATATGGCCAAAAAATAAACAGACTATTGCTGGTTAAATGCACTTGGTGTGACAGCTTCATTTTGATGTAGGCTTTAGCCAAAAAACAACCACACCATTGAGGGTTAAATGCACTTGGTCGCAGCTTGTGCTGGCGCACCACAAGACACAAAATGGCCGCCGATCACCCCAGAAAAATGTGACTGACAAACGGTCTGGGCAGCCTAAAAACAGTGAGCAATTGAGTATCAGCAGCTCAATGATCCACAGCTGCAGATCGATCAATAATCAAGTACTTTGGAGGAGTTAATCTGCCTAATCTCGCCCTACTGTCGCAGCCGCAACCTCTCCCTACGCTAATCAGAGCAGAGTGACGGGCGGCGCTATGTGACTCCAGCTTAAATAGAGGCTGGGTCACATGGTGCTCTGGCCAATCACAGCCATGCCAATAGTAGGCATGGCTGTGATGGCCTCTTGGGGCAAGTAGTATGACGCTTGTTGATTGGCTGCTTTGCAGCCTTTCAAAAAGCGCCAAGAAAGCGTCACAAAAGAGCCAAGAAAGCGACGAACACCGAACCCGAACCCGGACTTTTACGAAAAGTTCGAGTTCGCTCATCCCTACTCGTGGAGGCTAACCTGCAGCAAAGCGAGGCTAATTAGCAGCAGCATGAAGAGGGAATTGGCTAATTGTTCGGTCCCTTCAACTCTTACTTTACCTGCCTCTTTTCTCCCTTCCCATAAATAACCACACAACACTACTGCTTGGATTTAATCGGCCACAGCAGCCGTTTATTAAATAAATACATAACATAATTAACATAAATTAACATAAATTAACCAATGACGAGGGAGGTTCTAGAAGCCCCAATAGCCTCATAAACACCGGGAAAAACCCTGCGACTCCATCTTGCCCCCAGCCGTTGAACCCAGCTCGGAGGCAGCAACTGATGGACGCCTAGTTCGTTAATCCCAGCTCCTCCATGAGAGTCCAGCCCCTCCCGCGGGGCCCTCCCATCCTCAGATACCACCATCTTTTTCCACTTCAAGGACCTCCCCCGCCTCCTCGACTGCCGCGACAACCACATAACATACAACCCTGCCCCCCCCCCCCCACATTTAATATCATTATCTATTAATTCTTTTTTTTTTTTTGTACAACCCCCTCAACTAGGGTCGGGCGGGTGGGCGTTCGCTTCCCCTGGCCGAATGCCTCTAACACCGCCTCCCCCTCGCTCTGCCTCATAGCCCCTCCCCCGTTCGCATGGCGACACGCGCCAATACCTAACCCCTCCTCCGATCCTTAACACCTTACCTCCCTGTCCCCTCACACCCAACCCTCTTCATGAGCAGCCTCCCCCTAACGCTCCTCTCCGTGTCCGGCCTAACTTGAAGAGGGAATTGGCTAATTGTTCGGTCCCTTCAACTCTTACTTTACCTGCCTCTTTTCTCCCTTCCCATAAATAACCACACAACACTACTGCTTGGATTTAATCGGCCACAGCAGCCGTTTATTAAATAAATACATAACATAATTAACATAAATTAACATAAATTAACCAATGACGAGGGAGGTCCTAGAAGCCCCAATAGCCTCATAAACACCGGGGAAAACCCTGCGACTCCATCTTGCCCCCAGCCGTTGAACCCAGCTCGGAGGCAGCAACTGATGGACGCCTAGTTCGTTAATCCCAGCTCCTCCATGAGAGTCCAGCCCCTCCCGCGGGGCCCTCCCATCCTCAGATACCACCATCTTTTGCCACTTCAAGGACCTTCCCCGCCTCCAAGAACGCGCAGATTGACTTCCTCAAACCTGCGCATCCCTCCACATCTGCAACGCTATTTCCACTCCATTCTGTATCCCCAACGACCACAAATCCGTCCCCACCGCGTTCAGATGCACCCCATCCATTCTCCAAAATGCACCAACTCCCTTCTCCAACTCCTCATGCCGCACCGCCACAGCCCCATTCCTTGCCATAAATCGGCCCACCGCCCTATTCACCTTAATCTGGGCCTTATTAATGCTCTCCACGGACCGTGCCTCCCTCCACGACTTACGCGGCACAATGTCCGACCAAACCGTAACCACCCCAGGGAACAACGCCCAGATCCTCAACAAGTCAAATTTCACATCCCGTATCAATTCCCGAAATGGGCGCCTCCCCAAGTCATTTCCCCCAACATGGAGCACCAACACATTCGGGGCCCGATGAAACCTCTGTACCTCCCGCAACACCCCCCCCCCCCCCAAAGCATCCCTCTAACCCCTAACCACCTCACCGTAGCAACCTCAGCACTCAACCCCTGCTGCCGACCTCCATGCCATTCGGCCTCACATCCGCCCTAAGCGCCCCCCCAAAAAACGTAGGAATGTCCTAAAATCCACACCAAAGCCGCCGGCAAACCTGCAAACAAACAAAAACACAATTAACACAAACCCATACCCACTGCACCCCAACTACAAAAAACCCAGCCTAACATAAGACCTAAATCGCACTGACTCCCAACGCCCGATCCTCATAATGACCTCATCACTGACCCCCAATCTGGCCGCCTCAGTCGCAGCGCCAATCCTAAATGAGTGTCCGGAATACTCTGTCTCCCGAACCCCCAATGCCCTCAAACATTTCCGAAAAACAGCCACGAATTGAAATCTGGACAAAAAAAGAACCATCCTCATGGCGGAAAAACGGCAATGAATCCCGCACAACACCCAAACGATAACTCCCCACACACCTAACCGGGCACATGCCACACCCCGGAACAGGAAACAACGTAAACCGCTGCCCTCTGCCTTCCTGGTCAGTCTTCGACCTACGAATCCGAACCACAACCTGGTCCTTGCCCCACTCCACATCCTCGCTCGCCAACCCCCCCGCCCGGTTGACACTACCGCTCACCAATTCCCCCAACCTGAAAGCCCCAAAAAACGCTAAAGCAAACGCCACCTTAAACAACCCCAACTCCCATCCAGAACTACAGACCACGCTCAGCTTCTCGCCCAACTGCATTAACAAATCAAAAGACACCGGCCTCCTCCAATCAGCCACTTTACCCGCCCCCCTACGCCAACCTCTTAAAACCTGTCGCACTAAGAACCCCTTTGTCAAATCCACCACTCCCCGCAGCCTGAAACCAAACGCCACCCCTGCAACAAAACGATTCACCCTAGACACCGACCAACCCTCACTTTTCAAATGCCCCAACAACATCACCATCTTAACACACCCATCCTCCCCACCAGCTCCCCAGCCACCGATCCACTCCTCCCAGATGTCCCACGCCTTACCATACTCCCTCCACGTACCCGGGCTCAGCAAATCCCTAAGCAACCCCATCACCTCTCCTCCAAGATCCCCCACAGCCATGACGGACACTCCAGACCCTCCAACTCCGCTTCTGGCGCTAGAAGCCGGAACCGCTCCCACTGTGAACGAGAAAGAGAATCCGCCACAGAATTAGACACACCAGCGACATGCTCCGCCACCAACCACACATTTAATGACAAGAACCGCAATACCAAAAACTGCAAAAGCCGCACCACTGGAGGAGAAGATGCAGACAAACTGTTGATAGCCTGAACTACCCCCAAGTTATCGCAATGAAAACGCACCTTCTTATTTTCAAACTGTCCCCCCACAACACAACCACCATGACAATGGGAAACAACTCTAACAAAGCAACATTCTTCACCCAACCCCGCACCACCCAAGACTCCGGCCACCCGCCCGCACACCATTGCCCCTGACAATACGCGCCAAAACCAACTCCCCCGGCCGCATCTGTATACAACTCAAAATCCGCTGTGTCACAAACCTCCCCCATAACCAATGTCCGCCCATTATATTGCCCCAAAAACTCTGCCCAAACCCTCAAATCCCCTTTTAACTCCTTCCGCAACCTAACAAAATGATAAGGCGCAGACACACCAGCTGTAGCAGCAGCCAACCTCCTACAGAAAATCCTACCCATCGGCATAATCTGACATGCAAAATTAAGCTTCCCCAACAACGACTGTAAATCCCTCAACCTAATCTTATCCCGCACAATGGCCCTATCAATTTCCTGCCGTAAATCCCGTAACTTGTCCTCCGGAAGCCTACACTCCATCCGCTCCGTGTCTATCACAATCCCCAGGAAGCATAATTCCGTCACCGGACCCACCGTCTTCTCCCCCGCTAACGGCACCCCAAAACGCGCAAAAACCGACTGCACCGTGTGCAACAACAAAGAACACACCCGAGAATTCGCAGGCCCCAGACACAAAAAATCGTCTAAGTAATGAATAACCGAAGAACAACCCGAAATCTCCCTCACTACCCACTCCAAAAAGAGCTAAACGTCTCGAAGTACGCACACGAGAGAGAACACCCCATTGGTAAACACCTATCCACAAAATACTCCCCCTCCCAACAACAACCCAACAAACCCATGCTCTCCACATGAATCGGAAGCAGCCGAAAAGCCGCCTCAACATCAACTTTTGCCAACAACGCCCCCCGCCCACACCGTCGCACCCACTTCACAGCCGCATCAAATGACGTATACACCACCAAACAAAGTTCGGGATCTATACCATCATTGACCGACGCCCCTTTTGGGTAAGACAAATGATGGATGAGCCGAAACTTGTTCGGCTCCTTTTTCGGCACCACCCCGAGCGGAGACACTGTAAGGTCCGGAATCGGTGGCGCCCTGAAAGGGCCCGCCATCCGCCCCAACTCAACCTCCTTCCTTAACTTCTCCGTCACCACCACTGCATGATCAAGCGCAGACCTAAGATTTTTATGAACCATAGGCCCCACCGAAGGAATGCAAAAACCAAACCGAAACCCATCCCCCAACAACCTGGCCGCCGCCCGATCCGGGTACCTATCTAGGAACTCCTGCATCTCTTCCACCCGCACCGGCGTCCGACCCCTTTCCAACGCCATCACCGCCCCTCTGTCTACCCCCCTTAAAGCACCGACTAGCTCCATGGGCCCCCCCACACCCTGTGCATTCGTGCTTGAACTTGCACTTAGCACCGAATCTGCAGCTCCCCTCATTAAAGAGGAAACACAACCCTTTTGCCGATGCCGCTGCCAATGCTCCCGGAGACGACCCCCCCGGGCTCCCCCCGAAAGGACTGCCCCACCCTAGGCGGTGCCGTCACCTTCAACCACAATCCAATGTCCTTGTGGTCCCACCGGATATCTGACCTAACCGCCTTACGCTGCTGAAACTGCTCGTCATAGCGAAGCCACCCCACCCCGCCATACACCCGATACGCCTCGCCTATAGCATCCTGGTAGCAGAACAACGCCGAACAACATTCCGGGGACCGTTCCCCAATCACACTTGCCAATATGGCAAATGCCTGCAGCCAATTAGCAAATGTGCGGGGAATCAACCTATGCCGCCGCTTCTCCTCCTCCTCCTTTTTCCCCTCATCCTTCTTACCCCTATCCAATTTAAACTTTCCAACGGGAGCAGTGAAAATATCTCCACATACTCCCCTTTCCAGATTTTTTTCCTTAACTTCCTGCTTCAAATAGGCCCCCAACGGACCCTCAAAGCACACATACACTTCCCCACGTGCCCGATCATCCAACCTCTGCACCAACCCTTTACCTAAATCCCCCATGGCCACCCCCCCCAGCACCCCCCGCCGGGAAGCCCTGCGCTAACAAGGGACCCCAAGTAATCTCACCAGGCACCACGGGCGCTGTGACGGACTCTCCTTCGGCGCTGCTCCTGGACGTCGACGGTACCTCCTCCCGGACGACTGGCACGGCCCTCTGGATAACGCTGGCAGGCCTCTGGCACGCTGACACGGCTCCCCCTCCGTCTGGAACTTCGCTGGGCCTGCACAGCACTTCTCCCACACACTGTGCAGCCCGAACCACCTGGAACTCCTCACACAGCCGAGTAGACCGCCCGCTGGGACCTGGACTGGGCCGGTCCACCGTTCCTGGTCCTGCATCCCCACGAATAGCAGCAGAGAGCGGGGGAAGGGGCGTCCCGCTCTGCTCCGGGCCCCGCCGTGTGGTGGGAATCCTCCCGCGACGAGAGGGCCCTGCAGAAGACTGGGCAGACCCTCTCCGCCGCGGAGGGTCCCTTGAGGGGCTCCCTACTCGGCGCCGGACCCTGGGGGTGCTTTCTAGGCTAAGGCGCGCCGGTGGGACACCCCGCCGTGGCCGGACCGCCCGTACATTGGGGGTAGCTGCAGGAGCAGGAGCCATAACACACGCACCAACCTTCTCCTGCAACCAGCCAGGCCCCCGCACCTCCGCCTCCCTGCACAGCCGCTCCAGCATCTCCTCCACAGACCACGCCGGCGCCGCCATGCTCCTCCGTTCGACCCCTGGCCGAATGCCTCTAACACCGCCTCCCCCTCGCTCTGCCTCATAGCCCCTCCCCCGTTCGCATGGCGACACGCGCCATTACCTAACCCCTCCTCCGATCCTTAACACCTTACCTCCCTGTCCCCTCACACCCAACCCTCTTCATGAGCGGCCTCCCCCTAACGCTCCGCTCCGTGTCCGGCCTAACTGGAGACCAACTAGTTGCTACTACAACACATAATGGCTTTGCAGACAGCAGGAGCAACCCCAAGTTGCCTGGAAAGCAGTCCGTACAGCGATCCCTAAAATGACACCCGCAGACAACGTTGAAACCTACCTGGCGATGTATGAGAAGGTGGCCACCATGGAAAAGCTGCCCCAAGACCAGTAGGCTGAGGTCGTTGCTCCTTTTCCCAGCAGGTGTTTTTCGATTTGCTGGACGATCAAATGGCCGAATACCAAAAGGTAAAGGGGAGATTTTGGAAAGAATGTTGGTGAATGTGCTGGTCCGGGCACAGCGGGTGCATCAGTGGGGGTTCAACCTGGCGGAGCCCATGAGACCCCAGTATTATGACCTGTTGCAAAAGTGGCTACAACCGGACGTGCTGAGCCACACTGCTATGTTGGACCGTTTGTTAGCAGACAGGTTCTGGAGTGCCACCCCCTCTCCAGCAATGGATTGGCCAGGTCTCTCCAGGTAATGCGCTGGAGATAGTCGACCTGGTGGAGCGCTAGGAGGCTACCCGGAACTTACAGGGGGGTTCTGCTGGGAGCAAAGCAGTCAAATCCTGTAACTCTCCACCCCGGAACCCAGCAACCGGTGCCCACCAAACCCTCACGGGATGTAACCCCTGTGGACCCAGCTCCAATAATCTACTGGCGGTGTTGGGAGCCTGGCCATGTTTGAGTGGACTGTCCATGTCAGGGGGAACCCATGGACATGAACTATGATTACCGCCATCATTATATGCCAGGAAACTGTGTGCAGTGTGTGCTCTGGAGTCTCTGAACCACCTGTGCCAGGTTGAGGTGGGAGACACTCCAGCAGAGGCTCTGTTAAACTCAGGAAGTCTGGTGAACCTGGTAAGGACTTCCCTGGTACGCTCCGCTGAGTACACCGGCCGTAAGGTCGCAGTCATGTGTATACATGGGGACTTAAAAGACTATCCTACTGCTATGGTGTCTCTGTCTACGGTTTCCGGCAGGTGGATCCACAAGGTGGCTGTCGCAACGAATCTACATTATGAACTTATAGTAAGGAGAGACTTCCCGGGTTTCACAGCACTGTGGCCTGTTCCGAGAGTGACTGATACGCATGAGACAGATGTAACCCTAGCAGAGGGGAGACCAGAACCATTGGAACTTGAGTCCGAAGGGCCAGCATTAGGGGTGACTGCCACTTTGATGGAAGAGGAAGTCACAACCCCGCTGAGTGTAACGGTGGGAGACATGGAAGACTTGCTGCCGGGGCCTGAGCTGGCAGACCTCAATGTCTCCGGGGATAATTTTGGTACCACGCAACACCGGGTTCCAACCTTATCCCAAACCTGGGAAAATGTACTAATAATAGATGGTGAGCCACAACAACCAGGGGCAGAGTCGGTGTACCCACGTTTTGTGGTTCATCAGGATATGTTGTATTGGGTAAATCAGCTGCGAGGTGAATCCATTGAACAGTTGGCTTATCGCAAACTCCTGTTAGAGTTAGCCCACCAGCATGTTCTCGGGGGTCATCTAGGAATGCAGAAAACACAGGACTGGATACTACAACTGTTTTACTGGCCCAGTGTGTTTAAAAAGGTGGATGAGTTCTATAAGTCTTGCCCGACCTGCCAGGCAACTAGCCCCCAGCACCTTTTTTGCAGTCCCTTGGTACCCCTCCCTATCATCGAGGTACCGTTTGGTAGGTCCTGTACTGAAGTCCGCTAGGGGACCCCAACACATTTTCATTGTCCTTGATTACGCTACTCAGTACCCGGAGGCAGTGCCACTGCGACATACATCGGCAAAACTTATAGCTAAATAGCTAATGGAGATGTTCTCACGAGTGGAGCTACCTAAGGAGGTCCTGACTGACTGGGGGACCCCTTTTATGTCCAAGGTCATGAGGGAACTCTGCAAGTTGCTGCGTATTATTAAACAGTTACGGACGTCCTTATACCATCCACAAACGGACGGACTGGTTGAAAGGTTTAACAAAACTCTAAAAATGATGTTAAAAAGGGTGGTGACCAAAGATGGAAATGATTGGGACCTTCTTCTGCCCTATCTTATGTTCGCAGTGCGAGAGGTGCCCCAGGCCTCTACTGGGTTCTTGCCCTTCAAATTGCTATATGGCAGACATCTTCGTGGCTTGTTGGATGACCCACTCCACATAAAAGCGATGTTGAATATGTTATCAAGATGCAACAGCGGATAGAGACTGTTTTGCCTTTTGTCAGTGAACATATGGAGGCCGCTCAGCGAGCCTAGAGTCGGATCCATAGTCAGCAGGCTCGGGTTCAGAACTTTAACCCAAGTAATCGGGTTTTGGTTCTGGTGCCGACCGTGGACAGTAAGTTTCTAGCCAGATGGCAGGGGCCCTACGAGGTACGTGAAAAAATTGGAGAGGTAAAATACAAGGTACACCAGCCAGGGAGGTGAAAGCCGGAGCAGGTTTACCATGTTAATTTACTAAAACCTTGGAAGGATAGGGAAGCCTGTATGGAAGACAGCCCGCGGCCGGGCTTTCTTAGACAAGAGATTCCGGCTCCTATGTCTGATGCAAGGGAAGTGGTTGCCACAATAAAAATTGCTGACAGCCTCTCCTCTAAACAGGCTCAGGAAACCAGGGAGTTCATTAGTCGGAACACGGATGTGTTCTCAGACCTCCCTGGATGCACTTCCATAATCCAACATGACATTGTCACTGAACATCAGGCAAAAATCCAGTTAAAGCCATACCGAGTACCTGAGGCTCAGCGAAAAGCAATCTTGGAGAAAGTCCAGCTCATGTTGGGGCTGAACGTCATTGAGGAGTATAAAAGTGAGTGGGCCAGTCCTATAGTTTTAATTCCCAAGCCAGACGGGACGTTACGATTTTGTAACTATTTTCGGAAATTAAATGAAATATCAAAGTTCAATGCATATCCAATGCCTCGGGTAGATGAACTAATTGAGAAATTAGGCCAAGCCAGGTATTTTTCTGTTTTGGACCTCACCAAAGGGTATTGGCAGGTACCCCTGACGGAGGCTGCCAAAGAGAAAACTGCCTTCATTACACCGAAGGGGCTGTACCAGTATAAGGTGTTACCCTTTGGCCTGCATGGCGCCCCCCCCCCCCCCCCACTTTCCAATGTCTAATGGATATCGTACTTCGTTCACAACGGCGGTACGCCTCGGCTTAGCTTGACGATATTATCATTCACAGTACCGACTGGGAAAGTCACCTACCCAAAGTACAGGCTGTAGTGGACTCCCTTCTAAAGGCGGGACTAACAGATAACCCAAAGAAATGTGCGATAGGGTTAGAGGAGACTAAATACCTTGGGTATGTCATTGTGCGCAGTCATCAAACCCCAAGTAAGCAAAATAGAGCAAAATGCGGTATTGGCCCCGACCTGCCACCTCTAGACAAGTTAAGTCGTTCTTGGGAATGGTGGGCTATTACATAAGGTTTGTCCCCCATTTTGCCACTTTAGCGGCTCCTTTCACAGGGCTCTTAAAGGGACAGAAATCCGTGATAGCCCGCTGTAATAACCAGGCGGAAGAGGATTTCTCCGATTTGAAGTCAGCCCAGTGTGGGTCCCCTGTTTTGGTGACACCCGACTTCAAGAGGGAATTTGTGGTACAGACTGATGCCTCTGAAGTAGGCCTCGGTGCGGTACTGTCTCAGGAAGTCAACGGAGAGGAGCATCCCGTTGTCTTCCTCAGCTGTAAGCTCACTCCAGCGTAGACCCGGTACAGTATAGTGAAGAGAGAGTTCCTGGCCATCAAGTGATTACTCGGGTCTCTCCGCTATTATTTGTTGGGGAGGAAGTTCTGTCTGGTGACCGATCACTCCCCTCTCAAGTGTATGAGCCAGGCCAAAGAGAGGAATGCTCGGGTCACCAGGTGGTTCTTGTCTCTGCAAAACTTTAAGTTCACAGTAGAACACAGGGCAGGCCGGTTACAGGAAAATGTGGATGCCCTGACCCGAGTATACTGTCGTGTGTTCGCCCCCTCAGGGTTGAACAAAGGGGGGAGGTATGTAGGAAGGCACAGGGGTCTGTCTTTGACGGAAGGTACGTGTCACCGAGGTTTCTGGCCTCGGTGAGATAAGAGCCGGTAATTTTGTGTGTCAGCAGCAGCTAGTGCTCGCTGACACTGTTTACTTAGTGTGGCTGTAAAGCCAATCCGGGCCGGTTCTTATTGGGAGCAGCCAAATAGCAGGGTGGGTAGCTGTTCCCCACGTCCAGGCCAGGTTTTGGGCTGGGGTTTAACGCTGGGTTCAGACCTGAGCGTTCTGAAAGGAGCGCTCTATATGCGCGATTGTACCGGCATTTGCAATCGCGCATACAGAGACAAGTGATTGCCCATTGTCGCGCGTTCCCGAAAGTCTATGTATGGAAACGTGCGACAAGACGCCCCAAAGAAGCTCATGTACTTCTTGGGGCGTCGGGCGTTTTGCAGCGCGATCGTACGCGCTATAAAACTCCCAGGTGAGAACCATGAAGATAGGGAAGCATTGGTCTCTCCTTGTTGAGCGTTTTACAGCGCGTAGGAACGCGCTGTAAAACGCTCAGGTGTGAACCCAGCCTAAAGCCTGCTGTGGACTGCCAGGTGACTTTTACTGTGTGAATTAACATGAGGATTCCTGCGGTGTGAATTAACACCAGGGCCCTGCCAAGTATTGTGTTTCTTTTCTGCCTTTTTGTGTGTTTAAACACTGACTTTTGCTTTTCAAACCGTGGTTTTGCCTCTGTAGTGTGTCCGCTTACCCTGCCTACCAGAATAAATCCCTACAATTTTATATATATATATTTATGTCGTAAACTGAGTCTGCCTTGTGAGATCTAATAATATGTAACCTTTATTAATCTCTTTAAAATAAGTGAGACCGGGTCTTGGTTTGGCAGAAAAAATATGGTATCGGCATTGATTCTACCCAAATTGACATATGTCATGCAGGTTCTGCCTATCAAGATACCGAAATCCTTCTTTAATAGATTTAACAAGGCAGTGCGTCATTTTATTTGGAAGGGGCGCAGACCGAGGATTGCATTAGACACTCTCACCAAACCAAAGGAGCTGGGTGGGATTAATCTCCCAGATCCTGAAATATACATGAAAGCCATACATCTAGCCAGAGTAGTAGATTGGATTAGGGCTCCCCCCCATAAATTTTGGGTTCAGATGGAAAATTGCTTTCTCCCTTCCACTCCCAGAGCTGTTCTGCTTGCTGGGAAAGCCTTTCCCCCATCTTCTCAAATCCAAAACCCTATGATAAGATGCTCACTGGCAGTTTGGGAATGGTTCTCCTCTAGTGGTAGAATGCTTTCCACTCCTTCCCCGCTTCTGACTTTGGGAGATGTCATTGATTTAGCACCCTTTGATTTGAAAGAGACTTGTAGCCCTGTGGTTAGGCAGTCTAACTTACCCGTATCAGATATTCTAAAAGAGCACGATACCTTTCCCCCCCTTCCTCTCCTTTTTACCAATTTGAAAGACTCTATGTCTCTTTCATTTGTACACAAATATATACTAACTGAAATGGCTTCTGCGGAGAGCCTTCCTAAGGTGACGCCTTTGTTCCCATGGTTTGAAGGGCTAATTGGATCTAAACAAGCGCCTATTAGATTAATTTCATTCATATACAAAAAGATCAAATCACCGGTGACTGACATTACACCAGCTATAGTGAGAGTTTGGGAAAAAGATCTCAATCGATCCCTAACCCCCATTGAAATCAAGACTATGTTTTCTGCTCCACATAAAATTTCAAGGTGCGTGCGTGTTCAGGAAAATGGGTACAAGATTATGATGAGGTGGTATAAAACTCCAGAGAATATTGCAAAATACTTTTCTGGAGTTTCCGACTCCTGTTGGAGATGCAAAACCTCTAAGGGCACTTTCTATCACATATGGTGGGAATGCCCAATTATTCAATCATGGTGGCATTCCATAATAACTAAGTGTAATAGGATTTGTGGTACCTCTTTAGTGTGTTCTCCTGAACTGACTCTCCTAGGCCTGGGGCTGGAAAAGATACACAAGAGGGTCAGGTCCTTATTGCTTATATTACTAGCTGCATCTAGAATTTTAGTTGCTGCCGCCTGGCTTTCTACAGAGGCCCCAGATGAGGCTAAATGGACACAAAAGGTAGACCAACTGTATAGATTAGAGGAACTTTCTCATTGGGAAACCCGTACTAGAAGCACCTTCCTGGACGTGTGGGTTCCTTGGAAGACGTTTAGGGGCCTTCCTTGACTTTTCCTTAACTTTTACTAGCTTCCTTTTTTATTTATATTTTTTCCTAGCTTTCTTTTCTCATTATTATCATTTTACCCTTTCTCTACTGTGTAGGGCATATAATTGACCTAGTGCCATACCTTGTTGCTGCACCTAATGAGCTATAGTATATATTTATGTCTCACCTGATTTATACCATTTGTTTGGTTGATGTTTTCTCCACTCCCCCTTCCCTATTTATGTTAATTTATGGCATTGCTTACTGATTTGCTGTGTTAGGATGTGCTGGTATGATGTAATACCATATATCTGTACTTTTGTACTATTCTACTGGCGCTATTTTTCCACCAATGTCATGTATCTTATGTTATTATTTGAAAAAAATAAAAATTGTTAATTTAAAAAAAAATAAAAAAAAAAAAATAAGTGAGACCGTGTTACTAAAATTCTTACACACGCACTTTGATGCGTATAGCTCTTTGATAGGAGAAGGGTGTTTGTATGGTCTTTTGTCCTAGTGAGGGCTTTGGCGGTTTTGCGGTGGGGGTTGCTTCTTTGGCGAGATCTGCAGATGATGCTCAGTATTTACTATACAGCTAAGCCTACTTGTCTCTGACCCTAACTCTAGTCTTGAGTGGGGAGATAGGCTAACTGGCTGTAGTCGGAGCACTCGCCCTGAAAAGAGTGACCCCCAGGCACTGGAACCTCGGGCCTGACCTAAATATCCCTTCTTCTAACAACTGCCTGCAAGTACTATCCAACACATTTCACCATAATACAATGGCTCATCAGGGAACTATCTGTGCAGTGGCAAAGCTTCTTAATACAAATGGCAATGGAAGATTGCTAAAGGATTCTATCTCCTTTTATACTTCTAGCACCGCCCACTTAGGTGCCGTTCACCAATCCTTGGGAGGCAGAGGAGGGCCAACAGGCTGTACTGAACCATCCTGGCCCGCCCCGCCTTCTGGTAGTGACGCACTTCAAAGGGCGGACTTGTTTCCATGGGGATCTTGCGATGTTTCCCCAGAAGAAAGCCTTGCCGCTCACTTTCTGTTTATGCCAGAGCTGTCAGTACACTGACCGCGCTGATGACGATCAAACTCTTTTAGCAATTCATAACAGTTTCTATTAGTGTTCTTTGCGATCTATATTTTGGTAAGATGAACCCTGCTTTTGTTACTGATAATACAATCGTCTGCATCCGTTATGAGTGGATCCGGTTGTATTATCTTTAACATATCCAAAACATTTTCAATTGTGTCAGAATGTGTCAGAGAAAACGGATCTGTCTCCATTGACTTGCATTGTGTGTCATGACGGATGCGGTTTGCTCTCCAGTATGAGAACGGAACGGAATGCATTTTGGAGCGCTCCGTTCTGTTCAGTTACGTTTTGTTCCCATTCACAATGAATGGGGACAAAACTGAATCTTTTTTCCCGACATTGTGACCCTATGACGGATCTCAATACCGGAAAATATTAACGCTAGTGTGAAAGTACCTTTGATTAGCCCTATTTCAGGTGCAGATTGCGGCACAATATCAATTTGCGCTGCAATCTGCGACTTCTCCCTGCTCCCGCCAGGTCTCAAATTGTGGGCGTGGTGTGGATTGGGAAGGGGACTGGCCGGCAGACCTGTCTCATTTACCATTTTCTACACCTTTTTTAGGCGTAGAAAAAGGTCTAAATGTAAGACAGCTTGTAAGAAGCCTTAAATTTAAAACTGGCGGAGGATTATGAATTGGATTTAGAACTGCCAAAGTTATGAAGAGGCCAGTGTCTCTTTATATTTTTTGGCAGATCCACCGCCAGCTTAGGGCTTTATTAAGATCAACGTCTAAAACGCTGGTCTTAATAAATATGCCCCTTTGTCTTTCAACCTTCCATCTTGGTAACAGGAAATATAATAATGCTTCCCTGCAGTATGATGCAGAGTCTAATAGGACTTTTAGAACAAAGGCCATCAATATACCTATGCTGCCATATGCCAATTTATAGAGATCAAAGGTTTGCCCTGTCATTATATCAAATTAGTTTTAGAGAGAAATTCTTATTTATTTTTTTGTCATTTGCAAGCCTAGAAAAGAGTTTTTTTTTTTCCTTTGCTTACATAGTATACCACCACCTGGTGTTCAAAGTGCATAGCAATATGCATATCCATGTACTGAGCTGACTGCTGCTGGTCACACATGCTCAGTCACCATCTCACAGCCAAGTTTCTGCATACAGGGAGTGCAGAATTATTTTGACCACATCATCCTCTTTATGCATGTTGTCTTACTCCAAGCTGTATAGGCTCGAAAGCCTACTACCAATTAAGCATATTAGGTGATGTGCATCTCTGTAATGAGAAGGGGTGTGGTCTAATGACATCAACATCCTATATCAGGTGTGCATAATTATTAGGCAACTTCCTTTCCTTTGGCAAAATGGGTCAAAAGAAGGACTTAACAGGCTCAGAAAAGTCAAAAATAGTGAGATATCTTGCAGAGGGATGCAGCACTCTTAAAATTGCAAAGCTTCTGAAGCGTGATCATCAAACAATCAAGCGTTCCATTCAAAATAGCCAACAGGGTCGCAAGAAGCGTGTGGAAAAACCAAGGCGCAAAATAACTGCCCATGAACTGAGAAAAGTCAAGCGTGCAGCTGCCAAGATGCCACTTGCCACCAGTTTGGCCATATTTCAGAGCTGCAACATCACTGGAGTGCCCAAAAGCACAAGGTGTGCAATACTCAGAGATATGGCCAAGGTAAGAAAGGCTGAAAGACGACCACCACTGAACAAGACACACAAGCTGAAACGTCAAGACTGGGCCAAGAAATATCTCAAGACTGATTTTTCTAAGGTTTTATGGACTGATGAAATGAGAGTGAGTCTTGATGGGCCAGATGGATGGGCCCGTGGCTGGATTGGTAAAGGGCAGAGAGCTCCAGTCCGACTCAGACGCCAGCAAGGTGGAGGTGGAGTACTGGTTTGGGCTGGTATCATCAAAGATGAGCTTGTGGGGCCTTTTCGGGGTTGAGGATGGAGTCAAGATCAACTCCCAGTCCTACTGCCAGTTTCTGGAAGACACCTTCTTCAAGCAGTGGTACAGGAAGAAGTCTGCATCCTTCAAGAAAAACATGATTTTCATGCAGGACAATGCTCCATCACACGCGTCCAAGTACTCCACAGTGTGGCTGGCAAGAAAGGGTATAAAAGAAGAAAAACTAATGACATGGCCTCCTTGTTCACCTGATCTGAACGCCATTGAGAACCTGTGGTCCATCATCAAATGTGAGATTTACAAGGAGGGAAAACAGTACACCTCTCTGAACAGTGTCTGGGAGGCTGTGGTTGCTGCTGCACGCAATGTTGATGGTGAACAGATCAAAACACTGACAGAATCCATGGATGGCAGGCTTTTGAGTGTCCTTGCAAAGAAAGGTGGCTATATTGGTCACTGATTTGTTTTTGTTTTGTTTTTGAATGTCAGAAATGTATATTTGTGAATGTTGAATGTTATATTGGTTTCACTGGTAAAAATAAATAATTGAAATGGGTATATATTTGTTTTTTGTTAAGTTGCCTAATAATTATGCACAGTAATAGTCACCTGCACACACAGATATCCCCCTAAAATAGCTAAAACTAAAAACAAACTAAAAATTACTTCCAAAAATATTCAGCTTTGATATTAATGAGTTTTTTGGGTTCATTGAGAACATGGTTGTTGTTCAATAATAAAATTAATCCTCAAAAATACAATTTGCCTAATAATTCTGCACTCCCTGTAGTGATCCTCTGTTTACCTATAGAAATATAGTAGCATTCTGCCTGCTTGTCAGGGAAGGAGCAAAGCCCTTTGCAGTAGCATATTAGTATAGCTGAGAATACTCCTTCTTCAGGGGAAGTAAGAAGTGACCTTATTGTCAGTTGCGAGACGGGGAAGGAGACAGATTCTGTTAAGATCCTGCTCCCAGTAGCACAAAATTGCAGCAATATCAAAGGAAACATTACGTAGTGGAACATGAAATAGTTACCGCAGAAGAAAAGTTATATAATAATTAGTGATGAGCGAGCACTAAAGTATTCGGGTGTTCAGCCCGAACACATTGCTATATTCGTGTGCTTGGCCGAGCACCCAAGTATAATGGAAGTCAATGGGAGACAACCCATATTCCTAATATTCTAAAAACGAAAATATAGCAATATAGCGAATATTATGTAATAATTATGTAGTAAGTCAGTGATAATATTTGACACTGTAAAAGCTGGGTAATAACTCAGTGTAGATTGCAAGTTATTACCCAGTTTTCCCAGTGTTAGATATCATCCTAGTGTAGATCGTGAATATTCTAATTGCAAATTTTCCATGCAAAAGGCTACACTAATAAGCTTGTCATAAGACTCAGTCTAATATTCTTGTCAGAAGACTATGAAACCAATAGAGGGCACTATTAAGTTATGAACAGCGCCCTCTATTGGTTTCATAGTCTTCTGACAAGAATATTTGTCTCGTCATAAGACTGTGAAACCAAAAGAGGGCGCTAGTCGTAACTTTTCATAGTCTTATGACAGCTGAAAAACAAGGCACATACTGCTCATTTGCATGTCTTTCCCATAAGTCCATGTTTATGCAAATATGTTTTTATATGACAAAACTGTATAGAAAGGTTATTGAATATTATGTTAGGACAATCGGAAAACTTTTTGTTGCCCTAATGATATTGATCTAGGTGTGCAGGTTCACCCAAGCCATCCAACAGATGCAAAATAACTTTGAGGTTTATTGGTTCTCAGTCAGATGAGAGCTGGTTTGGAACATCTCATAGCGCACAAGGCTGCCATTGTAAGGTATGCTGGCTGTTATCTGTCTCATGGATAGATAAATGGCTTGTACATACCTGGCTTTTGGCATATAGCCTTTGTGTGGTTGTCTATTGTAAGTCGTACATAATAGAAGTCTAAGATGCATCTGGCTATTCTCTTAATGCTGTTGCCAAACCTTTTTAATGGGGATTCCATCAATTTCTAACCTTTTTTTATGAACTAGACACCCTTTTCTCTACTGCGCAGGGGGGCCTGGGGTTCTCCCATTGTTTTTTCATTGTATTACATTTTATTGGAGCACCCAAATTATTCAGCCGAGCAATCGGATCTGCCGAGCATAGCTATGCTCGAGCCCAACAGCAGTTCGGCCGAGCATGCTCGCTCATTACTCCAATAATAATTCCATAGGAGGATTAACAGATGTAGAATAATACAAACATAGAAAACAAATAATGACTTACACTCTGTAAGGAACAGTGAGCAGTAAGGCTAGAATAAATTAGTGTCCAGCAGATGTCATATGAAAAATAACTGCAGCCGGTAAAACAGGTTTTCCCTAGTAAACATGGTTATCCAGTAATAAAATGGAATTCAGTGGTTAAAATGACACATGGATTGTTCTCCCACATCAGTAGTCTTCCATGTCTAAATTATTGTGCTTGACCTGCAGTAATGTTTTTTGTTGTTGAATATAGAAAATAACCACTCAGATCCAAGCTTCGGAAACACTACATGGTAGGTGTGAAAGTACATAATGTTTCTGAATATGATAGTTACCAAACAGATGACATAGCACTGAAGAAATCAATGAAAAATCCAACTCTAACAACAGAGAATACTTTATTTGCAGTGCGGTAAAAACTTTCAACTCACAAATGCAATGATTAGTCTACGCGTTTCAGACCCTCATATTTCGGTCCTTAATCATGACAGTGATGACATAGTACTGGTACTAGTCTAACAGATACATGGAGAAGAAAGGAATGCGCATCATAGCAGCAGCATCAAAACCAAGACCATACTCAGTATTCGTACTGGAAATCTAGTCTATTTGTGGTGAACAAAGGCTAGTATTGGCTTAACAGGAATCCAACTAGTTTGTATGATGTACAGATTTCAGGAACTGTTCTTTAGGATGTCAACAATCACTGCAATGGATATACAGTAATTGAAATATTTAATTTGTGAATATATCCTTTGATCATTATTTTCTAAATAATTCACATTTATATTTCTGGTACCTACAGTATATGAATGAGGATTCTCCAGAAAGCTAAATTTTAAATTCTGACAGTTAACTAAAAGCAGTGCAGTGTGGGAGTTCAGATGATCACTGGCATAGCTGGAGGGGCAGATGAGACATGTGCCGCAGGTGCTGCTAGTCCATATAGAAGCACTGAAGTAAAGCATTAGCAAAAAAAAAAAAGAGCTATACATGATGATCCTCAGTAATTAGTGCCAGGCATCAACTGATACAGGTTAAATGGCCATATAGAGTATATTTGACCTCCTTTAGACTGTACTGAATGCATAGGCTCCGCCAGCCCACCTGTACCAGATGTAATGCTTCCAGGGGCTCATTCTTGCACACAATACTGGCTTGCCATGTACAGTGATACTGGTTAGCCAATAATGAGTTTATAAACAGCAAACTGGGAGTTCTTGGAGTTTGCTGAACTACAGTAAGGCTAGTTTACAACCTGCAGCATGTATTCTGGCAGTCTGATCTCTGGATCTGGCACTGCTGGATAAAAGTGGAGTTCCTACTGGATCCATTAAAGGGGTTGTCCTGGTTCAGAGCTGAACCCAGACATACCTCCATTTTCACCCAGGCAGCCCCCCTCACTTGAGCATCGGAGCAGTTGCATTTTTTGGAGATCCGGTGACGTAGCGGGACTCTCCATGGGGCTGCCAGGAAGCCTGGTGACGTCACCGGCACTGATGGGCGGGATTCAGCGCTGCCCTAGCCAGTAAAATGGCTAGGGCAGCGCTAAAGCCTGCCCATCAAAGCCTGTGACGTCACCGAACACTGCCGGGCGGACGTTTCCGTCCAGCAGTGTGTTATTGAAAACAAAAGAGCCCTTGCCCTGCGCGATTTACCGCAGGGCAAGGGAGCGCATCGGAGCATGAGATGCTCCGATGCTAGCCTCGGGAGGGCTGCCTGGGTGAAAATAAGGGTATGTCCGGGTTCAGCTCTGAACCTGGATAACCCCTTTAAAGGGGTATTCCCATCTTAATGATCACTGTTAAATCTGTTAATGATTTAACAATGATCATTTTTCTAAATCTATTTAATTAACTAATTCCCACCCCTTAGAAGAAAATGAACATATACTTACCTGACTGTTGTCTTCCATCTCCCCTGGTTACGGCCACCGCTCTTCTCCGGAATCACGGTGGCCGCGCTTGTGCAGACGACTTCTTCTTTTCTCCCGGCCAGCCGTGCGCAGTCCCGAAAGTGTACGCCGAGGCCGCTCGTGCACTATGGTGATTTCTTCCTGCCCAGTATAGTATACTTGGACGTCATGAGAAAAAACGTTATGTAGCTGACGGACATTAGCGATGTGCTAATGTCCGCAGTGCATAACAGTATGCTTTATGCCTGCCTGTCACCATTCTCTTATAATAAAGACTTTTAAAATATGCTAATGAGCCTCTAGGTGCTATTAGGGCATTGCTTCAGCACCTAGAGGCTCGGTCTACGCACACACTTTGGCACGCCCAGGACCAGTTGATTGACTTTCGAGTTCTCCTCAGTGTCCCATAAATCACTCGCCTGCGCCGTCCAGTTTCGCTCACTGTGCCTGCGCTGAATACTAAACAGGACGGCGTAGGTGCAGGATTTGAGGGACGATGAGGAGAACTCGAAAGTCAATCAACTGGACCTGGGCGTGCCAAAGGGTGCGTAGACCAAGCCTCTAGGTGCTGAAGCAACGCCCTAATAGCACCTAGAGGCTTAATTAGCATATTTTAAAAGTCTTTATTTTAAGAGAACGGTGGCAGGCAAGGAGTTATAAAGCATACTGTTATGTACTGCTGACATTAGCACATCGCTAATGCCCGTCAGCTACATAATGTTATTTCTCATGACAGAAACCATTTTTATTACTTTCTGCAAAGTCAAAAGTTTACATACATTTCATCAATATTTGGTACCATTGCTCTAAAACTCTATGACTTGGGTCAAACGTTTTGGATATCCTACCACAAGCTTCTCACAATAGCTGGTCGGAAATTGGGCTCATTCCTCCTGACAAAACTGGTGTAACTGAGCCATGTTTGTTAGTCGCCTTGCTCGCACCTGCCTGTTCAGCTTTGCCCATAGATTTGTTATCCTTAAAGGGAACCTGTCACCTGGATTTTAGGTATTGAGCTCAGGACATGGGCTGCTAGATCGCCGCTAGCACATCCGCAATATCCAGTCCCCATAGCTCTGTGTGCTTTTATTGTGTAAAAAAAACGAGGCTACTAACATTTCCGGAGCCCAGCACCACTGTGAAGGAGCCCAGCACCATCCCGCATCTTCCAAATCTCCTCCTTGCTCTCCGACATCACAAAGCTAGAGCAACGTAATGTCACGATGCGCGAACTAGCGCATGCGCAGTGTTGGCATAGTGTTCCTTCCCGATGCTGGCATCATTCTCAGGGAACGAACTGCGCATGCGCTATCTCGCACATCGTGAGATTACATCTCTCTAGCTTTGTGACTTCGGGGAGCAAGGAGGCAATTTGGAGGATGAGAGGCGGTGCTGGGCTCCTTCATAGTGGGCGTGGCTGGGCTCAGAGTCAGAGAACACTGGACTCATCTCTGAAGCAGGGAGGAGACAGGACTCATCTAAGGTTCATTTACATATATATATATATATATATATATATATATATAATCTTTTTTTTTTACACCATAAAAGCACAGAGAGCTATGGGGACTGGATATTGTGAATGTGCTAGCGGCGTTCTAGCAGCCTATGGCCTCAGCTCTATACCCAAAATCCAGGCGACCAGGTTCCCTTTAAGCCATAACCAGTTTGGCCATATGCTTCGGGTCACTGTCCATTTGGAAGACCCTTTTCCGCCCCAAGCTTTATACACACACAACTTTTTAATGTAAATTTAGGTTGAATGACTCAAAAAGAAAGACAACCCCTTTTTAAAATAGTTGAACCTACAAAAAATTGCCAGTCCGAATAATAATCATGAAATCACTTTATTGGAACACACTGATCAAAAAAAAGTGTAAAAACAACAATGTAGGAAAGAACTGGTGACATCACTGGAAGAGATCACTTGTAGTAATGAGCAAGCACCAAAGTATTCGGGTGCTCGGGTGTTCGGCCCGAACACATTGCTATATTCGTGTGCTCGGCTGAGCACCCGAGTATAATGGAAGTCAATAGGAGACAACCAGGCATCCTCTGCTCAGGAGAGAAGAGGGTGTCTGGTTCATAAAAAAAGGTTAGAAATTGATGGAAACCCCATCAAAATGGTTTGGAAACAGCATTAAGAGTATAGTTGGATGTGTCTCACTCCTATTATGTACAACATACAACCACACAAAGGCTCTATGCCAAAAGCCAGGTATGTGCAAGTACCGTATATGCCAGCGTATAAGACGACTGGGCGTATAAGACGACCCCCAACTTTTACACTGAAAATATAGAGTTTGGGATATACTCGCCGTATAAGACTACCCCTTTTCCAACACACAGCAGTACATTACTGCATCCCACCACCATCCCTGGGTACCTCTGCCATCCCTGAATCCCACCACCATCCCTGGGTACCACTGCCATCCCTGCATCCCACCACCATCCCTGCATCCCACCACCATCCCTAGATACCACTGCCATCCCTGCATCCCACCACCATCCCTAGGTACCACCGCCATCCCATGGTATCACCACCATCCCTGCATCCCACCACCTTCCTTGTCCTCCCTCCCTGCCTCCCAGACCCTAAACATGTGCCACCTATACCCGGAACATGTTTTTGTTATTTTATTCTTCATATTCACATTCACATATGCACATCTGCGCCGCACTTAGATACGCCGCACGGAGATCTCGCACTTGCGCAGGAGCGAGATGCGAGCGGCCGTGAGGATCCCGTGTATCCACGCTCGCCGCATGAAATCTCGCACATGCGTAGGAGCGAGATGCGAGCGGCCGGGAGGATGGCGGTACAAGGAGCATACAAGGTACAGAGCAGGGGGGAGGCATACAAGGTACAGAGCAGGGGGCGGTATACATGGTACAGCGCAGGGGGGGGCATATGCCGTGGGTTACATCGCAGCTCTCAGCTGCTGGGGATACAAGGCAATAGCCCGGACTCTCTCTGTTGATAATTCGGGCGTCCCGGCACTGCAGCGCCCGCCATACCCGGCGTATAAGACGACCCCTGACTTTTGAGAAGATTTTCATGTGTTAAAAAGTAGTCTTATACGCAGGAATATACAGTAATTAATCTATCCATGAGACAGATGACAGGCTTAGTCAGCATACCTTACAATGGCAGCCTTGTGCACTATGAGATATTCCAAACTAGCTCTCATCTGACTGAGAACCAGTAAACCTCAAAATTATTTTGCATCTGTAGGATGGCTTGGGTGGACCTGCACACCTAGATCAATATCATTAGGGTGACAAAAAGTTTTCTTATTGTCCTAACATAATATTCAATAATCTTTCTATACAGTTTTGTCATATTAACACTCATTTGCATAAACATGAGCATATGGTAAATTACAGGTAAGGTAAATTAGCAGAATTTGCCTTGTTTTTCAGCTGTCATAATAACACTATGAAAACCAATAGATGACGCTATTGAGTTATGAACAGCGCCCTCTATTGGTTTCATAGTCTTATGACGAGACAAATATTCTTGTCAGAAGACTATAAAACCATTAGAGGGCACTGGTCATAACTCAATAGCGCCCTTTATTGGTTTCATAGTCTTCTGACAAGAATATTAGACTGAGTCTTATGACAAGCTCATGAGTGTAGCCTTTTACATGTAAAATTTGCGCTTAGAATATTCACGATCTACACTATGATGATATCTGACACTGGGAAAGCTGGGTAATAACTTAGTCATGAAATCTGACACTGGGAAAGCTGGGTAATAACTCACGATCTACACTGAGTTAATACCCAGCTTTTCCAGTGTCAGATATTATCACTGACTTACTACATAATTATTACATAATATTCGCTACATTGCTATATATTTGTTTTTTAGAATAGCCGTAATATTCTAAAAAATTAATATATAGCAATATATCATGCCAGCCTTGCCACCCCAATCCACTCAGATTCACCCCATGACTGAATAGTGCAAGCCACAATTAGCTAGTACATTGTACATTTGCCCTTCATAGTGCCATTCATGCCACAAAAGCCAGAGTTTTCTCTGTGCTACAATAGTCGAAACTAAGGATGAGTGAACCAGGGTTTGATCTGAACTTTGCAATTTTTTCTATGGCAGATGAACCCAATTTCAATAGTTTTTATTTATTTTTTGGGTGGGGGGAGAGTGGGTAATTGAATTTAATGAAATAAAACAGTGATCAGTACCCCAATACACACTAGGGTAAAAATTTCTAATGGTCAGATATTAAGGGTCAGACATCAATCATACGTTTCTGTATATTCCACACGGTTGAAATTATGTATTTTTTGGGGGGACTTGTTCAATTTAAATAAACCAGCATATATACGTGACTACTTCAAAACACAAGGTAGGGCAGCAATCTACATGTGAGTGATAATGAGAAATTGTCCATCAGGACTCAATCATCCATGTCCGTGAATTCCACACGGTTGGAATTTTATGAATTTTTTTATTTATATATATATTTTTTTTTTTGGGGGGGGGAGGTTTCAATTTATTAAAACCAGCATGTAGGTGATCAGTAGTGTACCAAACGACTTTCCTGTGAGTGATAACGAGAAATTGAGCGTCAGGCCTCAAATTGTCAGTTTCCGTAAACTCCATTTCCACGCGGTTGTAATTTTATTTTCGGGGTATTGATCAATTTTATGAAACCAGCATATACTGTATACTTGATTACTACACTAATACACAGGGTAGTGCACTAAAGTGTCAGTGATAGCGAATTTAGACCTAAATTTGGGAAGGGGGGTGTTGTTGATTATATTCAAAGCAGCATATACAGGGAGTGCAGAATTATTAGGCAAGTTGTATTTTTGAGGATTAATTTTATTATTGAACAACAACCATGTTCTCAATGAACCCAAAAAACTCATTAATATCAAAGCTGAATATTTTTGGAAGTAGTTTTTAGTTTGTTTTTAGTTTTAGCTATTTTAGGGGGATATCTGTGTGTGCAGGTGACTATTACTGTACATAATTATTAGGCAACTTAACAAAAAACAAATATATACCCATTTCAATTATTTATTTTTACCAGTGAAACCAATATAACATCTCAACATTCACAAATATACATTTCTGACATTCAAAAAAACAAAAAAAAAAAAAATCAGTGACCAATATAGCCACCTTTCTTTGCAAGGACACTCAAAAGCCTGCCATCCATGGATTCTGTCAGTGTTTTGATCTGTTCACCATCAACATTGCGTGCAGCAGCAACCACAGCCTTCCAGACACTGTTCAGAGAGGTGTACTGTTTTCCCTCCTTGTAAATCTCACATTTGATGATGGACCACAGGTTCTCAATGGGGGTCAGATCAGGTGAACAAGGAGGCCATGTCATTAGATTTTCTTCTTTTATACCCTTTCTTGTCAGCCACGTTGTGGAGTACTTGGACGCGTGTGATGGAGCATTGTCCTGCATGAAAATCATGTTTTTCTTACCTTGCAGACTTCTTCCTGTACCACTGCTTGAAGAAGGTGTCTTCCAGAAACTGGCAGTAGGACTGGGAGTTGAGCTTGACTCCATCCTCAACCCAAAAAGGCCCCACAAGCTCATCTTTGATGATACCAGCCCAAACCAGTACTCCACCTCCACCTTGCTGGCGTCTGAGTCGGACTGGAGCTCTCTGCCCTTTACCAATCCAGCCACGGGCCCATCTATCTGGCCCATCAAGACTCACTCTCATTTCATCAGTCCATAAAACCTTAGAAAAATCAGTCTTGAGATATTTCTTGGCCCAGTCTTGACGTTTCAGCTTGTGTGTCTTGTTCAGTGGTGGTCGTCTTTCAGCCTTTCTTACCTTGGCCATGTCTCTGAGTATTGCACACCTTGTGCTTTTGGGCACTCCGGTGATGTTGCAGCTCTGAAATATGGCCAAACTGGTGGCAAGTGGCATCTTGGCAGCTGCACGCTTGACTTTTCTCAGTTCATGGGCAGTTATTTTGCGCCTTGGTTTTTCCACACGCTTCTTGCGACCCTGTTGACTATTTTGAATGAAACGCTTGATTGTTCGATGATCACGCTTCAGAAGCTTTGCAATTTTAAGAGTGCTGCATCCCTCTGCAAGATATCTCACAATTTTTGACTTTTCTGAGTCTGTCAAGTCCTTCTTTTGACCCATTTTGCCAAAGGAAAGGAAGTTGCCTAATAATTATGCACACCTGATATAGGGTGTTGATGTCATTAGACCACACCCCTTCTCATTACAGAGATGCACATCACCTAATATGCTTAATTGGTAGTAGGCTTTCGAGCCTATACAGCTTGGAGTAAGACAACATGCATAAAGAGGATGATGTGGTCAAAATACTCATTTGCCTAATAATTCTGCACGTAGTGTATACGTGATTACTACACCAATACACAGGGTAGCGCATAACATTAATTGAGATCCAAAAATGTCAGGGCTACAGAAGAGTTCCAGATAAAAGGCAAGGAGCCAGAATGTGGGTAGTAACAGCACCAGCTATCGAGCCAGAATTAGTAGTAGTAGTAGTAGTAGGCGACAGTAGCCACACCAGCTAGCAGTTGCAGCTAAAGTACATCAAGCAGCAAACATCCTGCTGGCTGTCATCTCACCAACTCCAACTGGGCAAGGTGGTCAGCGACAATGGGTGCAAAATCCTAGTTGCCCTGAACCTGGCATCTGCAAGGTGCTGGCAATGTCCAGGAGACTGCCCCTCTTTTTAGCCATTCTCACATGTTGAGGAATGTTCTCCTGGACTTGAAGCATCAGAAGTTTCTGCAGCCACACTGTTTAATCCACAACATTCCAACTCACTGAAATTCAACATTGCACATGCTTGAGTGTCCGTAGCAGCAGCGGAAAGCCATGAATCACTTGGTCATGCACCAGACAGCCTCAGCAGGGAGCATGTGTTTTTTCCAGGTCGGACAGTGGCAGCTCACACCATTCATGCTGCAGTTGTCCTTCATCCTTTTTATGTATTTTTGAAGAGACACTGACCCTCATGCAACAGGTTGCGATGAATAAGGAGGAAGAAGAACAGCTAACGCATCATCTTCCATAAGACTGCTGGTGCCTTTATCATGCTGCTGCCTTTCTGCCAACAAGTACCTTATGGCTCCTTCTGCAGCTGCTGCTGCCTCAGCTGCTGTTGCTCCTTGCTCCCCTACTGCTATCACCATTAACACAAAGCATCGGCCACAACTACCACTTCCGTTAGGATGAAACAGGATTATAAACGGATTTAGGATTATGAACAGATCTGGTTGTATTATCTCTAAAATGACCATGACGGATCTGGCATTAAAACCATTGTTAATTCAGTGGGCGCCGGATCCGTTTTCTTTTGTGTCTGAGAAAACTGATTTGGCACCATTGGCTTACATTCTGTTTCATGTCGTATCTGTCTCACTCTGCTTCCCATGCCAAATAGAAAAATGCTGCTTAGAGAGAGCAAGCCTGGAGTAAGGATGCATGCCCTTCTGCTCCCGCACAATGGGCCTTGGGGCTTAAAAACACTGCTTACCTATGAGGACCATTACTCCAGGGAGACTGCAGGGTCCCAGGCCACCAGAAGAATTGCAAGCTGCACTGTTTACAGACATCAGGGAAGTCTTTCTGGTGTGTGGAGAGGAGATGAGGACAAAGCAGCCATTAAGATAGTACAGCAGGTGGGAGCACTAGCTGTTAATAAGTGTAGGGGAAACTGCTATAAGCAATAGTTAGCTGTAGCCTTCCCCCTGACCTACAGCAGTTGCGAGGTCTGACTTATTGAGGTATGACACTGGCAGCAATGGGGGCCCCTCTAGGGATGGGGACCCTGAGCAGTTGCCCAGTTTGCCCCCTATCCCTCCTAAGGCCAGTCCCGATGGGCTTAGTGGCACTATCCAGCTATAATGGATCCAGAGAACAGCCAGCCGGATTGCTGTGCCGCATGTATAAAACTAACTTTTTACTGTCTAAACATCTATGTGCAGCCCTAGCCTGACTATAAAGTATGTGTTGCTTTCTCCTAAAATCCAAGTCTAGTGATAACAATTACGTGGATTATTTTATGCTGTTTAATGCAGGTTCTAGAAACCATATAGTGTATATTTTGATAAGATATTATATTATTGTGCTTTCATTATTACATCTATCATACAAAATCTGACCAGTGGCTCTGTACCCCGTGTTATGACAATCAGGTTGCATGCACTGTAGGCTATGTTCTGACTTTATGTTCGTAATAAGGACGCTGAAAACAGTGACTTAATGTTTTTTGAGCTTTCAGCCTCATTATAGCGTGCACGACATCCCGAGACCACACAGCAGCACCATCTACTGGCTATCAAAAATAAGATATGGTGAAGGACGTTTGCAGCAGCATCATGTGCATCAGTGAGGTGGCAGACAGCCTCAATAGCTATTTATTAACCAATATGCACCTTAGGATCATAAGCGGGCATGTTAAAGAACAGGAATATTTGAAACACATTGGATTGGTACAGGTTATGCTACCAGATACTAGTTCCTAAATCACTTTACTCTAACTAGACTTGGTGGGTCTGCTGTGGATTCTCCACAACTGGAAATCCACAGCAGCAAAATCTGTAGCAACAAGTGCGGATTTTGTTGTGGATATTAGCGGTAAATACAACGGGTTTGCTGCAGTCTATACCCTGATGACAATGGCAGATATCACAACATAAATTGTTAAAGGTTTTGTCCTGCCATTTATATTGATGAGCAATCATCAGATCGGCGGGGATCGATCACTGGCACTTCCTCCGATCAGCTATTTGAAGAGGAGACAGCGCTCCATCCAAGTGCTGCTTCCACTTCACTACACTATGCCTCATCTCCCGTGGAGCAGCAGCGCAGTGTAACTAGAAGAATTTGCTTCAATCAAGTGAATGGTACTTGTCATTATACTGGACTGCTGTAACGTTTGAGAGAATAGGCAGTATAATGAACAAGAAGCAGCGCTTAGTTGGAGCGCCACCTTCTCTTCAAACAGCTGATCGGTGGAGGTGCTGGGTGTCGGACCCCCGCCAATCCGATCTTGATAGTAGGTCATCAATATAAATGGCAGGACAACCTCTGTGTGTGGATGAGATATTTTATAATTTTATTCACTTTGCTGCTACTATAAAGCTTCAACCAGGATTGGAGCCTCCACAGAGATAAGGTATAAGGGCTCATGAAAAAACACCTAGAAAATGAACTTTACAACCCTTGAATAATACATGTTATTGATATCCTAAAAAGACCGTAGTGGTCAAACAATACACACATAATCCTGAAAAGGATGAAAAAAGGTCCCAGGAGTAAGCGGCATGAGGAGAGCAATCATTTGGGGACAACACTTTCCCTATTATTATCCTGATTGGTCCTCAGCCCTGAGGCATCACCTAAAGGTGGTGACCCTCTGTCCTCGTACCTACCCTGGATTATCCTGGTTAGCCCTAACAAATAAATAAGTACCCTGTCACCCTGACACGTTTCCCCCAGTCATCAGGTTCATCACAACAAATGGGCTAGTAGATAAATATGGGGCTAGTAGATGCAAAAACACCTGTAGTGGGTAATAGTTCACTGTTAGGATGATTGAGTGTTACATTCAAATGTGCCGCTAGCAGGCATTCAGCCCCACCCATGGTCCAGGATAACTGCAGTATTTTTTTTTTATCTACAGGTATCTTTGTATCTACCAGCCCCACCTTTATCTACTAGAACATTTATTTTGAGCACCCATCTTGTGTACCCCCTGATAAACCTAATGACTGGGGGAAACGCGTCGGTTTGACAGGGTACTTATTTATTTGTTAGGGCTAACCAGGGTAATCCAGGGTAGGTACGAGAATGGAGGGTCACCACCTTTAGGTGATGCCTCCGGGCTGAGGACCAATCAGGATCATAATAGGGAAAGTTGTCCCCAAATGATTGCCCTCCCTCATGCCACTTAATCCTGGGCCCTTTTTTTTATCCTTTTTAGGGTTATGTGTGTATTGTTTGACCAGTACGGTCATTTTAGGTTATCAATACAATTTATGATTCTAGGGTTCTAAAGTTTATTTTCTATCGTCTATCTACTTATTTTTTGAATATTGTTTGCTTTGCTATAAGGGCTCATAAACACGAACATATTTTCTTTCCGTGTCCGTTCCGTTTTTTTGTATGGACCGTATACGGAATCATTCATTTCAATGGGTACGTAAAAAAGGAAGGTACTCCATATGCATTCCGTTTGCGTTTGTCTGTATTTACGTTCCGCAAAATAATAGAACATGTCCATTGTCCGCATTACAGAAAAGGATAGGACTGTTCTATTAGGGGCTAGCTGTTCCGTTCCGCAAAATACAGAATGCACATGTTATCAGTTTTTTTTACAGACCGTAAAACACATACAGTCGTGTGCATGAGGCCTGAAGGGAGGATCGGCACCTGCTCTGTGTTTAGAGCCGCACCTGGTTTTGACTCACAAGCACTGATGGAAATCATTGACCAAAACACTGATGTTAATGAGGCATAAGGGCTCGTGCACACAACCGTATGTATTTTGCGGTCCGCAAAAAACATATCTGCAAAAAACGAATGAAGTCTGTGTGCATTCCGTATTTTGTGGAACAGAAGAGCTGGCCCCTAATAGAACAGTACTATCCTTGTCCATAATGCGCACAATAATAGGGCATGTTCTATTTTTTTGCAGCACAACAATACAGACATACGGAAATGGAATGCACACATTTTTTTGACGACCCATTGAAATGAATGGTTCCGCATATGATCCGCAAAAACAAACTGGAACGGATATGGAAAGAAAATATGTTTGTGTGCATGAGCTCTAAGCCTGTGTATTTTGTGCTAAGTAATTCCTCTGCAGAAGGCCTACAATGTTAATGCTATGTGTGGCCATCCCCTTAGGCTACATTTACACAACTGTATGTATTTTGCGGTTCTGCAAAATGCGGATCCATTTTTTTGTGGATCCATTGTAACAATGTCTATCCTTGTCCGCAAAACGGACAAAAATATAACATGCTCTATTTTTTGCGGGGCTACAAAATGGACGTACGGATGCAGACAGCTCATAGAAAAGACGTTACGGACACTGAAACAAAATATGTTCGTGTGAATGTAGCCTTAGATACATATTTATCTCCATGGGGTTTAATAAATCTGTGCATGATAACTGATTTCTGCAAAGTGAAAGAGCCTCTAGAAGAACGGGTATATAAACTACAGTGAGGAGAATGCTTTGATTTATTTTCTGTTACACTCTTAAAGGTTTTTTTGAGTGTTTAATATTATTAATGTTTAATAAGATTACTAGTGTTAAGTGAATCAAAGTTAATGAAGTGGAAATCAATTAGAATTTCAGAAAAAAATTGTTTCGACACAAATCCGAATTTCCTTGCGCTTCATAGTAACAAATCAATTTTTTTCTAAAATGGCTGCTGCACATGTTACAAAGTGAAAGTAAGTAGCTCAGGAAAGAGGGATTACCCATAATGCTGTGTAGCCAGCCAAACAGCAGATAGCCAGGCCCTGTGATGTTGCAGCCCTATAAAAAGCCTCATTCTGCCCAGTCACTGCCATTTTACAGTGTACTAAGCATAGGGAGAGATGTGACAAGTGCTAGGGAAAGTGTTTTACAGAGTTTTTAATAGCATAATCTGGGATAGGGACAGTGCAGGAACAGTGTAGGGAGATCATAGGGAGAGTTTTCAGACATTGTAGAGAGAGCATAGGGAGATAATAGGGAGACTTCAGAACATTGCATGCTCTGCAAGCTGCAGGGATTCATAAGAGGCATTGCAGTTTGCATCAATCCCCTGGGTAGGGCAAAGAGCTATCTAACTGAATAGTGCCCACCTCGTTTAATTAATAGAATTGCCTATTATGTCTTTATTCTCAAACTGGGGTGAATAAGCCATTGGGTGCCCACCTTGTTTAATAGATAAGCAATTCTATCACATCTTTATTCTCAAATCAGGCTGAATAAGCTGTGTAATATAACAGTTATTGTGGTCCCCATCTTGTTTAATAGAAAAGCAATTCTATTACCTCTTATTCTCAAATTGGGGTGAATAAACTGTATAATCTAACCGTTATTGTTGTGCTCACCTTGGTTAACAGATTAACAATTCTATTCTGTCTTTATTCTCAAATCAAGGTTAATAAGCTGTGTAATTTAGTAGTGGATGATGATGATGTAGCTGATCACAAGTGGGAGCTGGGTGAAGAGAGGGCTTCATCATCATCATCATGGGGTGAGTATGGCAGCAGGCTCGTGAGACAACAGCAGCGTGGCGGCGTGATGATGAGCCAGCGGAAGCGGTGTGATATTTGGAGTCAAATATGCCCAGAGTAGACCATCTGTTACTCAGAAGCCTACCTTTCCAGAAACAAATAGCAGTACACAGCTTCATAGAGGCAGCGGCAGTGAGTCAGCATGACATGAGGGTAAAATGCCATACTCATCAGTGTGGGAATTTTTCATCAGATCACTTGAGGACATCAACGTGGCCGTATGCAGGATCTATGGGCAGAAGATGAAGCCTGGTCAGGGTGCCAATGTTGGTACGAAGACCCTGAATCAACACATGGAGCATCACCATAAAGTGGCCTGGGAAAACCGTTCTGTTAATGTAGTGGTACAACCTGATGCATCTTCCAGCAGCCCCCACCCCTTTTCCAGCATCAGAAGAAAGTTGTGTTTCCTTCCCATCGTTTATTGGTCCTGATGCTCCTCCTACTCTTCGTCACACGTTTTGTCAGCAATCGATCACTGAGGCGATTACAAAGAGACACCAGTATGCATGCACCTTTCCAACCAGTGCAGAAGCTGAACCTGCTACTAGCCAAGTTGCTGGCACTACAGTCCATTCCTTTCCATGTGTTTGATGCTACATATTTCAGAGACCTGATGGCTGGTCCCAAGTCAAGGTGGAGAGTCCCAAGCCATCATTACTTCTGTAAAACATCTGTACCAGCATATGTACGTACAGCAGAAGACAGGCCAGTCCTTGAGCCTGTCGATATAACAGTTCATGGCCGCACCTATGTGTGGAGCTGTAACTTTGCTCAAGGACAATACTGTATATGTTCTTTATGACTGGGTAAATGTGTTTCTGGCCCAGGCATACCAGCAACTTGTCCAGGTGATTTTAATACCGCCTCTGCGTTCTCATGCTGTGATGGTGACATGTCCTCCTTCGCCTCATCACCCTCCACCTTGTCCTCGGCCTCCACTGTAGACACAGTTCTGAGTGGTTTTCCAGCATACAACCTATGAAGAGCATGGCAATGTCACGCTTTTCTGTACCTAGCCAGCCTGGGGGAACAGAGTCACACCAGGGAGGAACTAATCCGCTTCAACAATCAAGAAATTAAATCCTGGCTATCTCCTTGTCAACTGAAGATTGGAACCATGGTCACCGATAACTAGATGAACATCATGTCTGTGCTGCATCAAGGAGGGCTGACCTGTGCATCCTGCATGGCGCACGTCTTTCATCTGGTTGTAAAGTGGTTCCTGAAGTCTCTCACCCAAATAAAAGATGTCTTGAAAATTGCCAGAAAACTGTACATTCACTTCAGCCACTCTTACATTGCAACGTATGCCCTCCTTGAGCTACAAAGGAAGAATAGTGTTCCCCAACATTGCCTTATGAGCAATGTTTCCACATGTTGGAACTCTACCTCTTGGACCGACTATATGAGCAGATGAATGGCATGAATGATTTCTTGATGATGCAGGTGAACAAGGGCACTCCCCTGTGTAACTTTGACATTAGCCAGTGGCAACTCATGCTTGACGCCTGCCATTTCCTCAGTCCCTTAGAGGAGACCCCTTTATTTGTCAGTCGCCAGGACTACGGGATGAATTATGTCATTCCACTACTTCACACCCTGGAGCAGATGCTGATAAATCTGGCTGGCCAAGGGACAGGAGATCTGGCGGCTACATTTCATGGCCACCTGAGCCCTGTGGGGGCTGAACTGGTGGAGGAGGAGGCGGAGGAGATTAATGCCCAGGAATTGCATACAGAAATAGGTGGGTTATGTGCCCAAGTGACAGGAGAGGAACAGGAGGAGCATGAGGAGCTGCAGGGCATTGAGGAAGACCAGGCAGATGATCCTGAAAGATTGTTGCAGTATGCAGTGGAGATTGAGGCATAGGGATGACTACTGGCTCTCCACTATGTTAGACCCTTGCTACTGGGACAAAATAGCAAGGGTCTAACATAGTGAGAGCCAGTAGTCTGGGGTCTGCACTCAACTCCCCTGCCATGACTGCTGGAGGGGGGTGTTGAAATGTGGAAGGGGCAGCACCAGGTCCATTAACAGCAACTTGAGTCCTGAGTCTCTAATGAGCAGTTTTCTTTACCTGCTTACTGAAGAAACCACACAGCAGCAGCAGGACAAGGAGCAGAACTTGAACCAGCAAGTGATGGTGTACATGGACTGCACCCTGGCACTCTAGATCCCCTGGGCTACTGGTAAGCCAAACTTGATTTGTGGCTGCAACTAGCCGAGTTTGCCCTGGATAAGCTTTCCTGCCCATCCAGTGGTGTGTCATCAGAGCGGGTGTTTAGCACAGCAAGGGGCATAGTTACCCCAAAGAGAACTCCCCTTTCAAAATGAAATGTTGAGAAATTAACCTTTCTAAAGGTGAATCAGGCGTGGATCAGTGAGTATTTCCACACACCGGTGCCTGAAGCATCAGATTATATCTTTCTGGCAGTAATGTTCTGACTGCAGTGTGCTGCAGAACATTGTGAAAAATTGCCCGCTATTTCTGGCCACATACTTCATCCACTATTCTGATGCTGCCCCCTGCCTGATGCCACACACCTGCTGCCATGTTCTTCCACTGCCACTCACCATCTTGACTCTACATGCTGTTGCCACCCTTTCCACTCTGTGACTGGGCCACTATGTTGACTCCTCATGCTATTGCCACCCTCCCCCAAAAAATGAAAAACCAACTGATTCTGTCTTTGGAACCGAACCCGAGTTCGGGAAATGTTTTTTTACAGTAGAAATTTATTTATGAAGTTATAATGCAAAGTCTTGCGAGACTCACAGGAGCCAATACATTCTAATACTGTACGTAGACTGTTCAAACGAAATTTATGCGAATCGACTTTGGATGTTTCATCGAAGTCGATTTGCTCATCTCTAATAGTAATAGTAGCTAATGTGAATGAACTGTTGGCAAAAAAATTATAATTTTGTTATTAATAGAGTTGAGCGAACACCTGGATGTTCGGGTTCGAGAAGTTCGGCCGAACATCCCGGAAATGTTCGGGTTCGGGATCCGAACCCGATCCGAACTTCGTCCCGAACCCGAACCCCATTGAAGTCAATGGGGACCCGAACTTTTCGGCACTAAAAAGGCTGTAAAACAGCCCAGGAAAGAGCTAGAGGGCTGCAAAAGGCAGCAACATGTAGGTAAATCCCCTGCAAACAAATGTGGATAGGGAAATTAATTAAAATAAAAATTAAATAAATAAAAATTAACCAAAATCAATTGGAGAGAGGTTCCATAGCAGAGAATCTGGCTTCCCGTCACCCACCACTGGAACAGTCCATTCTCAGATATTTAGGCCCCGGCACCCAGGCAGAGGAGAGAGGTCCCGTAACAGAGAATCTGTCTTCATGTCAGCAGAGAATTAGTCTGCATGTCATAGCAGAGAATGAGGCTTCACGTCAGCCACCACTGCAACAGTCCATTGGCATATATTTAGGCCCAGCACCCAGGCAGAGGAGGGAGGTCCCGTAACAGAGAATCTGTCTTCATGTCAGCAGAGAATTAGTCTGCATGTCATAGCAGAGAATGAGGCTTCACGTCAGCCACCACTGCAACAGTCCATTGGCATATATTTAGGCCCAGCACACACACAGGCAGAGGAGAGAGGTCCCGTAACAGAGAATCTGGCTTCATGTCAGCAGAGAATCAGTCTGCATGTCATAGCAGAGAATGAGGCTTCACGTCAGCCACCACTGCAACAGTCCATTGGCATATATTTAGGCCCAGCACACACACAGGCAGAGGAGAGAGGTCCCGTAACAGAGAATCTGGCTTCATGTCAGCAGAGAATCAGTCTGCATGTCATAGCAGAGAATGAGGCTTCACGTCAGCCACCACTGCAACAGTCCATTGGCATATATTTAGGCCCAGCACCCAGGCAGAGGAGGGAGGTCCCGTAACAGAGAATCTGTCTTCATGTCAGCAGAGAATTAGTCTGCATGTCATAGCAGAGAATGAGGCTTCACGTCAGCCACCACTGCAACAGTCCATTGGCATATATTTAGGCCCAGCACACACACAGGCAGAGGAGAGAGGTCCCGTAACAGAGAATCTGGCTTCATGTCAGCAGAGAATCAGTCTGCATGTCATAGCAGAGAATGAGGCTTCACGTCACCCACCACTGCAACAGTCCATTGGCATATATTTAGGCCTAGCACACAGGCAGAGCAGAGAGGTCCCGTAACAGACAATCTGGCTTCATGTCAGCAGAGAATCAGTCTGCATGTCATAGCAGAGAATCAGGCTTCACGTCACCCACCACTGCAACAGTCCATTGGCATATATTTAGGCCTAGCACACAGGCAGAGCAGAGAGGTCCCGTAACAGACAATCTGGCTTCATGACAGCAGAGAATTAGTCTGCATGTCATAGCAGAGAATGAGGCTTCACGTCAGCCACCACTGCAACAGTCCATTGGCATATATTTAGGCCCAGCACCCAGGCAGAGGAGAGAGGTCCCGTAACAGACAATCTGGCTTCATGTCAGCAGAGAATTAGTCTGCATGTCATAGCAGAGAATCAGGCTTCACGTCAGCCACCACTGCAACAGTCCATTGTCATAAATTTAGGCCCAGCACCCAGGCAGAGGAGAGAGGTCCCGTAACAGACAATCTGGCTTCATGTCAGCAGAGAATTAGTCTGCATGTCATAGCAGAGAATCAGGCTTCATGTCAGCCACCACTGCAACAGTCCATTGGCATATATTTAGGCCTAGCACACAGGCAGAGGAGAGGTTCATTCAACTTTGGGTAGCCTCGCAATATAATGGTAAAATGAAAATAAAAATAGGATTGAATGAGGAAGTGCCCTGGAGTCCAATAATATATGGTTATGGGGAGGTAGTTAATGTCTAATCTGGACAAGGGACGGACAGGTCCTGTGGGATCCATGCCTGGTTCATTTTTATGAACGTCAGCTTGTCCACATTGGCTGTAGACAGGCGGCTGCGTTTGTCTGTAATGACGCCCCCTGCCGTGCTGAATACACGTTCAGACAAAACGCTGGCTGCCGGGCAGGCCAGCACCTCCAAGGCATAAAAGGCTAGCTCTGGCCACGTGGACAATTTAGAGACCCAGAAGTTGAATGGGGCCGAACCATCAGTCAGTACGTGGAGGGGTGTGCACACGTACTGTTCCACCATGTTAGTGAAATGTTGCCTCCTGCTAACACGTTGCGTATCAGGTGGTGGTGCAGTTAGCTGTGGCGTGTTGACAAAAGTTTTCCACATCTCTGCCATGCTAACCCTGCCCTCAGAGGAGCTGGCCGTGACACAGCTGCCTTGGCGACCTCTTGCTCCTCCTCTGCCTTGGCCTTGGGCTTCCACTTGTTCCCCTGTGACATTTGGGAATGCTCTCAGTAGCGCGTCTACCAACGTGCGCTTGTACTCGCGCATCTTCCTATCACGCTCCAGTGCAGGAAGTAAGGTGGGCACATTGTCTTTGTAGCGTGGATCCAGCAGGGTGGCAACCCAGTAGTCCGCACAGGTTAAAATGTGGCAACTCTGCTGTCGTTGCGCAGGCACTGCAGCATGTAGTCGCTCATGTGTGCCAGGCTGCCCAGGGGTAAGGACAAGCTGTCCTCTGTGGGAGGCGTATCGTCATCGTCCTGCCTTTCCCCCCAGCCACGCACCAGTGATGGACCCGAGCTGCGTTGGGTGCCACCCCGCTGTGACCATGCTTCATCCTCATCCTCCTCCACCTCCTCCTCATCCTCGTCCTCCTCGTCCTCCAGTAGTGGGCCCTGGCTGGCCACATTTGTACCTGGCCTCTGCTGTTGCAAAAAACCTCCCTCTGAGTCACTTCGAAGAGACTGGCCTGAAAGTGCTAAAAATGACCCCTCTTCCTCATCCTCCTCCTCCTCCTCCTGGGCCACCTCCTGTTCCATCATCGCCCTAAGTGTTTTCTCAAGGAGACATAGAAGTGGTATTGTAACGCTGATAACGGTGTCATCGCCACTGGCCATGTTGGTGGAGTACTCGAAACAGCGCAACAGGGCACACAGGTCTCGCATGGAGGCCCAGTCATTGGTGGTGAAGTGGTGCTGTTCTGTAGTGCGACTGACCCGTGCGTGCTGCAGCTGAAACTCCACTATGGCCTGCTGCTGCTCGCACAGTCTGTCCAGCATGTGCAAGGTGGAGTTCCACCTGGTGGGCACGTCGCATATGAGGCGGTGAGCGGGAAGGCCGAAGTTACGCTGTAGCGCAGACAGGCGAGCAGCGGCAGGATGTGAACGCCGGAAGCGCGAACAGACGGCCCGCACTTTATGCAGCAGCTCTGACATGTCGGGGTAGTTGTGAATGAACTTCTGCACCACCAAATTCAGCACATGCGCCAAGCAAGGGATGTGCGTCAAATTGGCTAGTCCCAGAGCTGCAACGAGATTTCGCCCATTATCACACACCACCAGGCCGGGCTTGAGGCTCACCGGCAGCAACCACTCGTCGGTCTGTTGTTCAATACCCCGCCACAACTCCTGTGCGGTGTGGGGCCTGTCCCCCAAACATATGAGTTTCAGAATGGCCTGCTGACGTTTACCCCGGGCTGTGCTGAAGTTGGTGGTGAAGGTGTGTGGCTGACTGGATGAGCAGGTGGAAGAAGAGGAGGAGGAAGCCGAGAAGGAGGAGGTGGCAACAGGAGGCAAAGAATGTTGCCCTGCGATCCTTGGCGGCGGCAGGACGTGCGCCAAACAGCTCTCCGCCTGGGGCCCAGCTGCCACTACATTTACCCAGTGTGCAGTTAGGGAGATATAGCGTCCCTGGCCGTGCTTACTGGTCCACGTATCTGTGGTTAGGTGGACCTTGCTACAGATGGCGTTGCGCAGTGCACACTTGATTTTATCGGATACTTGGTTGTGCAGGGAAGGCACGGCTCTCTTGGAGAAGTAGTGCCGGCTGGGAACAACATACTGTGGGACAGCAAGCGACATGAGCTGTTTGAAGCTGTCTGTGTCCACCAGCCTAAATGACAGCATTTCATAGGCCAGTAGTTTAGAAATGCTGGCATTCAGGGCCAGGGATCGAGGGTGGCTAGGTGGGAATTTACGCTTTCTATCAAATGTTTGTGAGATGGAGAGCTGAACGCTGGCGTGTGACATGGTTGAGACGCTTGGTGACGGAGGTGGTGGTGGTGGTGTTGGTGGTACATCCCCTGTTTGCTGGGCGGCAGGTGCCAACGTTCCTCCAGAGGCGGAGGAAGAGGCCGAGGCGGCAGCAGCAGAATAGGCCGAGGCGGCAGCAGCAGAAGAGGTAGCAGGGGGAGCCTGAGTGACTTCCTTGGTTTTAAGGTGTTTACTCCACTGCAGTTCATGCTTTGCATGCAGGTGCCTGGTCATGCAGGTTGTGCTCAGGTTCAGAACGTTAATGCCTCGCTTCAGGCTCTGATGGCACAGCGTGCAAACCACTCGGGTCTTGTCGTCAGCACATTGTTTGAAGAAGTGCCATGCCAGGGAACTCCTTGAAGCTGCCTTTGGGGTGCTCGGTCCCAGATGGCGGCGGTCAGTAGCAGGCGGAGTCTCTTGGCGGCGGGTGTTCTGCTTTTGCCCACTGCTCCCTCTTTTGCTACGCTGTTGGCTCGGTCTCACCACTGCCTCTTCCTCCGAACTGTGAAAGTCAGTGGCACGACCTTCATTCCATGTGGGGTCTAGGACCTCATCGTCCCCTGCATCGTCTTCCACCCAGTCTTGATCCCTGACCTCCTGTTCAGTCTGCACACTGCAGAAAGACGCAGCAGTTGGCACCTGTGTTTCGTCATCATCAGAGACATGCTGAGGTGGTATTCCCATGTCCTCATCATCAGGAAACATAAGTGGTTGTGCGTCAGTGCATTCTATGTCTTTCACCGCTGGGGAAGGGCTAGGTGGATGCCCTTGGGAAACCCTGCCAGCGGAGTCTTCAAACAGCATAAGAGACTGCTGCATAACTTGAGGCTGAGACAGTTTCCCTGGTATGCATGGGGGTGATGTGACAGACTGATGGGGTTGGTTTTCAGGCGCCATCTGTGCGCTTTCTGCAGAAGACTGGGTGGGAGATAATGTGAACGTGCTGGATCCACTGTCGGCCACCCAATTGACTAATGCCTGTACCTGCTCAGGCCTTACCATCCTTAGAACGGCATTGGGCCCCACCATATATCGCTGTAAATTCTGGCGGCTACTGGGACCTGAGGTAGTTGGTACACTAGGACGTGTGGATGTGGCAGAACGGCCACGTCCTCTCCCAGCACCAGAGGGTCCACTAACACCACCACGACCATGTCCACGTCCGCGTCCCTTACTAGATGTTTTTCTCATTGTTATGGTTCACCACAACAACAAATATATTATTTGGCCCAATGTATTGTATTCAAAATCAGCGGGATATAAATTTGAGGCCTAGTATTTAGGCGCTGGGTGACCGGTATGGATTTAGTGACAGAATTAGACTTGGAAATGCACAGAAGCGTGTGTGTGAAGTTATTCTGAATGACCCTATGTGCACCTTCAATATTATATACCCTTTTAGGGATAGATTTCAAATAGCTCTGATATAGCAGAAACCACTAAATTATGAAATTGCTAAATTGGGAATTGTACTTCAACCCAGAACAAAAAATGTGCTTTGACGGACACTAAATATCTTGCCCAGCAACAACAGTACAGCGGTGGGTAACGAGAGATTTAGAGGGATTTAAATTTGAGGCCTAGTATTTAGGCGCTGGGTCACCGGTATGGATTTAGTGACAGAATTAGACTTGGAAATGCACAGAAGCGTGTGTGTGAAGTTATTCTGAATGACCCTATGTGCACCTTCAATATTATATACCCTTTTAGGGATAGATTTCAAATAGCTCTGATATAGCAGAAACCACTAAATTATGAAATTGCTAAATTGGGAATTGTACTTCAACCCAGAACAAAAAATGTGCTTTGACGGACACTAAATATCTTGCCCAGCAACAACAGTACAGCGGTGGGTAACGAGAGATTTAGAGGGATTTAAATTTGAGGCCTAGTATTTAGGCGCTGGGTCACCGGTATGGATTTAGTGACAGAATTAGACTTGGAAATGCACAGAAGCGTGTGTGTGAAGTTATTCTGAATGACCCTATGTGCACCTTCAATATTATATACCCTTTTAGGGATAGATTTCAAATAGCTCTGATATAGCAGAAACCACTAAATTATGAAATTGCTAAATTGGGAATTGTACTTCAACCCAGAACAAAAAATGTGCTTTGACGGACACTAAATATCTTGCCCAGCAACAACAGTACAGCGGTGGGTAACGAGAGATTTAGAGGGATTTAAATTTGAGGCCTAGTATTTAGGCGCTGGGTCACCGGTATGGATTTAGTGACAGAATTAGACTTGGAAATGCACAGAAGCGTGTGTGTGAAGTTATTCTGAATGACCCTATGTGCACCTTCAATATTATATACCCTTTTAGGGATAGATTTCAAATAGCTCTGATATAGCAGAAACCACTAAATTATGAAATTGCTAAATTGGGAATTGTACTTCAACCCAGAACAAAAAATGTGCTTTGACGGACACTAAATATCTTGCCCAGCAACAACAGTACACCGGTGGGTAACGAGAGATTTAGAGGGAATTAAATTTGAGGCCTAGTATTTAGGCGCTGGGTCACCGGTATGGATTTAGTGACAGAATTAGACTTGGAAATACACAGTAGCGGGTGTGTGTGAAGTTATTCTGAATGACCCTATGTGCACCTTCAATATTATATACCCTTTTAGGGATAGATTTCAAATAGCTCTGATATAGCAGAAACCACTAAATTATGAAATTGCTAAATTGGGAATTGTACTTCAACCCAGAACAAAAAATGTGCTTTGACGGACACTAAATATCTTGCCCAGCAACAACAGTACAGCGGTGGGTAACGAGAGATTTAGAGGGAATTAAATTTGAGGCCTAGTATTTAGGCGCTGGGTCACCGGTATGGATTTAGTGACAGAATTAGACTTGGAAATGCACAGAAGCGTGTGTGTGAAGTTATTCTGAATGACCCTATGTGCACCTTCAATATTATATACCCTTTTAGGGATAGATTTCAAATAGCTCTGATATAGCAGAAACCACTAAATTATGAAATTGCTAAATTGGGAATTGTACTTCAACCCAGAACAAAAAATGTGCTTTGACGGACACTAAATATCTTGCCCAGCAACAACAGTACAGCGGTGGGTAACGAGAGATTTAGAGGGATTTAAATTTGAGGCCTAGTATTTAGGCGCTGGGTCACCGGTATGGATTTAGTGACAGAATTAGACTTGGAAATGCACAGAAGCGTGTGTGTGAAGTTATTCTGAATGACCCTATGTGCACCTTCAATATTATATACCCTTTTAGGGATAGATTTCAAATAGCTCTGATATAGCAGAAACCACTAAATTATGAAATTGCTAAATTGGGAATTGTACTTCAACCCAGAACAAAAAATGTGCTTTGACGGACACTAAATATCTTGCCCAGCAACAACAGTACAGCGGTGGGTAACGAGAGATTTAGAGGGATTTAAATTTGAGGCCTAGTATTTAGGCGCTGGGTCACCGGTATGGATTTAGTGACAGAATTAGACTTGGAAATGCACAGAAGCGTGTGTGTGAAGTTATTCTGAATGACCCTATGTGCACCTTCAATATTATATACCCTTTTAGGGATAGATTTCAAATAGCTCTGATATAGCAGAAACCACTAAATTATGAAATTGCTAAATTGGGAATTGTACTTCAACCCAGAACAAAAAATGTGCTTTGACGGACACTAAATATCTTGCCCAGCAACAACAGTACAGTGGTGGGTAACGAGAGATTTAGAGGGATTTAAATTTGAGGCCTAGTATTTAGGCGCTGGGTCACCGGTATGGATTTAGTGACAGAATTAGACTTGGAAATGCACAGAAGCGTGTGTGTGAAGTTATTCTGAATGACCCTATGTGCACCTTCAATATTATATACCCTTTTAGGGATAGATTTCAAATAGCTCTGATATAGCAGAAACCACTAAATTATGAAATTGCTAAATTGGGAATTGTACTTCAACCCAGAACAAAAAATGTGCTTTGACGGACACTAAATATCTTGCCCAGCAACAACAGTACACCGGTGGGTAACGAGAGATTTAGAGGGAATTAAATTTGAGGCCTAGTATTTAGGCGCTGGGTGACCGGTATGGATTTAGTGACAGAATTAGACTTGGAAATACACAGTAGCGGGTGTGTGTGAAGTTATTCTGAATGACCCTATGTGCACCTTCAATATTATATACCCTTTTAGGGATAGATTTCAAATAGCTCTGATATAGCAGAAACCACTAAATTATGAAATTGCTAAATTGGGAATTGTACTTCAACCCAGAACAAAAAATGTGCTTTGACGGACACTAAATATCTTGCCCAGCAACAACAGTACAGCGGTGGGTAACGAGAGATTTAGAGGGAATTAAATTTGAGGCCTAGTATTTAGGCGCTGGGTCACCGGTATGGATTTAGTGACAGAATTAGACTTGGAAATACACAGTAGCGGGTGTGTGTGAAGTTATTCTGAATGACCCTATGTGCACCTTCAATATTATATACCCTTTTTGGGATAGATTTCAAATAGCTCTGATATAGCAGGAACCACTAAATTATGAAATTGCTAAATTGGGAATTGTACTTCAACCCAGAACAAAAAATGTGCTTTGACGGGCACTAAATAACTTTCCCAGCTACAACAGGACAACGGTAACGAGAGATTTAGAGGGATTTAAATTTGAGGCCTAGTATTTAGGCGCTGGGTGACAGGTATGGGTTTAGTGACAGAATTAGACTTGGAAATACACAGTAGCGGGTGTGTGTGAAGTTATTCTGAATGACCCTATGTGCACCTTCAATATTATATACCCTTTTTGGGATAGATTTCAAATAGCTCTGATATAGCAGAAACCACTAAATTATGAAATTGCTAAATTGGGAATTGTACTTCAACCCAGAACAAAAAATGTGCTTTGACGGACACTAAATATCTTGCCCAGCAACAACAGTACAGCGGTGGGTAACGAGAGATTTAGAGGGAATTAAATTTGAGGCCTAGTATTTAGGCGCTGGGTCACCGGTATGGATTTAGTGACAGAATTAGACTTGGAAATACACAGTAGCGGGTGTGTGTGAAGTTACTCTGAATGACCCTATGTGCACCTTCAATATTATATACCCTTTTTGGGATAGATTTCAAAGAGCTCTGATATAGCAGGAACCACTAAATTATGAAATTGCTAAATTGAGAATTGTATTTCAACCCAGAACAAGAAATGTGCTTGAACGGACACTAAATAACTCGCCCAGCTACAGCACTAGGGACAGATTTAGCTGGATATAAATTTGAGGCCTAGTATTTAGGCGCTGGGTGACCGGTATGGATTTAGTGACAGAATTAGACTGGGATATGGCCAAAAAATGAACAGACTATTGCTGGTTAAATGCACTTGGTGTGACAGCTTCACCCTGATGTAGGCTTTAGCCAAATAACAACCACACCATTGAGGGTTAAATGCACTTGGTGACAGGCGCAGCTTGCCCCTGATTTTGTATATGGCCAAAAAATGAACAGACTATTGCTGGTTAAATGCACTTGGTGTGACAGCTTCACCCTGATGTAGGCTTTAGCCAAATAACAACCACACCATTGAGGGTTAAATGCACTTGGTGACAGGCGCAGCTTGCCCCTGATTTTGTATATGGCCAAAAAATGAACAGACTATTGCTGGTTAAATGCACTTGGTGTGACAGCTTCACCCTGATGTAGGCTTTAGCCAAAAAACAACCACACCATTGAGGGTTAAATGCACTTGGTGACAGGCGCAGCTTGCCCCTGATTTTGTATATGGCCAAAAAATGAACAGACTATTGCTGGTTAAATGCACTTGGTGTGACAGCTTCACCCTGATGTAGGCTTTAGCCAAAAAACAACCACACCATTGAGGGTTAAATGCACTTGGTCGCAGCTTGTGCTGGCGCACCACAAGACACAAAATGGCCGCCGATCACCCCAGAAAAATGAGACTGACAAACGGTCTGTGCAGCCTAAAAACAGTGAGCAATTGAGGATCAGCAGCTCAATGATCCACAGCTGCAGATCGATCAGTTAATCAAGTCCTTTGGAGGAGTTAATCTGCCTAATCTCGCCCTACTGTCGCAGCCGCAACCTCTCCCTACGCTAATCAGAGCAGAGTGACGGGCGGCGCTATGTGACTCCAGCTTAAATAGAGGCTGGGTCACATGGTGCTCTGGCCAATCACAGCCATGCCAATAGTAGGCATGGCTGTGATGGCCTCTTGGGGCAAGTAGTATGACGCTTGTTGATTGGCTGCTTTGCAGCCTTTCAAAAAGCGCCAAGAAAGCGTCACAAAAGCGCCAAGAAAGCGACGAACACCGAACCCGAACCCGGACTTTTACGAAAATGTCCGGGTTCGGGTCCGTGTCACGGACACCCCAAAATTCGGTACGAACCCGAACTATACAGTTCGAGTTCGCTCATCCCTAGTTATTAACTTTGTTATGCTTCCTATATGACTAAGCAGCATATCATTACCGTACAGATAACAGCTTTCATATATATTACTCATATTCTGCTGCAATCACTATTCAACTGAACTTGGCAGAATTACTAATATTGTTCATTAATTTTCTTATCAAGTGGTAGACAACTTTTTAATGTAAAAATCAATCAGGTATCTCCTTCAAGATATCTAAAATTGTATCTAAATTTGAAGAAAGGAGATGTAATTTATTATAACTGTCTGGAATAAGAATGCATTTGCTCATGTTATCCATGAACGAATATTGTATATTCTATTGTATATTTCTGTTTTGTAAGTACCGTAATAGGTAACGAGGCGACATAGAAGTGAAAAACAATGCAACATTTATTTTACTCTAGGCACAGATAAATAAATAGTTACATAGCTGATGCTGTTGAAAACGGATATGAGTCTTCAACCAGATATGAGTTCCTTCCATCATGGGATGGGTGGAGAGGTAAATTTTAGGACTTCCACACATCTTCATAAGTATTAATGTCATTTAGTTCTAAGAATTCTTCTAAGCCTTTTAAAAAAAAAATCATCACAGTTCCTGCTGTGACCACATCCTAAAGTAGACTATTCCACATTGTATTATCGTGGGATCTGAAGTTTAGGAAAAAAAAGACTTAACATGATTTAGGTGCAAACAGAGTTTAATAAACTAAAATAGAAGATATGTGTGTGTGTGTGTGTGTGTGTGTGTATGTGTGTATATATATATATATATATATATATATATATGTGTAAAGCAAGGTCCTTCCCTTTAATGTTTTTGTAAATATCCAAAGGATGAGGCAGCATATATATATATATATATATTGTGAACTGTTACGCCTTCCTGCGGGGTTGTTTTGGGCCGAAACAGGTACACTGACACCGTTGTAGCTTGTGCGTCAGACTGTTGCTAGTTTATTCTGCAAGTTGCTCTAATTAACAAACAAAACCAAAAACAACAATAGCCGTCTGGCTCCTGCCTATCTCACTCGGCAGCCCTAGCTAAACTCATAACACAAAACACAAAGAGCCTTTTCAAGGGGAAAACAGAGCAACTTACAGTTCAGTAGTTAGGTGGAGAAACTAACCGTTCTCAGAGCTCCTGGGCTTGCAGCTTCTCAAAAAGACTGCCAGAGAGAGAGCCCCTCGGTCAGGGCTGCTGACTTAATTAGTACAGCTGTGTGAGCAGTCCCCCAGGGAGGTAAAACCCGGACTGGCTCCGGGTGGTCAGGGAACCCACCCAACTCTTCCCTGACCGGCTCCAGGACCCTAAACTGGTTTTCTTTTTCCCAGAAAGCTTCTGGATACAAGGAAAACCAAACCTTCCTGGAGCCTTTTAACACATGAAGTGCTGGAAACTTGGTGCAATGTACACACCATCCAGTACTTTCTCTGCAAAACATTGTGACACCCTGTCACAATATATATATATATATATATATATATATATATATACAGTATATATATACACAAATATATAGTAAGTAACAGCCAAGGAGAGTTTTCAAGCAGTTGAGCAAGCTCCACTTCGACCAGTGCCCTACATGGCACTCAGTTGATTCCTATATGATACAAAGAGAGGTGATGGCAGCAAGACATCTTACCCTGATGATGTCTTCAAAGGGGCTGGGCTCCTTGTTCCAAAATTGTCTTCTAGTCTCCTGGCCCCTCCCAGAAATGCTGCCAGGTATCAGACATCACTAACATACGTTACAAAAACATTAAAGGGAAGGACCTTGCTTTACACACATATTTACATTTCTTGCAATAAATAAGCCTTGCTGTCTCTGGAGACTGAACTTTTTCTTCTCTAGGCAGAGGCAGTGCCCTTTGCCTTCTGAGGGTTTTTTACATGGAACAACTTTTACCATAATTCTTGTATACACAAGTTATATATTTATACAAGTTGATCATGCCCCTGAAAATAAAAAAATACAATTTAATATAGTGACCTATATTCACTAATCCAATAGCTGGCATAAACTTAGGCTGTCTAGACCTGCACCACATTTAACACAGTGACTCAGACTGGGTGATAAATGTGATACAGGGATAGATATTTTTGTCTAACTCTATACCGTTGGTATAGAGTTGTTAGCTTAGTTTGAGGCATACATTTTTCACCTGAATTGTGGTGCAAAAGCCTATGTACCTTTTTTGAGCAAGTCAGAAAAAAGTGTTAGAAAACTGTGCCAATTTGAGACACTTCTTATATCCTGGGCCCAGTCACATTAGTAAATCTGGGCCAATGTGTTTTAGTTGAAGGGGGTTATCTAAATTTTTAATACTGATGATCTATCCTCCGGATAGTTTATCAGTATCTGATAGGTGTGGGTCTGACCCCCAGCACCCCCACTGATCAGCTATTTGAAGAGGCTATGGAATTCCGGTAAACCTCATCATAGGCCAGTGACATCACGTTCATTGGTCACATGGCCTAAGAGCAGCTCAGTTCCGTTCAAGTGAATGGGACTGAGCTGCAATACCGAGCACAGATGTTATCCAATCAAATAGCTGATCAGTAACAGTCCTCCACCTATTACATACTGGTGACCTACCTGAATATCGGTATTACACACTCGGACAACCCTATTAAGAGCATGTCCATTGGTCTAATAAAGTCTATGGGAGGAATTAATTATGAGGGTAATATTTGAAGTAAAAAAAAAATCACAGAAAAAACTAAGGTAAAAACATCCTGCACAGTATGATATATAAATTTGCAGATGTTACTGGCCATATTATTGAAGAAAATCACAGAAATAAGATAATAATGCACTTAGTAAAGTAGATGCAAGCATTATATATGGACAAAGACCTCACTCTGATATGGTAAAATCTGAGACACTTAGCCATTATATTTGGATCAAAACACATCTGTGCCCGCCTACCAAGCACCAAGGTGGTCTCAGGTCAGGCAGTTCCTACGCTAAACATTAGCATGCACATGTTAACATACACAAGAAAAACCCACATAAATGTTGGGCTATTGGATTGGAAGGGCAAAAGTGCAAGGGAATTGATTAGGTGGTACATATAGTTGTTCTTGCTCCTCCTCCCATTGGTTGCTTGATGCACATGGAGGTGACTAGGAGCAGCACACCATATGTGTGGCGTCTGCGCTCCTGAACATAGAAGCCCAACGGCTTAGGTAGGTTTAGCGTAGGACCCGCCTATAATGGCTAAGTGTCTCAGATATTATCATATCAGAGTGAGGACTTTGTTCAAATATAATGCTTGCATCTACTTTACTAAGTGCATTATTATCTTATTTCTGTGATCCATTATCTAGATGGGGACTACCACATTAGCTATATTATATAGAGTATTAAATGACGCTGGGGCATGTAGACAACCCATTCTCTCTATAAAGGCAATATCCCTTTGATCTTTTCCTTTATAACTTAATTCTGATTAATCTAGTGCAACTGTAATTGTTTGCACAAGTTCCTCTATCTTTTCTTTTTCTTTTTTCCCTTGTTTACAACATCAGCTCATTATACATATTATTGTCACTCCCCCTTCTCTCAAAATTTTTGACTTCAATATATTGATCTTTGTGACCAGACGGCCAATAGAGAGTCATGTGACTACACTCTATTGTAAATACCAGCAAATGTGCTTAGTGCACGGGATGGTGTTCCGATCACGCGATATAACACGTGACCGAATTCCGACCACGTGACTGTTCACGTGACAGAAGCAATTATAAGAGGCGCCATCACATAGGAAAGACTGCGTACTGCACCAGGGACACCAGGAGACCTCTTTCCACCCCTTAATGGCGGCACAGAACCATACTATACAGTGCTTCATCTTTATACAGGAATTTTAATTGGCTACCATTGCTTTGCATTGGGAGCTGGAGCTAAACCTTGGCTGATGGCTTCTTGTATATTATTTTATAGGTGGCCGTGATATACAGTCAGGTCCATAAATATTGGGACATCGACACAATTCTAACATTTATGGCTCTATACATCACCACAATGAATTTGAAATGAAACGAACAAGATGTGATTTAACTGCACACTGTCAGCTTTATTTTGAGGGTATTTACATCTATATCAGGTGACCGGTGTAGGAATTACAACAGTTTGCATATGTGCCTCCCACTTGGTAAGGGACCAAAAGTAATAGGACAGACTAATAATCATAAATCAAACTTTCACTTTTTAATACTTAGTTGCAAATCCTTTGCAGTCAATTACAGCCGGAAGTCTGGAACACATAGACATCACCAGACAGTGGGTTTCATCCCTGATAGAGTTGAGCGAACACCTGGATGTTCGGGTTCGAGAAGTTCGCCCGAACTTTGTCCCGAACCCGAACCCCATTGAAGTCAATGGGGACCCGAACTTTTCGGCACTAAAAGGGCTGTATAACAGCCCAGGAAAGAGCTAGAGGGCTGCAAAAGGCAGCAACATGTAGGTGAATCCCCTGCAAACAAATGTGGATAGGGAAATGAATAAAAATAAAAATAAAATAAATAAAAATTAACCAATATCAATTGGAGAGAGGTCCCATAGCAGAGAATCTGGCTTCACGTCACCCACCACTGTAACAGTCCATTGTCACATATTTAGTCCCAGGCACCCAGGCAGAGGAGAGAGGTCCCTTAACAGAGAATCTGGCTTCATGTCAGCAGAGAATCAGTCTGCATGTCATAGCAGAGAATCAGGCTTCACGTCACCGACCACTGTAACAGTCCATTGTCATATATTTAGGCCCAGGCACCCAGGCAGAGGAGAGAGGTCCCGTAACAGAGAATCTGGCTTCATGTCAGCAGAGAATCAGTCTGCATGTCATAGCAGAGAATCAGGCTTCACGTCAGCCAACACTGCAAAAGTCCATTGTCATATATTTAGGCCCAGGCACCCAGGCAGAGGAGAGAGGTCCCGTAACAGAGAATCTGGCTTCATGTCAGCAGAGAATCAGTCTGCATGTCATAGCAGAGAATCAGGCTTCACGTCAGCCAACACTGCAACAGTCCATTGTCAGATATTTAGGCCCAGGCACCCAGGCAGAGGAGAGAGGTCCCGTAACAGAGAATCTGGCTTCATGTCAGCAGAGAATCAGTCTGCATGTCATAGCAGAGAATCATGCTTCACGTCACCCAACACTGGAACAGTCCATTGTCATATATTTAGGCCCAGGCACCCAGGCAGAGGAGAGAGGTCCCATAACAGAGAATCTGGCTTCATGTCAGCAGAGAATCAGTCTGCATTTCATAGCAGAGAATCATGCTTTATGTCACCCAACACTGGAACAGTCCATTGTCAGATATTAAGGCCCAGGCACCCAGGCAGAGGAGAGAGGTCCCGTAACAGAGAATCTGGCTTCATGTCAGCAGAGAATCAGTCTGCATGTCATAGCAGAGAATCAGGCTTCACGTCAGCCACCACTGTAACAGTCCATTGTCATATATTTAGGCCCAGGCACCCAGGCAGAGGAGAGAGGTCCCATAACAGAGAATCTGGCTTCATGTCAGCAGAGAATCAGTCTGCATGTCATAGCAGAGAATCATGCTTTACGTCACTCAACACTGAAACAGTCCATTGTCAGATATTTAGGCCCAGGCACCCAGGCAGAGGAGAGAGGTCCCGTAACATAGAATCTGGCTTCATGTCAGCAGAGAATCAGTCTGCATGTCATAGCAGAGAATCAGGCTTCACATCAGCCACCACTGTAACAGTCCATTGTCATATATTTAGGCCCAGGCACCCAGGCAGAGGAGAGAGGTCCCATAACAGAGAATCTGGCTTCATGTCAGCAGAGAATCAGTCTGCATGTCATAGCAGAGAATCATGCTTCACGTCATCCAACATTGGAACAGTCCATTGTCATATATTTAGGCCCCAGCACTCAGACAGAAGAGAGGTTCATTCAACTTTGGGTTGCCTCGCAATATAATGGTAAAATGAAAATAAAAATAGGATTGAATGAGGAAGTGCCCTGGAGTACAATAATATATTGTTAAGGGAATGTAGTTAATAGGTTCAAAATAGGTAGTTAAGACGCACAGGTTTGAATGACCACCACACGGGGTGCCCACAGTCGAGTAGTATCACCCCACTACTCAAAATGGAAATAATATATATAGGAAAGAGACTGGGCACACCTCCAGATATTGGGCCACTGATTTTAATGGTTAAAAATAGTTAAAAGTAACAATATTCAGACAGACACTAGTATACTCACGCAAATAGTGATACATTAAAACCTTATAAACATCAACAATAATTTGGCAGACAATATTGTATAAAACCCTATATAAATATAATATATACTACTAATAAAATACTTAAATAATTAAAAATCTTTAAGAATACAATTGGAACCAATGCGTTAATAATAGTTTGTAAGGTAGAGCTCGACAGCAGTCATATGAATAGCGCAATAGTGGAGAATGGCAGTCAATCGTAATGGGAGAGTTCCTTAGAAGCTACCGTGCACTTGAACAACTGAATGAGGTAGTTACACTCCGTGTCTCACAGGCAGCTTGGTACTGCCTGTATAGCGCATGCAGTAAAGTTAAGTCAGTGCAAGGGGAAGTTAAACATACGGCGGCGTCCCGCTGTATGTATACTTCAACAATGTTTCACTGCCCGGTTACATTAGGTTATAACGACCTCGAAGCCGGAACGGTCTTACCCGCTTGGTGCGGCTCCAGCCGTCCTGAAGATCGGATGGACTTGCGTTTTCTTTCCTCCAGAGTTTCTTACCCTAGCGTAGATTTATACACGTGGGTCCGCCGGTTTGGCTTCGGATCCAGTTTGGTAATGTCCTCTACGCGGGTTTTCACTGGACAATGAGCAGCGGTCTTTATCCTTTTGAGTAGTGCACTACTTCTTTAGTTGATGGGGGGTCTGACCAGACGCGTTTCGGGGCTAGAGTATCCCCTTCTTCAGTGGTAATCAGACCTCCCCCCCCAAAATGTCTCTTTTATATGGTGAAAAAACTTGAAATTTAGGTCCGGCTAAGGTCATCACCCGGAACTATTCCCAATTTTGTATTTAACCCTTGCATGTGTTTTTACAGCTTAAGCGTAGTGATTCCGTTCTTTAATACATCCTCCTATTTCTTCTCTGTTCAAGCGTATAGTACACTTATCTATAATTCCATATATATTATCAATGACTGCAATATATATATACATATATATGTATTTTGCCCTCCTAATTATCAATTCTATTTTATAACAAGGTTCGTGCGGTGGCACTTTATAACAATGGTATAATTACCCATAATGTTAAACAATTTTAAATATATATCTAAAAGTTATTTTCTTTGTTTTAATTTAATAAAACTCTTTTAATCACCGATCTGAACAAACAGTATAATAAAAATAAAAATATATAAATATATCAAAAAGTATAATATGCAATAAACAGAGGGAAAATCAAGGCACATCGTGTGACAGAATCTAAAGTTAATGTTGCAGGCAGGTCTATTTGTAGCTATAAATATACAAATGTGTATGTATTAAATATTGACATCACAAAATTGTCCCCCATAGTACACCTATATCGTATAATTGTTAAACTAATTTTAATATTATCATGGTTGTTAGCATGAATCGGAATCTATGCATTCATAGGTCTATAGTGAGTGAATGAATGAAGGATGGAACACGGATATTTCGAGTTTGGTTATGTGTGGTAGGATATATAGTTTTTTCTATATAGAAAATGTCCTACAGAAACGTAATTATTTATTTATTTGTAAAATCATTCATAATAGTTTATGACATAAACTTCAGTTTTATGTTGCGAGGTCCTCCATTACTGTATCCCCAAAATACACAAAGATAAAAATAATCCACCAGGTCGCCCCATAGTTTCTGGCATAGACTCATTAACTGCGAACCTTTCCCAGTATATTGATTCCTTACTCCAAGTGAAAGTTAAAAAAATACCCTCATATATAAAGGACACAACACAAATCATAAGAAAAATAGAAAATACTCAATTTGAGGATCATTGGATAATGGGCACATTAGATGTCCAATCCCTGTATACAATTATAGATCATGGACAGGGAAAGGAAGCCGTTAAAAAACAACTGATACAGGAAAAGAGACTGACATTGGAACAAATAGAATTTTTAACTGAAGGAATTGAATTCATTTTAATGCATAATTACTTTTATTTTAACGGTTCTTTTTATCTACAGACCCGAGGTACTGCCATGGGCACCAGGTTCGCCCCCAGTTATGCCAATCTTTTTATGGCCGAGTGGGAGGACCAAATAGTGGCCCCCAAACTGGGGACGGACCTGGTGCTCTGGCAGAGATATATTGATGATGTGGTTTTTATTTGGCGATCAGGACCCGAAAAACTTGAGACATTTTTAAATTCCATCAATGATAACATTTTTAACCTTAAATTTTTGGGCATTAATAGTAGAGAAAGCCTAGAATTCTTAGATTTGAAAATTTACGTCGAAAACGGGACAATAAGGACCTGCACATATACAAAGCCAACATCACGTAATAGTTATATTTTATTTAACAGTTGCCACCTACCAAGTTGGCTTTTAAATATCCCCCAGGGTCAATTTCGCAGACTAAAGCGTAACTGCACAACAACGGAGCAGTTTGAGCTTGAAGCAGTTAAAATGAAACAACAATTTTTAAACAAGGAGTATCCAGAAGAAATTTTAGAGTTAGCACTGACTAAGGTGAGAAACATGGAAAGGGGAGAATTTTTTGTAGAGAAAGAAAAAGTGATTAAAGACCAAACTAAAAAGGAGAATCAGTTAAAAATAATTTTACCGTATAGTAGCGAACATAAAAAAGTTAAAAACATTATATATAAACATTGGGACACAATTAAAAAGGATAAGGTGGTGGGGACAATCATCCCTCCCAAACCTATAATATTTTTTACAAAGGCACCAAACTTGGGGAATAAAATAGCACAAACAGTTAGGGAAGACAGACTAGAAGAACCAACTTTACAAAAATGGATTAATTTGATAGGCTTTATTAGATGTGGACAATGCTGCAATTGTAAAATCACCTCCTTTGGTAAACACACTAAGGAGGTAATTTCAACAACTAACGGGTTCAAACACAATATAAAGGAGTTTCTGACTTGTCATCCAGATAATGTGATTTACATCATTGAGTGTCCGTGTAAATTACAATATATAGGTCGGACCAAAAGAACCCTGAAAAAACGGATCGCGGAACATGTAGGAAACATTAAAAAAGGTGTGGAAACTCATTCGTTATCCAAACACTTTAAGATTGCCCACAATAGTAACCCAACTGGCCTAAAGTTTGCGGCTATAGACAAAGTTCCTAGAAGTTGGAGAGGAGGGAACCACATCAGTAGGATGTCTAGGATGGAAACACAGAGAATTTTTTAAATGGAAACTATGATTCCGGGAGGCCTCAATGCGGAATACGAGTTGTTTGGCTTTTTGTGAGGTCAGTGGGGGCTTCCTGCCGGGGGTGATCTCCGCTTAACGGTTTGTGCAGTTGGGCGGATTTCCCCCTCGGCAGTGAGCCTTCAAAGCACCTACGTGTTCCGGATAGAGGACCTCGCAACATAAAACTGAAGTTTATGTCATAAACTATTATGAATGATTTTACAAATAAATAAATAATTACGTTTCTGTAGGACATTTTCTATATAGAAAAAACTATATATCCTACCACACATAACCAAACTCGAAATATCCGTGTTCCATCCTTCATTCATTCACTCACTATAGACCTATGAATGCATAGATTCCGATTCATGCTAACAACCATGATAATATTAAAATTAGTTTAACAATTATACGATATAGGTGTACTATGGGGGACCATTTTGTGATGTCAATATTTAATACATACACATTTGTATATTTATAGCTACAAATAGACGTGCCTGCAACATTAACTTTAGATTCTGTCACACGATGTGCCTTGATTTTCCCTCTGTTTATTGCATATTATACTTTTTGATATATTTATATATTTTTATTTTTATTATACTGTTTGTTCAGATCGGTGATTAAAAGAGTTTTATTAAATTAAAACAAAGAAAATAACTTTTAGATATATATTTAAAATTGTTTAACATTATGGGTAATTATACCATTGTTATAAAGTGCCACCGCACGAACCTTGTTATAAAATAGAATTGATAATTAGGAGGGCAAAATACATATATATGTACATATATATTGCAGTCATTGATAATATATATGGAATTATAGATAAGTGTACTATACGCATGAACAGAGAAGAAATAGGAGGATGTATTAAAGAACGGAATCACTACGCTTAAGCTGTAAAAACACATGCAAGGGTTAAATACAAAATTGGGAATAGTTCCGGGTGATGACCTTAGCCGGACCTAAATTTCAAGTTTTTTCACCATATAAAAGAGACATTTTGGGGGGGGGAGGTCTGATTACCACTGAAGAAGGGGATACTCTAGCCCCGAAACGCGTCTGGTCAGACCCCCCATCAACTAAAGAAGTAGTGCACTACTCAAAAGGATAAAGACCGCTGCTCATTGTCCAGTGAAAACCCGTGTAGAGGACATTACCAAACTGGATCCGAAGCCAAACCGGCGGACCCACGTGTATAAATCTACGCTAGGGTAAGAAACTCTGGAGGAAAGAAAACGCAAGTCCATCCGATCTTCAGGACGGCTGGAGCCGCACCAATCGGGTAAGACCGTTCCGGCTTCGAGGTCGTTATAACCTAATGTGCCATCAAGTAACCGGGCAATGAAACATTGTTGAAGTATACATACAGCGGGACGCCGCCGTATGTTTAACTTCCCCTTGCACTGACTTAACTTTACTGCATGCGCTATACAGGCAGTACCAAGCTGCCTGTGAGACACGGAGTGTAACTACCTCATTCAGTTGTTCAAGGGATGTAGTTAATGTCTAATCTGCACAAGGGATGGACAGGTCCTGTGGGATCCATGCCTGGTTCATTTTTATGAAAGTCAGCTTGTCCACATTGGCTGTAGACAGGCGGCTGCGTTTGTCTGTAATGACGCCCCCTGCCGTGCTGAATACACGTTCAGACAAAACCCTGGCCGCTGGGCAGGCCAGCACCTCCAAGGTATAAAAGGCTAGCTCTGGCCACGTGGACAATTTAGAAACCCAGAAGTTGAATGGGGCCGAACCATCAGTCAGTACGTGGAGGGGTGTGCACACGTACTGTTCCACCATGTTAGTGAAATGTTGCCTCCTGCTAACACGTTGCGTATCAGGTGGTGGTGCAGTTAGCATCTCCACATCCACATCTCTGCCATGCTAACCCTGCCCTCAGAGGAGCTGGCTGTGACACAGCTGCCTTGGTGACCTCTTGCTGCTCCTCTGCCTTGGCCTTGGGCTTCCACTTGTTCCCCTGTGACATTTGGGAATGCTCTCAGTAGCGCGTCTACCAACGTGCGCTTGTACTCGCGCATCTTCCTATCACGCTCCAGTGCAGGAAGTAAGGTGGGCACATTGTCTTTGTACCGTGGATCCAGCAGGGTGGCAACCCAGTAGTCCGCACACGTTAAAATGTGGGCAACTCTGCTGTCGTTGCACAGGCACTGCAGCATGTAGTCGCTCATGTGTGCCAGGCTGCCCTGGGGTAAGGACAAGCTGTCCTCTGTGGGAGGCGTATCATCATCGTCCTGCGCTTCCCCCCAGCCACGCACCAGTGATGGGCCCGAGCTGCGTTGGGTGCCACCCCGCTGTGACCATGCTTCATCCTCCTCCACCTCCTCCTCATCCTTGTCCTCCTCGTCCTCCAGTAGTGGGCCCTGGCTGGCCACATTTGTACTTGGCCTCTGCTGTTGCAAAAAAACTCCCACTGAGTCACTTCGAAGAGACTGGCCTGAAAGTGCTAAAAATGACCCCTCTTACTCCTCCTCCTCCTGGGCCACCTCCTCTTCCATCATCGCCCTAAGTGTTTTCTCAAGGAGACATAGAAGTGGTATTGTAACGCTGATAACGGTGTCATCGCCACTGGCCATGTTGGTGGAGTACTCGAAACAGCGCAACAGGGCACACAGGTCTCGCATGGAGGCCCAGTCATTGGTGGTGAAGTGGTGCTGTTCCGCAGTGCGACTGACCCGTGCGTGCTGCAGCTGAAACTCCACTATGGCCTGCTGCTGCTCGCACAGTCTGTCCAGCATGTGCAAGGTGGAGTTCCACCTAGTGGGTACGTCGCATATGAGGCAGTGAGCGGGAAGGCCGAAGATACGCTGTAGCGCAGACAGGCAAGCAGCAGCAGGATGTGAATGCCGGAAGCGTGAACAGACGGCCCGCACTTTATGCAGCAGCTCTGACATGTCGGGGTAGTTGTGAATGAACTTCTGCACCACCAAATTCAGCACATGCGCCAAGCAAGAGATGTGCGTCAAACCGGCTAGTCCCAGAGCTGCAACGAGATTTCGCCCATTATCGCACACCACCAGGCCAGGCTTTAGGCTCTCCGGCAGCAACCACTCGTCGGTCTGTTGTTCTATACCCCGCCACAACTCCTGTGCGGTGTGGGGCCTGTCCCCCAAACATATGAGTTTCAGAATGGCCTGCTGACGTTTACCCCGGGCTGTGCTGAAGTTGGTGGTGAAGGTGTGCGGCTGACTGGATGAGCAGGTGGGAGAAGAGGAGGAGGAAGCTATGTAGGAGGAGGTGGCAAAAAGGAGGCAAAGAATGTTGCCCTGCGATCCTTGGCGGCGGAAGGACGTGCGCCAAACAGCTCTCCGCCTGGGGCCCAGCCGCCACTACATTTACCCAGTGTGCAGTTAGGGAGATATAGCATCCCTGCCGTGCTTACTGGTCCATGTATCTGTGGTTAGGTGGACTTTGCTACAGATGGCGTTGCACAGTGCACACTTGATTTTATTGGATACTTGGTTGTGCAGGTAAGGCACGGCTCTCTTGGAGAAGTAGTGCCGGCTGGGAACAACATACTGTGGGACAGCAAGCGACATGAGCTGTTTGAAGCTGTCTGTGTCCACCAGCCTAAATGACAGCATTTCATAAGCCAGTAGTTTAGAAATGCTGGCATTCAGGGCCAGATATCGAGGGTGGCTAGGTGGGAATTTACGCTTTCTCTCAAATGTTTGTGAGATGGAGAGCTGAACGCTGCCGTGTGACATGGTTGAGATGCTTGGTGACGGAGGTGGTGGTGTTGGTGGTACATCCCCTGTTTGCTGGGCGGCAGGTGCCAATGTTTCTCCAGAGGCGGAGGAAGAGGCCGAGGTGGCAGCAGCAGAAGAGGCCGAGGCGGCAGCAGCAGAAGAGGTAGCAGGGGGAGCCTGAGTGACTTCCTTGTTTTTAAGGTGTTTACTCCACTGCAGTTCATGCTTTGCATGCAGGTGCCTGGTCATGCAGGTTGTGCTAAGGTTCAGAACATTAATGCCTCGCTTCAGGCTCTGATGGCACAGCGTGCAAACCACTCGGGTCTTGTCGTCAGCACATTGTTTGAAGAAGTGCCATGCCAGGGAACTCCTTGAAGCTGCCTTTGGGGTGCTCGGTCCCAGATGGCGGCGGTCAGTAGCAGGCGGAGTCTCTTGGCGGCGGGTGTTCTGCTTTTGCCCACTGCTCCCTCTTTTGCTACGCTGTTGGCTCGGTCTCACCACTGCCTCTTCCTCCGAACTGTGAAAGTCAGTGGCACGACCTTCATTCCATGTGGGGTCTATGACCTCATTGTCCCCTGCATCGTCTTCCACCCAGTCTTGATCCCTGACCTCCTGTTCAGTCTGCACACTGCAGAAAGACGCAGCAGTTGGCACCTGTGTTTCGTCATCATCAGAGACATGCTGAGGTGGTATTCCCATGTCCTCATCATCAGGAAACATAAGTGGTTGTGCGTCAGTGCATACTATGTCTTCCACCTCTGTGGAAGGGCTAGGTGGATGTCCTTGGGAAACCCTGCCAGCGGAGTCTTCAAACAGCATAAGAGACTGCTGCATAACTTGAGGCTCAGACAGACTGATGGGCTTGGTTCTCAGGCGCCATCTGTGCGCTTTCTGCAGAAGACTGGGTGGGAGATAATGTGAACGTGCTGGATCCACTGTCGGCCACCCAATTGACTAATGCCTGTACCTGCTCAAGCCTTACCATCCTTAGAACGGCATTGGGCCCCACCAAATATCGCAGTAAATTATGGCGGCTACTGGGACCTGAGGTAGTTGGTACACTAGGACGTGTGGCTGTGGCAGAACGGTGTCACGACTGTAAGTGAGCAACACACAGTGAATAGCAACTGACCGGACGCAAACTAGGGAGGATAAAGGGTGACCCCCTGTCAGACCCTAAAAGCTCTCCCTAAGCTGCTATGCACATGTCCGGATCCATATGGTGGATCGAGACATGCCCGCGTACCTTAGGCTGATGACCACTGAAACCCCTACAATAGTGGAAGGGGCACGGCCACCGGTGCCCTGCTCAGTATATGGATGGAACCGGGGTCGCCTCGGATCCAGTCAGCAAAGAAACAGAAACACACAATGTCTGAACACTTAACTGAAGGAGCTGTGGCTGCAGTGAAAACAGATCCAAAGTCAGCAGACAATATCCGAAGTACTTGCTTCAGCAGAACACAGATCCAGTGAAAAGATATCACACAGTTGAAGATACTCAAACGAGAGATACAGCTCAAATGAAAAGTATAATCCGCACCTCTACAAAGGAGGAGGGGTGATTTAAAGGCAGCGAAATCAAACACAGGAGAGACAGCTGGGAGGAAGGAAACAGAAAGTAAAGACCTCATCACAGGGGCGGAGAAACAGGGCAGAGGGAACTCCTCCAAGCTCTAGTAGTGACATCATCACAGGGGTGGAGAAACAGAGCTGTGAGAACGTCTCAAAGCTCTGGTAGTGACAAACGGCCACGTCCTCTCCCAGCACCAGAGGGTCCACTAACACCACCACGACCATGTCCGCGTCCTTTACTAGATGTTTTCCTCATTGTTATCGTTCACCACAACAACAAAAATATTATTTGGCCCAATGTATTGAATTCAAATTCAGGCCTTTTTTTACAGACACCTAGCACTATCTGGCTATCTATTTAGTTACCGTATTACACTAATACAGGCACAGCAGTAACCACAGATTTAGCTGAATATAAATTTGAGGCCTATTATTTAGGCGCTGGGTGACGGGTATACGTTTACAGACAGAATTAGACTGGGATATGCACAGTAGCTTGTGTGTTAAGTTATTGAGAATGACCCTATCTGCACCTTGAATCTAATATACCCTTTTAGGGATAAATTTAAAGTAGGCCTGATACAGCAGAAACCACTAATTTAGAGAATTGCTAAATTGGGAATTGTATTTCAACCCAGAACAAAAACTGTGCTTTGACGGACACTAAATAACTTGCCCAGCCACAGCAATAACCACAGATTTAGCTGACTATAAATTTGAGGCCTATTATTTAGGCGCTGGGTGACAGGTATACGTTTACAGACAGAATTAGACTGGGATATGGCCAAAAAATAACCACACTATTGATGGTTAAATGCACTTGGTGTGACAGCTTGACCAACCACACTATTGAGGGTTAAATGCACTTGGTGACAGGCTCAGCTTGCCCCTGATGTAGTATATGGCCAAAAAATAACCACACTATTGATGGTTAAATGCACTTGGTGTGACGCTTGACCCTGATGTAGGATTGAGCCAAAAAAACAACCACACTATTGAGGGTTAAAAGCACTTGATGACAGCTTGCCCCTGATGTAGTATATGGCCAAAAAACAACCACACTATTGAGGGTTAAATGCACTTGGTGACAGCTTGACCCTGATGTAGGATTTAGCCAAAAAACAACCACACTATTGAGGGTTAAATGCACTTGGTGGCAGCTTGTGCTGGCGCACCACAAGACACAAAATGGCCGCCGATCACCCCAGAAAAAAGTGAATGAAAAACGCTCTGGGCAGCCTAAAAACAGTGAGCAGTTGAATAGCAGCAGTTCAATGATCCACAGCTGCAGATCGATCACTGAATGAAGTCTTTTGGATGAGTTAATCACTGCCTAATCTCGCCCTAACGTCGCAACTGCAACCTCTCACTACACTGATCAGAGCAGAGTGACGTGCGGCGCTACGTGACTCTAGCTTAACCGCCTCCGGACCGCCTAACGCAGATGTGCGGTCCGGAGGCGGCAGCCCTGCGCACAGTGACGCATATATACGCGTCATCTTGCGAGGGCCGAGATTTCCTGTGAACACGCGCACACAGGCGCGCGCGCTCTCAGGAACAGAAGGTAAGCGAGTGGATCTCCATCCTGCCAGCAGCGATCGCTCGCTGGCAGGCTGGAGATGTGATTTTTTTTTTTACCCCTAACAGGTATATTAGACGCTGTTTTGATAACAGCGTCTAATATACCTGCTACCTGGTCCTCTGGTGGTCCCTTTTGTTTGGATCGACCACCAGAGGACACAGGTAGCTCAGTAAAGTCGCACCAAACACCACACTACACTAAACCCCCCCGTCACTTTTTAACCCCTTATGAACCCCTGATCACCCATGATCACCCCATATAAACTCCCTGATCACCTCCCTGTCATTGATCACCCCCCTGTCATTGATCACCCCCCTGTCAGGCTCCGTTCAGACGTCCGTATGATTTTTACGGATCCACGGATACATGGATCGGATCCGCAAAACACATACGGACGTCTGAATGGAGTCTTACAGGGGGGTGATCAATGACAGGCTGGTTATCACCCATATAGATTCCCTGATCACCCCCTGTCATTGATCACCCCCCTGTCATTGATCACCCCCCTGTAAGGCTCCATTCAGATGTTCGTATGATTTTTACGGATCCACGGATACATGGATCGGATCCGCAAAACGCATACGGACGTCTGAATGCAGCCTTACAGGGGGTGATCAATGACAGAGGGGTGATCACCCATATACACTCCCTGATCACCCCCTGTCATTGATCACCCCCCTGTCATTGATCACCCCCCTGTAAGGCTCCATTCAGACGTCCGCATGTGTTTTGCGGATCCGATCCATGTATCCATGGATCCGTAAAAATCATTTGGACGTCTTAATGGAGCCTTACAGGGGGGTAATCAATGACAGGGGGGTGATCACCCATATACACTCCCTGATCACCCCCTGTCATTGATCACCCCCCTGTAAGGCTCCATTCAGAAGTCCGTATGATTTTTACGGATCCATGGATTCATGGATCGGATCCGCAAAACACATGCGGACGTCTGAATGGAGCCTTACAGGGGGGTGATCAATGACAGAGGGGTGATCACCCATATACACTTCCTGATCACCCCCTGTCATTGATCACCCCCCTGTCATTGATCACCCCCCTGTAAGGCTCCATTCAGACGTCCGCATGTGTTTTGCGGATCCGATCCATGTATCCGTAAAAATCATACGGACGTCTGAATGGAGCCTTACAGGGGGGTGATCAATGACAGGGGGGTGATCACCCATATACACTCCCTGATCACCCCCTGTCATTGATCACCCCCCTGTAAGGCTCCATTCAGACGTCCGCATGTGTTTTGCGGATCCGATCCGTGTATCCATGGATCCGTAAAAATCATACGGACGTCTGAATGGAGCCTTACCAGGGGGGTGATCAATGACAGGGGGGTGATCAGGGAGTCTATATGGGTGATCACCCCCCTGTCATTGATCACCCCCCTGTCATTGATCACCCCCCCTGTAAGGCTCCATTCAGACATTTTTTTGGCCCAAGTTAGCGGAAATATATATTTTTTTTTGTTAGTTTTTTCTTACAAAGTCTCATATTCCACTAACTTGTGTCAAAAAATAAAATCTCATATGAACTCACCATACCCCTCACGGAATCCAAATGCGTAAAAATTTTTAGACATTTATATTTCAGACTTCTTCTCACGCTTTAGGGCCCCTAAAAAGCCAGGGCAGTATAAATACCCCACATGTGACCCCATTTCGGAAAGAAGACACCCCAAGGTATTCGCTGAGGGGCATATTGAGTCCATGAAAGATTGAAATTTTTGTCCTAAGTTTGCGGAAAGTGAGACTTTGTGAGAAAAAAACAAAAAAAAAATCAATTTCCGCTAACTTATGCAAAAAAAAAAAATTCTATGAACTCGCCATGCCCCTCACGGAATACCTTGGGGTGTCTTCTTTCCAAAGTGGGGTCACATGTGCCCTGGCTTTTTAGGGGCCCGAAAGTGTGAGAAGAAGTCTGGGATCCAAATGTCTAAAAATGCCCTCCTAAAAGGAATTTGGGCACCTTTGCGCATCTAGGCTGCAAAAAAGTGTCACACATCTGGTATCGCCGTACTTAGGGGAAGTTGGGCAATGTGTTTTGTGGTGTCATTTTACATATACCCATGCTGGGTGAGAAAAATTTCTTGGTCAAATGCCAACTTTGCATAAAAAAATGGGAAAAGCTGTCTTTTGCCAAGATATTTCTCTCACCCAGCATGGGTATATGTAAAATGACACCCCAAAACACATTCCACAACTTCTCCTGAGTACGGCGATACCAGATGTGTGACACTTTTTTGCAGTCAATGTGGGCAAAGGGGCATATATTCCAAAGTGCACCTTTCGGATTTCGCAGGCCATTTTTTACACATTTTGATTGCAAAATTCTCACACATTTGGGCCCCTAAATTGCCAGGGCAGTATAACTACGCCACAAATGACCCCATTTTGGAAAGAAGACACCCCAAGGTATTCTGTGAGGGGCACGGTGAGTTCCTAGAATTTTTTATTTTTTGTCACAAGTTAGCGGAAAATGATGATTTTTCTTATTTTTTTCTTTTTTCCTTACAAAGTCTCATATTCCACTAACTTGCGACAAAAAATAAAAAATTCTAGGAACTCGCCATGCCCCTCACGGAATACCTTGGGGTGTCTTCTTTCCAAAATGGGGTCACTTGTGGCGTAGTTATACTGCCCTGGCAATTTAGGGGCCCATATGTGTGAGAAGAACTTTGCAATCAAAATTTGTAAAAAATGGCCTGCGAGATCCGAAAAGTGCACTTTGGAATATGTGCCCCTTTGCCCACCTTGGCTGCAAAAAAGTGTCACACATCTGGTATCGCCATACTCAGGAGAAGTTGGGGAATGTGTTTTGGGGTGTCATTTTACATATACCCATGCTGGGTCAGAAAAATATCTTGGTCAAATGCCAACTTTGTATAGAAAAATTGGAAAAGTTGTCTTTTGCCAAGATATTTCTCTCACTCAGCATGGGTATAAAAAAAGTTCTATGAACTCACTATGCCCATCAGCGAATACCTTAGGGTGTCTACTCTCTGAAATGGGGTCATTTGTGGGGGTTTTCTACTGTCTGGGCATTGTAGAACCTCAGGAAACATGACAGGTGCTCAGAAAGTCAGAGCTGCTTCAAAAAGCCGAAATTCACATTTTTGTACCATAGTTTGTAAACGCTATAACTTTTACCCAAATCATTTTTTTTTTTTTGCCCAAACATTTTTCTTTTATCAAAGACATGGAGAACAATAAATTTAGCGAAAAATGTATATATGGATGTCGTTTTTTTTGCAAAATTTTACAGCTGAAAGTGAAAAATGTCATTTTTTTGCAAAAAAATTTTTAAATTTTGATTAATAACAAAAAAAGTAAAAATGTCAGCAGCAATGAAATACCACCAAATTAAAGCTCTATTAGTGAGAAGAAAAGAAGGTAAAATTCATTTGGGTGGTAAGTTGCATGACCGAGCAATAAATGGTGAAAATAGTGTAGTGCAGAAGTGTAAAAAGTGGCCTGGTCATTAAGGGGGTTTTAGCTAGCGGGGTTGAAGTGGTTAAATAGAGGCTGGGTCACATGCTGCACTGGCCAATCACAGCCTTGCCAATAGTAGGCATGGCTGTGACGGCCTCTTGGGGCAAGTAGTATGACGCTTGTTGATTGGCTGCACCTGAACCCGGACTTTTACGAAAATGTTCGGGTTCGGGTCCGTGTCACGGACACCCCAAAATTCGGTACGAACCCGAACTATACAGTTCGGGTTCGCTCATCTCTAATCCCTGATTGACTTGGCCATTGCATAACATTCTACTTCTTTCCCTTAAAAACCTCTTTGGTTGCTTTTGCAGTATGTTTTGGGTCATTGGCCATCTGCACTGTGAAGGACAGTCCAATGGGTTCTGAAGCATTTGGCTGAATATAAGCAGATAATATTGCCTGAAACACTTCAGAATTCATTCTTCTGCTTTTATTAGCAGTCACATCATCAATAAATACAAGAGAACCAGTTCCATTGGCAGCCATACATGCCCACGCCATGACACTACCACCATCATGCTTCACTGATGAGGTTGTATGCTTAGGATCATGAGCAGTTCCTTTCCTTCTCCATTCTCTTCTCTTCCCATCACTCTGGTACAAGTTGATCTTGGTCTCATCTGTCCATAGGATGTTGTTCCAGAACTGTGATGGCTTTTTTAGATGTCGTTTGGAAAACTATAATCTGGCCTTCCGTTTTTTTTAGGCTCACCAATGGTTTACATCTTGTGGTGAACCTTCTGTATTTACTCTGGTGAAGTCTTCTCTTGATTGTTGACTTTGACACAGATACACCTATCTCCTGCAGAGGGTTTTTGATCTGGCCAACTGTTGTGAAGGGTGTTTTCTTCACCAGGGAAAGAATTCTTCGGTCATCCACCACAGTTGTTTTCTGTGGTCTTCCCGGTCTTTTGGAGTTGCTTAGCTCCCCGGTGCATTCCTTTTTTTTTAAGAATGTTCCAAAAATTAGCCACACCTAATGTTTTTGCTATCTCTATGATGTTTTTTTTTTTTTTTTTCCTGCCTAATGATGGCTTGCTTCACTGATAGTGACAACTCTTTGGATCTCATCTTGAGAGTTGACAGAAACAGGTTCCAAATGCAAATAGCACACTTGAAATGAACTCTGGACATTTTATCTGCTCATTGTAATTGCGATAATGAGGAAATAACATACACCTGGCCATGGAACAGCTGAAAAGTCAATTGTCCCATTACTTTTGGTTTCTTAACAAGTGGGAGGCACATATGCAAACTGTTGTAATTCCTACACCGTTCAACTGATTTTGATGTAAATACTCTCAAATTAAAGCTGACATTCTGCAGTTAAAGCACATCTTGTTTGTTTCATTTCAAATCCATTGTGGTAGTGTATAGAGCCAAAAATGTTAGAATTGTGTCGATGTCCCAATATTTATGGACCTGACTGTACGTCTACTACCACTTATCCTTTGATCTGACACATGGGGCTCCTGCACTACAGCATCATCTTCTCTTATCTTGCTGACACGCAAGTAGACGACTGTTTGTTTTTTATCCAGCAGTCTCACCCTATATAGGGAGACTGCACTATTCAAATGAGTTGATGTTTGATATCCATTATAAACGTTTTATCTCCTGTTTTTGTTCACTTGTTACATTTCAGATCTAATTATTGATCTGATCCTGGTCAGGTATCAAGCCAAATGTGTCCCCTGATGAGCCCAAAATAGCATGAGCGAAACGCGTTGTGAACCGACACGTCGTCTTCTTGTTATAACATCAACCTTTTACCAATCTCTAATCAGGATCGGTTTATAGGAGTTATTTATTAATCTATATTCTTGACTCATTTTATTATTTTCATGTATGTATAGTTTCGAATTTTTTTTTTTACAAACAGGATTCCCAAAAAGTTGGGACACTATACAAATCGTGAATAAAAACTGAATGCGATCATGTGGAGGTGCCAACTTCTAATATTTTATTCAGAATAGAACATAAATCACGGAACAAAAGTTTAAACTGAGAAAATGTACCATTTTAAGGGAATTAAATATGTTGAATCAGAATTTCATGGTGTCAACAAATCCCCAAAAAGTTGGGACAAGGCCATTTTCACCACTGTGTGGCAACTCCCCTTCTTCTTACAACACTCAACAGACGTCTGGGGACCGAGGAGACCAGTTTCTCAAGTTTAGAAATAGGAATGCACTCCCATTCTTGTCTAATACAGGCCTCTAACTGTTCAATCGTCTTGGGCCTTCTTTGTTGCACCTTCCTCTTTATGATGCGCCAAATGTTCTCTATAGGTGAAAGATCTGGACTGCAGACTGGCCATTTCAGTACCCGGATCCTTCTCCTGCGCAGCCATGATGTTGTGATTGATGCAGAATGTGGTCTGGCATTATCTTGTTGAAAAATGCAGGGTCTTCCCTGAAAGAGATGACGGCTGGATGGGAGCATATGTTGTTCTAGAACCTGAATATATTTTTCTGCATTGATGGTGCCTTTCCAGACATGCAAGCTGCCCATGCCACACGCACTCATGCAACCCCATACCATCAGAGATGCAGGCTTCTGAACTGAGCGTTGATAACAACTTGGGTTGTCCTTGTTCCGGATGACATGGCGTCCCAGATTTCCAAAAAGAACTTTGAATCGTGACTAGTCTGACCACAGAACAGTCTTCCATTTTGCCACACTCCATTTTAAATGATCCCTGGCCCAGTGAAAACGCCTGAGCTTGTGGATCTTGCTTAGAAATGGCTTCTTCTTTGCACTGTAGAGTTTCAGCTGGCAACAGCGGATGGCACGGTGGATTGTGTTCACTGACAATGGTTTCTGGAAGTATTTTCCTTTTACAGTAGCATTCCTGTTTGTGGTGCAGTGCCGTTTAAGGGCCCGGAGATCATGGGCATCCAGTATGGTTTTACGGCCTTGACCCTTACGCACAGAGATTGTTCCAAATTCTCTGAATCTTCGGATGATGTTATGCACAGTTGATGATGATAGATGCAAAGTCTTTGCAATTTTTCGCTAGGTAACACCTTTCTGATATTGCTCCACTATCTTTCTGCGCAACATTGTGGGAATTGGTGATCCTCTACCCGTCTTAGCTTCTGAGAGACACTGCCACTCTGAGAAGCTCTTTTTATACCCAATCATGTTGCCAATTGACCTAATTAGTGTTAATTGGTCTTCCAGCTCTTCATTATGCTCAAATTTACTTTTTCCAGCCTCTTATTGCTACTTGTCCCAACTTTTTGGGGATTTGTTGACACCGTGAAAATTTGAATCAACGTATTTTTCCTTTAAAATGATACCTTTACTCTGATTAAACATTTGATCTGTCATCTACATTCTATTACAAATAAAATATTGACATTTGCCATCTCCACATGATTGCATTCAGTTTTTATTCACAATTTGTTTAGTGTCCCAACTTTTTTGGAATCCGGTTTGTATATTGTATGCTACTCTTTATTGTAGTGATAGTCCTTCTGGTCAGCATATATTAGCTGGTAGCTTATCCCTCATTCAGGGCCATCCAAGGGTGCTCAGGAGGTTCCTGATACAGGATCACCCCTGTCGGGGCGGCTATTCCGATTGTAGGCAGGGCATAATAGCTATAGGGCCAGCTGTAGGGTCAGAGCCCATCAGTTTAATATACCTGGTCCACACCTGCCTCTCAATGTCCCAGAGTATTGAATATTTACTCATGTAGTTTATGACTTCTTTTCATCTTTTTTCAAAAATTATAAAATATGTAATTGAACTGACCCACAGAATAAAGTTATAATTTTTTTTAAGCTAATAAAAATGAACGCAAACTTTATAAGATAAAAATTCAGTGGCAGTGTTGCTGTTTTTTCCCATTCCCTCAAAAAGAAATAATAAAAGTTAAAAGTTAATTAGTAAGTTATGTCTACCCCTAAAACCCCTCATACAGTTGCATCAACAGAATTTTTAAATTAAAACTGATTGGTCACTAAGCCCTGAAATGCATACAGGGCATGAAGCTAAACCTAACTATTTTGTCTAGAAATGCTGCTGCACTTTTCGACACCATCGCCATACTGGAATGAGCTTTTTTGTGTCTTTTTAAAAAAATTCACTGCGATAAATCTGGGGTTAAACTCATTAACATAGCTAACCACACCCACTTTCCTATTTCAAAACTGGAGGGAGTGGTATTTAAATACCAAAATAGGTGCAACATTTTTGTACTAAAAAGCCCAAATATTCACAAGGCCCTATTTTGTGTCTTTTTAAAGCCAGAATTTAAAGAGTCTGAGACACACAGCTCCTGTGAAGGGTAAAAGTTCAAGATGTACAGAGTTCATACATTTTTATGCATACTATCTACATCAATATGTCTTCACAAAAATATCAAAACTGAAGAGAGCAAAAAATCTCTGATCTAGATGCCAACATCTGAGACACAGACTTTACTAGTGGTCTGATAAGGTGCAAAGGGTGATTAGATCAGCAACTGCTTATCTACTAAGGGTACTTTCATACACGCGTTTTTCTTTTCCGGTATTGAGTTCTGTCACAGGGGTGCAATACTGGAAAAAAAATGATCAGTTTTATCCTAATGCATTCTGAATGGAGAGCATTCCGTTCAGGATGCATCAGGATGCATCAGTTCAGTCCTTCTTACGTTTTTTGGCCGGAGAAAATACTGCAGCATGCTGCAGTTTTCTCTCCGGCCAAAAATCCTGAACACTTGCCGGAATGTCGGATCCAGCATTAATTTCCATTGAAGTGTATTAATGCCGGATCCGGTACAAACTGTTTCCGGTTCTGTGCATGCGCAGACATTTTAAAAATGAGAAAAAATAAATACCGGATCATTTTTTTCCAGATGACAACTGGAAAGATGGCTCCGGTATTGCAATGCATTTGTCTCACAAATGCATCCATTTGCGTCCGGATTGCTGGATCCGGAATCCTCTGCCGCAAGTGTGAAAGTACCCTTACTCCTTTAGTGCTAAAAATGACACCCCCTCAAAAGTGACAACCAGAGGGCTTATAGACTCCCTGAATGGTAATGAGGGTGATAAAGCAAAAAGTTGCTGGTGTCACTGGAGGCTTTACAGGGGGAGAGATTACAATGACAGGACGTGATCTTTCTTTCTGATGTCTCAGCTTCCCCCTTCATCTCCTCCATTATAGTGACATAGGACAAAAAAAAAATTGAAAATCTTTCTATATTGCTCCACAAACTCAAATGAGAGCTGCTCTCAAAATATTTAATATTTGATCCTTTTATAACTACCGGTAAGTTTCCGAGCTTTAATAAGATAGCAAGATCTAAGCAGTAGCTCTTAGATTCTAATCATGGCAAGCATTTAAAATTATGTAGAACTATATGGGCACTTGGCGTTGAAACAGTGAAACTGCACATGTCTAACTAACCATTACATTAGCATTATTTTTAATACATATACATATTAACAGGATTCTGTCAGCAGTAAATTCACAAAAATCATGCACAGTGTCTTGTAGGGTTAACTCAACTTATTGGAATGGTACCTTTCACTTGGCAATCTGTTGCTTCATTTTGGAGGAAATGTACTTTTAATTAATATGCAAGTGCCCTGAGGGCGGGACAAATCTACTCTGTGCACCCTTGCTCTTCCTGCTTCCTCTGCCAGGCCCTCCTACTTGATTGGACCATATGGAAAGGTGAGATTTTATCATTGGTTCACATGGTCCAGTAATACATGGGGGCTGTAGCTATGGTTCTGTGTCTGTGGAGTGGTGAGACAAGGTGGGTTACACTGACAGTTTGATCCCCTCCCCCCAAAGAATGTTGTATTGAGGAGGTTGCCATGTGTTATCACACCAAATAGTGTACTGAGCCATTTCATCTCTATGAAGTTGGCAAGTGGACTTATACATTTTCATGTAAATGTATACCCAGAACCTCATGTTCATTAGATAAATCTAACATGTGGATGTGAAATCCATATATTTAGTTCTATAAAAAAAAGAAAAAAAAAGAAGCATTACTCACCTTACCAATCACCTGCCGCTGCTGTTCTGACACTTACTGGGTCCCCACTTCTCACTGCTAAGGCAATCACTGGCTGAAGCAGGCTACCAGTGCACCCAGTGATTGGCTGAACAGGCAACTCTAAACACTTCCCGCTTGTTAAGTCACAACTAAAAAGTGTAGATCATGTTAGGTCTGCAGTTCATGTCAACCGCTCTCCTGCTCTCATGTTGCAGCCTCCATCATCTTGCCGAATATGCCCTTAGGGCACTTGTGTGCTCCTGTCTGATATTTTAAAGGATTTGTACATGCAGTCACTAAACCTTCCCCAGCGAATGTCTAAGGGTCCATTGATATCTTAGACACCTTCTCCAGGCAGAGGGTGCTTGAGCTTAAATGTCCCATGTAACCAGCAAAGGTTTTGGAAGAGTTAATGCATCTGCTACTTCTTGTGATTTACCTTCGTTATCCAGCCTGTGTTCCCTTCTGTGTTTCTGATGTGTACCCATCCAGCTTGTGTGCTTGTGACCTCACAGTGTTTAAGTTTCTCCTGGTCTGTCTCCCTGTCTGTGTTACAGTCTTGGTTCCTGCCTACCTTGTTCCTGTTTCCAACATTACCCTTTCCCAGTTTCCTTGACCTCAGTGGGTCAGCTGCCAACTACAGTACACTGGGACTATCCCAAGAGGTAATGGTCTAGTTGCTCAACTACAGCAAAGTCCAGATCCCTGTACAGGGGTTAAGGGTGAATACCAGGGAAACACTGGAATAACACCTTTAGGGTTTTGCCCAAAGCCAAACCAGTTAGTTGGCCGAGTGGGGCCATACTTGCTGATCAGTAACAGACCAGCTGGGAACGGGTAAGCATTGGGCAGGGGGGGAGATCAGTAAGGTGAGTACTGATTCTTTTTTTCAATCCATTCTACCTAATTATATAAACTTTTTTTTTTTTTTCTGTTAGACAACCCTTAACTACTTTACTGCTGTGAACAATCAAGAACCATCCCTTTCCTATTGGAGCCACAGCCACTGCAGGATCAAAGTAGTTACATGATTCAGATGAATGACCATCGATATAATACATTCTTGGCTTGTGCCTGCCATATCCCTATCTACAGTGTGGCATACATACAGGACATATGGACAAGGGTTGTCTTCCTCAAAAACCCCTTTAACGCCTTCAATGTCCAAAGCCATTAGGCATTTAACCACTAGAGAGAACCGGTCAACTATCCTGACTTGACTGGTTTAGAAAACGATTGTGTGCCCCATGAAAAAACTTTTGGGGATAATCATTTATGCAATGTTGTAGATAAACAAGATGGTCGGTTATTTCATTACTAAAACGGGCAAGTCAAGAATGCAGATATTCCTCCCTAACCTCCGCACAGCTGTAGACTACCAGGAATTGAATAATTTTGGCTCTGTTCACTGCACTGTAGCTTCTGATTATAACAAAATGCTCTGGCGATGGCCAAGGGTAGCATCCAATGAACCCCATTGAACTGCAAATATGCTATAATTAGTGCCTAACCCTTTCACTACCATAGACCATTAATAGATACTTCACTGGCCTACATTAACAACAAAGTCCCCATTAAACCATTCACTACCTTGTTCAACCAGGATTGCCACCAGTCACTCTTTTAACACCTTACACAACCCAATGTTTTAACTATTCTATTAGCTATTAAAATTAACCCTAAAACCACCAAGTATTATTGTAGCATTATGCATATACTATATGTATTTTACTTATTTCTACAAGCTGAGCTTTGCAGACATTGCCATCACTCACTATCCCCAATGGAGCTCACAATCTATATTCCCTATGAGTATGTCTTTGGAGTATGGAAGGAAACTGGAATACCCAGAGGAAACCCATGCAAACATGGGGAGAACATAAAAATGCCATATAGAGAACTGCAAGGCAACAGCGCCTACCACTAAGCCACCATGCTTCTAAATTACAAGATATAAGAACTTTAAGTATTTGAATACTGGGATAGAGTATTATTTGGAAGCTGGTTAATAGTATAAATGGGCACTAAATGGTGATATTGTTTTTACTGTATAGTAGTATTATATAGCCATAGCTACAAGTAAACAGCTGATAGGTGTGGGTACATGGTATCGGCCCTCAGCCAATCTTATATTGATGTGGCTTTAATAAATATAGTACCTTTTTTATATATCAAAAATGCTAATTTTTATCTACATGCGCTACAGCAAGATTGATGCATATATATCAGGAGAATGGCGTTTTTATTTTATCTGACTTTCTTGAGTGTTTATTGGAATGTTCATTTTGTAAAAAAGCTTCCCCAGTCATTTTCTGAGTCTCAGAGCAAATTACGGTTTAAGAGTGTTACCCTACGCAATCAAATCTATCTAATTAGGTATTACTTAAATCCAGCTTTTATCTCAGTGGGGGGAATTTACCAACTAGAACATCAGACAATTTCATATATTGTTTTATTAAAGAAAAAAATCCTCCTGACAAAATTGTACCATTTGTCTGACATCTCTAAACAATTTCCAGGGATGGCCTCAGCAGTAAACTATACTAGGTTCCCACCGGAGGAAATTCTACAAGTAATATAATTTGGAAGACATAGAAATTACCAGCATCACATGCAGTAACTAAAGATTGGCTTGCAAATACCGTTGTTTCTTGTATGCTTTTTCTGTACTCTCAGTTTTCTGCAATTTCCATGAACAATATTATCTCTTTCATAACCCTGTCATCCAAGATCTTCCTATGAATTCACCAATCTGTTTGTTTTACCGATACAGTCTATATTTTATAATTGGCCTGTTAACCTCCTCATTAGGAACACTGTAATTAGAGGTAATCTGTCTAATTTTACTTTTTCTCTAATCACTACTAAAGTAAATGTGTTCTACTTAAAACAAACTGATGCCTAGAAAAAAAATCTGTCACATTCCCAAAGAGTGTAGGAGGTGGAAGACATCTTCTCCACCTACTCAAGAGAATTTATAGGTCTTAGAATAAAACATTTTTTTTTTAGCACATACATTGATCTGTCAGTAGATTATTGAGTGTGTCATTGAATTGATGCTTTGTGTTTTATAATAAGGAAAAGAAGTCTGAAGAGAATGTATTGCAGCTCTAGGAAGCTTCAGTCCATTAAATGCAAGGTCAGAATTCCTCTGATAATTCTAGCAGGCCAACACAGCAAAGCATTGTGGGAATTACAGGAAAGCACAGTTAAGATGCAAAGCCACGTGCCCTGATGACTACTGACTGTGTTATGAAGCAGGCTGAATGTCAGCTACAGATCAGGCTTCTAGCCATCAAAGGAAACTTTTGCCATGAATATGTATCTATATTTCATTTTCTTTTTAAAAGCCTAATATGAGCTGTTTATAGCGTATACTCTAGACAGGTCTAAGAATTATTAAACATGTGATGCCTATGTTGCAGTATTTTGCTATAAACGTTTTATATAGTTTATATAGTATATAATGATAATGTATAGTATGTAAGTGATGTGGCAGTTGAGCTGCCAGAGCGCTATATGAGGGTCTTGAAATGGTGTATCTCGCCCACAGGGGCCTGGGTGAGAACAGGATAGGCTGGGCAAATAGTTTTTTCTCACTGTCTGCAGCAGAAAATTAGAAGCCATCTGAGGAGCTCAAGTAAATAAAGACTAAGTCTCTCTGTCCTTCTAACTCTGTGTAGGGTAAGCACTGTTTTGTGTTTTGGGTAGCTTGGTGGTAGACCCAGATCCCAATAGAGAGGTAGAAATACTGTGTAGACAGTGGCTAGACAACCTAGAATTTGTGTTTATGATTTATGTTTGGTCTGCTGTTAATGTGACAATAAAGATGGTCGTGGGCAGTGAAGACGTCCGCCATGCAGGACGCATGGGTTAGCTCTCGTCTGATGTAATGCAAACATAATGTTCTTCCTGTTATTGCTGACCATGGTTCCTATATCCAGTTGGAGAGGAGCCAGCCAGGTTTCGATTTCTGGTTGAGGTCCCCAATGTGACTCTGTTCATCCAGGTTGACCAGGTGCAGAAACACGTGATAATGCTTTGCTTTGTATAGGCAGTATGCTGGAAGACCACTGAACTGTGCCTACAGTGGAGGCTGATGACTAGGTGAAAGATGAAGAGGCAGTGGAGGACATTGGCATAGAAATCCCACGATTACAAAGCGGGGGTGGCATTACTATCAACTGGCCCAGTTTATGGTGTGCCTGGGCAGGAACCACATTTACCCAGTGGGCTGTAAAAGACATATATTGTCCTTGACCATAGTTATAGCTCCACACATCAGTGTTGGCATTAACTGTACCGGATGTCGTCAGGCTCAAGGACTGGCCCACCTTCTGCTCAACATTCATGCATTTTTAGAGAATTAATGATGGCTTGGGGCTCTCCGTCTTGACTGGGGACAAACCATCAGCTCTCTGAAATGTTCAGAGTCCACAATATGGAAAGAGAGGGAGTACCAGCAACTTGGTCAAGTGCACGTTCAGCTTCTTTGCCATTGGATGAGTGCACACATACTTTTGTTGATTGATTGCTGGGGAAAACCATGACGAGGAGTAGGAGGAGGGGGAGCATCATGAGAATAGGTTGAGCATGCCTGCAATACATGAAGGGAAAGAACAACAGCTTCCTTCTGCTGAGGTTAAGAATCCTTGACTGCTGAATAAGTGGTGCGGGTTTCTTGGAAATGCAACGGTTGCTATGTCAGGCTGTACCACTACATTAGTGCAACGGTTTTCCCAGGCCATTTTATGGTGACACTCCATGTGTTGACGTAGGGCCGTGGTGCCAACATTAGCACCCTGACCACGCTTCGCCTTCAGCCCACAGATCATGCATACTACCATGCTAACGTCCTCCAGCAATATGCCAAGTATTCAATTTTACCCCCACCACTCCATGATGACTGCCTGCTGCCAACTTTACGAACCCATGCACCGTTAGTTGTTTTCTGACAGGTAGATTCCTGAGTAGCAGACAGTCTATCCCAGGCATGTTTGGGTCCAGATTTCCCACTTTTTCCACTTTGCTGACTCATCGACACGCTGCCACCGTGCTGTTGTCTCACGGGCAAACTGCCACCTTAACCCCCTGATGATGCCTCTTCACCTGGCTCCCACATACCATTGGCTATAACACCCTCACCAGTCTCATAGCCAAGTCCCTGACCGCTCACAGCACGTGCTTTCACCCAACTGTCATCATCACTAGTTGCACATCTAAAGGAGGACACAGTGGACTTAAAATCTGGGCTGGTCTGTAGCTGCTGACTGTCCTCAATAAGCTCAAAAAAAGTAGTAGAGCAGCACAACCGGACCTCTTGACCAAAACCAGAATGAAACAGCCGCGATGGGACCGCAGATCCACAGCAGTCCAAGGAACAGCAATAAATAGCAGAAGTCACAGCAGCATATCCTTTGTTTATTTAAAGCCATGATTGCACACAAAAAGTACGACGTTTCGGCTACGCAGTAGCTATTATCAAGTATACAAATAGTCAAAACTGGCAAACATAAATACATCTATGTAAACACTCCTATACATGTTGGAGCCAATCACTAAAAGGCACAGCCCAATCAACACATGTGTATAATTAAAAACAGCCTACATGGTATTGTATGGTACATTATCACATTTTCTGGGTCACCATTTTCACTTGTTTTATGTATCGCATTTTTTATACTTATACACACAAGATAACTGATATGATGTGCATCTGATATGCTGCTTTATTCGACCCCTAGGTAACCATGCTCCAATTTATGGTCTGCTAATGATCCATTGCAATGCACAATATGCATCCTGCCTTATGGACTATTGATCTGATATAGATTGGATAAATCGCCCTGGCCTTGTGATTGATATCGGTGTGTGAGACATGGTGTTGTCCCCATTGATATATTTAGGGTCAGTGGGGATGTCCGCTAATAATATTTTCCATACTGCAGGAGCTGCATGAGGTGTAAAGGACCATGTGCCCATTATGTGATCATCAGGTGACCTGATGACTAGGGATGAGCGAACTCGAACTGTATAGTTCGGGTTCGTACCGAATTTTGGGGTGTCCGTGACACGGACCCGAACCCGGACATTTTCGTAAAAGTCCGGGTTCGGGTTCGGTGTTCGTCGCTTTCTTCGCGCTTTTGTGACGCTTTCTTGGCGCTTTTTGAAAGGCTGCAAAGCAGCCAATCAACAAGCGTCATACTACTTGCCCCAAGAGGCCATCACAGCCATGCCTACTATTGGCATGGCTGTGATTGGCCAGAGCACCATGTGACCCAGCCTCTATTTAAGCTGGAGTCACATAGCGCCGCCCGTCACTCTGCTCTGATTAGCGTAGGGAGAGGTTGCGGCTGCGACAGTAGGGCGAGATTAGGCAGATTAACTCCTCCAAAGGACTTGATTAACTGATCGATCTGCAGCTGTGGATCATTGAGCTGCTGATCCTCAATTGCTCACTGTTTTTAGGCTGCACAGACCGTTTGTCAGTCTCATTTTTCTGGGGTGATCGGCGGCCATTTTGTGTCTTGTGGTGCGCCAGCACAAGCTGCGACCAAGTGCATTTAACCCTCAATGGTGTGGTTGTTTTTTGGCTAAAGCCTACATCAGGGTGAAGCTGTCACACCAAGTGCATTTAACCAGCAATAGTCTGTTCATTTTTTGGCCATATACAAAATCAGGGGCAAGCTGCGCCTGTCACCAAGTGCATTTAACCCTCAATGGTGTGGTTGTTTTTTGGCTAAAGCCTACATCAGGGTGAAGCTGTCACACCAAGTGCATTTAACCAGCAATAGTCTGTTCATTTTTTGGCCATATACAAAATCAGGGGCAAGCTGCGCCTGTCACCAAGTGCATTTAACCCTCAATGGTGTGGTTGTTTTTTGGCTAAAGCCTACATCAGGGTGAAGCTGTCACACCAAGTGCATTTAACCAGCAATAGTCTGTTCATTTTTTGGCCATATACAAAATCAGGGGCAAGCTGCGCCTGTCACCAAGTGCATTTAACCCTCAATGGTGTGGTTGTTATTTGGCTAAAGCCTACATCAGGGTGAAGCTGTCACACCAAGTGCATTTAACCAGCAATAGTCTGTTCATTTTTTGGCCATATCCCAGTCTAATTCTGTCACTAAATCCATACCGGTCACCCAGCGCCTAAATACTAGGCCTCAAATTTATATCCAGCTAAATCTGTCCCTAGTGCTGTAGCTGGGCGAGTTATTTAGTGTCCGTTCAAGCACATTTCTTGTTCTGGGTTGAAATACAATTCCCAATTTAGCAATTTCATAATTTAGTGGTTTCTGCTATATCAGAGCTATTTGAAATCTATCCCTAAAAGGGTATATAATATTGAAGGTGCACATTGGGTCATTCAGAATAACTTCACACACACCCGCTACTGTGTATTTCCAAGTCTAATTCTGTCACTAAACCCATACCTGTCACCCAGCGCCTAAATACTAGGCCTCAAATTTAAATCCCTCTAAATCTCTCGTTACCCACCGCTGTACTGTTGTTGCTGGGCAAGATATTTAGTGTCCGTCAAAGCACATTTTTTGTTCTGGGTTGAAGTACAATTCCCAATTTAGCAATTTCATAATTTAGTGGTTTCTGCTATATCAGAGCTATTTGAAATCTATCCCTAAAAGGGTATATAATATTGAAGGTGCACATAGGGTCATTCAGAATAACTTCACACACACGCTTCTGTGCATTTCCAAGTCTAATTCTGTCACTAAATCCATACCGGTGACCCAGCGCCTAAATACTAGGCCTCAAATTTAAATCCCTCTAAATCTCTCGTTACCCACCACTGTACTGTTGTTGCTGGGCAAGATATTTAGTGTCCGTCAAAGCACATTTTTTGTTCTGGGTTGAAGTACAATTCCCAATTTAGCAATTTCATAATTTAGTGGTTTCTGCTATATCAGAGCTATTTGAAATCTATCCCTAAAAGGGTATATAATATTGAAGGTGCACATAGGGTCATTCAGAATAACTTCACACACACGCTTCTGTGCATTTCCAAGTCTAATTCTGTCACTAAATCCATACCGGTGACCCAGCGCCTAAATACTAGGCCTCAAATTTAAATCCCTCTAAATCTCTCGTTACCCACCGCTGTACTGTTGTTGCTGGGCAAGATATTTAGTGTCCGTCAAAGCACATTTTTTGTTCTGGGTTGAAGTACAATTCCCAATTTAGCAATTTCATAATTTAGTGGTTTCTGCTATATCAGAGCTATTTGAAATCTATCCCTAAAAGGGTATATAATATTGAAGGTGCACATAGGGTCATTCAGAATAACTTCACACACACGCTTCTGTGCATTTCCAAGTCTAATTCTGTCACTAAATCCATACCGGTGACCCAGCGCCTAAATACTAGGCCTCAAATTTAAATCCCTCTAAATCTCTCGTTACCCACCGCTGTACTGTTGTTGCTGGGCAAGATATTTAGTGTCCGTCAAAGCACATTTTTTGTTCTGGGTTGAAGTACAATTCCCAATTTAGCAATTTCATAATTTAGTGGTTCCTGCTATATCAGAGCTATTTGAAATCTATCCCAAAAAGGGTATATAATATTGAAGGTGCACATTGGGTCATTCAGAATAACTTCACACACACCCGCTACTGTGTATTTCCAAGTCTAATTCTGTCACTAAACCCATACCTGTCACCCAGCGCCTAAATACTAGGCCTCAAATTTAAATCCCTCTAAATCTCTCGTTACCCACCGCTGTACTGTTGTTGCTGGGCAAGATATTTAGTGTCCGTCAAAGCACATTTTTTGTTCTGGGTTGAAGTACAATTCCCAATTTAGCAATTTCATAATTTAGTGGTTTCTGCTATATCAGAGCTATTTGAAATCTATCCCTAAAAGGGTATATAATATTGAAGGTGCACATAGGGTCATTCAGAATAACTTCACACACACGCTTCTGTGCATTTCCAAGTCTAATTCTGTCACTAAATCCATACCGGTGACCCAGCGCCTAAATACTAGGCCTCAAATTTAAATCCCTCTAAATCTCTCGTTACCCACCGCTGTACTGTTGTTGCTGGGCAAGATATTTAGTGTCCGTCAAAGCACATTTTTTGTTCTGGGTTGAAGTACAATTCCCAATTTAGCAATTTCATAATTTAGTGGTTTCTGCTATATCAGAGCTATTTGAAATCTATCCCTAAAAGGGTATATAATATTGAAGGTGCACATAGGGTCATTCAGAATAACTTCACACACACGCTTCTGTGCATTTCCAAGTCTAATTCTGTCACTAAATCCATACCGGTGACCCAGCGCCTAAATACTAGGCCTCAAATTTAAATCCCTCTAAATCTCTCGTTACCCACCGCTGTACTGTTGTTGCTGGGCAAGATATTTAGTGTCCGTCAAAGCACATTTTTTGTTCTGGGTTGAAGTACAATTCCCAATTTAGCAATTTCATAATTTAGTGGTTCCTGCTATATCAGAGCTATTTGAAATCTATCCCAAAAAGGGTATATAATATTGAAGGTGCACATTGGGTCATTCAGAATAACTTCACACACACCCGCTACTGTGTATTTCCAAGTCTAATTCTGTCACTAAACCCATACCTGTCACCCAGCGCCTAAATACTAGGCCTCAAATTTAAATCCCTCTAAATCTCTCGTTACCGCTGTACTGTTGTAGCTGGGAAAGTTATTTAGTGCCCGTCAAAGCACATTTTTTGTTCTGGGTTGAAGTACAATTCCCAATTTAGCAATTTCATAATTTAGTGGTTCCTGCTATATCAGAGCTATTTGAAATCTATCCCAAAAAGGGTATATAATATTCAAGGTGCACATTGGGTCATTCAGAATAACTTCACACACACGCTTCTGTGCATTTCCAAGTCTAATTCTGTCACTAAATCCATACCGGTCACCCAGCGCCTAAATACTAGGCCTCAAATTTATATCCCGCTGAATTTGAATACAATACATTGGGCCAAATAATATATTTGTTGTTGTGGTGAACCATAACAATGAGAAAAACATCTAGTAAGGGACGCGGACGTGGACATGGTCGTGGTGGTGTTAGTGGACCCTCTGGTGCTGGGAGAGGACGTGGCCGTTCTGCCACATCCACACGTCCTAGTGTACCAACTACCTCAGGTCCCAGTAGCCGCCAGAATTTACAGCGATATATGGTGGGGCCCAATGCCGTTCTAAGGATGGTAAGGCCTGAGCAGGTACAGGCATTAGTCAATTGGGTGGCCGACAGTGGATCCAGCACGTTCACATTATCTCCCACCCAGTCTTCTGCAGAAAGCGCACAGATGGCGCCTGAAAACCAACCCCATCAGTCTGTCACATCACCCCCATGCATACCAGGGAAACTGTCTCAGCCTCAAGTTATGCAGCAGTCTCTTATGCTGTTTGAAGACTCCGCTGGCAGGGTTTCCCAAGGGCATCCACCTAGCCCTTCCCCAGCGGTGAAAGACATAGAATGCACTGACGCACAACCACTTATGTTTCCTGATGATGAGGACATGGGAATACCACCTCAGCATGTCTCTGATGATGACGAAACACAGGTGCCAACTGCTGCGTCTTTCTGCAGTGTGCAGACTGAACAGGAGGTCAGGGATCAAGACTGGGTGGAAGACGATGCAGGGGACGATGAGGTCCTAGACCCCACATGGAATGAAGGTCGTGCCACTGACTTTCACAGTTCGGAGGAAGAGGCAGTGGTGAGACCGAGCCAACAGCGTAGCAAAAGAGGGAGCAGTGGGCAAAAGCAGAACACCCGCCGCCAAGAGACTCCGCCTGCTACTGACCGCCGCCATCTGGGACCGAGCACCCCAAAGGCAGCTTCAAGGAGTTCCCTGGCATGGCACTTCTTCAAACAATGTGCTGACGACAAGACCCGAGTGGTTTGCACGCTGTGCCATCAGAGCCTGAAGCGAGGCATTAACGTTCTGAACCTGAGCACAACCTGCATGACCAGGCACCTGCATGCAAAGCATGAACTGCAGTGGAGTAAACACCTTAAAACCAAGGAAGTCACTCAGGCTCCCCCTGCTACCTCTTCTGCTGCTGCCGCCTCGGCCTATTCTGCTGCTGCCGCCTCGGCCTCTTCCTCCGCCTCTGGAGGAACGTTGGCACCTGCCGCCCAGCAAACAGGGGATGTACCACCAACACCACCACCACCACCTCCGTCACCAAGCGTCTCAACCATGTCACACGCCAGCGTTCAGCTCTCCATCTCACAAACATTTGATAGAAAGCGTAAATTCCCACCTAGCCACCCTCGATCCCTGGCCCTGAATGCCAGCATTTCTAAACTACTGGCCTATGAAATGCTGTCATTTAGGCTGGTGGACACAGACAGCTTCAAACAGCTCATGTCGCTTGCTGTCCCACAGTATGTTGTTCCCAGCCGGCACTACTTCTCCAAGAGAGCCGTGCCTTCCCTGCACAACCAAGTATCCGATAAAATCAAGTGTGCACTGCGCAACGCCATCTGTAGCAAGGTCCACCTAACCACAGATACGTGGACCAGTAAGCACGGCCAGGGACGCTATATCTCCCTAACTGCACACTGGGTAAATGTAGTGGCAGCTGGGCCCCAGGCGGAGAGCTGTTTGGCGCACGTCCTGCCGCCGCCAAGGATCGCAGGGCAACATTCTTTGCCTCCTGTTGCCACCTCCTCCTTCTCGGCTTCCTCCTCCTCTTCTTCCACCTGCTCATCCAGTCAGCCACACACCTTCACCACCAACTTCAGCACAGCCCGGGGTAAACGTCAGCAGGCCATTCTGAAACTCATATGTTTGGGGGACAGGCCCCACACCGCACAGGAGTTGTGGCGGGGTATTGAACAACAGACCGACGAGTGGTTGCTGCCGGTGAGCCTCAAGCCCGGCCTGGTGGTGTGTGATAATGGGCGAAATCTCGTTGCAGCTCTGGGACTAGCCAATTTGACGCACATCCCTTGCTTGGCGCATGTGCTGAATTTGGTGGTGCAGAAGTTCATTCACAACTACCCCGACATGTCAGAGCTGCTGCATAAAGTGCGGGCCGTCTGTTCGCGCTTCCGGCGTTCACATCCTGCCGCTGCTCGCCTGTCTGCGCTACAGCGTAACTTCGGCCTTCCCGCTCACCGCCTCATATGCGACGTGCCCACCAGGTGGAACTCCACCTTGCACATGCTGGACAGACTGTGCGAGCAGCAGCAGGCCATAGTGGAGTTTCAGCTGCAGCACGCATTGGGTCAGTCGCACTACAGAACAGCACCACTTCACCACCAATGACTGGGCCTCCATGCGAGACCTGTGTGCCCTGTTGCGCTGTTTCGAGTACTCCACCAACATGGCCAGTGGCGATGACACCGTTATCAGCGTTACAATACCACTTCTATGTCTCCTTGAGAAAACACTTAGGGCGATGATGGAACAGGAGGTGGCCCAGGAGGAGGAGGAGGAGGATGAGGAAGAGGGGTCATTTTTAGCACTTTCAGGCCAGTCTCTTCGAAGTGACTCAGAGGGAGGTTTTTTGCAACAGCAGAGGCCAGGTACAAATGTGGCCAGCCAGGGCCCACTACTGGAGGACGAGGAGGACGAGGATGAGGAGGAGGTGGAGGAGGATGAGGATGAAGCATGGTCACAGCGGGGTGGCACCCAACGCAGCTCGGGTCCATCACTGGTGCGTGGCTGGGGGGAAAGGCAGGACGATGACGATACGCCTCCCACAGAGGACAGCTTGTCCTTACCCCTGGGCAGCCTGGCACACATGAGCGACTACATGCTGCAGTGCCTGCGCAACGACAGCAGAGTTGCCCACATTTTAACCTGTGCGGACTACTGGGTTGCCACCCTGCTGGATCCACGCTACAAAGACAATGTGCCCACCTTACTTCCTGCACTGGAGCGTGATAGGAAGATGCGCGAGTACAAGCGCACGTTGGTAGACGCGCTACTGAGAGCATTCCCAAATGTCACAGGGGAACAAGTGGAAGCCCAAGGCCAAGGCAGAGGAGGAGCAAGAGGTCGCCAAGGCAGCTGTGTCACGGCCAGCTCCTCTGAGGGCAGGGTTAGCATGGCAGAGATGTGGAAAACTTTTGTCAACACGCCACAGCTAACTGCACCACCACCTGATACGCAACGTGTTAGCAGGAGGCAACATTTCACTAACATGGTGGAACAGTACGTGTGCACACCCCTCCACGTACTGACTGATGGTTCGGCCCCATTCAACTTCTGGGTCTCTAAATTGTCCACGTGGCCAGAGCTAGCCTTTTATGCCTTGGAGGTGCTGGCCTGCCCGGCAGCCAGCGTTTTGTCTGAACGTGTATTCAGCACGGCAGGGGGCGTCATTACAGACAAACGCAGCCGCCTGTCTACAGCCAATGTGGACAAGCTGACGTTCATAAAAATGAACCAGGCATGGATCCCACAGGACCTGTCCGTCCCTTGTCCAGATTAGACATTAACTACCTCCCCATAACCATATATTATTGGACTCCAGGGCACTTCCTCATTCAATCCTATTTTTATTTTCATTTTACCATTATATTGCGATGCTACCCAAAGTTGAATGAACCTCTCCTCTGCCTGTGTGCTAGGCCTAAATATATGCCAATGGACTGTTGCAGTGGTGGGTGACGTGAAGCCTCATTCTCTGCTATGACATGCAGACTGATTCTCTGCTGACATGAAGCCAGATCGTCTGTTACGGGACCTCTCTGCTCTGCCTGTGTGCTAGGCCTAAATATATGCCAATGGACTGTTGCAGTGGTGGGTGACGTGAAGCCTCATTCTCTGCTATGACATGCAGACTGATTCTCTGCTGACATGAAGCCAGATTGTCTGTTACGGGACCTCTCTGCTCTGCCTGTGTGCTAGGCCTAAATATATGCCAATGGACTGTTGCAGTGGTGGGTGACGTGAAGCCTCATTCTCTGCTATGACATGCAGACTGATTCTCTGCTGTCATGAAGCCAGATTGTCTGTTACGGGACCTCTCTGCTCTGCCTGTGTGCTAGGCCTAAATATATGCCAATGGACTGTTGCAGTGGTGGGTGACGTGAAGCCTCATTCTCTGCTATGACATGCAGACTGATTCTCTGCTGACATGAAGCCAGATTGTCTGTTACGGGACCTCTCTGCTCTGCCTGTGTGCTAGGCCTAAATATATGCCAATGGACTGTTGCAGTGGTGGGTGACGTGAAGCCTCATTCTCTGCTATGACATGCAGACTGATTCTCTGCTGTCATGAAGCCAGATTGTCTGTTACGGGACCTCTCTGCTCTGCCTGTGTGCTAGGCCTAAATATATGCCAATGGACTGTTGCAGTGGTGGGTGACGTGAAGCCTCATTCTCTGCTATGACATGCAGACTAATTCTCTGCTGACATGAAGACAGATTCTCTGTTACGGGACCTCTCTCCTCTGCCTGTGTGTGTGCTGGGCCTAAATATATGCCAATGGACTGTTGCAGTGGTGGCTGACGTGAAGCCTCATTCTCTGCTATGACATGCAGACTGATTCTCTGCTGACATGAAGCCAGATTCTCTGTTACGGGACCTCTCTCCTCTGCCTGTGTGTGTGCTGGGCCTAAATATATGCCAATGGACTGTTGCAGTGGTGGCTGACGTGAAGCCTCATTCTCTGCTATGACATGCAGACTGATTCTCTGCTGACATGAAGCCAGATTCTCTGTTACGGGACCTCTCTCCTCTGCCTGTGTGTGTGCTGGGCCTAAATATATGCCAATGGACTGTTGCAGTGGTGGCTGACGTGAAGCCTCATTCTCTGCTATGACATGCAGACTGATTCTCTGCTGACATGAAGCCAGATTCTCTGTTACGGGACCTCTCTCCTCTGCCTGTGTGTGTGCTGGGCCTAAATATATGCCAATGGACTGTTGCAGTGGTGGCTGACGTGAAGCCTCATTCTCTGCTATGACATGCAGACTAATTCTCTGCTGACATGAAGACAGATTCTCTGTTACGGGACCTCCCTCCTCTGCCTGGGTGCTGGGCCTAAATATATGCCAATGGACTGTTGCAGTGGTGGCTGACGTGAAGCCTCATTCTCTGCTATGACATGCAGACTGATTCTCTGCTGACATGAAGCCAGATTCTCTGTTACGGGACCTCTCTCCTCTGCCTGTGTGTGTGCTGGGCCTAAATATATGCCAATGGACTGTTGCAGTGGTGGCTGACGTGAAGCCTCATTCTCTGCTATGACATGCAGACTGATTCTCTGCTGACATGAAGCCAGATTCTCTGTTACGGGACCTCTCTCCTCTGCCTGTGTGTGTGCTGGGCCTAAATATATGCCAATGGACTGTTGCAGTGGTGGCTGACGTGAAGCCTCATTCTCTGCTATGACATGCAGACTAATTCTCTGCTGACATGAAGACAGATTCTCTGTTACGGGACCTCCCTCCTCTGCCTGGGTGCTGGGCCTAAATATATGCCAATGGACTGTTGCAGTGGTGGCTGACGTGAAGCCTCATTCTCTGCTATGACATGCAGACTGATTCTCTGCTGACATGAAGACAGATTCTCTGTTACGGGACCTCTCTCCTCTGCCTGTGTGCTAGGCCTAAATATATGCCAATGGACTGTTGCAGTGGTGGGTGACGTGAAGCCTCATTCTCTGCTATGACATGCAGACTGATTCTCTGCTGTCATGAAGCCAGATTGTCTGTTACGGGACCTCTCTGCTCTGCCTGTGTGCTAGGCCTAAATATATGCCAATGGACTGTTGCAGTGGTGGGTGACGTGAAGCCTCATTCTCTGCTATGACATGCAGACTAATTCTCTGCTGACATGAAGACAGATTCTCTGTTACGGGACCTCTCTCCTCTGCCTGTGTGTGTGCTGGGCCTAAATATATGCCAATGGACTGTTGCAGTGGTGGCTGACGTGAAGCCTCATTCTCTGCTATGACATGCAGACTGATTCTCTGCTGACATGAAGCCAGATTCTCTGTTACGGGACCTCTCTCCTCTGCCTGTGTGCTAGGCCTAAATATATGCCAATGGACTGTTGCAGTGGTGGCTGACGTGAAGCCTCATTCTCTGCTATGACATGCAGACTAATTCTCTGCTGACATGAAGACAGATTCTCTGTTACGGGACCTCTCTCCTCTGCCTGGGTGCCGGGGCCTAAATATCTGAGAATGGACTGTTCCAGTGGTGGGTGACGGGAAGCCAGATTCTCTGCTATGGAACCTCTCTCCAATTGATTTTGGTTAATTTTTATTTATTTAATTTTTATTTTAATTAATTTCCCTATCCACATTTGTTTGCAGGGGATTTACCTACATGTTGCTGCCTTTTGCAGCCCTCTAGCCCTTTCCTGGGCTGTTTTACAGCCGTTTTAGTGCCGAAAAGTTCGGGTCCCCATTGACTTCAATGGGGTTCGGGTTCGGGACGAAGTTCGGATCGGGTTCGGATCCCGAACCCGAACATTTCCGGGATGTTCGGCCGAACTTCTCGAACCCGAACATCCAGGTGTTCGCTCAACTCTACTGATGACGCATGACGCACATGACCGATGGTGTCACGGACGGCGGCACGGTGATGTCATCTACATGCGCATTGCAAGCGGTCGGATGCCGACTTGGTGAACGCGAGCATGGGGGGTGATGTCGGATGATAGATAACATTGATCAGGTACACATTGCTAGTATAAACTGTCACAGATGGCCTGATTGATCTAGAGGCTGTTTTTAATTATACACATGTGTTGATTGGGCTGTGCCTTTTAGTGATTGGTTACAACAGGTATAGGAGTGGTCACATAGATGTATTTATGTTTGCCAGTTTTTACTATTTGTATACTTGATAAAGGCACTGGATAAGATGCTGTGATTTTTACTTATTGTCCTCAATAAGCTAGTCCTCTCCGAAAAGCAGAGCAGAGCCGGCAGCATACATAACATCCCAAGTAGAAGGTGCAGCAAAAAAAAAACAGTTTCAGGAGAGATGAGGTTGATCCTGGGCCAAGACAACTAAATGTGCTGTCAGGGGAACTCACCGATTCCTGGCTGTATGTGTCTGGTGTCACCTGACATGATTCATATCAAAATGTAGAGAAGGTAACCAGTGGCACTACACCGAACCAGGGCCGGACTGGGACAAAAAATAGGCCCGGGCATTTTTGACTGAGCAGCCCAATCACATGACACCCAACAGGTCCCACCCCCTTGCAGTCTAGGGGTGGAGCCAAAACCGGAAGCACAATTGACTTTGTTTTCCGACTTTCATAACAGGGACCAGATGGATCTGTTTTGATTCCCATAGACTTTTATGAGGACGGAGAGCAAACTGAAAGCCTCTTGCAGAGTCTGCACTGTACAAGAGAGAGATAGCAGTGGCTGTGAAGGGAAAAGTACCAGAGCACAATAACATCCCCAGAGCCGTTCTGCTGCCTGACCAACCGTATGCTGCCACAGCACCAGCCCAGCCTGCAGGACATCAGAGACGCCTGGGGTCCACATTATAGCACCACTACATTTACTTACTACATTTATAATAAAACAATTTACTTACAAAAGAAGCTATTAAGTTGTCTGCTTTGCCGTCCTCTGCTTGCTTCCACTGATTATTTGCCCTCCTTTCTGTCTCTCCTCGCAGGCGCACTGTTATGGGGGACCTGTGGATGACACACTGTTATGGGGGACCTGTGGATGACACACTGTTATGGGCATCAGTGGATGACACACGGTTATGGGGGCATCTGTGGATGACACTGTTATGGGCATCAGTGGATGACGCACTGTTATGGGCATCAGTGGATGACGCACTGTTATGGGCATCAGTGGATGACGCACTGTTATGGGCATCTGTGGATGACGCACTGTTATGGGCATCTGTGGATGATGCACTGTTATGGGGGCATCTGTGGATTACACTGTTATGGGCATCAGTGGATGACGCACTGTTATGGGCATCAGTGGATGACACACGGTTATGGGGGCATCTGTGGATGACACTGTTATGGGCATCAGTGGATGACGCACTGTTATGGGCATCAGTGGATGACGCACTGTTATGGGCATCAGTGGATGACGCACTGTTATGGGCATCAGTGGATGACGCACTGTTATGGGCATCTGTGGATGACGCACTGTTATGGGGGCATCTGTGGATGACGCACTGTTATGGGGGCATCTGTGGATGACGCACTGTTATGGGGGCATCTGTGGATGACGCACTGTTATGGGGGCATCTGTGGATGACGCACTGTTATGGGGCATCTGTGGATGACACTGTTTCTGTGGATGACACTGTTATGGGGACATCTGTGGATGACGCACTGTTATGGGGGATCTGTGGATGACACACTGGTATGGGCATCTGTGGATGACACTGGCATGGTGGCATCTGTGTGGATTGTGGAATGATGGAATCTGACACAGATACCGGGGGGGGGGGGCATCTGTGGATCTAATATAATCTATCACTATCATCACTAACTTACCGGTACTGCCTGGGACAGTCAGGAGGACTCCAATTGTATTCACAACACAAGTATAATTCACTGTTTTTCTTTTTCACAGACAGTACAGTGAGTGCTGCAGTGCACAAAAGACTGTCATTCACGCCGGTTCACCACAACCGGTCCCGTCACATCCATTCACTGTGTCTACTCTGTGGTGTGGGCATGGATTGGGCAGGCGGCAGCCACAGCCAGTTGGGCACTAGTACTGGGGCAGGCGGGCAGGCAGAAGCTGGTGGGCTGGTGCGGTGGTGGCTCCAGTCCAGTCCCGCTCTTCAACATTCAAACTAGGCGGCCGCGTAGCGTAACGTGCCGTCACTCACTACGTCACGTCGCACGCTCCTCCCTCTTTATTAATGAAGGCGGAGCAGGCGCGTGACGTCTGAGTGAGCGATGTTACGCTGCCGGCCGCCGGAAGATGGAGTCACAGAGGCCGGGCACAGGAGGCGGAGCAGTGGGGGTGGACACACACAGTCAGTAAGTATGAGTGTGCGGCCGGGGCTGGCAGGAGGCGGAGCACAGGGAGGGGTGTGATTAGGCCATACCGGCACACCCACTCGAGCCCTGAGGCGGCCCGGCCCCCCCTATGGCTAGTCCGGCCCTGATCAGACAGATTATTAAGATGTGCGGCCGGGGCTGGCAGGAGGCGGAGCACAGACAGACAGGGGTGTGATTAGGCCATACCGGCACACCCACTCGAGCCCTGAGGTGGCCCGGCCCACCGGGCAAATGCCCGGTCTGCCCTATGGCCAGTCCGGCCCTGCACCGAACCTATAGTTATTTTGGATGCCGATACCGAGGAGTGATGCCTCACGGTGGTGCTCAGCCTGTAGCAGCAGTGAGTATGCAAAATATCTTCGAACGAAGGAGAAAAACTAAACGAGCGGCACTCACCGATTGTAGAAAGGTACACTTTATTCCATGGCAGGAGGGGGGGCGCATTCGGTGCAAACACAGCATTAAGCAACAGCCGTTTTGCGCGTGTGTGTGCTTCTGGCTTTCCACTATTGGCGGGGTCACGGCACTTTTAAATGTGCACAGGAAGCCGCATCATCGCAGTAATTACTTACTTAATCAACACCTGAAATTCCACAACGGAGGGCAGGGATTCTTGATAGATAGCGGGACCCCTTCAATAGTGTAAAGTGCATGTGCAACTACATAAACCAATAAAACAATACAAATACGAAAATACAATACATACAGGAATAATTCATTACAGAAATACGCTCATGTCTATTTTTTCATTTAATCCCAAGGGACCCATTGCATCTGTGCGTAGGATCCACTTTGTTTCTCTTCTCAGAAGTTCCCTCTCTCTGTCTCCACCTCTCTCTATGTGGTTAACTATTTCAAGACCGGCAAAGGTTAATACACTGGGATTTCCATTATGTACCCTGTTCAAAGCCAGAAGAAGCGCACACATGCGCAAAATGGCTGTTGCCTAATGCTGTGTTTGCACCGAATGCACCCCCCTCCTGCCATGGAATAAAGTGTTTTTCTCCTTCGTTCGAAGATATAAAGTCACCTGACATGATGTTGAAGAGTAAGTCAACTGTAAGGGGGGAATATTAATCACCAATATTTATGCAAATATCAATAATTAATATTCATAAATTGGAGGAGCCGTCTATTGATGACTCCGCCTATTTATACCTTTATATAACAATAACACAATATTTTCACTATACTTTGCCTTACACTAATCACTATGCTAACTGCATGCTCCTTACTAAACTAACTATCGCTAATAACTACACGTTACACAGATAGTTGTACATAAAGCACATTATTTATTACCAACAATACACTACGCATGCAATACACTAACAATACAGCACTAAATATGCATTACTAAACTACACTACACTTTCCCAAATTCCACCCATAAACTAACTATACAGTTCACACATACAAGTATTAGCAGCCCACCCCACCTGACTAATTCTATCCCTAAGGTACGATGAGGGTTAACTGTGGTACTACAGGGGTGAATGCAGGCCACAGACATTGGGTAGGGGTCCAGCAATGCAAGGATTAATACCTTGCAAGTATAGTAGGATTAGGGTAAGGGGAACTAAAGGGTAGGGATCTAGCAATGCAAGGGGTGAATACAGTAATGCAAGGGTTAAGACCTTGCAAGTGATAGGATAGGGAACAGGGAAGCTCCTGTTAGGTGGTTAGGGATTTAGCAATGCCAGGGTTAATACCTTGCAAGTGATTGCTGAGGTACAGGGCAATGTTAGGAGTGGATGACAGGTAGAGGGATCATAGGGTGGTGAGTTATGGGCAAGGGGTTGTAGGGGGTATGGGTATAGTTAGTGGGACAGGGTCTTCAGGGATAGGGATTGCAATGGGATGTGTTGGTGGCAGGGAAGGGGTTATAGGGGGTATGTGAGGGGTAGGTAGGGGCTAGACAGGTAGATACTTAATCCTTCCAGAGTATGACTTCTCCAGGTAAGCTGCTCTCTCCCATGTCTCTCTGATTCTAGTCTGGTTGCAAGAGACCCCTGTTCCTTGCTTGGGGCTCCTATATCAGCCTCAGAAACAGCCCACCTCCCACCTCATCAGGCATGTGACATCATAGTGTGCCTTCCTCAAATCCCCAGAGTCCCCCCCCCCCCCAGGTCCCAAAATGCTGGGAGTAAGGGCATGGAGTTTAGCAAAGGGATAGAGGTGTCTTTGGTTAGAAAGCCCCCTGACAAATGGTGCCAGAGAGTCTGATTGTTTGGGGCCTTAACAAAAGAGGACTAGATACTAATCAGCTGTTATCCTACAGGCTATCAGCACAAGTTTTACTCTAAACATGGGGGATGAACTGTTGATAAGGAATTAGATACACTTCCCTCTATATATATATATATATACTTATTTGGGGGCACGTATTTTCCACAGGGGCCACAATGAGTCCCTGTGGACCACTGGGGCAGACGTGCGCAGATGTTGGGCACATCATACTATGATGTGGCAGTCAGTGCATGCATATATATCACACATGCATGCACGTATTTGAATGCATGTATGGATATATATATATATATATATATATATATATGCATACGTCTCAACCCGTCCTCAACATCAACCATTCCAGTACAGCTGGATTGTTGATCAAAAGACGACCACTGGAAGACAGTGGAAGCCCTTGCCTGTTGCTGCTGCTACCACTAACCCTTCTTCTGCTGCTATTTGGGTCAGCTACAGCAACATTTGTGCCACTGGCCATTCTTTTTGAGGGCCCAGGCAACTGTCTGCTGGCCATAGTGTACAATAACTGAATCAGTAATGTAATTATGTAACTAATTAAGAATGGTGCAGTAGGTGAAGTAGATAAATGTGCCTATACATTAGACTATCTGTTGACACTGAGTCTGACGCACAGTAAGTCTATCTACACTAATGAACAAAAGGGCAACAATGTTTTTACTCATATCCCACCATTCACTACAGCTTTGAATGTGAGAATACCTTTATTTTATAGACAATCATCTTGGTTATCGCATACATAATTTAGCATATGATTAGTTATGCTAATTCTTGTCATGTAGCTGCATTGTTACTGTTTTGCTCCTGGTGGTGAAACAATCTGTTCTCACATTTCCTAATAGCTCAGTGTGTAACTAGATTTATTCCCAAGCGAAAGGTCACTGATTCGAGTCGAGGACAGCCATGAAGAAGATTTCCCAAGAAAAGAGATACAGCATCATCCAGCTCGTCATTAGCGGTAGCTCAGCCAAGAAAATTGCCAAACTGCATCATCTGAGTGCCATGACAGTTGAAGAATATTGGAGTCAACAAGTCGGCTCACACAGCAGTGGAGTTGCCTTGTATGCTTTGTAATAATGAAATCACAGACTTACGGTGTGACATGTATTACACATGTCGGGAATGGTGGCCTGAAAAAAGGAGAAGAAGCCTCAACATTAATATTGCCACAAGAAGCATCAGCTCAAGTTTGCAAAAAAGTACAACAGTGGACAGAATCAGATTGTAAACGGGTAATTCTGAGCAATACACTGGGCTCTGATGGGTGCAAATGTATCTGGAAGAAACAAGGGAAAAGGAGGTTAATGGATCAAGAAATCCAAAGGCGTTGGATACTTGATCTGTCAGGGTGCTGGGTGTCAGACCCTTACTTATTTAATATTGATGACTTATCCTGTTTAAACTTACAGTGGGGAAAATAAGTATTTGATACACTGGCGATTTTACAAGTTTTCCAACCTACAAAGAATGGAGAGGTCTGTAATTTTTATTGTAGGTACACTTCAACTGTGGGAGACAGAACCCAAAAAAATCCAGAAAATCGCATTGTATGATTTTTTTTTTTAAATGTGCATTTTATTGCATGAAATAAGTATCTGATCACCTACAAACTAGCAAGAATTCTGGAACACAGACCTGTTAGTTTTTCTTTAACCACTTCAACCCCGCTAGCTGAAACCCCCTTCATGACCAGGCCACTTTTTACACTTCTTCACTACACTCCTTTCACCGTTTATTGCTCGGTCATGCAACTTACCACCCAAATGAATTTTACCTCCTTTTCTTCTCACTAATAGAGCTTTCATTTGGTGGTATTTTATTGCTGCTGACATTTTAACTTTTTTGTTATTAATCAAAATGTAACGATTTTTTTGCAAAAAAATGACATTTTTCACTTTCAGCTGTAAAATTTTGCAAAAAAAAACGACATCCATATATACATTTTTCGCCAAATTTATTGTTCTACATGTCTTTGATAAAAAAAAAATGTTTGGGCAAAAAAAAATGGTTTGGGTAAAAGTTATAGCGTTTACACACTATGGTACAAAAATGTGAATTTCCGCTTTTTGAAACAGCTCTGACTTTCTGAGCACCTGTCATGTTTCCTGAGGTTCTACAATGCCATACAGTAGAAAAACCCCACAAATGACCCCATTTCGGAAAGTAGACACCCTAAGGTATTCGCTGATGGGCATAGTGAGTTCATAGAACTTTTTATTTTTTGTCACAAGTTAGCGGAAAATTATGATTTTTTTTTTTTTCCTTACAAAGTCTCATATTCCACTAACTTGCGAAAAAAAATTAAAAATTCTAGGAACTCGCCTTGCCCCTCACGGAATACCTTTGGTTGTCTTCTTTCCAAAATGGGGTCACTTGTGGCGTAGTTATACTGCCCTGGCAATTTAGGGGCCCAAATGTGTGAGAAGTACTTTGCAATCAAAATCTTCAAAAAATGACCGGTGAAATCCGAAAGGTGCACTTTGGAATGTGGGGCCCTTTTCCCACCTAGGCTGCAAAAAAGTGTCACACATCTGGTATCGCCGTACTCAGGAGAAGTTGGGGAATGTGTTTTGGGGTGTCATTTTACATATAACCATGCTGGGTGAGAGAAATATCTTGGCAAAAGACAACTTTTCCCATTTTTTTATACAAAGTTGGCATTTGACCAAGATATTTTTCTCACCCAGCATGGGTATATGTAAAATGACACCCCAAAACACATTCCCCAACTTCTCCTAAATACGGCGATACCAGATGTGTGACACTTTTTTGCAGCCAAGGTGGGCAAAGGGGCACATATTCCAAAGAGCACCTTTCGGATTTTGCAGGCCATTTTTTACACATTTTGATTGCAAAGTACTTCTCACACATTTGGGCCCCTAAATTGCCAGGGCAGTATAACTACGCCACAAGTGACCCCATTTTGTAAAGAAGACACCCGAAGGTATTCCGTGAGGGGCATGGCGAGTTCCTAGAATTTTTAATTTTTTGTCACAAGTTAGCGGAAAATGATGTTTTTTTTTTTTTTTCCTTACAATGTCTCATATTCCACTAACTTGCGACAAAAAATAAAAAAAAATTCTAGGAACTCGCCATGCCCCTCACGGAATACCTTGGGGTGTCTTCTTTCCAAAATGGGGTCACTTGTGGCGTAGTTATACTGCCCTGGCAATTTAGGGGCCCATATGTGTGAGAAGTAGTTTGCAATCGAAATCTGTAAAAAATGACCGGTGAAATCCAAAAGGTGCACTTTGGAATGTGGGTCCCTTTGCCCACCTAGGCTGCAAAAAAGTGTCACACATCTGGTATTGCCGTACTCAGGAGAAGTTGGGGAATGTGTTTTGGGGTGTCATTTTACATATAACCATGCTGGGTGAGAGAAATATCTTTGCAAAAGACAACTTTTCAATTTTTTTAATACAAAGTTGGCATTTGACCAAGATATTTTTTTCACCCAGCATGGGTATATGTAAAATGACACCCCAAAACACATTCCCCAACTTCTCCTGAGTACGGCGATACCAGATGTGTGACACTTTTTTGCAGCCAAGGTGGGCAAAGAGGCACATATTCCAAAGTGCACCTTTCGGATTTCGCAGGCCATTTTTTTACACATTTTGATTGCAAAGTACTTCTCACACATTTGGGCCCCTAAATTGCCAGGGCAGTATAACTACCCCACAAGTGACCCCATTTTAGAAAGAAGACACCCCAAGGTATTCCGTGAGGGGCATGGCGAGTTCCTAGAATTTTAAATTTTTTGTCACAAGTTAGCGGAAAATGATGATTTTTTATTTTTTTTTCCTTACAAAGTCTCATATTCCACTAACTTGCGACAAAAAATAAAAAATTCTATGAACTCGCCATTCCCCTCACGGAATACCTTGGGGTGTCTTCTTTCCAAAATGGGGTCACTTGTGGCGTAGTTATACTGCCCTGGCAATTTAGGGGCCCAAATGTGTGAGAAGTACTTTGCAATCAAAATGTGTAAAAAATGGCCTGCGAAATCCAAAAGGTGCTCTTTGGAATATGTGCCCCTTTGCCCACCTTGGCTGCAAAACAGTGTTACACATCTGGTATCGCTGTACTCAGGAGAAGTTGGGGAATGTGTTTTGGGGTGTCATTTTACATATACCCATGCTGGGTGAGAGAAATCTCTTGGCAAAAGACAACTTTTCCCATTTTTTTATACAAAGTTGGCATTTGACCAAGATATTTATCTCACCCAGCATGGGTATATGTAAAATGACACCCCAAAACACATTCCCCAGCTTCTCCTGAGTACGGCGATACCAGATGTGTGACACTTTTGTGCATCTAGGCTGCAAAAGTGCCCAAATTCCTTTTAGGAGGGCATTTTTAGACATTAAGATCCCAGACTTCTTCTCACGCTTTAGGGCCCCTAAAAAGCCAGGGCAGTATAAATACCCCACATGTGACCCCACTTTGGAAAGAAGACACCCCAAGGTATTCAATGAGGGGCATGGCGAGTTCATAGAAATGTATTTTTTGGGCATAAGTTAGCGGAAATTGATTTTATTTTTATTTTTTCTCACAAAGTCTCACTTTCTGCTAACTTAGGACAAAAATTCTAATCTTTCATGGACTCAATATGCCCCTCAGCAAATACCTTGGGGTGTCTTCTTTCCAAAATGGGGTCAGTTGTGGGGTGTTTGTACTGCCCTGGCATTTGAGGGTCTCCGCAATCATTACATGTATGGCCAGCATTAGGAGTTTCTGCTATTCTCCTTATATTGAGCATACAGGTAATGAGATTTTTTTTTCCGTTCAGCCTCTGGGCTGAAAGAAAAAAATGAACGGCACAGATTTCTTTATTCGCATCGATCAATGTGGATGAAAAAATCTCTGCCCAAAAAAAAAAGGAGGGGAAAGGCGTCTGCCAGGACATAGGAGCTCCGCCCAACATCCATACCCACTTAGCTCGTATGCCCTGGCAAACCAGATTTCTCCATTCACATCAATCGATGTGGATGAATAAATCATTGCCGGGATTTTTTTTTACATACAAAGTGTTTGCCAAAGCATAGGAACGCCGCCTCCTCCTCAGCTTGTATGCCTCGGCAAACGTATCTGTTACTGCAGAGTAGAAATCTCGTCTTGCAGCGCCGCATACACCGACTTGCGTGTAATCTGACAGCAGCGCAATGCTTCTGTCAGATGCACATTAGTGCTGCAGCTAGTCGATCAGTTGGTCCACCTGGAAGGTAAAAAAACCAAAAAGAAAAAAGAAAAAACCAGGCCGCAATGCAATAATTTTATTAACTTTGGAACAGAACATATAAACTTTAACTTTTTGAACTAAACATTAACCTTTTTGCTTACTGGTGTTTTTTTTTTTTTTTTTTTTTTTTTTTTTTTACCTTTATAGAACAAACCTCTCCTTCCCCATGGGTCAATGTGCAAAGCGCAAATCGCCCAAAGATGTGGCGAAGTGCGTTATGCACTTTGTCCCAGGTGAAAGTAGACGTTTGCAGCAGCTGTGTGAGTGAATGGGCCCTAATAGCCCTGTGTGCCTGTCCTGGTGAGATGATCCCTATGCTAGGTGTACCTGTGTGTGGTACTTCCGGAAACACTCCCCTAAGCATAGGGCAGGGTGGTCAGGACAGTCAGGACAGAAATAGCGGGTGTCACGCCTTATTCCACACCTGCTACAGACACAACATCTTTTTCGGGGTGACGGTTGGGTTGAGGTACCAGCAACGACATTGGGGAAATGTCGCTCGTGTGGACGGCTAACTACACTGGTGGATGGGGCCAATGAACCTCCTGGGTACAGGAGGTTCTCGATGATCTCTTCCTGAAATTTGAGGAAGGATCGTGTTCTCCCAGCCTTACTGTAGAGAACAAAACTATTATACAGAGCCAATTGAATTAAATATACAGACACCTTCTTATACCAGCGTCTGGTTCTGCGGGAAACTAAATACGGAGACAACATCTGGTCATTGAAGTCCACCCCTCCCATGTGAAGGTTATAGTCGTGGACTGAGAGAAGCTTTTCAATGACACGGGTTGCTCGCTCAATTTGTATTGTGTCTGCGTGAATGGAGGAGAGCATGTAAACGTCACGCTTGTCTCTCCATTTCACCGCGAGCAGTTCTTCGTTACACAGTGCGGCCCTCTGCCCCCTTGCAAGACGGGTGGTAACGAGCCGTTGGGGGAAGCCCGCGCGACTAGTTCGCGTGGTACCACAGGCGCCAATCCGTTCTAGAAACAAATGCCTAAAGAGGGCCACACTTGTGTAGAAATTGTCCACATAAAGATGGTACCCCTTGCCGAATAAGGGTGACACTAAATCCCAGACTATCTTCCCACTGCTCCCCAGGTAGTCAGGGCAACCGACCGGCTCCAGGGTCTGATCTTTTCCCTCATAGACACGAAATTTGTGGGTATAGCCTGTGGCCCTTTCACAGAGCTTATACAATTTGACCCCATACCGGGCGCGCTTGCTTGGGATGTATTGTTTGAAGTCAAGGCGCCCGGTAAAATGTATCAGGGACTCGTCTACGCAGATGTTTTGCTCTGGGGTATACAAATCTGCAAATTTCAGGTTGAAATGGTCTATGAAGGGCCGAATTTTGTGGAGCCGGTCAAAAGCAGGGTGGCCTCTGGGACGGGAGGTGCTGTTATCACTAAAGTGCAGGAAACGCAGGATGGTCTCAAATCGTGTCCTGGACATAGCAGCAGAGAACATGGGCATGTGATGAATTGGGTTTGTGGACCAATATGACCGCAATTCATGCTTTTTAGTTAGACCCATGTTGAGGAGAAGGCCCAAAATAAAATTTTATTTCGGAAACTTGGACTGGTTTCCACCGGAAAGGCTGGGCATAAAAGCTTCCCGGGTTAGCGGTTATAAATTGTGTGGCATACCGGTTTGTCTCTGCCACAACTAAGTCTAAGAGCTCCGCAGTAAAGAACAGCTCAAAAAATCCCAGGGCCGAACCGATCTGAGCTGTCTAAACCCGAACTCCAGACTGGGCGGTGAAAGGGGGAACTACAGGTGCGGCTGAAGTTGGGGACTGCCAATCAGGGTTTGCCAGCACCTCAGGGATTCTAGGGGCTCTACGGGCACGTCTTTGCGGTGGCTGCGACGGGGTCACTATTGCACGTGCCACCGTACCAGCTTCAACTGCCCTTCTGGTGCTCGCTACTTCACCATGTTCTACGGCAGTGCTGGTACTAGGTCCAGGAAGGGCTGCGCTGCTGGTGTATGTCTCACCACGTAATCCGACAGCACCAGCCCCACTCTGCTGCTCTTGAAGCAGATCCTGCGGTCTAGCGACACGGGGCCGGGTACGCCTGGTGCTAGCAGGGACCTCAGCCTTCTCGTCTGAACTTTGGGTCAGAGAGCCACTGCTTTCTACAGGTTCGTATTCTGACACGCTAGATTCATCAGATGAGGGTTCCCATTCCTCATCCGATTGGGTCAGAAGCCTGTAGGTCTCTTCAGAAGAATGCCCCCTGTTTGACATGTGGGCAACTAAATTTAGGGGTATTCCCTGAGACTACCCAAGAAAAAAAAGCAAGCCTGTCTTACAAATGGGAGCCTAGCGAAGTACCGGAGGCCGCTGCGGTTGATAAAAAATATCAAAACTGATTTTTTTTTATCGCCGCAGCGCGTGTAAAGTGAAAGTGCAGTGATCAAAAAAAAAAATTTTTTGTCATTGCAGTGGGGCGGGTGTGGGTGAACGCACGTGTGGGCGACCGATCAGGCCTGATCGGGCAAACACTGCGTTTTGGGTGGAGGGCGAACCTAAAGTGACACTAATACAATTATAGATCTGACTGTGATCAGTTTTGATCACTTCCAGATACTATAAAAGTACAAATGCTGATTAGCAATACGCTAATCAGCGAATTAGTGACTGTGGTGCGGTGGGCTGGGCGCTAACTGATCCCTAAACTACCTAACCAAGGGGCCTAAACTATACCTAAAACCTAACGGTCAATACCAGTGAAAAAAAAATGTGACAGTTTGCACTGATCACTTTTTTCCTTTCACTAGTGATTGACAGGGGCGATCAAAGGGGTGATCAAAGGGTTAATTGGGGTTCAGGGGGGTGATCTGGGGCTAGTATGTGGTGTTGGTGTACTCACTGTGTAGCCTGCTCCTCTGCTGGATCCAACCGACGAAAAGAACCAGCAGAGGAGCAGGCCAGCCATATAACAGATCATATTTACTAATATGATCTGTTATCTGGCACTCTGATTGTTTTTTTTTTTAAAATCAGCAACCTGCCAGCCGCGATCATTGGCTGGCAGGTTGCTGACGAAATACTCCTTGACGAAATACCGGCCCGCGATGCGCATGCGCAGGCCGGCTGTGACGAAATCTTGCGTCTCGCGAGATGACACGCCGATGCGTCCAGGAGGAGTAAATCAACCACCTCCTGGACGCATCGGTGCGTTAGGCGGTCGGGAGGTGGTTAAGAAGCTCGACTACTCTGCTCTCATTACCTGTATTAATTGCACCTAATTAATCTATAGTACAATTAATACAGGAAAATCAGAAATAGCAATGATAAGCAGAATGGTCTCATAACGCAGTGTTCCTAAAAAGAGTCTTCATCAATAGTCCATCAATAAATGACCTCCAATAATTCTTAATAACTTAGATGGGATGCTCGTCATCCAAACACACAGTAATATTCAATCGTCCACAATGTTAAGAGATGTATCAATGTGGTTAAAATACAGCCAGATGTCCTCTAAAAATTTAAGTCAATGTCCCAGGTAATCTCCGGTCTATAGCGCAATCAAGCGCAATATTCAGAGCGGGATGCGAGACAGCGGCGTCTCGCTGTTTCAAATGCGATCTCTGACTCTCCTTAAATATTCCACATAGAACTAACACGATCTTACCAGGAGGACTTCAGTGGATTTTCTTGCCCTCGATGCGGTGTGCTTCTTATGTAATTGGGCGCTCCGATCTAAAGGGCTGTTTTTTGCCAGGTAATATCGCGCCAACGATAGTAGTGCACGTGGACCCACAATGGATAGTGGTTTTCTCTGTGCAGCATGTGTTGTTCGCGCAAATAGATGTTAGAGAACGGCAACCTCCACTCCTCCTCAGGTTGGGTATTCGTGTATATGTGTTCCAATGCAGGGGGATGGTACCATCCACATTTCGGGGTTTAGATGAATGACCCCTTCATCAGTGGTTAACGTCCCCCCTGTTGGTGCCCCTCCTTTATAGGGGTCACGGTTTAAAAGAAAACCCGGCCTTTAATAAATCTCCAAATTTCCATAAGTTCCAGATATTTCAAAAAAGTCCATGCATATATATATTCACATATTTGAAAGCAAATTGGATTAGAAGATGGTATAAACAAAATCAAATAAAATCAGTCTTGAGTCTGGCAAATATAAGCAACATCGAATAAGTCCAAATATTGTCAAAGATAATTCTAATGTTAACATTTTTCAAAAATATATTCCTTAAATGATCAAAATGAGGCTCTTTTGCAATCACCAAGAGTAAAAAAAATTCCATACAGTTGTTCTTTCTCACCTCTGGAATCTAATAAGACAAAAAACGCATTGATGCCACTTGCGGTTTGGGTGCGGTTTCAATGCGTTTTTTAGTAAAGGTTATAAGAAACATTTTAAAAATGTAAATAGCATAAAATGTATTTGTTAAGAAGATGGAGCTAGTTTTCTCTAAAAATAATAATAAAATGATTGTGTTAAATAGAAAGTCCTAAAATAGGGGTCCTCTGAAGAGAGATCATCTAATGAGCATGTATTGATCGGTAAAAAAGTAGGTGGTGGTCTCTTGTCTGATAAGCGTGTATTGATCGATGAGAATGTAGATGAGACCAAAATAGAACTTTTTGGTATCAACTCCACTTGCCGTGTTTGGAGAAAGAAGAAGGATGAGGGCAACCGCTACATAAGAACGATTTCAAGGTCCTGGAGTGGTCTAGCCAGACTCCAGACCTGAACCTAATTAAAAATTAGAAGGGAGCTGAAACTCAATGTAGTCTGAAAGCCCTGAAACCTGAAAGATCTGTATTGAGGAGTGGGCCAAAGTCCCTGCTGAAGCGTGTGCAAATTTGTTCAAGAACTACAGGAAACATCTGACCTCTGTAATTGCGAACAAAGGTTTCTCTACCAAATATTAAGTTCTGTTTATTGTATCAAATACTTATTTCATGAAATAAAATGCAAATTAATTATTTAAAAATCATACAATGTGATTTTTTTTTAATTCTGTCTCCCACAGTTGAAGTGTACCTATGGTAAAAATTACCGAGCTCTCCATTCTTTGTAGGTGGTAGTGTTGGTCAAGCACCAAAGTGCTTGAGCAGAACACTTACCGATGCTCTGGTGCTCTACGGAAGTCAATGGGAGAACCCAAACATTAAACCAGGCACCTCCTGCTCTGAAGAGGAGAGGGTGTCGGGGCTCTAGTTTGGCTTAGGAGTTCATGCTCTGACTCCATATATAGCTATGTCTATATATGGAGTCAGTGCTTGGGGACACACAGTGTATTTAAATCTAATTTAGCCTCTATTTCTGAAAGGTTTCTGGCGGGATTCAAACTCACAACCTTCTACAATACAGCCAAGAATCTTAACCACTACACTATAGCGCTGCATGGCCAGTTACTTTAAAAAAAAGAGAATTCTGCCTTATAGGAATACTTACTACTAGTAAGTATTCATATACAGCAAAAGTCTCTTATTTTTATTTATTTTTTACAGTAACTGGCCATGCAGCTCTATAGTGTAGTGGTTAACATTCTTGGCTGTAATATAGAAGGTTGTGAGTTTTAATCCTGCCAAAAACTTTTCAGAAATAGAGGCTAAATTAGATTTAAATACACTGACTTGAGCACACATGATATTCGGCCGAGCATAGCGATGCTCGAGCCGAACTGGTGTTCGGCCGAGCATGTTTGCCCAACACTAGTAGGTGGGAAAACTTGCAAAATCGTCAGTGTATCAAATAATTATTTTCCCCCACTGTATCAGTTTTTTTCAGACTTGAAAATCCCTTTCAGTAAAATAGAGTTGTAGTATAGTTACATTTTTTTTTTTTGCCATTTATTTAATCCATAAAAAATACTACTACTACTACTACTACAATCACACTTGTAACAAAGCAATAAACAGCAATACAATTATTTTTATTATCATTATTATTGTAAATTGACACATTCATGGCTTTATCATCTGTGGGAGCAAAGGATTGTACATAGTAATATCTAACATGCCTAATCCATTTTTCCCTGATAGCTGCCATCATTATATAATCATCCTTGTTCTGTCCTGCCAAAATAGACAGGTTCAGAAAACGATAATGTGAATGGGCACCTTTACTCGCTAACGCCTGCCCTCATGCTTAGGGTCCATTCACATGTCCATAGAATGGGTCCGCATCCATTCCGCTGCAATTATCCAGGACGGGTGCGGACCTATTCATTCTCTATGGGCAGGAAGAGATGCGGAGAGCACACTATGTGCTCTCCACATCCGCATTTCCAGAGCACGCCCCCGATCTTCCGCTCCATAGTTTCACAAGAAAATAGAGCATATCCTATTATTGTCCGCAATTGCGGACAAGAATAGGCATTTCTATGGGGTGCTGGCCGGGTGTATTGCTGTACATTTTTTTTCAATGGTAAAAGTAGGAAGATGGATGTTCATGCCATTGCAAGGTGTTAATGCCATTGCTCATGACCATGAGGGTCCGCAATATATGGGCACTGGCTGTGTGCAAACCATTTCGCGGATGCAAACCCATTCACTTGAATGGGTCCTCATTCCGGGAGATACAGTGTGAAGCTTCCACATCACAAAAGAAATAGAACATGCTCTAATTTTTGCAGTGCGGACGGATTGCGGATCCATTCAAGTTGAATGGTTCTGCATTTGTCAGCACTGGCCACGTGGATGGTCACGTGCATTGGGGACTGCAATTTGCTGTTCCCAATGAACTGCATGGGCAGCACACGTTCATGTACATGAGATATTATTATTATTATTATTACAAGTAAGCTAGATTAGGTAAGACTTTAAAAACCCTTTCTGTCTTGGACAAGGGTTCACTGCAGAACTTTTTATAGTTAACTCAAGCCCTACTATACACAAGCTGAGGGTTGACAGGGATAATTGGTAGACTGGAAGGCAAACACTGGAAAGGTGGAGACTGGAGATGAGCGAATCGAAGCTGACGAAGTCGAATTCGTTATAAATTTCAGGGAAAATTCGATTTGCACTGAATGCGAATTTCCTTGTGCTTCGTAGTAACGAATCACATTTTTTCTAAAATGGTTGCTGCTAGTGTGAGGACATGGAGAAAGGAAGTCTGGGAAGGCAGGATCAACCATACAGACATGCATGCAGCCAATCAGCAGCCAGCCAGTCCTGTGATGTCCCAGCCCTATAAATACACAGCCGCTCTGCAGTGCAGTTATTTATTGTTAAGCCTTTTGTGACATGTATTAGCACAAAAAGACTAAATACCTTTTCCTGCTCTGCGGTGCAGTTTTTTCTTGTTGAGCTTTTTGTGACGTCTATTAGTGCAAAAAGAGAAAATACATTTGCCACTCTGTGGTGCACTTATCTTTAGTAAAGGCTTTGGTGGGGTGTTTTAGTATAAAAAGAAAAATATATATTTGCTGCTCAGCTGTGTAGTTATTTCTTGTTAAGCCTTTTGTGACGTGTTTTAGCACAAAAAGAAAAAATACCTTTTCCTGCTCTGCGCTGCAGTTATTTCTTGTTAGCACCCTTTGAGGACCATAAGATTACCGTCATCAATATAAAAATAATTATATATATTTTTTTCCATTTAAGAATGTATTTGAACAATAAATAAAACCATTTCCACACTTGCATCATTTTGGGGGGAGGAGTTATGACACGGGACAAATGTGACTATTTAGGTCACTTTTAATGGAAGGCCAAAAGAAGCAAAATTTTTTTGTTATAGCAACTGAAGTTCGTACACTTCAGTTGCTGTAACTAAGCCATTTCATGAAATAACTGGCAAAAAGCTAGATCCATTTGTTGATAAGAACTAATATTTTGACTCAAACAAAAAAAAATGTATTTTAAGTTCTTAATCAGATGATACAGGCAATTAAAAACATGGGACAAATACGTCCCTTGGTCCTCAACATGGGACAAATACGTCCCTTGCTCCTCAAAGGGTTTTTAAGCCTTTTGTGACGTGTACTAGCACAAAAAGTAAAAATATATTTGCCGCACAGCAGTGCAGTTATCTGTAGCAAAGGATTTTGTGGGGTGTTTTAATTGCCTTTTTATTTATTTGTTCTAACAGTATGTCAGGCAGATAAGTGCCAGGCCCTGCACATGGGAGTGGCAGAGGCCTAAATGTTTCTGGCGCAGGCAGAGGTTGCAGCAGAGAACGGGGCTGTGGCAGCAGGGGTCACTTTGAGAGGACTGTGCTCCCGATGTCATGTTGCAGTCGTGTCTTGACCAGCAACCCAGAGGTTCTTGAATGATTGACTCGGTCATCCACTTCATCCCAAGTAACATCAGACACCCGCAGCCAAGAGTCAGTGGGTTCGTCAGACACTACCCTTAGTTGGCATGGCCCTGGAGCAGGCCCTGTGCCCTCACCTGTCCTCAACCTGCCTCTGTTCTTTTCTGTTCCCAGAGCCACAAAAATATTGTATGCTGTGGGCTCAGCTCCACTATACAGAGAGGACAAGGTACAAGAGGACAGTCAGCAGCTACTGCCCAGCCAAGATCTGGAGGAGACATCCGTCGCTTCCTCCACTAGGCAGGCAAGTAGTGATGAGGAGAGTGGCGTGGGAGCTGGTGTTGAGAGCGGTCAGGCTCTTGACCCAGAGACCGTTCAGGAGAACATCAGTGATGTGCAAACAGTACTCGATGATGATGAGGTAGCTGATCGCACTTGGGAGCCGGGTGACGAAGGGGCTTCATTATCATCGGTAGAAGAGGGTGGCAGCTTACCCGTAAGCCAGCGGCGGAACTAGCAAGTCGCTACAGTGGGAAAGAGTCAGCAGGGTGGCAGCAGTGGGAGGTCGGGACCCAACGTGCCAGGGGTAGACCACCCGCTTCGCGGGAGACTACCTGCTATGGAAGTAGCGGTGCAGAAGTACAAGAAGGCAGCGGCAGTAGCATTCAGTCAGTGCGTAGTGTTGGTGGTAAAATCACCTACTCTGCTGTGTGGCAGTTTTTTCTTAAGCCGCCGGAGGAGGTGAACGTGGCCAAATGTAGAATCTGTGGGCAGAAGGTGAAGTGTGATTAGGGAGCCAATGTTGGCACTATGGCCTTGCAACAACATATGCAGCGTTGTCATGTAGTGGCCTGGGAGAACCGTGGCTCTGATCTGGTAGTCCAGCCTGCCGCAGCAACCGCTGCATCACCCAGTGTCAGGCACCCTGTTTCAGGCAGTCAAGGCTCCACCACCTCAACCGAAGGGAGCTGTCATTCCCATCATCTGCTGGTCCCAAAGCTTCTGGTCCTCCTACTCCTCGTCAATCATTCCGTCAGCAATTGATCACCGAAGCAATTGCCAAGAGACAACAGTATGCATGCCCTCATCCAAAGGTGCAGAAGCTGAATGTGCTCCTGTCCAAGTTGCCGGTGCTACAATCCTTCCCTTTCCAAGTGGTGGTCATTTTTTTTTTGCCAAAAAGGCAGTATCAGCCCTGCACAAATATGTAGAATAGAAGGTGGGCCAGTCCTTGAGCTTGTTGGTGTCTGCCGACATGTGGAGCCGTAACTACGGTCAGTACATGTCCTTTACGGCCCACTAGTTGAATGTGGTTCCTGCACAGCCACACCAGCAACATGGCCAGGTGACACCGCTTCCGCCTCCAAGTTGCCATGCCGTTGGTCCAGTGACAATGTCCGCCACTCCCTCCTTATCCTCCACCGTGTCCTCAGCCTCCACTGCAGAGACAATTCACAGTGCCCCTCTAGCATACCACATGTGCAGGGCATGGCAATGTCACACTGTTCTTGACCTCGTTTTCATGGGCGAACGGAGTCACACAGAGGAGGAACTGCTCCGTGTCCTTCAGCAAGAAAACTAATCCTGGCTTTTCCCTGACAACTCAAAATCTGAAACATGGTGAGCGACAACGGGAAAAACATTGTGTCGGCGCTGAGTCAAGGAGGGCTGAGCCATGAGCCCTGAATGGCACACATGTTCAATCTGTTTGTCAAACATTTCCTGAAGTATTCTATTCATCTGCAAGACATCATAAAAATGGCCAGGAAACGTTGCATGGATTTCAGCCATTCGTACACCACGAAGCACACCCTCCTTGAGCTGAAGCGGCAGAACGGCATTCCCAAACATAGGCTGATATGCAACGTTTCCACCCATTGGAGCAGGACCTGAACCAGCAGGTGGTGGCATACTTGGACAGCACCCTGCCAACCCACATTGAAGATCCGCTGGACTACTGGGTAGCCAAACTGGATTTTTGGCCACAACTAGCAGATTTTGCACTGGAAAAGCTGTCCTGCCCGGCCAGTAGTGTGGCATCAGAGGGGGCCATAGTTAACCCAAGAACTCGCCTGTCCACCCAAAATGTGGAGAGACTGACCTTTGGCAAGATTAATTAGGCGTGGATCAGCCAGGATTTCTACCCACCAATGCCTGATGCATCAGACAAAAGAGACTGGCTTCTTCTGGCTACCTGCCTCAGCTGCTTTTCTGATGCTGCCACCCGCCAAATGGTCCTTCTTTAACCCACCATCTTTATCGGGTACTGGTATTTCCAACCACATCAACACTATGTCACCGTGCCACTCTATGGTCTCCTAATGTTGCTGCCACATACAGACTTTGTCATGGTGCAACTTTGTGGCTTCCTCGTGCTGCTGCTACCTACACACTCTGTCATTGTGACACTCTGTGGCCTCCTGATGCTGCCGCCACCTTCAGACTTTGTCATTGGGCCACTCAATGCTGCCGCTACTCTGTGGTTTCCTCCTGATGCTGCTGCTGCCGCCAACTAAACACTCTGTCATTGTGACACTCTGGTGCCTCCTGATGCTGCCGCCACCTTCAGACACTGTCATTGGGCCACTCTGTGGTCTCCTCATGTTGTCGCCACCTCCAGACTCTGTCATGGTGCCACTTTGTGGCCTCCTTGTGCTGCTGCCACCTACACACTCTGTCATTGTGTCACTCTGTGGCCTCCTGATGCTTCCGCCACCTTCAGACTCTGTCATTGTTCCACTCTGTGTCTTGCCGATGCTGGCACCATCTTAAGACTCTGTCATTGGGCCACTCTGTGGTCTCCTCATGCTGCCGCCACCTTCATACTCTGTTATTGTGCCACTTTGTGGCCTCCTCATGCTGCTGCCACCTCCACTCTCTGTCATTAGGACACTTTGTGGCTTCCTGATGCTGCCACCACCTTTAGACTCTGTCATTGGTCCACTTTGAGGCCTCCTCCTAAAGCTGCTGCAGCCGACACCACCAGACTCTGTCATTGTGCCACTCTGTGGCCTCCTGATGCTGCCGCCACATTTAGACTCTGTCATTGGGCCACTCTGTGGTATCCTCATGCTGCCGCCACCTCCAGACTTTGTCATTGTGCCACTCTGTGGCCTCCTGATGGTGCTTGCCACCTTCAGACTCTGTCATTTGGCCACTCTGTGGCTTCCTGATGCTGCTGCCACCTCCACACTCTGTCATTGTGCCACTCTGTTGCCTCCTGATGCTGCCACCACCTTCAGACTCTGTCATTAGGCCACTCTGTGGCTTCCTGATGCTGCCGCCTCCTTCAGACTCTGTCATTAGGCCACTCTGGGGCCTCCTCCTGATGCTGCTGCTGCCGCCACTTCCACACTCTGTCATTGTGCCGCTCTGTGGCCTCCTGATGCTGCCACCACCTTCAGACTCTGTCATTGTGCCACTTTTTGGGCTCCTCATGCTGCTGCCATCTCCTTTAATCTGTTATTAGGCCACTCTGTGGCTTCCTGATGCTGCTCTTTCCAAACCCTCACTGAGACCACAATAGTAGATAATGATGATTGGTCTTTATTTAACTTTAATGGTTTTGCCTTCCTCAATAAACTGATTAAAGGGACTTGGGCTAGAGCTGTCTCAATCTCTGTCCATCTTTTTGTTTGCCTTGGGTCATAATCGGTTCATAATTGAAACAATATACATCTCCATATTATGCTGGTAAATATGTAACACCCCAGAGTTGTGTTACCACTCCTGCACCCCGCTACTGTCATTAATGGGCTAACACAGTGTCATCTTATGTATTTTTGTCCAGGTCCTCCACAATGTGCATTCCTAATCTTGTTATGCAGTTGTTCATATGTAATGTGCCTGGTTCACCATCAGGTGGCATCAAACACGACAAAGCTATAGTTAGTTAAAATGGAACTCACCATTCAATTCCCCCCCCCCCCCACCCTGTCAGAAGCGGGCCAGTCCTGCATATTACTAAAAGGAGGTGGGGCATTTATGGTTTGTGTTGTTTGAGACTCCATGTTGGAGCTGCCAGGATTCTAACCTATTACTTGGCTGAAGATAAGTCTGACTAAAAAGTGAAGAGCAGCGTAAAGAAGAAGCCAAGTAATCCAGTCAGCTTGTCAGTATAGCAGAGTGAGAGAAAGATATAGCAGAGTTGAGTTTGCCTGCCAGTTTAATGCTAAAGCCTGTAAACTGTTTGAAGAAATGTTTATTCAAAGTAAAGCTGCATTGAACTTCATCTCAAGGTCTGGGTTATTATTTCCAATCCCTCAATTATTCCCCTTATTATTTGCTTAGGAGCCAAAACCTGGGTTCCAGCGGTATCCAGGTAGGAGCACCGTGACACATAAAGAGACATTTAGGCCGCACTACACCACTCAGCATTCTAATAAACTTGGGGCACAATATAGAGGCCTTGAGGTGAGGCATCCATCGCAAATATATGCCAAGATAGTTCACATTACATTTCACCCGGTAATATGGGAGATGATGTTATAAATATATTTGTGTATTTAATCACACATTTAAATTCAACACTTGCGATTTACTAATATTAACCTTATAATAGGAGACCCATGTGAACTCCTCCCGAACCTTTAAGAGAGTTACCTCTGGTTGTGTTATTGCTAATATAATATCATCTGCCTACAATAAAATCCTATCGTCCTGCATTCCAACCTTGATACCATGGACCGATCTCTCCTGCCTGATGGGCCAATGGGCATCCCTGGAGTGTTTCCATATTAACACTGCGGCCTAAGGAGATGAATATAAAGCAAAAATTGCTGTTTCTAATAACCCATATATTCAAAATTTCTCCAATACTTTCTCCAAATACCTCCAGTGGATCCTGTTGAATGCCTTATCTGCATCCAAAGATAGAAGCAGAGAAGGAGTCCTCTCTGTCTTCGCTACCCACTCCTAGGAGGTGTCTCCTTTTTTCATAAGAAGAGGCAAAAATAAACAAAAAACTATTACACAATATGTTAGATAATCAAGAGTTATGAGAGAACAGTCAGTGTTTGGATTGTTATGAGGAGGAGACAGGTGACCCCATGCATAGCTGTGTTGGTAGCAGTGGCACCTGCAGTCACAGTAGAAACAATGGTAGCAACAGGAAAAAAAAAGCAGGAAATTGGGAGTGAGGCCAAGAAGCCCACAATGACATAACATGGTCCGATAAAAGCGGTAGGGAGGGTAAGGACTATGACGATAATTGTGTGTTGGACATTATCTGAGGCAATCAGAGGCACCATACGGCCAGAACCTCCCAAAAACTGGTAGGACCATATCTGGTTTTATAGGTCAGCTTGGGAACTGGTGATGCTGCTGACACTGTAAAGCTGGCTCAAAATGTGCCACCCCTAAGCCAAGCTCAGCTGCCACTAGTTCTATGTGAGTATCTCCTGTCTCGTAGCTTTTCTCCACAGTGCCAGAAAACAAAAGCCATTGCCTTGTGCAAGATCTGCAGGAATAAAATTAGTTATTCCAAATGAACAAATGAAGGCACCGTGGCTCTATTGCAGCACATGCAGTGGCATCACCTGATCCAGTGGGAAATAGAAGTGGCCAGCCACTGGAGCAACGAGAGTGTCCTCCTTCTCTTGATTAGTGATGAGCGGCAGGGGTCATATTCGAATTTGCGATATTTCGTGAAAGTTTTGTAGAATATTCGTCAAATATTCGCAAATTTGAATATTCGTTATATTGAACGATTTTTTGGTGTGGTGAAGTATGAAAATTGCAACCCTTTTTGCCGTGTATTAGTGGAGAAAGTAAAATACACTGCTCAAAAAAAGTAAAGGGAACACTTAAACAACACAATGTAACTCCAAGTCAATCACACTTCTGTGAAATCAAACTGTCCACTTAGGAAGCAACACTGAGTGACAATCAATTTCACATGCTGTTGTGCAAATAGATAGACAACAGGTGGAAATTATAGGCAATTAGCAAGACACCCTCAATAAAGGAGTGGTTCTGCAGGTGGTGACCACAGACCACTTCTCAGTTTCTATGCTTCCTGGCTGATGTTTTGGTCACTTTTGAATGCTGGCAGTGCTTTCACTCTAGTGGTAGCATGAGACGGAGTCTAGAACCCACACAAGTGGCTCAGGTAGTGCAGCTTATCCAGGATTGCACATCAATGCGAGCTGTGGCAAGAAGGTTTGCTGTGTCTGTCAGCGTAGTGTCCAGAGCATGGAGGCGCTACCAGGAGACAGGCCAGTACATCAGGAGATGTGGAGGAGGCAGTAGGAGGGCAACAACCCAGCATCAGGACCGCTACCTCCGCCTTTGTGCAAGGAGGAACAGGAAGAGAACTGCCAGAGCCCTGCAAAATGACCTCCAGCAGGCCACAAATGTGCATGTGTCTGATATGAGGGCCCGACGTCCACAGGTGGGGGTTGTGCTTACAGCCGAACACTGTGCAGGACTTTTGGCATTTGCCAGAGAACACCAAGATTGGCAAATTTACCACTAGCGCCCTGTGCTCTTCACAGATGAAAGCAGGTTCACACTGAGCACATGACAGACGTGACAGAGTCTGGAGACGCCGTGGAGAACGTTCTGCTGCCTGCAACATCCTCAAGCATGACCGGTTTGGCATTGGGTCAGTAATGGTGTGGGGAGGCATTTCTTTGAGGACAGCACAGCCCTCCATGTGCTCGCCAGAGGTTGCCTGACTGCCTTTAGGTACCTATATGAGATTCTCAGACCCCTTGTGAGACCATATGCTGGTGCGGTTGGCCCTGGGTTCCTCCTAATGCAAGACAATGCTAGACCTCATGTGGCTGGAGTGTGTCAGCAGTTCCTGCAAGACGAAGGCATTGATGCTATGGACTGGCCCGCCAGTTCCCCAGACCTGAATCCAATTGAGCACATCTTGGACATCATGTCTCGCTCTATCCACCAATATCACGTTGCACCACAGACTGTCCAGGAGTTGGCAGATGCTTTAGTCCAGGTCTGGGAGGAGATCCCTCAGGAGACCGCCCGCCACCTCATCAGGAGCATGCACAGGCGTTGTAGGGAGGTCATACAGGCACGTGGAGGCCACACACACTACTGAGCCTCATTTTGACTTGTTTTAAGGACATTACATCAAAGTTGGATCAGCCTGTAGTGTGTTATTCCACTTTAATTTTGAGTGTGACTCCAAATCCAGACCTCCATGGGTTTTAAAATTTAATTTCCATTTTTTTATTTTTGTGTGATTTTGTTTTCAGCACATTCAACTATGTAAAGAACAAAGTATTTCAGAAGAATATTTGATTAATTCAGATCTAGGATGTGTTATTTTTGTGTTCCCTTTATTTTTTTGAGCAGTGTATATTTTAGGGCCTAATTGCTGTTCAGCGGTGCAGCTCAGCGGTGCAATTGTCTGTTCTAAAGCCCTTTTTTCCATGTATTAGTGGAAAAAGAAAAAGAAATATTTGACCTAACAACAACAACCTCAGTTATTAACAACTGTGTCTCATCCTCATCATTGAACATCATCAGACACTAATTGCGGTTGACTTATTGGCAACTGTGGCTCATCATCATCATCATCCACCTTGTGAAACACTAATTGCTATTCCCCACCATCATATTCTTCTGACTGTGGATGCTACAGAGTTTTGGAATCAGTGCACAAGATCTCCTCATGTTGGCTTGGCGAGAGGCACAAATTAAGGAATGGCAATGAAAACAGCTCCTCGGAATATCCGAATGTGGGATCACCCAACAGCAAAAAAATTTGACTGAAAGTCACTGATATTTCAGATACAGAAATGTTATACAGGAGATGTTGCGCAGGTAATGTAACTGTCCGCAGTGGGCACCGTCTACAGAAAAAGTACACTGAATGTCACAGATATTTTTAGGCTGCGCACACGTTACACAGGATATGTAGAGCAGATAATGTCGCTGTCACCAGGGGCGAAAAAAATTACACTGAATGTCACAGATATTTCGGATGTGCTAACGTTATACTGGAGAAGTAGCACAATTAATGTCGCTGCCACCAGCAGCAAAAAAATTTGACTGAATGTCACTGATATTTTGTATACTTAAACGTTATACAGGAGATGTAGCGCAAGTAATGTAACTGTCCGCAGCAGACACCATTCATGGAAAAAGTACACTGGATGTCACAGATATATTTAGGCTGTGCACATGTTAGACAGGAGATGTAGTGCAGATAATGTCGCTGTCACCAGCGGCAAAAAAAATACACTGAATGTCACTGATATTTTGGATGCGCTAACGTTATACTGGAGATGTAGCGCAGGTAATGTCGCTGCCACCAGCAGCAAAAAAATATGACTGAATGTCACAGATATTTCGGATACGCAAGCGTTATACAGGAAGGTAATGTAACTGTCTGCAGAGGACACCGTCTATGGAAAAAGTACACTGGATGTCACAGATATTTTTTGGGCTGCACACACGTTATACAGGAGATGTAACGCACATAATCATGGTCTGCAGCAGCCAAACAATTGCAAGCTATTTACCGCAGGTTGCACTAAAAATATATATTGCTGCCACACGCAATAGTCCTTAAAAGGACTTTTGGGTCTATAACAAGTATAAAAGCTAAAATATTGCTATTTCAATCCCTACACTATCTCTCCCTTCTGCTCTCCAGCTCTCCCTGACTAATACTAAGCTGAACACATGTCACCGGGTGCTATATAGATTCGGCCAGCCAATCACTGTAATGTCAGCAGCCAACATGGCTACAGCATTACAGTGAATGGCAGTATTTACCTGCACCTTTATTGGCTGTGTAGCAGCCAACAAACGTGCGGGAGGAGGCTCGAGCATCGCACTCGAGCACACGTGGTATTCGGCCAAACACAGCGATGTGCCAAGCATTCCGATGCTCGAGCCAAGCTAGTCTTTGGCCGAGCATGCTCGCCAAACACTACTCAACAAGCATTCCGTCAACAATCGCTCAACAAAGCGATTGCCAAGAGACAACAGTATGCATACACTCATCCAACGGCACAGAAGTTGAATGTGCTCCTGGCTGCTGGTGCTGCAGTCCCTCAGTGGTTGGCTTCGCACCTTTCAGAGAACTGATGACTTGTGCCAAGCCGAGGTGGAGATTCTCAAGCCGTCATTTCTTTGCAAAAAAGGCAGTACCAGCCCTGCACAAATATGTAGAACAGTAGGTGAGGCTGTCAGTGTCTGCTAAAATACACGGCAGTGCCGACAGGTGGAGCTGTAACTACGGTCAGAGATAGTACATGTCCTTTACGGCCCACTGGGTGAATGTGGTTCCTACACAGCCACACCAGCAACTTGGCCAGGTGACACCATTTCCGCCTCCACGTTGCCACGCCATTGGTCCAGCGACAATGTCCACCTCTGCCTCCTCATCCTCCACCGTGTCCTCAGCCTCCACTGCACGGACAATGCACAGTGCCCCTCCAGCATACCACATGTGCAGGGCACGGTGGTGTCACGCTGTTCTGCACCTCGTTTGCCTGGGCAAACGGAGTCACACAGGGGACAAACTACTCCATGTCCTTCAGCAAGAAATCAAATCCTGGCTCTCTCCGCAACAAATCAAAATTGGAACCACAGTGACCGACAACGGGAAGAACATTATGTCGGCGCTGCGTCAAGGAGGGCTGAACCATGCACCCTGCATGCCACACATGTTCAATCTGGTTGTCAAGCGTTTCCTGAAGTCTTCCACCCATCTGCAAGACATCCTAAAAATGGCCAGGAAACTTTGCATGCACTTCAGCCACCCATACACCACAAAGCACACCCTCCTCAAGCTGCAGCAGCAGAACGGCATCCCCCAACATAGGCTGATATGTCACCTTGCCACTCTGCGTCCTCCTGATACTGCTGCCACCTCCACACTATGTCATCTAAACACTCTGTGGCCTCCTGATGCTGCCGCCATCTCCACACTTTGTCATTGTGCCACTCTGTGCCTTCCTGATGCTGCCGCTACCTCCACACTACAGTATGTCACCTTGCCACTCTGTGGTCTCCTGATGCTGCTCCTACCTCTATTCTGTCACCTTGCCACTTTGTGGCCTCCTGATGCTGCCGCCACCTCCACACTATGTCACTTTGCAACTCTGTGGTCTCCTGATACTTCTCCTACCTCCACTCTATGTCACCTTGCCACTCTGTGGCCTCCTGATGCTGCCGCCACCTAAACACTCTGTGGCTTCCTGATGCTGCCTCCACCTCCATACTGTTACCTAGACAGTCTGTGGCCTCCTAAAGCTGCCACTTCCACCACACTATGCCACCTTGCCACTCTGTGGTCTGCTCATTCTGTTGCCACATCCACACAAAACACAGAAAACTTCCAAATATTCTGTTAACGTGTCATCTCTGTTTAGGATCCACCCCTGTCTTTTTTTGGCATTAGCAATACTGATGGATTACTGACCAAATGCTAACCGAGTTGAGGCTGTTCCTAATAGACAGGATTCGATGTCTGTGGGTTATTGTTCTGATAAATCAAAGGAAGGGCAAAATAATCAGTGACATCAACTCAAACTTCCTCTTCCTGAGGAAGCAAACTATACACAAAACGCGCGTTGAGGAGTGCCTTTGCCCTGACTGCAGTCCCTGCAATATCGGTATGTCTCATTTTCATTTTGTGCACCGTTCGGCTCTATTGATCTGTGCGGTTTGAGCCCGAATAGCGTGGCCTACAGTTATATAGGAGGCATACTTGCATTTGCAATTGGTTGCTGTATTGTATATCCTTCCATTTTTTTATTTCATCTGTTAGGACTTTTGTTCCATGGTTTAGGGATTAAGGGGATATATCTCTCAACACTATTGTGAGGGGACTGCTGGCAGGGCGATGTATGACTGTGACTTGTCCCTGCTAATTTATAATCATGTATTGTAATGTATGTCATTAATTTTATTGAGATATGAATAAATTGATTTCTTGTTGGATATTGGTGTGGTCGCACTCCATTTTTGTTGTGTAATTTTACAAACTTATTGCTGACACCCTCTCCACTCTGTCATGGAGGCACTACTTGTATCAGCTTTTAATAGAACAGTTTCTGTTGACATCTTATGTGGAATCAGATGATGACGAAGTAAAAGGAGTGTGCTTCCTCTTGGTGCTAACATGGACCTGTAAGGCCGAGTTCATACGTGAGTTATTTGCTCAGTTTTGGCCCCATGACTGCCCAAATAAGTGAAGTGTGCAGTGATTCTAAGTGCGACGCCTGTCATTTGCATGTCTTTACAGACTCACAGTATTATAAAGGCCATAAAGGTAGGGGTTCTGACTTGCCTTTCTTTTTTTTTTTTACAGCAGATAATTTTTATTGAGTTTTAATAACATACAAAAATGACAATAGCAACCCTGTGCCGAAGCACAGTATTCCAGAGTACAAAAGAATATTGAAAGTGCAATATTTCACATTGGTATCCCCCTAAACCACCAGCAAATGAGAAAAAATAGCAAATAGGTCATAGATCTGTGAATAGTCCCTATTATACTATGGAGCAGACATGCTCAATCTGCAGCCCTCCAGCTGTTACAAAACTACAACTCCCATAATTCCCTGACAGCCTACAGCTATTATCCTACAGAAGGGCATTATGGGAGTTGTAGTTTTACAACATCTGGAGGGCCGCAGGTTGAGCATCCCTGCTATAGAGGGTAAAATCTCATTAGTCCGATTCTAAGGGCATAGAATCCATAATATTGATCAATATATTGTTTTTGTGTTCCCCTTTTGATGAAAGTTCCTTTTTCTAACTTGAGTAAATTTGAGATTTTTTTCATGAGGGCGCAGAGAGTAGAAGCCTTCGGGTCTTTCCACAAAGTTGAAAATAGTTTTCTAGCCTGGTATAACACCTTTGCTATTGCCATTTTATTACCATCCCACAGGGGTAGATTAGCTATACAGTATATCCCAACACACATGTTAAGGGATTCTGCGGTATAGAGACCTGGTATAGAGAACTCTTCTGAGTTCATTCATCAATGCGGAACAAAAGACTAACAGCTTTGGACAGCTCCAAAAACATGTAATAAATCTGCCGGGGTTTGCGCACATCGTGCACATTAGGGCGTGTCACGTACCCCAATTTTGTTAAAAAAGATGCGGTAGGGTACACTCTATGAAGTAAAAACTGTTGAGATACACTGTGTGTGCAGGATTGATGGACAGATACTTAGTTTGCTGTAGCACCCATTCCCAAACATAGAGAGATATCTCCCCAACATCCTTTATCCATGAGTTCCTGACTTCCTGTAGACATAAGGCTTGTTTACTCATTAATTGTCTGTACACTGCAAAGTTCAGCCCTTTCATGGTGAGAACAGTTTTCAATAAGTCATATGTAACACATTTAGTTGGGAGAATAGATCTAAGTTTATTCTGGCCCTGCAAGGCATGCCTAACCTGAAGGTAGTATTAAAATGTGGTGTGGGGTATCTGGACCTCCTCCTGTAGCTGAGTTAATGATTTAAGAACCCCATCCCTATACATATGGCTAACCAATACAATGCCATGTGGGCGCCAAGTATCAAATTGTGATAGTTTATACACCTCTGGCAATCTTGCGTTATTCCAAAGAGGCATACAATATGTACGGCCCTGCATTTCCAGCTCCTGTTTGCCTCTATCCCAAACTCTGTACATCAACTGAAAAATTGGCCTTCCTATTCCCGCCTATTGAAAAGCATCTCAATATAGCGTCTCAAGTTTTAGAAAAATGGGTTCATAACCTACCACCTTCTGGATAATATTGGCATTATAATCTACAGAATTGGATAAGTCCCACCCAGCAAAATGTTGCATCTGGGAGGCTAGAAAATATAGCCACATATTAGGCACCACTAGACCTCCCTCCCCAATTGGTAGTATCCTCTCTAGGTAAGTTTCTATTTCTCCTGTACTAGCCATAAGACGTGAGGTATATAAATTCATATAATAGTATTTAAGGGCCTCTAAAATCCCCACTGAATCAGTGATCTCTTGACCTTATTCCCCCATGATACAGGCTATATGCGTTAGGCACTTCTGAGCCTGGACAATACAGGCCAATAACTGTCTGCTGCCCTCTCTAGCTTTATATTGTGCCTGATTGACAAAATTATTATCAACTATCTCTAACAAATGCGTCTTGAAAGTGTTCTGTGCGTCCTTCAAGATTGCTAAATTAGCATCTGATGGATTAGCAATATAGGAAGCTTCAGCCTCCTAATTTTCCAATTTTCCCTCTTCAAAGATTTGTTTTTCTCTAATTTTAGACTTAATACTCGCTATACCCTTCATAATCACCCCCCCTTCCCCCCCGCAAGAACGCCTTCCAGAATCCCATACCAGAGGGGTTGAAGTGGATCCCAAATTTATGATAAAAACATCCCACAATGAGGCAATCAACGGATCCCGAGGAATAAGTCACAACCAAAATAGTTTTTTTTTCAAATAGTACATCATAATAATGGGAAATAGGGAGTTTGCAGGGTAACTAAAAGTGGGGAGTGATCAGAAAGGCTAAGAGTACAGTACCTTACGCCAGAGACCCAGGGCAGAAGCTGTTCCGATCCCAGGGCTAAATCAGTACAATATAAGGAGCTATATGTACTAGATTGGCATGAGTAACTTCACATATTGGGGTGTCTTATGCGCCAGAGATCTATTAGCACCAGTTCCTGTAGGAGTAGGCCAGCGCCCACAGGGACTCCCCTGAATTTATCTAACACAGATTCAATATGCATATTGAAGTTACATATAAGTAGGCACAGTAGGTGGAGAGAGTCTTGTATCTTTGCCAGCAGATCTTTAAGAACTGTAGAAGAGAATGTAGGAGGAATACAGTTGCAAGAAAAGTATGTGAACCTTTTGGAATGATATGGATTTCTGCACAAATTGGCCATAAAATGTTATATATTCTTCATCTAAGTCAAAACAATAGACAATCACAGTCTGCTTAAACAAATAACACACAAAGAATTAAATATTACCATATTTTTATTGAACACACCATGTAAACAATCACAGTCCAGGTGGAAAAAGTATGTGAACCCCTAGACTATTGACATCTCCAAGAGCTAATTGGAGTGAGGTGTCAGCCAACTGGATTCCAATCAATGAGATGAGATTGGAGGTGTTCTTTACAGATACACTGCCCTATAAAAAACACACACCAGTTCTGGGTTTGCTTTTCACAAGAAGCATTGCCTGATGTGAATGATGCCTCGCACAAAAGAGTTCTCAGAAGACCTACGATTAAGAATTGTTGACTTGCATAAAGCTGGAAAGGGTTATAAAAGTATCTCTAAAACCTTGCTGTTCATCAGTCCACGGTAAGACAAATTGTCTATAAAAGGAGTAAGTTCAGCACTGCTGCTACTCTCCCTAGGAGTGGCCGTCCTGCAAAGATAACTGCAAGAGCACAGCGCAGACTGCTCAATGAGGTGAAGAAGAATCCTAGAGTGTCAGCTAAAGACTTACAAAAGTCTCTGGGATATGCTAACATCCCTGTTAGCGAATCTACGATACGTAAAACACTAAACAAAAATGGATTTCATGGGAGGATACCACAGAGGAAGCCACTGCTGTCTGAAAAAAACATTGCTCCATGTTTACAGTTTGCACAAGAGCACCTGGATGTTCCACAGCAGTACTAGCAAAATATTCTGTCGACAGATTAAACCAAAGTTGAGTTGTTTGGAAGAAACACACAACACTATATGTGGAGAAAAAGAGGCACAGCACACCAACATCAAAACCTCACCCCAACTGTGAAGTATGGTGGTGGGGGTATCATGGTTTGGGGCTGCTTTGCTGCATCAGGGCCTGGACTGATTGCTATCATCGAAGGAAAAATGAATTCCCAAGTTTATCAAGACATTTTGCAGGAAAACTTAAGGCCATCTGTCCACCAGCTGAAGCTCAACAGAAGATGAGTGTTGCAACAGGACAACGATCCAAAACATAGAAGTAAATCAACAACAGAATGGCTTAAAATAAGAAAATACACCTTCCGGAGTGGCTCAGTCGGAGTCCTGACCTCAACCCGATTAAGATGCTGTGGCATGACCTCAATAAAGCAATTCTCACCAGACATCCCAAGAATATTGCTGAACTGAAACAGTTCTGTAAAGAGGAATGGTCAAGAATTTCTCCTGGCCGTTGTGCACGTCTGATCTGCAACTACAGGAAATGTTTGGTTGACGTTATTGCTGCCAAAGAAGGTTCAACCAGTTATTAAATCCAAGGGTTCACATACCTTTTCCACCTGCACTGTGAATGTTTACATGGTATGTTCAATAAAAACATGGTAACATTTAATTCTTTGTGTGTTATTAGTTTAAGCAGACTGTGATTGTCTATTGTTGTGACTTAGATGAAGATCAGATCACATTTTATGACCAATTTGTGCAGAAATCCATATAATTCCAAAGGGTTCACATACTTTTTCTTGCAACTGTATACAAAGCAATCATGCATTGCCTTTCTAGCAATCATTCGAGCAGCTGTCATTTCTTAATTGCATTTTTAACTGAAGAAATGGTAACCTGAAAATGCTTTGCTATCTTCTTATAGCCTTCTGCTGCTTTGTGGGGCTCAACCATTCTCATTCTCAGAGATTTAGGCAGCTGCTTCGAAGAACCTATGGCTGCTGGTTTTTGGGACAAGGTTAGAAGAGTCTATTAGACTTTAAAACGTACTCTAAAATTTTGCAAAACCAAAATAATACATTGATAATGTTTAACTTTATGCCTTTTGGAGATCATTTTATCTTCATGTTGCTTAACTGTTCACAGTAACAGTAATTTAAATCATGGGTTCCCAAACTTGCATTCCACTGTAGATCAATATTGAGTTGGATTTTGGTAAATAAAAAATGAGTGATTGTGATTGTTATCATATAAGATTTACTATATGGACAACTTATCAATTATCATCCTTATGATTCCATTAGTTTTTTGTTTTATCCCATAAAAAGTTTTGCCTATCCTGTACTTTATCTGGTTTGCTATCCATTCCTGTCCCCAGAAAGTTAGACTTTATTAATAGTTTTTCCCCTTGAACTGCTCCCGTACATCTCCATTTCAACCTTACTGTGTGTAGTCTAGAGAGGACCTTTCACTGGTCCTAAAATTACAATATTATTACCTGACAGTGTAGGGTTTTATTAGGCAATGTCAGAGCGCTTTTTCTTTTTCATATTGGCTACTCCACCACTGTGCCCCCATTCACTTTTGTTGCCCTGTATACTAATTAGCAGCATTGTTACAGAGAAGAGACGGCCGAGTTTGTCAATGAGCGTCTCCTTCTCCCTGGCTGTGAGCTGCCCAATCGCAGCGGAGAGCGTCACAGCCAGGGAGAAGGTTACCTTGTTTTTTCTCCCTGGCTGTGACGCTCTCCGCTACGATTGGACAGCTCACAGCCAGGGAGAAGGAGACGCTCATTGACAAACTCGGCCATCTCTTCTGAGAAACCAAGCTGTTTCCTCCTCCCTGTACAGATGCTGCTAATTAGCATACAGGGTGGTAAAAGGGAATCGGGACACAGCAGTGGAACGGAGCAGCCAATGTGAAAAAAAAAGCGCCCTGACATCTCCTAATAAAGCACTACACTGTCAAGTAATAATATTGTATAATATTAGGGCCAGTGAAAAGTCATTTTTAAAGTTTATGTTCAGGTCTTACAGATTTGAGGCAAATGTTGATATAAATACTGCACTGAAATCCATGTAATAGATTTTGTGAGGCTAAACCTAGTGTGAATTTGCTGTATACCTACAGCACATCTATAGGAGCCCAAGGATCATCTCTGGATGTCTGCACTATGTGGGAGATTTATCATGAGGGGAAGTTTTAAAGTCAGTTTTGCTGACTCTTTGATGTTTGATAAATTTAATGTATCTTGAAGTCAAACACTTGACATGTTACTTCCATATCTTTGCTTCCACTTTACTGCAGTTGATAATTTTCACTTACACTTATCACAAAAAGTTTGGGATATTTGGCGATATTTTGGTGAACTTTATAGAAAACGAAAAAAATTCACACTATGGTGATATAATATAATGAAAGTAGGGCATTTAAGTAGAAGCATGCAATGGTGATTTCTTCATCTCAAACAATTTATTGAAACAAAAGCCAAGAACAGTTGTGGGTATACCCCCACAAAATTTAAATGTCTCAATAACTTGTCATGAGGCCTTAAGCATCAATTACAGGTTGACAACGATATATCATGCTAGTTGACTTATTGTCTGCTGAGGCATGGCATCCCACTCTTCTGGAAGGGCGTCTCTCATGTCATTGAGGTTCTGGGGTACACAGTTACGAGCCTCTACACGTCGACTCAGCTGTTCCCATAGGTTTTCAATGGGATTCAGGTCTGGAGAAAGTGCAGGCCACATTTGAGGTACCCAAATCTCCAGCAGCTGTTCCCTAATGATGCGACTTTGATGGGCTGGTGCATTGTCGTCCATGAAGATAAAATTAGGCCTGTGTTGTTCATGCAGAGGTGCAATGACTGGATTAATGATGTTATTCAAGTAGTATGGGCCTGTGACTCCCCCAGAGAGGCGTGTGGACACACGCCATCACCAAGCCTTGCACAGCAAACATTGACACAGCTCCCCACAGCGGAGGTTTGATAAAAGCCTTCTGGGCCGAAACGTCACTTTGAAGCCGCACGTCAAAATAAACAAAATATCAATTGACACAAATACGACTGGAGTTTTCTATTTTATTACTATACAGGGTGGGAACCCGACTCCAAGTGATTACTTCCAGAGTGCCAGGAGGTTATATCTTCACTTGATTTTCCCTTATAGGACAGTTTAAAGTGGCTCTGTCACCAGGATCAACCCTTTTAAATGAGACATACTGGCTGGTAGGACTCATCGTGCCGATTAAAGCAATATCCTTCTTTTGTCTCCATGCTAAACTGCTGCAGAGAAATCTTATTCATATGCAAATGAGAAGTTTGACCACCGGGTGGTGAATCCTTGGAGCACTGCTTTGTAACACCCTCTGTGCTTTGCATACTCCCCTCTCCCCATGATCAACAGGGCAGAGCTATGTGTTAACATGTAAATATCATATACACTATGTACTATAGCTTCACCACACTAAGATCTTCTCAGAAAGCTAATATATATATATATATATATATATATATATATATATATTACTGCTTTATTCACAAGCACAATATATAATTATAAAGACACCAGTAATAGGTGTTAGGCTATTTTCACCCTCATGTTTTATCTGGATCCTGCAGGGTTCAGCAAAAACACTTCAGTTACTGTTAATACAACCATCTGCATCCGTTATGAATGGGTACGGTTGTATAATCTTTAATATAGCCAAGGCGGCTCCGTCATGAACTTCATTGAAAGTCAATAAGCATATTTAAAAAAAACAAGTGGTAATACTGTAGCTTAGTAATAAGTGTATGGTTTACGTGTAGAGATCCCAGGTTTGAATCCTAGGAGAGACTTACATATATATTTTTTCTTTTTTCAAATTTTACTCATAATAAAAGGCTATGCTATAAAAAATAATATATAATAATAAAAGGCCTTACTATATTGAGAATGCTTTATTTATTTTTTTTGCTTAAGAACCTGAAAGCTGCTTATTCACAGGCACAGTATGTGATTATAAAGAAGCCAGCAATATGTATTAGCTTTTTAAGCCTAAAAACATAACGGGTCATTTATGAAACTGGTGCAAAGTAGAACTGGCTTAGTTTCCCATAGCATTGATTTTTCCATTACATTATATACTGTTTGTTTTCATGGTTATGACCACCCTGCAACCCAGCAGTGGTGGCCGTGCTTGCACACTACAAAAAAGAGCATTAGCCTATGTGCACTCCAATGGTCTAGGCAACCAAAGAGGACCGCTCTTTTTCCTATACTATGCAAGGCCACCTCTGCTGGATTACAGGTTGGTCTTAACCATGGAAACGAGCAGTGTATAATTTGATGGAAAAATGAGTCCAGCCAACAAAGGAAGCAATATGGACAATCATAATACATTAGTAATTGTCTTGTATTAACTTTCTCTACATGATAAATGACACTTGCTGAAGTAACACAACCCCTTTAAGGACTTACGGTCCTTATAAACAGTTTATCTAACCTGATTGCCTTATTCTTTATCCAATTGTCAAGAACTGGAATATATGTGGTCACTTTAAGTGTTCTTGGGAATTTGATGGGCTGTACATTAAAAAGCATCTTTAAGTTACCGGTAATACGTTTTAAAGGTTAATGTGTAAAATTGAAATCTGAATAACCACAATCTTATAGTCTTTCATTAAAGGCATCTTTTACAGCTCAAGAAGGATTAATGTACATCAATTGTGTGCAAATCATTTGTGAGTAGAACAAATTCCAACCTTATCCCTGAGGTTTGCGCTATTTCCATTGTGGTCTTATCAAGGCTCTGATTGTCTAGAAGCACAAAAGCAAACAGTCTGTGAGGTAGGAAGCAATTTGCAGTCAAGACGTTTAAAAAAATATTCTTCCCAATAATAGTAGCGAAGATAACACAGTAAGCTGAAAATGAATTTGTTATATGAGGCAAAAGCTGAGGCTTATGTATAAAGAGCATCTCAGTTAAGACAACACTTCAGAGATTTCATTCCCTCTGCAGTTGCAGGTGCTTGGTTTTCAGTTAATTATTTTTCACAGTCAAAACAACAGTCTGAATCTTCCAGTTTCTAGCCCCCTACCCTCTTGGTATTACTAAATCATGCAGTGCACCTTTGGATTTCTCACCATCTCAGCTTCTGGCGCCAGACTTCTGCACTCTGATGCTCTAGGTCCCAGGAAAGCCATTAAAAAATTTTATTAGAGCATACAGTGCTAAATTATAATTTTCACAACAGACATGTATTATTATTAACATCATAGAATGAAGATATCAATAACTCCAAGCTATCATGTTATGGCCGAATATACTCTGCTGTACACTACCTGGTTAAAAGAACAGGAATATTATGAGAATAACTGTATGAAGTTCTGACTAGAATTTGTGGTTCCTATAATATAAAATAAAAGGAACATTATGGGAAACAACCGTATTAAGCATTGACTAGAATTTGTGTAATCCTAGCAATCTTCATTAAAGAGTATTTCCATCTTTACACAAACTGAGGGGGGGGGGGTATCTTTTCTGGTTTTAAAAAGTAGGTGAGTATGGGTCAGAGGACTTACTGGTAAAAATTTGGCATGAAAAATGTAGAGTATATTTATGTAATCTAAAAATGCACCATATTTATCATAGTGGCTCTTGTTGGATGATAAAGTCGGGGCTTGGCTAGAACATAAGAGTATTTGAATCAGTAAATACTATTTCAACCAATGAAACAGTGAACAGTTAAGAGAATAAAATTTGGACATAAAGAACATACTGTGGAGCATCAGATCTGTGATGAACGGCAGCTCCAAGCCAGGTGATAAAATTAAATTGTATTCTGCAGCAGGTCACTCGCTGTAATCAGAAGATGCTATGAAATGTATAATAACACTGTAAATAATAAATAAAGGTCCCCATGGAAAAAGCTATATTTTTACAATTATCAATAAGTTATTTTACGATTAATTTATAATTCTATTTGTGAAGACAATTGATGATCTGTTAGAAGCCCCTTCGGGGTCCATTGTTGATAGATTCCCAGCTGAGGCTCCGGAGCATCTTATCTCTAAGTTGTAAATAGCTGCGAAAGCATCTGTCTGTTTCTTGGTGTTATTAATGGTTTCTGACCAGGCATCTAGGTACGAAGACGCAAAACAGGACAGGACTGGTAACACTTATATTCTACTGCTAAAATTATTTTCAGCATTTTCTGATTTACATTGGAGGGAAATATACTAAGAACATGTTAAACACTTAGGGAAATATATATATATATATATATATATTAGCTGAAGGAGCCGGCTTCGCACAGATAGATTTCATTTAATGTTTGTGCGTGTCATTAAAAGGTATCAACAGTATTCACTATAACAGTGACATCCACAGCCCCACAACCCTTAACAATTACCCCCCTCACAGTGCCCCATATCCTTAAAATGGGACCTCCACAGCAGCCCACCCCTCTAACTTTGACCTTATCAGCACCACACCCCTTTGACAGTGACCTCCACAGGGGCCCGCCCCCTTAACAGTGACCTCTACAGCACCCACCCCTTAACACTGACCATAGGTTACAGTCCCCTTAACTGACCTCCACCATTCCCTGCCTCCTTAACAGAGACCTCCACTGTAACCGCCCCTTTAACAGTGACCTCCACAGAGCTTCGTTCCCTTAAAATGTGACTTCCCCCACATTCTAGTGGCTTGGCCGCTGAGAGGAATGGCCGCTTGATTTTGCACCTCCTGCACCTCAGCGACTATAATCGAGCTCCCCTGAGTTATTAATACTCTCATCGCCGTATCCCTGCCGGTATTTACGCTGGACACCCTTCTGGATAACATGGGGAAGTCTAAAAGGCAGCTTCCAAGACTACAGAGCGGGAATCTAGATGGATTCTTTGAAAGAGGCCCAGCCAAAGATGGCGCCGCCTCCCGCGCCGATACTCACCTGCTTTCCCCTCAGGACAGCTTACCGCCGCGGTGTAGCTCCAGATCACCGTCACCTCCGCTGGAGCCCGATAGCTTATTAACGGAAGCAGAATTTCCATCGCTCCCTCCGACTCCAAACGACATCAGAGCTCCGGAGAGTACGGTTCCACGACACACCGCCGCTAGTCCTGCTGACTCCTCACCTTCTTCCAGCCCTCAGAAACAGAGGCCGCGGCTGGAGTCATCTAACCCGTCTGAGGTCAGTGCAGTGACATGGGCGCATGAGCCAGAGACCCTTATAACGGTCCCCATAATCGCATACCAGACATCGGATAAGCCACTATGCGAAGATTCCATTAAGAATATGCTCCTGGCGCTGCATCAGTTCTTGCGCACGGACATGATAGGGCTGATTAACCCTTTAGCGGCCAAGGTTAAAGAGACTGAGAGTAAAATCCTTCATGTGGAAAGCAAAATGGCAGAGTTTGCGGCCTCACAGAACAACATAATAGACGCCCACAACGATCTGGCTGACAAACTTCAATCTATTAAGAGTAAAATTGCTGACATGGAGGATCGTTCCAGGAGGAACAATGTGAAGTTCCGAGGTATCCCAGAAGATGTGGCACCCCGGGATCTGCAGACATACCTTAGAAACCTCATAAAAACACTGCAGCCAAGAATTCCTGTCCCTGACATGATCATTGATAGAGCTCATAGGATACCGAAACCCTCTCACCTCGGTGCAGATATCCCTAGAGACACTCTTGCTCGCATCCACTTTTTCCATACTAAGGAGGCTTTAATGCTAGCAGCGAGGAACTGTGATCAACTTCCAGCCCCTTTTCAAACAGTGAGATTATTTGCGGATCTCTCCATGGCGACTTTAAGACAGAGAAGAGAACTCCAACCGATCACCCTTGCCCTTAGGGAAAATGATATCCAATATAAATGGGGCTATCCACAAAAATTGCTGATCCGGAAGAATGGCAAGACCCATGTGGTAAAGTCTGTTGCGGATGGTCAAGATCTCCTGCAATCCTGGGACATTCGTTTTTCATTGGATAAGCGTGGAAGTCGCAGACGGAATGACCCCTCACCCTCATCCAGCGCGAGGGATTTCTAATATCATCTTCAGGATTAGTATTAGCCCTGAATAAGGGTGTCCTCTATAGTATTTTACCGCTGAATAAGTATGGTTTCAGGTGATATGATTAGGTCTTTGTAACAGCTGAATGGGGCCAATTGTTTGACCTTTTCCATCCTCAGGTGCAGATAGTGTACTTGATTATTCCGAACGGTTGAGTTTCCTCCCAGCCTCACCAGTGGACTTACGTCACCGGTTCTGCACAGGCGGATTTTGACCGTCTGGAGTCGTGTTATTCTCTTTTTTCTTCTCATATTGTTTTCCCACACTTTTCCTTTGTCCCTTCCTCACTCACTCACCAACTATTCTAGTACGGCTGAGTGACATATTTGACTGCTGTTAGACAGTAGGTTACTGCTTATAAGGTTGATTGTTTACCTGACGGTTGATTGTTTATCTGTCTGAAGCGATTGGAGTTTCCTTCCATACATATGGGTCTTAAAATTTTATCCTTAAATGCTAAAGAGCTAAATTGCCCTCAAAAAAGATCCTATGTTTGGCGGGAGGCAGCCAAAGCTGGTGCGGACCTCATCTGTATTCAAGAAACTCATTTGTTGCAAGAAGACGCTAAACCTATTCATCATCGCTCCTTTCCTCATATATTGCATTCTCATTTCAGCAAAAAGTCTGGGGGGGTGTTTATAGCTGTTAAGAACACAGTTGCCTTCAGCATCATTTCGTCCAGAACGGATCCCAATGGCCGATACATCATCCTGGTATGTTCTATTGATAACATTATCTATACCTTAGTTAACGTCTACGCACCCAATGACCACCAAGTCATATTTGTACGCAAACTATTGAAACAAGTAAATTCTTTAAAGCAAGGGAAAATCATTCTTTGTGGGGACTTTAACACGGTGATGGATCGGTCACTGGATTCCACTTGCCCAACAAGACGCTTGGGAGGGGGAATGGCATCTATGATACATTCAGAAGGCCTAGTAGATGTTTGGAGAGCCCAACATAGCATAGAGAGAGATTATACTTTCTTCTCATCCCCCCACCTATCATACTCTCGTATTGATATGTTTCTGGTTGATCAAACCGCTCTCCTACATACGATATCCACAGATATTGGGCTAATACAATGGTCTGATCACGCCCCAATAACATTGACTTTAGAAAATCTATATCAAACCCCTAGAGCTCCCATCTGGCGTAATGATGTATCTTTTTTTTCTAATCCAGAATTGGTTAGAGAGCTTTCTAATGAACTGCGGGAGTTTTTCACTTTTAATGATGGTTCTGTGTCAGATAAGTTTATTCTGTGGCAGACCCACAAAGACCCATTTATTAGAGGTTCTCTAATTAGAATGAAACACAAATTAAAGAAAGTTAGAGAAAAGGAAATTTCTCGGCTACTTAAGACCATTGCAGATCTTGAGTGTATTAATAAGGCTACCCCAACATCTGTACTTCTGCCTTAATAAGACTGGAGAGGGATAAATTGAGAGGCCTTTTGTCCAACAATTACTCCAAATCCCTACTAAGATTGAATTCAAGATATTATGCTCAATGAAATAGAGCTGGTAAGCTTTTAGCCAATCAAGTTAAAGCGCAGCAATCTAAAACAAGAATTCCGTTTCTCACTCACCCATTGTCTAAGGCTAAACTGCTAGATCCTAGAGACATTGCAGAACAGTTTTGCGCTTATTATAACACCCTTTATAATCTTAAAGATACTGTAACCCTACCAAATAATTATGCGGGGCTAGTGGAGGATTTTCTAATAAAAGCTAATCTCCCTACCCTCTCCACCTCACAGTTGCAGTCCTTAAACGCTCCACTCACACTCACAGAACTTCAAAAGATAATAAAGACGCTCCCTATGGGCAAGTCCCCGGGACCAGACGGTCTGTCTAATGAATATTATAAGCACTTTCTCCCAATTTTGTCCCCTTATATTTTAGATGTTTTTGCTCAAGCCCTTGCAGGGACCCCGTTTCCTTCTGAAATGCTCACTGCCCTGATTGTTACGCTGCCTAAGCCAGGCAAAACCCCCGACGTACCTCAAAATTTCAGACCAATTTCCCTACTTAATTCGGATATAAAACTTTTCACCAAATGAATAGCCTGTAGATTGGCTCCCATGCTTCCTTCCCTAATTAAAGATGATCAGACTGGGTTTGTGAAAGGCCGTGTATCCTCAGATAATACCAGAAGATTGGTGGACTTGTTCAATTATGCTGAGCAGAAGGGCCTTCCTATGTTGGCAGTGACTTTGGATGCTGAGAAGGCCGCCTACACTGGTCGTTCGCATTCTCGGTTCTTAATAAGATGGGGCTTACAGGCGACATAGTGAATGCCTTCTCCAGCTTATACACCTCCCCAAGGCCAGGATATGGGTGAATGGAGTGCTATCTGATCCTCTCGAGATTTCCAATGGTTCACGCCAAGGTTGTCCACTATCACCACTCTTGTTCATATTAGCTTTGGAACCTCTGGCGCAACATATTAGACATGCCCCTCATGTTCAAGGTGTGAACATTGGTGGGCGCGACCACAGGATTTTGTTATATGCGGACGACATCATCCTTACACTGTCAAACCCTAAGATGTCAGTACGCTCTGCCTTTGACATCATAGAGCAATTTAGTTCACTATCTTACTATAAAATTAATAACTTAAAATCCCAAGCCTTGCCTCTCAACATTCCTCAAAAGGATATTATGGAGCTAAAATCCCTTTACCCCTTAGATTGGCAAGATTCTGATCTTCCATATTTGGGAATTAAGCTTACCTACCCCTGCTCCCTCTTATATAGACGCAACTATGAGCCCCTTCAATCGACCTTGTCCTCGGATTTTTCTCAATTCTCTATGAAGGAGATTTCATGGGTGGGACGAGTGGCGGCATTCCAGATGATGACATTACCCAAACTGATCTATGTTTTCAGAGCTCTTCCGATACCAGTCCCTGATCTGTTCTTTAAAAAGGCACAGGCAATAGTATCTAAATATATATGGAAAGCATCCAAACCTAGAATAGCCCAGTCGCAACTTTTCCTAAGGAAAAAAGCAGGAGGAATAGGCCTTCCCTTTATCAGGGACTACCATAGAGCAATTGGATTGTCACTAGCCAGAGAATGGTGGAAAAAGGATTGCGCCAAGGCTTGGCATCAAATTGAATCCCATTCACTTTCTGGAGGATCCTTGAGAGATGTATTAATAAGGATTATCTGGAACAGGAAGGTCCCTAACCTTTCCCTTATAACTATGAGACATGTAGGGAACCTCTGGTTGCAAATTCACACTATATCTCCGGATTCCAATGACCTATTATTTTCTCATTCTGACACATATACCTTGGAATCAGTGATCCGAGACATCTCTTTGTCCGGATGGCGGGAGAAAGGGATTGAAAGAATTTCTCAGCTTATTTCTGCTGATGAGATCCTCCCGTTTAATGTTATACAGCAAAAGTTTCAAATTCCAACTGGAGAGATATTTAATTACCTCAGGATCAAGCATTTGCTGATGACCATTCTAAAGGCACCCCCTTCCACTCATAAGGGGATCTTACAACTGTACTTCTCCCCAGACTTAATGAGGAAAGGAGCGACTGGCTGCATTTATGATTTCATGGGAGAAAAAAAACAAGTTTGCTAAAACTAAATCTTTCACAAAATGGGAACGGGAACTGGGTAGTTCATTCCCTGACGATTCCTGGTCAAGTGCTATCAGATTCTTATCCTCTACATTCAAATGTGTTACCCATTATGAAGCGGGTGTTAAGACACTCTTGAATTGGTATTTCACCCCCTAACGACTCCACATACTATACCCCTCTACTTCTCCACTTTGTTGGAGGGGATGTGGGACAGTAGGTTCATTTCTCCATGTCCTTTGGTCATGCCCGATTATTACTGATTTCTGGAGACAGGTGTTTGCGTTATTAAGAGATCTATCTGGATCTGCAATATCCCCGTCCCCTGAACTCGCCCTCTTATTTTTGGGCATTCAACATATACATCCAATTTATAGACCCATAGTAGGGCATGTCCTGCTTAATGCTAAGCTGATTCTAACCCGACACTGGAAAAGTCCATTACCCCCTGACATCTCAGAAGTGGTTTCGAATTTGAACACCACTCACAGTTACGAAAGAATGATCACACCCTCAATGCTTTCCCTTGTAAAATATAAGGGCACATGGGGCCCCTGGATGGTTTACTCTCAATCTTCCACTTAGCCGGCTAGCAGGTCCTAGTGTTCCTGCTTGAGGAAAAACTCCTACAAAAAGTGAAGGTGAAAGTCTTGAGAAATCTATGAGGTCCGTAACCCCCAGTTCCTTCCTTGGTTGGATCCTGTTGACAGACAGGTTGTTTTCTTGTTGTTATCTATATAATTGTAGTTAATATGCTAAGCTACTTGTATACACGACCAATAATTGGTATAAGCAGAATAGCTGTGGAAGTTTATTAAGAAGCATAGTGTGAATCTACTAATAATAGTAATGGAGCGGTGGACAGATATACACTTAGTATGGCAATACTAGTATTCTAGAAATCTTTGATGTTTGACTTAGGTTTCTACCTATGTGTCCTGTCTCTTACTCTTCTATTGTTCGTTTCAACAGTATACGTTATGATTGATAATGATTTATCATGATTATTATATGTCTCCAGTGGCTGCGTCCACCACAAAATTCTTGTTGTGCTGTAAGTTGTCCTGCTTTATTTTTATAACAATAATAAAAATATTGAACTTTAAAATGTGACTTCCACAACACCCTACCCCCTTAACAGTGACCTCTACAGCACACCGACCCTTAACACTGACCTCCATAGTGGACCATCCTCTTAACAGTGACCTCCATAGTGGACCAGCCTCTTAACTGTGACCTCCATCATTCCCTGCCCCTTTAACAGAGACCTCCACTGTGTCCGCCCCTTTAACAGTGACCTCTACAGAGGCCACGCCTTTATTAGTGCCCTCCACAGTACCTCATCTCCTGAACAGTGATTTTCACAACAACCCGCCCCCTTAACAGTGGCCTCTACAGCAATCTGCCCCTTAACACTGACCTCCATAGAGGACCGTCCGTTTAACTGTGACCTCCACAGTAGCCTGACCCTTGGGTAGCTAGAGGTCTGGTTTTAGACTTGACAGTCCGGCTTTCAGACTCTCTGTCCTCCGTCCGGTGCAGGGCCTGGACAGATGCAGGGATGTCCTTTGGAACAGCTCACGCTTAGACAGCAGCACTGTGCTGCCTAAGCGTGAGCTATAGGGAGAAAGTCACAGTCCCTCTCATCCCTGCAGCTGATAGAAGTTGATTTTTACCTTCATTTTTTCAATCCCCGTTGGCTATGGAGTGAGAGAGTGCGTGGCCTAACCAGATCGGTTGCCTAGCTTAGTGGGACCTGGGGCAAGGTATTTAAGTCTGTCCCCTTAACTGTGACCTCCACAGCACTCCTCTCCCTTAACTCCTTAAGGACTCAGCTCTATTTCACCTAAAGGACTTGGCCATTTTTTGCAGATCTGACCAGTGTCACTTTAAGTGCTGATAACTTTAAAACGCTTTGACTTATCCAGGCCATCCTGAGACAGTTTTTTCATCACATATTGTACTTCATGACACTGGTAAAATGAAGTAAAAAAAATGTATTCTTATTTATAAAAAAAATACCAAATTTACCATTTTTTTTTTTTAAATGCAAATGTCAAAGTTTAAATTTCTCTACTTCTATAATGCATAGTAATACCTCCAAAAATAGTTATTAATTTAAATTCCCCATATGTCTACTTCATGTTTGGATCATTTTGGGAATTATATTTTATTTTTTGTGGATGTTACAAGGCTTAGAAGTTTAGAAGCAAATCTTGAAATTTTTCAGAAATTTTCAAAAACCCAATTTTTAGGGACTAGTTCAGGTCTGAAGTGACTTTGCGAGGCTTACATAATATAAACCACCCAAAAATGACCCCATTCTATAAACTACACCCCTAAAGGTATTCAAAACTGATTTTACAAATGTCGTTAACCCTTTAGGTGTTCCACAAGAATTAATGGAAAATAGAGATACAATTTCAAAATGTCAAATTTTGGGCAGATTTTCCATTTTAATAATTTTTTTCCAGTTACAGAGCAAGGTTTCACAGCCAAAGCAAACTCAACATTTATGGCCCTGATTCTGTAGTTTACAGAAACACCCCATATGTGGTAAAAAAAAACCGCTGTACGGGCACACGGCAGGGCGCAAAAGGAAAGGAATGTCATACGGTTTTTGGAAGACAGGTTTTGCTGGACTGTTTTTTTTTACACCATGTCGCATTTGAATCCCACCTGATGGACCCCCTAGAGTAGAAACTCCATAAAAGTGACCCCATCTAAGAAACTACACCCCTCAATGTATTCAAAACTGATTTTACAAACATCGTTAACCCTTTAGGTGTTCCACAAGAATTAATGGAAAATAGAGATACAATTTCAAAATTTCACATTTTTGGCAGATTTTCCATTTTACTAATTATTTTTCCAGTAACAAAGCAAGGATTAACAGCCAAACCAAACTCAATATTTATGGCCCCGATTCTGTAGTTCACAGAAACACCCCATATGTGGTCATAAACCGCTGTACGGGCACATGACAGGGCGCACAAGGAAAAGAATGACATACGGTTTTAGGAAGGCAGGTTTTGCTGGACTCTTTTTTTTACACCATGTCCCATATTTTTTTCATTTTTTTGGCGATTATCTTAGGTAGGGTCTCATTTTTTGCGGGATGAGATGACGGTTTGATTGAAACTATTTAGGGGTGCATATGACTTTTTGATTGCTTGCAATAAAATGGTTTATTTAGCACAGTTTTTTTATTTTTTACGGTGTTCATCTCAGGGGTTAGGTTATGTGATATTTTTATAGAGCCGGTCGATACGGACGCGGCGATACCTAATATGTATACTTTTTATTTATTTATGTATGTTTTACATGATAACAGCTTTTTTAAAAACAAAAAAATGATGTTTCAGTGTCTCCATATTCTGAGCCATAGATTTTTTTATTTTTTGGCCGATTGTCTCAGATAGGGGCAAATTTTTTGCAGGATGAGGTGACGGTTAGATTTGTACTATTTTGGTGAGCAAATGCCTTTTTAATCGCTTGCTGTTGTACTTTTTGTGATGTAAGGTGACAAAAAAATTGTTTATTTAGCAGAGTTTTTATTTTTTACGGTGTTCATCTGAGGGGTTAGGTCATGTGATATTTTTATAGAACTGTTCGATACAGACACGGCAATACCTAATATGTATACTTTTTTTTCCCTCTATTTTCTACCAAATTTTTTTCACTTTATTTGGGGAAAATTACGTTTTTGTTTATTTTTACTTGAAACTTTTAATTTTTGGGGGGAAAACTTTATTTTTTCAACTTTTTTTTATTTTATTTTTTGTCCCACTTTGGGACTTGAACTTTTGGAGATCTAATCCCCTTTACAATGCATTCCAATACTTCTGTAATACTGGAATGCATTGGCTGTATGAGTAATACTGTGTGTATTACTCATACAGCTTCCGGCCTGTGAGATCCAGGGGGCTGGATCTCACAGGCACGTTACAGGAAGGCAGCGGCGATGCCTCAGGAAGGCATCGCGCTGCCTTCCATGTCATCGGGTCCCCAGTACAGCCGCTTGGGGACCCGATGGCACCGCCACCCGCCGGATAAGGTAAAATTGCAAACCGCAGGTCTGAATTTACCTGCGGTTTGCGGTGATCACTGTTGCGGGGGGGTCACATGACCCCCCGGCATTGTGACAGGATGCCCGCTGAATGATTTTAGCGCACATCCTGTTGCGATTAACTCCCGCCCACAATGCCGTTTTAAAGTTAGGACGTACCGGTACGTCCTTAAGAACTCGGCAAACATGGTGTACGGGTACGTCCTAAGTATCTAAGGGGTTAACAGTGTCCTCAACAGTGCCAGGCCCCTTTAAAGCTGACCTGCAGCAGGGAAGAAAACTGGGCTGGGTTGTTATGGAAACCTGGTGTAAAACCGTGTGTATGTGCAAACTAAGGACCTAAGAGCTTCTATTGGCTGATGTAGGTCATGTAATGTGCCATATTTGCATTTTTTGGGAATATCTCAGGAACAGTACATGCTAGAGAGCTGAGACCCGGTCTAAAACCTTCCTGAACACCTGATTTACCTGTGTGCCACATTTTGTGATTGTAAATGTGACGGTGCAGATTCCTTTAGTGGACATACATACACACACACCCGTACATACATACACTTAGCTTTATATAATATATCTACAGTACAGACCAAAAGTTTGGACACACCTTCTCATTCAAAGAGTTTTCTTTATTTTCATGACTATGACAATTGTAGATTTATACTGAAGGCATCAAAACTATGAATTAACACATGTGGAATTATATACATAACAAAAAAGTGTGAAACAACTGAAAATATGTCATATTCTAGGTTCTTCAAAGTAGCCACCTTTTGCTTTGATTACTGCTTTGCACACTCTTGGCATTCTCTTGATGAGCTTCAAGAGGTAGTTACCTGAAATGGTCGTCCAACAGTCTTGAAGGAGTTCCCAGAGATGCTTAGCACTTGTTGGCCCTTTTGCCTTCACTCTGCGGTCCAGCTCACCCCAAACCATCTCGATTGGGTTCAGGTCCGGTGACTGTGGAGGCCAGGTCATCTGGCACAGCACCCCATCACTCTCCTTCATGATAAAATAGCCCTTACACAGCTTGGAGGTGTGTTTGGGGTCATTATCCTGTTGAAAAATAAATGATGGTCCAACTAAACGCAACCCGGATGGAATAGCATCCAGCTGCAAGATGCTGTGGTAGCCATGCTGGTTCAGTATACCTTCAATTTTGAATAAATCCCCAACAGTTTCACTAGAGATGTTGTGAACATAAAATTTTCAGTTCACGAACGGCTAACGTGAATTTCTGCAAATGTTCGCCAACGGGCGAACCGGGCGAACCGCCATTGACTTCAATAGGCAGGCGAATTTTAAAACCGACAGGGACTCTTTCTAGCCACAGTAGTGATGGAAAAGATGTTTCAAGGGGACTAACACCTGGACTGTGGCATGCCAGAGGGGGATCCATGGCAAAACTCCCATGGAAAATTACATAGTTGACGCAGAGTTGGATTTTAATCCATAAAGGGCATAAATCACCTAACAATCCTAATTTTTTTTGAACAATGTGGTTTAAAACATCCAGTGTGTGTATACGATCAGGTATGATCTTGTATCGATCAGGTAGTGTAAGGGTTACGCCCGCTTCACAGACATTGACAGACCAAACTCCCCTTTTAATGCACCGCAAACAAATGCAAACAGTCCATTTGCCCAACCGCAAACTTCCCATTTGCACAAGGTTGGATACCAAGCTAGCCATGTCCCGTTGATGTCATTGACGGTTTTTGCCTCCACCCAGCCATGTACAACACCAAGGGTCCCCGAAAGGTGAATTGAATTTATTTTTTGAATGGGGAGAGGGTTAAAAAACGCTGGCTCCCTCCCCTTTGTTTGAATTCACACCACGGTCACTGCGTCTGTGCCGTGCAATTTACTGTCACACCCAATATTAGTGGTATGTTCTGTAGTACTATTCTGATCAGTTTAATCCCTGTTACGTGACTTCCCAAATCTGGGGTCCATTTATTAAATTGATTTTTTGAACGGGGAGATGGTTAAAAAAACGCTGGCTCCCTCCCCTTTGTTTGAATCCATGCCACGGTCACTGCATCTGCGCTGTGCAATTTACTGTCACACCCGATATGAGTGGTATTTTCTGTAGTACTATTCTCATCAGTTTAATCCCTGTTACGTCCCATATCAGGGATTGCCTTTTGTGAAAAAAAAATTTAGGCCAGGTATCTTCGACTGCCTTCACAGTGACAGATCAAACTCTGATACACCAAACTGAATTGATTTTAGGAACCGGGAGATGGAAAAAGCGGCTTGGTCGGTCCTCTTACTCATAAGTTGGGGCACTGCGCGTGCACAGAGAAATGTGCTGTGACACCCTATATGGGTGGTGTCTTAACTAGTACTATTCCTATCAGTTTAATCCCTGTTACGCCCCCTATCTGGGGACATGTGTCGAATTGATTAATCATTGACGAATAAACGACATCCTGAAATAATTTTGTTCTGAGCTCTGTACTTGCTTTGTATTGGAATTGATGGGGATTTTTTAAATTGCCTGCATTATTTCTAATAAACTATTAAGAGACTTTATTATGATTTTTTTATTTTATGTATTAAAAACCCATACAACTTAAAAAATAATAATGTTTTTTCTATGAAAAATTATTCAGCCGATCGCTTTTAGTCTGATCATAATGAAGCAATGGCGTTATCTGGGGTGTGGCAACATTGCCAACACACTCATAGAGGTGATAATCGCTTCATTGTGATACGCAAGCCCCGTCACCACAACAAGGTACCGATCACGAAGGGGAATTGACACATGTATGTGCCTTTTTTTTTGTTTTGTTTTTGCAGCCACAGTGCAGCACTAGAGGCCAGAAAAATTAGGCATGTACACATGCCTGAAAAAGTAGGTATTGTTACAGCCGCTGCTGTAGCAGTGGCCTGGAAAAATTGATGTTTTCCAGGCAGAAAGGTGACTAAAACATTGCGGCTTGAACTCTAGTTGGTGGCGGAGAATTCACGAAAGTCATCCGATATGCAGACATTAAATACAGCAGAGTGGGGACCATTTTGAGGCCAAGGCATGTTATCAGGCCTTTTGTTAGTCAAGCGTATCCCCCACTGTCAGCCCCTTCGGGATCCATGCCTCATTCATGCTAATCGCCTAACCTTCGGGTCCAAGAGCAGCCCCTGGCTGTTCGACCAATTTGCCAGGGCCCTCCATTGGATCCTGGTTTACCACAGCAGTCTTCCTATAGTAATTCATTACCTAGATGACTTTTTGCTCATTTAACACCCTCACCTGGTTCCCTCAATTCTCGCCACTCTTCTGGAAATCTTCTCCCACCCCCAGGTACCTGTGGTCACCGCCAAGACCGAGGGTCCAGCCACCAGGGTGACCTTCCTGGGCATTACATTAGACTCTGTTAAGATGGAGGCTAGTTTGCCACCAGAGAAGTTGGCCAAGATCCGCTCTGCCATCTCCAGGGCGGTCAGCACTCTGTCCCTGACCAAAGCGGAGCCAGAGTCCTTGCTGGGTCTGCTAAATCATACCATGAAGATCATGCCCCAGGGCCGGGCTTTTCTGGCTAGCCTGTTGCATCTTCTCTCCACAGTTCAAGACCAGGATTCTGTGGTCCACCTGGACTACCACGCCATTTCGTACCTTGCCATGTGGAACACTTTCCTTTCAGACTGGAACGGCATTTCCCTCTTCGTTCCCCGAAGGACTCGGCTTCCCCGATTATCTTCTCGGACGCCACCGGTTCCATCGGTTTTGCTGCAATCTTTAGGTCCCACTGGCTGGCGGTCAGGTTGCCTCCGGAATTCTGAGCGGATCCGGCTGCTATTAGTTCTTCTCCCCTTCTGGAACTGTACCCCATCGTGGCTGCCGCCTTGGTCTGGGGTAGATCATGGTTCAACTTTCCAGTTCTGTTCGTTATGGATAGCCAGTCCCTGGTTGATATCATCAATTCCGGCAGGTCCAGATCACATAGGGTCATGGCCCTGCTGCGAAAGTTAGTGTGGCTATCCCTCTCCCACAAATTCCATGATCGGTGTGCACACATTCCAGGGGAATCCAACACCGCCGCTGATGCCCTGTCCCGTTTCAGTTTTTCCGCTTTTTTTCTGGAAATGCCCGAAGCGGATCGTGCTGGCACTCAGGTCCCACCACTCAGCTCATTCATCCTGGATTAGCATCCTTGGTGGTCCAGGCAGAGAGGCTGGTCGAGGGTTCATTGTCCCACAACACAGCCAGGAATTATCGGGCCGGGTTCACAGCATTCAGCAAGTTTTCCCAAGAGTTTCCAAGGGGTCCGCTGGAGGAAACCTCATATGTCATGGTGTTCATTGTGTTTTGCCACACCCGCCTGTCATTATCAAACAATACCATCAAGCTATATTTAGTGGGACTCCAGCATCATTGCATGATCGCCAAGCCAGATGGGGGCTTGATCCTTGCCACACAAGCCATCAAGGCAACGCTCATCCTCGGCCTTAGATAGCAGTCCTTTTAGGCCCTCTCTTAGCTCAGTTATGAAGGCTGCTATTGCGGCCGGGTTCTACAGCTTCCTCAGGCCTGGCTAATTCACGTCTGGCCCTGGGCGTCATAGCTTACTCCAGAAACGCCACCTAGTCTGGAACAATGACCATTTTGTCCTCCATCTTCCATCCTCCAAAACCAACCAGACTGGTCCGCCTATGAAGATGAGGTTTTTCCCTTCAAATAATCAATGGTGCCCGGTCAAGGTTCTGTGGCAGATGTCTTCCTGCTTCATGGACTCTCCGCCAGACTCCCCTCTTCTGCCTTGTGAAGGTAAGCCACTTACCACATCCAAATTCATGGCCCTCGTCTGGTCTTTGATGCAGGGCTTGGGCCATGACCCCAGATCTATTCCAGGTGTCACGGCTGTAAGTGAGCAACACACAGTGAATAGCAACTGACCGGATCCAAACTAGGGAGGATAAAGGGTGACCCCTGTCAGACCCTAAAAGCTCTCCCTAAGCTGCTATGCACATGTCCGGATCCATATGGTGGATCGATACATGCCCGCGTACCTTAGGCTGATGACGACTGAAACCCCTACAATAGTGGAAGGGGCACGGCCACCGGTGCCCTGCTCAGTATATGGATGGAACCGGGGTCGCCTCGGATCCAGTCAGCAAAGAAACAGAAACACACAATGTTTGAACACTTAACTGAAGGTGTTGCGGCTGCAGTGAAAACAGATCCAAAGTCAGTAGACAATATCCGAAGTACTTGCTTCAGCAGAACACAGATCCAGTGAAAAGATATCACACAGGTGAAGATACTCAAACGAGAGATACAGCTCAAATGAAAAGTATAATCCGTACCTCTACAAAGGAGGAGGGGTGATTTAAAGGCAGCGAAATCAAACACAGGAGAGACAGCTGGGAGGAAGGAAACAGAAAGTAAAAACCTCATCACATGGGCGGAGAAACAGGGCAGAGGGAACTCCTCCAAGCTCTAGTAGTGACATCATCACAGGGATGGAGAAACAGAGCTGTGAGAACGTCTCAAAGCTCTGGTAGTGACACCAGGTCATTCTTTCCGCATTGGGGCAGCGTCGGCGGCTTCTAAACATCAGGTCCCCGCTCATGTTATTCTCTGCATGGGGCGTTGGCGTTCGTCTTGTTGCGCCCGTTATATGCCAGATCCTCAGGAAGAAATTTCTCAGGCTTTCTGTACTCTAGCCTTGTAATGTTTCAATAAATCTATGTTTACCTATTCTGAGTTTTTGGCCCCTTTACTTGGCGTACCCGCGGTGGTGGCTCCCGGCACACCCCAGCCACTAGGATCAGGGTTAGGGTTCCCTTTCCCCCCACTCCTCGCTATCTCTAGCCCTGACCATTAATAGTTAAGGCTGAAGCTTCAGCCTGTAGTTGTGGGAGGGGCATGCAGTATTTAGTCCTGCGCTTACCTCACTACAGCCTGGCGTTTCTGCAGCGTGCCCCTCCCTCCCTCCCCTTTCTTTCACTCTCACCTTTTGGGTATGCCCCCTTTACTTGGCGTACCCGCGGTCGTGGCTCCCGGCACACCCCAGCCACTAGGTTCAGGGTTAGGGTCCCCTTTCCCCCCCGTTCCTCGCTATCTCTAGCCCTGACCATAAATATATACAGGGAGTGCAGAATTATTAGGCAAATTAGTATTTTGACCACATCATCCTCTTTATGCATGTTGTCTTACGCCAAGCTGTATAGGCTCGAAAGCCTGCTACCAATTAAGCATATTAGGTGATGTGCATCTCTGTAATGAGAAGGGGTGTGGTCTAATGACATCAACACCCTATATCAGGTGTGCATAATTATTAGGCAACTTTCTTTCCTTTGGCAAAATGGGTCAAAAGAAGGACTTGACAGGCTCAGAAAAGTCTAATATAGTGAGATATCTTGCAGAGGGATGCAGCACTCTTAAAATTGCAAAGCTTCTGAAGCATGATCATTGAACAATCAAGCGTTTCATTCAATAGTCAACAGGGTCGCAAGAAGCGTGTGGAAAAACCAAGGCGCAAAATAACTGCCCATGAACTGAGAAAAGTCAAGCGTGCAGCTGCCAAGATGCCACTTGCCACCAGTTTGGCCATATTTCAGAGCTGCAACATCACTGGAGTGCCCAAAAGCACATGGTGTGCAATACTCAGCCAAGGTAAGAAAGGCTGAAAGACGACCACCACTGAACAAGACACACAAGCTGAAACGTCAAGACTGGGCCAAGAAATATCTCAAGACTGATTTTTCAAAGGTTTTATGGACTGATGAAATGAGAGTGAGTCTTGATGGGCCAGATGGATGGGCCCGTGGCTGGATTGGTAAAGGGCAGAGAGCTCCAGTCCGACTCAGACGCCAGCAAGGTGGAGGTGGAGTACTGGTTTGGGCTGGTATCATCAAAGATGAGCTTGTGGGGCCTTTTCGGGTTGAGGATGGAGTCAAGCTCAACTCCCAGTCCTACTGCCAGTTTCTGGAAGACACCTTCTTCAAGCAGTGGTACAGGAGGAAGTCTGCATCCTTCAAGAAAAACATGATTTTCATGCAAGACAATGCTCTATCACACGCGTCCAAGTACTCCACAGCGTGGCTGGCAAGAAAGGGTATAAAAGAAGAAAATCTAATGACATGGCCTCCTTGTTCACCTGATCTGAACCCCATTGAGAACCTGTGGTCCATCATCAAATGTGAGATTTACAAGGAGGGAAAACAGTACACCTCTCTGAACAGTGTCTGGGAGGCTGTGGTTGCTGCTGCACGCAATGTTGATGGTGAACAGATCAAAACACTGACAGAATCCATGGATGGCAGGCTTTTGAGTGTCCTTGCAAAGAAAGGTGGCTATATTGGTCACTGATTTGTTTTTGTTTTGTTTTTGAATGTCAGAAATGTATATTTGTGAATGTTGACATGAAATGGGTATATATTTGTATTTTGTTAAGTTGCCTAATAATTATGCACAGTAATAGTCACCTGCACACACAGATATCCCCCTAAAATAGCTAAAACTAAAAACAAACTAAAAACTACTTCCAAAAATATTTAGCTTTGATAATAATGAGTTTTTTGGGTTCATTGAGAACATGGTTGTTGTTCAATAATAAAATTAATCCTCAAAAATACAACTTGCCTAATAATTCTGCACTCCCTGTATATATATATATAGTGATAAAGTGTACGGTAGAGGTATGGTGGGGGGGGGGTGTATTTGACCCGTTATTGACCTGGGTGAGAAAACTGAAATCCAGAAATAGTTGCTGGAGATTGTATTGTTAAAAGTTGAATGGGCTGGATTTCTTTGGACTGGGATATAGGTTGGAAGTGGGAGTCTCTCAGTCTACACCCCTAGTCCACTACAGGTATTCCCTTTAGCTGAGGAGATCACAGGTGAGGTTAGCTGTGCTATAATCAAGGAGGGATAAGACAACCCTCTGTGTATGACTGTAGAGAGGAAGTGACCCTACAGAGAGGTTTGAAGCCTGAGACCCTGTGTATAACCGGTGATTAGAGGTGAGTCACGGAAAACTACCCTGTATTAGTTAGAGCCCAGATGGGAAGGTGTTTTTTTTTTTTTTTATGCTTACGTGTGTGTGGGTGCTGAAGTGCCAAAATAAAGCACCAGTTTGGAGATTAAATCTTGTTGTCTGCGAAGAAGTCTGTGATTGCAACCCCCTGAGAGAGAGCGATCCTTTAGTTCAGTTATTGTGTATATACTGTATATATATATCTATATATATATAAATATATATATATATATATATATACTGTGACGATTCTCTTTGGTAGGCAGGGTAAGCGGATACAGAACAGAGGCAAAAGAAACAGTTTGTAAAACTAAACTTAAGTGTTTATTCACACAGGAGAAAAAAACAAAGCAACTTTTCAGTCTTAGCGTTTTTTCACACAAAGGAAAGTCCAAAGAACAAAACAGTCACCTTGTAAGCAGGTTTTTTCAGCGGTCCACAACAGGCTTTAGGGGTCCTCTTTCCCCGCATGCGGCTTTCAACCCTCTAGCACAGCACCATGCCTCAGGTCAGATCCTAAAACAGAGACCTCGATTCTGAGCCTAGCTGCCTATTTAAAGGACTGACAAAACCGGCACTTAAACTCGGGTCCGGTATTTGATCTCACCTGGCTGGAAATCAGCCCAGCCACACATGTTGGGAGGAAAATAACTGCCTTCCCAAACAAAACCCCTTGCTATGTCACAATTTAAAACGGATGTGTGTGATAGTCATAAAAATTATAAAATAGTTAAGATACCTCTTTTGTCTAACTTATGATGGCACACTAGAAGGCCTAAAATGTTAGAAGCAATTTTTCAAATTTTCAAGAAAATTTCCTAAACCAACTTCTTTAAGGACCAATTCAGTTGTGAAGTGAGTTTGAGAGGATTGCATCATAGAAACTACCGAAAATGTCCTCATTTTAGAAATTAACCTCATATTATTTGAAACTTTATTTTAACCCTTTAGATGTTGCACAGGAATTAAACATAAAAAGAGGTGAAACTGAAACATTTCCTGCAACACAGCAAGGGTAAACTTCAAAAAAGAAAAACAATATGTATTAGTAGGGTTCAACAAATTGAGGTATCGGAAGTGGACTTTAAATGAAAATTCAGTTTGCCACAAAGCTGAATTCCATTGTGCTTCGTGGTAACGAATCAATTTTCCCTGACATGGTAGTAAAAAAATAAAATAAAATAAAAAACATACCCCATCCATTTGATTGCGAAGAGTCTGCTGCTGCCATCTTGACTGAAGATTCCAAATGAAATCTCATGTGTAGCGATGTATGATATGATGCACCACACAAGAGTTCACGGGGGATCTTCAATAAAGATGGCTTCAGCTGCCTGGATAATGTATTTTTTTCTAACTGATTAACCTCTGAAAGCACCCCTTTTTTTTGCAATCAGCAATGAACACGATATCTGAGGGGTTCATTGACACGGGGCGGCACAACTGCTGTTCCCTGTCATTGCACCTTCTACTTACAAAGAAATGCACTTTGTGATGTAGTAATTTGTCACAAATTTGTTTGCGAAATTTGGTGAAGCAGTTGAATCAAATTTTTATAAACTTTGCTTAACACTACTTATTACCCTAATTCTAAAGTTCACAGAAACACCAAATATGTGGTCATAAACTGCTATAGGCCTCATGCACACGACCGTTGTGTGCATCAGTGGCCGTTGGGCCGGTTTCCGTTTTTTTGCATCGTTTTGCAGCCGCATCCGTGATCCGTGTATCCTGTCCGTCCAAAAAATATGACCTGTCCTATTTTTTTGACGGACAACGGTTCACAGACCCATTCAAGTCAATGGGTCAGTGAAAAAACACGGATGCACACAAGATTGGCATCCGTGTCCGTGATCCATGGCCGTAGGTTGCTTTCATGCAGACGGATCCGAAGATCCGTCTGCATAAAAGCTTTTTCAGATCTAAGTTTACACTTCGTGAAAACTCATATCCGACAGTATATTCTAACACAGAGGTGTTCCCATGGTGATGGGGACGCTTCTAGTTAGAATACACTACAAACTGTGTACAAGACTGTCCCCTGCTGCCTGGCAGCACCCGATCTCTTACAGGGGACTGTGATCCGTACAATTAACCCCTCAGGTGCTGCACCTGTAGGGGTTAATTGTGCGTATCATAGCCCCTTATAAGAGATCCGTGGCTGCCAGGCAGCAGGGGGCAGACCCCCTCTCTCCCCAGTTTAAATTTCATTGGGGGCCAGTGCCGCCCCCCTTCCTCTTCGTTGGTGGCACAGTGTGCGCCCCCCATCGCCCCCCCTCCCTCTATAGCATTAACAACATTGGTGGCCAGTGTGCGGCCTCCCATCTCCCCCCCCCCGATCATTGGTGGCAGCGGAGTTCCGATCGGAGTCCCAGTTTAATCGCTGGGGCTCCGATCGGTAACCATGGCAACCAGGACGCTACTGCAGTCCTGGTTGCCATGGTTACTTAGCAATAGTACAATAGTAGAAGCATCATACTTACCTGCTAGCTGCTGCGATTTCTGTGTCCGGCCGGGAGCTCCACCTACTGGTAAGTGACAGGTCTGTGCGGCGCATTGATAAATGAATTGTCACTTACCAGTAGGAGGAGCTCCCGGCCGGACACAGACATCGCAGCAGCCAGCAGGTAAGTATGATGCTTCTACTATTGTACTATTGCTAAGTAACCATGGCAACCAGGACTGCAGTAGCGTCCTGGTTGCCATGGTTACCGATCGGAGCCCCAGCGATCAAACGGATCCGTCCCCATTGACTTGCATTGTAATTCAGGACGGATCCGTTTGGCTCCGCACGGCCAGGCGGACACCAAAACAACTTTTTTTTCATGTCCGTGGATCCTCCAAAAATCAAGGAAGACCCACGGACGAAAAAACGGTCACGGATCACGGACCTACGGACTCCGTTTTTGCAGACCGTGAAAAAATACTGTCGTGTGCATGAGGCCATATGGACACACGGCAGGGCTCAGCAGGGAAGTAGTGCCACATGTTTTTAGAGGGTCGATTTTGTTGGAATGAAGAGACCTAGAGGTTCCCTTACACTGGAAAACCCATTTTGTAAACTAGACCCTTCAAGGAATGTATCAAGCGGTGTATTGAGTGTTTTGACCTCACAGATGTTTTTTTATATAATTTAGAAATTCTTGACTATGGAAATGAAAAATTTAATTTATTCCTATAAAGTGTTATTTTACCACTAAATTTTTCATATTCAAAAGGAGTACCAGGAGAAAAAGCACCCACAACTTGGTACCAATTTTTTCCTGAATATGAAAACAACCCATATGTGGTTGTAAACTGCTGTTTCGCTTTTGAGCAGTTTTTTCATTATTCCAAGTAGTAATCTTTTGCAAATTAGGGCTAATTATGACAAAAAATTCTCCACCCCTCAAAGTATTAAGTTTCTTCATAGTATGCAATTTCTTCATAAATTTAAAGAAATGTCCATACCGAGATATAAGTCAACTGCCCAGAATCTTCTCCGTTTTAGTATTACACATATGACTCCGCCATTAGTCTCCCACGCATGGCTTCTCCCTTTTAGTGTTACACATATGACTCTGCCATTAGAGTCTCTCACGCATGGCTTCTCCGTTTTAGTTTAACACATATAACTCTGCCATTAGTCTCTCACGCAAGGCTTCTCCCTCTTAGTGTTACACATATGACTCTGCCATTAGAGTCTCTCTCGCATGGCTTCTCTATTTTTAGTTTTACACACATAACTCCGCCATTCGAGGCCGGCGGCGTGGTCCCACAAGAAGTAGGTTCCATGTCTTTTTCTGCCTTCAGACCCGCTCGCATGGCTCGGTCATCTGTGGCTTGCAATACAATTTTCTTGTGGTGGCTTGCACGCGTGGCTTGTGCCATTAGTGTTTCACTCACGTTATTGTTTTCCCAGATTTTTTTTTTTTCTAGGTTGTTGGGTCTTCATTATTTTCTTTATAAGCAGTCATCCTAAGCCTGCCTTTGCGGACATCATCTTCTCCCAAGCATGCTTACTTCATCTACAAACTTGGGCCGAGGGTGTTGGTGTCCAGCCTAAGTCCTGGGTATCGGTCCGTCTTCCAGTAGGAGGTACAGTAATAAGGCGTAGTTTACAAAGTCTCTCATGTCTTCAGACACGACAAGTCCTATCATGACTACAGGCGCAGCATACACAGTTTATCACGACCTTAAGCTTATTTTCTGTCACAACTGCAGGTATTATGTGTACGTTCTGTCCTTATTACAGGCAACATTAGCTCATTAATCGAAATAGCCATGTATTCCTGTGGATGGTTCCCCAGGCCTGGCGAGTTCACACATTTCACTTAATTTACTACTACAGTAAGACGGCATACGCCATGTTCTGACTTTTGGGCCCTTAATAGAAAGTGTGGCCTGGGGAATAAGTAGAGGTGAAGTATTTTGCCACCAGGAACAGTCGGCGCCCGATCAGGGACCTTGGCGGATGGTTTGAGTTCTTCTAGGCCCTTCCAACAGATTCACCATTGTTTGTTTCAGTCTGCAGCTCTCAGGATTCGGACCTTCTCGTAATATGGTCATATGTTATTCAACATAGGAGTAAATTGTTCCTGGTTACCAGCCACTCTTTCAATCGCATCAGCATTAACCATCTCCAAGAACGATGTGGCGGTGCACATGACAAAGAGGTAAGGTAGATGGAAGTCACTGTGATATATACGGTATATTCCGCACCTTCATCGTGAAAGGTCTTCCCGTTCAAAATTAGGTGTCGTAACGGTATGTATATATTTACTCTAAACTAAGGTCTGCTCTTTTTGGCCCCTTTTGGCTGCCCTACCATGGCAGTTATGGCCTAACTCCACTGCTTGTTGTAGATAGGGTTAGATAGGTTAGGTTCACCTTTCTAATCCGACCACAATTGGAATAATGTGTAATGTGATATGTGTCCGGTCCATTGTCTTCAAGAGTACGGGGTGAGGGTTGGGGTGGGGATATCTCCATTGTTGACACACGCGGATAGATCCTTTTTGTACCGTTTCCAGTTTTCGGTGGTATTCTCAAAATGTTTGAACCGGTTGGGGTTGGATCGTGAGGGGTATTCAAGCCACTCATTCTCTGCACGGTTGGGCTTGGGGGAGGAAGTCATTAAGTAGATAGGGCGTTGGGAGTCGGCGCGTTTTAGATCCTATGTGCGCTTGAATCGCTTATATGGTTTATGAGACTGACGGCAGGGGCAGGTGGGTATGTTCTGTTTATTACAAGCAGGGATGTTCTTGCGTTGCTTTTCTCGTTTCAGGTGCAGCACCTGCCCTGGTGTGGATATTAGGGCATTCATAAGTCTTTTGGGGGGTCGAACGGGCTGCGGTTCGGCCGGACGGTCAGCAGCTGGGTTTCGACCGGGAGTCGGTTTTGGTAAGATAGATAGGGCATAGGGGCATGGTTTGGAAGGGGGTGCTGCCAGAGCTGCATCGTTTTGTAAAGATGGATAAGGCGCCTGACGTGTTGGTGGTTCATGCGGGCGGAAACTATTTGGCAATGGGGTTGTGCATGTTGCGGCGGCTGTGGCGGTGGGGGGTTCTTAGAGTTGGGTACATTGGAACTTGAGGACATTGGGAGGGTTCCACGGTTGGGGCTGGACTCCCATGATGGGCGAGCTGTTGTGGTGGATTTAGGGGGCCATTCTGTGGTCCTTCCGAGCTGGGGGTAACGGCTGGAAGCAAAGTGTCTCACCCTGGTTCGGCAGCTCAGGGCTTTAGGGCAAGGACCTACCACGTTAGGTTGTTCTGGTGAAGTTATGGTTATTCATTTATGTATTTATTTATTTTATGTTAATAAATGGCTGTTGTGGCCAATACATTCCATTCGGTTGTCAGAGTTTTATTTGGGGCTTACGAGGATAGATGGGTTACAAGGGGGCGGGATGTATTGGTGGTAATAGGTTAAGTGTAATAAGGAAGGGGCGAGTGGCATATAACCAATACCCCTTTCAAGGATTCTTTTGAGGGAATAGCTTTGTCTGAAAAAGCATCTCCTAGTTTCGAGCTTGTCAAAGTGCCATAGGCTTTCCCTTGCCACTTCCGAAGAGTCAGCCAGGGTGGGCAGGAGGGACATCAGTAGAAGAGGAGAGAAAAGCAGAGCCAGGGTTTGAGCAAAATGTCACCAAACTTCCATTATAATCAATGGGGCGGAGCGGCGAAATAGTGGTAGGACGGATCCGACAGCGTGAACAGCCTGTCTGATCCGTCTTGCAGCTAGTGTGAAAGTACCCTAATCTGTTCAGGATGCATCAGATTGTCATTTTTACTGATCAGGCAAAAGATAAATCCGCAGCATGCTACGATTTTATCTCAGGCCAAAAAAACTGAAGAATGCTGGATTTGGCATTTTTTTCCATAGGAATGTATTAGTGCCGCAGTGTCTCGATTACAGGAATCTACTTAGGAACTGCTCAGCACTCGATCCAGGCCTACCAGATTTTTCCCCTTTTACCTTTTACTTGGTCTACTCACCAACAGGGGATCCTATCGAGAGAATAAGAATCGAGACACTGCAACTCACAGGTTATCCACTGATGAAGAGATAAGATATCTCGAAACGCGTCTGGGCGTTACCTGTGAGACGGTGCATGGCCATGTACTGAAAGACGGAGAAACTAATTCCAACAGAGACAGGGAAATTCTCCACTTGACTCACGCATACGAATTACCGTATTTGGACTCACGAAAAGACTAAAGGCGAGATCCCGGTAAAACCGGAAGTAATACCAACACAGCGGAGAAAGGTGGAAGCGTGGGACGCCACAGCAGCAACCTCCAGCAGGACGCATACAGTGAGCCTATACGGGACGCAGTGAGTAAATATACAATCGAGACAAACACAAGTGGAGTTCTGCCATACCTCTGAGGTAACATTGACACAGGTGTGAAGATATGAATCCTTCCTGACTGTCAGTCTTATCTAGATGACATACTCAGACTCTTGAGATAACCATACCAGAGGAACAGTTGGCGCATTATATAGTGGAAAGAAATATTCGTAAGCTATATCCCACATTCCATACGGTGGTAATCCACATAGCCATTTGCATGTACCAAATTTCACTTGGAACAAAGCTATACAAGTGGTCCTAAATATAGGTCGCTCTACCACAGATGTATGCGATTCATTAGTCCTACCCATCACGGAGGATACGGATGCAGCCACATATGATACAGCGAACCTAGAGGGCAATGCAGTGGTGACTTATGTTGTTTATTGAAGGTGTTTTATTGATTGTCTGCAGTAGCGCATATTTTTTATGCTTTTATATTTTATATATAACAAATCCAGTGCACATAGAGTATACTATTTAATAAAGGTTTTATATTTTCAATCCAATTCCACGTGAATTCCTATTGTTTTGAGTGCCGGTTCCATCCAGCATATAATAATATATTATATCCATCCATAGACAGGCGGGGGAAAAAAAAATGGAACGGACACAGACAAAATATACTTTATTGTGCATGAGCCCTTAAAGGTAGTTGCACACTGAGGTTTTTTTTAAGCGGGCTTTGAGGCCGATTTCCCTTCAGATTTTTCAGCCAATGCCAGAAGTGAATCTAGAAGGAAGGCGACGTTGAGTCCTTTTACATTTCCGATTCCTTTCTAACCCACTTCTGGTTTTAAATGAAAAACCTCCAGAAAAATTTGCCTCAAAACCTACTCCAAAAATCTCTATGTGAATCTACCCTTATTCATGTCCTTTTATGCGAATAACTGAAAAATAACGGGGCATATCTGTCAATTTTCTGGATAAAATGCTGTATTTATGAAGCGCTGCTCTGTACCATGCACTAGTGTTGATAAACCTGCTTTCACACTGCAGTCAGTGGACACAGTTGTTATATGTAGCCATAGGCCTGTATTCACCTGATGGAGGCCAAAAAAGCTTCCTCTTGGCTTCTATGGCAATTTATTACCTCATGAAAGAGCGCGTTGGGCTGCTTATTCCTATACAGCAGGTCATAGCTTTTTTTTGTATTATTTAGTAGCCATAGCTTTTTTACTTTTTAAGATTTGTCTTACGTAGGGGCTCATTTTTTGTGGGATGAGATGACGGTTTGATTGGTACTATTTTGGTGTTCATCTGAAGGGTTAGGTCATGTGACATTTCTATAGAGCCGGTCGTTATGGACGCAAGCGATACCTTATATGCATACTTTTTCTTATTTATTTATTTAAGTTTTACACAATAATATAATTTTTGAAACAAAAAAAAATGTTTTAGTGTCTCCATAGTCTGAGAGCCATAGCTTTTTCATTTTTTGTCCGATTATCTTAGGTAGGGGCTCATTTTTTGCGGGATGTGGTGACGGTTTGAATTGCACTATGTTAGGAGGCATACGCCCTTTTGTTCGCTTAGTGTTGCACTTTTTGTGATAGTAGGTGACCCAAAAAATTATTTTGGCACAGTTTTATTTATTTAGGTTTTACAGTGTTCATCTGAGGGGTTAGGTCATGTGATATTTCTATAGAGCCGTTACGGACGTGGCAATACCTAATATGCATACTTTTTATTATTTATTAAAGTTTTACACAATAATAACATTTTTGTGTAAAAGGTGTAGTCTTTTGTTTGAGGGTGTAGCTGTCTGCATAAATCTATTAGTCCCAATTCCTGCAGTTTAGGCCTCATGCACACGACCGTTGTGTGCACCCGTGGCCGTTGTTCCGTTTTCCGTGATTTTCTGCGGATCCATTGACTTTCAATGGGTCCATTGAAAACTCGGAAAATGCACCGTTTGTCATCTGCCTCCATGATCCGTGTATCCTGTCCGTCAAAAAAATATGACCTGTCCTATTTTTATGACGGACAACGGTTCACGGACCCATTCAAGTCAATGGGTCCGTGAAAAAACACGGATGCACACAAGATTGCACACTGGCCACCAATGTTATAAATACAATAGAGGGAGGGAGGGGGGCCGGGGGGGGCGCACACTGGCCACCAATGTTATAAATACAATAGAGGGAGGGAGGGGGGGCACACACTGGCCACCAATGTTATAAATACAATAGAGGGAGGGAGGGGCCGGGGGGCGCACACTGGCCACTAATGTTATAAATACAATAGAGGGAGAGAGGGGGGGCCGGTGGGGCGCACACTGCCCGCCAATATTATAAATACAATAGAGGCAGGGAGCCGCACACTGGCCACCAATGAAATTGAAACTGGGGAGGGAGGGGGTGTCTGCCCCCTGCTGCCTGGCAGCCCCGGATCTCTTACAGGGGGCTATGATACGCACAATTAACCCCTTCAGGTGCGGCACCTGGGGGTTAATTGTACGGATCACAGCCCCCTGTAAGAGATCGGGTGCTGCCAGGCAGCAGGGGGCAGTCATGTACACAGTTCGTAGTATATTCTAACTAGAAGCGTCCCCATCACCATGGGAACACCTCTGTGTTAGAATATACTGTCGGATCTGAGATTTCACGAAGTGAAAACTCAGCTCTGAAAAAGCTTTTATGCAGACGGATCTTCGGATCCATCTGTATGAAAGTAACCTATGGCCACGGACACGGATTCCAATCTTGTGTGCATCCGTGTTTTTTCACAAACCCATTGACTTGAATGGGTCCGTGAACCGTTGTCCGTCAAAAAAATAGGACAGGTCATATTTTTTTGACGGACAGGATACACGGATCACGGAGGCGGATGACAAACGGTGCATTTTCCGAGTTTTCAATGGACCCATTGAAAGTCAATGGATCCACAGAAAATCACGGAAAACGGAACAACAGCCACGGGTGCACACAACGGTCGTGTGCATGAGGCCTTAGTCTGAAGTCTCTTTTGGATTATGTGGGAGTGCTGTGATGATGAGTCTATCATTGTATAAAATACTAGATTTAGGTCTACCCCTAAAACAATCTGGCATTCTGCAAACACCTTCAGGTCTTCCAGCACCTGTAGCAACCATGGTATTTGCTTTGTGTTTGGGATGTAAATGTTTTGCTAGCGTGTATTTCATAGATGCCACAGTCACTTTAAGAAAAAGGACCCCGCCGTCAGCATCAGTAAACTATTGCGAGACCTGAAAGGGAATAGATTTGTGGAATGCAATAGTTGCCCCTTTTGTGTGAGAAGTCTCCTGGCAGCTATGGAACCATTAATGATAAGTAATGATTAGGGAGTTTTGGGATCTTTTCTTTTCTAAAGTGGTTTTCGTAGGAAAGTAATACTGGTCTTAAGCTTATGGAGTATGTAAATAGTGTGATGTCTCTTATGAGGTGAGTTCAAACCTTTTATATTTTGGGTGGTGATTTAGATTTCCGCCATAGATATTACGTGAGATGATGAGGTCTCTACTTTACTCTCTAAAACAAAGAGATGATTTATAACAGGTATACAGTACAGTCACAGAGGGTACTGCTAATGCTGTGCCATGAAAGGAGAGGGAGGGGAAAAGGAAGGAGGACAGACAGACTTGGGGGAAGACGTTAGATGAGACAACACCAATACAAATACGAGCACTAATACAACTAGGAGCTTTAAAACTGCGTGAAAGCTGTAACTACATAATGTATTATAGTATGTATGCCCTGCCTGCTAATGCACACTAGAAAAAATAACACTCGCACTCACCTTCTGTCTCCAAAAAAATGCACCTCGGGAGGGGGAGGATAGTAGGTAAACCTCGGCATAGTGTGCACCCCGGCATAGTCTGCACCCCAGTGCCACCATGGAAGCTATACCAAGGTAGAAGAAGGTAAATGAGGATGATGTGGGGGGGGGGCACCATGATATCTTCACCTAAGTTGTCGGACTATTTATGCTGTCTCCGATTGACAGTCTATATTATTTATGTGAATACATAAAAATCTGTAATGAAGGAGATTCTAATTTATTATCATAAATATCAAGCTAAAACAAGCTTGTGATCTGCGTTGAATTGAAGACAAAACCCAGTTACAGACAAAATATATATATATATAATTTATTAATACAATTTTTAGTACAAAATAATATATAATAAAATTGGTGACAATTGAAATTCAATCAATGATATGCAAAATAGTGAGAAAGTCAAAAATAATTGAGAATATATATATACACAATTATGCCTTCTTATAATGATACCCCTCAATTATATTTAAAATCAATTTAATACTTGATTTCTCTCAGCCGACAAATGTCTGATTAAACCCAAATCTGGTTTATCTTTTATCTATACAGATATTTTTATATATAGATATATATCTATATATATAAATAATCAACCGTACCGGTCTAGAACTGAATTCAATTCCTTGGAGATAATACCGTGTTTTCACCAGTATATTTTCAATCTCCCTGTATTGGATTAATTTTCGGGATGATGCTGCAGGTATACCCCAATCTTATTCCAAAACAGATAATATACACAAGTTATGGTTAATTGAATATATATATATATATATATATATATATATATATATATTATATTAATTAATTATCCTATAAAATATAGGTAAGGTTATACTATACCAAAATGTCAGCTAGCAGAAATCTGTTTCAATGGTTCTAAGATGGCTGCCTCCAATGACTGAAAAGGTGGTCAGGGCTGGATCTGGTCTTTTCCCTTGATAATCGTCCCTTGATGATGATAGTTAGAGATCCTTCTGCTGATGGTCTTTCTGAAGATGGTTTGAGAGAGAGAGATCCTTTCTGTCAGCCCCTACCATCTTTTTATCCTATCTTAGAAAGGGCTTGGCCAAGTTTTATCATTAACTAGTGACCTCACTTTATAATTAATAGAACCTCCCCCTACACCCTAAACCTTTATGTTACCCTAAGACTAGATGGCACTAGTATTCCATACAAAAGTCGAGGCACTTATTTATGTTTTCTATATATTCTCTTATTCATTTACTAGCAATAAATTTTAACTAAGGTTTCAGACAGAACCTTGAGGAGATCTTGAATAGAAAATGACTTTTGTATTTAGTCAAACACCTCGCATAGCCCTTAATCTTTTGACCAGACCTAATTAAATCAAGATCCACATGACCATACTCAATTAATTGTTCTGGGGAAAAGACAGGGTTTGTTTATGATCACCTGTGTCCACATTTCTCCATTCAAGAAATCTTTAGCAAAGAAATCATTAACTTTCTTCGGTGAGAGATTCTAAAAATGACATGGGAGTTTGTACCTCAGTTCTAACCTTAAAACTGAATATATCTATAAGGACCACACTCTGATATATACAGTACACGTATTTAAATTGAGGATATAAAAATCAATCTACTCATACATTGATAAATATAAAAACCCCAAAGAAAGATTATAATCTTTCTACTCACTGAAAATCAAAACTCAGCACATTTCTAATGCATTGTCTTATCTAGGCTGTTACTTTTCATTAGACCTTGGGACATCTCCTTCTCACAAAAACAGACTTGGGTAAACACTTTGGTACATATTGTAAATCTTAGGTTAGCAATTCTGAGTTAAAATCTTGAACTTTCCCTGCCCTTTTAAAATAAGACAAAATGGTTGTCCTTTAGGCTCATGTCCATACATCTTATATAGGCCTTATACAGGGAGTGCAGAATTATTAGGCAAGTTGTATTTTTGAGGATTAATTTTATTATTGAACAATAACCATGTTCTCAATGAACCCAAAAAACTCATTAATATCAAAGCTGAATATTTTTGGAAGTAGTTTTTAGTTTGTTTTTAGTTTTAGCTATTTTAGGGGGATATCTGTGTGTGCAGGTGACTATTACTGTACATAATTATTAGTCAACTTAACAAAAAACAAATATATACCCATTTCAATTATTTATTTTTACCAGTAAAAGCAATACAACATCTCAACATTCACAAAAATACATTTCTGACATTCAAAAACAAAACAAAAACAAATCAGTGACCAATATAGCCACCTTTCTTTGCAAGGACACTCAAAAGCCTGCCATCCATGGATTCTGTCAGTGTTTTGATCTGTTCACCATCAACATTGCGTGCAGCAGCAACCACAGCCTCCCAGACACTGTTCAGAGAGGTGTACTGTTTTCCCTCCTTGTAAATCTCACATTTGATGATGGACCACAGGTTCTCAATGGGGTTCAGATCAGGTGAACAAGGAGGCCATGTCATTAGATTTTCTTCTTTTATACCCTTTCTTGCCAGCCACGTTGTGGAGTACTTGGACGCGTGTGATGGAGCATTGTCCTGCATGAAAATCATGTTTTTCTTACCTTGCAGACTTCTTCCTGTACCACTGCTTGAAGAAGGTGTTTTCCAGAAACTGGCAGTAGGACTGGGAGTTGAGCTTGACTCCATCCTCAACCCAAAAAGGCCCCACAAGCTCATCTTTGATGATACCAGCCCAAACCAGTACTCCACCTCCACCTTGCTGGCGTCTGAGTCGGACTGGAGCTCTCTGCCCTTTACCAATCCAGCCATCTGGCCCATCAAGACTCACTCTCATTTCATCAGTCCATAAAACCTTAGAAAAATCAGTCTTGAGATATTTCTTGGCCCAGTCTTGACGTTTCAGCTTGTGTGTCTTGTTCAGTGGTGGTCGTCTTTCAGCCTTTCTTACCTTGGCCATGTCTCTGAGTATTGCACACCTTGTGCTTTTGGGCACTCCAGTGATGTTGCAGCTCTGAAATATGGCCAAACTGGTGGCAAGTGGCATCTTGGCAGCTGCACGCTTGACTGTTCTCAGTTCACGGGCAGTTATTTTGCGCCTTGGTTTTTCCACACGCTTCTTGCGACCCTGTTGACTATTTTAAATGAAACGCTTGATTGTTCGATGATCACGCTTCAGAAGCTTTGTAATTTTAAGAGTGCTGCATCCCTCTGCAAGATATCTCACTATTTTTGACTTGTCTGAGCCTGTCAAGTCCTTCTTTTGACCCATTTTGCCAAAGGAAAGGAAGTTGCCTAATAATTATGCACACCTGATATAGGGTGTTGATGTCATTAGACCACACCCCTTCTCATTACAGAGATGCACATCACCTAATATGCTTAATTGGTAGTAGGCTTTCGAACCTATACAGCTTGGAGTAAGACAACATGCATAAAGAGGATGATGTGGTCAAAATACTCATTTGCCTAATAATTCTGCACGTAGTGTACTTATGGACTTTATTTATACCCAATAGTTCTGACAAATCCCCCCCATTCTTCCCACGTTAGTCAAGGATCCCCTTAAGACCTAACTGGGAGAAGGTCAGAAGAATTTTCATGTTCATCAATATTTTATCCGAGTCTTTTGTTGCATCATAAAGTCAATCCTGGAAAAGTATATTATCACAGAGATCCTGTGTCCAATGGTTTTAGCATGTAAGAAAATGCAAAACTTGGCACCAATCATGCCATTATTGCTGTGACTTTGTTCCCATGCATAATGTACCAATTTGGTTCCTTTCCCAAACTAAAACGGTGATATCCGGTATCTTCATCCAATGAATGTCCTTGGATCCAATTTCGCAAAGATTCTTGAAGTAAAATCTTCTTTGCCATCATTCACAATCCTGGGACATCTGAAACACGGCTGTAGATTTGGGTTGATGATTAGTCCCGTCTTCAATTGGACCTCTCGGATCAACACTATCCGCACGATATCTGTATCTTTGTTGTCATCATCATCGCCAGGAATCACGTCTGGTTCCGCCCGTCCTTTTTCAAAAGAAAATGAAAGTATGAATACATTTTTTTTTTATATTTTGAGATATACAGTTTTCCTAGCGCTGCTATGTAAAATGCTTTGCAAGAAAACACCAAAATCGGAACATCTGTGAACTGAGAGAAATCAGATTAACGCAATCCTTATTCATTCTCTTACTCAACATCATCTTCTATGATTCTCAGTTGTGATCTCGGATGACATACTCGTAATTGATTTACATGGACCCATTTCTCGATGAAACCATCTTTGGTATTAATTTTAACCTTATAAACTGCAGGTGATATTTTATCAATTACATCATATGGACCTTTCCATGATGGGAGAAATTTTCTTTCTTTTACCTGATCCCGGGCAAAGTTATAGCGATACACTCTATCTCCTACCTCATATTCCTTTTTGGTAGTTTTCAAGTCATAATACGTTTTGTTACTTACGGCAGATTTCTCAAGATTCTTCTGCGTGAAAGCAAACGTGTGTTGAAGATACTTACGAAGGTCCTCCACATACTGATGTGTCGTGGCTGCATTGATCAGGTTATGATCTGATGTGCGATACAACAGATGTTGAGAAAGTACCATTCTTTTCCCCATCATCAGCTCAAAAGGTGACATCTGGGTAGCCGTGCTTGGAGTAGCTCTAATGGCCATGAGCACTAATGGCAACCTTATATCCCAGTCTTTACCCGACTCCTTAACATATTTCTTAAGGATGTTGACAAAAGACTGGTTATAGCGCTCAACGGATCCGCTAGATGCTGGACGATAGGCAATGTGTAATCTTCTCTTCACACCCAACATCTTCCACATCTTCGCCATTACCTCACTTACAAAGTGTGATCCACGGTCTGAATCAATCCTTAACGGTAACCCAAATCTGGAAAATACATGGATAATCAACAAAAATGCACAAGTCTCGGCTGTGTTATTGCGGGCCGGTAGACACTCTACCCATTTTGTAAACACACAAGTGACAGTCAACATGTATTTATTCCCTTGGGATGACCGGGTAACAGGACCAATAAAATCGATTTGGATGTCAGACCAGGGAGCACAATGTTTAGGACCTTGAGGTTGAAATTGCACACATACCAAACAACCTTGACAATAACTCTGAATATCCTTTAACATAATAGGCCAGTAGGCATAATCACGTAGTGACTCATATGTAATCTTTTCTCCATGATGACCAGATGTAGGTGCATCATGGGCATGCTGTAACATTAAACCTCTAAATGTAGTAGGAACTACCCACTGCTGAATTCCATTTCTAGAGGTTCTCATTAATAACCTATCCTGAATACTAAATTGGGATTTGGATTTCATAAGTAATCGGAGGTCTTCTTTTTGGGTATAATTATCCTCAGATATGGGAGTATTATTAGGATCCTCAATATGTTTATAGAAGATTCCCAATATAAGATCTTCCTTCTGGCTTTTGATCAGATCCTCATTAGAAGATTCTTGGCTCCATTGAACTGCACTATTTTCAGTTTGGGCCTTAGCCTGTTGTCTAGTGATAGCGTCAATGGGAATTATCTCTAGCAAATGATCTATATTCACATGATCACAATTTATGGCTCCTTGTTTGGCTAGTTTATCAGCTAGGTCATTACCCTCTTTATCTTTAATTTGGGTTTTGGAATGACCTTTAGTCTTTTTCCAATAAATGGTTAGATCATTATGTCGGACCAGCTCATCTATGGCACAAAACAACTTGGCGTGTTTCACTGGTTTGTTATTGGACCGTAACATGTGACTCCTCTTCCATGTGGGCATATATTCTACAAAACTGTTCCGCACATAATTTGAATCAGTAACTATGACCAATTCTTTTATATTGTGCTCTATAGCAATTTTAACGGTTTGGTGGACAGCTGCTAATTCGGCTACCTGGCTACTCTTAGCACCAATTCTGTAACCTATTGAAATACTTGGGCACTCATCTATCCAAGTAATGCCAATTCCTGCCACTAGTTTTCTTTCGTCCCCTACAGTGGTGTGGTAAGCACAACCATCTATGTATGCACAGGGGAGTAGAGAGCAATAGTCGTCATCATACATTTTGTAAGGGGAAGATTTTTGTTCCTCTAGAAAATCATCTACCAGCTCTTCTGTATGAGAATGAGCGGTGCAATCATGCAGTTCAGCAAGTCCTTGGGCTACTGGACACTTTTTATTTTGCTTATACCGAACCTCCAACAGCCATCCTTGTAAAGACAAGGTCCAAGCAGTGATCCTGCTGTTAGACAAGTTACCATCCCTAATTGTATCACTCTGTAGATATTGTAGGGGTTGATGGGCCATTTCAACAATGATTTTCTCACCCTGTACAAAACTTCTAAAGTTTTGAAGTGCCCAGACTGTGGCTAGTAAAGCTTTTTCACAGTCGCTAAACTTTATTTCTACTGGTGACAGGGATTTACTTGCATAAGCTATAACTTTATGCAATTTATCCTGTTTTTGGCATAGGACAGCACTAATACTAATATTCGTAAAACCAGTTTCCAGATAAAAGGGTTTACCCCCCTCTGGATAAGCTAGACATGGGGCTAGGGTGAGTCTCCTTTTAAGCTCAGACATAGCTTGTTCCTGATCCTCCCCCCATGTCCAGGGTACACCTTTCTTTAACAATGTCAGCAACGGTTTACTAATCTCAGCATAGTTATCAATGAATTTACAGGGGTAATTCATCAATCCCAGGAATGATCTTAATTCACTGATGTTGGTAGGCGTTTTAGATTTCATCACGGCCTCCACCTTTTTCTTCTGGGGATTCAGGCCTTCACAGGTAACCTCATGTCCAAGGAAATTTACCTTAGTTCAACACCACTGGGCTTTCTGTAAAGAAATTTTCACACCTGCCTCTTTCAACTGATTCAGTACATGCCTAATTTCTTGGATATGCTGGTCAAATGAAGTACTTTTCATCAAAATGTCATCTACATAAGTTAAATTTCCTCTTTCTGTGGCATCAGGCATAGCCTTATGTAAAAACACCACAAATTCATGACCTGAATTTATGTACCCAAATGTCAAGTCCAGGCAAATTGTTCTTTACCAAAAGTAAAGGCCAATTTGTATTGATCTTCAGGACTCACTTTGATGGTCCAATATCCCTGAGCGCAATCTAAGGTGGTAAAGATCCTAGCACCTTGCATTTGTACCAAGCATTGGTCTATATATGGCACGGGCCAGCCGGACAGATATACACGTTTATTTAGCTGACGAAGATCAGCACATAAACGCCATTGACCATTTGGTTTAAGAATTCCAAGAATAGGATTATTATAAGAACTGTGCACTGGTCTTATAATACCTCTCTCTTTGAGATTACAAATTATTTCCGCTAGCGAGTCGTAACAAGCTAGTGGAAGACGATATTGCTTGATATAAACGGGAGGTGCCTCAGGATCAGTCTGAATCCTGGCAATGTGTATGTCAGTCAGACCACAATCAAAGGAATCTTTAGCAAAGATATCCTTGAATTCTAAGAGAACTTCCTTTAGTTATTGTCCCTCTGGGTCATTGGAGCATCCATCAGTTAATGAGATTTGTTGCTGGACCATTTCCATAAACCCTGGGAAAACTTCTGGTTGACCTATTTCATAGGTTTCCTCCAACCTGTCAGTGAGGTCATGATTTGATTTACCTGCTTTTTCAGCAAACTCATGATATTCCTGGGCTTCCTACTCATTGATTGTATGATTAAAGGTAAGGGAGGATTCCTCTATCTTACAGGTACCTTCTTCAAGATTAAAAGGATATACTGAACTAATGGTGAACAATCCTTCAGGAGAAGAATAAAATGTTTGTTCAACCAATTGTTCTTTTGTTAGATACGATTCCAGTATTTGGCCAATAATTACCCAAAAGTATAATAATCTGAATCTAATGTCATACCAATGATAGTGTCTTTAGACAAATGGACTTCATTTAGCATACCATTATTCACAATTATTTGGGTTTTAAAGGTTTGTAAATTCACCATAGGGGTATGATTTACTGAAATACCTAATTGTTGCATTCTGTTCGATAGGCATATCAATGCATCACAATTCTTTAATTTTTGGCCTTTTGACACCTGAATGGGTAACAGGAAATTACTAGTACCTGGAGGGATTATTATATCTCGTGGCACTTAATACACTGACTGCATAAGGCAGTATCTAGGATGACTTGAGTGCTTCATGTTCATCCATAAAACCATCAGGATTCCCTTTTAATATTGTCCACAATGTGGAATTCACTATATCCACATGGATGGCAAAACCATGTAAAATATTGTTGCCACTGTACATGAGATATCTGGGTTCATCAAGCACCAGGAATAAATGAGTAGCTGATTTCCCTGCAATAGAAATGGTTAATATACATTTTGCAATTATATTATGATCATCAGAATCATTATCCAAGTCATGTATCCAATTATCCTGTGGATTTGGATATTGAATCACTTTAGAATTGGCCACTTAATTTAGTATATCCCTACTAATATAACTATTTTCATGGCACAAATCCAATTTAGCCCTCTTAGTTCTTCCTAAGTCATTCACCTGTACTGGGAAGAACATCTCAACATCCACCTTTTCCATTCCCACTAGGAATTGTTCGTGGCCATTAAACCCAGTAGGGTAGTAGTTTCTGGGTGTAGGTGGATTGTAAAAACATCCCCTTCCAAACAGACATCTTTTACTCATTCAGGAGACACACATATGGTGTTATCTTCCTGTTCACCTATAGTGGAATTTGTAGTGGTTTGCAGGAAAGAGACATCAGGGACTTGGCTATTTCGGAAATGTACCTCAATGGAATCCAGCCTTTCCTCTATCACATGGCAGTTACGCCTATTGTAATAGGATTGGGATTGTTCATAATTAATGGGCATCACTTGAGACCATATTGCCTTATTAACAAAATCAATAACTGGGCTTAATATTTTCAGAAAATCGATGCCAATAATTAATCGATCAATGGGCATATCCACGATCAATGTAGGATGGCTAATTACTTTGTTTCCTACTTTAAAATTCAGCCAAGCCTTACCTAAAACCTTGAGGGCATTGCCTGGGACACTTACCAGGTTAGCATTATTTTTTTTTTAACTTAAACCTGTTAGAAGATACATCCTGCAATTGTTGGAAGTACTTTAAAGATAATAAAGTTGCTTGGCTACCTGTATCTATCAAGGCTATTATTGGTGGGAAATTATCAAATAATTCAACTTTCATGTAATATCTATTTTCTATTTCCTGTATGGAACAAAGATATTTGGAATGATTATTGAAATTCTTTTCCTGCTTGGCAGTTATACTTGTCCTCGACTCCTCCTCCTTCCTTTTATTAGCAGGATTGTATACCTTCTTCTGTGCAGCTGAAGACTTTGTGTGCTGTAAGACAGAACAAACAGGTTTACCCCTCCCCCTTGCCATGTGGCTTTGTAAGGGTTAAATTCCTTTTAAAGTGAAAGACAATTATGTTAGATTGCTCCACTTTACATACATTTAAGTCATCAACCTCTGCAACATTTGTCATACTTACCTGCTTCTCCCCCTTTATATTTGGGGAGGACTCTCTACAGGAGGGGTTACCCCTAAAAAAGGATTTTTAGGGTTAGCAGTGATGGTTTTAGACAATTCCTCCATCCGTTGCATCAACATACCAAACTGATTTTGGATTTGATCCATCCGATCATATAGGTTACTTCTCTTTCTCCCATAATCTTTGGGAAATTGATTTTGGGACCGATATGATTGTAACCTCCCAGAACCGTCTGACTCAGAGCCACTTTGAACCCTTTCTGGCCTACGTTGATATCCCCTATAATAATTACTTTGATATCTTTGAAAAGGAGGGAACCATTTATTTCTAAACTCCTTCTGGTGGTTTGGGTTCTTTTCAGCAACATTTGGACCCTTATTCCCATCTGGCCTAGGCTGAATTTTATTTGGTTGGGAAGGTCTAGGAGTTTTCAACACTTCAGCATAACTCCTTTTAGGGTTTTTAAATTTTCCCTGATCTCTTTTTATGTGAGTTTCTGCTATTTTCTCACTCGCTCTTTTAAATTTTCTATCAGGAGACTCATCACAATTTTGTATTGCAGCATACAGAGTTGTACTCTTGTTGAGTAACCAATCCAGAGTCTTTCTGGGATGGTAATCCCTGGCCAAAATAAATTTTATTTTATTGGGCAAAGCGTCATAAAATAACTGGATGAATTCACTACTTTCAAAATTGGGATCTTTTTCGGATAAACTATAGGCATTTTTGAGGACTGACACATATGGACTTATAGGGACCAAATTCAGTTTTTATTTCTGTGACCACATCTGACCAAGAATCCCTACCCATATCTCTAAGGGAATTAAAGAAATACTGGTGTTTTGGTTCGAAAACCCAGGTAATAAATTCAAGTTTCTGTATGTCCTGTTCTAAATGTAAAGTTTTCATGGCCTCCTCATATATTTCCAAAGGACTTATTATAGTGGGTAATCCCTTTTTAGCAAATTGACCCACAGTTTCCTTGAGAAACTTTTTCACTTTAGTAGTGTCTATCATGGGTTGAGAAGATCTCTGTACTGAACTTTTAGAGGACCTAGGAGGTGAAATCGGTTTTAATTTAGGAAGAGAATGTTCTCTCAGAGACATTACCTCTTCTCCTTTAAAGGGGTTGTCATATTTACTTTCTGCATCTGATTCCCCCCTGGAATATTTTACCTTCACTCTATTAGAATCCTTAGGCCCCCTTTGTCAATTGTCTATCTAGATCCGCCATAGACAATTGACATTTAGACAGTTCATTAGTAGCTTGACTTAATTTGCATTCCAGAGTTCTGATTACTTCTTGCTGTTGATTGTCTCTGTCATTATATTCTGATAATTTAGCAGACCATTGTTCTAATTCACCAGAAACCGTGGCCGCCTTAATTTCCATCTCAGATAGGTCTTTTTGAAATGTATCAATTTCATATGCCTGTTCAACATTTTTATATTTTGCTTTTTATAATTGCTTTGCTATTTCAACAACTAAATATACAAATTCAGGCCAAGATTGAAGGATTAATAAATCCTTATCTTTCTTATGTTTAGCTTGGGAAATGTGACAGAGAATATCAGCAAACTGGGATTTATCAGACCAGACATCATCTGCATATTCTACAGCTCTCCTTTCCAGTTCAACCCTCCAATCCTTTAACTCTCTCTTAATATCCAACCTGTCATGCATATGACACATCACAATATGTTCAATTAATTATTGAGTCTTTCTATCATACATATCAGTCTTTACCACTGCAGCAGAAGCCTACATGCCTTGGCTAGCTTCGCTATTGTTCTTAGACATATTTTTACTTGTTGCACTACAAGTATCACAATAACTTTATTAAATATATATTTTGCAGAACAAAATTTTGTTTCTATTACAAGCAGATCTCGGTGGGACCTCCAGATTATGTCGGAATATTTATGCTGTCTCCAATTGACAGTCTATATTATTTATGTGAATAAATTAAAATCTGAATGAAGGAGATTCTAATTTATTATCATAAATATCAAGCTAAAACAAGCTTGTGATCTGCGTTGAATTGAAGACAAAACCCAGTTACAGACAAAATATATGAATAATTTATTAATACAATTTTTAGTGCAAAATAATATATAATAAAATTGGTGACAATTGAAATTCAATCAATGATATGCAAAATAGTGAGAAAGTCAAAAATAATTGAGAATATATATATACACAATTATGCCTTCTTATAATGATACCCCTCAATTATATTTAAAATCAATTTAATACTTGATTTCTCTCAGCAGACAAATGTCTGATTAAACCCAAATCTGGTTTAACTTTTATCTATATATATATATATATATATATATATATATATATATATATATATATATATGTATATTCAACCGTACTGGTCTAGAACTGAATTCAATTCCTTGGAGATAATACCATGTTTTCACCAGTATATTTTCAATCTCCCTGTATTGGATTAATATTTGGGATGATGCTGCAGGTACACCCCAATCTTATTCCAAAACAGATACTATACACAAGGTATGGTTAATTGAATATGTATATATATATTTATATATATATATATATATATATATATATGTATTATATTAATTAATTATCCTATAAAATATAGGTAAGGTTATACTATACCAAAATGTCAGCTGGCAGAAATCAGTTTCAATGGTTCTAAAATGGCTGCCTCCAATGACTGAAAAGGTGGTCAGGGCTGGATCTGGTCTTTTCCCTTGATGATGATAGTTAGAGATCCTTCTGCTGATGGTCTTTCTGAAGATGGTTCGAGAGAGAGAGAGATCCTTTCTGTCAGCCCCTACCATCTTTTTATCCTATCTCAGAAAGGGATTGGCCAAGTTTTATCATTAACTAGTGACCTCACTTTATAATTAATAGAACCTCCCACTACACCCTAAACCTTTATGTTACCCTAAGACTAGATGGCACTAGTATTCCATACAAAAGTCAAGGCACTTATTTATGTTTTCTATATACTGTATTCTCTTATTCATTTACTAGCAATACATTTTAGCTAAGGTTTCAGACAAAACCTTGAGGGGATCTTGAATAGACAATGACTTTTGTATTTAGTCAAACACCTCGCATAGCCCTTAATCTTTTGACCAGACCAAATTAAATCAAGATCCACATGACCATACTCAAGTCATTGTTCTGGGGAAAAGACAGGGTTTGTTTATGATCACCTGTGTCCACATTTCTCCATTCAAGAAATCTTCAGCAAAGAAATCGTTAACTTGCTTCTGGGAGAGATTCTAAAAATGACATAGGAGTTTGTACCTCAATTCTAACCTTAAAACTAAATATATCTTAAAACTTATATATACAGCACACATATTTAAATTGAGGATATAAAAATCAATCTACTCACACATTGAATAATATAAAAACCCCAAAGAAAGATTATACTCTTTCTACTCACTGAAAATCAAAACTCAGCACATTTCTAATGCATTGTCTTATCTAGGCAATTACTTTTCATTAGACCTTGGGACATCTCCTTGTCACAAAAACAGACTTGGGTAAACACTTTGGTACATATTGTAAATCTTAGGTTAGTAATTCTGAGTTAAAATCCTGAACTCACCCTGCACTTTTAAAATAAGACAAAATGGTTGTCCTTTAGGCTCATGTCCATACATCTTATATAGGCCTTATACTTATGGACTTTATTTATACCCAATAGTTCTGACAAAGTCATCTTAAATCTTGTGTTTTCCAATGCTTCAAGGCTGTCACAGCGCCTGAGAAAGGGGGAGTGAAAGGGAAGGGGTGGTGGTGGGGGGTAGAGGGTTTAGCCAATCTTAAGAAAAAACGGAAACTGGTTTGGAGCTGATCATAATCTGAGCTTCAATGACATTGACTCTGCTAACTATAGATAAAGAAACATAATATTAGTGGTAAAACCTGAAAACTCTAGCCCCCTAAAATGGTACTAGTAGGGAGCGCCAAAACATAGGTTGCTAGGTCAATGACCCCTAAACTTCACATTTGCCTGTCCCATCTAACATCCTTATTGAGGCACATGTAGTTGGCGTTTAGGGAAGAAAAAGAATGGCAGAGTCAGATAATTGAGGCCATCACCTAGGGATTTTTCTTTTTCTCTTTGGGTGGTTGGTTCCTGAGCGTGGTTTTGAAGGCTCCACCTTAGGCAGATGTGGTAGATCCTGCTCATCCAGCATAGGCATCCAGGATTGGATCTCTAAAGCTGCCAATAGTTTGTCCAAGTCAGGCGGAGTGTGTACTGTAAGTCATCTCCCATTCAGCCAAACCACCAGCCCAAATGGAAAAAGCCACAAGTACTGTATGTTCTGCAACCAAAGGACTTCGAGAAGTGGGTGTAAAATCATCCGCTTGGCTGGAGAAAAATCTTGATAAAAATGGATGGTAGCCTCAGCTTATATGGTGGGCTGTTTTTTTCGAGCCACTGTGAGTATCTGATAAGTGTCCACATAAGATAACAGACCATAAATTATATCTTGTGGTGGTTCTCCTTGTTTCAGTTTGGGGCGTAATGCTCTATGTATGCGTTCCACCACTATTCCGGCAGCCCTCTCTGGGCTTAGGAGAGTACTGAAAATGTCATGCTCCACTTTCCTTAGGGATTCTGGCACAAAGTGCTCTGGTAGGCCTTTAATTCTAATATTTTTCCTGTGGCAACGGTTCTCTTGATCTTCAATGAGCAACAGGGCTTTATTGATGAATTCAGCATGTTGGGAGGAGCTCATTGCTACTGCTTCAGAGAAGTCTACAATACTGGATTGCGTTGTTTCCAGACCCTCAACCTAGTGGCCTCGGTGTTTTAAGTCCGCCTTTATATCAGCTAATTCTTCCATCACAGGTCTCATGGCCTGAAGGATTGTTTTCCTCAGAAAGGCCTTGTTAGTAGGGACAAAAGCAGACTCGCCACAATCATTCTCCACCACACTGTCTCTATCTGAGTCTCCCTCGCTTGCAGCTGCTGCCGCCATTTTAGACAGTTCCTAGCTGGCTGAGAACCTTGCTTTTCCCAGCACTTTTGCAGGTCCATTTGGCTGGGATTCAGCTTTGGAGAAGCCAGTAAGTCTCCAGAACAATCCTTGGTATTTGTACCATGTTTAGTAGCTTTTATTGCTTTTAATAAAGGCGGTCCTGGGGTGCATTACGACGGAGCTGCAGACTCACACGTCCATTGCTTTCAGCGGCCAAGCTCCACCCCCTGTCACAGATATTTTTTTGATGCGCACAATTTACACTGGAAATGTAGTGCGTATAATTTAACTGTCCGCAACGGACACCGTCTACAGAAAAAGTACACTGGATGTCACTGATATTTGAGGGATGCGCACACTTTATACTGGAGATGTGGCGCAGATAATTTAACTGTCCCCAGCGGACACCGTCTATGGAAAAAGTACACTGGATGTCACTGATATTTTAGGGATGCACACACTTTACACAAGAGATGTGGCACGAATAATTTAACTGTCCGCAGCAACCTATTAGACGCTATTTAGAGCAGGATGCTCTAAAAATATATATTGCTGCTGTCACACACAATTGTCCTTAAAATGACTTTTGGGTCTCTGAAAAGTTTTTGTAATAAAAATCTTCCAATAACACTCCCTACACTGTATTTCCTTTTCTATGCTCAGCTCTCCCTGACTAAGACTGAGCCGAACACTTGTCAGCACCCGATGATGCGTTCCGGCCAGCCAATCACTGTAATGCCAGTAGCCAACATGGCTACAGCATTACAGTGCATGCCAGTACCTCCCTGCACGTTTGTTGGCTGCTTAGCACATGTGGTACTTGGCCAAGTACCGCCATTTTCCGTTCATCGAGATGCTCAAGCCGAACAAGTGTTCGGCCGAGCATGCTCGATCAAGACTAATGATTATCTGTTAGAGCTGGTAAATGGAGCATGGCTGTAGTAATATAGGATCGCTGGGCAGAGAACAGGGTGGGGCATCATGATTTTATATAAATTCTTTTACTTCTTTATAAAATGCTTCTGAGGGCAGAGCAGTACATGAAGCGACCATTCTGAGGTGACTGCAGCCATTACTCTCACTGTTCAGTACATGCAGTGTGTGCGCCTCCACAGAGCTGCACTTCCTAGTTCACCCACAGTTCTTGTCCCTCTTCTTCACCTGATGGAAACATGGTGTAAAGAAACAGTGGACATAGACTTACCAGTGTCTTATAAGCTTAAGGACCCGAGGCCAGCTCATCATTTATTCCTGTTACTTTACTGACTACAAGCAGATGATGTGAGTGGCTACCCTTACCACCTCATGTGATAGCTTCTACTAGGAAGTGCATAGCTCTGCCATTAAAGTGGAATTTCTACTTCTCTACATAGAGATGGCAGGCTTTACTATTATCTGCAGTTGTTTGTGATCTAGACTAGCGGCAGGAGTGGGGATTATATGGGAGGATAGGGTTGTGGGGAAGTTGCTGTTTGGGGGGCTGTTCAAAAATTTGCTATCAGGGTTGCATGGGGGGATGAGGTTTTGGGCAAGTTGCCATGTATGGGGGGTTCTGTTCAAAAAATCTCTGTGGGGCCCAGTTATTTCTAGCTGTGCCCCTGCCTAGAGGGTTACAAATATAATTGCAGGGCATCAAGGAGTAAGAAAAAAATCATAGTTCGGGACAGGGCGAGGCATGGCTGGAAGAGTACATGCTTTTACAGAAACCATCCGAGGATAAGACTGGCAGTGAAGGGTGAGAATGTAGGTCAGGGACAGGTCAGTATCCTGTGAACAGGAATAAACTCAATATATCGGCAGACAGCAGAATATAGTACACCTTTGCAAGGAACTGGCAAGCTATACAAACTATTGATCAGGCATCCTCCCACAGGAGAAGGTGTCTTAAGTATCTCAGGGTTGGCAGTCACTGGCCGGGGAAGATTAGGGTACTTGCGCACTGCTCCTTTAAGAGCTGGAGGGAGCTTGTTTACACCCTATGGGGAGATGAAAGGCCATAGGTGTTTGGAAGGACTCGGAGCCACTGGGAAGAAGACAGTGGGAAGCGTGCCCAGACCACCATGCTGGACAAGCAGGACAGCAGCGGCTGCAAGCTGCCACTTTAACACAGCCCCTCCAAAAAAACAACAACATATATTATGTTACTATAACTTTCTTTTCTGATAAGCAAAATATTTTAGCTATCTTCTCTGAATGTTCTGTATCAATTGTTGTAGTCCAAATTTGTAGACAGTCTTCTTGTTGTATAAAATAAACCACAAAAAATCCTGTCTACTTTTTCATGTTATTTGTATCAAGATATGTGACCTCTGCTGCAACAGACCATTGAGTAGTGAGTCAGTTGGGAGGCCCTGCTTTTATTTGGTTCATTCCTCCAGTGACATGACAGATGTTTGTCTCTGGTAAGGAATATAAATCTAGCCCAAAGGTCACATTGTAATGTGTTTTTGTTCGGATATTTAACTCATGCATGTTGCCCACACTGAAAAACGACCATGTTTCATGTTTCTAAGAAAATATCATCCATCTACATCCAGGAAACATACCTGAAAATTGACAATGACTTTTCATGCCCAGTTCTTGTTAAAAATCTATCTGTTTTTGTTAGATGGATAAAGTTACTTTTACAGCATAATGAACTCAATTCCGGTAGGACCACAATAGTTTTCGAATCACACTTACACTGAGGAGCCTTTAATCAAGTTGGCTATTGTTCTGTATAAGCTAATGCCTCTAAAGGTCTTTTAGGACTTCCCTAATGATGAAATAAAAATCTTATCATGTTTATAGGGTATAAATCATGTACCTAGAGGTAATGTGATAAAATGTTAAAGTATTACATCTTTCACAGTTCCTTTTCTTGTTTATATATATATTATTTTTTTTTGCTCTTTCTGAGAATGAGATTATACAAGTCAAGTGATTGAAATGGCCAATAATATATCACATGGAAATAGAAGGCTTAACAGGGAAAAAGTGAAAATTGTTTATAATTGGTCATTTTATTTCACCACATTTGTTATTCCTACTGTTGCCCTAATAAATTGTGTAAAAATAAATATATAATGTATATGTAAAATAAAAAGTCTGAGTTGTGTGTGCCTTTGGGTGGACCAGTTACAAAGATGGATAGTGTAAAAGATGCACTTCATGTGAAGTTGGTAGTTATTTTTCCCACTTTATAATTAAGCCGTGACAAACCATGACCACTCAATATTAACTTTTGGGTATTTTTGCTGTCACTGTTAGAAAAAGGTTTATCACTACAGTTTTGGATCCTACACCAACAGAAACCATGACACTAGTGTGTGCAGAGACTCATAGTAAAAAAGACAATGACATTTTCAGGGGAAAAATATATATAAATGCAGGAATAAGCTATTCATATTAATCAATACACAAACACAGGGTCAGACTGGGGTACCTTGGCGACACCTGTGGAACTTATTCTCTGGGTCCAACGACCATATCATCAATAGTCTAATAGGTTTTGATTCAAAGAAATGGACCATAGTTGCAAATTATTGGCTCCAAAGGCAGCTCCAAATGATTATTTCCAAGTGGACCTTTGGGCCCACTATGACATCAGAGCCTGGGTGCCTCTGGTACTCTGGTGGGCCAGTCCAACACTTCATAAAATTGTCATCTCCTAATGGCAGGTACCACTAACGGTAACAAAAAACATACTTGATAAACAGTGCATTCCATTCCTATTTATAGTCCTTGGACAGATGTTAACTATGCCAATGCTTAGCTTAGGGGAGGTACTGGCTCTCTTTAAAGTGGTTATCTGGGAGTTAGTGAAGCAGCATTGGTTACGTAGCTCTCATTCACTCCATTAGGGCTGCTGCTTAGTCTCATCTCGCCATGGAAGCAGCAAAATGGGATAACCCCTGTAAGGAGACCAACTATATATTGAGACTTAGTGGCAATGCTCCATAGGAAATAATATAAAAAAAAGATGTCTCTCACAAAACAGTGCCGTCTAGTAACTAGAGGAATTAGCTTGCAGGGAGACACAAACATTAAAATGGTTCTCATGGAATGATTTAAAATGTCCACCAGCAATCTGGCCTAGACTGCGAAGAGGACTGGTTGCCACCACTTGCAGAGCTGTCTAGGGGAGTTAGGGCGCAGGGACTCCCTACACTGCTCTACAATTGATGGCCAGGATGTAATCCTGCCTATGATATGCCATTATGCTTGAGCAGCCTGACAGGAAAACTTACCAATAATGAGTGCATGCAAGTGCCAGGGTGTAGTGTATAGTGAGATACTGCCCCTTTATCCCCGTAGGCAGCTCTGCAAGTGGAGGTAACCAGTTGTGCTCATATTTTAGCACAAGTTGCTGACAGATATTTTAAATAATTCCCGGAGAACCTCTTAAGTGGTACTAGAGAGATGGTTCTCTTTCTCTCGGACATGCTGTACCTCTTTGTATACCGCTTAGTGTAGCAGCAATCTCCATACAGGTTCCTATACTTCTGAGACTCCCTACTTCCCTGGCCAGAGCTGATTATTATTATTGGTGAACAAACATATCTTATATCCTTTATAGAAAGTGTTGCATGCTAAATGTACGTCAAGGTTACTTTTAGTGGTGTCTGTTGGGGTTTAGTGCATATTTTAGCGGACATTCTGCTGAGGTTTTGCTCTCAGTGCATCATGAACAGGAGAAGAGTATCCCCTTGATGATTTGAAACAATGGGGACCACATTGAGTATATCCTGTAGTGGGTCGTCTTTGTGTTCCATGTCAAGGAAAAATGAAATACTTATAAAATTATATCTGGAATAAAGTTAAATCACATTCAAGCACATATTTGGATTCCTCATTAAATTCTCTATTGGATTTGTACGTCACATCACCCCTTCCCATTTGAAAATATTGACTTGGTTCTAAGATGATGGCTTTCAAAATGGCCACCAGGCTGGATAGCATCCCTCACAGATTTGCCCCCTTACCTTAGCAATATGCCACACACACAGGAGGGAATTCCAACCACTGGTTTCCATTTCTTCAGGTTTATCCATACTTTTGGACCTCCTTGTAACTGGGTCAACTGTGTGTGTGTGTGTGTGTGTGTGTGTGTGTGTCTTTGTATACTGTATGTGTATTTTACTATTACATGTTGTTGTAGGTTGTGCAAAGAGCAGAGTAATGGATTTGTAAAGGTTCCAGCATGAAAGCACATTTCAAACATTGCAGCTGACCTATCAGACTCGTACTATAGTAAAAAAAAAAAAAGGTTTCACCTTTTTAAGCTTGGTTGCTTCATCTAAGCAGAATTTGTACTTGACTTCAAATCTTTTCTTGTTTATACTCAAAATGTCTTACTCAATAGAATGTCTTTCAGTGTGTAAAGACAGCATAAAGTTTTAGTCATTTAAGAAACTCAGATAGCAAATAAGCAAAGTTGGCTATATATATATATATATATATATATATATATATATACAGGCAGTCGTCACATATCTCTGTATACACATTTTAAAACATCCTTGCAGGGACCACAACTGTGGACAAATCGTGCAGTTACGAGAGTGGGGAACAGCATAGAGAGCTGCTGGATCTTAGCAAACTCAGATCAGAACTAGCATGAGGTTTTACATCCCTGTACAACCTTTCTGGGCGCTGTGTTTTCCCTGTAACTCAGGCTACTATGTCAGCCCCATTTACAGGAGAAATGAGCAATTAAAAAGATGTAATGTTAAATATCCTGCAACGGTTTGTATGACATTATGGGGGGCATGCAGTGTACAACTTATAAAAAAACAAAAAAAAACTAAGACAAAGTAAAAAAAAAATTTAACCACATGCCTCACCACAGCTTCTAGCCCCGCCCCCTGTGACCATAAACCATACATTCCATATATCAAAATGATGTTATGGAAAGAGGACATAATTAAAAAATATATTAGTTGCACATTGTGCCATTAACAAAAAATATATCTATATAGAATATTAAAACATTGACCAAATTATGGTTTTCAAAGTGCATGCCCTAAAAAATTGAAAATGTGCCTGGCCAGGAAGGGGAACAAATGGCCTGGTCTTGAACTAGTTAAACCCTTAATGACCGGGCCATTTTGGGGAGGTTGCCTGGTTCATAGGAAAAGGTCAGAAATTGATGGAAACACCTACAAAATGGTTTGGGAACAGCATGGGGAGGATGTCTGGATGCATCTTGGAGTCCCAGGTCGCTGCTGGGAACGATGTTGTCCGAGTAGTACACCACTTTTACAGACTGACAATAATACGCACAAAACCCAAGATAAAATCTATTTTAGATGAAAATTTGTTAGTAAACATTTTTCCTGTATATTTACTTGTATATAAAGTGCAACTGCTGCCAAAAATTACAAGGAATAAGAACTCCGACACAATCTGTATATCACATCTGTATATCATGTAAAGGAGGGCCTCATTCACATTGTGGTACAATTATTTATGTAGTAGGACTCCTACACTCATAAAGCCTATGCATTAGCTGAAAGGGCTACCAAAAAATCCAAGGAACCGGCACTATAATACGCACTTATAATACGCAAATTCTGATTGATGGCCTGCTGGTTACCTTTAAAAAAATTGGAGCAAAGGCCTGCTGATTTGACTATCTAAAACATTATCGGTGAGGGCCTACTGCCACTTTGGTGACTCTAGATAACCTGGGGCTGACGGCACATCCCTGTGACCCCCGACAATCCATTCGGATGTCTGGCCTATCAACTTTAACGAGTAACAGCAGATCAGGGTTCGATTCCAGAGAGGGAGTCTAAGAAACAGCTACGGCTACCACATCCAAGCAAGGCAGCATACGCACAAATTACCTATTAGGTATAATTAGGTAAGGGTCTGCAGGTGATCTGACCCTGTAAAAGATTTTAGGTGCGAGCTTGCAGGTGAGCTGACCCTATAAAAGATGTTATGTGCGGGCCTGCAGGTGAGATGACCCTGTAAAAGATTGTAGATGAGGGCCTGCTGGTGAGCTGACCCTGTAAAAAATTATATGTGAGGTCCTGTAGCTGAGCTGAGCATGTAAAACATTATATGCAAAGGGAATATATACAAGGGCATATATACAAGGGCATTACATGCGACAAATAAGCATGTTGATATGATGGAAGAGGAGAAGGAGGATGAGAAAAGGAAGATTCAAACATATACCCTTGTTTGTGGTGGAAGGGGTTCATGGGAATACAGTGTATTCATTATATTATTAACAACACATTTAAAGTGTCTTTATGTTCATCAGTTTTCCTCTGGTTGAGTCAAGAAGCCATGGTCAATCCAGGCCTTGTTCATTTTTATAACAGTCAATCTGTCAGCATTTTCAGTTGACAGGCGGATACGCTTATCTGTTATAATGCGACCAGCAGCACTAAATACCCGCTCAAACAAAACTCTAGCGTCAGGGCAGGCCATCACCTTCAAAGTGTAGAGAGCCAGTTCATGCCACGTGTACAGCTTGGACACCCAGTAGTTGTAAGGCACTGAGAGATCATTTAGGACGCTGACACAGTCTGCTATGTACTCCTTCACCATCTTCCAAAATGTTTCCCTCCTTGTGACACTGGGCTGCGCATCAGGTTGAGGGTGCTTGAGGGGTGTCATGAAACTGTCCCAGGCTTTGGAGAGTGTTGCCCTGCCTCTGTTGGAACTGCTGTGTGTTCCTCTTGTCTCCCCTCCTCGGTTGGCCAAGGAGCTACGGACTCTGCTGCCAGCGTTGTCAGCTGGAAATTTTTGGAGCAATTTTTCAACAAGGATCTTCTGGTATTGCTCGTCCTCTGCAGGAATGAGAGATGAGAAGTTCTCTTTGTAGCAAGGGCCCAGAAGGGTGAACAACCAGTAATTAGAGTTGAGCGGACACCTGGATGTTCGGGTTCGAGAAGTTCGGCCGAACTTCCTGGAAATGTTTGGGTTCGGTATCCGAACCCGATCCGAACTTCGTCCCGAACCCCATTGTAGTCAATGGGGAGCCGAACTTTTCGGCACTAAAAAGGCTGTAATACAGTCCAGGAAAGGGCTAGAGGGATGCAAAAGGCAGCAACATGTAGGTAAATCCCCTGCAAACAAATGTGGATAGGGAAATTAATAAAAATAAAAATAAAATAAATAAAAATTAACCAATATCAATTGGAGAGAGGTCCCATAGCAGAGAATCAGGCTTCACGGCAGCTACCACTGCAACAGTCCATTGTCAGATATTTAGGCCCAGCACCCAGGCAGAGGAGAGAGGTCCCGTAACAGAGAATCTGGCTTCATGTCAGCAGAGAATCAGTCTGCATGTCATAGCAGGGAATCAGGCTTCACGTCAGCCACCAGTGCAACAGTCCATTGTCAGATATTTAGGCCCAGCACCCAGGCAGAGGAGAGAGGTCCCGTAACAGAGAATCTGTCTTCATGTCAGCAGAGAATTAGTCTGCATGTCATAGCAGAGAATCAGGCTTCACGTCAGCCACCACTGCAACAGTCCATTGTCAGATATTTAGGCCCAGCACCCAGGCAGAGGAGAGAGGTCTCGTAACAGAGAATCTGGCTTCATGTCAGCAGAGAATCAGTCTGCATGTCATAGCAGAGAATCAGGCTTCACGTCAGCCACCACTGCAACAGTCCATTGTCAGATATTTAGGCCCAGCACCCAGGCAGAGGAGAGAGGTCCCGTAACAGAGAATCTGGCTTCATGTCAGCAGAGAATCAGTCTGCATGTCATAGCAGAGAATCAGGCTTCACGTCAGCCACCAGTGCAACAGTCCATTGTCATATATTTAGGCCCAGCACCCAGGCAGAGGAGAGAGGTCCCGTAACAGAGGATCTGGCTTCATGTCAGCAGAGAATCAGTCTGCATGTCATAGCAGAGAATCAGGCTTCACGTCAGCCACCACTGCAACAGTCCATTGGCATATATTTAGGCCCAGCACCCAGGCAGAGGAGAGAGGTCCCGTAACAGATGATCTGGCTTCATGTCAGCAAAGAATCAGTCTGCATGTCATAGCAGAGAATCAGGCTTCACGTCAGCCACCACTGCAACAGTCCATTGGCATATATTTAGGCCCAGCACCCAGGCAGAGGAGAGAGGTCCCGTAACAGAGGATCTGGCTTCATGTCAGCAGAGAATCAGTCTGCATGTCATAGCAGAGAATCAGGCTTCACGTCAGCCACCACTGCAACAGTCCATTGGCATATATTTAGGCCCAGCACCCAGGCAGAGGAGAGAGGTCCCGTAACAGAGAATCTGGCTTCATGTCAGCAGAGAATCAGTCTGCATGTCATAGCAGAGAATCAGGCTTCACGTCAGCCACCAGTGCAACAGTCCATTGGCATATATTTAGGCCCAGCACCCAGGCAGAGGAGAGAGGTCCCGTAACAGAGGATCTGGCTTCATGTCAGCAGAGAATCAGTCTGCATGTCATAGCAGAGAATCAGGCTTCACGTCAGCCACCACTGCAACAGTCCATTGGCATATATTTAGGCCTAGCACCCAGGCAGAGGAGAGAGGTCCCGTAACAGAGGATCTGGCTTCATGTCAGCAGAGAATCAGTCTGCATGTCATAGCAGAGAATCAGGCTTCACGTCAGCCACCACTGCAACAGTTCATTGGCATATATTTAGGCCCAGCACACAGGCAGAGGAGAGAGGTCCCGTAACAGAGAATCTGTCTTCATGTCAGCAGAGAATTAGTCTGCATGTCATAGCAGAGAATCAGGCTTCACGTCAGCCACCACTGCAACAGTCCATTGTCAGATATTTAGGCCCAGCACCCAGGCAGAGGAGAGAGGTCCCGTAACAGAGGATCTGGCTTCATGTCAGCAGAGAATCAGTCTGCATGTCATAGCAGAGAATCAGGCTTCACGTCAGCCACCACTGCAACAGTCCATTGGCATATATTTAGGCCAGCACACAGGCAGAGGAGAGAGGTCCCGTAACAGAGAATCTGTCTTCATGTCAGCAGAGAATTAGTCTGCATGTCATAGCAGAGAATCAGGCTTCACGTCAGCCACCAGTGCAACAGTCCATTGTCAGATATTTAGGCCCAGCACCCAGGCAGAAGAGAGAGGTCCCGTAACAGAGAATCTGGCTTCATGTCAGCAGAGAATCAGTTTGCATGTCATAGCAGAGAATCAGGCTTCACATCAGCCACCACTGCAACAGTCCATTGGCATATATTTAGGCCCAGCACACAGGCAGAGAAGAGAGGCCCCGTAACAGAGAATCTGGCTTCATGTCAGCAGAGAATTAGTCTGCATGTCATAGCAGAGAATCAGGCTTCACGTCACCCAACATTGGAACAGTCCATTGGCATATATTTAGGCCCCGGCACCCAGACAGAGGAGAGGTTCATTCAACTTTGGGTAGCCTCGCAATATAATGGTAAAATGAAAATTAAAATAGGATTGAATGAGGAAGTGCCCTGGAGTACAATAATATATGGTTAAGGGGAGGTAGTTAATGTCTAATCTGGACAAGGGACCTACAGGTCCTGTGGGATCCATGCCTGGTTCATTTTTATGAACGTCAGCTTGTCCACATTGGCTGTAGACAGGCGGCTGCATTTCTCTGTAATGACGCCCCCTGCCGTGCTGAATACACGTTCAAACAAAACGCTGGCCGCCGGGCAGGCCAGCACCTCCAAGGCATAAAAGGCTAGCTCTGGCTACGTGGACAATTTAGAGACCCAGAAGTTGAATGGGGCCGAACCATCAGTCAGTACGTGGAGGGGTGTGCACACGTACTGTTCCACCATGTTAGTGAAATGCTGCCTCCTGCTAACACGTTGCGTATCAAGTGGTGGTGCAGTTAGGTGTGGCGTGTTGACAAAACTTTTCCACATCTCTGCCATGCTAACCCTGCCCTCAGAGGAGCTGGCCGTGACACAGCTGACTTGGCGACCTCTTGCTCCTCCTCTGCCTTGGCCTTGGGCTTCCACTTGTTCCCCTGTGACATTTGGGAATGCTCTCAGTAGCGCGTCTACCAACGTGCGCTTGTACTCGCGCATCTTCCTATCACGCTCCAGTGCAGGAAGTAAGGTGGGCACATAGTCTTTGTACCGTGGATCCAGCAAGGTGGCAACCCAGTAGTCCGCACACGTTAAAATGTGGGCAACTCTGCTGTCGTTGCGCAGGCACTGCAGCATGTAGTCGCTCATGTGTGCCAGGCTGCCCAGGGGTAAGGACAAGCTGTCCTCTGTGGGAGGCGTATCGTCATCGTCCTGCCTTTCCCCCCAGCCACGCACCAGTGATGGGCCCGAGCTGCATTGGGTGCCACCCCGCTGAGACCATGCTTCATCCTCATCCTCCTCCACCTCCTCCTCATCCTCGTCCTCCTCGTCCTCCAGTAGTGGGCCCTGGCTGGCCATATTTGTACCTGGCCTCTGCTGTTGCAAAAAACCTCCCTCTGAGTCACTTCGAAGAGACTGGCCTGAAAGTCCTAAAAATGACCCCTCTTCCTCCTCCTCCTCCTTCTCCTGGGCCACCTCCTCTTCCATCATCGCCCTAAGTGTTTTCTCAAGGAGACATAGAAGTGGTATTGTAACGCTGATAACGGCGTCATCGCCACTGGCCATGTTGGTGGAGTACTCGAAACAGCGCAACAGGGCACACAGGTCTCGCATGGAGGCCCAGTCATTGGTGGTGAAGTGGTGCTGTTCCGCAGTGCGACTGACCCGTGCGTGCTGCAGCTGAAACTCCACTATGGCCTGCTGCTGCTCGCACAGTCTGTCCAGCATGTGCAAGGTGGAGTTCCACCTGGTGGGCACGTCGCATATGAGGCGGTGAGCGGGAAGGCCGAAGTTACGCTGTAGGGCAGACAGGCGAGCAGCGGCAGGATGTGAACGCCGGAAGCGCGAACAGACGGCCCGCACTTTATGCAGCAGCTCTGACATGTCGGGGTAGTTGTGAATGAACTTCTGCACCACCAAATTCAGCACATGTGCCAGGCAAGGGATGTGCGTCAAACCGGCTAGTCCCAGAGCTGCAACGAGATTTCGCCCATTATCGCACACCACCAGGCCGGGCTTTAGGCTCACCGGCAGCAACCACTCGTCGGTCTGTTGTTCTATACCACGCCACAACTCCTGTGCGGTGTGGGGCCTGTCCCCCAAACATATGAGTTTCAGAATGGCCTGCTGACGTTTACCCCGGGCTGTGCTGAAGTTGGTGGTGAAGGTGTGTGGCTGACTGGATGAGCAGGTGGAAGAAGAGGAGGAGGAAGTCGAGAAGGAGGAGGTGGCAACAGGAGGCAAAGAATGTTGCCCTGCGATCCTTGGCGGCGGAAGGACGTGCGCCAAACAGCTCTCCGCCTGGGGCCCAGCTGCCACTACATTTACCCAGTGTGCAGTTAGGGAGATATAGCGTCCCTGGCCATGCTTACTGGTCCACGTATCTGTGGTTAGGTGGACCTTGCTACAGATGGAGTTGCGCAGTGCACACTTGATTTTATCGGATACTTGGTTGTGCAGGGAAGGCACGGCTCTCTTGGAGAAGTAGTGGCGGCTGGGAACAACATACTGTGGGACAGCAAGCGACATGAGCTGTTTGAAGCTGTCTGTGTCCACCAGCCTAAATGACAGCATTTCATAGGCCAGTAGTTTAGAAATGCTGGCATTCAGAGCCAGGGATCGAGGGTGGCTAGGTGGGAATTTACGCTTTCTCTCAAATGTTTGTGAGATGGAGAGCTGAACGCTGCCGTGTGACATGGTTGAGATGCTTGGTGACGGAGGTGGTGGTGGTGTTGGTGGTACATCCCCTGTTTGCTGGGCGGCAGGTGCCAACGTTCCTCCAGTGGCGGAGGAAGAGGCCGAGGTGGCAGCAGCAGAAGAGGCCGAGGCGGCAGCAGCAGAAGAGGTAGCAGGGGGAGCCTGATGGCACAGCGTGCAAACCACTCGGGTCTTGTCGTCAGCACATTGTTTGAAGAAGTGCCATGCCAGGGAACTCCTTGAAGCTGCCTTTGGGGTGCTCGGTCCCAGATGGCGGCGGTCAGTAGCAGGCGGAGTCTCTTGGCGGCGGGTGTTCTGCTTTTGCCCACTGCTCCCTCTTTTGCTACGCTGTTGGCTCGGTCTCACCACTGCCTCTTCCTCCGAACTGTGAAAGTCAGTGGCACGACCTTCATTCCATGTGGGGTCTAGGACCTCATCGTCCCCTGCATCGTCTTCCACCCAGTCTTGATCCCTGACCTCCTGTTCAGTCTGCACAGTGCAGAAAGACGCAGCAGTTGGCACCTGTGTTTCGTCATCATCAGAGACTTGCTGAGGTGGTATTCCCATGTCCTCATCATCAGGAAACATAAGTGGTTGTGCGTCAGTGCATTCTATGTCTTCCACCGCTGGGGAAGGGCTAGGTGGATTCCCTTGGGAAACCCTGCCAGCAGAGTCTTCAAACAGCAGAAGAGACTGCTGCATAACTTGAGGCTCAGACAGTTTCCCTGATATGCATGGGGGTGATGTGACAGACTGATGGGGTTGGTTTTCAGGCGCCATCTGTGCGCTTTCTGCAGAAGACTGGGTGGGAGATAATGTGAACGTGCTGGATCCACTGTCGGCCACCCAATTGACTAATGCCTGTACCTGCTCAGGCCTTACCATCCTTAGAACGGCATTGGGCCCCACCATATATCGCTGTAAATTCTGGCGGCTACTGTTGAGGTAGTTGGTACACTAGGACGTGTGGATGTGGCAGAACGGCCACGTCCTCTCCCAGCACCAGAGGGTCCACTAACACCACCACGACCATGTCCACAACCGCGATCCCTTACTAGATGTTTAACTCATTGTTATCGTTCACCACAACAGAAAAAATATTATTTGGCCCAATGTATTGTATTCAAATTCAGCTGAATATAAATTTGAGGCCTAGTATTTAGGCGCTGGGTGACAGGTATAGGTTTACTGACAGAATTAGACTTGGAAATGCACAGTAGCGGGTGTGTGAAGTTATTCTGAATGACCCTATGTGCACCTTGAATATGATATACCCTTTTAGGGATAGATTTCAAATAGCTCTGATACAGCAGAAACCACTAAATTATGAAATTGCTAAATTAGGAATTGTATTTCAACCCAGAACAAAAAATGTGCTTTGACGGACACTAAATAACTTGCCCAGCCACAACAGTACAGCAGTAACGACAGATTTAGCAGGATATAAATTTGAGGCTTAGTATTTAGGCGCTGGGTGACAGGTATAGGTTTACTGACAGAATTAGACTGGGATATGCACAGTAGCGTGTGTGTGAAGTTATTCAGAATGACCCTATCAGCACCTTGATTCTGATATACCCTTTTAGGGATGTATTTAAAGTAGGCCTGATACAGCAGAAACCACTAAATTATGAAATTGCTAAATTGGGAATTGTATTTCAACCCAGAACAAAAACTGTGCTTTGACGGACACTAAATAACTTGCCCAGCCACAACAGTACAGCAGTAACGAAAGATTTGGCAGGATATAAATTTGAGGCCTAGTATTTAGGCGCTGGGTGACAGGTATACGTTTACTGACAGAATTAGACTTGGAAATGCACTGTAGCGTGTGTGTGAAGTTATTCAGACTGACCCTATGTGCACCTTGAATCTGATATACCCTTTTAGGGATAGATTTCAAATAGCTCTGATACAGCAGAAACCAATAAATTAGGAAATTGCTAAATTGGGAATTGTATTTCAACCCAGAACAAAAAATGTGCTTTGACGGACACTAAATAACTTGCCCAGCCACAACAGTACAGCAGTAACGAAAGATTTAGCAGGATATAAATTTGAGGCCTAGTATTTAGGCGCTGGGTGACAGGTATACGTTTTACAGACAGAATTAGACTGGGATATGCACAGTAGCGTGTGTGTGAAGTTATTCAGAATGACCCTATGTGCACCTTGAATCTGATATACCCTTTTAGGGATACATTTAAAGTAGGCCTGATACAGCAGAATCCACTAAATTAGGAAATTGCTAAATTGGGAATTGTATTTCAACCCAGAACAAAAAATGTGCTTTGACGGACACTAAATAACTTGCCCAGCCACAACAGTACAGCAGTAACGACAGATTTAGCTGGATATAAATTTGAGGCCTAGTATTTAGGCGCTGGATGACAGGTATAGATTTACTGACAGAATTAGACTTGGAAATGCACAGTAGCGTGTGTGTGAAGTTATTCAGAAAGACCCTATGTGCACCTTGAATCTGATATACCCTCTTAGGGATAGATTTAAAATAGCTCTGATACAGAAGAAACCACTAAATTATGAAATTGCTAAATTGGGAATTGTATTTCAACCCAGAACAAAAAATTTGCTTTGACGGACACTAAATAACTTGACCAGCCACAACAGTACAGCAGTAACGACAGATTTAGCTGGATATAAATTTGAGGCCTAGTATTTAGGCGCTGGGTGACAGGTATAGATTTACTGACAGAATTAGACTTGGAAATGCACAGTAGCGTGTGTGTGAAGTTATTCAGAATGACCCTATGTGCACCTTGAATATTATATATCCTTTTAGGGATAGATTTCAAATAGCTCTAATACAGCAGAAACCACTAAATTAGGAAATTGCTAAATTGGGAATTGTATTTCAACCCAGAACAAAAACTGTGCTTTGACGGACACTAAATAACTTGACCAGCCACACCAGTAACAACAGATTTAGCTGGATATAAACTTGAGGCCTAGTATTTAGGCGCTGGGTGACAGATATACGTTTACTGACAGAATTAGACTTGGATATGGCCAAAAAATAACCACACTATTGATGGTTAAATGCACTTGGTGTGACAGCTTGACCAACCACACTACAGAGGGTTAAATGCACTTGGTGACAGGCGCAGCTTGCCCCTGATGTAGTATATGGCCAAAAAATAAACAGACTATTGCTGGTTAAATGCACTTGGTGTGACAACTTGACCAACCACACTACTGAGGGTTAAATGCACTTGGTGAGAGGCGCAGCTTGCCCCTGATGTAGTATATGGCCAAAAAATAAACAGACTATTGCTGGTTAAATGCACTTGGTGTGACAGCTTGACCAACCACACTACTGAGGGTTAAATGCACTTGGTGACAGGCGCAGCTTGCCCCTGACGTAGTATATGGCCAAAAAATAAACAGACTATTGCTGGTTAAATGCACTTGGTGTAACAGCTTGACCAACCACACTACTGAGGGTTAAATGCACTTGGTGACAGGCGCAGCTTGCCCCTGATGTAGTATATGGCCAAAAAATGAACAGACTATTTCTGGTTAAATGCACTTGGTGTGACAGCTTGACCAACCACACTACTAAGGGTTAAATGCACTTGGTGACAGGCGCAGCTTGCCCCTGATGTAGTATATGGCCAAAAAATAAACAGACTATTGCTGGTTAAATGCACTTGGTGTGACAGCTTGACCAACCACACTACTGAGGGTTAAATGCACTTGGTGACAGGCGCAGCTTGCCCCTGATGTAGTATATGGCCAAAAAATAAACAGACTATTGCTGGTTAAATGCACTTGGTGTGACAGCTTGACCAACCACACTACTGAGGGTTAAATGCACTTGGTGACAGGCGCAGCTTGCCCCTGATGTAGTATATGGCCAAAAAATAAACAGACTATTGCTGGTTAAATGCACTTGGTGACAGGCTCAGCTTGCCCCTGATGTAGTATATGGCCAAAAAATAAACAGACTATTGCTGGTTAAATGCACTTGGTGACAGGCGCAGCTTGCCCCTGATGTAGTATATGGCCAAAAAATAACCAGACTATTGTTGGTTAAATGCACTTGGTGTGACAGCTTCACACTGATGTAGGAATTAGCCAAAAAACAACCACACCATTAAGGGTTAAATGCACTTGGTCGCAGCTTGTGCTGGCGCACCACAAGACACAAAATGGCCGCCGATCACCCCAGAAAAAAGTGACTGACAAACAGTCTGGGCAGCCTAAAAACAGTGAGCAATTGAGTATCAGCAGCTCAATAATCCACAGCTGCAGATCGATCAATTAATCAAGTCCTTTGGAGGAGTTAATCTGCCTAATCTCGCCCTACTGTCGCAGCCGCAACCTCTCCCTATGCTTATCAGAGCAGAGTGACGGGCGGCGCTATGTGACTCCAGCTTAAATAGAGGCTGGGTTACATGGTGCTCTGGCCAATCACAGCCATGCCAATAGTAGGCATGGCTGTGATGGCCTCTTGGGGCAAGTAGTATGACGCTTGTTGATTGGCTGCTTTGCAGCCTTTCAAAAAGCGCCAAGAAAGTGACGAACACCGAACCCGAACCCGGACTTTTACGAAAATGTCCGGGTTCAGGTCCGTGTCACGGACACCCCAAAATTCGGTACGAACCTGAACTATACAGTTCGGGTTCACTCATCCCTACCAGTAATCCATTTTGTCTAAAATGCGTATAAAGCGTGGGTCACGGGAAAGGCAGCCTAACATTAAGTCAGCCACATGTGCCAGAGTGCCAACAGGCAAGACTTCGCTGGCTTCATCAGGATCCTACTCTTCTGCCCACCCCCGCTGAACAGATAGAATTAAACTTCCATGGGTACTACCCTCTGTAGCGGAGGCAACTGTCTCCTGCTCCTCCTCTTTATCGTCCAATTCTCGCTGAGAAGGCGAACTGAGGGTGATTTGGCTATCACCCTGTGTAATGTCTTGCGAGCAGCGAGCGTTTGAGTAGACACCGAAGTGGGATGGCTACACTGAAAATAGCGTTATCACCGCTCACCATCTGTGTTGATTCCTCAAAGTTTCTTAAAACCTCACAGAGGGCAGACATCCAGGCCTACTCCTCGCTTGTGAATAGCGGAAGCTGACTGGAAAGGTGACGACCATGTTGCAGCTGGTATTTTAATACTGCCCTCTGCTGCTCACAAAGCCTGGCCAACATGTGGAACGTCGAGCTCGCATAACACAACAGCCAGTGAGCTGGAAATTTCAAGTGCTGCTGCAGCGTTGACAGACCGGCTGAAGCTGTTGATGACTTGCGGAAATGTGAACACACATGGCGCACCTTCACCATTAGCTCAGGAAAATTGGGGTAGGTTTTTGAGAAACCTCTGAACCACAAGTTTGAACCCATGGGCTAGGTATGGGATGTTTTTGAGCTTGCCGAGCTCCAAAGCAGCCACCAAGTTACGGCCATTATCAGACACAACCATGCCTGGTTCTAGGTTGAGTGGCGAGAGCCACGGCTCAGTCTGGTCTCTTATCCCCTGCCATAGCTCTGCTGTTTTTCCCCTAAGCATATCAGCTTCAGCATGGCCTGTTGCCGCTTCCCCACTGCAGTGCTACACTGCTTCCAGCTACCAACTTATGAATGACTGGTGCTGCAAGCTGATAAATCGGAGGTGGAAGTGGAGGTGGAGGCGGAGGAGGAGAAGTGGGGTTTGGAGCCACTAACGTAGGTGCTGGTGTAAACCCTGATCGACCTAGGGCCTGCAATCCTTGGCATTAGTATAACCTGTGTTATCCCAGGGTATGACTCGCTCCCGTCCTCAACAACATTCACCCAGTGCGCCATCAGGAAAATGTGGTGTCCCTGGCCGAATGCACTTGTCCATGTGTCCGTGGTTAAGTAGAACTTCCCAGTAACTGCGTTGGTCAGGGCACGTGTGATATTACAGGACACATGTTGGTGTAAGGCAGGCACGACACACCTTGAAAAATAGTGGCAGCTGGGGACTGTGTAACGCGGGACAACCACCAACATCAGGCTGCAGAAGGCCTCAGTGTCCACAAGCCTAAATGGCAACATTTCCAGGGCCACTAATTTGGAAAGCTGCACTTTTAGTGCTATGGCCTGTGGGTAGGTGTCTGGGTATTTTCACTTGCGTTAAAAAGCCTGGGGGAGGAAATTTGGACGCTGCGCTGTGACACGGACGTGGATGTAGTCTCTGATGGTTCTTACAAAGGTCCATGTGCAGGGCGTGAGGCATCCGGGCCTGCGCCTTCAACAGGGGATTGGCCAGCACGTAACATAGTGGAAGAGGAGGCAGTGGTGTGACCCGCAGACACAGATTGTGGACCCCGGCGTTCGTCACACTTATTACGGCACTTGTTGGCCATGAGGTTGATCATGCTGGTGGTGGTGAGGGTGCTAGTGTTCACACTCCGGCTCATTTTCATATGGCACAGGTTGCAAACAACAATTATTTTGTCGTCCGCACTTTTCTCCAAAAAGCGCCATACTGCAGAATATCTACCCCTTGGCCATGGAGGTTTACGTAAGGTTTTGGTGTGGCCCGCCTTCTCCCTTTTGCCACCCCACTGCCTCTTTCAGCCTGTTGTGGTGCTGCAGATCCCTCCTCCTCTGTACTGCTGTACTCGCTCAGCTTTCCACCTTCCCAGGTTGGGTCAGTGACCTCATCGTCCACCATCTCCTCTTCCACTTCCTCACTCTTATCATTCTCCTGATTTGTTGACCTAACCACAACCTCAGTGATAGACAACTGTGTCTCATCTTCTTCATCAACTCTTGAGAGAGTAATTGCTGTTGACTCATTGGCAACTGTGTCTCATCATCATCCACCTCATTAAACACTAATTGCCGTTCCCCACCATCATGTTCTTGTGACTGTAGATGCTCAAGAGGTTAGGCATCAGGGCACAAGATCTCATGTCCCTCTTCAAGAGTGCTTGGCAAGAGGGTCAAATTAAGTAATGTCGATGAAAAGAGGTCATCGGAATATCTGAGTGTGGGATCAATTATACATGGTGGGAGGAAGGAGGATCGTGGTGAAAATTGTGTTGACCAGACTCCTGGCTACTGAGACTGGACTTGGTGGAAGACAGGGTGGTGCTCAACTGACTGGAAGCAATATCTGCTGTAATCCAATCGACCACCTGGTCGCACTGGTCTGACTTCAAGAGTGGTGACCTGCTCCACCCTGCAAACTCGGACATGAAGCTAGGTATCATGGATGACTGTTTTTCTTGTGCTCTAGCAGTAGGCACTGTTTCTCCGCGCCCAGGGCCACGGCCTTTGTGTGCACCATCAGCATCACGGCCACTTCCCCATCCCTTACTGCTCGCCTTCTTCATTTTAAATGTGATATTTGCTTAAAAGTATGTCACACGTACAGTAGCGTAGGATTTGGAAGTGTATGCACATTAAAATTTACAAAGGTAATTGTGATTAGGAAACTTTATACAGGACAGGTACCACAGGTAATGTCTCTGTTCGCAGTGTCTACGGAAAAAGGTACACTGGATGTCACTGATATTTTAGGGATGCGCACACTTCAAACAGGAGATGTGGCGCAGATAATTTAACTGTCCGCAGCAATCACCGTCTACGGAAAAAGTGCACTGAATGTCACTGATATTTTAGGGATGCACACACTTTAAACAGGAGATGTGGCGTGGATATTTTAACTGTCCGCAGCAATCACCGTCTACGGAAAAAGTGCACTGAATATCACTGATATTTTAGGGATGTGCACACTTTAAATAGAAGATGTGGCGTGGATATTTTAACTGTTACACGGTAACACGGTATTTAGCGCAATATGTGCTAAAAATATAAATTGCTGCTGTCACACACAATAGTCCTTAAAATGACTTTTGGGTCTCTGAATAGATTTTTGTATAAAAATCTTCCTATTACACTCCCTGCTCTGTCTGTCCCTTCCTATGCACAGCTCTCCCTAACACTGAGCAATTTAGTGCAGGTTTCTCTACAAACATATATTGCTGCTGTCACACACAATAGTCCTTACAAGAACTTTTGGGTCTCTGAAACGTTTTTGTGCAAAAAAATATTCAATTACACTCCCTACACTCTCTGCCCCTTCCTTTGCTCAGCTCTCCCTGTCTACGAATAAGCCGAACATGCGTCATCGGGTGCTATATAGCACCCGATGATGCGTTTCGGCCAGCCAATCGCTGTAATGCCAGTAGAGAACATGGCTACTGACATTACAGTGAGGGTAGTACTTACCTGCACTTTTATTGGCTGCATAGCAGGAAAAAAACGTGCGGGGAGAAGTCTCGAGCATAGTGCTTGAGCACATGCGGTACTCGGGTTCGCCTGAGTATGCTCGATCATCACTAATTACTTTATATTTCTACTTTACGTTGGTTGGCATCATTTTGAAAATGTAATTTTATTTTTTTATAACATTAGAAGGCTAAGAATTTTAGAAGCAATTCTTTGATTTTTCAAGAAAATTTCTAAAACCCACTTTTTTAAGGGCCAGCTCAGTTATGAAGCCACTTTGTGGGCCTTACATAGTAGAAATCACCCAAAAAATGGCTGCATTTTAGAAACTACACCCCTCAAGTTATTCACAACTGATGTTACAAAATTTGTTAATCCTTTAGGTGCTCCACAAGAATTAAAGGAAATGGAGATGAAATTTCAAAATTTTAATATTTTTTCCCATAACACAGCAAGGGTTAACAGCCAAACTAAGCTCAATATCTATTATCCTGATTCTGAAGTTTATAGTAACACATAGTGTTGTGCGCTATGTATTCATAAAATCGATTATTTTTTAACACAGTACACATCAGGTGATCATCCCTCCCTTCTTCTAGCTTGTGGGCCAATGAGAAGGCTTTGTCACAGCTTAGCAACATCCCTAGCAACCAATAGAAACGTTGTCTACCCCTTACTATTGAAAAAAAATTGCAAGCGCAAATATATATATTCTCGAATTCGCGAATATATGACGAATATTCTATAAAATATTCACGAAATATCGCAAATTTGAATATTGCCCCTGCCGCTCAGCACTAGTAACACCCCATATGTGGTTTTCGACTGCTGCATGGGCGCACAACAGAGCTTAGAAACAGATGGAGCACAATATGGTTTTTGGAGGGCAGATTTCACTGGAATAATTTTCAGGAGTTGTGTCAAATTTGAAGTTACTCTGAGGTACCCCGCAGTGGAAACCCCCCCAAAAAGTGACCCCATTTTGGAAACTACATCCCCCAAGGAATTTTTCAAGGGGTGTAGTGAGCGCTTTGGCCCAATATGCCTTTCATACAATTTAGAAGCCATTGGCTGTAAAACATATTTTACTGAAAAATGTCATTTTAGGAAAGACATCAGGATAATAGATATTGAGCTTAGTTTGGCTGTTAACCCTTGCTGTGTTATAGGAAAAAAATGATTAAAGTTTAGAAATTTCATCTCCATTTTTCTTTAATTCTTGTGGAGCACCTAAAGGATTAACAAAGTTTGTAACATCAGGCCCAAGTTTATCATTGTCACAAGGGGTAACAGGAGAATGTCACCACAAAATCTGTTACCCGTTTTCTTCTGAACACAGCAACACCTCATATGTGGTTATCGACTGCTGCATGGGAGCACGGCAGAACTTAGAACAGATGGAGCACAATTTGGCTTTTGGGGGGCAGATTTCCCTGGAGGAACCCCAAAATGTGACCCCATTTTGGAAACTATACCCCCTAAAGTATTCTTCTAGGGTTGTAGTGAGAATTTTATTTTTTACGGTATTCATCTAGGGGTATAATTAGATTTTTTAATTTATTTTTTTCATTTTGGAGTTTGTTTAATTTTCCAAATTATAATTGGCTAAAGATATAATGAAATGTAGAGTGTTAAGAAACTGTGGATTGCATAATAAATTACAAGGAAACATAAAAGGAATGCATAAAAGAAGTTAAAAAAAAAGTAAATTGATTAAATTAATAATCTAGGGAAGTATGGCAAATGCAGAAACACTGCTTAATGCAAAGTCCAGGCTTTTCTGGACAGGTGTCACATTGATATATGGTATCCCGCCGTATCCCATTCTTATAACAGACCCTACATCTCCTTTGGGCTCTGCTTTTCTTTTTTGCAGTAGGGGGCACCTCTAATGGGAAATGTTGCCCTGGAATAATTTTGCTGGCGTGACTAGATGACGCTATCCCACTGCTTTCCTGGCACTGCTCTCCAAATATAAAAATTTTAATGATTTGTTCTTGAAAATCAAGATATGTTCCTTGGTTCCCTGCTTTTTGGAATATGACAAAGAATTATACAGGGCTATTTGAATAAGGTGGGTTACAAGTTTCTTATACCAAATGCGGGATTTCCTGACTATAGGGCTGCAGCATTTGGTTTGCAAGTTCCACCCCACTCGTATATTTATTGTAATCCTGTATGCAGACAGGCTTACAGACGGTGGTATTTGTGCCACGCACAGGAACAGGGCTGTCACTGTCTGGATGTATAGATGTCATTATGAGGACATCTTTTTTGTCTTAATATTTTACAAGTCAGATGTTCCTATTGCAAAGGCCCTTTATTTCCCCAAAGTTACATTTTTGGTTCACAAATGGCTTGTACAGGCCTCTTTAATTGCGGTGTATGGTGCCACATGCAACTGTCTTTCTGACTGAAAGGCACCTGGAAAGGGATACACTGGTGTAATACTTTTTGACCTACAAGTGGTACCCCTTATCTAAAAGAGGGTGCAAAAGATCCCAAACTATTTTACCTGCCACATTGAGGGAAAGGGAGCATTCAGGAGGCCAAAATTGTTTATCTTTGCCTTCATATACTCTAAATTTATAGGTGTAGCCAGATCGACTCTCACAGAGCTTATAAATTTTTAGCCCAAATTTTTTTTCAAATGTCTAAACTATTTCTAGCTAACTGCCAGTACTCTGGTGAACTAAAACTATCTAATTACCAGTAATTTCTATATGTATATATATTTTTTTAATCATATCATTATTATTATTTTTTTCATAAATGCCTAACACTAACCTCAAATATTTCAAGCTACCTGGCTAGCTATAATACACTATTTCATATAATTAAAAAAAAAACTAAAAAAAAACAAAACACTGAAGCTCTGTAGTTGGGGTTTTTATTTGCTTGGGGGCACTCTGATTGGAGACCAGGGCAGAGCAGCTCCAATCTCCTGAAGTATAATTGTCGCAATGAGATTGGAGCTGTGCTGGATGATTATTGCCTGCCGGCAAGCAGGGTAAGCTGCGATTGGTCACTCAGATATGAGTGACCAATCACAGTGATCGGGAAACCGCTGTGATTGGTCCACTGACGGTTGCCCGGACAGCTCTGTGCGCATCATGATGCGGTAACAAACACCACATCATGACGTACATAATACGTCATTCGTCACTAGGAGGTTAAAGGAGTTTTCCCACAAATAATATTCTACAATTTTCAAACCATAACCTGGATCTGTATGCATTTGCAATTGCAGCTACCTAGTTATTCAATTAAATCTATATGTATAGCACCACCTGCTGTCTGCTCTTTTTCTAATTTCTCTGTCCTGCTCACTGAGATAGAAGCACATGCTCAGTTCTACCACTCTAACTGCCACTAGATGCAGAAGACAGGGTACATCCTCTAAAAATATATCTATCAGAACAATTGAAGCAATTAATGGGGAGATCTCTGAATCCATGAGGGTTAAAGGACTGGTTGTACATAAATATAAGCGCAACACTTTCGGTTTTGCTCCCATTTTGCATGAGCTGAACGCAAAGATCTGAAACATTTTCTACATACAAAAAAGACCCATTACTCTCTAATCTGTCTAGATCTGTGTTAGTGAGCACTTCTCCTTTGCCAAGATAATCCATCCCACCTCACAGGTGTGGCATATCAAGGTGTTGATTAGACAGCATGAATATTGCACAGGTGTTCCTTAGACTGCCCACAATAAAGGCCACTCTGAAATGTGCACAGTTTTGCCTTACTGGGGGGGGGGGGGGGTCTGAAAACCAGTCAGTATCTGGTGTGGCCACCTTTGGCCTCGCGCAGTGCAACACATCTCTGTCACATAGAGTTGAGCAGGTTGTTGATTGTGGCCTGTGGAATGTTGGTCCACTCCTCTTCAATAGCTGTGAAAAGTTGCAAAATATTGGCAGAAACTGGAACACGCTATCGTATGCGCTGATCCAGAGCATCCCAAACATGCTCAATGGGTGACATGTCCGGTGAGTATGCTGGCCATGCAAGAACTGGGATGTTTTCAGCTTCCAGGAATTGTGTACAGATCCTTGCAATATGGGGCCGTGCATTATCATGCTGTAACATGAGGTGATGGTCGTGGATGAATGGCACAACAATGGGCTTCAGGATCTCATCACGGTATCTCTGTGCATTCAAAATGCCATCAATAAAATGCACCTGTGTTCGTTGTCCATAACATAAGCCTGCCCATATCATAACCGCACCGCCACCATGGGCCACTCGATCCACAACGTTGACATCAGCAAACCGCTCACCCACACGATGCCACACACGCTGTCTGCCATCTGCCCTGAACAGTGAAAACCGGGACTTATCCATGACCAGAATGCCTCTCCAATGTGCCAGATGCCATAGAATGTAAGCATTTGCCCACTCAAGTCAGTTATGATGATGAACTGCAGTCAGGTTCAGACTCTGATGAGGACGACGAGCATGCAGATGAGCTTCTCTGAGATGGTTTCTGACAGTTTGTGGAGAAATTCTTTGGTTATGCAAAACGATTGTTGCTGCAGCTGTCTGGGTGGCTGGTCTCAGACGATCATGGAGGTGAACATGCTGAATGTGGAGGTCCAGGGCTGGTGTGGTTACACGTGGTCCGAAATGCCTTTGGAGACAGCTTATAGTAGAGAAATGAACATTCATTGCATGGGCTACAGCTCTGTTAGACATTCCTGCAGTCAGCATGTCAATAGTACGCTCCCTCAAATGTTGAAACATCTGTGGCATTGTGCTGTGTGATCAAACTGCACATTTTAGAGTGGACTTTTATTGTGGGAAGTCTAAGGCACACCTGTGCAATATTCATGCTGTCTAATTAGCACCTTAATATGCCATACCTGTGAGGTGGGATGGGTTATCTCAGCAAAAGAGAAGTGCTCACTAACACAGATTTAGGCTACTTTCACACTAGCGTTCTGCTGTCCGCTCGTGAGCTCCGTTTGAAGGAGCTCACGAGCGGAGCAGAATGCTTTCGTCCAGCCCTGATGCAGTCTGAATGGATGCGGATCCGCTCAGACTGCATCAGTCTGGCGGCGTTCAGCCTCCGCTCCGCTCGCCTCCGCACGGACAGGCGGACAGCTGAACGCTGCTTGCAGCGTTCAGCTGTCCGCCTGGCCGTGCGGAGGCGTGCGGAGGCGTGCGGATCCGTCCAGACTTACAATGTAAGTCAATGGGAACGGATCCGCTTGAAGATGACACCATATGGCTCAATCTTCAAGCGGATCCGTCCCCCATTGACTTTACATTGAAAGTCTGAACGGATCCGCTCAGGCTACTTTCGGACTTAGAAATTTTTCTAAGTTATTAATGCAGACGGATCCGTACTGAACGGAGCCTCCGTCTGCATTAATATGATCGGATCCGTTCAGAACGGATCCGATCAAACGCTAGTGTGAAAGTAGCCTTAGACAGATTTGTGAACAATATTTGAGAGTAATGGGTCTTTTGTGTATATATAAAATGTTTCAGATCTTTAAGTTAAGTTTTTCAGTGTATTTAATTAAACTTATCTGTCTTACAAGCTGTGACTATATTTCTGTAAGTTAGAGAGAGATTCATGACCCTTCTAAGCTTTCACTGCATCCATTGATAGGTTAAACTAACAGCAAGCTGAAACTATGTAGGCATGAGCACAATTAAATGAGGCATATTATTGGAAATTAATGATAATTATGAAATTATTTTAGGAGCTGATTAAATAAGAAATAATATATTCTAACTGAAACTGTTATTAAAGACTTAAGGTTGAAACTGTTGAAACTTTTAAATAAAGACCAGCTGGAAAAATTATTTTTAGGTTAAGATAAGTAAACTTCAATAACAATTAAAAATAAATAAAAATAATCTTCAAAGGTTATGTGTATCCTTTAAACCAAGACCTGGCTAACATCTCTAGCTTATATAGAGTCTGAGATAGAGCAGGTTGAAATAGCTCCCCATTCCCCTTCAGTCAGCTCTCATCTTAGCTAGCATGGAAAAGGAGAGGGAGGGCAGTGGAGGATTTGCTGATAGGCTACAAACAGATTAGGAAGACACAGATACTTCCTTCCCTGTGTAACTGTAGACTCAATGAGTAGGGAAAATGGACTTCTGTGAATGTTATCAACCCTCCTATCAATTAGAGAGCATACTTGTTCTTTGATTGACACATCTTATGGGGCTTTTTTCTCCATAAACTAATGAAAAGATAAGAGCTTGCCTATCTAATCACCCCACTGCAGCTAATTAGAACATTTATTGGTGCCACAACCAAGAGTCTGGATCACAGCAGAAAATATGTTGTACCAAACATTTGCACCACAAATACACAAATATCTATAAAGTTTATACTTTATACTGTTCATATCCTTAACATTCATAATCTTTCTTTATGGAAAATATACCAACCGCTTCTCTAGTGATACTTGTTTCACACTGCAGTAATAATGATATTGATAGTGCTAGTGATAATTACTAGAGAGGAATATCTAAAATATTTATGACAGATGCAAAATATGTCTGACTATCAGAAGACACCTTTACTATCACTGACAAGCTATAGCTTTTAATTACATTTGTTTAAAATAAATACAAATAAAATGTCCTCTGTACCATAAATCCAAACCCTCACAGAGTTATGTCAATGTAATGTATGAGGTAAGAAAATGTATGTGCAATGTATGTGGTAAAAACACAACAACAACGTATATGTGTGTATTTGGTACTGCCATAACTGTACTAAGTCATAGAATAAAGGGAGCATGTTTATGCTGAGCTACTGTGAAATATTTGGTTTCCATTTTGTTGTTGTTGTCTAAAACCTTGGTGTTTCGTGTAGTTACGCATGTCTTATTGTCCGGAAAATGCAGCCATTATTAAATTAGTAGATCAATTATAACCTTTAATGCCATTTACTACCAGTAAAGCATCTAGCCCTTTTTCAAAGGCTAACATAGTATCTGCCATTACTAACTCTTGGACTTGGGCATTCCATAGTTTGACTACTCTAACTATAAAAAAAACTGTCCCTGTATTATTGTCTAAATCACCTTTCCTCCGCATGTAATAAATGTCCTCTGGTCCTCTGTAATGTCCTTAGAACCAAAAAAATCATGTGCTAGTTTTTTGTATTGACCACACATGTATTTATACATGTAAATAAGATCACCTCTAAGGCAGCTTTTGTCCAAGTGGAACAAGCCCAATTTTAAGAGACCATTCACACCATTTAATAACCTTTTCAACCATATTTAAACCTTTTCAGCTCTCCTATATAATTTTTTGCATAATAAGCCAAAAACTTGTTGCCATATTCAAGATGTGGCCTTACAATAGCTATACCATATTTTTCAGTCTCTGATCAGACCCCCATCAACCTCAGATCAGACCCAGATCAGACCCCCATCAGACCTCAGATCAGACATTAGAAAAAAATAACTTACCTCACTTGCTTCAGACGTCACTGACATTCTGTAGATCCTGGACTCACAGCTCCCTGGTCTTCTTCTGGTCCGCTCTGTACTGTGACCGAATGTCACACACTGTCAGGTCATAGTGCATACCTGAATGAGACATGCAAAACACTTCTCCTTCAAGTAGGAAAAGAAAACTGTGTCTCAAGGGAAAACTTCCTGTTTAGCCGAGTGACTTCGGGTGTACTCTTGAATATCTTTTCCCGAAACCAAAAGGTATGCAAATAAGCTTTTCTTGCTAAAAGTAAAAAAACACTAAGCCTCCCTGATTCCTGTAGAAGCAAGTGTAGACAACAAGTGTAACCTGATAAAGGAGCCCTACGTAGGTATCCCAGAAATGGAGGAGATTTGCATAACATCTGCTTGAAGCCAGCGGAAGCAGAATAAACCCCTGATTCCTGTAGAAGTTAGATATGCTATTTTGCATATATTTTTCTTAAAATACTAGGTGGTTACCATAAAAATAAAGTGTACCACTGAGAACCCGAAAAAAGCCACTTAGCTAACCGGGACAATTTTCAGTGAGACACTATTGCTTTTGGAAGGTGAACTGTCTAGCATGTTCCTTTCAGAAAAGCATAATGGATGAGGCACTCCATTCCCTTTTTTATCTCTCTTTTTAGTTGAGCTTTATGTATGTTTCTCTATGTTTCCTTCAAAATGAATCACAAGAAAGTTGGGTTCATTAGAAATCTGATTTTATTTTGAAAATGTGGGATGAATTCCAAATTGATAAGATCAATTCTCAAAATCTCTATTTTATTAGGTCTGTCATTGAGCTCTTTAGGGTTTAATCTTTGCACATTTATGAGAACTTGATATATTACAATAACCCAGTTAGTGTACTTGAAAATGTATCGCAATCAGTTATAATAGTCTAATATGTTTGATAAAAGGTAATATTCCTTGAAATATATTTTTGATGAGAGAATACCATCTTTATTTTTCTGCTGGAGGAGAGTACCTTTTAAATGACATATTTTTCTTGTCTCATTTTACCTGTTCATTTGTTGACATTGAGTGCCTATACATGAAAGCCAGTAGGAAGGATAAAATCTGCCCATTCCACCATGACCAAGTGTCAATCCCTACTTATGGTTGTGCTACAATTTTCTTTATGGTATTTTTGAGAACCTTACCTTTTCAAATTGGATATGTTATAATGCCACTATTGTGACGGAAAAAGTCAATACAATATCTGTGCCATAATTTGTGACTTTTTAAGCTTCTCAACACTTTTTTAAAGTGGCAATAACAGGGGTGGGGCTTAAAGAGGACCTTTCACCTGGAATAACATTGTGAACTAAGTATCATGACATATACAGCGGCGCCCAGGTATCTCACTGCACTTACTATTTTTCCTGGGCGCCACTCCGTTCGGCCGCTGTGCCCTCCGGTATCTCCGCTCACTTGGTTATAGTAGGCAGAGACTGCCCTTGGTCTGCTGGGCGTCTCCTTCTGCCATGCTGTAGTGCTGGCCAATCGCAGCACAGAGCTCACAGCCTGGGAGAAAAAAAAAAACTCCCAGGCTGTGAGCTCTGCGCTGCGATTGGCCAGCGCTACAGCCTAGGTGGAGGAGACACCCAGCAGAACAAGGGCAGACTCTGCCTACTATAACCAAGTCCCCTAAGTCTCCGCCTACTATAACCAAGTGAGCGAAGATACCGGAGGACATTGTGGCCAAACGGAGCGGCGCCCATGGATAATAGTAAGTGCAGTGTGCAGTGAGATCCCTGGGCGCCGCTGTATATGTCATGATACTTAGTTCACAATGTTTTTTCCAGGTGAAAGGTCCTCTTTAAAGGGGTTATCTCACTTCAACAAATAGCATTTATTATGTAGAGAAAGTTAATATAAGCCACTTACTAATGTATTGTGATTGTCCATATTGCTTCATTTGCTGGCTTTATTAGTTTTTTCCATCACATTATAAATTGATTGTTTCCATGGTTACAACCACCCTGCAATCTAGGGGCATGGCTTTACACAGTCAGCTAGATTTATTATAACTTAAAGGAGGGGGGGGGGGGGAGAAATGTATCACCAAAAATTGAATCTAATTAAAATCAGCAATAGCAATATTCTTTTTTTCTAAAGTGTTTTTATTTTCTAATTACAGATTGTTGTATTCTATTTCCTGAACATTATTATCGGGATGGCCATCTTGTCTGAGCTGTTCTCACCAGCATTTAGAGAGAAAATAGCTTTACGGCAGCCCCTGGGTCCATAAACACAATGATCAGGTGAGGACCTCATTGACTTCTATAGGAGAGTTTTCTAGACATGCTCTGTGTCCTGTGCAGAGGTCATTGTACAAGGAAAGAACAGAAAAGCTCTGACAATCACCTATTGTCTTATCTGTCATTCTTAAGGCTGTATTACACTGGCCGCTTTTTCATCCGATAATCGCTAACAAGTGTTCGCATCATTTTGCAGTGTAATACTGTTGCCGAATGCCCGATGAACAAATATTCGTTCATCGGGCAGTTCTGATTTGCATGCTTAAAAATCAGCGCTTGCCGATGGCAGAGCGTGCTGTCTAATAATGATCTGCCGCCGAAACACCACTAGACAGTATAGGGACAAGCGATGGCATAGTTATCGCTTTTCACAATGCTCCGGAGGACACTGCTGCATGTAATAGCAAACGATTGTCTGGAGGGAACTCTTCCTTCAAGGCAATCACTTGCTCAATCGGCCTGCGTAATATAAGCATAATTCTGCCTGTAATGATATCACTTATGTGAATAGATAAACAGGTAACTGTAGTAAAGTGATCTGTACAGACCAAAAAGTGGCTCCTATCATGAGGCTTGGTGGTCAGTGTGAAAACTGCAGACATGTATGTTTTTTGTTTAAATATAGATATATACCTAGAAAAGTAAAAAAATAAAAAACAAAAAATTTTTCAAAAATATGTTAAACCTAAAATCTTTATTTAAATATTAGGTCATTTTTTGATGGCACATTCCCTTTAAGCCAGAAATTGTCACAAGTTAGAGCTTAAGTCTAGCTGGCATAGATATAGAGTTTCAGGCACTTGACAGGGCGATTGATGCACCTAATTTATTAAAAGGTATCTGCCGCTAAATAAATTAGACATATCCCACTCTGGTGCACAGGGGATCAAGACTAGCGTATAACAGCACCAGTCTTCATAAATCTCCCCATCGTGTATAATACCTGTGTATAAGGCATACATAGCTGAACTAGAATGGAGACTCTAGTCTCTTGTTGGGTTGCCTGTATCCTGGACATAAGATGATATATTGTTGGGCATGGAGACATACAGGTTCTGTATGGTATCCTGCGGCACATATAACCACAGATGTTACAGCTAGGCCTGTAGATCATGCACACTTACAGGTTAATGCAGCTGTCCCAGCTGGTCCCATACATGTTCAATTGGTGCTGAATATGGTAACCAGGTAGGCCAAAAAAGTAATCTGACGGATATATGTTTCTGGGAAAACCTTGTGTGTGTGTGTGTGGGCATGCATTATCCGGCTGAAAAATACCAGTTAGAAAGCCCTGCTATGAGAGGAAACACATGTGCCAATGGGATGTCCTGCGCATATTGCTGAGCTGTCCCTATAATGCTGTGCCAGTGCTTTACAATTTTGCTGTATGACTGGAAATGTTAATTCTTTCCTGAGAACAGCTTGATATTGTGTTATCTACCTATATTGGAAGAATACTAGTTAGTTAGTAATTATGTGTAGCAATAGGGGAGGCATATAAAAGATTCTACTGCCAGGTGCACAGTCATTGGCAACTATCATCCTGTACAGTATTTCTTGCTGTAATTGAATCGGTTTCCCCTCCCACTGACTAGGTAAAAAGCCTTAAGCTAATCACCCACCTATTCTTCAATCAAAGTTCTAAACAGTGTCTCATTTACAGAATACGTCCCCTTGTATCTGCTCAGCTTGCGTAGCAATGCTAAATTTGTGTGCCTTAAATGAGTGAAGCCTTATGCAATACAGAGCTATGTCTTAAAGGGCTTCTGTCACCCCACTAAAGTCATTTTTCATTTTTTGGCTACTTAAAATCCTTATACTGCGATTTATCAATATATAGTCCTCTTACTCTTTTTTGTTCAGTAGTTTCTTCAAAAAACGCACTTTTACAACATGTAAATTACCTCTCTACCAGCAAGTAGGGCGGCTACTTGCTAATAGCAGCCACATCCTCCTTTTTAAATAAACACCCCCTCCTCCTGCTGATTGACAGGGCCAGCAAGCGCTCTCGTTCTCAATGCGCCTGCGCCGATGACGTCACATCTACACCCGGCGCAGGCGCATTGAGGATGGAGCACCGAGCGAGCGTCCTCCTCTCAGTGCGCCTGCGCCGACTGAAGACCGGTGCGGCGCAGGCGCGATATTTAGAAGGTAGACAGGGCTACTTGCTGGTAGAGAGGTAATTTACATATTATAAAAGTGTGTTTTTTTTAAGAAACTACTGAAAGAAAAAGAGTAAGAGGACTATATATTGATAAATCGCAGTATAAGGATTTCAAGTAGCCAAAAAATGAAAAATTACTTTAGTGGGGAGAAGCCCTTTAAAACAGAAGCAGATGAAGACAGTTCTATTCAGACACAAGCATTCATATTAAAAATGGGAAAATTTGTATTCTGAGGTATGCATAGAAATTACCACTAATAATATAATTTCTTAAATGTTTTTTTATTAAGGATTAGTTCTACTGAGCTAATGTTTTGCAGGACACGCACTCACTCTAGGTACCTAAGACAATTTTCTTAATGTAATATCTTACATAATGTTAGAATATCATATTCAGAGTTGCATAGTCATATTCCCATTATTTCTTCTCTGGTGCGACTGGTCTAGTGACTACAATCCACCATTACAAATCCAGTGTTATGGAGCTGATGATACCATTCACCAGCTTCTGTCCTCCCACTTCACACAGCTGCAGTGAACAGGAAAAGTAGCCTTGCAACCATGTAAGTAATTTTTTATTTTGCGTCTGAATTAGAGTTGAGCGGACACCTGGATGTTCGGGTTTGACGGGTTCGTCCGAACTTCACAAAAAAGTTCGAGTTCGGGACCCGAACTTGACCCAGAACCTGAACCCCATTGAAGTCAATCTGGACCTGAACTTTTGAGCACTAAATTGGCTCTAAAAATGTAATGGAAAGGGCTAGAGGGATGCAAATGGCAGCAAAATGTGGTTAAGACCATGGCAAGTGTTCTGCAAACAAATGTGGATAGGGAAATGACTTTAAATAACATAAAATATGTAAAAAATAAATAAATAAAAAATCTTGATCTAGGAGGACAAGGTCCATGTGGAGTAGGAGGTTGAGGAGGCAGCGTATGTGGCGGTGTAGGTAGAAGCGGCCTACAGAGTTTTTTGGTTTAAATGTGTTTTTTTTTGTTTAAATTAGATTATACCCCAAAACATTGGGAAATATAACCTGTGATAACCCCCCTCCAGTCGCGCTAAACACACGTTCAGACAATACACTGGCTACAGGGCAGGCCAGCACCTCCAAGGCGTAAAGGGCAAGATCAGGCCATGTGCCCAATTTGGAGACCCAGAAGTTGAAGGGGGCAGACCCATCAGTCAGTACATGTAGGCGTGTGCACACATACTGCCCCACGTGTCGCACGTCCCCGTGATGTTCACAATCCAATTGGATATCTTCTCTATCAACTCTCAATGTTCTTTTCTGCGCCTGCCATGTTAATCACGGTTAGTGGCGAATCAGGGTTCCACGCCAGAGAGAGAGCGTGAGAAAGGAATACCACATCCAAGGGAGGTCAATGGATGAAATTAAATGTGATCGAGCGGAAATGAGGGAGAAGTTATTAAAACTGAAGAATCGAAGGAAGGAGGGGGCGAGCGGCAATTACCCACTCTCGACTCGGGGAGGTAGTGACGATAAATAACAATACAGGACTCTTAAGATGCCCTGTTATTGGAATGATTAATAAAAAAATTATAGGAAATGTCACTGGGGTATTTTGAATTTTGAAACGTTAGCCAGGAGAGGCCCTGCTGCCGCTTTGCTGACTCTAGATAACTTCTGCCTGATCACACGTCCCCATGATGTCCACGATCCATTTGGATATCTTCTCTATCAACTTTCAATGTTCTTTTCTGAGCCTACCACGGTTATCGGCGGGTTCCACGCCGGAGAAGGAGCGTGAGAAAGCGATACCACATCCGAGGGAGGTAAGTGGATGAAATTAAAAGTTGATTGAGTGGAAAAGTGGGACAAATTATTGAAGCCAAAGCTTACAAGGAGGTGGCACACGTCAATTAAAGAAGAATTTTTGCTATTTAATTCCCTGTCACCTATGCAGAGCAGGGGTTTGTATACAGCAAAATTGGTAAAATATCACTTGACAATGTAACATATGATTTTTAGAAATTTATGTCCCTGTCACCTATGCAGAGCAGGGGTTTAATCACGGCAAAAACGGTCAAATGTCACCCAAGAATGTAACTAACAAATTAGTGAAATGTTTTTACCTGTCTACTAGGTATAGCAGGGGTATATCACATCCAAAAATTGGTGAATTTCACCCGAAAATGTAACAGACACATTAGTGAATTTTTTTTACCTGTCTAGTAGGTATAACAGTGGTATTGTTACGGGGCGCCAAAGGTGCACTTGGTCTCCCATCAGCCGCAGACCTGCTGCTTAGCTTCGGGAGCGAGGATCTGTGTTTGGCCTCGTTCCCAGGGTGGCTTTGCTAGCTGGGAGACTCCCTGCTCCTAGGTCTGCCTTGAGCGCCGATCTGATCACTCGGTGCTCGACTTGTCTGTCTGCCGGTCCTGTGCTGCTGGCCACGTCACATGACCCTCACTCCCCACTATAAATACAGGCAGCCTGCTGGCCACAAGTTGTCTGTTAATTTTTAGGTTCCTGGTGTTTGTTGGATACCTGTATACTTACCTGATCCTGTTCCCTGACGATCCTTTGCCTGCTCCTCCTGTACTGCGCATTCCTCCTGGTATTTTGACCTCGGCTTCCACCTGACTATTCTTTGCGGACTCCTTTGGTACTTCTTAACTCTCCTGGTATTTATGACCCCAGCTTCTCCTGACCATTCTTTGCTTATCCCTCTGTACTGCGTTGTCCTCTTGGTTTTGACCCGGTCCGTTCACTATTCATTATTTGTCTTGTCTGTCCTTCCCGTACGTATCCTAAGTTGTCCCCTGTCATCAGGACTCGTGAGGCAAGTAGGAAGGGCCAGGGGTGAGGGTGGAGTGCAGTGGTCACTATCCTCCCTCCTGTGTGTGTATGTGACCGTTACAGATTAACAGGCCCAATAACCACTGTATAATGAATCCTCTGGTGACCCTGACTGACCATGTCTCTAATCTGACGCAGATGGTACAGGAGCTAGGGGAGAAACTCAGTTATTTTGAGGTAGGACAAGGTTCTTCCAATCCTCAGGCCTCCAGTCTGTATTTTGAGCCCCAGATTAAGCTCCCAGAACCCTTTTCTGGAGACCGGAAGAAGTTTCTCTCTTTTAAGGAGAGTTGCAGACTTTACTATCGTTTGCGCCCCGTATCCTCTGGCCCTGAGAGTCAACGTGTCGGCATGATCATTTCCCGACTACAGGGTGATCCCCAGGACTGGGCGTTCTCTTTACCTGCTGGCGCCAGTTGTTTAACTTCTGTGGAGGGGTTCTTTCAGGCCCTGAGTATCCTCTATTATGAACCAGACAGGGCTTGGTAGCCGAGACGGCTCTAAAGGCACTGGTTCAGGGCAATCTACCTGTGGAGGATTATTGCACCCAATTGAGAAGCTGGTGTGTCCCCTCAGGATGGAACAAACCAGCCCTGAAAAGTCAGTTCAGGTCCGGTCTGTCTGATGATTTTAAAGGATCTTCTGGTCAGTTATCAACTTCCAGAGACCTTAGAGGAGATGATGATCCTTGTTGTCCGACTTGACCGACGGGTTAGAGAGAGACGACAGGAATGACTGTTCTCTTCCCAGATAGTGGTCCAACCAGAGGCCTATCCCAGAGACAATGCTGAGGTCTCCACTGAGGAACCCATGCAGGTTGGCATGACCCGAGGGACTCTTCGCCGCAGACGTGGAGAGTGCTTTTACTGTGGAGATCCTGACCATTGGATCAACCAGTGTCCTAAGAAGGTCCTCTCTGTCAAGTGTCCTAAGGCAAGGCAACCTAAAGACCAGGTACACCCTGATTTTTCTAAATGTAAGCTTTTGGTACCTATTACGATTTCTCTGGGAGTAGATAAATGGCCGGGTAAGGCCTTTATTGATTCTGGCTCAGCGGCCAGCTTTATTAACTGAGTATGCTGTAAGATTGGGTATTCCTATGTTTGCTTTACCAACTCCTATCCATGTCATGGCTATTGATGCTACTCATCTTATTGGTGGTACGGTGAGCTCATGTACCTCAGAGATTTCTCTAACCATGGGTGTGTGCCACTCAGAGAGATGTTCCCTTTTAGTCCTGGAGAACCTACCGTATGAGGTGGTACTAGGGTTGCCTTCGCTCCGACTACATAACCCCACTATAGATTAGTCCAAGGGGGAGTTGGTGAGATGGGGGCCTAAGTGTGATTTGTGCTTGTCCGTGGTACAGGCTGGGGTCTAAGTAAAGTCTTATACTTTACCCACTGTTGTTAGGGAATATTCTGATGTATTCTCATCACCAACCCCGGAGGTTCTACTCCCCCATAGACCTTATGATTGTACTATAGAACTAGTAGAGGGGGCCGAGTTTCCTAAGGGGCGAATTTATAATCTTTCTCAGCCCGAACGTAAGGCCATGGAAGATTATATTAAGGAGAGCCTTGGTAAAGGGCATATTAGACTTTCTGTCTCTCCTATGGGAGCGGGGTTTTTCTTTGATAAGAAAAAAGATGGTGGTCTTAGGCCAATTATCGATTACCGGAGATTAAATAAAATCACTGTCCAGAATAGATACTCAATCCCATTGATTCCGGATTTATTTAACCAGGTTCTAGGGGCAACCTGGTTTTCCAAGATTGACCTGAAAGGGGCATACATTCTAATCCGAATCAAGGAGGGAGACGAATGGAAGACGGCATTCAATACCCCGGCATGACACTTTGAATATCAGGTGATGCCTTTTGGACTCAGCAATGCCCCAGCTGTGTTCCAAAACTTTATGAATGACATTCTTAGGGAGTTCTTAGGTAAATTTGTTATTGTCTATCTTGACGACATTTTGATCTTCTCTCCTGACTTCGAATCCCATGTGTCTCATGTTAAACAAGTATTAGAGGTGTTGAGGGAAAATCAGCTATTCGCTAAGCAAGAGAAATGTGTCTTTGGTGTACAGGAGATTCTGTTTCTAGGGTATGTTCTGACTACTCACGCCTTCAAGATGGATACTGGTAAGGTACTAGCAATTAAGGAATGGGTAAGACCTTCAACCTTAAAGGCCTGACAACGGTTCTTAGGTTTGGCCAATTACTATCGTAAATTTATTTCTTCATTTGAAAAATTAAGAGGCATTAGGTAGCGCTCCCATTCTGATCCAGCCTGATCAGGAGAGACCTTTTATTGTGGAGGTGGATGCGTCCGAGGATGGCGCAGGATCAGTCCTTTCACAATGTCCGGCTAGCCTCATTAACCTGAGACCGTGTGCCTTCTTCTCCAGGAAATTCTCTCCCACGGAGAGAAACTGCGACATAGGGAATAGGGAGCTGCTGGCCATTAAATGGGAATTTGAGGAGTGGAGGCATTTTCTGGAGGGGGGCAAGGCATTGTGTAAGGCACTGCTTTCACTGACCATAAAAGCCTTATGTTTCTCAAGTCTGCTAAGAGGTTGAATCCCCGTCAAGCCAGATGGGCTCTGTTTTTTACTTGTTTTGGATTTTCCATTACGTTCAGGCCGGAAGCAAAAATATGAAGGCGGACGCATTATTGCGGAGCTTCCATGCTTTTCAACCTAATGAGGTGCCGCCTGAATCCATCCTACCAGCTCAAATCTTCATAGCAGCTCTAACCCAGGATATATCGCCTCGCATTAGGTCTTAACAACATCTGGCATGGTATCCACCCCAACAGATAAGTTGTTTGTTCCCGTACAATTTAGTCTCCAGCTGTTGGGTGAGTGTCACGATTCTGCCTTTTGTGGACATCCGGGTGTTGAGGGCACTAAGGATCTGGTTTATAGATCTTATTGGTGGCCCACTCTAACTAGGGATGTCAAGTCCTGCATGTCAGTCTGTGAGGTTTGTGCCAGGTCCAAGACACCTAGGACTCGCCCTGCTGGTAACCTACAACCCCTACCCATTCCAAGTAGACCCTGGTCCCATATCTCGATGGACTTTATAACTGACCTACCGCCTGTGGAGGGTAAGACTGTGGTTTGGGTAGTGGTCGATAGGTTTAGCAAGATGGTCCATTTCATTCCCCTGTCTAAACTCCTGAATGCCAAAACCCTGGCGTCTATTTTTGTGAAAGAAATTGTTCGATTGCATGGTATCCCAGAAAATATTGTTTCTGACAGGGGTGTGCAGTTTGTGTCCAATTTCTGGAGGGCCTTCTGTCAAAAATGTCTTTTTGGGCAATTATGGGTTAAATTTCTTCCATTGGCTGAATTTGCTTTGAATAACCGTGTCAATTCTTCTGCTGGGTTTCACCTTTCTTTTGTAACCATGGTTTTCATCCCCGTTTTCACTCTGGGTCACTCTGGGTCACTCCTGGTATTTATGACCCCAGCTTCTCCTGACCATTCTTTGCTTATCCCTCTGTACTGCGTTGTCCTCTTGGTTTTGACCCGGTCCGTTCACTATTCATTATTTGTCTTGTCTGTCCTTACCGCATGTATCCTAAGTTAGGGATTGCCGTCCAGTTGTCCCGTGTCACCAGGACTCGTGAGGAAAGTAAGGCAGGGCCAGGGGGGGAAGGTGGAGCGCAGTGGTTACTATCCTCCCCCTGTGTGTGTACGTGACCGTTGCAGGTATATTACAGCTAAAAATTGGTGAATTTCACCTGAGAATGTAACAGACAAATTATTGAAATGTTTTTGTCTATTGGGTAGAGCAGTGGTATATCACACCCAAAAATTGGTTCATTTCACCCAAAATATTTAACAGAAAAATTAATGTTTTTTTTTTTTTTTACCTGTCTACTAGGTATAGCAGTGGTATATCACAGCCAAAAACTGGTGAATTTCACCCGAAAATGTAACAGACAAATGAGTGAAATGACATACAGCCAGGTACATAAATATTGGGACATCGACACAATTTTAATATTTTTGGTTCTATACACCACCACAATGGATTTGAAATGAAACGAACAAGATGTGCTTTAACTGCAGACTGTCAGCTTTAATTTGAGGGTATTTACATCCAAATCAGGTGAACGGTGTAGGAATTACAACAGTTTGCATATGTGCCTCCCACTTGTTAAGGGACCAAAAGTAATGGGACAGAATAATAATCATAAATCAAACTTAAACTTTTTAATACTTGGTTGCAAATCCTTTGCAGTCAATTACAGCCTGAAGTCTGGAATGCATAGACATCACCAGACGCTGGGTTTCATCCCTGGTGATGCTCTGCCAGGCCTATACTGCAACTGTCTTCAGTTCCTGCTTGTTCTTGGGGCATTTTCCCTTCAGTTTTGTCTTCAGAAAGTCAAATACATGTTAAATGGGATTCAGGTCAGGTGATTGACTTGGCCTTTGCATAACATTCCACTTCTTTCCCTTAAAAACTCTTTGTTTGCTTTTGCAGTATGTTTTGGGTTATTGTCCATCTGCACTGTGAAGCACCGTCCAATGAGTTCTGAAGCATTTGGCTGAATATGAGCAGATAATATTGCCCGAAACACTTCACTAGACCACAGAGCTTCCTGGACAGTTTCTGCTACTTTTTTGAACCACCTCCTTGACCTGAATGTTCCTGCTTTTGGTTTGACCAATCAGATCTGTGTACGCCCTATTTAAGGAAGACCATGTCACTTCCTCCCTTGCCAGATTATTGAGCCATCTCAGCCGTAGTCTTGCTTCAGCCTATCAGTATTTGTCTGCTAACCTGCTCGTGTACCAAACTCTGCCTCCATCGACTACTCTGCTGCCTCATCCTGAATCCTTGTACCTTCCATCCCGTGTACCGGCCCAGGACTGCCTAACTACTCTGTTCCTGCATATCGGGTTCATTCATCCATTCCGTTTCCGTGCTCCTCTGTTCCTGTGTTGCTGCCATTGAACTCCTTCCCCTCTTCGAGTAACCTCTACAAGCAATTGTGCAGGTAACCTTAACAGAATAATCTGGCCTCAAAAATGGAGTCCACGGTGACGCTCCTGAAACAACAAGTTATAGAGCTACAAGAATTCGGAACCACTTATCAGGAAATGTTTTCCCAGTTGCAAAGTGTGGTACAAGATCAACAAGGGGAAATAATTGCCCTACAGAGACAACTCCTGGAGGGGCAGACGCCAGCTGGAGATACTCACATGCTGCTCCCAGCAAGGTTTAATGGAGATCGACGCCAATTCCGAGGTTTTTTGAACCAATGTCGAATCTATTTTGAAATGAATCCAGCTCGGTTCACTACTGGAAAGATGAAGGTATTGTTCATCATCAATCTTTTGTCTGATGAGGCTCTCGGATGGGCATCTCCTTACGTGGAGACCGACAGCAGCCTTCTGCGGGATCTGGAGACCTTCATCTCTGCCATAAGTCAGGTGTTTGATGATCCTAATCGTTGTGCTACGGCGGAACTAAAACTACATAATCTACGCCAAGGAAACCGTTCAGTGGCCGTTTACACAGCCGAATTCCGCCGCTGGGTGACCGACACCACCTGGAATCATGCTGCCCAAAAGAGTCAGTTCCGGCGGGGGTTGCCTGAACAAATGAAAGATGAACTTGCTAGGACAGATATTCCAGAAGACTTTGAAGCTTTCATTCAACTTTGTATCAGAGTCGATCAGAGACTTACTGAAAGGAGAAGGGAGAAAGCATGGGCGCAGGAAAACCGACCCACCTATTTTTTCAGACCATCGGCTCCCTGTAATCCTGAACCTGCACCGGAACCTATGTAAATCGATGCATTGCGGAGATCCATAACTGTAGCGGAAAAGGAAAGACGCATCTCAGAAGATCTTTGTCTCTACTGCGGAAAACCGGGACATTATGCTATCGACTGCCCTAGAAGGGTCCGTAGAATAAACGTGGTCAGAGAGATAGATGAACAATTGGAATCAGAAATTCCATACTCCATACACTCTGAAATAAACTCTATTTCCCCTATTGCTTGGAAGAAAGACCAAACTACTATCCCCGAGTCTAATTTCATGGTACCCATTAAGATCTTCACCTCTGAACTCGAAATCTCCTGCTCTGCTATGCTGGACTCTGGGGCCAGGGGCAATTTTATGGACTTAACATTTGCACAAAAAATCCATATCCCACTATTAAAGAGAACAACACCATTGGATATGGAGACTGTGGACGGCTCACCTCTTTCCTCAGGTCCAGTTACGCAAGAAACGGTAAAGCTTCAAATTCGCGTCAACAAGGATCACCTTGAGGACATCCATTTTTCTTTGATCTCTTCACCCAAATTTCCCATAATCTTGGGGATCCCATGGTTGGCGATTCATAATCCATCCATTGACTGGGAAAATCATGTACTACACTTTCCGTCGGAATTCTGTCAGTGTAATTGCCTGCAAGACCCTCAGTCTTCGGCTCCAGCGATCCCTCTGGTTCCGGAACAGTCTACAAGTGAGTTATTACCTCTGCCGTACAAGAATTTTCAGGATGTTGGCGACAAGAAAAATGCAGATAAGCTTCCTCCTCACCGTTCTTACGACTGTCCGATTGAACTATTACCGGGAGCGGAAATACAGTTTGGCTGCATTTATCCGCTTTCTGATCCTGAATTGAAGGCTTTGAAAAAATATCTAGATGAAGATCTAAAAAAGGGGTTTATACGACCTTCTACCTCTCCAGCTGGTGCTCCTTTTTTCTTTGTAGAAAAGAAAGATTCCTCTTTACGCCCCTGTATAGACTACCGGAAACTGAATAGTATCACTGAAAAAAATCGGTATCCCCTTCTTTTAATATCTGAACTTCTCGAAAGACTGCGCACTGCCAGAATATTTACGAAACTTGATCTCAGAGGAGCATATAACCTGGTCCGTATTCGTCCAGGTGACGAATGGAAGACTACTTTCCGAACTAGGTATGGACATTTCGAATACCTCGTTATGCCTTTTGGACTGTGTAATGCGCCAGCTACATTTCAACACTTTGTTAACGATGTGTTCCGGGACATGTTGGATCAGTTTGTAATAATATACTTGGACGACATTCTAATTTTTTTCTGAAAGTCTGGAGCAACATGGTATGGAAGTCTGCAAGGTTCTCCAGAGACTTTGAGAATACCAACTCTACATTAAACTCGAGAAATGCGAATTTGAAAAAACAACTGTTCAGTTTTTGGGATACATCATTTCTCCAAAGGGTCTAGAGATGAACCCCAGCAAAATTAGAAATGTAATGGAGTGGCCTACTCCCAGAAATGTAAAAGACATACAAAGATTCATCGGTTTTGCCAATTTCTACAGGATATTCATCCGTAATTTCTCCAGGGTCATCAAACCAATCGCACAACTCACAAAGAAAACCGTACGCTTTACCTGGACTCCCGAGGCACAAGACGCATTTAGTCAACTAAAGACTCTGTTCACAGGCGCACCAATACTAATCCATCCAGATCCAGAACTACCATTCACGGTAGAAGTGGATGCATCTGATTCAGCAATAGGGGCGGTTTTGTCACAACGTGCAGGAGATAAAGAGTTGCTACATCCTTGTGCCTATTTTTCTCGCCAAATGTCCCCAGCCGAAAAAAATTACGACATTGGGAATAAGGAACTACTTGCAATAAAGGAAGCTTTCTCGGAGTGGAGACACCTTTTGGAGGGGGCCACCATTCCCGTAACCATCTTGACTGATCACAAGAACCTTGAGTTTCTGCATAACTCCAAAAGATTATCCTCCAGACAGGCCAGATGGAGCCTGTTCTTTTCTCATTTAAACTTTATCATTACCTACCGTCCAGGTTCTAAGAACGGCAAAGCAGACGCGCTGTCCAGAATGTTCTCTGACTCCTCCCAAGAAAATAAGAATCAAATCACGATCCTGCCTGAAAGAAACTTCTTGGGGGCCACCCATTTGGGGGATTTATGGAAACTAATTAAAGACGGATATTAGAGTGACTCTTTTCTTAGCCACCCCACTAGTGAGGTTAACCTTCACTTCAAGGATGGTTATTGGATAAAACTGAATCATCAACTATATGTTCCCGAAATAGCTCGACTTGAAGTCCTTAAACTGGCTCATGATTCCAAGTTGGTCGGTCACTTGGGCATAAAAAAAACCTCAAGAACTGTTATCTCATTCCTTCTGGTGGCCCAATTGTAAAGGGGATGTGAGGAGGTATGTTTCTTCATGTTTGACCTGTGCGCACTACAAGAAGCCACGTTCTTCGCCGCTGGGATTATTACAACCACTTCTGGTTCCATCTCGCCCTTGGGGCTCAGTCTCTATGGACTTCGTGGTCGATTTACCTCCTTCTCAAGGAATGACTACTATCCTTGTCGTCATAGACAGTCTTACCAAGATGGCACACTTCATCCCTTTCAAAGGAATACCATCTGCAAAACAGACAGCAGAACTCATGATCCGTGAAGTGTTCCGGCTACACGGGATTCCAGACAACGTGGTCTCTGATCGTGGGGTACAGTTCACGTCCAAATTCTGGAAAAACTTCTGTTCTGCCCTTGGAATCAAAGTAAATTTGTCATCAGCTTTTCATCCACAACTAATGGTTAGACTGAAAGAACTAATCAAACCCTCGAACAGTATCTACGCTGTTTTTATTACCCATTTACAAGATGACTGGATGGAACATCTCTCCACTGCAGAATTTGCGTACAATAACTCGGAACACAGTTCGACTTCTTTCAGCCCGTTCTACGCAAACACAGGCATCCATCCAGTCTTCATTCCCCATCTGCCAATCACCACGGCCCTCCCAGCAGTAACCGAACGGTTAACTAATCTGCAAGAGGTACGGGGGAAAATCATGGAGAATTTACATGAGGCCCAAAGACGCTCCAAACAAGCTGCGGACAAACACCGTAGACCAGCACCAGTTTTTCATATTGGGGACAAAGTGTGGCTGTCTACAAAAAATATTAAGCTGAGAGTCCCTTCTCAAAAACTGGGTCAAAGATACATTGGACCATATCAGATTTCGGCTCAAATTAATGATGTCACATTTAAACTCAAACTCCTGGATTCACTCAAGATACATCCGGTGTTCCATTGTTCACTCTTCAAACCATTTGTCGAGAATACTTTCCCTGATCGCTTTTTGCTGCCACCCCTGCCAGTCAGGGTGCATGGAGAAGAGGAGTTTGTTGTAGAAAAGATCCTGGACTCTAGAATTTAATCGAAGAAAACTGCAGTATTTGATCCGTTGGAAGGGTTATGGTCCTAATGAGGACTCGTGGGAACCCAAGAAAAATGTACACGCTCCTAGACTGGTCAGTGAGTTTCATCGGCAATACCCTGACAGGCCTATCTTGGAGATGTCTGGAGGTCATCGTGGAGGAAGGGGAGCACTGTCAGGGATCGAACCAGGAGACTCCGGCATCCTAGGCTGTAACCTCTACAAGCAATTGTGCAGGTAACCTTAACCCCTTAGGGACCCATGACGTACCTGTACGGCATGGATCCCGAGTCCTTAAGGACCCATGACGGTCCCTGACCGCTGCGATCAGAAACTTCAGTGTGGCTAAAATATATAATTATCACCCCCCCCCCCCCTGCACCTCTGAATGATTTTAGCCCGGTGGGAGGTGCGGGGGGGGGGGGGTGTTGCGGGAGGTGTCGGCGATCCCGCCTGCCGCACCGCCCGCCTCCCGCCGAATAATCGTTGGTGTACAGTGGTATACCAGGGTGTCAGCACATTGCTGACACCCTGGTATAAACGGCTGACATCTGTGAATGGATGTCAGCCGTTTAACCCTTTCCATACAGCGGTCCATACGGACCGCTGTATGGAAAGAGTTAACAGAAAGATGCGGCTCCCTCCCTCTCCCATCGGGGGGGGCTGCTGTGCCTTTGCAGCCCCCCATCAGGATGGGGTGACAGAGGGAGGGAGCCCCAGTCCTTACCACAACTTCGCAGACGGGGAAGGTTCCCATGGCAACAAGACGCCTTCTTAGGCGTCCTGCTGTCCATGGTGCTGAACAGATCTGTGCTAAAGGCATAGATCTGTTCAGTGTAAGTAAAATACAGTACAGTATAATATATATTGTACTGTACTGTATTATACAGACATCAGACCCACTGGATCTTCAAGAACCAGGTGGGTCTGGTTAAAAAAAAAAGTGAATAAAAAGTAAAAATCTAAAATCACATTTATCACTGATTAAAAATGAAAAAAATAAAATTCCCTACACATGTTTGGTATTGCCGCATCCATAATGACCTGATCTATAAAACGGTCATGTTACTTTCCCCGCACGGTGAACGCCTTAAAAATAAAAAACTATGAGAAAATTTAAATTTTGCCCACCTTACTTCCCAAAAAGGTAATAAAAGTGATCAAAAAAGTTGCATGTACGCCAAAATAGTGCCAATCAAACCGTCATCTCATCCCACAAAAAATGAGACCCTACCCAAAATAATCGCTTAAAAACTGAAAAAACTATGGAAACACTAAAACATGATTTTTTTTTGTTTAAAAAATGAAATCATTGTGTAAAACTTACATAACTAAAAACAATATATACATATTAGGTATCGCCGTGTCCGTATCGACCAGCTCTATAAAAATATCACATGACCTAACCCCTCAGGTGACGACCGTAAAAAAATAAAAATAAAAACGGTTTAAAAAAAAAGCAATTTTTTGTCATCTTACGTCATAAAAAGTGCAATAGCAAGCGATCAAAAAGTCATATGCACCCCAAAATAGTGCCAATAAAACAGCCATCTCATCCCGCAAAAAATGAGACCCTACTTAAGATAATCGCCCAAAAACTGAAAAAACTATGGCTCTTAGGCTATGGAGATACTAAAACTTTTTTAGTTTTAAAAATGAAATCATTGTGTAAAACTTACATAAATAAAAATTGCCGCGTCCATGACAACCTGCTCTATAAAATTACCACATGATCTAACCATTCAGATGAATGTTGTAAATAACAAAAAAAAAACGGTGCCAAAAAAGCTATTTCTTGAAACCTTGCCGCACAAAAAGTGTAATGTAGAGCAACCAAAAATCATATGTACCCTAAACTAGTACCAACAAAACTGCCACCCTATCCCGTAGTTTCTAAAATGCAGTCACTTTTTTGGAGTTTCTACTCTAGGGGTGCATCAGGTGGGCTTCAAATGGGACATGGTGTCAAAAAAACCAGTCCAGCAAAATCTGCCTTCCAAAAACCGTATGACATTCCTTTCCTTCTGCGCCCTGCCGTGTGCCCGTACAGCGGTTTACAACCACATATGAGGTGTTTATGTAAACTACAGAATCAGGGCCATAAATATTGAGTTTTGTTTGGCTGTTAACCCTTGCTTTGTTACTTGAAAAAAAATATTAAAATGGAAAATCTGCCCAAAAAGTGAAATTTTGAAATTGTATCTCTATTTTCCATTAAATCTTGTGCAATACCTAAAGGGTTAACAAAGTTTGTAAAAATCAGTTTTGAATACCTTGAGGGGTGTAGTTTCTTAGATGGGGTCACTTTTAGGGAGTTTCTACTCTAGGGGTGCATCAGGGGGGCTTCAAATGGGATATGGTGTAAATAAACCAGTCCAGCAAAATCTGCCTTCAAAAAACCAAACGGCGCACCTTTCACTCTACGCCCCGCTGTGTGGCCGTTTAGTAGTTTACGACCACATATGGGGTGTTTCTGTAAACGGCAGAGTCAGGGCAATAAAGATACAGTCTTGTTTGGCTGTTAACCCTTGCTTTGTTAGTGGAAAAAATAGGTTAAAATGGAAATTCGCAAATTTCATCCCCATTTGCCAATAACTCTTGTGCAACACCTAAAGGGTTAACGAAGTTTGTAAAATCAGTTTTGAATACCTTGAGGGGTGTAGTTTATAGAATGGGGTCATTTTTGGGTGGTTTCTATTTTGTAAGACTCTCAAAGTGACTTCAGAGCTGTAGTGGTCCCTAAAAATTGTTTTTTTGTAAATTTCTGAAAAATTTCAATATTTGCTTCTACAGTTCTAAGCCTTGTAACATCCTCAAAAAATAAAATATCATTCCCAAAATAATTCAAACATGAAGTAGACATATGGGGAATGTAAAGTCATCACAATTTTTGGGGGTATTACTATGTATTACAGAAGTAGAGAAACTGAAACTTTGAAATTTGCAAATTTTTAAATTTTTTGGGTAAATTTGGTATTTTTTTATGCAAAAAAAATGATTTTTTTTACCTCATTTTACCAGTGTCATGAAGTACAATATGTGACGAAAAAACAATCTCAGAATGGCCTGGATAAGTCAAAGCGTTTTAAAGTTATCACCACTTAAAGTGACACTGGTCAGTATTGCAAAAAATGGCCAAGTCCTTAAGGTGAAATAGGGCTGAGTCCTTAAGCGGTTAACAACCATGCTTCACTGATGACGAGGTGATATGCTTAAGATCATGAGCAGTTCCTTTCCTTCTCCATACTCTTCTCTTCCCATCACTCTGGTACAAGTTGATCTCGGTCTCATCTGTCCATAGGATGTTGTTCCAGAACTGTGAAGGCTTTTTTAGATGTTGTTTGGCAAACTCTAATCTGGCCTTCCTGTTTTTAGAGCTCACCAATGGTTTACATCTTGTGGTTAATACGCTGTATTCACTGTGGTGAAGTCTTCTCTTGATTGTTCACTTTGACACACATACACCTATCTCCTGGAGAGTGTTCTTGATCTGGCCAACTGTTCTGAAGGGTGTTTTTCTTCACCAGGGAAATAATTATTCGGTCATCCACCACAGTTGTTTTCCGTGGTCCTCCGGGTCTTTTGATGTTTCTGAGCTCACTGGTGCGTTCTTTCTTTTTAAGAATGTTCCAAACAGTTGTTTTGGCCACGCCTAATGTTTTTGTTATCTCTCTGATGGGTTTAGTTTTTTTTGTTTTTTTTTCCAGCCTAATGATGGCTTGCTTCACTAATAGTGACAGCCCTTTGGATCTCATCTTGAGAGTTGACAGCAACAGATTCCAAATAGCACACTTGAAATTAACTCTGGACCTTTTATCTGTTCATTGTAATTGGGATAATGAGAGAAAAACACACACCTGGCCATGGAACAGCTGCGAAGCCAGTTGTCCCATTACTTTTGGCCCCTTAACAAGTGGAAGGCACATATGCAAACTGTTGTAATACCTACACTGTTCACCTGATTTGGATGTAAATACCATTAAATTAAAGCTGACAGTCTGCAGTTAAAGCACATCTTGTTAGTTTAATTTCAAATCCATTGTGGTGGTGTATAGAGCCCAAAAATTTAGAATTGTGTCGATGTCCCAATATTTATAGACCTGACTGTAAAATAAAATACGTATAAATAAAAAATAAAAAATCTTGATTTATGAGGTGGAGGTCCATATGGAGTAGGAGTTTTAGGAGGCTGTGGATGTAGCAGTGTAGGTGGAAGCAGCAGTGGAGGAGGACGAGGTAGCCAATAGTTAGTGAGCAGTAAAGTGTTCGGGTGTTCGGTCCGAACACATTGCGATATTTGTTTGCTCGGCCGAGCACCCGAGTATAATGGAGGTCAATGGGAGGCGACCAGGCACCCGATGCTTGGATGAGGGGATGGTGCCTGGTTCATATGAAAAGGTCTGAAATTAATGGAAACACCTCTGAAATCTATCAGGAGCAGCAGGGGGACCATGTCTGCAAGCACCAATGTCGCTGTTGGGAACCATGTTGTCCAAGTTGTAAGCCACTTTTACAGACTGACAAAAAAACGCCCAAAACCCCCACAAAATAATCCTTTTTAGAGGAAAAAGAGATACAGCCTCTATATCACATAAAGGAGGGCCTCATTCACATGGTGCTACAATTTTTCAGTTAGTGGGACTCCTACACTCATACAGCCTATGCACTAAGTAAAAGGCCTGCCAAAATCTACCAGGAACAAGCACACCAATGCACCTTTTATTACACATAAAGGAGGGCATCATACACAGCCTTTAAAAAATATTAATAATAGCCTGCTGCTGATTCTCAAAAAAACATTAGTAGCAAGGGCCTGCTGGTTACCATCTAAAACATTACGGGTGAGGGCCTGCTGCTCAGCTGACTCTCTTAAACATTATGGTTGAGGGCCTACTGGTGAGCTGACCCTGGAAAACATTGGAGGTGAGAGCCTGAAGGTGAGCGAACCCCATAAAACATTGTAGTGAGGGCCTACAGGTGAGCAAACCCCATGAAACTTTGTAGTGAGGGCCTTATGTGAGCAAACCCCATAAAACATTGCAGTGAGGGCCTACAGTTGAGCAGACCGTATGAAACATTGGAGGTGAGGGCCTACAGGTGAACAGACCGTATGAAAAATTGTACTGAGGGCATATATACTGTATGGAACAGGAGGAGGAGGAGGAGTAAACAAGATTCAAACATATACCCTTTTTTGGAGGTGAAAAGGGTGCATCTGAATCTTGTGGATTGAGTACATTGTAAAGCATACATTTGTATTGTGTGTTTGTTCCTCATTAGATCAGCGTTCCTCTGGTGGAGTGGAATAGTCAGGGGCAATCCAGGCCTTATTCATTTTTATCTGAGTCAACCTGTCAGCATTGCCAGTGGACAAGCGGATACGCTTATCTGTTATGATGCCACCAGCAGCACTAAATACACGCTCATACAAAACGTTGGCAGCAGGACAGGCTAACACCTCCAAGGCGTAGAGCGCAAGTTCCTGCTATGTGTCCAGCTTGGACACCCAGTAGTTGTAATCCACTGAGGGATCATTTAGGATGTTGACATGGTCTGCTATGTATTCCTTCACCATTTTCCAAAACTTTTCCCTCCTTATACCACTAGGCCGTGCTTCAGGGTGAGGTTGCTGGAGGGGTGTCATGAAATTGTCCTATGCCTTGGAGGGTGTTGCCCTGCCTTTGTTGGAACTGCTGTGTGTTCCCATTGTCTCCCTTCCCCCTGTTGCCTAAGGAAGTGCGGACTGTCGCCAGCGTTGTGATATGAAAATTCTGGAGCAATCTCTCAACAAGTACCTTCTGGTATTGTACAATTTTACTCGTCCTCTTCACCACAGAAATGAGAGATGAGAAGTTTTCTTTGTAGTGGGGGTCGAGAAAGGTGAACACTCAGTAATCCGTGTTATCTAAAATGCGTATAACACGAGGGTCGTGGGTAAGGAAGCCTTAAATGAATTCAGCCATGTGTGCCAGCGTTCCAACAGGCAAGATGTCGACATCAGGATGACTCTCCATCTCCTCTTCCTCCTACTTCTCTTTGGCCCATCCATGCTGAACAGATGGAATTAAAGTTCCATGGGTACTAGCCTCAGTAGCAGAGGCAACAGTCTCCTTCTCCTCTTCCTCCTCCTCCTCTTCATGGTCCAATTCGTGCTGAGAAGACGAACTGTGCGTGGTCTGAGCATCACCCTCTGAGATATCCTCCCCCAGTTCCTCGTCTGCCACATTCAGAGCATCGTCCTTAATTGTGAGCAGCCATCGTTTGAGTAGACACAGCAGTGGGATGGTTACACTGATAAAAGTGTTATCATCACTAACCATCTATGTGTATTCTACAAAGTTTTTTAAAACCTCACATAGGTCTGACATTAATGCCCACTCCTCACTTGTGAATAGTGGCAGTTGACTTGAAAGGTGACGACCATGTTGCAGCTGGTATTCCACAACTGCCCTCTGCTGCTCACAAAGCCTAGCCAACATATAGAACATAGAGATCCAGCGCGTGCGCACGTCTTACAACAGTCGGTGAGCTGGAAGCCGCATGCGCTGCTGCAGCGTTGACAGGCCGGCTGAAGCTGTGGATGACTTGCGGAAATGGACACACATGCGGCGTGCCTTCACTAGTAGCTCTGGCAAATTGGGGTATGTTTTGATAAACCTCTGAACCACTAAGTTTAAGACTTGGGCTAGGCATGGGATGTGTGTCAGGTTGCTGAGCTCCAAAGCCGCCACCAAGTTACGGCCATTGTCAGACACAACCATGCCTGGTTGTAGGTTGAGTGGAGAGAGCCACAACTCGGTCTGGTCTTATACCCTGCCAAAGCTCTGCGGCAGTGTGCTTTTTCCCCTAGGAAGATCAGCTTCAGCATGGCCTGTTGACATTTCCACACAGCAATGCTGCACTGCTTCCAGCTAGCGACTGATGGCTGACTGCTGCTGGAGGTGGAAGTGAAGGAGGATGAGGCAGAAGAGGAGGAGAAGTGGGTGTTGGAGCCAGTAACATAGCTGCTTGCAGACACCATGATGGATATAGGACCCGCAATCCTGGGCGTGGGTAGCACCTCTGCCATCCCAGGGTACGACTCACTACCGGCCTCCACCACATTCACCCAGTGTGCAGTCAGGGAAATATAGCATCCCTGGCCACCAGCACTTGTTCATGTGTCCGTGGTTAAGTGGACCTTCCCAGTAACTGTGTTGGCCAGGGCACGGGTGATGTTCTGGGACATATGCTGGTGTAAGGCGGGCACGGCACACCGTGAAAAATCGCGGCCGCTTGGGAATGCGTACCGAGGGACCATGACCGACATCAGGCTGCGGAAGGCCTCAGTGTCCACAAACCTATATGGCAACATTTCAAAGGCCAGTTATTTTGAAAGTTGGCAATTAAGTGCTATGGCCTGTGGGTGGGTGGGTATTTGCGCTTGCGTTCAAATGACTGTGGTATGGACATTTAGACCCTGCACTGGGACAGGGAAGTGGATATTGTAGCTGCTGGTTCATTCGAAGGTCCAGGTGCAGGGCGAGAAGCACCTGGGCCTGCGTCTTGGACAGGGGATTGGACAGCACGTAATACAGGGGAAGAGGAGGCAGTGGTGTTACCCGCAGACCCAGATTGTGGACCCAGGCATTTGATCGACTTAGTAGGGTTCTTTGATGCCATGTGGCGGATCATGCTGGTGGTGGTGAGGTTGCTAGTGTTCATGCCTGGTACCGCACAGGTAGAAAACTACCACTTTTTTGTCCTCTGCACTTTCCTCAAAAAAGCGCCAAACTTCGGAACACCTACCCCTTGCTAAGGTTGATTTAAGCATAGGGGTGATCAGTGTAACGGTTGCAGGCCTGTTTGGTGTGGGCGGACTTCTCCTTTTGCAACCCCACTGCCTCTTCTAGCCTGTTGCAGTGCTGTGTATCCCTCCCCCTCTGTACTGCTGTCCTTGCTCGGCTTTTTACCTTCCCATGTTGGGTCAATGACCTCATCATCCAACACCTCCTCTTCCACTTCCTCACTCTGATCATCCTCCTGTCTTGACCTAACCACAACCTCAGTGATTGACAACTGTGTCTTATCGTCATCCACCTTGTGAACTAATGATTGACATTCACCGACTGGAAGCATTATCGCCAGCAAGCCAACCGAACAACTGTTCGCACTGGTCTGACTTGGACAGTGTTGTCGTGCGCCACATAGCTAAGTTGGACATGAAGCTGGGTACAGTTTTATAGCTTTTTTTTTTTTTTTTGCTGCACTGGCAGCAGGCACAGTTTCATTGCGCCCAGTGCCATGACCTCTGCCTGAACCATCAGCATAACGCCCACTTCCCCGTCCCTTAGTGCTGGCTTTCTTCATATTTATGGATTTTTTGCTGATTGTGACGTTTTTTTTGTTTTTTTTACTGTTCACAAAAGACAGTTTTAAGATACAGGGCAGTATATGACACAACAGCACAGATTTTGGACAGAAATGCAATGCACTGCGATTAACGTTTTAAACCGCAGACAAGAAAACTGGGTGCTGATCTATTGAAATATATATGTATATATGCTGATTTTCAATTTCTCCAAATATATGGGCCTGAAGCAATCACAGGGTATAGAAATGCAATGCGCTGTGATAAACGGTTTCTGCCGCAGACAAAAAAAACTGTGTGCAGATTCAGTGAAATTTGTTTATATATTGATTTTCACTTTTTCCAAATATATGGGATTGAAGCACTCAGACAGTATAGAAATGCAATGAGCTGCAATAAACAGTTTCTACCACAGACAAAAAAACTGTGTGCAGATTCATTGAAATTTGTATATATATTGATTTTCTATTTTTCCCAATATATGGGACACCTTCTATTAAGATAGTAGCCAATGAAGTTATTTTTTTTTTTGTAAATTGAAAAAAGAAAAGTGCAGATCTGCACTTTCAATTTAAATTGCTGACAACACACACAGTAGTCCTTTAAAAGGATTTTGGGTATTTGAAACGTCTTTAAAATAAGTAATTTGCGATGAAATTCTCTCTACACTCTCCTTTCCTGACAGCAGCTCTCCCTGACTCGCAATGAGCCAAACCTGCATGACCGGGTGCTATATACACACCCGATGACGTGTTCATGCCAGCAAACCACTGTAAAGCCAGTAGAAAACATGGCTAATGGCATGACAGTGATGGCAATACTTAACAGCATGTTTATTGGTTGCTTAGAAGGCGCCAAACATGTGGGGAGGAGACTCGAGCATGGCGATAGAGCACATGTGGTACTCGGCAAGCGCTCGGATCTGCCGACCATAGCTATGCTTGACCCGAACCGGTACTCAGCTCTCTCATCACTAGTAGCCAACAATGGTTTTTGGTTTGAATTTTTTTTTTATTAATTTCTTTTTTATTAGGGTACACTCCAAAAGAGTGGTAAATATCCAAAAATACAACAATGAGCAATTGCACTGTAGCATAATAATGGCTGGGTAAGGCCGGTATACATGTCTATTCTGCACAAGGTATGGACAAGTCCTGTGGGATCCATGCCTGGTTCATTTTAATGAACATGAGCTTGTCCACAATGGCTGTGGACAGGCGGCTGCGCTTGTCTGTGATAATGCCCCCTGCCGTACTAAACACACTTTCAGACAATACACTGGATGCAGGGCAGGCTGGCACCTCCAAGATGTAAAGGGCAAGCTCAGGCCATGTGCCCAATTTGGAGACCCAGAAGTTGAAGGGAGCAGACCCGTCATTTAGTACATGTAGGCGTGTGCACACATACTGCTCCACCATATTGCTGAAATGCTGCCTCCTGCTAAGACGTTCCATATCAGATGGTGGTGCTGGTTGTTGTGGCGTGCTGACAAAGCTTTTCCACATTTTGGCCCTGCTGATCCTGCCTTTTAAGTTGCTGGAGGTGCCCCAGCTGCATTGGCGACCTCTTCCTCCTCCTCTGCCTTCGACTTGCGCTTCTACTGTGCCCCTTGCTGTCAGGTGGGAATGCCACCAGCAGCGCTTCTACCAGTGTGCACTTGCACTCGCGCATCTTACGATCATGCTCCAGTGACGGAAGTAAGGATGGTACATTGTCCTTGTAACGGGGATCCAGCAGCATGGCCACCCAGTAATCAGCACAAGTTATAATGTGGGAAGCTCAATGGTTGCTGCGGAGACGCTGCAGCTTGTAAATCACTCATGTCTGCCAGGCTGCCCAGAGGCAATGACAAGCTGTCCTCTGTGGGAGGTGTATCGTCTGTGTCCTCTGTATCCCCCCAGTCACGCACCAGTGATGGCCATGAGCTGGTTTGGGTGCAAACCTGTAGTGAGCACTGTTCCTCCTCCTCATTCTCCACCTCATCATCCTCCATAACTGTGCCCTGCCTGGACAATTGTGTACCTGGTGTTTGTGGGTGCAGGAACCCACCCTCGGAGCCACTTGTGAATGACTGGCCGGAAACCCTATGAAATGATTCCTCTTCCTCCTCCTCCTGTGCCACATCCTCTTCCATCATCGCTAGAAGCATTTTTTTTTTTCAAGGAGGCATAGAAGTGGGATAGTAATGCTGAAAACTGTCATCGGCACTGGCCATGTTGGTGGAGTAATCGAAACAGCGCAACAAGGAACACAGGTCTCGTATGGAGGCCCAGTCATTGGTGGTGAAGTGGTGCCGTTCCGCAGAGTGACTCACCCTTGCGTGCTGCAGCTGAAACTCCACTATCGCCTGCTGCTGCTCGCACATTCTGGCCAGCATGTGCAAGTTGGAGTTCCACCTTGTGGGCATATCGCCTATGAGGCGTGAGAAGGAAGGCCGAAGTTACGCTGCAGCTCTGACAGGCGGAGCAATATTCAGGATAGACTTCATCTGTCTCCCCTGATTGACCAATTTATCTGCACGTTTTGACTCTATAGGGGTATGGTAGGATTTTTGACCACGGGTCTAGACAGTAACATTTGGATGACCAAGGCCAATGTTGTTTTCTCGGAGCAGTCATTTGTCCAGAAAAAATATGCCCCTACTCTTAACGGGGCTTTTTCTGAGCTCACCAGAATATATAAAGATCATATCCGCTCCTGGTCGGAGGTGCAGGGGCTCGAACACTATTTTAGACAAGGCATAGTGCCTCGATGCCTCCGCATCACCCTTACTCCAGCTAACCGGATTAGAAATCCCGATCTCCTTAAAAGGTGGGAAAGAGAGGCTACATCCAGCTCGCTGCGATTTATGCAGTTACTCTTAGATTAAGAAAGGGTTGTTCTAGAGCGGGCAGAACACAGCTTAGCAGAACAAATTGAGACCACTAAAACATTCCACTTAGAACCTGAATTCTCTAATAAAGAGACGCAACTACAAAATACTATTGAACTCTACTAATATCATTTAAAAGACTGCAAGCATAAGCAATTTAATCTGGGTTTTTAAGATAAGGCATATTTGTTCCTAACAAACCCTATCACGACCCAGAATACTGATCTTTTATCTACAGACACTGAGGCCTCAGACACGGAGAGGGACAGACACCATAAAACAAGAGGTCGCGGACGCGGAGCCTTTAGATCAAGGGGACATGGAGGTCGCCTTAGAAGTAACCCTCAAAATCCCCCTCAACCACTTTTCCCTCAACTTCCCCTTTTTTAGATCATGGAACACATTACCCACTGAGGAGCTGGAATACTCAGCAGTCAACAACACATCTATAACTACCTCTGATAAACTGGTCATTAGCTTATCCTCTTGCCCTTTGACATAATCTGAAATTAAGTTACTCAAACAAGTACTTTCCTTTGTCCCAACCAATAGGTTTGACCTGATTCGCTGGACGCGCAATCTCCATCTCTTTGCCCGTAAGCTTAGGTGGCACACGTTTTATAAACTAAGGGATAAGAAAGAAAGCCGAGTATTAGGCATTCCGGTAGAGATCTTAAGCGACGTCCATTTGCTGTATAACCTGGACAGTATACCTACCAATACGGAAAGGGTGGATCGATTCACCTCTTTGAAAAACAAGAGCTCTAAAATGCCCCTTGTAGGAGACGTCTCATGCGTCAATGTTTTTTTGCAAAACACCATTTCCGAACTCTCCACCCTCTGTCCCGTTCCTTCTAGGTATAACTGCAGCAAGGAAGAAAGGTTTGTCATTAAAACACTTGAGACAGACAAAAATATCACAATTAAACCCTCAGACAAGGGAGGTAATATAGTCATTATGGACACACCAGTGTACAAGGAAATGTGTCTGACTATTAAGTATAAAATGGGCTATGAAATTCCTGTGCGCCGTCATATGCAAATTTGCTCCTGGGCTGGTGGTAAGAATCCGTTGTATTTGGGGACCTCCACGGTGGTATACCAATTACATCGCTCTCTGGTCCCACTACATCAATGATATTTTTCTACTGTGGAGCGGGCCAGAGAGTGGATTCAATAGATTTGTCTCTGAGCTGAATAAGAACCATTTTAATCTTAGGTTCATTTCAGTTATTGTTAGGGATTGCCTCCCCTTTCTGGATGTCCTTATTTCCAGAGATGGCAAGGGTGGCCTACGAACATCCATTTACCGCAAGCCAACAGCGAAAAATTCCCTCCTCGGATGGGACAGTTGTGTTGCCACCCTGTCCCTCTTAAGAGGGAATTGCTCAGAAAAGGCTGATTTTTAAACGCCAGGCAAGGGTCCTAAGAAATGGGTTCCAGGAAAGGGGGTGCCCTGACAAGACTTTAAGGCCAGCTTACCAACGGACACGGGGACTTCCACGCACTGAACTGCTCCATCCTATGACACGCGTAGCACAAAGATCACAAGATACTATACGAGTTATAGGGATATATGATGTAGCTGCATCTCAGGTTAAAAGTATCCTAGAAAGCACCTTGGATACCCTACTAATTGACCCGGATTTGGTGAAGGGCCTCGGGTATCGGTGACCTTTAGGAGAGGCAGCAATCTGAGGGACAAACTGGTACACAGTCACTTTAGTCCCCCAGAGAGATCCCGCCCATGGCTGGACACACCACTGACGGGTTGCTACAGATGCATCCATTGCAGTTTTTGTGACTTCCTTACACAAGGCAAATCTTTTAGAAGTGAACCTAATGACACGGTTTATTATATATGAGACTTCATCAACTGCCGTACAACTGGCGTAATCTATCTCCTCACTTGTGTATGTGGTTTGCGCTATGTTGGCAAGACATATAAGGAACTGCACAAGCATATGTGTGAACACATCAGCGACATACGCAGCAATAGGGACACTCCCATAGAGTGACATGTACAGGCTTTCCATAATTGCCAAACCTCATTGGTTCGATTCATGGCCATTGAGCATATCAGAAAACCACAATGGGGTGGAGATTGGGACAAATATAGCCTCCAAATAGAATGCTGGTGGATATTCACACTCAATACTCCCACCCCCCATGGCCTAAATGAGCAACTAAACTTTGGCAGTTTTTTTATGATTGCCCTTCAAGCACCGTGGCTCTGCGTGTATGCCTCTGGCCATATCTTAGTTCTGGTGGGGCTCCCCTAAGTATTCCTGTTTATTCCTTGGTTCCTTATCCTGTCATTTAATACCTCTTTCTATGGTCTGCTTGGAGGGTCAGTGTATTTTCCCTCAGCACATTTGAATCCGAAGGCCTTGAGTTGTAGCCTGCCTCTTAACCAATTGTTTGAGGCGCTCCTCCTCCCCTTCTATTTTTTACCATAAGGTTAAAGTCCTCCTTTTTGGCCACATACACCGTTGGTGACCACCAGGGGGTGCCCTTCACATCATGTGCCATATTGTACATCTATTAGTTTCAATAATGGCATGTCTGTTTGGCGATTACCATAGCCTCCCTACACATCACTATCTGTGATGTTTTTGAGGCTATGTCTAAGTCTGGTTTAGATATCAGCCTTATGGAACTGCGGTCTCTGAATCATGTGACCGCTAGACGCTTGATCATGTGACTATGGATGCGCCGGCGCATCTTCTGATGTCAACGGCCGGCGTCTGGTCACGTGACGACGGCAACCGCTGGACACATGCGTTCCACTAGGTCCCCCCTTACATATTGTGGCTGTGTGGCCTCAGACGCTGCCGGACTATTTACTAAAAGGGGACACCATCACCTTGGTGACCACCTCACCTGGTTTTCAGCCATATGCTGGCCGCGGTCATCAAACAGTAAGTGCCACCTCCTCTATCATCCTCTTTGTAGATGACAGAGGGTTCTTTGGTCAATATCCTCATGTGGCTCTTCTCTGTTATGTATTTTATTTGAGGTTACACCCCATTGTCAAGCCATACGCCTGCTTCGAGTATTATCCACATGCCCGTGTCCCCTGAAGAATCTAGGGCAGGGATCTCAAACTGCGGCCCTCCAGCTGTTGTAAAACTACAACTCCCACAATGCCCTGCTGTAGGCTGATACCTGTAGGCTGTCCGGGCACGCTGGGAGTTGTAGTTTTGCAACAGCTGGAGGGCCGCAGTTTGAGATGCCTGATCTAGGGGCTTGTATTGAGGAAACGCGCCGAGACACTTTCTTATTCATATGCATAGCTATACAAGTCCTTTTTTTGCATAGCTTTACTAGCCTTTTTGCCCACGGATTTGGCATATTGTTCGGATTGTTTCTGTACAGGGCCTCAATAGGGCCTCCAGCCGGGGCCACTATTTGCAGGGTTTTTTGGACCCCGCTCCTAGAATCACTTTGCAGTGGGAACCAGGCCAAGTAGGGATTTACAGGGTTAGTTTACAACTAAACCCCCCTTCCCTCTCGGCCTTAATCACCCGTTAGTCCTTCTTAGGTGCCTGCGTGATATCTGCTTCCATTTAAGGCGGACAATAGTTTCTTGTCTTCCCTGGTCCAGTAAATGGTGTGGGAACCCACTCAGTCATCTTGATGGCCATATCTGGCGCTCCTGACAGTCTTATATCCAGGACCAGTTGAGCTCCTAGACCAGTGGTGGGCAAACTTTTTAGTCAACTGAGCCAAATATAAACCAAAATGCGATTGAAATTTATTTTAAGAGCCAAATTTTTAAAACATAAAATATATAGGAAGGTACATTGTTTTTAGTTTCAATAAGTTTTTATTGGGAATATTCTGCATGTAAATATACATCGGAGGATTCAAATAACACAACTAATAAAACAAAGACTTTATAACAATATTATTTATCGATAAAGTTAAATACCTTTAAAATTTGCCTTGCAATGTACAGAAAATTAAATCTTGACAATGACTTACTAATGTGAACAATGGCCTTGCATTTCTTTGGAAAGTTTGAGTAAGTCAGGTTTGTATGTTGTTGTTTTTAATTTTAGGCACAATTCCAGGTTCTCATCGATAAGACGATTTCTCAATTTACTCTTGATAAGGTACATGCTTGAAAATGATTGTTCACATAAATATGTAGACCCGAATAAGGAAAGAACAGCAAATGCTAGTTTTTTCAGTTGATTATATGAGTCAGGAATTCTATTCCAGGTGTTAAAAATCAACATATCTTCCTTCTCCAGGTCTTTTCAGACCACTTGTGCTGTGAACTAAGTTCACATTAGTTTTTCTCCAATATTTCTAAATCAGCACAAAGACGTTCAAATTTCGAGCGCCACAGTTCTTTTTTCTTTTTTTTTTTTTTTAATCCAGCAATTGCATTTCAAAGTTGCCAATGTTAATATTAAAGGGAGAACATTTCAAATCTGTTACAGTAGCATTCAGAGGTTTTTTAACAAAGGCTAACGTCGCTTTGCTGTTTCTGAATTCCTGAAACCTGTTGAGAAAAGCTTCCCTCATGGTTAAAAGTGCTGTTTTAAAATAGCAAATGTCAATATCAGAATTATTTTCTCGCCGATCCTTCAACAGGCTTGAAAAGTGAATCAAAGTTTCTCTTTCAAAATCTTAAGCAAAAACAGATAATTTGTTTTCAAATGAAATAACTTTTTCTAACATAGAAAAAATTGTGTTTCCTTACGATTAAGCTGATTTAGATGGGACGTAACATTTACCATGAAATGCAGTTTTTTGGATCCACTGATCGTTTGTTAATTCTGGATAGTGAACACCCTTCTCAAAGAAAAATGCTTTAATTTCTGTTAATAGGGAAGCAAAACGTTTCAAAACGGTTCCTCTTGATAACCAACGTACCTTGTTATGCAGCAGAAGATCTGCATACTCACTCTTCATTTCAACAAAAAATTCTTTAAATTGCCAATGATTAAGAGCTTTAGCTATAATGGACTTGATCTTCTTAATCACCAATTCCATAACTTTGCACATTTCTTCTGGTAATGTCTGCGCACAAAGTGCTTCTTGATGTATGATGCAATGGTATGTAAGTATCTTGTGACTAATTTTTTTCTTTCATAATAGCAACAAAACCTTTTCTTATGCCGGTCATACTTTTTGCCCGGTCTGTTACAATTGAGACAATTTTATCAAGTGGAATATGATGTTTTTCAATGCAATTAATTACAGCATTTGCTATATCCTCTCCACATTTGTTGACTTTTCAGTGGCAATAATCCAATAAGTTATTTAGGACCTGTAGTTGACATAAATCTTACAAAAAGTGAAACTTGTGCTGTATCATTTATGTCACAAGACTCGTCAACTGCTATTGATAAAGCTGAAAACACTTTAAGATCTTCAATTTGTTGGTTGGTAATTTTGGAAGACATTTTAACTGTTCTATCTTTCACTGTTTTAGCAGACAATGGCAACTCTTTATTTTTTATTTTTTAGATTATCTTCTTTGTTCTGAAAAATCCCTAAATAACTCTTCCGATGCATTTATAAAACAAGGTTTTATGTATTCACCATCTGTATATGGTTTTCCTCTCTTAGCAATCTCTTGACTAACCACAAAACTCGCAAAATTAACATAGTTGGAAGATTGCACCCAGTGATTAAACACAGAACTTGATTTTTCATGACTCTTCTGAAGTTCCTCAACTGCTTTCTTCCTTGCATCACCGACAGGATATTTATTACTAAATGACACATGTTTAGTTGTAAAGTGTTTCTCCAAATTTGATTTCTTGTAGTGCGCCAATTTTTCCTTGCAAATTAGACAGGTCGAAAGGCCATTTGAGTTTTGAATAAACGCGAAAGTCTTGGTCCATTTAACTTTAAACTCACGGTTTTCATCTTCCGTTTATCTTTGTTTTTTCTTTGTAACCATGTCAAACAGGGCACCTATAAAAATGTTTCATTTTAAAATAAAGCCACCAACACCAAATCATGAAAACTCCTCTATCTACAATTGATTGTACAAAAGTACCTGTAGATCCTACAGTGTAGGTCAGGATTTTCAGCTTCACAGCACATTCATAAGATTCACCCGTGCAGGATTTGCAGAAGTGACTGTTGCTCATGAGACTGCAGACTGTCAGGAGGCAGCATTATCGCACACCACCAGGCCGGGCTTGAGGATCACTGGCACCAACCACTCATCAAGGCCCGTCCACAGCTCCTGCACGGTGTGGGGTTTGTCCCCGAAACAGATAAGTTTTAAAACTTCCTGCTGTCGTTTACCCCTGGCTGTGCTGAATTTGATGGTAAAGGTGTTACGCTGACCGGATGAGGAGACGGTAGAGGATGAGGAAGCAGAGTAGGAGGAGGAAGCAACAGGAGGCAAACTGAAACGCCCTTCAATCCTTGGTGGTGGAAGGACATGCGCTAAATTGCTATCCGCCTCAGGCCCAGCCACCACTGCATTTACCCAGTGTGCTGTTAGGGAAATATAACGTCCCTGACCGTGCTTACTGGTCCATGGCTTGACAAAGGCTCCATGGAGTGAGCTAAAACGTTGCTGCTATCACATGGGTTAATAAATTACCCACTTTTTTAAACGAATACCTGTGTGCTGCCTTGGTTTTTCTTTTTTGTATATGCAATAAGACCTTTGTCCTTGGTTTTTTTCAAGGTATTGCACCACCTGTTTGTTTATGTGCTGCTCTTCAACTCTTTTTTAGTATACTGGTCCACGTATCCGTAGTTTGGTAGACCTTGCCACAGATGGCGTTGCGCAGTGAACACCTGATTTTTTCCCCCACTTGGTTGTGCAGGAAAGGGATGGCTCGCCTGGAAAAGTAGTGGCGCCATAAGGCTTATAAGGCTTCTAAAGCTCTCAGTCTCCACCAGACAGAATTATAGCATTTCAAAGGCCAGGAATTTTGAAATGCTGGCATTCAGGGCCAGGGATAGCGGGTGGGTAGGGGGGTACTTCCTCTTCTGCTCCAGTGTTTGAGAGATGGAGAACTGAACGCTTCCTTGGGACATTGTGGAGATGCTTGGTGACCCAGGTGGTAGTGTTGCTGGCAGATTCTCTGTTTGCGGGGTGGCAGGTGCCACTGTCACTCCAGAGGTGGATGAAGAAGCAGAGACTGCAGCGGAAGAGGAAGCAGGAGGAGTCAGAGACCTTTCTAGGTTTTGAGGTGTCTACACTGCAGCTCGTGCTTTGCAGTTAGATGCCTGGTCATGCAGGTTGTGCTCAGGTTTAGAACGTTTATGCCTTGCTTCAGGCACTGATTGCACAGCGTGCAAACCACTCGTGTCTTGTCAGCACATTGTCTGAAGAACTGCCAAGCCAGGGAGCTTCTTGTATCTGGCTTTGGTGTGCTCAGTCCCTTGCTGCGGTGGGCAGTAGCAGGCGTACTGTCTAGGGGACGGCTGCTCTGTTTTTGCACCCTGCTCCCTCTTCTGCTGTGCTGGTGGCTCTATGCGACCACTGCCTCTTCCTCCGAACTACACAGGTCACTCACATGACCTTGATTCCATGTGGGGTTGATGACCTCATCGTCCTCCACATCATCTTCCACCCAGTCTTCACCCCTGCCCTCCTTGTCGGTCTGCACACTTTTGAAAGCCACAGCAGTTGGCACCTGTGTTTCGTCATCATCCGAGACGTGCTGCGGTGGTCCTTCCATGTACTCATCTTGAAACATAAGTGGTTGGCCCTCTTCCACTTCTGGGGCAGGGCTAGGTGGATGGCCTTGGGAAACCCTGCTAGCAGATTTATCAAAAAGCAGAAGAGACTGCGGCATGACTGGGGCTCAGACTGCTTGGCTGATTTGCAAGGGGTGAGGTGAAAGACTGATTGACATCGGCTGCAAGTGCCAACTCTGATCTTTCAACAGGAAACTTGGTGGGAGACAATGTAAATGAACTGGAGGCACTTTCACCAACCCAATCTACTATTGCCTGTAGTTTTTTTAAATAACAGAATATAACAGCAGTATCTAACGCGTGTATCTCACACTGACAGATGCAGCAAAGGCTGCAAATTTCATTTTTTGACCAAAATTAGTGTTTTTTTAAACCCAGAATATTATTGTAGTATTTCAAGCTTGTATCTCACACTAAATAAATGCAGCATAGACCCCAGATGTAATGTATTGCCCAAAATGTTTTTTTATTTTTATTTTTTTATTATAACAGAATAGAACATTAGTATCTAACGCGTGTATGTCACACTAACAAATGCAGCATAGGCCCCATATTTAGGGTATTGCCAAAAATTGGTGTTTTTTTTAAACCCAGAATATTATTGTAGTATTTCAAGCTTGTATCTCACACTGACAGATGCAGCAAGGGCTGCAAATTTCATTTTTTGACCAAAATGGGTATTTTCTTTAAACCCAGAATATTATTGCAGTATTTCTAGCTTGTATTTCACACTGACAGATGCAACAAAGGCTGCAAATTTATTTTCTTGCCCAAAATGGGTGTTTTTTTAAACCTCGAATATTATTGCAGCATTTCTAGCTTGTACAGTACAGACCAAAAGTTTGGACACACCTCATTCAAAGAGTTTTCTTTATTTTTATGACTATGAAAATTGTAGATTCACACTGAAGGCATCACAACTATGAATTAACACATGTGGTATTATATACATAACAAAAAAGTGTGAAACAACTGAAAATATGTCATATTCTAGGTTCTTCAAAGTAGCCACCTTTTGCTTTGATTACCGCTTTGCACATTCTTGGCATTCTATTGATGAGCTTCAAGAGGTAGTCACCTGAAATGGTCTTCCAACAGTCTTGAAGGAGTTCCAGAGATGCTTAGCACTTGTTGGCCCTTTTGCCTTCACTCTGCGGTCCAGCTCACCGCAAACCATCTCGATTGGGTTCAGGTCCAGTGACTGTGGAGGCCAGGTCATCTGGCGCAGCACCCCATCACTCTCCTTCATGGTCAAATAGCCCTTACACAGCCTGGAGGTGTGATTGGGGTCATTGTCCTGTTGAAAAATAAATTATGGTCCAACTAAACGCAAACCGGATGGAATAGCATGCCGCTGCAAGATGCTGTGGTAGCCATGCTGGTTCAGTAGGCCTTCAATTTTGAATAAATCCCCAACAGTGTCACCAGCAAAGCACCCCCACACCATCACACCTCCTCCTCCATGCTTCACGGTGGGAACCAGGCATGTAGAGTCCATCCGTTCACCTTTTCTGCGTCGCACAAAGACACGATGGTTGGAACCACAGATGTCAAATTTGGACTCATCAGACCAAAGCACATATTTCCACTGGTCTAATGTCCATTCCTTGCGTTCTTTAGCCCAAACAAGTCTCTTCTGCTTGTTGCCTGTCCTTAGCAGTGGTTTCCTAGCAGATATTCTACCATGAAGGCCTGATTCACACAGTCTCCTCTTAACAGTTGTTCTAGAGATGTGTCTGCTGCTAGAACTCTGTGTGGCATTGACCTGGTCTCTAATCTGAGCTGCTGTTAACCTGCGATTTCTGAGGCTGGTGACTCCGATCAACTTATCCTCCGCAGCAGAAGTGACTCTTGGTCTTCCTTTCCTGGGGCGGTCCGCACGTGAGCCAGTTTCTTTGTAGCGCTTGATGGTTTTTGTGACTGCACTTGGGGACACTTTCAAAGTTGTCCCAATTTTTCGGACTGACTGACCTTCATTTCTTAAATTAATGATGGCCACTCGTTTTTCTTTACTTAGCTGCTTTTTTCTTGCCATAATACAAATTCTAACAGTCTTCTCCACAACGCAACTGATGGTCCCAACCCTATTTATAAGGCAAGAAATCCCACTTATTAAACCTGACAGGGCACACCTGTGAAGTGAAAACCATTTCAGGTGACTACCTCTTGAAGCTCATAAAGAGAATGCCAAGAGTGTGCAAAGCAGTAATCAAAGCAAAAGGTGGCTACTTTGAAGAACCTAGAATATGACATATTTTCAGTTGTTTCATACTTTTTTGCTATGTATATAATTCCATATGTGTTAATTCATAGTTTTGATGCCTTCAGTGTGAATCTACAATTTTCATAGTCATGAAAATAAAGAAAACTCTTTGAATGAGAAGGTGTGTCCAAACTTTTGGTCTGTACTGTATGTCACACTAACAAATGCAGCATAGGCCCCATATTTAAGGTATTGCCAAAAATTGGTGTTTTTTTAAACCCTGAAAATTATTGAAGTATTGCAAGCTTGTATTTTACACTGACAAATGCTGCAAGGGCACTAGATGTAGGATATTGCCAAAAATTAGTGTTTTTTTTTTAAACCCAGATTATTATTGCAGTATTTCAATCTTGGATTTGAATGTCACAAATGCACATATGCTGTGCTGGTGCACTGAGCTTGCCTAAAATGGCCGCCGCCGCCCACCTAACAGGCAGATAAAAGTTATTTTTCTGTGTCACTGGGCTCAGGGCAGGGTAAAAAGATTGTGCACTGCACCCACAAAGCTAAATCTATGTAGATCGCTGACTTAACAAGCACTTCTGATTAACCGCTACAGGACTGCCGTACGCAGGATTGCGTCCTGCCGGTGGCCCTGCTCTTCTGGGTGGACGCATATACGCGTCCTCCCGTGATAGCCGAGATTTCCTGTGAACGCGCGCACACAGGCGCGCGCGCTCCCAGGAACGGAAGGTGAGCGAGTGGATCTCCAGACTGCCAGCGATCGCTCGCTGGCAGGCTGGAGATGTGATTTTTTTAACCCCTAACAGGTATATTAGATGCTGTTTTGATAACAGCGTCTAATATACCTGCTACCTGGTCCTCTGGTGGTCCCTTTTTTTTGGATCGACCACCAGAGGACACAGGTAGCTGTGCAAAGTAGCACCAAACACAACTACACTACACCACACCCCCCCCTGTCACTTATTAACCCCTTTTGAACCACTGATCACCCCTGATCACCCCATACAGACTCCCTGATCACCCCCCTGTCATTGATCACCCCCCTGTCATTGATCACCCCCCTGTAAGGCTCCATTCAGACGTCCGTATGTGTTTTGCGGATCCGATCCATGTATCCATGGGTCCGTAAAAATCATACGGACGTCTGAATGGAGCCTTATAGGGGGGTGATCAATGACAGGGGGGTGATCAATGACAGGGGGTGATCAGCGAGTGTATATGAGGTGATCACCCCCCTGTCATTGATCACCCCCCTGGAAGGCTCCATTCAGACGTCCGTATGTGTTTTGCGGATCTGATCCATGTATCCATGGATCCGCAAAAAAACACATACGGCCGTCTGAATGGAGCCTTACAGGGGGGTGATCAATGACAGGGGGGTGATCAGGGAGTCTATATGGGTGATCACCCCCCTGTCATTGATCACCCCCTGTAAGGCTCCATTCAGTCATTTTTTTGGCCCAAGTTAGCGGAAATATATATATATTTTTGTTAGTTTTTTCTTACAAAGTCTCATATTCCACTAACTTGTGTCAAAAAAAAAATCTCACATGAACTCACCATACCCCTCACGGAATCCAAATGCGTAAAATTTTTTAGACATTTAGATTCCAGACTTCTTCTCACGCTTTAGGGCCCCTAAAATGCCAGGGCAGTATAAATACCCCACATGTGACCCCATTCCGGAAAGAAGACACCCCAAGGTATTCGCTGAGGGGCATATTGAGTCCATGAAAGATTGAAATTTTTGTCCCAAGTTAGCGGAAAGTGAGACTTTGTGACAAAAAAAAATAAAAAAATAAATTTCCGCTAACTTATGCAAAAAAATAAAAAATTATATGAACTCGCCATGCCCCTCATTGAATACCTTGGGGTGTCTTCTTTCCAAAGTGGGGTCACATGTGGGGTATTTATACTGCCCTGGCTTTTTAGGGGCCCTAAAGCGTGAGAAGAAGTCTGGGATCCAAATGTCTAAAAATGCCCTCCTAAAAGGAATTTGGGCTGCTTTGTGTATCTAGTCTTCAAAAAAGTGTCACACATGTGGTATCGCCGTACTCAGGAGAAGTTGGGGAATGTGTTTTGGGGTGTCATTTTACATATACCCATGCTGGGTGAGATAAATATCTTGGTCAAATGCCAACTTTGTATAAAAAAATGGGAAAAGTTGTCTTTTGCCAAGATATTTATCTCACCCAGCATGGGTATATGTAAAATGACACCCCAAAACACATTCCCCAACTTCTCCCGAGTACGGCGATACCAGATGTGTGACACTTTTTTGCAGCCTAGGTGGGCAAAGGGGCACACATTCCAAAGTGCACCTTTCGGATTTCACTAGAATGCCAGGGCAGTATAACTACCCCACAAGTGACCCCATTTTGGAAAGAATACACCCCAAGGTATTTTGTGATGGGCATAGTGAGTTCATGGAAGTTTTAATTTTTTGTCACAATTTAGTGGAATATGAGACTTTGTAAGAAAAAAAAAAACATAATTTTCCGCTAACTTGTGACAAAAAATAAAAAGTTCTATGAACTCACTATGCCCATCAGTGAATACCTTAGGGTGTCTACTTTCCGAAATGGGGTCATTTGTGGGGTGTTTGTACTGTCTGGGCATTGTAGAACCTCAGGAAACATGACAGGTGCTCAGAAAGTCAGAGCTGCTTCAAAAAGCGGAAATTCACATTTTTGTACCATAGTTTGTAAATGCTATAACTTTTACCCAAACCATTTTTTTTGACCGAAACATTTTTTTTTATCAAAGACATGTAGAACAATACATTTAGCAAAAAATTTATTTTTGGATGTTGTTTTTTTGCAAAATTTTACAACTGAAAGTAAAAAATGTCATTTTTTTGCAAAAAAATCATTAAATTTCGATTAATAACTAAAAAAGTAAAAATGTCAGCAGCAATGAAATACTACCAAATGAAAGCTCTATTAGTGAGAAGAAAAGGAGGTAAAATTCATTTGGGTGGTAAGTTGCATGACCGAGCGATAAACGGTGAAAATAGTGTAGTGCCGAAGTGTAAAAAGTGGCCTTGTCATTAAGGGGGTTTCAGCTAGCGGGGTTGAAGTGGTTAAAGATGATTTCCTATTCTCTCCCTCACAGCAGCTGCATCCTATCCTTACAATAATCAGAGCAGAGTGACGTGCAGCACTACGTGACTCCAGCTTATAGAGAGGCTGGGTCACATGCTGCAGTTGCCAATCACAGCCATGCCCTTAATAGGCATAGCTGTGTTGGCTTTTAAGGGCACACGAGTTAAACGCTTGTTTGGCTGCTCTGCAGCCTTTCAAAAAGCGTCATTAACTCACCGAACCCGAACATTTACTGAAAAGTTTGGGTCCGGGGTCCCAAAATCCTAAAGTTCAGTACGAACTCAAACTTTACAGTTTGGGTTCGCTCAACCGTACTCTGAATTATCTTTTTATGAAATTACCTTATTGTGTGCAATGTTAAAGGCTATGTACGCTACACCTTTGGGGGACAATTTTTTTTTTATTACTGCATTATCTTACTGATAAAAATGTGGCTTGAATAAGTGTTTATGACCTTTTAGTAGTTTAGAGAAGATGGTTATTAGATGATGGCATAAAATGAAAGTGAAAATACCAGTCACACAGTTAGAAAAACTATTAACCCTTTGTGACAGAATGGCTCGATATTTTTTTTAATAACCGCCAATTGAAAATATTTTTTTAGCCAAATTTTTTTAAAATTAAATCATAAACATAAATTGTCGCCAAAGGTGTACATAGAATTTAAGTCTTTGTAGCTACTGAGCAGGGTAGTTAGAGACCAGGGCCATAACTGAGGTGAGTGGAGCAGGTATCCCCTAATATTTTCTATGTGTTGAGCCAGGATCTGGAATTGGAAAGCCACAGTGGCAGTGAATGAGGGATTGGAGAGCTTGAGTAATGTGCTAGTATAACTTTTTATTACTCAATTATTTGTCTTTATTAGCATAATATCATTAATTTAATTTTTATGGAATCTGATCACTACTTTTTAGACTTGAAAAAGGAGTGGTTTTCAACTCTGAAACATGTTGCCATCCATATTTAAATAAAAAAGAATTGTCTCCAACCACTCAAGGTCATGTTATTGAGCCAGGAAGTATCAACAACGGTGGACCCCATTTACTCCACACTCCCTTATTGTCTCTCATCACTCCTCTAGAGGACAGGCAACTCCACAAGTGAGGAGCGAACAATACCGGCAGCACCGACCACTATCTAAATACACGCCTACACTAGTGTTGTGTCTATGCTTGCACAACACTAAAAGGTGAGCACAATTTATTATTTTTTCTTTAACCAATTGACCAAAAAACAATTGCCCTATGAGCACCTCTCCCTTTTTTGCCACATAAGTCAATCTGAGCAACATATTAGAACATTATAATTATTATAAAGAATATTCCTAAGGGTCTAGTGGAGTGAAGGGGTTTATGTAATAGTAAAAGTCCTTGGTAGTCTAGTGAAATAAAAATACAAAATGTAAGATTCCTCGGGTAGGTCAGTGTAAGGGTTTGCTGTATAACTTACCTTACCTCCAGTGTTGTCCGGGTTATAAGGGTACTATAGATGAACACTAATCATTCAGCTTCCTGTCTTCTCCCTGCACTGATCACAGCGATGAGTGTAGGATGGAGATAGAGAGGACTGTGCAGCAAATCACCAAACTGCCAAATCAACTCTGCCAATGTATGTCAATGCCATGCTAATCTTAATTTGCAGATTGATATCAAAATCAAAGGATTGATTTGTTCATTTCTTCACATATTGCCTTGAAGTGGAACCTCTCAACTACATTCACATCACTGCTTCAGAATCAAACTGTACAAGTGAAACTAATTTAAAAAGTGTAAAATCACTTTTTTACAAACTTCGGGAAGTGTAAAGCTTTTTTATCCTTACACGATTCAGTAACAAGCACTCTGTCTAGGGTAACTGTGCAAATCATAATATATTATTTAGCCTTTCAAGGACATAAATACATTTTTCCTCGGTGTTGCTTGTTCTAGCACTTGAACTGACAAAATAGTTTAGCTGTTCTGTATTATTTTCATTCTGTGGCTGTGTGCATGCAACAAAGTCCAGAAACAAGCCTCAGGCCAAATGACACAGAGACATGTCTTGATTTCTGTTTATTTAGAAACCTGAGTGTAATAATTCTCCTACTTTTCATCTTGAGAATATCTACTATTGAGTATTGAGTATTCTCCTACTTTTCATCTTGAGAATATCTACTATTGAGTAATGTGAGAGCAACAATAGAATTAATTTCTTAAAAATAATTGCAAACATAGCTTTGCACAGCTGTGCCTTTGGGGTTCACTATTGCACCAGATCTACACAAATGATATTTCCTATAAACTCATGAATAGCTTAGTTTGGTCAGGGCTTTTGACTATAAAATGGAACATGTTATAATTTTATTGTAATAGCGTGATGAAATTCAAGAGAAAAATTCCTAGCTTGCGTGTATAAAATACCGGAGGCACACAGTGGTCCAGTATACACTCAAATTAGACTATCAACATTATATTATTTATCCGTGGCCCTGACATGAGATTTAAAGGGGTTTTCCAGAATGTTGATTGGCCACAGCGGTCACGTAGATGTATGGCACAACAAAGAGTGGTAGGGGCCCCCAGATTGTCAGCACTGTAATGTTGTCGATTTGACAGCTATGTAAAGGTTATTTTCTATCTTATGATTAGAGATGAGCAAATCGAAGTTGACGAACTGGAATTCAATCCGAATTTCAGGAAAAAAGTTAATTTGCACCGAAACCGAATTTCCTCACGCTTCATGGTAACAAATTGCATTTTTTCCTAAAATGGTTGCTGCACGTGTTAGGGCATGGAGCAAAGACCTATGGGAATGAGGGATCACCCACAATGCCATGCATGCAGCTTGTCAGCAGCCAGACAGCCCCTGTGATGTCACAGCCCTATAAATAGCTTCAGCCATCTTGGATTCAACCATTTTCCCATGCAGGGAGAGACGTCAGCAGGTGCTAGGGACAGTGCTAGGAAAGACTATATTGTGCTGAAAAATGTATTTAGGAGTTCAGAGAAAGATTATTCAAGGTGTAGGAAAAGTATAGGGAGGCATTATCTACATTATAAAAGGAGAACAGGAGAGTGTACAGCTTGGGTAATTGGAGAGATTCTATTACACCTTGCTGCACTAATTGGGGATCCAAATTGCAGTTATACTGCTGCTTTTTGGTTACTTGCACTATATGACACATAAGTAATTCCAGCAAACCTTGCTTATTATTGGGGTGCAAGTTCTGTGTGATACAGCCATTTATGGGGTGTATTAATAGGAAATATACATACGTCCTATTAGCCGTTCTGCGTTGATTTTTCATTGTTTTACTTTTTTGGGGGGTATATTAATAGGAAGAAAAAAAAGGAAAAAAATATATGTAATTGGCATTCAGTGGAGAAGTTACATTGTACTACAGCCATTTATGGGGTGTATTAGGAAAGATACCTACATCCTTTTAACCGTTCTGCTGTGAATTTTGCTAGTTGTACTTTTTTGGGGTTGTTTATTAATAGTAAAAAAGGTGTTAATTGCAGTTCTGCGGTGAAGGTACATTGTACTAAAGTTATTTATGGGGTGTATTAATAGGAAAGATACATACATACATCCTATTAGCCATTCTGCTGTGAATTGCTATTGTTATATTTTTTTAGGGAGAGGTTTATTAATCGGAAAAAAATATGTCTTGCTGTTTTGCTGTGAAGTTGCATTGTACTACAGCCATTTACATTAAAAGGAAATACGTACGTCCTATTAGCCGTTCTGTGGTGAATTGTGATTATATATATTTTTTTTTTAGGTGTATTAATAGGAAAAAGAATACATCTTAATTGCCGTTCTGCAAGTTGCATTCTACTACAGCCTTTTTTTAGGTGTATTATTTTAATTTAATTATTTTATCATACATTATGTCAGACAGACAGGTGACAGGCCCTTCAAAGGGAAATTTTAGTGGCCAAAATGTTTCTGTCACAGCCAGAGAGTTGCTGTCACAGGGGGAGTTGCTAGCAGGAGTCAAAGCAAGATGCCTGAGCTCCCAGTGTCATCTAGTGGTTGTGTCTTGACCAGCAACCCAGCGGTGCTTGAACTGTTGACTCGGTCTTCGACTTTGTCGGAAGTGACATCAGACACCCCCAGCCAAGAGTCAGTGTGTTCCTCTGACACGGCGCTTAGTTGGCATGGCCCGGGAGCAGGCTCTGTGCCCTTAAGTGTCCTCAACATGTCTGTCATTTTATGTTCCCTCAGCACAAGAAGCATTATATGCCATAGGCTTGGCTTCACTTTTCAGCAAGGACGAGCTACTAGAGGACAGTCAGCAGCTACTGCCCAGCCAAGTTCTGGAGGAGACCTGGCAAGTAGTGATGATGAGAGTCACGTGGGTGCATTTGTTGTGAGCAGTCAGACTCCTGGCCCTGAGACCATTGAGGGGGACATCAGTGATATGCAGACAATAACAGATGATGATGATGTAGCCAATTGCACTTGGGTGCCAGGTGAAAAATGGGCTTCATCATCATCGGGAGAAGTGGGTCGCAGCTTGTGTGTGTGAGGCAGTGGCTGAGCCAGCAGCTAGCGTGGCTGTGAGTCAGCATGGTGACAGCAGTGGGAGGTCGGAGGCCAAACGTGCCCGGGGTAGACCCCCTGCTAAGCAGTAGCCTACCTGCCCGGAAAGTGGCGGTGCAGGGGTTCACAGAGGCAGCGGCAGCAGGCCGTCAGTATGGAGTGTTGGGGGGAAATATTCCATACTCAGTGGTGTGGCAAATTTTTGTTAGGCCACCTTGGGAGGTGAACATGGCCATTTGCCAAATTTGTGTGCAGAAGGAGAAGCGTGGCCAGTGTGCCAATGTTGGCACCATGGCCATGCATCAACACATGCAGCGTCACCATAATGTGGCCCGGGAGAACCGTGGCTCCGATGTGGTGGTCCAGCCTGAAACAGCCGCTGCATCACCCAGTGGCACGCATCCAATTTCATGTAGTCAAGGCTCCACCACCTCAGCTGAAGGGAGCTGTCTGTCCTTTCCATCATCTGATGGTCCTGTTGCTCCTGCTCCTCATCAGTCATTCCATCATCAATCGATCACCAAAGCGATTGCCAAGTGACAACAGTATGCATTGACTAATCCAACAGCGCAGAAGCTGAAGTTGCTGGTGCTGCCGTCCCTCCCTTTCCAAGTGGTGGACTCTGCACCTTTCAGAGAACTGATGGCTTGTGCCGAGCCAAGGTGGTGAGTCCCAAGCCATCATTTATTTGCCAAAAAGGCAGTACCAGTCCTGCATACATTTGTAGAACAGAAGTTGGGCCACTCTTTGAGCCTGTCGGTGTCTGCCAAAGTGCACAGCAGCACCGACGTGTGGAGCTGTAACTACGGTCAAGGACAATATATGTCCTTTACGGCCCACTGGGTAAATGTGGTTCCTGCCCAGCCACAATAGCAACTTGGCCAGGTGATGCTGCTTCTGCCTCCACGTTCTCATGCCGTTAGTCCTGTGATAATGTCTGCATCTGTCTCTTCATCCTCCACTGTGTCCTCAGCCTCCACTGTAGGGACAATTCACAGTGCTCCTCCAGCATACCACTTGTGCAGGGCACGGCGGTATCCCGCTGTTCTGCAAATAGTTTGCCTGGCCGAACAGAGTCACACAGGGGAGGAACTGCTCAAAGTCCTTTATCAAGAAATAAAGTCTTGGCTTTTTCCTCAAAAACTCAAAATCAGAACCATTGTGACCGACAACAGGAAGAACATGGTTTCGGAGCTGCATCAAAGAGAGCTGAGCCCTGCGCCCTGCATGGCGCATGTGTTCAATCTGGTTCTAAAGCAGTTCCTGAAGTCTTCACCCCATCTGCAAGACATCCTGCATGCACTTCAGCCACTTGTACACCACAAAGCACACCCTTCTTGAGCTGCAGCGGCAGAATGGCGTACCCCAGCATAGGCTGATATTCAACGTTTCCACCCATTGGAATTCCACCCTCCATATGTTGGACCGATTATATGAACAGAGAAAGGCCAGAAACGATTTCATGATGATACGGACATAGGTACTCCCCTATGTAACTTTGATGTTAGCCAGGTGCAGCTCATACGTGACACCTGCCGTTTGCTCTGGCTCTTTGAGGAGGCCACTTTATTTGTCAGTTGCCAGGACTATGGGATAAGCAATGCCATTCCACTGATTCATGTCATGGACCAGATGCTGATAAATCTGGCTGGCCAGGAGAAAGGAGATGTGGTGACTACATCTCATAGCCACATTAGCCCTGTGGGGGATGAACTAGAGGAGGAGGACATTCAAGCACAAGCAATGCATAGGGAAATTGCTGGTTATTTAACACAATTGGCAGGAGAGGAGAAGCAGGAGCAGCTGGAGGAGCTACAGGGCGATGAGGAAGATGAGGCAGATGACCCAGACAAACCTTGACAGTATGCAGTGGAGATGGAAAAAGGGAGTCACTTGCGCAAATAGCCCAATGCATGCTCGCTTGCGTAGTGAAAGCCGAATCATTTGACAGAGGGATGACTACTGCTCTCCACTATGTTAGACCATTGCTATCGGTTCAAAATGGGTGCTTTTTTTACACCCGCTGAGAGGGAGGTCAAGCTGAACTACTATTGAGTAGAGTTGAGCGAACCCGAACTGTAAACAAAAAAATTTAAAAAAAGAGTGCAATACAATACATCAGGGTTTATATTGGTGGTTAATTATTTTTAACATACTTAACCACTTTTTACTTTGCTTTGTGAACGCTAACTATGAGGCAAACATCTAATAAGGGACGCGGTCATGGTGGTGGTGTTGGTGGAGCCTCTGGTGCAGGGAGAGGACTTGGCCGTTCTGCCACAGCTACACGTCCTACTGAACCTACAACCTCAGGTCCCAGTAGCCGCCAGAATCTACAGCGATATTTGGTCGGGCCTAATGCCATTCTAAGGATGGTAAGGCCTGAGCAAGTACAGGCGCTAGTCAAGTGTATCCAGCACGTTCACATTATCTCCCACACAGTCTTCTGCAGAAAGTACACAGGTGGCGCCTGAAACCCATGCCCATCAGTCTGTCACATCACCCCCGTGCATATCGGGGAACCTGTCTGAGCCTCAAGTCATGCAGCAGTCTATTATGCTGTTTGAAGACTCTGCTGGCAGGGTTTCCCAAGGGCATCCACCTAGCCCTTCCCCAGGGGTGGAAGACATAGAATGCACTGACGCACAACCACTTATGTTTCCTGATGAGGACATAGGAATACCACCTCAGCACATTTCTGATGATGACGAAACACAGGTGCCAACTGCTGTGTCTTTCTGCAGTGTGCAGACCGAAAAGGAGGTCAGGGAGGAAGACTGGGTGGAAGATGATGCAGGGGACGATGAGGTCCTAGACCCCACATGGAATGAAGGTCGTGCCACTGACTTTCAGAGTTTGGAGGAAGAGGCAGTGGTCAGACCGAGCCAACAGCGTAGCAAAAGCGGGAGCAGGGTGCAAAAGCAGAGCAGCCATCGCCAAAACAGTTTGCCTGCTACTGGAAACCGCCAACAGGGACCGAGCACACCAAAGGCAGCTTCAAGGAGTTCCCTGGCATGGCACTACTTAACACAATGTGCTGACGACAAGACCCGAGTGGTTTGCAAGCTGTGCCATCAGAGCCTGAAGCGAGGCATTAATGTTCTGAACCTTAGCACAACCTGCATGACCAGGCATCTACATGCGAGACACTGACTGCAGTGGAGTAAGCACCTTCAAAACCAAGAAAGGGTTCAGGTCCCTCCTGCTCCCTCTTCTGCTGCTGCCTCGGCCTCTTCCTTCGCCTCTGGAGGAACGTTGGCACCTGCTGGCCAGCAAACAGAGGATGTGGCACCAACAACACCACCTCTGTCACCAAGCATCTCCACCATGTCACACGGAAGCTTTCAGCTCTCCATCTCACAAACCTTTGAGAGAAAGCGTAAATTCCCACCTAGCCACCCTCGATCACTGGCCCTGAATGCCAGCATTTCTAAATCTCATCCGGTCAGCGACAGACCTTCACCACCAACTTCACCACAGCCAGGGGTAAACGTCAGCAGGCCATTCTGAGTCTGATGTGTTTGGGGGACAGGCCCCACACTGCGCAGGAGTTGTGGCAGGGTATAAAACAACAGACCAACGAGTGGTTGCTGCCAGTGGCCCTCAAGCCCAGCCTGGTGGTGTGCGATAATGGCCGAAATCTCGTTGCAGCTCTTGGACTAGCCGGTTTGACGCACATCCCTTGCCTGGCGCATGTGCTGAATTTGGTGGTGCAGAAATTCATTCACTACTATTCCGACATGTCTGAGCTGCTGCATAAAGTGTGGGCCGTCTGTGCGCGCTTTTGGCGTTCTCACCCTGCTGCTGCTCGCCGGTCAGCGCTGCAGCGCAACTTCGGCCTTCCCGCCCACCAAATCATATGCGACGTGCCCACCAGGTGGAACTCCACCTTGCACATCCTCGAGAGACTGTGCGAGCAGCAGCAGGCCATAGTAGAGGTTCAGCTGCAGCACGCACGGTTGAGTCACACTGCGGAACTGCACCACTTCACCACCAATGACTGGGCCTCCATGCGAGCCCTGTGTGCCCTGTTGCGCTGTTTCGAGTACTTCACCAACATGACCAGTGGCGATGAAGCCGTTATCAGCGTTACAATACCACTTCTATGTCTCCTTGAGAAAACACTTAGGGCGTTGACGGAAGAGGATGTGTCCCAGGACGAGGAGGAGGAAGATGGGTCATCTCTAACACTTTTAGGCCAGTCTTTTAGAAGTGGCTCAGAAAGGGGATTTTTTGCAACAGCAGAGGCCAGGTACAAATTTGTCCAGCCAGAGCCCACTACTGGAGGAGGATGAGGAGGATGAGGAGGAGGAGAAGGAGGAAGATGGGGATGAAGCATGTTCACAGCAAGGTGGCATCCAACGCAGCTCGGGCCCATCACTGGTGCGTGGCTGGGGGATTACGGAGGACGCAGACGAGATGATACGCCTCCCACAGAGGACAGCTTGTCCTTACCTCTGGGCAGCCTGGCACACATGAGCGACTACATGCTGCAGTGCCTGCGCAACGACTGCAGAGTTGCCCACATTTTAACGTGTGCTGACTACTGGGTGGCCACCCTGCTGGATCCCCGTTACAAAGACAATGTGCTGTCCTTAATTCCCCCACTGTAACGTTATCGGAAGATGAGCGACTACAGGCGCACACTGGTAGATGAGCTCCTGAGAGCATTCCCGACTGTCGCCGGGGGACAAGTGGAAGCACAAGGTGAAGGCAGGGGAGGAGGAAAAGGTCACCAACGCAGTTGTGTCAGCGTCAGCACCTCAGAAGGCAGGGTTAGCATGGCTGACACGTGGAAAAGCTTTGCACCTCTTGTCATGCTGCTGTCACCTCACTCCTATGTCACTGTGCCACTCTGTGGTCTGCTCATGCTGCTGCCACCCCACCACTATGTCTCTGGGCCACTCTTTGTCTCCTTATGCTGCTGCCACCTCACCATTATGTCCCTGGGTCACTCTGTGGTCCCCTCATGCTGCTGCCACCTCAACACTCTGTCATTGGCCACTCTGTGGGCTTTTCCTGCTGTTCCCACCCTCCTAACTCCATGACTGGGCCACTATTTTTCCTTTTTAGGCTAATTGACATCATCATTTATTTGAACCTTATTCTAATCTGTCGGAAGAAAGGAAAAATGAGATGCACAACGGATCTTGTATATGTAGCAACTATAAGGCCTGTATGACTTGATCCCTATTTTGCATCAGAATTGGCTCATGATTTGGTAGCCAAAAGCAGGGGTGGGTACAAAACACAGAAGACATGCAAATATTCCATTCACGTGTCATCTCTGTTTTGGATCGACTCCTGTTTATTTTTGGCTTCAGCAATACTGATGGATTACTGACCAAATGCTGGCCAAGTAAAGGCGTATGCTCAACAGACAGGATCTGTTTTTTGGGGGTTATTGTTCTGACGGATCAGAGGAAGGGAAAAATAATCAGTGACGTCAACAAAAACTTACTGCTGACAACTTCTCCACTCTGTCAGGGGGGCTCTACTTGTATAAGTGTTTAATAGAACACGTTCTGTAGAAATCTATGTGGAATCAGCTGATGATGGTATAAAATAAGTGTGCTCACTCTCGCTATAGTAGGATCTTGGCCTCTATATGGTTCTTTATACCTGGCGCTAACATTGACCTGTAAGGCTGAATACACACACTAGTTATTTGGTCAGTTTTGGCTCCATAACTGCCAAATAAATGAAGTGTGCAGTGATTCTAAGAGCGATGCCTGTCATCTGTGTGTCATACTGACTCACAGTATTGTTTCATTACCACAGCAGGCTCCCTATGTGTGTTTCTGCAAGGCACAGTGTTCTACACCACTATACAGCCAGGAAATAGCTATTTTTAACTCAATTCGCCGCAAATAAATTAGGATTGAATCAAATCCGTTTGGAAAATTTGCCGAACCAACCGAATCAAATTTTTGAGAAATTCGCTCATCTCTACTTATGATATTTCCTTCTGTTATGCTCATTTTTATATATCCCATAGCACCCAAGTTTTTTTACATTTTGAAAGAGTGCTTTGACCAATCACTTGTACAGTGTCTCATCAGAGAGAAAGTTATCAATCAGTGTGAGGGGAGTAGGCAGAGCTAGCAGCCCATGAATATTAACAGGAACTCAATAGCACATGCATTACATCTAAATAACACAACTGCTCAACTGTAATTTTATGAAAATGACTTCACAGTAAGTGACCCAGTGTTGGAATCAAGGTCTTTGTCACTGGTTTACGCTGACCTAGAAAGTTGCTGTCCACTATAAAAGAAACAAATATAATCATGATCTCTTCTCTCTGGTTCATAGAGTATGAGCCTGAGTAAATGGTTTGGGAATTGAATGCAGTTTTTACTCTTAGCTTTTTTGTTTTTTAATTTTCCCAGCAATCAGAAAAAGGTCCAAAATGAAGTAATGCACAAAGCTGACAGTACACATTAGATAGCTGTAGATCAAAAAAATTTTGGTCACCAGTCATCTCTAGTGACTCCATCCTGACTCCTCAATACACATACATGCTTGATTTGGCCGAATGTGTATGTGATCTCAATGGGGAGAGAGAAGAAAGATAGACACTTCTGGCAGTGACATCTCCCAGGAGAAGAAAAAGATCTGGAGAAAATATTCAGTTCACAAGATCTTTCTCTAGCCCGACATCATCTGTCATTAGAGTTCCCCTTACACATTACACTGTCAGCTGAACCCACTATTCTCAGCAGGTTTGACCAACAATACACTAATGTGTATAGGGACCCTAAAGCTTTTCCTCTTGTACTTAAACTTTGCTGTTGCCAGTTATTATTGGCCTTTGAGTTACAGGATCTGTGTATCCATACCTCCCACACACTTTAATGTATGTAAACCAGGGTCAGTGGGGGACCCAGAAGTTGTACCCCCACTGATCAAAAATATTTATGACATATCAAATTAAGGGTAGAATCTGGTTCCCATTGTTGGCCTTAAAGTGTACCTTAGTTTTCAAACAAAATGTATGCATAATGGCTGGGCTTCATTGTAGAATTATAACTATGAAGGAACATGTCTTTTATATGCTTCCCTAATATCTTCCTCAGCCATATTATTCCCTGCTTCACTCGCACAGCTAGATACATATCTCTCACAGCCACACAACATCTCCCTTCTTCAGAATCTGCCAGTTCTGTGTGCAGTGACCTCACTTGCATTGCTTCACACTATTTTTGTTTTATCTAGAAACCACAAAAAGCTGATAAGAAGAAGTGATAGCAGACTCACAGACACACAGGAGCTTCTCTGCTCTTCAGAAGCAGTGTTGAAGCAGTTCTATCAGACTTTGGAGCTCAACTAGCTCTGACACGCCCCCATTTCCTGTGAGCCATCTTCTGTGTATCTTCTAAGGATGGATCTTGTCTGACAACAGACAGTGATCTGCAAATAAGGCGGAAATTAGATTCCACCTTACTTTACAGCTTTTTTTCAGGTGGGTGTATGCAGACTTTTTAAATTAAGAGATTTAGAAATTTACATTATTCTCTATTAAATTAAGTTGTGTGAAAGTTCAGCGACTATTCAACTTCATATAGTGCAACCATTTTTGAGCTGCTTCTCCACTTGAACAGGTTGTTGCTATGTTCTCCACCTGTAATTCATGTGTTTTCTTTTTTTTTTTTTCAGATAAAAGGCTATTGGACAGCTCCAGATGCTTTCAGTAAGAGGGCTCTAGTGTTAGAGCGTAATAAAACTAACGCCATAAAGTGATCTAATTATTCTAATGTTTAAACACACTACTTGTAAATCGACAATTTCAGGCCAAAACCAAAAGGAGCTGAAATCTGTAGAAAACAATTGTGTATCAATACAATGGATGCTTACTTCATATCACCTCCACAACATTATAAATATTCCTTCGGAGCCTGTATCATCAGCATTGTTATAATTGAGTAAGTATCTAGCGATGTGCAGCTCTACCCAAGATGCTTTGTAATTGGCTTTTTAAAAGTCCCCAGGCCCAATCCTTTGCCACAAAGAGGAATGTTTTCTACCAGCTAAAAGAGATAACAGCTCCTCTCACATATCTCTGAAAAACCACAGGTCCATCCGCAGCATTTAAAACTAATAAAGGCTCAGACTTTGTTTTAACAGCAGCGAGGTTAATGCATTGCAAAAAAGCATTGTGGTAAATCCAAATAGGACAATTTATGGTGTCATTGTTTTAACTATTTGAAGACCAAGAAGAAGATCAACATATACATTAAAAAAGGCTTACAGAAAAATGACACATGGCTTGTAGAAAAAATGTATTTATGTAGTGTGTGTGTGTGTGTGTATACATATATATATATATATATATATATATATATATATATATAATACCCAAGTATCTCACAAAAGTGAGTACTCCCCTTACATTTTCACCAGAGCTTATTTGCCGTGAGGTGCCATGTTGAACTTCTAGTGGCCAGTGTGAGAGAGCATGAGAGTGAGATCACAAAATTTAACACACTTGCTCCCCATTCACACCTGAGACTTTGTAACACTTACGAGTCACATGACACCGGGGAGGGAAAATGGCTAATTGGGCACAATTTTGCCATTTTCACTTAGGGGTGTACTCACTTTTGTTGCCAGCGGTTTAGACGTTAATGGCTGCGTATTGAGTTATTTTGAGGTCACACCAAATTTACACTGTTATACAAGCTGTACACTGACTACTTTACATTGTATCAAAGTGCCCGATCTTCAATGTTGTCCCATGAAAAGATATTTGCAGAAATGTGAGGGGTGTACTCACTTTTATGAGATACTGTATAAATAAACACTGTGTATACTACATTTTATATACTTAGGGGGTCATTTATTACACTAAAATAAGCCTATATTAGGAGTATTTCAGGCACAGATAGTGGCGCAACGGTTAGTGATGTCAACGGTTGTTTGTACCTAATGGTATATTTTCGCTGACATGGGCAGTTTAGGATATTATAGGTGCTAGCTGCATATGATAGATTTATTCAGGCATCATTATTAATGCTGTGATGTCATTGTATTTTCTCACCTGTAACTACATCCTGTCTTGTTACTGTTTTTATGAATGGGACATGCTAACAATGACATTTACAAAAATGACTCGAGGGTTGGTCTACAATATGAATTATTACAGTGGACTCTCTTCTATCTCCTGAACACAACTAGGAATTACAAATGACCCTTACAGAACATTTTGTTTTCTCTTTGTTCAGTGCATTTCTAAAGCCTCGGCACAATGTATGCATAAAGCAACTTGAAGCAGACGGTATTTTAGCTTTTCATGTCACTGATGAATCTCCATAATGGGCTGTCAGGCTGAGTGACAGCCATCATTATGTGAACTAAACCATTAGCACATTACACCTTGCTCCATAAATTTAGCTATGTATCGTGCATTGTTAAACTGATTACAGCTAATTGCAAACTGGAAAATGGAAAGCAATAAGGATAAGTAAAATCTATATCTTCTCTTGTCTATATGGGCATTTTCTATGTAATTATGCATAAAACGGATTTCTGTCTATATAGATTTAGGCTACTTTCGCACTCGCGTTTTGTGCGGATCCATCATGGATGGATCTATTCAGATAATACAGCCATCTGCATCCGTTCAGAACGGATCAGTTTGTATTATCTTTAACATAGCCAAGACGGATCCATCTTGAACACTATTGAAAGTCAATGAAGGACGGATCCATTTTCTATTGTACCAGATTGTATCAGTGAAAACTGATCCGTCCCCATTGACTTACATTGTGTGCCAGGACATGGTTTGGTGACCGTCTCCAAAGAGGAATGGAGACTGAACTGATGCAAACTGATGCATTCTGAGCAGATCCTTTTCCATTCAGAATGCATTAGAATGAACGGATCTCACAAACGGAAAGCCAAAACGTGAGTGTTAAAGTAGACGTATCCATATATATATATATATATATATATATATATATATATAATTTATTTTATTTTTTTAGTAAAGTATATTAAAGAGATGTCTAAAAGTGGAGCTTATTAACTTCCAACTAAAAAAAAGACAGTATGACTACATTATCGTATGTAAATTATTAGAGATGAACAAATAACTTGTTATTTTTTATTTATTTGGCTGAACTGGTGAACCAATTCAGACCCATATTGAGTCTACCTGAATAAAAACTGCTCCGATTGGCTGGAAAATTTGTGTATGAAACTCTGAGATCTTCTTAGTAGTGATGAGCGGCAGGGGCAATATTTGAATTTCCAGTGAAAATCTATGAAACAGATCATAGTCAAATAATAATAAATACTTAAACAGGGTAACCAACCATTGATATGGTTATGGAGGTTGGTGTACACAGGGCAGTACTGGGGAGTATTGGAGTGTCTATCCTATCCCTGCACTCACCCTTTATAAAGCCTCAGCCCAGGGACGTCCCCTAATGGTGGAGACTCCCTGTCCTCGAACCTGGACTGGCTGCCCTACGTACACCCTCCTCTCAGTGACAAATACCCCGGTACCCTGTAAAGAAGACGGGTATAACCTGTGTCACAGGTAGATTCTCACCTGTATTGACAACAGCCCATGTAGATGAAAAGACAGAAAAAACATATGGTGGAAGGTGTAGGTCTCACCTATAGCACCATACACAAAGCCCCTCTAGGGGCGTCAAGATGTCAATACGCTCCCAGGCTTATTAGCACAGAACCCCAACGCGTTTCCCCTATTTTTAGGTTCATCAGGGGGTAAATAAACAGTCATGGGTAAACCGTCATAATAAAGTCAAGATAATCATAATAATCGCGTGTACAGATTTTTTCTGTGGCGTCCCACACCTCCACCACGCTCCAGCAGTGTCAGTTTCGATTTGCAGCGTCTCTCGGGATCTCGTCCCAATTTTCGTGAGACTTGGTCCGTCTGTTGATTTCGTAAGTGAAGCGATACTGTATTCCTTGACGGTATGATTTAATACATGGCCATGTATATTTTGCAATTAATTGACGCACAGGTATTCGGCCCAGACGCAAAATCTCTACACGGGAAAAGATTTTGACCAGCGCAACTTATCGTGAATACTATACACCAAATGTGAACACTGTATTCCCCACATACGGGTGAATTTGACTGACTTTGATAGTTGGAACTACGTAGAAACTGTGTCCTCTACACACAAGACTACAAGTCCTACATATATGGACTGACTACACTGTACCTGACATCGGGACTTCTGCTTATGCAAGCATACCTCTATTCACATAGGAGCGTTAAAGATCGAAACCAAAGTAGTATTTTACTCATACAGTGAGATCAATCGATGATGTGACCCATGTATGGACTGAACTAATATAAGAAATAACGCATTGCATGGGATTTGATGATTCACTATTGAATCATCAGCTACACCATACATTGGGGTATATGTCTATCCAGCTGGATACCCCGCTCCATTACATCCACTGAGACCTATTGGTGCCATCAGACACAACCATTGGATGTAGTGGATTATGGGCATGATATAAAATTGCAATTTTGCCATCCTCTATATTTCACTATTTTTACATATATTTTTTATTTTTATTTTTTTTATGTATTGTATCTAGGTATATGACGTTTTTAACAAAATAAATTTATACGTTTCTACAGTCGTGGCCAAAAGTTTTGAGAATGACACAAATATTAGTTTTCACAAGGTTTGCTGCTAAACTGCTTTTAGATCTTTGTTTCAGTTGTTTCTGCAATGTAGTGAAATATAATTACACGCTTTTCATACATTTCAAAGGCTTTTATCGACAATTACATGACATTTATGCAAAGAGTCAGTATTTGCAGTGTTGGCTCTTCTCTTTCAGGACCTCTGCAATTCGAATGGGCATGTGCCCAATCAACTTCTGGGCCAATTCCTGACTGATAGCAACCCATTCTTTCATAATCACTTCTTGGAGTTTGTCAGAATTATTGGGTTTTTGTTTGTCCACCCGCCTCTTGAGGATTGGCCACAAGTTCTCAATGGGATTAAGATCTGGGGAGTTTCTAGGCCATGGACCCAAAATGTCAACGTTTTGGTCCTCGAGCCACTTAGTTCTCACTTTTGCCTTATGGCACGGTGCTCCATTGTGCTGAGAAATGCATTGTTCTTCACCAAACTGTTGTTGGATATTTGGAAGAAGTTGCTGTTGGAGGGTGTTTTGGTACCATTCATTATTCATGGCTGTGTTTTAGGGCAAAATTGTGAGTGAGCCCACTCCCATGGATGAGAAGCAACCCCACACATGAATGGTCTCAGGATGCTTTACTGTTGGCATGACACAGGACTGATGGTAGCGCACACCTTTTCTTCTCCGGACAAGCCTTTTTCCTGATGCCCCAAACAATCGGAAAGAGGCTTCATCGGAGAATATGACTTTGGCCCAGCCCTCAGCAGTCCATTTACCATATTTTCTGCAGAAGATCAATCTGTCCCTGATGTTTTTTGGAGAGAAGTGGCTTCTTTGCTGCCCTTCTTGACACCAGGCCATCTTCCAAAAGTCTTCGCCTCACTGTGCGTGCAGATGTGCTCACACCTGCCTGCTGCCATTTCTGAGTAAGCTCTGCACTGGTGTCACTCCGATCCCGCAGCTAAATCCTCTTTAGGAGACGATCCTGGCACTTGCTGGACTTTGTCGGACGCCCTGAAGCCTTCTGAACAAGAATTGAACCTCTTTCCTTGAAGTTCTTGATGATCCTATAAATTGAGGTGCAGTCTTAGTAGCCACAATATCCTTGCCTGTGAAGCCATTTTTATGCAACGCAATGATGGCTGCACGCGTTTCTTTGCAGGTCACCATGGTTAACAATGGAAGAACAATGTTTTCAAACATCACCCTCCTTTTAACAGGTCAAGTCTGCCATTTTAACCCAATCAGCCTGACATAATGATCCAGCCTTGTGCTCGTCAACATTCTCACCTGAGTTAACAAGACGATTACTGAAATGATCTCAGCAGGTCCTTTAATGACAGCAATGAAATGCAGTGGAAAGGTTCTTTTGGGATTAAGTTAATTTTCATGGCAAAGAAGGACTATGCAATTCATCTGATTACTCTTCATAACATTCTGGAGTATATGCAAATTGCTATTATAAAAACTTAAGCAGCAACTTTTCCCATTTCCAATATTTATGTAATTCTCAAAACTTTTGGCCACGACTGTACATATTCTCGAAGTGTCCTGAGTGCCCTTTCTACCTTTTAACCATTTATAGACTCAAGAACCTGAGCACCAGTTGCGGTTATCCATAGTGGGCCATCTGTCTATTTTATATAGTATTTTTATATTTGTGTTATTGAACACCTAGATGAAAAACTGTTTGCCACAAACATTGTATGGTTCACTCTGGATGCATCAAGGACCAGAATGTGTTTGTCATAAGTATTTTACTGCAATAATTTCATTGTTGAACAAGTGACATTACGTGCCTAATTAAAAGACAATTCACCACAAACACTACATTGTTATATTTGTGTTAACAGATGCATTCGGCATCAGACTGTTGCCTGTTTTTATAGACAATTTAGTAAGAAAGTTTTATTGATGATTTTAGTAATATTAAACTCATTTATTAATTTGTAACTGATATAGTATAATATATTCAATACAATGAATATTTCATACAATATTGAATAGTAGATGGCATTATTTTTTTCTCTCACTGTGTGATAACAACTCCACATATTAACAATTGCAGTTCACTTAGCTTTAGTCCAACATTATAAATCTGTTAACAATTCACACACACAGATGGGCCAAAATCAATCCAATGCTGATGACAGAATCTGTCCACAGTAGATATCAGTGGATGTTAATAAATTAGAACTAATCGTACCCACCATTCATAATGTCATTCTACTCTCAATCTACTTATGCAAATATATTTCCAATTGACAAATGCAAATCAACTAATAACTTCCAAATAGCGTTATGTCCACAATAAATACTGATAATTCAGGCCTAATTATAGCCACAATATCTTACATCAATCCTATCAAGGGGTTAATATTTAATGGTTAGACACACTGTTGTGATTTCTTATTCTCTTGGACTCCTCCCAGTCTCTGCCGTTAAAAACTGTAGTGACTTTAACTTTTTTGCTCCCGGTCAAGGAGCATCTCTCACCCACTCCTGGCTGTTGGGATTCACAAGGTCTTTATTGCTGTTGGCTGGTTCTTGCATGCTGTGGAGTGGGTTATATTGAAGTGCTCTCAGGCTCCCATTGGTTTCTTGGACATGCGTAGCATCAAATGGCAGATGCCAGTACACGTGGATCGTTCACCAATGCGGAATTACGCTCTTTATTATAGAAATTTGACTTCAGTTATGAAAGTTGCTTAAAAGGGTCTTGTGAACATATACTAATGACCTATCTCCTGGATAGGTCATCAGTATCTGATTGGTGGGTGGGTCTAACATCAGGGATCCCTGTTGATCAGCTATTTTAAAAGGCCACAATCTTCACCCTGCCGCCAATCACAATTTTGTACATTGTATAGAGGCTGTGCTTGGTATCACACCTCAGCTCCATTCACTCCATTCAGCTGCACATAGTCCATGTGACCTATGAACATGATGTCAGTTGACCTTTACATTGTTAAATTCATGTTAGTGGACACATTACTGCATCAGACCATGTGTTTCATAGGCATAATAATGTAATTGTTTAACCAGTGTGATATTAAACGCATCGTTGAAATACTTTTCACTGCAAACACTGCACAAGTAAATTATCAATACCAGTGTGCAGTGTGTTTTAGAAAGAGAAGGTAATTTAATTGTGCTATTCTCTATGAATTGCAGAACACACACTTGCAATTTTGCTAGTACCAATATAATAATCTGTGTGTACCAAACCCGTGACTTTTCATTTGTAGGCTTCATATTATAATGTCGGAAAAATGAACAATGCAAAACAAAAGACCTATGCCTCATCCTTTTAAAATCATAATGTGGGCAGTAGCAGCACCAGCCATAAGGCCAGTAGTAGTATTAGTAATAGTAGCCCACAATTCTCCCTGGCTTCCAAAAGGCACAACGTTATTATTAAGGAGAAATAGGATAATATTGTGGATTGGATCGCTCACTCCTCCTCTCAGTCACACCAGGATGATGTGAAGGTCACTTCTGAGTCTAACACCATATAATGGAGCCAGGGTCATCGGATTCCTTCTGCTCCTCCTTGCAGCTGAAACCCATACCGTGTTCTCTGACCCCATGGACTTCTGGGCAGGAATTTTGAAACCATGACCGTACTGAACCACTATGCTCGCTCTGTTCTGTCTTGTCTAGTCTCTAATTTAATCTTAGAGAGGGTTCTCGGTGCAGAAGGCATCATGACATTCAAATGGACAAAGTCATCCTTTTTTGTATAAAATATCACATTTACATCATACATTTTTGTCACCTAACATCACAAAAAGTGTAATACCAAGTAATCAAAAATATATATGTACCCCAAAATAGTACCAATCAAACCATCGCCTCATCTCTCAAAAAATGAGCCCCTAAATAAGACAGTCCCCCAAAAAATACAAAATGATGGCTTTCAGAAAATGGAGACACTAAAACATGATTTTTTTTCAAAAATGCTTTTGTGTTAAACTGATATAAATGTAAAAAGTAGACATATTAGGTATCGACATATCCATAACCACCTGATCTTTAAAAATATCTCTTGATATACCCCCGAAAGTGAATGTTATACAAAAAAATCTAAAACCTGTGCCAAAACATCCAATTTTTGTTGTCACTTTGCACCATAAAGTGTGATATTAAATGATCAAAAATTCATTATGTACCCAAAAATGGTACCAATAAAAACTTCAACTGTTCCCGCAAAAAAATGAGCCCCCACACAAGACGATAGACAGAAAATAAATAAATATATGGGTTTCAGAAAATGAAGACATAAAAACATAATTTTAGTTTTCAAAAATGCTATAATATGTAAAACTGAAACAAAACAAAAATATACACATATTTGGTATTGTTTTGTCTGTATCAACCTGGTCTGTAAAAACAACATATTATCTATCCTGTCAGAATAACACCATAAAAAACTAAAAATAAAAAGGGTGCCTCACAATAAGTGTAATATCGAGAGATCAAAAATCATATGTACCCCAAAATAGTACCAATACCTTATCCCATAGTTTATAAAATAGGGTCAGTTTTTGGGAGTCTCTACTATAGGGGTGCATCAGGAGGGCGTCAAATGTGACATGGTGTCATGGAACCATGAACCAGACGTACAACAAGAGATAAGTGGAAAATAAGAAGGTTTTATTGAAGAGCAAGCCGTAAGCAAAGTCCGAACGGATGGCTAAACCGAAGCAGGGTCTTGCGGAGACAGAGGTCAGGAACCAGAAGGGTAGTCAGACGAAGCCAGGAACAGGAACCAACGGGGTAGTCAGACGAAGCCGGAATCAGGAACCAACGGGGTAGTCAGACGAAGCCGGAATCAGGAACCAACGGGGTAGTCAGACGAAGCCGGAATCAGGAACCAACGGGGTAGTCAGACGAGGCCAGGATCAGGAACCAGAAGCAGCAGCAGTCTTGGAGGCATGTGAACACAGGAGGACCAAGCAAGGAACTGAAGCCACAGACCTCCTATATATATGAGCTGGGCATCCAGCTCCTCCCAGTGGGAAGGAGGAGCCGCAGGGTGGGAGGCTACAAGAAAACCCAGAAACCAAGATGGCCGCCAGCACATGTCAAACGAAGGGAACAGCAAGGAGGTAAGACCATGACAGTACCTCCCCCTCAAGGGCCCCTCCTCCGCGGAGTAAGGAACGGTTTCTGAGGGAAGCGTGCGTGGAAGGCTCGGAGCAAAGCAGGAGCATGGACATCTGCGGAGGGAACCCAGGAACGCTCCTCTGGACCATAACCACGCCAATGGACCAAAAACTGCACCCGGCCGCGGACCAGGCGTGAGTCCAGGATATTGCTCACCTCATACTCCTCACGATTGCCCACTTGGACCGGACGAGGCCGAGGAATCGAGGAAGTGAAACGATTACACACCAGTGGCTTCAACAGGGAGACATGAAACACGTTGGAGATCCGCATGCCAGGAGGAAGCGCAAGGGCATAGGCTACCGGGTTTACCCTGCGAAGCACTCGGAAGGGACCAACAAAGCGAGGCGCCAGCTTGGGAGTGGGCACTCGAAGGTTGAGGTTGCGGGTGGACAACCATACGCGGTCTCCGACCTGGTAGGAAGGAGCGGGCGCTCGTCTGCGATCAGCCTGGAGTTTCTGGCGCTGCGCAGAGACCTCAAGGGACCTCTGGATCTGTACCCAAGAAGCACGTAGGACGGAAAGGTGATCCTCCACAGCCGGAATATCCTGGGGAGAGAATACCTCCGGTAACACGGCAGGTTGGAACCCATAATTGGCCATGAAGGGAGACGTCCCAGAGGAAGAGTTCACCGCCGTGTTCCTGGCAAACTCAGCCCAAGGCAGGAGGTCAACCCAATTGTCTTGGTGATCGGAGACATAGCAACGAAGGAATTGCTCCAAGGCCTGATTGGATCGTTCTGCGGCCCCATTGGACTGAGGGTGGTAGGCCGAGGAGAAAGAGAGATGAATCCCCAACTGGGAGCAAAAGGCGCGCCAGAACCTGGACACAAACTGACTCCCCCGATCCGACACAATCTCCTTGGGCAAACCGTGCAACCGGAAGACCTCCCTGGCAAAAATCGAGGCCAACTCTTGTGCAGAGGGTAACTTCTTGAGAGGAACACAGTGGCACATTTTGGAAAACCGATCCACAATCATGAGAATGACCGTATGGCCTCGGGATGCAGGGAGGTCCACAATGAAATCCATCCCCAGGTGTGACCATGGACGCTCCCCGGTGGCTATGGGTTGCAAAAGGCCCAACGGAAGGTGCCGAGGGGACTTACTCTGGGCACAAACGGAGCATGCCGCTACATATGCGGCGATGTCGGAACGTAGAGAAGGCCACCAGAACAGACGTGAAACCGCCCAGGACAGCTGATTCTTTCCAGGGTGCCCCGCGGCCTTGGAGTTATGGTAGGTTCGCAACAACCGAGTGCGCAACTCCTCAGGCACAAAACATCTGCCGTTGGGTCTCCCAGAGGGAGCACCAGATTGAGCCGCCAAAATCTGCTCACCCAGAGGAGAAGTCAGGCTGGTGCGAATAGCGGCCAGGATCTGATTCGGGGGTATGACCGTAGTCGGAATCGACTCCTCCCCGGACAGCTCGGAGTACTGCCGTGATAAGGCATCCGCTCTGATGTTCTTGGAGCCGGGTAGGTAGGAGACCACGTAATTAAAACGTGACAAGAACAGAGCCCATCTGGCCTGACGTGGTGTCAATCTCTTGGCCTCAGAGAGGTAGGTCAGATTCTTGTGGTCCGTCAGGATGAGAACCGGAACCACCGAGCCCTCGAGCAAGTGCCTCCATTCTTTAAGGGCCTGCACGATGGCCAATAACTCCCTGTCACCAATCTGATAGTTGCACTCCGCGGAAGACAGTTTCCGGGAGTAAAACCCACAAGGAAGCAGAGGACCCTCTGGTGTTCTACGCTGAGACAGGAGGGCGCCTACTCCCGTCTCAGACGCGTCCACCTCGAGGACAAAAGGCAACCCAGGGTTGGGATGCGACAGAATCGGAGCCGACACAAAGGCGGACTTTAGAGCCTCAAAAGCTCGGATGGCCTCGAGCGGCCAGACCTGAGGATTACTGCCCTTCCTGGTCAGATCCGTGAGAGGCTTGGCTAGCATGGAAAAGTCCCTGATGAACTTCCGATAATAATTGGCGAAGCCCAAAAAGCGCTGCAGGGCACGAAGCCCACTGGGCTGGGGCCACTGTAAGACAGCCGAAACCTTCTCAGGATCCATGGAGAACCCCTCAGCGGAAATGATGTAACCTAAGAAGGTTACCTGGGATCGGTGAAATTCGCATTTCTCAAGCTTACCGAACAGCTTGTTCTCTCGTAAGCGTTGCAACACTCGTCTGACATCCAGAATGTGGGCCTCCATGGATGCAGAATATACCAAGATGTCATCCAAATAGACCACCACACACTGCTGCAACAGGTCACGGAAAACATCGTTGATGAATTCCTGGAAGACTGCGGGCGCATTGCACAACCCAAAGGGCATAACCAAGGATTCATAATGACCGGTCCTGGTGTTAAACGCGGTCTTCCACTCATCGCCCGCCTTGATCCTTACCAGGTTATATGCCGCCCTCAGGTCGAGTTTGGTAAAGACCGTGGCCCCTTTGAGGCGATCGAACAGCTCGGAAATCAAGGGTATCGGGTAAGCGTTCTTGATCGTGATGCGATTGAGACCCCTGTAATCGATGCAAGGCCTCAACTCGCCGCCCTTCTTTTTCACAAAGAAAAATCCAGCCCCTGCCGGGGACGAGGATTTGCGAATGTGTCCGCGTGAAAGCGCCTCCCTCACGTACTCCTCCATGGCCTCATTCTCCGCTACCGACAGTGGATAGACTTTGCCACGAGGAGGAACGGCACCGGATTGTAACTCTATGGCACAATCGTATGGGCGGTGCGGAGGTAGGGCAACCGCGCGCACCTTATCGAATACATCCCGGTACTCTTCGTATTCAGGAGGCAACAGAGAGTCCGAGGAAGTACACAGCAACTTGACAGGCCCATGGATGCAACTAGCCCCACACTGCGGTGACCATGAGAGGATCTCGACCGATCTCCAATCGAAAGTCGGATTATGCTTCTGGAGCCAGGGGTACCCCAAGACCACCGAGTAGTGTGGAGACGAAATAACCTGGAGACAGACCGACTCTCTGTGAACGGCACCAATGGCTATCCCCACTGGAAGGGTCTCATGAGTCACGTGTGGCGGCAGAAGGGGTCTGCCGTCTATCGCCTCAAGAGCCAGTGGGGAACCTCGAGGCTGCAGAGGAATGGAATTGGCGGCAACGAACACTCTATCAATGAACAAACCACCAGCACCAGAGTCCACCAACGCCTGGGTCGTCACCGAGCCCCCGACCCAGGAGAGGACAACCGTGATCAGTGGTTTGTCAACACGGGAAACCGGGGACGAGGAGACTCCACCCAAGATCTGCCCCCGACAGGACCTCAGGTGCGAGCGTTCTCCCGGACGGTTCGGACATGCCAACCGAAAATGCCCACCGAGACCACAGTACATGCATCGGCCCTCGCGTCTCCGGAGTACCCTCTCCCCCTCAGACAGGCGAGCAAACCCCCGCTGCATGGGTTCACCCCCAGACAAGTCATCCCCAGGAGGCGTGGGAGGAGAGGGAGGCACGGGTGGGACAGCAAACGTAGGCGCCAATCTGTTATGAGACCTCCGCAGGCTCTCCTTAAAGGAAGGTCTCTCCCTGAGTCTGGTGTCAATCAAAATCAGGAAAGAAATAAGAGACTCGAGCTCCACTGGTAGGTCCTTAGCTGCAACCTCATCCTTCAAGGCATCCGAGAGACCATGAGAGAAAGCAGCGACCAGAGCCTCATTATTCCAGCCCACCTCTGCTGCCAGGGTACGAAACTCAATGGCGTATTCAGCTACGGATCGTGAACCCTGTCTGATGGACATAAGGAGCTTCGCAGCAGAGGCAGCACGAGCCGGCACATCGAATACCTTCCGAAGAGAAGCAACAAAACCGGAAAACTCGGCAACCACCGGATTGTTGTTCTCCCATAAAGGGCTGGCCCAGGCCAAGGCCTTGTCCGAGAGCAGCGAGATCAAGAAGCCCACCCTTGATCTCTCAGTAGGAAAGGCATGTGGCAGCAACTCGAAGTAAATGCCCACCTGGTTAAGGAAACCTCGGCACTGAGTTGGCTCTCCCCCAAAGCGCTGTGGAAGGGGGGCAGAACCGGTCATACCCTGAAACACCACAGGCGCAGCAACAGGTGTCAGGGTAGACTCTGGCGCAACAACCGGAGCGGCAGTAGGAGCGGGCCCAGGAGCGACAACCGACCCATCGGCAACGGAAGCTAAATGAGCCGTGCGTTCAAGCAGGGTTTGCAACGCCACAGCGAACCGACCCAACAGGTGATCCTGCTGATCAAGTCTGGCAACCAGCGTAGGTAGCGAGGGTGGCCCTGTACCGTCAGAATTCATGGCTTGGTCCTAATGTCATGGAACCATGAACCAGACGTACAACAAGAGATAAGTGGAAAATAAGAAGGTTTTATTGAAGAGCAAGCCGTAAGCAAAGTCCGAACGGATGGCTAAACCGAAGCAGGGTCTTGCGGAGACAGAGGTCAGGAACCAGAAGGGTAGTCAGACGAAGCCAGGAACAGGAACCAACGGGGTAGTCAGACGAAGCCGGAATCAGGAACCAACGGGGTAGTCAGACGAAGCCGGAATCAGGAACCAACGGGGTAGTCAGACGAAGCCGGAATCAGGAACCAACGGGGTAGTCAGACGAGGCCAGGATCAGGAACCAGAAGCAGCAGCAGTCTTGGAGGCATGTGAACACAGGAGGACCAAGCAAGGAACTGAAGCCACAGACCTCCTATATATATGAGCTGGGCATCCAGCTCCTCCCAGTGGGAAGGAGGAGCCGCAGGGTGGGAGGCTACAAGAAAACCCAGAAACCAAGATGGCCGCCAGCACATGTCAAACGAAGGGAACAGCAAGGAGGTAAGACCATGACACATGGCAACTTAAAGGGCTTCTGTCACCCCACTAAACCGTTTTTTTTTTGTTTACTAATAATCCCTATACTGCGAGCTCCCTATACATAAGTTAAAAAATCATTTTGGTTCAGTAGAATTTGATAAAAAGCTATTTTTAAAATATGTAAATTACCTTGCTACCAGCAAGTAGGGCGGCTACTTGCTGGTAGCAGCCGCATCCTCCGATCCTAATGACGCCCCCTCCGCATTGTGATTGACAGGGCCAGGGAGCGGAATAGTTCTCTGCTGGCCCTGCCTGTTTGCATTCAAAATCCGGCGCCTGCTCCATGGCCGTACCTATCTTCAATGTGCGCAGGCGCAGTGAGAGCTCGGCCGCTCCATCCTCAATGCGCCTGCACCGATGACGTCACATCTACACCCAGCGCAGGCGCATTGAGGATGGGGCGGCCGAGTGAGCGGCCGCCTCTTAGTGCGCCTGCGCACATTGAAGATAGGTACGGCCGCGGCGCCGGATTTTGATTGCAAACAGGCAGGGCCAGCAGAGAACGATTCCGTTCCCTGGCCCTGTCAATCACAATGCGGAGGGGGCTTCATTAAGATCGGAGGATGCGGCTGCTACCAGCAAGTAGCCGCCCTACTTGCTGGTAGCAAGGTAATTTACATATTTTAAAAATAGCTTTTTATCAAATTCTACTAAACCAAAATTATTATTTAACTTATGTATAGGGAGCTCGCAGTATAGGGATTATTAGTAAACAAAAAAAAAAACGGTTTAGTGGGCTGACAGAAGCCCTAATTATCCAAGCAAAAACTGCCAACCAAAATCCATATGTTGCCTCTTTCCTTCTGCACCCTACCATGTGCCCATACAGCAGTTTATGACCCCATATGGGGTGTTTCTGTAAACTTCAGAATCAGGGTAATAAATATTGAGTTTTGTTTGGCTGTTAATCCTTCCAGTGTTACATGGAAAAAAATTATAAAAATGGAAAAGTCTGCAAACAAAAGTGAAATTCCACCTTCATTTTCCTTTCATTCTTATGGAACACCTAAAGGGTTAACAAAGTTTAAAATCAGTATTGAATAATTTTAGGGAAGTAGGTTCTAAAAAGGAGTCATTTAAGGGTGGTTTCTACTATGTAAGCCACACAAAATAACTTCTTAACTGAATTAGTACTTAAGAAAGTGGGTTTGAAAATAAATTTTCTTAAAACATTTCAAAATTGCTTCTAAAATTCCAAGTCTTTTAACATCCTAAAAATAAAGTGACATTTACAAAATGATGCCAACATACAGTAGAAATATGGGGAATGTTAAGTAATAAATATGAGGCATCACTATCTGTCTTAAAAGCAGAGAAATTTTTTATTTTTTTTTAAATAAATTTGAGATTTTCTTTATCAATAAATTTATTACTAACATGAAATACAATATGTCACTAGAGATGTCCCGAACTATTCGCCGGCGAACAGTTCCCGACTAACATCGCCTGTTCGCGTTCGCCGCAGCAGGCGAACATATGCGATGTTCGGTCCGCCCCCTATTTGTCATCATTGAGAAAACTTTGACCCTGTACCTCACCGTCAGCAGACACATTCCAGCCAATCAGCAGCATACCCTCCCTCCCAGACCCTCCAACCTCCTAGCAAAAAGAAAGGACAGCATCCATCTTAGATTTATTCGGAAGCTGCAGTGTTAGTGAGAGCAGGAAGAGTGCAGCTGCTACTGATTTAATAAGGAAATCGATAGCTAGGCCAGTGTATTCAGTGTCCACTCCAGTCTTGACAGACTCTTCTGATCTGCTGTAAGGATAGCATCCTGACAGCACCCCAAAAAGCCCTTTTTAGGGCTAGTACAACAGTATGCTCCCCCCCCCCTCTGTAATCTAATTGCAATTGCCTGACAGTGTGTGTGTCAGGCCCACAGTGTATACTGTGCCCACTTGCCCAGTGCCACCACTCATATCTGGTGTCACAGTAGCGTGCATAAAAAAAACAAAAACTTTTTGGACTGTAATATAATTGCAGTTAGTTGCCTGCGTGTGTGTCAGGCCTTTAGCGTCAGCGTGTACTGTGCCAACTACTGCCAGTGAACAGTGCCACTCATATCTGGTGTCACAGACAGTAGATTACATTAAAAAAAATATAATTTTTGACTGTAATATAATTGCAGTTATATGGCTGCAAGCGTGTGTGTCAGGCCTTCAGCGTCAGCGTGTACTGTGCCAACTACTGCCAGTGAACAGTGACACCACTCATATCTGGTGTCAAAGTAGATTACATAAAAAAAAAAAAACATCAATTTTGACTGTAATATAATTGCAGTTACTTGGCTGCAAGTGTGTGTGTCAGGCCTACAGCGTCAGTGTGTACTTTGCCAACTACTGCCAGTGCACAGTGACACCCCTCATATCTGGTGTCACAGTAAAAAAAAAAAAATGTAAAACAGCAATTTTGACTGTAATATAATTGCAGTTACTTGGCTGCAAGTGTGTGTGTCAGGCCTACAGCGTCAGTGTGTACTGTGCCAACTATTGCCAGTGAACAGTGACACCACTCATATCTGGTGTCAAAGTAGATTACATTTTAAAAAAAACTGCAATTTTGACTGTAATATAATTGCAGTTACTTAGCTGTAAGTGTGTGTGTGTCAGGCCTACAGCGTCAGAGTGTACTGTGCCAACTATTGCCAGTGAACAGTGACGCAACTCATATTTGGTGTCACAGTAGCTTGCACGCATAAATCAAAAAAAAATTACAGTCAGAGGCAGGCCACCCCGCAGGGGCTGTCGTGGTTGTGGTGCTGTGTTTTCCTTTGGCCCTAGAATAATGCCCAGTGTTCAGAGGCCACGTACCCTGAACTCGAAAAGTTCTGAGGACATGGCTAACACAGGACACCCAATCTTCTACAGCTTCTGCTCGGAACCTTGACGCACCATCCTCCTCCAGCTCAGCTTCGGGCACCTCTCAAGTTACCACTCGCCCGCCTGCCTCCACCACCAACACTAGCACCACAGCTGCTTCACTTGATCTGTGGCGTTATTTACACATCAGTTGGAAGAAATGAGTGATGCACAACCATTATTGCCAGAGGATGTAGATAACAGGAATACGTCTCAGTCAGGCAGCATTAGACACATGGACGTACGGTGTGATGATGATGATGTTGTACCCGCTGCTTCTTTCTTTGCTGAGTTGTCAGATACAAGTGAAGCGGTTGATAATGACGATGTGTCCGTGGATGCCACGTGGGTGCCTGCTCGAAGAGAAGAAGAACAGGGGGAAAGTTCAGATGGGGAGACAGAGAGGAGGAGGAGACACGTTGGAAGCAGGGGGAGGTCATCGCAAAGAGCTAGTGGCACAGTCAGACAGCATGTATCGGCACCCGGGGTCAGCCAGACAGCACGCCAATCAACACATTCTGTTGCCATCCCCAGAATGCCGTCATTGCAAAGCTTAGCAGTGTGGCATTTTTTTGTAGGAAGTCCAACACCCACCTAGGTACAACTACTTTGTGAAGGCACATGATCTCACATCACAAATGCCTATGGGATCAACACATGATGATGAGTACAAGCAGAACACAAACTCAAAGCCACCATCCTCCTCCTAGTCCAGCATCTTCAGCCATGTCATCCACTACTGTCCTCATTGCCCCCTCTCAACCACCCGCCACTCTGCCTCTCGCCTTGAGCAGTTCCTGCTCATCTGCTCACAGTCAGGTGTCTGTCAAGGACATATTTGAGCGTAAGAAGCCAATGTCAGAGTCACCCCCTTGCCCGGCGTCTGACAGCTGGCTTGTTCGAACTCAACCCGCCAGCTTTTACCATACAAGCTGGTGGAGTCTGAGACCTTCAAAAAATGTGTAGCTATTGGGACACCTCAGTGGAAGGTACCCGGTCGAAATTTCTTTTCACAAAAGGCAATCCTCAACCTGTACTCTATTGTGGAAAAGGAAGTCATGGCATGTCTGGCACACAGTGTTGGGGCAAGGGTCCATCTGACCACTAAAACCTGGTCTGCAAAGCATGGTCAGGGCAGGTATATCACATGCACTGCGCATTGGGTAAACCTGCTGATGGCTGCCAACCATGGAATGAATGGCTCTGCAGAGGAGTTGGTGACACCGCCACGACTTGCAGGCAGGCCTGCTGCCACCTCCTCTACTCCTCCTACTCCATCCTCTTTGCTAACCTCCTCGGCTGAGTACTCTTCTTCTGCTGCGTCTTGCTCCACATCAACTGCGCTCCCCCAGCTCCCCAGGGGCTATTCCACATCCCGGATACAACAGTGTCACGCCGTCTTGGGGTTGACTTGCCTGAAAACAGAGTCACACCGGACCAGCACTCCTGTTTGCCCTGAACGCACAGGTGGATCAGTGGCTGACTGTGCACCAACTGGAGATCGGCAAAGTGGTGTGTGACAACGGAAGCAATTTGTTGGCGGCATTGAATTTGGGCAAGTTGACACATGTGCCGTGCATGGCACATGTGTGGAATCTGATCGTACAATGTTTTGTGCATAAGTACCCAAGCTTACAGGACGTCCTCAAGCAGGCCAGGAAGGTGTGTGGCCATTTCAGGCGTTCCTACACAGCCATGGCACACTTTTCAGATATTCAGCGGAGAAACAACATGCCAGTGAGGCACTTGATTTGCAACAGCCCGACACGTTGGAATTCAACACTCCTAATGTTCGACCGCCTGCTCCAACAAGAAAAAGCCGTCAATGAGTATTTGTATGACCGGGGTGCTAGGACAGCCTCTGCGGAGCTGGGTATTTTTTTGCCACGTTACTGGACGCACATGCGCAATGCCTGTAGGCTCATGCGTTCTTTTGAGGAGGCGACAAACCTAGTCAGTCGCTCCGAAGGCACCATCAGCGACATCATCCCATTTGTTTTCTTCCTGGAGCATGCCCTGCGAAGAGTGCTGGATCAGGCCGTAGATGAGCATGAAGAGGAAGAGTTGTGGTCACCATCACCACCAGAAATAGCCTTATCAGAATCGCTTGCTGGACCTGCGGCAACGCTAAAAGAGGAGTCTGAGGAAGAGGAGTCAGAGGAGGAATGTGGCTTTGAGGAGGATGAAAAACAACCACAGCAGGCATCCCAGGGTGCTCGTTGTCACCTATCTGGTACCCGTGGTGTTGTACACGGCTGGGGGAAGAACAGACCTTCAGTGAGATCAGTGAGGACGAGGAACGGGACATGAGTAGCTCGGCATCCAACCATGTGCAAATGGGGTCTTTCATGCTGTCGTGCCTGTTGAGGGACCCTCGTATAAAAAGGCTGAAGGAGAACGACCTGTACTGGGTGGCCACGCTACTAGACCCCCGGTATAAGCAGAAATTGGCTGAATTGTTACCGAATTCCCGGAAGTCGGAAAGGATGCAGCAGTTCCAAAACAAGTTAAAAAGTATGCTTTACACAGTGTATAAGGGTGATGTCACAGCACAACGGGAATCTAACATGGGAAGAGGTGAAAGTAATCCTTCTCCTACCACGACCACGCCGGCAAGGACAGAACGCTTTACAGATGTGTTGTTGATGGAGGACATGCAGAGCTTTTTAAGTCCTATGCATCGCCACAGCCCTTCGGGGTCCACCCTCAGAGAACGACTCGACCGACAGGTAGCAGACTACCTTGCCTTAACTGCAGATATCGACACTCTGAGGGGCGATGAAGCCCCACTGTGCCGGCTTGACCTGTGGCCTGAGCTATCCCAATTTGCGATAGAACTTCTGGCCTGCCCCGCTTCAAGTGTCCTGTCAGAAAGGACCTTCAGTGCAGCAGGAGGTATTGTCACTGGGAAGAGAAGTCGCCTAGGTCAAAAAAGTCTAGATTACCTCACCTTTAATAAGATGAATGAGGCATGGATCCCGAAGGGACTGACAGTGGGCGATACATTTGACTAAAAAAGGCCTGATGAGATGAGATGCTTTGGGCTGAAAATGGTCCACACGCTGCTGTATTTTATCTCTGCATGCCGGATGACTTGCGTGACTTCTCCGCCACCAACTAGGGTTCAAGCCTTAATTTTTTTGTGCACTTTCTGCCTGGAAAACATCAATTTTTCCGGCTACTGCAGCGGCTGCAACAATACCTAATTTTTCAGGCATGTGTACATGCCTAATTTTTCTGGCCTCTGGTGCTGCACTGTGGCAGCAAAAACAAAACAAAAAAAGGCACATACATGTGTCAATTCCCCTTCGTGATCGTTTCCTTGTTGTGGTGAAGGGGCTTGCGTATCACAATGAAGCGATGACCTCTATGAATGTGTTGGCAAATGCAATGTTGGCACACCCCAGATGATAAAGTCGTTGCTTCATTGTGAACCGATCAAAAGCGATCGGCTGGATAGAAAAAAAACATTAATTTTCTTTGTGATTATCTAAGGTGATTATTAAAGCCTACTAGGCCAACAATGGGCCCACACTGCAGAATCATTGTTTTCTGGGTCACTTAACTGTCAATGAACTACCTCAGCACGACCATAGGCTTTGAAAAACCACCATTGCCTGCAATCTCCCAAAGGAGCGCACGAGCACAGTCATCACTAAACCAAGATTGACACATAGAGGAATCAAACTTATGTCATGAGTGTGTCAACTATTGACAACTCTTTGTGGTTGTATAAAATCTATTCGATACATGTCCCCTGATAGGGGACATAACAGGGATTAAACTGATATGAATAGTACTACTTAACACACCACTCATATCTGGTGACACAGTACATTGCACGGCGGACGCGCAGTGCCCCAAATTAGAAGTAGGAGGACCAACCAAGAATCTTTTTCCATCTCCCGGTTCCTAAAATCTATTCCATAGACCGGCCCCTGATAGGGGACGTAACAGGGATTAAACTGATAAGAATAGTAATACTTAACACACCTTATAATAACGCAGAGAGAGGCAACGCAGAGAGAGGAGTCCGAAGAAGATGAGTCAGGGGAGGAATTTGGCTTTGAGGAGATGGAAGACCAACCACAGCAGGCATCCCAGGGGGTTTGTTGTCACCTTTCGGGGACCATTGGTGTTGTACGTGGCTGGGTGGAGGAAGAGACCTTCAATGACGTCAGTGAGGACAAGGAACGGGACATCGCTAGCTTGGTATCCAACCTTGTGCAAATGAGGAGTTTTAGGTTGTGCAAATCGACTGTTTGCGGTTGTTTGCGGTGCGTTAAATGGGAAGTTTGGTCTGTCAGACTTTGGTCTGTCATTGTGATGCAGGCGTAACCCTTACACTACCTGATCGATACAAAATCATACCTGATGTTTTAAAGCACGTTATTCCAAACAATTTTGGAATGTTAGGTGATTTATGCCCTTTATGGATTAAAACCCGACTCTGCGTCAACTCCGTAATTTTCCATGGGAGTTTTGCCATGGATTCCCCTCTGGCATGCCACAGTCCAGGTGTTAGTCCCCTTGAAACAACTTTTCCATCACTATTGTGGCCAGAAAGAGTCCCTGTGGTTTTAAAGGGCTTCTGTCACTCCACTAAACAATTTATTTTATTTTTTTGGGGTACTTATAATCCCTATCCTGCAATATAGCTATACATTATGTTATTAATCATTTTCATTCTGTAGATATGCAAAAAAACGTAGTTTTATAATATGTTAATTACCTGTCCCCCTCCTCCTGTTGATTGACAGGGCCAGCCGCAATCTCCTCCTTCGGCTGGCCCTGTCAGCATTTCAAAAATTGCGCGCCTGTGTTGATAAGGAGATAAGGAGGCTCGCCTCCTCAGTGCGCCCTCGCCGATGACGTCTTCTCTTTCGGTGACGTCAACGGCGCAGGCGCACTGAGGGAGTGCTGAGGAGGCGAGCCTCCTTATCTCAGAGCGCCTGTGCTGAATCAACACAGGCGCACGATTTTTGAAATGCTGACAGGGCCAGCCGGAGGAGGAGATCGCGGCTGGCCCTGTCAATCAACAGGAGGAGGGGGCGTTTTTTTTGGCGGCTGCTACCACTAAGTAGACGGCCTACTTGCTGGTAGACAGGTAATTAGCATATTATAAAAGTACGTTTTTTTACATATCTACAGAACGAAAATTATTAATAACATAATGTATAGCTATATCGCAGGATAGGGATTATAAGTACCCCCAAAAAAAATTGTTTAGTGGGGTGACAGAAGGCCTTTAAAATTTGCCTGCCTATTGAAGTCTATGGCGTTTCGCCTGGTTCGCCCATTCGCGAACATTTGCGGAAATTCGCGTTCGCCGTTTGCGAACTGAAAATTTTATGTTTGCGACATCTCTGCATGTTACTATGAAACAATCTCAGAATCGCTTTGATAAGTAAAAGCATTCCAGAGTTATTACCACATACAGTGAAACATGTTAGATTTGCAAAATGTGGCTTGGTCCATATAGTTAAAACTGGGTTGGTCTTGAAGGGGTTAAGAAAGTGGGAGAGAAATAGCAAAAAATAAACAAAAAGATAACATCTTATAAAAATTTAGAATCGATTTGGGTACAAACTTTTGAAAAATTTGTAGAATCTAACACAAAACAAATTTCAAGAAGTTTGTTTTAGCTCTAGAACATTTAGTATATTACATAAACAACCTGCATTTTATAAATGCCATCCTATTTCTATGCTGTTCACATATAATGCCGTATTGTGTTGTAACTTTTACACTCAAGTTACTATCATGGAACATTTCCATCTCCTTTGGCTTTTGCACTGAGCAAGACTATTACAACCAGGAAGCCCCACTTATCATTATTCCGCACAAAGGAAAAGAACAGAATTCAAGCTGTTCAATTTGTCTTACAAGGACATAAAACCCACAACATAGTGATTTTGTCCTTGATTTCCATTTGTGTGAAATTCTAACTAAAACATAAGGCAGAGATGGATTTGACCTCCTCCTACGTATGTGCATTTTATGCATTGTTTTCAAAAAGAGCTTTCCTTAAGTGATCCTCTGTACAGAGTGTATAATCAAAGTACATGTATGTATTGTTAAGAACTATGCAATAAACAGATCACTTAACAAGTCAGAAGCTCTGACATTGATATACAATTAGTGGAATAGAAATCATTGAATTAACACTGAAATGTATCATATATGTTAATTTGTATAATTCTTTTATCATGTGCATTGTTTTATTCTAACATGGTAACATAGTTTAGGCTGAAAAAAATGCACCTGTCCATCCAGTTCAGCCTGTTATCCTGCAAGTTGATCCAGAGGAAGGAAAAAAAAAATCCTGTGAGGTAGAAGCCACTTTTCCCCACTTTAGGGGAAAAATTCCTTCCCGACTCCAATCAGAATAACTCCCTGGATTAACGACCCCTCTCTAGTAGCTATAGCCTGTAATATTATTACACTCCAGAAATACATCCAGGCCCCTCTTGAATTCATTTATTGTACTCACCATCACCACCTCCTCAGGTAGAGAGTTCCATAGTCTCACTGCTCTTACTGTAAAGAACCCTATGTTTGTGTACAAACCTTCCTTCCTCCAGATGCAGGGGGTGTCCCCTCTTAACAATCACAGTACTGGGTATACGTAGATTATGGGAGAGATCTATGTACTGACCCCTGATATATTTAAACATGGTTATTAGATGCCCACCCATTCCAATTATTACTTTAGTTGCCCTCCTCTGAACCCTCTCCAGCTCTGCTATGTCTGCCCTGTTCACAGGAGCCCAGAACTGTACACAGTACTCCATGTGTGGTCTGACTAGTGATTTGTAAAGTGGTAGGACTATGTTCTCATCACGGGCATCTACGCCCCTTTTGATGCAACCCATTATCTTATTGGCCGTGACAGCAGCTGCCTGACACTGGTTTCTACAGCTTAGTTTGCTGTTCACTAAAATTCTTAGGTCCTTTTCCATGTCAGTGTTACCCAGTGTTTTACCATTTAGTATGTACTGGTGACTTGCATTTTTCTTTCCCATGTGCATAACCTGCCACTTATCTGTCCAAGCCTCCAATCTATCCATATCCATCTGTAGCAGCATATTGTCCTTTTCTGTGTTAATTACTTTACACAGTTTAGTGTCATCTGCAAAAATTAACATTTTACTGTGCAAGCCTTCTACAAGATCATTAATAAATATATTGAAGAGAATCAGTACCCAAAAATAACCCCTGTGGTACCCCACTAGTGACAGTGACCCAATCTGAGTATGTACCATTAATAACCACCCTCTGTTTCCTATCACTGATCCAGTTACTTACCCACATAAAGACATTTTCTCCAGTCCAAGCATTCTCATTTTATATACTAACCTTTTATGTGCTTTGGAGAAGTCCAGATACACGACATCTATTGATTCGCTCTGTCAAGTCTTGAACTTACCTCCTCATAGAAACTGATTACATCAGTTTGACATGACCAATCCCTCATAAAGCCATCCTGATATGGCTTTATTTGATTATTTTTAGAGATGAGCGAATAGAGATGATGGAATTCGGTATGAATTTCAGGATAAATTTGATTTGCAAAAAATGTGAATTTACTCGCTCTTTGTGGTAACGAATCACAATTTTATTAAAATGGCGGCTGCACATGTGAGGACTGAGGACATGGGGCAAGGAACTCTGGGAAGGCAGGATCACCCAGATTGACATGCAGCCAATCAGCAGCCAGCCAACCCTGCAATGTCACAGCCCTTTAAATATGACAGCCATTTTAGAATCTGCCATTTTCCAGCGTTCAGAGTGCAGGGACAGACGTGTGCAGGTGCTAGGTATAGCAATTAGAAAAACCTATATGTTTAAAAAAAAATAATGAAAAAAGGATTTATAAGTGCAGGAAAAGGATAGGGAGGAATCATTTCACAGCATCAGAAGACATCAGAAGGTACTAGTAACATTGATAGGAAAGTGATTTACAAGTGCAGGGAATGATTATTTGGGGATCCAAATACTGACAGCTCACTCATTCCAGCATTTTGTTATTGGGCTGTAAGTGTTATGTTGAAAAGCCATTAGTTCCTTATATCTTAGTATCTTATTCAGTACTACAAGAAAAAAATATATACGCATTTCACTTCTGCAGTTATTTCTGGTGAAAGCTTATTGGGGCACACTTCAGTACAACAAGAAAAATATATCCTCAGTTCACTTCTGCAGTTATTCCTGTTGAAAGCATATAGGGGTGTAATTCAGTACAACAAGTAAAATATATACGCACTGCACTGTTGCAGTTATTTCTGGTGAAAGCATATAGGGGTGTATTTCAGTACTACAAGAAAAATACAGGTTGGGCCATTTATATGGATACACCTTAATAAAATGGGAATGGTTGGTGATATTAACTTCCTGTTTGTTGCACATTAGTATATGTGAGGGGGTAAACTTTTCAAGATGGGTGGTGACCATGGCGGCCATTTTGAAGTTGGCCATTTTGAATCCAACTCTTGTTTTTTCAATAGGAATAGGGTCATGTGACACATCAAACTTATTGGGAATTTCGCAAGAAAAACAATGGTGTGCTTGGTTTTAACGTAACTTTATTCTTTCATGAGTTATTTACAAGTTTCTGACCACTTATAAAATGTGTTCAATGTGCTGCCCATTGTGTTGGATTGTCAATGCAACCCTCTTCTCCCACTCTTCACAAACTGATAGCAACACCGCAGGAGAAATGCTAGCACAGGCTTCCAGTATCCGTAGTTTCAGGTGCTGCACATCTCGTATCTTCACAGCATATGCATATGTCCAGCACCTGAAACTACAGATACTAGAAGCCTGTGCTAGCATTTCTCCTGCAGTGTTGCTATCAGTGTATGAAGAGTGGGAGAAGAGGGTTGCATTGACAATCCAACACAATGGGCAGCACATTGAACACATTTTATAAGTGGTCAGAAACTTGTAAATAACTCCTGAAAGAATAAAGTTACGTTAAAACCAAGCACACCATTGTTTTTCTTGCGAAATTCCCAATAAGTTTGATGTGTCACATGACCCTCTTCCTATTGAAAAAACAAGAGTTGGAGTCAAAATGGCCAACTTCAAAATGGCCGCCATGGTCACCACCCATCTTGAAAAGTTCCCCCCTCACATATACTAATGTGCCACAAACAGGAAGTTAATATCACCAACCATTCCCATTTTATTAAGGTGTATCCATATAAATGGCCCACCCTGTATATACGCTCTTCACCCTTTAATTGTTTTCTGGTTAAAGCATATAGTGGCCTATTTCAGTCCAACAAGAAAAATATATTCTTAGATCACTTCTGTAGTTATTTCTGGTGAAAGCGTATAGGGGCGTATTTCAGTGCTACAAGAAAAATATATTCTCAGGTTACTTTTGCAGTTATTTCTGGTGAAAGCGTATAGGGGCGTATTTCAGTACAACAAGAAAAATATGTACACCCTGCACTGTTGCAGTTATTTCTGGTGAAAGCATATAGGGGGGATTTCAATACTACAAGGAAAATATATTCTCAGGTCAGTTCTGATTTTTTTTTCTGGTGAAAGCGTATAGGGGTGTATTTAAGTACTACAAGAAAAATATATTCACCGTTCACTGTTGCAGTTGTATCTGGTAAAACCTTTACTGGCATATTGCAGTAAAAAAAGAATTATACATTCGGCATTCGCTGGTGCACTTATATGTAGAAAAACCTTTATTGACGTATATCAGTAGAAAAAGAAATATACATTTTGCCATTCACTGCTGCACTTATACATTGAAAAACCTTTAGTGATGTATATCAGCAGAAAAAGAAATATACATTCACCATTCGCTGCTGTACTTATATCTTGAAAAACCTGTTGACGTATATCAGTAGAAAAATAAAAATAAATTCAGCGTTCAGCACTGTAGTTATATGTGGGAAAGTCCTTTTTGCGGTATGGCCTGAATTACGTCATGGTGAAATTATGTATTTACATTTCACACACTGCGCGCTTACTTGACGACGTCCATAAGAGCGGCGCACCAATACAGATAAATACACTATGCACTAACCCTGCACAAAAATGCTAACTAATTCACATCAGCCTGCATCTATCGGCGGTATTGCTTACTGGACACTACAGGGACTTCTCTGCAGCACTGAAACCACACGATGACATTGTCTCGCTCTTTCAGCGTGAACCTACTTCCCGTTCACATCAGATCACTCCACCTCAGGCGCCGGTGTTTTTTTTTTAAACTAACAGCCTCTGTTGAAAAGCCTTTAGTGGCGTATATACGTGGAAAAAGATAAATATACTCGTGTTCACTGTTCCAGTTATATGTGGTAAAGCCTTTAGTGGCGTATATCAGTAGAAAAAGATATTCGGTGTTCTGCGATGCAGTTATATGCGGTAAAATCTTTAGTGAGTTATTTCGGTGGAAAAAAATTATATTCAGCATTCAGTGCTGCATTTATATGTGGTAAAATCTTTTTTGACTTATTTGGTGGGAAAAAAAATATGTATTCAGCGTTCAGTCCTGAAGTTATATGCAGTCAAATCTTTTGGGACTTACAGTATTTCGGTGGAAAAAGAAATTGTATTAGGCAAACAGTGCAGCAGTTGTATGTGGTAAAATCTTTTTGTGACTTATTTTGGTGGAAAAACTGATTTTATTCGGTGTATAGCGCTGTAGTTATATGCGATAAAATCTTTAGTGACATTTCGTTGTAAATTTTTTTTTTATTGAATATTCATAAAATACACATACACTGTACTTTAGCCAATATAGTGCTATAATCTTAATTTTTTTTTGGGTCAAATTTTTTTTTGCCTCTTCTGAACTACAGTTTTGGAAAAAATGTACACTATAAAAAAATATATACTATAGCACTATATTAGCTAAATTACAGTCTATATGTGTATTTTACGAATATTCACTATATTGCTATAACTTTGTCTTTTAGAATATTACGAATATTCTAAAAAACAAAGTTATAGCAATATAATGAATATTCGTAAAATACACATATAAACTGTAATTTAGCTAATATAGTGCTATAATCTTTTTTTTGTCAATTTTTTTTTTCCTTTTCTGAACTTCAGTTTTGGAAAAAATGTACACTATAAAAAAAATACTATAGCACTATATTAGCTAAATTGCAGTTTATATGTGTATTTTACAAATATACGCTATATTGCAATAACTTTGTTTTTTAGAATATTTGTAATATTCTAAAAGACGAAGTTATAGCAATATAGCAAATATATTCGTTATTTAGAATATTTGTCTTTTCTTTTTCCAATGTGTACTGTTATTCCACCTTGGCATACTGCTCCCCGACAAGCATCCCTGTCACCATGGAAACCCCTGTGGGTTAGAATATACAATCGGATCTGAGTTTTCACGATCTCAGGGAAAACTCCGATCCGATGGTATTTTCTAACCCACATGCGTTTCCATGGTGACGGGGACGCTTGTCGGGGAGGAGTATGCGAACAACTGTACAGATAGGAACAAATAATGCAAAAATTCAAAAATAACAAATATATTCACTATATTGCTATATTTTTGTTTTTTAGAATATTGATCATTTTATTTTCCATATGAAAACATGATTCCTCCCTGCTTAAGTTGCTTGTGGGCCAATGACTTATTGACCCACAAGAAAGAAGCAGGGAGGAATCATGTTTTCAGATGTAAAAAATGATGAATATTCGATATAACGAATATATAGCTCTATATTCGTAAAATTCCGACTCCCGTTTCCGGAGGTATCAAACACTGCCCATATAAAGCTAATCACAAAACCAGGTAAAGACCCCTTTCAGGCTGCCTCATACAGGCCAATATCATTAATCAATACGGATATCAAGATCCTTTCAAAGATATTAGCAGAGAGACTGGCAAACATACGCCCCAAGATCATCTCAGATTCCCAAGTGGGCTTTGTAAAAGGCCGCTCTGCGGTTACGAACATCCAAAGGGCCTTGAGGTGTTAGATGGGATCAAGAAGAAACCGGCTCTACATCAATCCCCAGCCCTGTTGACGATAGACGCCGAGAAAGTGTTTGATAATGTAAGCTGGGGATGGATGGAAAAAGTTCTGGATAAGATAGGATTGACAGGAAACATAGGGATCTACTCCCTTTGATACATAAACTAACAGAATTTGGAAATGCGTCCGGATTCAAAGTTAATGCAACTAAAAGTGAACTCCTGCTTCTCTCTCAGACACATCAAGCTATGGAGAGAGGTTTTCATAATCTCCCAGTGAAGATAGCTATGCAGACCATTCATAATCTGGGCATTAATATAGGGCAACTTCCAGAATCTATATACTCTCTGAATTATCCCCCTTTGATTCGGAAAATTCAGGGAGATATTGAAAGATGTATACAGCGTCCCCTTTCCCTGTAAGGCAGGTGCCATCTACTAAAAATGATTAGCTTCGCCTGTCTCCTGTACCCTATGCAGACAATACCATTGTTAATTAGGCATGCAGATATTCAAACGCTAGAAACAGCGTTCCGCTATTTTCTGTGGAGAGGCAAACGCCTGAGAATCGCACTGCGGAAACTATAGATCCCCAGGGAGAAAGGAGGGGTGAATTTCCCAGACATAAGGAGATATAACCTTGCCAGTAATCTCCGACATGGTTTGGACTGACTGGCTGACTGGTAGGAGCAGCTACTCAAATTTTAAGCTGGAGTAACATCTGGCCTCTCCTTGGTCTCTAACCGCACTGCTTCACACTAAATATGCAAACCTGCCACAACTTTTGAGGAAAAGTCTCATAATAAAAGACACAGTAGCGACGTGGAAAGCAGTCTGCAAAGAATTTGCATTACTGTATTCTTTGTCCAAACATATGACTATTTGGGGACATCCCGAGTTTTTAGAAGGCAGGCTGAATAAACAATTTAAAGAATAGAGACTTAAAGGAGTGCGAATGGTAAATGACTTATAACATAGTACAGACCGCCGTTACCTGAGGTTTGATGAACTATGCTCCAAATATGGCATAATGTCTAGCCATTATATGGCATATCTCCAAGTCTATAACTTTTTAAAGCCCCACATAATAGACCTTGGGAAAGAGTTCCCCACAAATAAATTCGAACTCTTGCGACGTACAGACTCAGATTAGAGACCTTTCGATCTCAACCATTCAAAGCGTGGGAAAAGGAGCTTACTAAGCAGGGTGTTCAGGACAGTATATTAAAGAGATGGTTGACGTTCAGGAGGGTAACCCCCAATGAAGGATGGCGAGAAACACAATTTAAAATAGGCCATAGGGCAATCTATGGGTTTTATAATACACGACTCAGCTCACAGGCAGGCAGGATAACGCATTGCCCAAAATGTCAGCTGGAGAACACCAACTTATACCATGGGTTATGGGAATGCCCACAAACGACAAACTTCTGGAAGTCTTTCGCACAGTGGCTAAAAGAGGTATTGCATATTACGATCCCGCTAGTTCCAGAGTTAATTCTGTTTCATTACTCTCCTGAAAATGCACAAATAACGCAGATAACACATGTGTGTATTCTGGCAGCGAAACGTTGTTTGCTGAAGAATTGGTTATACCTTTCAATCCCCTTGATCAGTGATGTAGTTGCCCAGGTGAAAATGTGTTTAAGGAGATAATTTTTCACAGCAGAGCAGGGGTCAAAAAAGCTAGTCAAGAAGCTTATGACTAGATGAAGAGGGTTTATTACTAATGTGTTAAGGATCACTGAAATTAAAGAGCTCATGGACCCATTGAAACACACATCCTGGTACCTGATGGAGCAGTTAAAAGGTACTCTAGGAAAGTTAAAGCAATAAGGGATATCAAGTCTTATGATTGAGGCATCTACCTGGGGGTCTCTGGGGGTTTATGGGGTCTCAGCACATGATTTTCTTATGTACCTTCCAGGTTGGAAGGCCAAATACAGTTGTGGTTATGTTAAAATACTGATGTTACCCTTATGATACTGATATGACTAAATAGATGTCCTTTGTAACACATGATAATGCAATCGAGAAAATATGTTATTGTGATCTTGGACAAACATGTTTTGTATCTTTCTTTGCTATAAGACAAAATTTGAATAAAACATGGTTTAAAAAAATAAATAAAAACCTTTTGTGAAATATTTCGATGGAAAAACAAATTTCATTCAGCGTTTAGTGCTGTAGTTATGTGTGGTCAAATCTTTTGTGAATTATTTCAGGGGAAAAAAAAATTGCATTCAGCATTCAGAGCTGCAGGTATATGCGGTAAAATCTTTTGGAACTTATTTCGGTGGAAAAAAAATTGTATTCAGCGTTAAGCACTGCACTTATATGTGGTAAAATCTTTTGTGACCTATTTCGGTGGAAATTTTTTTTTTATTCAGCATTAAGCACTGTACTTATATGCGGTAAAAGCTATTGTGAATTATTTCAGTGGAAAAATAAATTTCCACCTCCTCCATTAACTTCCTCCTCTCTTCATTCTCATCCTCAACATACACAGTAACTTGACCCCCCCAGCTATATATATATATATATATATATATATATATAAGTGGTGCCAGCACCACCTAGAGGCGAATAAAGGAAAATTACACTGCTAGCCTGTTAAAGGGAATTACAGTATAATACCACAATACATTTGATATGACATTTAGCAAGAGTTTAAATGATAACTGTCACATTTAGACCCTAATTTCAATTTTCATATATGAAGTTACTAATATCATGATATTCCAGAATCAGTTAATATTAGACTGACCCCATATGTAATAACATTCAGCCCTTAGCAACCATTCTGCATAAAACTGCAATTTCACTATTCAGTTAAGATGGCCGCCATTGCCCTCACCCTGATGCTAATCCCACGTGCCCTAACTAGCCAGTAACAATAGCCCCCCAAAAGTGTCAGTAACCATAGCCCTCCCCCCTAAAGGGTTAATCTCCTGCAGCACAAAGGCGTCCTCTTACCACATGTTGCTTTCATTTATACACTGAGCAGATGGCAGATCTCCCTTCCCTGTTGTGCGCTGCTTCAACTCTGCATTCTCCAGCTCTGCTGAGTGAGGGAGCGTCTGCCAAGCGCAGGGACAGAGAGAAGTGCACACAGCCCAGACACTGTTATCAGCTACTGGGGAGGAACAGGTTTTAATTATTTACTTACAGTCCCTGGCTGTCAGTAATGTGACCCTGCACACTGCGTGCTCCGTCTATCAACAGATAGATGACCATGCCTAGCAACCCTATTTTAAGCACAGGTAAAAATAGGAAGTACGGGTAACAAAAATGTGGAATTACGGGGTAATTTAATACACAGTTAAAAGTTGAAATAGGGCCACCATGGTGATATCAATCACCACAATCCAATGCTCAAAAAAAAAAAAAAAAAAAAAAAATATATATATATATATATATATATATATATATCAGCTTGACAAAGGCCTCAGTGAGAAGGTCGAAACGTTGCTGGGAATAAAGTTTGGGGTCGTCACCCTATCACCAATAACTGGAAGTGCTGCCTCTTTCGGTGAATATATACGTTGGAGGAGAAGCCAGCCTCTCTGAGGAATCTTGCACCCAGTGCACAACATCTGACTGTGGTGCTGCACTATTTGCGGTATTATATATATATATATATATATATATATATACACGACAGTTATCCTTTAAAGTGCCCACATATAGCACATAGTGGGACACTGCATCAAGATGAATCAGGCGTGGATCAGCCAGGATTTCCAGCCACCAATGCCTGATGCATCAGAATAGATCATCCATGGTGACACACCAACAATTTGACAAAAGAGACTGGTTTCTTCTGGCTACCTGCCTCATCTATTATTCTGATGCTGTTATCCACCTGATGCCACACATCTGATGCCAAGTGCTCCTTCTTTCACCCACCATCTTCAGCGGGTACTGGTATTGCCACCCACCTCCACAATATGTCATCTTGCCACTCTGTGGCCTCCTGATGCTGCCGCCACCTCCAGACTCTGTCATTGTGCCTCTCTGTGGTCTCCTCATGCTGGTGCCAACTCCAGACTCTGTCATTGTACCACTCGATGGCCTTCTCCGATGCTGCTGCTGCCGACAACCTCCAGACTTGGTCATTGTGCCACTCTGTGGCCTATTCATGCTGCTGCCACCTCCACACTCTGTCATTGTGCTGCTCTGTAGTCTCCTCATGCTGCTGCCACCTCCAGACTCTGTCATTGTGCCGCTCTGTGGTCTCCTCATGCTGCCACCACCTGCATACTCGGTCATTGTTCCACTCGGTGGCCTCCTCATACTGCCGCCACCTCCAGACTCTGTCATTGCGCCACTCGGTGGCCTTCTCCTAATGCTGCCGCCAACTACAGGCTTTGTCATTGTGCCACTCGATGGCCTCCTCATACTGCTTACACCTCATAAGTGAAGTATGCAATGATTCTAAGAGCGATGCCTGACATCTACATGTCCTACGGACTCACAATATTATTTCACTACCAAAGCAGACTTGCTATGCATGTTACTGCAAGGTACTGTGTTCTATACCACTATAAAGTCTCTCAGCAGCCAGGAAATAGAAGTTTTTTTAACACGATTCGCCGCAAATAAATTTGTATCGAAGCTAATTTTTCCCCAAAATTTGGCGAACTGGCTGAATCTAATTTTTTTAAATGTGCTCATCTCTATTTAATTCAAATGAGGTACTCCAAGATCGCATCCCTAAGGGCTCTTTCACATCTGCGTTCTTTTCTTCCGGCATAGAGTTCCGTCGTCGGGGCTCTATGCCGGAAGAATACTGATCAGGATTATCCTAATTCATTCTGAATGGACAGTCCGTCCTTCAGGATGCATCAGGATGTCTTCCATTCCGGAACAGAACGTTTTTTGGCCGCAGCAAATAGCGCAGCATGCTACGCTTTTTGCTCCGGCCAAAAATCCGGAACACTTGCCGCAAGGCCGGATCCGGAATGAATGCCCATTGAAAGGCATTGATCCGGATCCGGCCTTAAGCTAAACGTCGTTTTGGCGCATTGCCGGATGCGACGTTTAGCTTTTTCTCAATGGTTACCATGGCTGCCGGGACGCTAAAGTCCTGGCAGCCATGGTAAAGTGTAGTGGGGAGCGGGGGAGCAGCATACTTAACATCCGTGCGGCTCCCGGGGCACTCCAGAGTGATGTCAGGGCGCCCCAGGCGCATGGATGACGTGATCCATGCGCATGGGGCGCTCTGACGTCATTCTGGAGCGCCCCGGGAGCCGCACGGACTGTAAGTATACTGCTCCCCCGCTCCCCACTACTACTATGGCAACCAGGACTTTAATAGCGTCCTGGGTGCCATAGTAACACTGAAAGCATTTTGAAGACGGATCCGTCTTCAAATGCTTTCAGTACACTTGCGTTTTTCCGGATCCGGCGTGTAATTCCGGCAAGTGGAGTACACGCTGGATCCGGACAACGCAAGTGTGAAAGAGGCCTAAGAAAACCTTCAAACAGTTTACCCATGACAGATGGTAAACTTAATGGCCTACAGTTTTCGGGCTCTGTTTTTTGACCCTTTTGAATATTGGTACCACATTTGCTATGCAGCGATGCCTGACATCTACATGTCCTACGGACTCACAATATTATTTCACTACCAAAGCAGACTTGCTATGCATGTTACTGCAAGGTACTGTGTTCTATACCACTATAAAGTCTCTCAGCAGCCAGGAAATAGAAGTTTTTTTAACACGATTCGCCGCAAATAAATTTGTATCGAAGCTAATTTTTCCCCAAAATTTGGCGAACTGGCTGAATCTAATTTTTTTTTATGTGCTCATCTCTATTTAATTCAAATGAGGTACTCCAAGATCGCATCCCTAAGGGCTCTTTCACATCTGCGTTCTTTTCTTCCGGCATAGAGTTCCGTCGTCGGGGCTCTATGCCGGAAGAATACTGATCAGGATTATCCTAATTCATTCTGAATGGACAGTCCGTCCTTCAGGATGCATCAGGATGTCTTCCATTCCGGAACAGAACGTTTTTGGCCGCAGCAAATAGCGCAGCATGCTGCGCTTTTTGCTCCGGCCAAAAATCCGGAACACTTGCCGCAAGGCCGGATCCGGAATGAATGCCCATTGAAAGGCATTGATCCGGATCCGGCCTTAAGCTAAACGTCGTTTTGGCGCATTGCCGGATGCAACGTTTAGCTTTTTCTCAATGGTTACCATGGCTGCCGGGACGCTAAAGTCCTGGCAGCCATGGTAAAGTGTAGTGGGGAGCGGGGGAGCAGCATACTTAACATCCGTGCGGCTCCCGGGGCACTCCAGAGTGATGTCAGGGCGCCCCAGGCGCATGGATGACGTGATCCATGCGCATGGGGCGCTCTGACGTCATTCTGGAGCGCCCCGGGAGCCGCACGGACTGTAAGTATACTGCTCCCCCGCTCCCCGCTACTACTATGGCAACCAGGACTTTAATAGCGTCCTGGGTGCCATAGTAACACTGAAAGCATTTTGAAGACGGATCCGTCTTCAAATGCTTTCAGTACACTTGCGTTTTTCCGGATCCGGCGTGTAATTCCGGCAAGTGGAGTACACGCTGGATCCGGACAACGCAAGTGTGAAAGAGGCCTAAGAAAACCTTCAAACAGTTTACCCATGACAGATGGTAAACTTAATGGCCTACAGTTTTCGGGCTCTGTTTTTTGACCCTTTTGAATATTGGTACCACATTTGCTATGCACCAATCCTGTGGAACACTCCCTGTCAGTATAGAGTCCTTAAATATCAAAAATAAGGGTCTGGCTATGACATTATTTAATTATTCTAGGAAACAGGGGTGTATGCCATCTGGTCCCAGCGATTTATCTATTTTAATCTTTTTAAGATGCTGCTGTACTTCTGAGTCAGACAGGGCACTTTTAATAGTGAATTTAGTTTAACATTCTGCATTTCATCTGACAGTTTATTTTCTTCAGTGAATACAGTGAAGAAAAAAATATTGAATAGCTTTGCTTTCTCATCGTCGCTTTCTGCAACTCCCCCCTCATCACTCTGTAAAGGTCCAAGACCTTCACATTTATACTTTTTACCATTTATGTAATTGAAGAACATTTTAGGGTTAGTTTTACTCTTTTTGGCAGTTAATCTCTCGGTCTCTAGTTGTATTTTTTCCCTTATAGTTTTTCAATGCTTCCGCACCACCCTCCTGTTTTAGTGATTTAAATGCCTTCTATTTCTCATTTATTGCTTTCTGTACAACTCTATTTATCCACATTAGTTTTTTCTTGTTTATTAACATTTTATTCCAATAAGGTATGTACCTCTCACAAATAAATGCTTTTAAAAATATCCCATTTTGTGGCTGTAGTTTTTATCTTTGAGGACTTTGTCCCAGTTATTTAAAGGGAACCTGTCACCGGGATTTTGTGTATAGAGCTGAGGACATGGGCTGCTAGATGGCCGCTAGCACATCTGTAATACCCAGTCCCAGTCCCAGTCCCTGTGTGCTTTTATTGTGTAAAAAACAACAACTATTTGATACATATGCAAATTAGCCTGAGATGAGTCCTGTACGTGAGATGAGTCAGGGACAGGACTCATCTCAGGTTAATTTGCATATGTATCAAATCGTTTTTTGTTTTTTGTTTTTCACAATAAAAGCACACAGAGCTACGGGAACTGGATATTGCGGATGTGCTAGCAGCCATCTAGCAGCCCATGTCCTCAGCTATATACACAAAAACCTGGTGACAGGTTCCCTTTAAGCCTATGGCCTTTCTTGGTTGGCTAAATGTAGCTTTTTTGAAGTTTGGTATTTTTGCTCCTCCCTAAAGAAACACTCTTTTGAATGACAATTTAAAGGTTATTATTTTATGGTCATTATTTCCCAGGTGTCCCCTAACCTGCACATTTGTTGTTCTGTCAGGTCTATTGGATAATACTATGTCCAGTGTGGCTGTCCCTCTTGTCGGGTCCTAAATGAGTTGGGAAAGGTAATTGTCTTTGGTTATTGCCAAGTACCTGTTTCCTTTATGAGATGTAAAGGCTTCAGTTTCCCAGTCTATATCTAGGGAGTTGAATTCCCCCATAACAATGACCTCATTATGATTTGCCACCTTGTCTATTTAATTTAGGAGTAGAATTTCTGAGGACTCTGGTATATTAGGTGGCTTATAATAAACTCTTATTAGTATTTTATTATTGTTTTTTCATCCATGTATTTCTACCTACAGTGACTCCAAATGTTCATGTCCCTCACTTATATCTTCCCGGAGTGTGGGCTTCAGACAGGACTTTACATAAAGGCAAAACCCTCAACCTCTCCGGTTTTGACGTTCCTTTCTAAACAGACTGTAACCCTGTACGTTAACCGCACAGTCATAGCTATCATCCACCCATGTCTCAGTTATTCCCAGTATGTCATAGTCCTCCTCACACATCACTAATAATTATGGATGAACATCGGCTGGGACATTTTGCAAACACGCGTTCACAATCAAATATTCATTGGCAAAAATTCCCACAAGAAATATGTATTTTATTCAGGGGCCATTTTTATGCGTCTTAAAGGGAAACTCTCAAAAATGTGTCCTGCTAGAGCCTAGACATTTTTTATTTTATGCTACGGGAGTACAGGCCCCAAAAATTAGGCATTCACCTGACAGAAAATAAACTTGTGTTGATGTGGTTGGAGGTACATTAGGCGGTCACTGGCTAAAAATATTACTGTAGGCCAGTACAAGCCCCCCAAAATTAGGCATTCACCTGACAGAAAAGAACTTGTGATGATGTGGCTGTAGGTACTTTAGGTGGTCACTAGAGATGGCCTTGCGGTTTGCCATCTCCACACTTTGTAACCTGGCCAAATGCTGACCGGGTGAAGGCATATGCTCCAAAGACCACCAGAGTCAATTTTTTGTGGGTTATTGTTCTGATGTAAGAGAGGAAGGGCAAATTAATCAGTGACGTCAACACAAATATACTGCTGACATCCTCTCCACTCTGTCAGGGCGACTCTACTAGTATAAGCGTATAATAGAACAGGTTCTGTAGACATCTATGTGGAATCAATGGACAAGGGTGTAAAAGGAGTGCGCTTCTTCTTTACACTAACATCGACCTATAAGGCAGAGTTCATACTTGAGTTATTAGGCCAGTTTGGGCAAATTTAACTATACTTTCTTATAATTTTAATCAAGTTTTGGTTTAATAAAGTCAATGTTAAAATATTTAATAACTGTAATAATAATTAATTAAATGTTGTGTAAAACAGGAGAAAACCGGACAATCTTTTTTTTATTCAACGACATGGTGTTGCGATGGAGAAAGCATTGCAAAAAAAAATAAAAATTACTCTCCACCTGGAGCCGAATCCTGTCAAGATTGATGCAAGTGCGGTATTGGCTGCTTATCCAGCAAGATACTTCTGGGGAAACCTGCCTGGCATGCTTAGGCCTCTACTAGTGACAGAAATGAGAAGAAGACAAAGCTTCAAGATTGCGTGGAGCCCGGAAGAGTTCAAATTCAAACCAACCAGGGCCCAGTCTCTTCGTCAGGAGTTCCCAGTCATCATGGAATGGAAAGGAGGGCATCCTTATTATATTTAATACATTTAATAATAAAATGTTTAATACATTTTATAATAAAAATTACATTTTTCCTAACACAGGAGGAGGAGGACATCCTGTGGTGCATGGAGATGGAAATGGTCTTCGGATTTCCAAACAGACGTCTCAGAAATGAACAGCGGCTCCCAAAAGCAGCTCCTCGGAAGATCATGGAGCGTCCCGATCATCTGTCATCTGTTCACCCCACTTTATTTTTGAAGTGTGTAGAACCCGGGTGGGACCCCCACCCTGCAGATTGATCATGGAGACACCGAATGTTATAATATATATGGAATAAATTTCATAATAACTTCGGCCAGTCTTCAGTTTATTCAACGACGTGGAGGCTGTGGCGATGGAGAAAGCATTCCGAAAAAAACTATTGCTTTACACCTGGACCGAATCCTGTCAAGACTGATGCAAGTGTGATATTGACTGCTCATCCAGCAAGATACTTCTGGGGGAACCTGCCTGCCATGCTTAGACCTCTACTAGCGACAGACAATGAGAAGAAGACAAAGCTTGTTCTTTTCTGTACATTGAATGAATAATTTTTGGGGCCTGTACTCCACTGGCCTGCAGTAAAATTGATATCTAATGACCATCTAATATACTTCCAGCCACATATTCACTTGATGTTTTCTGTCCAGTGAATGCCTAATGTTTGGGGCCTGTACTCCCGTGGCCTAAAATAAAAATGTTCTAGGCTCCATTTTTGAGAGTTTCAATTTATAACGCGCAAAAATGTCCCCTAATTAAAATACATATTTTTTGTGGGGATTTTTGCCGATGATCCCCCTCTGGTATGTCACTGTCCATGTTGTGGGACGATTTGTGCACTTCTTGCAGGTATTTGGTGGCTGCAAATATGAGCTGAAGGTTTTTCAGGTTCGACTGCCATTAAAGTGAATTTGCGAACCATCCCGGCCGATGTTCGTCCATCACTAGCGGTCACTGGCTAAAAAATTACCAGAGGCCAGTACAGGTCCCAAAAATTAGGCATTCACCTGACAGAAAATAACTTGTGAGGATGTGGCTGGAGGTACATTAGGAGGTCACTGGATAAAGATTTTACTGTAAGCCTATGGAGTATAGGCACCAAAAATTAGGTATTCACCTGACAGAAAAGAACTTGTGATGATGTGGCTGGAGGTACATTAGGCAGTCACTGGATACAAATTTTACTGTAGGCCAGTACAGGCCCCAAAAAATAGGCAATAGGAATTCACCTGACAGCAAAGAACTATGGAATCTGCGGCTGGAGGTATATTAGGCGGTCACAGGATAAAAATGTAACTGTCATCCAGTATAGGCCCCAAAAATTAGGCAATAGGAATTCACCTGACAGCAAAGAACTTTGGATTCTGTGGTTGGAGGTATATTAGGCGGTCACAAAATAAATATGCAACTGTCGGCCAGTATAGGCCCCAAAAATTAGGCAATAGGCATTCACCTGACAGCAACGAACCTTGGATTCTGTGGCTGGAGGTACATTAGGCGATCACAGGATAAATGTATAACTGTCGACCAGTACAGGCCCAAAAAAATAGGCAATAGGAATTCATCTGACAGCAAAGAACTTTGGAATCTGTAGCTGGAGGTACATTAGGCGGTCAAAGGATAAATATGTAATTATCGGCCAGTACAGGCCCCAAAAATTAGGCAATAGGCATTCACCTGACAGCAAAGAACTTTGGATTCTGTGGCTGGAGGTACATTAGGCTTTCACAGGATAAATATGTAACTGTCGGCCAGTGCATTCACCTCACATAAAAGGCCTTTTATGATGCTGTATATACATAAGGCAAGGACCTTTCTTTGTTCTGGGTGGTGGCGGATATGTTTTGGATGGCATAAGGAAATTCAATTACACGTGTTCATCACAGGTGTTGAATTCCTCCGAGATCATTCATTTAAAAAAATGTTAGGTAGTCCACACTGTCGTGAGCTAGGCGAGTGTTCTTATCCCCGCCTGCTGGCTGAACGTCCTTTCAGACAGGACACTTAACGAGGGGTAATCCAAGAGTTTCATGGCAAATTGTACCAGCTCTGGCCACAGGTCAAGCCTGCACACCCAGTAGTCAAGGGGTTCCTCGCTTCTCAGAGCTTCCACATCTGCCGTTAACCCGATGTAGTCAGACACCTGTCGGTCTAGGCGTTCCCTGAGGCTGGATCCAGAGGGCGGCTGTCGATGGGTTGGCTGCAAGAATGATCTCATATCCGAAGTGACCAACACATCTTTAACCACCTCAGCCCCCTAGCTTAAACCCCCCTAATGACCAGACCACTTTTTACAATTCTGCACTACTTTCACGGTTTATTACTTGGTCATACAACTTACCACCCAAATTAATTTTACCTCCTTTTCTTCTCACTAATAGAGATTTCATTTGGTGGTATTTCATTGCTGCTGACATTTTAACATTTTTTGATTTTAATAAAAAATGACTGAAATTTTAGCAAAAAAATGAAATTTTTCACTTTCTGTTGTAAAATTTTTCAAATAAAACTACATTTCTATATAACTTTTTCTCTAAATTTATTGTTCTACATGTCTTTGATTAAAAAAATGCAATAAGTGTATATCTATTGGTTTGGGTAAAAGTTATAGGGCCAGATTTATCATTAGCTCAAGTCAGAATAATGGAATGAAAAAGTCGCAAATTTTTGCGCAATCGCTTAAACTGCGCAAAAATTTGCGACTTTTTTCTGCTCTGCACTATGCTCGCCAGTTTTCTGAAAGTGGGTGTGTTTTCTTATGTAAATGAATCTCTAGACAGAGTTATTATTGGGACTATTTAAAAAGTTGCAAAAAAGTTGCAAAAAAGTTGCAAAAAAGTCGCAATTTCACTCCAGTGAGGACCATGCTTATCTTATGAGACTTTTTAATAGAACATGCGACTTTTTCATAAAAACATGTGACTTTTTCGTAAAGATGTGCGACTTTTGTAAAGCTGCTTGCTGACGGATAAACTGCTACCGTCAAACCACATTTATTACAGTCTTAAAGGGCCGATCATAAATCTGACTTGGCTAAAACTGACTTTAGCCATATGTTAAAGTGGAGTGAGCTGTCAGTCGTGATAAATCTGGCCCATACAAACTATGGTGCAAAAAAATGAATTTACGCACTTTGACTTTCTGAGCATGTTTCCTGAGGTTCTACAATGCCCAGACAATAGAAACACCCCACAAATGACCCCATTTCGGAAAGTAGACACCCTAAGGTATTCGCTAATGGGCATAGTGAGTTAATGGAAGTTTTTATTTTTTGCCACAAGTTAGCGGAAATTGTTTTTTTTTTCTTACAAAGTCTCATATTCCACTAACTTGTGACAAAAAATTAAATTTTACATGAACTCACCATACCCCTCACGGAATACCTTGGGGTGTCTTATTTCTAATATGGGGTCACTTGTGGGGTATTTATACTGCCCTTGCATTTTAGGGGCCCTAAAGCGTATGAAGTAGTTTGGAATCCAAATGCGTAAAAATGCCCTGTGAAATCTTAAAAGTACTCATTGGAATTTGGGCCCCTTTGCACACCTAGGCTGCAAAAAAGTATCACACATGTGGTATTGCCATACTCAGAAGATGTAGGGCAATGTGTTTTGGCATGTATTTTTACATATATCCATACTGTGTGTGAAAAATATCTCCAAAATGCGGTCATTTGTGGGGTGTTTATACTGCCTGGCGTTTGAGGGTCTCCGGAAACATTACATGTATGGCCAGCATTAGGAGTTTCTGCTATTCTACTTATATTGAGCATACGGGTAATGAGATTTTTTTTTTTTCGGTCAGCCTCTGGGCTGAAAGAAAAAATGAATGGCACAGATTTCTTCATTCACATCGATCAATGTGGATGAAAAAATCTTTGCCAAAAAATGTGCAAAAAAAAATAATAGAGGGGAAAGGCGTCTGCCAGGACATAGGAGCTCCGCCCAACATCCAAACCCACTCAGCCTGTATGCCCTGGCAAACCCGATTTCTCCATTCACATCAATCGATGTGGATGATTAAATCATTGCCGGAATTTTTTTATTTTTATTTTTTATATACAAAGTTTTTGCCAAAGCATATGAACACCGCCCCTCAGCTCACAAGCCTTGGCAAACGTATCTTTTTTTACTGCAGAGGAGAAATCTCGTCTTGCAGCGCCGCATACACCGCCTTTTGTGTAATCTGACAGCAGCGCAATGCTTCTGTCAGAATGCACATCAGTGCTGCAGCTGGTTGATCGCTTGGTCCACCTACAAGGTAAAAAAATAAATTAAAAAAAAGAAGTACAGGAAGCTGCTGCAATTGATAAAAAATATCAAAACTGATTTTTTTTTATCGCTGCAGCGCTTGTGTAGTGATGGTGCAGTGATAAAAAGAAAATAATATTTTTGTCACTGCGGCGGGGCGGGCGTGGGTGAACGCACGTGTGGGCGACCAATCAGGCCTGATCGGGCAAACACTGTGTTTTGGGTGGAGGGCGAGCTAAGGTAACACTAATACTATTATAGATCTGACTGTCACTTACAGATACTATAAAGTACCAATGCTGATTAGCGATACGCTAATCAGCGAATCAGTGACTGCGGTGCGGTGGGCAGGGCGCTAACTGAAGCTAACTACCTACCAAAGGGGCCTAAAGTAACCTAAACCTTACAGTCAATACTGGTGAAAAAAAAATGTGACAGTGTACGCTGATCACTTTTTTCCCTTTCACTAGTGATTGACAGGGGTGACCAAGGAGTTAATTGGGGTAATGGGGGGGTGATCTGGGGCTAATATGTAGTGCTTGGTGTACTCACTGTGATCTGTGCTCTCTGTTGGGACCAACTGACGAAAAGGACCCAGCAGAGAGCACAGAAGCCATTTAACACATTATATTTATAAATATAATGTGTTATATGGCTGGTGGTTCGTTATTTTAAAAGTCACCAACCTGCCAGCACTGGTCATTGGCTGGCAGGCTGGTGACCAACTCCTTGTGCGCCTTTTGCCGACACACACTGTGCGTCTTGCGAGATGACGCGTAGATGCGTCAAGGAGGAATAACCCGGCCGCCTGCAGGACGCATCCCTGCGTTAGGCGGTCGGGAGGTGGTTAAACCGCCCTCTTCTTGCATGCACCATTGGATTGGTGCTCACAACTGTTTCTCTGTGGGTGGAAATTCCTCTGCCAGCGCCTGCAAAAGTAGAATGCAGCATCTCTCGCAGCAAGGCCAGGAAATGGTGCATTCTCACAGCCCTCTGTGATGCTGGTAACATGCCCGCCATTTTGTGTTTGTATCGGGGGTCTAAGTACATTGCCACCCAGTACTGGTCCTTGCCATCAATGCTTTCTATACGGGGGTCCCTCTTCAAACACTGGAGCATGAAGGCCCCTATTTGCACTAAATTAGAAGTGGTGCTCATTGCCCAGGAGAATATCATCCTCGGTCTCATCTCAGGCCTGCAATCCATGCACAAGACCAGGGATCCCCGAAAAGTTTAAAGACTGCTCTTCCTGCTCCTCCCCTTTCTCCTCCCCCCCCGGCACCATCCTCCTCTGACTCCTCTTCAGACTCCTGCTGACTTGTCTCAGATTGAGTAGCCCCCCCGGGAATTCATTCAGCATTGCGACTTACTCATCTTCCTGCTCCTCGACAGCTTGATCAATGACACAACCCAATGCACGCTCCAGAAAGAAGGTGTAAGGTACGATTTCACTGATGGCGCCCTGGATGCGAATGACCAGTCTGGTGAAATCATCAAATGGCCGCAGAAGTCTGCATGCATCGCACATGAGCAGCCACTGGTGCGGTGAAAAGAAACCAAGCTCCCCAGAACCTGTCCTGCCGCAGAGTTCGTACAGGTAGTCATTAACGGCACGTTTCTGCTGGAGAAACCTATGAAGCATATACAATGTGGAGTTCCAGCACGTCGGACAGTCACAAATCAGACATCTGATAGGCAAGTGGTATAGCTGCTGAACATCAGCAAGACGAGACATGGCCGTGTAAGATCTTCTAAAACAGGCAGAAATTTTCCTGGCCTTCTGCAAGACATTCTGGAGGGTTTTTGGCAACAAATCGCTGCACGACTAAGTTCAGGACTTGTACCATGCACATGTGTCATTTTGCCCGGTTTCAGCGAGCTCATCAGATTGACATCGCTGTCACACACCACTTTACCAATTGTCAAATTGGGTGGGGTTAGCCACTGATCGGCCTGTGGCCGCAGAGCTGAAAGGAGTGCAGGACTGTTGTGGCTCTTGGCTTTCAGGCACAACAGCCGCAGCACAACATGGCAACGTCTCACCTGGAACTTCGAATAGGTTCTGGGGAGCTTGGGGGATGCAACGAAAGAGGCAGTAGTAGCGGAAAAGGAGGAGTCAGCCGAGGAGGAAATGGAGGATGGAGTAGGAAGAGGAGAAGAAGAGGCAGGCCTGCATGCAATCCGTGGCTGTAACACCAAATCCACATATGTGCGACAGGTTAAATGCTTGACCGCCATCAGAAGGTTCACCCAGTGGGCAGTAAAAGTTATGTACTTTCCCTGCCCGTGTTTGCTAGACCACGTGTCTGTGGTCAGATGTCAGATGTATCTTGGCACAGGCACTGTGTGCCAGAGATACATTCACTTGCTGCTGAACGTGGCTATATAGCTCTTGAATGCCCTTCTGGGAGAAATATTTCCTTTAGGGGGACCTTCCATTGCGATGTGCCAATGTCCACAAATTTTCTAAAGGCCTTTGAGTCCACCAATTTATATGGCAGTAGTTGGTGGGCTAGCAGTTCCAACAAGCTAGCGGTCAGCCGTTGGGCAAGAGGATTATCCGGCGTTATAATTTTTTTTTTTTACGCTCAAACATTTGGGCCACGGAAGCCTGCCTTGTGCCAAATTAACGCGACGACAGCACGGTGGAAGGTGGGCTGGAGGACAAATGGGAGGAGAGAGGAGAAAGAGAAGAGGCATGACGTGGAGCACCAGGAGCTTTGTGGGTTCTGATAGCGTTGCTCCCACTGGGTTCAGGTGGGAGGGATGCCAGGTGCCTTTTTAATGCGGTCGTCCCTAGATGAGTGTTGGGCTTACCGCAACTTTAATTTACAAATTACTACATGGAAATTACAAATGTACTCTATGGAAATTATATTATAGGTATATCACACCCCTGCCTCAATCAGGTAATTTGGGGGGCAACTGGTATATCACTCCAGTTGAAATTATTTGTTCTAATCGTGTTTGTCATTCTGTATAGCTGGGGTATCTCAGCAGAACTGCACAGAACTACAAATTACAAATGTACTATATGGAAATTATATTATAGGTATATCACACCCCTGCCTCAATCAGTTTTTTTGGGGGGCAACTGGTATATCACACCAGTTGAAATTATTTGTTCCAGCAGCGTTTGTCACTCTGTATAGCTGGGGTATCTCAGCAGAATCGCACACAACTCCTTCAAATTACAAATGTACTATATGGAAATTATATTATAGGTATGTCACACCCCTGCCTCAATCAGGTAATTTGGGGGGCAACTGGTATATCACTCCAGTTGAAATTATTTGTTCTAATCGTGTTTGTCATTCTGTATAGCTGGGGTATCTCAGCAGAACTGCACAGAACTGCAAATTACAAATGTACTATATGGAAATTATATTATAGGTATATCACACCCCTGCCTCAATCAGTTTTTTTGGGGGGCGACTGGCATATAACACTAGTTGAAATTATTTGTTCAAATAGCGTTTCTCCCTCTGTATAGCTGGGGTATCTCGGCAGAACCGCACACAACTCCTGCAAATTACAAATGCACTATGCGGAAAGTATATTCTAGGTTTATCACACCACAGCCTCAATCCGTTTTTTTGGGGGGCAAATATTATATCACACCAGTTGAAATTATTTGTTCCAATAGTGTTTGTCCCTCTTTATAGCTGCGGTATCTCAGCAGAACCGCACACAACTGCTGCACAATACAAATGCACTATTTGGACAGTATATTATAGGTATATCACACCCCTGCCTCAATCAGTTTTTTTGGGGGGCAACGGGTATATCGCACCAGTTGCAATTAGTTATTCCAATAGCGTTTGTCCCTATGTAAAGCTGCAGTATTGCAGCAGAACCGCACACAACTACTGGACAATACAAATGCACTATAATATACTTTCTATGTTAGAAAGTATATTCTAAGGTTATCACACCCCTCAGTATGTCACACCTATCGATAGCACACATATTCCAGTCCTTAAAAGGACTTTTGTGGCCCTATTAGCTAGCGTTTGGTGTCTCTAACAGTACCTGTCCCTGCTCCACAGAGCAACCTCTTCCTACACTGGCGAAAGACTGAATGTAAAATGTCAGCCAGATCAGGTTTATTTATAGGGTAAGGGGTTTGTCCATGTGCTGAAACATCTCATTTGGCTGTCCTGTCCCACCTGATGGATGTGTCATTTGTCAAAGTTTGGCACTATGCAAAAAATATGGCGGCTGCGAATATCACCATATGTTCGCAGTGAAACAACTGCCGGGTGAACCGCAAGGCCATATCTAGTTACAAGGACAGGTTAGCCCAGGAACGTGGACAAAGTGCACCTACCATCAAGGTGCATCTCTGGGCTGAGCAGTTTCTTTAGGGCAAGAATAGGAACAGATGTAGTTTAATTCTCTGTCCCCGTCACAGAATAGTGTCCACATTTTCGCTAAATCGCCCACTGTATCCATGTTTGACATTATATGTTGTGTCAGAAAGTGATAAGGCTACATAATGACAGGCTAGCCCAGGAATGCTGACAGAGTGCACCTACCTTTAAGGCTACTTTCACACTAGCGTTCGAGCGGATCCGTTCATATTAATGCAGACGGTGGCTCCGTTCAGAACGGATCCGTCTGCATTATAACTTAGAAAAATTTCTAAGTGTGAAAGTAGCCTGAGCGGATCCGTTCAGACTTTACATTGAAAGTCAATGGGGGACGGATCCGCTTGAAGATTGAGCCATATGGTGTCATCTTCAAGCGGATCCGTCCCCATTGACTTCCATTATAAGTCGGAACGGATCCGCTCGCCTCCGCACGGCCAGGCGGACACCCGAACGCTGCTTGAGCGGAGCGGAGGCTGAGCGCTGGCAGACGGATGCATTCTCAGTGGATCCGCCTCCACTGAAAATGCATTAGGGCCAGACGGCTGCGTTCAGGGCCGCTTGTGAGCCCCTTCAAACGGAGCTCACGAGCGGACACCTGAACGCAGGTGTGAAAGGAGCATAAGGTGTATCTCTGGGCTGAACAGTTTCTGTAAGTGCAGTGTCCCAGGGGGTCAGTAGTGTATGCTGGGCTTTGTAGTGCAGATTTACCCACTAACCTGGGATCCACTGTCGTCTTCAATTCTGGTCAGATACCGGAACAGGCGGGTATTTAATGTTCGTGACGCCAGTGTCAATTAAACGGTGACACGCCGTGTATAGTAATGTAGAAGAATGAAGCAACCACAGGATAGCCAACCAAAACGGGAACTTTACTGAATGTCAGTGATAGTTACACATGGACGCCGTTGGAAGCGCAGTTCCATGGATAACAGTTGGTTTCTATTTGAATACAGCTGGTTCTTAGAAATACAGAATGGCCGGTTATAGCGATGTTCTTTACAGAGTGTTAATTACAGGAGATGCAGTACAGGCGGCTTGCACACTATTCCTGACTGGTCCTGAAACATGTGACTTTTTCTCCAAGGTCTAATGCCCTATAGCTGGCGTACCCTTGAAGCTGTCCTTATCTAGTACCTCCTCTGTTATCTTGAGTACCTCTCGCTTTATCAGATTGGCCTCTGTAGTATTCTGTGTCCCGGCTGGTTGCTTGCTTCTGATGTTTCAGCTAAACGGATGATGACTCAGGAGGGGAACCTTTTCCTTGGATCCGGAACCCGGTTACAGGGCTTACTACCCTCTCCTAGTCGGCAGGCTTCAGGCCTGCTTTACTCTCACAGGCCCATAGCCTGGCCTTGCCTCAGACACAGGATCATCTCTGACTCCTTTTCCCACAGTCTGACCTACTACTACTTCCTGACTGGGCCTTATATAGACTAGGGTTCCCTAGCTCCCTCTAGTGACTCAGAGCTGGAATGACACCCTAGCCGGCCTGCACATGCACATTTCACAGTAACAGGATGTACATAGCATGACATTAACAAGATATTTTATACCAACCTCCCCATAAACACAGGGGGAACGACAGTACCCAAGTGACCCTTCTGTAGTGACGGGGTATTACTCTCCCGTACACTACATAAGGGCAAGAATAAGGCCAAATATACCCCAATCCTTTGTCCGTACCTTTATGGTTTCTAAAAGTCCATTGTTTTGACAGCTTTTTTGTACTATGGTTATCAGGGTCCTATATGGACCAAGTGAAATATATTTTATATATGTAGAATAAAGGTTAAGTTTTAGAAGTTGCCCTCAGAGATATATGTTCTAAAATAGTGTCTGCTATAATATCTTAGTACTCAGTGATTATGTTGCTTTAGAACATATAATTGCACCGCTGAACGGCAAATAAATTTAACTTTTGCCAATAATACACGCCACGAAAGGCTTTAGAACATATAACAGCAACACTAAACAGCAAATATATTTTCTTTTTTCCACTAATACAAGACAAAAAGGGTTTTAAAACATATAACTGCACTGCTGAACAGCAAATGGGTTTTTATTTTTTCCACTAATACGACAAAAAGGGATTTAGAACATATAACTGCACTGCTAAATGGCAAATATATTTTACTTTTGCCACTAATACACGCCACAAACGGCTTTAGAAAATATAACTGCACTGCTGAACAGCAAATACGATTTACTTTTGCCACTAATACACGCCACAAAAAGCTTTAAAGCATATAACTAATGATGAGCGAGCATGCTCGCCCGAACTGCTGTTCGGCTTGAGCATTGCTATGCTCAGCAGATCCGAGTGCTCGGCCGAAAAATTTGAGTGCTTGAATACAATTTAATACAATGGAAGTCAATGAGAGAACCCCAGGCACCCCCTGCTCGGAATAAAACAGGGTGTCTGGTTCATAACAAAGTTAGAAATAGATGGGAACCCCATCAAAATGGTTTGGCAACAGCATTAAGAGGATAGCTGGATGCATCTTAGACTCCTATTATGTATGACATACAATAGACAACCACACAAAAACTGTATGCCAAAAGCCAGGTATGTACAAGCCATTCATCTATCCATAAGACAGATAACAGCCAGCATACCTTACAATGGCATCATTGTGCACTATGTGATATTCCAAACCAGCTCTCATCTAACTGAGAACCAGTAAACCTCAAATTTATTTTGCATCTGTTGGATGGCTTGGGTGGACCTGTACACCTAGATCAATATCATTAGGGGGATAATAATATTCAATAACCTTTCTATACAGTTTTGTCATGTAAAAACTAATTTGCATAAACATGAGCATATGGGAAAGACAAGCAAATGAGCAGAATCTCTCATGAACAGTGCCCTCTATTAGTTGAATAGTGTTATGACAAGACTATTCACTCACAACAGTAAATAGTCTTGTCATAACACTATGCAACTAATAGAGGGTGCTGTTCATGAGTCACGAATCATGACCCATGAACAGCACCCTCTATTGGGGCCCTGGGCAGAGATGCAAACTTATTTTATGATATAAATATAAAATAATGTCGCACTCGAATGAGGTGGGGATCCAGCATAGGTGCTCCCACTAACAGACAACACCCAGTCTGAGAAAGTAGAAATAAATATAAAAGTGGAAGTGGGGCACTCTCTTAAGTAAAGGGATCTTTATTACACAATGATATATACACTACGTGCAGAATTATTAGGCAAATGAGTATTTTGACCACATCATCCTCTTTATGCATGTTGTCTTACTCCAAGCTGTATAGGCTCGAAAGCCTACTACCAATTAAGCATATTAGGTGATGTGCATCTCTGTAATGAGAAGGGTGTGGTCTAATGACATCAACACCCTATATCAGGTGTGCATAATTATTAGGCAACTTCCTTTCCTTTGGCAAAATGGGTCAAAAGAAGGACTTGACAGGCTCAGAAAAGTCAAAAATAGTGAGATATCTTGCAGAGGGATGCAGCACTCTTAAAATTGCAAAGCTTCTGAAGCGTGATCATCGAACAATCAAGCGTTTCATTCAAAATAGTCAACAGGGTCGCAAGAAGCGTGTGGAAAAACCAAGGCGCAAAATAACTGCCCATGAACTGAGAAAAGTCAAGCGTGCAGCTGCCAAGATGCCACTTGCCACCAGTTTGGCCATATTTCAGAGCTGCAACATCACTGGAGTGCCCAAAAGCACAAGGTGTGCAATACTCAGAGACATGGCCAAGGTAAGAAAGGCTGAAAGACGACCACCACTGAACAAGACACACAAGCTGAAACGTCAAGACTGGGCCAAGAAATATCTCAAGACTGATTTTTCTAAGGTTTTATGGACTGATGAAATGAGAGTGAGTCTTGATGGGCCAGATGGCTGGATTGGTAAAGGGCAGAGAGCTCCAGTCCGACTCAGACGCCAGCAAGGTGGAGGTGGAGTACTGGTTTGGGCTGGTATCATCAAAGATGAGCTTGTGGGGCCTTTTTGGGTTGAGGATGGAGTCAAGCTCAACTCCCAGTCCTACTGCCAGTTTCTGGAAGACACCTTCTTCAAGCAGTGGTACAGGAAGAAGTCTGCAAGGTAAGAAAAACATGATTTTCATGCAGGACAATGCTCCATCACACGCGTCCAAGTACTCCACAGCGTGGCTGGCAAGAAAGGGTATAAAAGAAGAAAATCTAATGACATGGCCTCCTTGTTCACCTGATCTGAACCCCATTGAGAACCTGTGGTCCATCATCAAATGTGAGATTTACAAGGAGGGAAAACAGTACACCTCTCTGAACAGTGTCTGGGAGGCTATGGTTGCTGCTGCACGCAATGTTGATAGTGAACAGATCAAAACACTGACAGAATCCATGGATGACAGGCTTTTGACTGTCCTTGCAAAGAAAGGTGGCTATATTGGTCACTGATTTGTTTTTGTTTTGTTTTTGAATGTCAGAAATGTATATTTGTGAATGTTGAGATGTTATATTGGTTTCACTGGTAAAAATAAATAATTGAAATGGGTATATATTTGTTTTTTGTTAAGTTGCCTAATAATTATGCACAGTAAGAGTCACCTGCACACACAGATATCCCCCTAAAATAGCTAAAACTAAAAACAATCTAAAAACTACTTCCAAAAATATTCAGCTTTGATATTAATGAGTTTTTTGGGTTCATTGAGAACATGGTTGTTGTTCAATAATAAAATTAATCCTCAAAAATACAACTTGCCTAATAATTCTGCACTCCCTGTATATATATATAAAATACAATAAAATTTGATACAGCCGCAGATAAAGCAAAGTATCAGTCCTACAATGATGTTAAAATTTATATTAAACAAAGTATCAATCCTACAATAATGTTAAAATTTATATTAAATAGTGACCAACATAAATATGGATCCCAAAGATGTATAAATTATTCCATTATTTTTCCACTCAAGTAACTATTCGAATAAATATTCATATAAACACTTTCATTAATAGTATTAATTTGTTTATGTGCCTGCAGGCAGGTGAAAGATAGTTCCTTAGTATAACCAGTCTCTTGTAAACTTCAGTCTATGACTGAGCAGAAAGTTCTCCTGTTAGGAATAATGACAAGCTGCAATTCAATGTGTCTGCAACATTGTATCAACACATAAGCGTATGGTGTCCAAAGTTCAAAGCAATGTAGCTATTCAATGGTTGTGATAAGTATTAGAAAAGCTACTAATGCATACAGCGGCGTCCCGCTGTGTTTGATAGGAAAGCGATTGCTACAGGATCAGTGTAATCTTACCCGGCGGTCTTCTGGCTGGACAACAAGCCCTCGACTCGGCACACTTGACTTGTAAAATCCCGGTCTCAAGGGCTGCTGCTTTGGATTTGAATTATGGCGCCACTTGGGTTTGTTTGTTCCACGTGTTCTTGGCGTCTCTAGTATCGCAGTTAGTGAATATAATGAATCCTTTTCGTATAGCAATGTCCAGGTCACCGGAGTTACACAGTCCTTTCTTTCTTTAAGGGGGGATTCGCACCAGACGCGTTTCGGGGATTTGAGATATTGACCCCTTCCTCAGTGGTTAGTATCCCCCTTCTGTTATCCCGTTTTTATAATGGTTAGAGCATATGTGAAAGACTGGTCTGGAATGTCAATTTTTCAAAGATTGGGATCCAAATGTGTTACTTTTCAACTTAAAACTAAACATGTTATTAAATGTTATACTTACAATAAAATAATATAAAATACTTATATATAGTTGATCACCAACTTCCTTGGATAATAGAAAAAACGCACCGGTATCGCATGCGGTTTCAGTGCGTCTCCGGTGCGTTTTCTCCAAAAATTCAATATTCCCAAGGATTTTATCTAAAGAGTTCATTTGGTAATCTTCTATGGTAGATCTAAAGCTTAAAATCCTTAAAAACATTTAAGATTCATCAAAAACTTCAAATGGGCATTATTTCAAACATCTAGATAGTCGTGTATGGAGATCTTCATATATCAAATCTCTATGTCTTCTTAGTTATAAAATTTCAAAAAACGCACTGATATCGCATGCGTTTTTTTCTAAAATTGAATTTTTAAGGCCCTTCAACAGGTTTCCTCAAGACAGTTCATATCTAATTCTTTTAAACATAAAATCAGCAAAGACACTAACTTAAAGAACATTAAAAACGTTAAAAGCACATTGAAGGCTGATTTTTTTCTCTCTCAGCCATAGTAGAGTAATAGGGTGGAGGCCAAATGAAGAGGAAAAACTGGACCAATTTAAAATATAGTCCAGTTAATCATCGGCAGATGGCGTCCACCCTATAGGAAACCAAATAGTTTGAAGTCTGCATTCAATCCCAACGGTTGTAAGGTGTTAAGTTCATAGATTCGTTTTGTTTCTAACCGTGACATTTTTTCTATATGGTTTCCACCTCTCCAATCCTTCTGTACCCTATCAATGGCTGTGAATCTCAGCCCCGAAGGGTCTTGATTGTGTACTGTTTTAAAATGGGATGATAACGAATGGGTTTCAAATCCCTTCTTTATATTGCTGATATGTTCTGCAATGCGCTTTTTAAGTGTTCTTTTAGTTCTCCCTACATATTGAAGCCCACATGGGCATTCAATCACATATATCACATTTACCGTGCTACAAGTAAGGAATTCATCAATTTTATGGCTATAACTATTTGTAATTGATATAACCTCAGTTGTTTTTTTGGGGAGCGAAGTAAGTTTACAGTTGTTGCATCTCCCGCAACGGAAAAAACCTTGAATATTTGCCCAAGATTGGACCGTGGTGGAACAAGTAGTCTTTTTCTGAATAGTAGGGGCTAAGAAGACATAGAGATTCGATATATGAAGATCTCCATACACGACTATCTAGATGTTTGAAATAATGCCCATTTGAAGTTTTTGATGAATCTTAAATGTTTTTAAGGATTTTAAGCTTTAGATCTACCATAGAAGATTACCAAATGAACTCTTTAGATAAAATCCTTGGGAATATTGAATTTTTGGAGAAAACGCACCGGAGACGCACTGAAACCGCATGCGATACCGATGCGTTTTTTCTATTATCCAAGGAAGTTGGTGATCAACTATATATAAGTATTTTATATTATTTTATTGTAAGTATAACATTTAATAACATGTTTAGTTTTAAGTTGAAAAGTAACACATTTGGATCCCAATCTTTGAAAAATTGACATTCCAGACCAGTCTTTCACATATGCTCTAACCATTATAAAAACGGGATAACAGAAGGGGGATACTAACCACTGAGGAAGGGGTCAATATCTCAAATCCCCGAAACGCGTCTGGTGCGAATCCCCCCTTAAAGAAAGAAAGGACTGTGTAACTCCGGTGACCTGGACATTGCTATACGAAAAGGATTCATTATATTCACTAACTGCGATACTAGAGACGCCAAGAACACGTGGAACAAACAAACCCAAGTGGCGCCATAATTCAAATCCAAAGCAGCAGCCCTTGAGACCGGGATTTTACAAGTCAAGTGTGCCGAGTCGAGGGCTTGTTGTCCAGCCAGAAGACCGCCGGGTAAGATTACACTGATCCTGTAGCAATCGCTTTCCTATCAAACACAGCGGGACGCCGCTGTATGCATTAGTAGCTTCTCTAATACTTATCGCAACCATTGAATAGCTACATTGCTTTGAACTTTGGACACCATACGCTTATGTGTTGATACAATGTTGCAGACACATTGAATTGCAGCTTGTCATTATTCCTAACAGGAGAACTTTCTGCTCAGTCATAGACTGAAGTTTACAAGAGACTGGTTATACTAAGGAACTATCTTTCACCTGCCTGCAGGCACATAAACAAATTAATACTATTAATGAAAGTGTTTATATGAATATTTATTCAAATAGTTATTGAGTGGAAAAATAATGGAATAATTTATACATCTTTGGGATCCATATTTATGTTGGTCACTATTTAATATAAATTTTAACATTATTGTAGGATTGATACTTTGTTTAATATAAATTTTAACATCATTGTAGGACTGATACTTTGCTTTATCTGCTGCTGTATCAAATTTTATTGTATTATATATATATTTATATCATTGTGTAATAAAGATCCCTTTACTTAAGAGAGTGCCCCACTTCCACTTTTATATTTATTTTATGATATGCTGGCAATTTGAAAATGTTTGTGAGTATAATAAATCCTTGTTATTTAAATGCATCTGAGGTATTACACTATTTTGTGATCCTTGATACCCTATAGAGAACCCTTTGGAGGTTCGTGGAACAAACAACGAGAGTATCGTTGTCCTGTGTCTTATTATTTGGTTGTATGCACCAAAGAAAGAGGACGGTTTAAAAAGAAAAGCAGAATGGTTCCAACACAACTTTATTGTCTTCTGTGTCTTCTGTGTGAATACGACCCACTTCACGTCTGGAATCAGCAGCACAAGTACTCTATAGCCACGTGATAGAAACTTTTTTTGAATCCTCTTAATGCTGTTTCCAAACCACTTTTATGGGGTTTCTATCAATTTCTAACCTTTTTTTTATTTACCGGACACCCTCTTCTCTTCCGAGCAGGGGTGCCTGGTTGTCTCCCATTGACTTCCATTATACTCGGGTGCTCGGCCGAGCACATGAATATAGCAATGTGTTCGGGCCAAACACCTGTCATGGCGGGCGTGCACTCAGAATCACAGATAACCCACCAACCAGGCTCTGGGCGAGAGACAGGGGAAGGGTCACCTCCTAGCTAATCCCTGACCTCTTTCCCTGCACTGCTCAGCACACATGCAGACCTTAAAGGTAGGTATGATGTGTCCCTGTGCCTGGGCTGACAAATCCCTAAATTCCCTGAGATGGTGAAGAGGGGAAATAGGAGCAGTTTGCTCGCACAGAACCTGGATGGGAGAGATGACACAAAACAACCAAACTAGAAATCACACTTATCTTTCTGAGCTGGAACAGACAACCTTCCTTCCTAGCTTCCAAGACCACAATGATTCCTATAATCCACTCAGAGCACTGGGATGGTGTGCTATTTAAACTAATGACCCCACCCAGCACCTGATGAGAGGCGGATCCAGCATGGCTCCAAAACAAACACTAAACTCGTGCTGCTATCCTTGCCGACCTCCGCACATCGTCAGAGTGGGGCATGACAGTACCCCCCCTTCTACGGGTGACCTCGGGACACCCCGGACCAACCTTATCCGGATGTGACCTATGAAAAGCCCTCACCAGTCGGCTGGCGTTGACATCCAACGCCGGAACCCACATCCTCTCCTCAGGGCCGTATCCCCTACAGTACACCAGGTACTGAAGGGACCCCCAAAGAACTCTAGAGCCGAGAATTCTGGAGATCTCAAACTCCAAGTTTCCCTCGACTAGAACACGAGGAGGAGGAATGACGATGGTTCCACCAGTCTCACGTATTTTTTTAGTAAAGACCTGTGGAACACATTATGGATCCTCCAAGTCTGTGGAAGATCCAGCCGAAATGCCACAGGATTGATCACTGCAGAAATTTTATACGGACCAATAAATCTTGGACCAGATTCCAAGATGGCACTCTCAATTAGATATTCTTAGTGGAAAACCACACCAGATCACCCACACACAGGTCCGGACCAGTCACACGTCTCTTGTCAGCCATTCGTTTATGCCTTTCACCCATCTTCTCCAGATTCCCTTGAATCCTCCGGCATATGGAGGATAAGGCAGACGAGAATCTCTCCTCCTCTGTCATCCCAGATGAACCAGTCCCAGAAAAGGTACCAAACTGAGGATGGAAACCGTATGCGCCAAAAAATGGCGACTTACCCGTGGACTCCTGCCTACGGTTATTCAACGTAAATTATGCTAAGGACAAAAATGAGTACCAGTCCTCCTGATTCTCAGCCACAAAGCACCTCAAGTAGGTCTCCAGGTTTTGATTAGTACGCTCCGTCTGACAATTCGACTGCGGATGAAAAGCCGAAGAGAATGAAAGTTGAATGCCAAGCCGAGAGCAGAACGCCCTCCAAAACATGGAGACAAACTGCGTGCCCCTATCAGAGACCACATCCAAAGGAATACCATGCAATTTTGCAATATTATCCACAAAAATCTGCGTTAGGCAGACTAGTTAGTGGTATAAAGTGAGCCATTTTACTAAAACGGTCAACTACCACCAAAATCACTGTTCTCCCGGAGGAACTCGGCAGATCCGTAATAAAGTCCATAGACAAATGCGTCCAAGGACGAGACGGAATAGACAATGGAAGAAGTGAACCAGGCGGTCGAGTATGAGCAACCTTTGACCGAGCGCAGGTTTCACAAGCTGTCACGTAATTCTCAATGCTCTTACATAACCCTGGCCACCAGAACCTCCGGGATACTAGATCACAGGTGGACTTATTACCAGGATGTCCAGCGAGGACAGTATTGTGATGTTCCTTGAACACCTTGTGTCGCAGGCCCTCAGGAACAAACAACCTCCCTGGGGGACAAGAACCAGGAGCCCCCTCCTGGGCTCTCAACACCTCCATCTCCAATTCAGGGTACAGAGCTGAGACCACCACCCCAACCGCCAAAATCGGCGCAGGATCCTCTGAATCACCTTCCCTAGGAAAGCTGCGAGACAAGGCATCTGCCTTGACGTTCTTGACCCCTGGGCGAAAGGTAACCACAAAATTGAACCTGGTAAAAAACAGTGATCATCTGGCCTGCCTAGGGTTCAGACGCTTGGCAGATTGCAGGTAACCCAAATTCTTATGGTCAGTTTACACCGTAACGGGGTGAGACGCCCCCTATAACCACTGACGCCATTCCTCAAAGGCCAACTTGATAGCCAACAACTCTCTGTCTCCAACATCATAATTCCTCTCGGCGACCGAGAGCTTCTTGGAGAAAAATGCACATGGGACCCACTTGCCAGGAGATGAACCCTGTGACAGCACCGCTCCAACCCCCATCTCTGATGCATCAACCGCCACTACAAATGGCTGAGACACATCCGGCTGCACCAGAATGGGAGCAGATGCAAAACGCTCCTTAATATCCGAAAAAGCCTGCAATGCCTCATCCGACCAGACAGACATCGGCGCCCTTCTTGGTCATATCAGTAAGAGGTTTTACTATGGTAGAATAATTATAAATACATTTTCTATAATAATTTGTAAACCCCAAGAACCGCATCAAAGCTTTCTGATTCTCTGGTCTGTCCCACTCCAGAACCGCCCAGACCTTTTCGGGGTCCATACGAAAACCAGAATCAGAAAGCATGTATCCCAAGAACGGAAGCTCTTGCAACGCAAACAAACATTTCTCCAATTTGGCATATAATTTATTCTCCCGAAGGATCGTCAAAACCTGTCTCACATGATCCTGATGGGTCTTCAGATCAGGAGAATAAATTAAAATGTCATCCAGGTAAACTACTACGAACCTCTCCACCAAGTGATGAAAAATTTCAAAGGCAGGGGATATGGATCCCGGACTGTAATACGGTTCAATTCCCGGAAATCCAAACACGGTCTCAGTGATCCATCCTTTTTCTTCACAAAGAACAAACCTACTGCCACTGGAGACTTAGATGGTCTAATATGACCCTTTGCCAAACTCTCGGCGACATACTTTCGCATGACCTCTCTTTCGGGTTGAGGTTGTAAAGCCGAGACTTTGGCAACTTAGCCCCCGGAATGAGATTAACTGGGCATTCATAGTCTCGATGAGGGGGCAATTCCTGAGCCCCACCCTCCGAAAAGACATCCGCAAAATCCGAGAGATACTGAGGTAAAGCCGTAATAGACACACCAGAGATAGATGTGCCAAGACAATTATCCGAACAAAACTCACTCCAACCAATGATTTGTCTCGCTTGCCAGTCTATAATTGGGTTATGTCTAGTCAACCATGGCAACCCCAAAACTATAGGAGCTGGCAAATCCTTCATGACAAAACAAGAAATAATTTCAACATGTGAATCACCCACCCTTAAGTGAATACCATGAACAATGTGAGTAAGGCTCCTTTGAGAAAGAGGGGAAGAATCAATTGCAAAAACACAAATCTCGTTCTCTAACGTGCAAGTACTTAGTCCTAGGTTTTGAAGGAAAAGAAAGTCAATTAGGTTTACCCCAGCACCACAATCAAGGAATACATCAACAAAAACATTTTTTGACTCTAGCGCCACCATAGCTGGAAGGAGAAAACGGGAACTGCAGGGAGCTTGCATACCTGCCTGCTCCACCACACCATTCATACTACCAAGTGTGAGGGAATTTTTTTTTTCTTTTTTCTTTTTCTCTTCCACCTGTGGTTGAACATAAGGACAAGCAAAAATAAAATGACCCCTCTTTCCAATAGTAACATAGTTTGTGCACTTTCCTAAAGTCTCTACTATCAGAATGGCAAGAAACCTGACCCAACTGCATGAGTTCCTCCGCTACCCCAGAGTTACCTGTAACATCACCCGGGATGGCAGTAGAGACGAAACCACTCATAGAAGGGATACCTTGCGCGGAGGAAGTCCTATACCTTTCTGATACGTCTATCTAGCCGTACTGCTAAAGACATAGCGTTCTCCAAAGAGTCTGGGTATTCGTGAAAAGCAAGGGCATCCTTCAATCTTTCAGATAACCCCTGACAAAACTGACTACGTTACGCGGGAACATTCCACTCTGATTCATTAGCCCCCCTCCTAAACTCAACACAGTAAGCTTCTGCAGTATGTTCCCCCTGAAACAAATTACGTAATCTCGACTCTGCCATCGAGACCCGATCTGGATCATTGTAGATTAATCCCAGAGCCTTAAAAAATTCCTCCACCGACCGGAGGGCCCGAGAACCAGGTGGCAGAGAAAAGGCCCAGGATTGCGCGTCCCCTTTAAGCAGAGAAATAACTATACCTATCCTCTGACTCTCATCACCTGACGACGATGGACACAGCCGAAAGTACAATTTGCAGGATTCTCTAAAATGGATAAAGTCATCCGTACCTCCTGAAAATCGATCAGGAAGAGACACTTTAGGCTCTACACAAATTTGACCTGCACCAGCTGCCAGAGCATTCTGACACCGTGTGACCGAACCACGTGGCTCCACAACCTCTAGCAATAGCCCCTGCAAGCGGTCAAGCAGTGTTTCAATTGACGCCATCAAAAAAACGTTAAGTAATGGCAGTCACAGTAAGGTGGATTATAATGTCACGGCGGGCGTGCACTCAGACTCACAGATAACCCACCAACCAGGCTCTGGGCGAGAGACAGGGGAAGGGTCACCTCCTAGCTAATCCCTGACCTCTTTCCCTGCACTGCTCAGCCCACATGCAGACCTTAAAGATAGGTATAATGTGTCCCCGTGCCTGGGCTAAAAACACTAAATTCCCTGAGATGGTGAAGAGGGGAAATAGGAGCAGCCTGCTCGCACAGAACCTGGATGGGAGAGATGACACAAAATAACCAAACTAGAAATCACACTTATCTTTCTGAGCTGGAACAGACAACCTTCCTTCCTAGCTTCCAAGTCCACAATGATTCCTATAATCCGCTCAGAGCACTGGGATGGTGTGCTATTTAAACTAAAATATATAGTAAACTCTATAGGTTCTGGGATGGTGCAGGAATAAGCCTCCGTACTGAATGACACAGCGATAGTCTTAGGCCTCTTTCACACTTGCGTTGTCCGGATCCGGCGTGTACTCCACTTGCCGGAATTACACGCCGGATCCGGAAAAACGCAAGTGTACTGAAGGCATTTGAAGACGGATCCGTCTTCAAAATGCTTTCAGTGTTACTATGGCACCCAAAGTCCTGGTTGCCATAGTAGGAGCGGGGAGCGGGGGAGCGGTATACTTACCATCCGTGCGGCTCCCGGGGCGCTCCAGAGTGATGTCAGAGCGCCCCATGCGCATAGATGACGTGCCATGCGATCACGTCATCCATGCGCCTGGGGCGCCCTGACATCACTCTGGAGCGCCCCGGGAGCCGCACGGATGGTAAGTATGCTGCTCCCCCGCTCCCCGCTACACTTTACCATGGCTGCCAGGACTTTAGCGTCCCGGCAGCCATGGTAACCACTCTAGAAAAAGGCCGGGTCCGGATCAATGCCTTTCAATGGGCATTCATTCCGGATCCGGCCTTGCGGCAAGTCTTCAGTTTTTTGGGCCGGAGCAAAAAGTGCAGCATGCTGCGGTATTTTCTCCGGCCAAAAAACGTTCCGTTCTGGAACTGAAGACATCCTGATGCATCCTGAACGGATTTCACTCCATTCAGAATGCATTAGGATAATCCTGATCAGGATTCTTCCGGCATAGAGCCCCGACGACGGAACTCTATGCCGGAAGACAATAACGCAGGTGTGAAAGAGCCCTAAGATCTAAAATCTGTGTTTCTACTGGTGTCCTATACGGATCCTCTAAACAACAAAGTTCACGTCTCCTCCAATTGCAATGGTAATACAATAGTTGTGTATTAAGTCTCAGTGGTTGTTTAGCGGCGTCCTGCTGTACTCACTGTTCAGCAGGGTCCCACTGAGTTCTTTCGGTAGTCGACTTTCCACTGCTGGTATTCCGGTTACTTGTGCTGCTGAAACAAAACATTGTAGGTGCGTCTGCAGTATCCCTCAATAGCTCTGGATGCCGCTCCGATGTAGCTGGGAGCCGGTGTCTTACGAGCTTGAACCCACCTTCTTCCCCGCTGATGTTTGTTTGCACATGTTGAATCGCTTGTATAGCCGTGCAGTGATTCTGTTAATAGCGCATCGGGTCTTTAGTTTTCATGGTTGGTTTGGCACCAGGTTCGTTCAGCAGGTATTGTTGTGATCCATCAGGATCAAGACCCTGCCTGATTAGGGATGAGCGAACTCGAACTGTATAGTTCGGGTTCGTACCGAATTTTGGGGTGTCCGTGACACGGACCCGAACCCGGACATTTTCGTAAAAGTCCGGGTTCGGGTTCGGTGTTCGTCGCTTTCTTGGCGCTTTTGTGACGCTTTCTTGGCGCTTTTTGAAAGGCTGCAAAGCAGCCAATCAACAAGCGTCATACTACTTGCCCCAAGAGGCCGTCACAGCCATGCCTACTATTGGCATGGCTGTGATTGGCCAGAGCACCATGTGACCCAGCCTCTATTTAAGCTGGAGTCACATAGCGCCGCCCGTCACTCTGCTCTGATTAGCGTAGGGAGAGGTTGCGGATGAGACAGTAGGGCGAGATTAGGCAGATTAACTCCTCCAAAGGACTTCACTTGATTAATCAATCGATCTGCAGATGTGCATCATTGAGCTGCTGAAATTCAAATGCTCACTCACTGTTTTTAGGCTGCCCAGACCGTTTGTCAGTCACTTTTTTCTGGGGTGATCGGCGGCCATTTTGTGTCTTGTGCGGTGCTGCGACCAAGTGCATCCAAGCTGCGACCAAGTGCATTCAACCCTCAATGGTGTGGTTGTTTTTTGGCTAAAGCCTACATCAGGGTGAAGCTGTCACACCAAGTGCATTTAACCAGCAATAGTCTGTTCATTTTTTGGCCATATACTAAATCAGGGGCAAGCTGCGCCTGTCACCAAGTGCATTTAACCCTCAATGGTGTGGTTGTTTTTTGGCTAAAGCCTACATCAGGGTGAAGCTGTCACACCAAGTGCATTTAACCAGCAATAGTCTGTTCATTTTTTGGCCATATACTAAATCAGGGGCAAGCTGCGCCTGTCACCAAGTGCATTTAACCCTCAATGGTGTGGTTGTTTTTTGGCTAAAGCCTACATCAGGGTGAAGCTGTCACACCAAGTGCATTTAACCAGCAATAGTCTGTTCATTTTTTGGCCATATACTAAATCAGGGGCAAGCTGCACCTGTCACCAAGTGCATTTAACCCTCAATGGTGTGGTTGTTTTTTGGCTAAAGCCTACATCAGGGTGAAGCTGTCACACCAAGTGCATTTAACCAGCAATAGTCTGTTTATTTTTTGGCCATATACTACATCAGGGGCAAGCTGCGCCCGTCACCAAGTGCATTTAACCCTCAGTAGTGTGGTTGGTCAAGCTGTGACACCAAGTGCATTTAACCAGCAATAGTCTGTTCATTTTTTGGCCATATACTACATCAGGGGCAAGCTGCGCCCGTCACCAAGTGCATTTAACCAGCAATAGTGTGGTTATTTTTTGGCCATATCCCAGTCTAATTCTGTCACTAAATCCATACCGGTCACCCAGCGCCTAAATACTAGGCCTCAAATTTATATCCCGCTAAATCTCTCGTTACCGCTGTCCTGTTGTGGCTGGGAAAGTTATTTAGTGTCCGTCAAAGCACATTTTTTGTTCTGGGTTGAAGTACAATTCCCAATTTAGCAATTTCATAATTTAGTGGTTCCTGCTATATCAGAGCTATTTGAAATCTATCCCTAAAAGGGTATATAATATTCAAGGTGCACATTGGGTCATTCAGAATAACTTCACACACACCCGCTACTGTGTATTTCCAAGTCTAATTCTGTCACTAAACCCATACCTGTCACCCAGCGCCTAAATACTAGGCCTCAAATTTATATCCTGCTAAATCTCTCGTTACCGCTGTCCTGTTGTGGCTGGGAAAGTTATTTAGTGTCCGTCAAAGCACATTTTTTGTTCTGGGTTGAAATACAATTCCCAATTTAGCAATTTCATAATTTAGTGGTTTCTGCTATATCAGAGCTATTTGAAATCTATCCCTAAAAGGGTATATAATATTCAAGGTGCACATTGGGTCATTCAGAATAACTTCACACACACCCGCTACTGTGTATTTCCAAGTCTAATTCTGTCACTAAACCCATACCTGTCACCCAGCGCCTAAATACTAGGCCTCAAATTTATATCCTGCTAAATCTCTCGTTACCGCTGTCCTGTTGTGGCTGGGAAAGTTATTTAGTGTCCGTCAAAGCACATTTTTTGTTCTGGGTTGAAATACAATTCCCAATTTAGCAATTTCATAATTTAGTGGTTTCTGCTATATCAGAGCTATTTGAAATCTATCCCTAAAAGGGTATATAATATTCAAGGTGCACATTGGGTCATTCAGAATAACTTCACACACACCCGCTACTGTGTATTTCCAAGTCTAATTCTGTCACTAAACCCATACCTGTCACCCAGCGCCTAAATACTAGGCCTCAAATTTATATCCTGCTAAATCTCTCGTTACCGCTGTCCTGTTGTGGCTGGGAAAGTTATTTAGTGTCCGTCAAAGCACATTTTTTGTTCTGGGTTGAAATACAATTCCCAATTTAGCAATTTCATAATTTAGTGGTTTCTGCTATATCAGAGCTATTTGAAATCTATCCCTAAAAGGGTATATAATATTCAAGGTGCACATAGGGTCATTCAGAATAACTTCACACACACACGCTACTGTGCATATCCCAGTCTAATTCTGTCACTAAATCCATACCTGTCACCCAGCGCCTAAATACTAGGCCTCAAATTTATATTGCGCTGAATCTCTCGTTACCGCTGTCCTGTTGTTGCTGGGCAAGTTATTTAGTGTCCGTCAAAGCACATTTTTTGTTCTGGGTTGAAATACAATTCCCAATTTAGCAATTTCATAATTTAGTGGTTTCTGCTATATCAGAGCTATTTGAAATCTATCCCTAAAAGGGTATATAATATTCAAGGTGCACATTGGGTCATTCAGAATAACTTCACACACACCCGCTACTGTGTATTTCCAAGTCTAATTCTGTCACTAAACCCATACCTGTCACCCAGCGCCTAAATACTAGGCCTCAAATTTATATCCTGCTAAATCTCTCGTTACCGCTGTCCTGTTGTGGCTGGGAAAGTTATTTAGTGTCCGTCAAAGCACATTTTTTGTTCTGGGTTGAAATACAATTCCCAATTTAGCAATTTCATAATTTAGTGGTTTCTGCTATATCAGAGCTATTTGAAATCTATCCCTAAAAGGGTATATAATATTCAAGGTGCACATTGGGTCATTCAGAATAACTTCACACACACCCGCTACTGTGTATTTCCAAGTCTAATTCTGTCACTAAACCCATACCTGTCACCCAGCGCCTAAATACTAGGCCTCAAATTTATATCCTGCTAAATCTCTCGTTACCGCTGTCCTGTTGTGGCTGGGAAAGTTATTTAGTGTCTGTCAAAGCACATTTTTTGTTCTGGGTTGAAATACAATTCCCAATTTAGCAATTTCATAATTTAGTGGTTTCTGCTATATCAGAGCTATTTGAAATCTATCCCTAAAAGGGTATATAATATTCAAGGTGCACATTGGGTCATTCAGAATAACTTCACACACACCCGCTACTGTGTATTTCCAAGTCTAATTCTGTCACTAAACCCATACCTGTCACCCAGCGCCTAAATACTAGGCCTCAAATTTATATCCTGCTAAATCTCTCGTTACCGCTGTCCTGTTGTGGCTGGGAAAGTTATTTAGTGTCCGTCAAAGCACATTTTTTGTTCTGGGTTGAAATACAATTCCCAATTTAGCAATTTCATAATTTAGTGGTTTCTGCTATATCAGAGCTATTTGAAATCTATCCCTAAAAGGGTATATAATATTCAAGGTGCACATAGGGTCATTCAGAATAACTTCACACACACACGCTACTGTGCATATCCCAGTCTAATTCTGTCACTAAATCCATACCTGTCACCCAGCGCCTAAATACTAGGCCTCAAATTTATATCCCGCTAAATCTCTCGTTACCGCTGTACTGTTGTTGCTGGGCAAGTTATTTAGTGTCCGTCAAAGCACATTTTTTGTTCTGGGTTGAAATACAATTCCCAATTTAGCAATTTCATAATTTAGTGGTTCCTGCTATATCAGAGCTATTTGAAATCTATCCCTAAAAGGGTATATAATATTCAAGGTGCACATTGGGTCATTCAGAATAACTTCACACACACCCGCTACTGTGTATTTCCAAGTCTAATTCTGTCACTAAACCCATACCTGTCACCCAGCACCTAAATACTAGGCCTCAAATTTATATACTGCTAAATCTCTCGTTACCGCTGTCCTGTTGTGGCTGGGAAAGTTATTTAGTGTCCGTCAAAGCACATTTTTTGTTCTGGGTTGAAGTACAATTCCCAATTTAGCAATTTCATAATTTAGTGGTTTCTGCTATATCAGAGCTATTTGAAATCTATCCCTAAAAGGGTATATAATATTCAAGGTGCACATTGGGTCATTCAGAATAACTTCACACACACCCGCTACTGTGTATTTCCAAGTCTAATTCTGTCACTAAACCCATACCTGTCACCCAGCGCCTAAATACTAGGCCTCAAATTTATATCCTGCTAAATCTCTCGTTACCGCTGTCCTGTTGTGGCTGGGAAAGTTATTTAGTGTCCGTCAAAGCACATTTTTTGTTCTGGGTTGAAATACAATTCCCAATTTAGCAATTTCATAATTTTGTGGTTTCTGCTATATCAGAGCTATTTGAAATCTATCCCTAAAAGGGTATATAATATTCAAGGTGCACATTGGGTCATTCAGAATAACTTCACACACCCGCTACTGTGTATTTCCAAGTCTAATTCTGTCACTAAACCCATACCTGTCACCCAGCGCCTAAATACTAGGCCTCAAATTTATATCCTGCTAAATCTCTCGTTACCGCTGTCCTGTTGTGGCTGGGAAAGTTATTTAGTGTCCGTCAAAGCACATTTTTTGTTCTGGGTTGAAATACAATTCCCAATTTAGCAATTTCATAATTTAGTGGTTTCTGCTATATCAGAGCTATTTGAAATCTATCCCTAAAAGGGTATATAATATTCAAGGTGCACATAGGGTCATTCAGAATAACTTCACACACACACGCTACTGTGCATATCCCAGTCTAATTCTGTCACTAAATCCATACCTGTCACCCAGCGCCTAAATACTAGGCCTCAAATTTATATCCCGCTAAATCTCTCGTTACCGCTGTACTGTTGTTGCTGGGCAAGTTATTTAGTGTCCGTCAAAGCACATTTTTTGTTCTGGGTTGAAATACAATTCCCAATTTAGCAATTTCATAATTTAGTGGTTCCTGCTATATCAGAGCTATTTGAAATCTATCCCTAAAAGGGTATATAATATTCAAGGTGCACATTGGGTCATTCAGAATAACTTCACACACACCCGCTACTGTGTATTTCCAAGTCTAATTCTGTCACTAAACCCATACCTGTCACCCAGCGCCTAAATACTAGGCCTCAAATTTATATCCTGCTAAATCTCTCGTTACCGCTGTCCTGTTGTGGCTGGGAAAGTTATTTAGTGTCCGTCAAAGCACATTTTTTGTTCTGGGTTGAAATACAATTCCCAATTTAGCAATTTCATAATTTAGTGGTTTCTGCTGTATCAGAGCTATTTGAAATCTATCCCTAAAAGGGTATATAATATTCAAGGTACACATAGGGTCATTCAGAATAACTTCACACACACGCTACTGTGCATTTCCAAGTCTAATTCTGTTAGTAAATCCATACCGGTCACCCAGCGCCTAAATACTAGGCCTCAAATTTATATCCCGCTGAATTTGAATACAATACATTGGGCCAAATAATATTTTTGTTGTTGTGGTGAACCATAACAATGAGAAAAACATCTAGTAAGGGACGCGGACGTGGACATGGTCGTGGTGGTGTTAGTGGACCCTCTGGTGCTGGGAGAGGACGTGGCCGTTCTGCCACATCCACACGTCCTAGTGTACCAACTACCTCAGGTCCCAGTAGCCGCCAGAATTTACAGCGATATATGGTGGGGCCCAATGCCGTTCTAAGGATGGTAAGGCCTGAGCAGGTACAGGCATTAGTCAATTGGGTGGCCGACAGTGGATCCAGCACGTTCACATTATCTCCCACCCAGTCTTCTGCAGAAAGCGCACAGATGGCGCCTGAAAACCAACCCAATCAGTCTGTCACATCACCCCCATGCATACCAGGGAAACTGCCTCAGCCTCAAGTTATGCAGCAGTCTCTTATGCTGTTTGAAGACTCCGCTGGCAGGGTTTCCCAAGGGCATCCACCTAGCCCTTCCCCAGCGGTGAAAGATATAGAATGCACTGACGCACAACCACTTATGTTTCCTGATGATGAGGACATGGGAATACCACCTCAGCATGTCTCTGATGATGACGAAACACAGGTGCCAACTGCTGCGTCTTTCTGCAGTGTGCAGACTGAACAGGAGGTCAGGGATCAAGACTGGGTGGAAGACGATGCAGGGGATGATGAGGTCCTAGACCCCACATGGAATGAAGGTCGTGCCACTGACTTTCACAGTTCGGAGGAAGAGGCAGTGGTGAGACCGAGCCAACAGCGTAGCAAAAGAGGGAGCAGTGGGCAAAAGCAGAACACCCGCCGCCAAGAGACTCCGCCTGCTACTGACCGCCGCCATCTGGGACCGAGCACCCCAAAGGCAGCTTCAAGGAGTTCCCTGGCATGGCACTTCTTCAAACAATATGCTGACGACAAGACCCGAGTGGTTTGCACGCTGTGCCATCAGAGCCTTAAGCGAGGCATTAACGTTCTGAACCTGAGCACAACCTGCATGACCAGGCACCTGCATGCAAAGCATGAACTGCAGTGGAGTAAACACCTTAAAACCAAGGAAGTCACTCAGGCTCCCCCTGCTACCTCTTCTGCTGCTGCCGCCTCGGCCTCTTCTGCTGCTGCCGCCTCGGCCTCTTCCTCCGCCTCTGGAGGAACGTTGGCACCTGCCGCCCAGCAAACAGGGGATGTACCACCAACACCACCACCACCTCCGTCACCAAGCGTCTCAACCATGTCACACGGCAGCGTTCAGCTCTCCATCTCACAAACATTTGAGAGAAAGCGTAAATTCCCACCTAGCCACCCTCGATCCCTGGCCCTGAATGCCAGCATTTCTAAACTACTGGCCTATGAAATGCTGTCATTTAGGCTGGTGGACACAGACAGCTTCAAACAGCTCATGTCGCTTGCTGTCCCACAGTATGTTGTTCCCAGCCGCCACTACTTCTCCAAGAGAGCCGTGCCTTCCCTGCACAACCAAGTATCCGATAAAATCAAGTGTGCACTGCGCAACGCCATCTGTGGCAAGGTCCACCTAACCACAGATACGTGGACCAGTAAGCACGGCCAGGGACGCTATATCTCCCTAACTGCACACTGGGTAAATGTAGTGGCAGCTGGGCCCCAGGCGGAGAGCTGTTTGGCGCACGTCCTTCCGCCGCCAAGGATCGCAGGGCAACATTCTTTGCCTCCTGTTGCCACCTCCTCCTTCTCGGCTTCCTCCTCCTCTTCTTCCACCTGCTCATCCAGTCAGCCGCACACCTTCACCACCAACTTCAGCACAGCCCGGGGTAAACGTCAGCAGGCCATTCTGAAACTCATATGTTTGGGGGACAGGCCCCACACCGCACAGGAGTTGTGGCGGGGTATAGAACAACAGACCGACGAGTGGTTGCTGCCGGTGAGCCTCAAGCCCGGCCTGGTGGTGTGCGATAATGGGCGAAATCTCGTTGCAGCTCTGGGACTAGCCAATTTGACGCACATCCCTTGCTTGGCGCATGTGCTGAATTTGGTGGTGCAGAAGTTCATTCACAACTACCCCGACATGTCAGAGCTGCTGCATAAAGTGCGGGCCGTCTGTTCGCGCTTCCGGCGTTCACATCCTGCTGCTGCTCGCCTGTCTGCGCTACAGCGTAACTTCGGCCTTCCCGCTCACCGCCTCATATGCGCCGTGCCCACCAGGTGGAACTCCACCTTGCACATGCTGGACAGACTGTGCGAGCAGCAGCAGGCCATAGTGGAGTTTCAGCTGCAGCACGCACGGGTCAGTCGCACTACAGAACAGCACCACTTCACCACCAATGACTGGGCCTCCATGCGAGACCTGTGTGCCCTGTTGCGCTGTTTCGAGTACTCCACCAACATGGCCAGTGGCGATGACGCCGTTATCAGCGTTACAATACCACTTCTATGTCTCCTTGAGAAAACACTTAGGACGATGATGCAAGAGGAGGTGGCCCAGGAGGAGGAGGAGGAGGAGGAGGAGGAAGAGGGGTCATTTTTAGCACTTTCAGGCCAGTCTCTTCGAAGTGACTCAGAGGGAGGTTTTTGGCAATAGCAGAGGCCAGGTACAAATGTGGCCAGACAGGGCCCACTACTGGAGGACGAGGAGGACGAGGATGAGGAGGAGGTGGAGGAGGATGAGGATGAAGCATGGTCACAGCGGGGTGGCACCCAACGCAGCTCGGGTCCATCACTGGTGCGTGGCTGGGGGGAAAGGCAGGACGATGACGATACGCCTCCCACAGAGGACAGCTTGTCCTTACCCCTGGGCAGCCTGGCACACATGAGCGACTACATGCTGCAGTGCCTGCGCAACGACAGCAGAGTTGCCCACATTTTAACCTGTGCGGACTACTGGGTTGCCACCCTGCTGGATCCACGCTACAAAGACAATGTGCCCACCTTACTTCCTGCACTGGAGCGTGATAGGAAGATGCGCGAGTACAAGCGCACGTTGGTAGACGCGCTACTGAGAGCATTCCCAAATGTCACAGGGGAACAAGTGGAAGCCCAAGGCCAAGGCAGAGGAGGAGCAAGAGGTCGCCAAGGCAGCTGTGTCAATGCCAGCTCCTTTAAAGGCAGGGTTAGCATGGCAGAGATGTGGAAAACTTTTGTCAACACGCCACAGCTAACTGCACCACCACCTGATACGCAACGTGTTAGCAGGAGGCAACATTTCACTAACATGGTGGAACAGTACGTGTGCACACCCCTCCACGTACTGACTGATGGTTCGGCCCCATTCAACTTCTGGGTCTCTAAATTGTCCACGTGGCCAGAGCTAGCCTTTTATGCCTTGGAGGTGCTGGCCTGCCCGGCGGCCAGCGTTTTGTCTGAACGTGTATTCAGCACGGCAGGGGGCGTCATTACAGACAAACGCAGCCGCCTGTCTACAGCCAATGTGGACAAGCTGACGTTCATAAAAATGAACCAGGCATGGATCCCACAGGATCTGTCCGTCCCTTGTCCAGATTAGACATTAACTACCTCCCCTTAACCATATATTATTGGACTCCAGGGCACTTCCTCATTCAATCCTATTTTTATTTTCATTTTACCATTATATTGCGAGGCTACCCAAAGTTGAATGAACCTCTCCTGTGTCTGGGTGCCGGGGCCTAAATATATGCCAATGGACTGTTCCAATGTTGGGTGACGTGAAGCCTGATTCTCTGCTATGACATGCAGAATGATTCTCTGCTGACATGAAGCCAGATTGTCTGTTACGGGACCTCTCTCCTCTGCCTGTGTGCTGGGCCTAAATATATGCCAATGGACTGTTGCAGTGGTGGCTGACGTGAAGCCTCATTCTCTGCTATGACATGCAGACTAATTCTCTGCTGACATGAAGACAGATTCTCTGTTACGAGACCTCCCTCCTCTGCCTGGGTGCTGGGCCTAAATATATGCCAATGGACTGTTGCAGTGGTGGCTGACGTGAAGCCTCATTCTCTGCTATGACATGCAGACTGATTCTCTGCTGACATGAAGCTAGATTCTCTGTTACGAGACCTCCCTCCTCTGCCTGGGTGCTGGGCCTAAATATATGGCAATGGACTGTTGCAGTGGTGGCTGACGTGAAGCCTCATTCTCTGCTATGACATGCAGACTAATTCTCTGCTGACATGAAGACAGATTCTCTGTTACGGGACCTCTCTCCTCTGCCTGTGTGTGTGCTGGGCCTAAATATATGCCAAAGGACTGTTGCAGTGGTGGCTGACGTGAAGCCTCATTCTCTGCTATGACATGCAGACTAATTCTCTGCTGACATGAAGACAGATTCTCTGTTACGGGACCTCTCTCCTCTGCCTGTGTGTGTGCTGGGCCTAAATATATGCCAATGGACTGTTGCAGTGGTGGCTGACGTGAAGCCTCATTCTCTGCTATGACATGCAGACTAATTCTCTGCTGACATGAAGACAGATTCTCTGTTACGGGACCTCCCTCCTCTGCCTGGGTGCTGGGCCTAAATATATGCCAATGGACTGTTGCAGTGGTGGCTGACGTGAAGCCTCATTCTCTGCTATGACATGCAGACTGATTCTCTGCTGACATGAAGACAGATTCTCTGTTACGGGACCTCTCTCCTCTGCCTGTGTGTGTGCTGGGCCTAAATATATGCCAATGGACTGTTGCAGTGGTGGCTGACGTGAAGCCTCATTCTCTGCTATGACATGCAGACTAATTCTCTGCTGACATGAAGACAGATTCTCTGTTACGGGACCTCTCTCCTCTGCCTGTGTGTGTGCTGGGCCTAAATATATGCCAATGGACTGTTGCAGTGGTGGCTGACGTGAAGCCTCATTCTCTGCTATGACATGCAGACTAATTCTCTGCTGACATGAAGACAGATTCTCTGTTACGGGACCTCTCTCCTCTGCCTGTGTGTGTGCTGGGCCTAAATATATGCCAATGGACTGTTGCAGTGGTGGCTGACGTGAAGCCTCATTCTCTGCTATGACATGCAGACTGATTCTCTGCTGACATGAAGCCAGATTCTCTGTTACGGGACCTCTCTCCTCTGCCTGTGTGTGTGCTGGGCCTAAATATATGCCAATGGACTGTTGCAGTGGTGGCTGACGTGAAGCCTCATTCTCTGCTATGACATGCAGACTGATTCTCTGCTGACATGAAGACAGATTCTCTGTTACGGGACCTCCCTCCTCTGCCTGTGTGTGTGCTGGGCCTAAATATATGCCAATGGACTGTTGCAGTGGTGGCTGACGTGAAGCCTCATTCTCTGCTATGACATGCAGACTGATTCTCTGCTGACATGAAGACAGATTCTCTGTTACGGGACCTCCCTCCTCTGCCTGGGTGCTGGGCCTAAATATATGCCAATGGACTGTTGCAGTGGTGGCTGACGTGAAGCCTCATTCTCTGCTATGACATGCAGACTGATTCTCTGCTGACATGAAGCCAGATTCTCTGTTACGGGACCTACCTCCTCTGCCTGGGTGCTGGGCCTAAATATATGCCAATGGACTGTTGCAGTGGTGGCTGACGTGAAGCCTCATTCTCTGCTATGACATGCAGACTAATTCTCTGCTGACATGAAGCCAGATTCTCTGTTACGGGACCTCTCTCTTCTCTGCCTGGGTGCTGGGCCTAAATTTATGAAAATGGACTCTTACAGTGGTGGGTGACGTGAAGCCAGATTCTCTGCTATGGGACCTCTCTCCAATTGATTTTGGTTAATTTTTATTTATTTAATTTTTATTTTAATTCATTTCCCTATCCACATTTGTTTGCAGGGGATTTACCTACATGTTGCTGCCTTTTGCAGCCCTCTAGCTCTTTCCTGGGCTGTTTTACAGCCTTTTTAGTGCCGAAAAGTTCGGGTCCCCATTGACTTCAATGGGGTTCGGGTTCGGGACGAAGTTCGGATCGGGTTCGGATCCCGAACCCGAACATTTCCGGGATGTTCGGCCGAACTTCTCGAACCCAAACATCCAGGTGTTCGCTCAACTCTACTCCTGATGGATTGCAACAATACTAAAGAACCTGGTGCAAAACCAACCCTGAAAACCAAAGACCCAACTCGCTATATATAGTTCCGGGTCAAGAAGTCTAATAAGTCCTAACTGGCGTGGATGGGATAGAAGCTTGTAAGAGAGTCATGCTTTCTTACCATTCCAGATGAAGGTTCTAAATTTTTGTTTGAGAGGTGTACCAGGTATGGGGATTGGTAAAACCTGTTGAAGGTATGTGAGGCGAGGAAGGATTAGCAAGGTAAGAAGAGCGTGGGGCAGAAGTTTGTAATTTATTGATGGCTTTAAATAATGATGTCTTAAGAGGGGTATAGTTGAGAGAAAAGAGGCCTGGGATATGGGGACTGATTTTTACTCCTAGATATGTAATGGTCGGGGAGGACCGGTCGAAAGGAGATTCTTTCATTAATAGGCATTTTGTTTGGGTGGCTATCCCAGTACTAAGAATCAGGGATTTACTTGCATTAATCTTGAAGTTAGAGATGATACTATACTGGTGTAGATGTTTGTGTATGTTATGTAGAGAGACTTTTGGGTTGGTAGTCAATATCATCACATCGTCGGCAAATGCCGCTATTTTATGTTCCTTGCCTCCCAGGCTGATGCCCTTAATATCATGGCCTGCGCGTAGGGTAGCTAGAAGGGGTTCCATTGCTAAAATAAAAAGGAGGGGGGATAGGGGGCAACCTTGGCGGGTACCGTTGTGTATGCGGAAGGGCAAAGACAGACCGCCATTGACTGTGACTAAAGCTGTGGCCTGTGCATACATAGCAAAGACTGCTTGAAAATAGGGTCCAGGTAGGCCAAAGCCAGCTAATACTTGTTTCAGGTAGGTCCAATTAATTCTGTCGAATGCTTTCTCAGCATCAGTGCTAAGAAGTAAAAGTGGAAAGAAAGTGTGCTTTACTCTAGTTGTGTTATCTCTGCCCTCTCTATTGCGGACGAAGTCCACCTGGTCCCCATATACCAAGAGGGGCAGGAAGTTCGCAAGGCAGTTAGCTAGAATTTTGGCTAAAAGTTTGAGGTCTATGTTTAGGAGAGAGATAGGTCTGTAGTTTGAGCATAGTTTAGAATCTTTTCCCTCTTTGGGTATCAGTGCTATGTGTGCTGTTGTCATGTCTCTTGAGAGTGGACTGCCTTGGAGTGATAGGTTGCAGACCGTGAGAAGATGAGGTAGAAGTTGTTTCTTGAATGTTTTGTAATAAGATGCTGAGAGGCCATCAGGACCATGGCTTTTGCCTACAGACATCTGGGAAAGGGCTGTAGATAGTAAAGGGGGCTGCTAATGAGCTATTTGGGGGTTCGGTGAGTGAAGGAAGAGTGGTCGCCTCAAGTAAAGAGGAGATTAGGGAAAGATGAGAGTCAGGGGATAGGGGATAGGGGATGGGGGAAGGGGAGATTATATAGTTCCTCGTAAAAGTCTTTGAATTGATTGGCTATTTGATTAGTAGAGAAAAGGGGATCTCCATTAGGTGAAGATATTTGATGTATGTAATTATCTGCTCTTCTGGCCCTGATTCTACTCATCAGGAACTTAGTGGTTTTGTCACCGTGAGCAAAAAATTTATGCTGCGAGTTGAGGTAATATTTGGCAGATTTAGCTTGAAGTAAAGCTTTTAATTCCGCTCTTAGATTAGAAAGGTCCTTAAGTTGTGAATCGGCCAGAGAGTGTTTGTGCGTAGTTTCAAGATTTTTTTATTTTAGAGAGGAGGGTTTCAATTATTTTTTTTTTCTCTAAGTTTTTTTAGGTGAGATCCTATGCTGATAAATTGTCCCCTTAAAAAGGGTTTATGAGCATCCCATAGGGTCTGGGGGGAAAGAGGAGGGTGGTTGTTTAACTTAAAGTATTTGTCTAATAAGGAGGAGACTTTGTTGATGGTATTGGGATCTCCTAAAATAGATTTGTTAAGGCGCCAATTAAAACATGTAGGGTTGCGTGAGGGGGGTAGGATTGAGAGGAATACAGGTGCATGGTCGGAGATATGGATAGAGCCAATCTTGGCTTCAGGACAATGCTGGAGGTGCTCTTTGGAAACAAATATATAGTCAATGTGATGGTAACTGTTATGGACATGGGAGAAGAAGGTACAGTCTACATCATTTGTGTGTAGTGTACGCCAGGCGTCCACTAAGTGCAGGCTCCAGAATGTGTCTCGTATTAGTCTTAGAGAGCGTAATGAGTGGACCGATTTGTGGGAGGATGAGTCTATTTGAGGGTTAAGTGCAACATTAAAATCTCCTCCTACTATCACAATACCTTCTTTGAAGGACGCAATAGTCTGGGAGATGTTGGACATATAGATTTATGAAGGTGTATATTTGAGGACCTATATTCCCCTTGACCAACAGGAATCTCCCTTCTGGATCTTGGGTATGGTTGATATATTTAAAGGGAACTTTTCTCTTAAAACCTATGCTCACACCCCCGGATGCAGATGAGCTCCCCCCACAGTGGAACCACAAAGGATTGGGGTAATGATCAAACCTGAAATGCGTCTCCTGGAGAAGCAACACATCTGAGCCTTCTTTGCGTAGCATTGCAAAAATGTGGCTTCTCTTGGATGGGGAGTTGAAACCCTTTACATTGTACGTGGCGATATGAAGATCAGCCATGGTCATGGGTCAGGTTGAATACGAAACGCAGCAGTGTGTTGGTCCACCATAAGAAAGCACTCGCAGGTTGGGTGGTACTCATCTGATCTGGTGGAAAGACCTGGGTCCAAAATCCAAAGTGCCGTCCTCTACAGAGATGAGGTAGAAGTATCATGTACCTTAAATTTAAACAAGGGAAAAGGGGAAAACATAAGAACATAAGGTAAAACCAAATAATAACAATTCAAACGTAGGGTCTCCCCTACACCAATCATGAGAGGGCTGTGGTCAGAAGACCTGATTGTGTGCCGTCAAGCACATTGTAGAACAGCTAGTATGGTAAAATAATCATGCTACAATGGAGGAGAACATTTGTGTGACAGTATTTGGTTGTGGGTGGGCTGCCAAACTAACTCTGGTATCGACCGGCGTGAGGTCAGGTGCCTGGTTAGTCTTCTCTGGAAGGGGGAGATGTGTGGCGGAAATAACCCCATTACATGGTTTTGAAGGGGCCTGTTTGCCAGCCTTTTGCCTCAGGATTATGGCCCATATACTAAAACTTTGACGGAGAAGGTAGACCAGCCGCACAGCCTAAATCTGTGGAACTGTTTTGGGCAGGAAAGTCATGCTTGTGGTCAGTCAGATGTGATTTCCATTGAACTTGTGAACCCTTGATCGGATCTCTGTGATTTCTGGATATGTTTTTCACCCAGATCAGAGCTATCCAGCTATCCATGTATAATTTATGGGGATATGTGCGGCTTTGGGGTGTTTTATGTATTTTGGGGAAAAATGTGTGTCTTCTGATTGTGAGTGATTAAGTTAGCCCATTGTGTTTGGTAATTGTATCACAGGCAGAGACCATTCTGTTTAGTAATTGTATCACAGGAATACACCATTGTGTTTGTTTATTGCATCATATGCAGAGCCCATTGTGTTTGTTAATTGTATCACAGGCAGGGGTGGGGTGTTTAAATTGCTGGGAGTGTTTCCATACTGTAAATGCAGTATAAAAACTAATACAAAAACTGTCTCAGTCTTACACAAGGTCCCCAGGGGAGTTTCCCTTGCTGGAAGACCTGCATAAAAGGCTGTCATGTAGCCCCATTAAAGAGTTCCTGTTTTACACTCAACATAGAGCCTCATCTCGTGTGTGTGGGTAAAAGGCTGCATCTACACTGGGGAATGCTATACACTGTATATTCCCCTGGCTATAATCCCTGAGCTCCTTTAAGAGCTTGTTAATGCATCACTCTCTGAAGAAAGAGAGGTTCACCCACTGGAACCTGGAAGCCTTGTCGTAGGTCCAGGGTGGGTACAAGACGATGAGACCCCAACCAAGCTGCAGCAGTTTGTGGGGTAGGCAGTGCTTAGGGTGTCAAGTGGAGTGATTAGAGCCTTTGTGAAACACTAGGAGCATTCATCAATGGAGGTACCCAGTCAGCGTGCCAGGAGATCTGTTAGAGTCAATAAGGTCTGACCATTTGTTCATGTCCTCACCAAAAACAATCTCTCTTTCCCACCAGCCCAGGCACAGGTTGGCAAGCGTGGGGGCACATGGGCTCCCCATGGACACACCCCTGAGCTGGTGGAAGAGACGGCGATCAAACATGAACACATTATGCTCCAATATGAATTTGAGCAGGGATAAGACAAATGGAATTGTCTACATCTTTCATTGAGGAAATCACATACGTGTCTATGTACACACCATCAAGTTTTTTAGGATATCCATGGAATTGCATACATATGATGGTAATGAAACTACAAATGGGTGCAAAATAACATCAACATAGGTGCCCACATTGTGTGTGAGATTGTGTGTGAGACTATCAGTGCCTTCCACGATGGGTCTCCCCTTTAGGGGACTTATCCCTTTGTGCACCTTGGGTAAGCTGTAAAAGCAAGATGTTTTGGGATGTGATGGTAATAGAAATGCATATTCAGTCTGGCTAATGAGGTCTTCACTTAGGGCCTTGCTGAGTATGTCCTGCAGTAGTTTGTGGGGTTCATGCAGTGGGTTGGAAGAGATCACCTGATAACATGCCTATCATTCAAGATGGTATGGCACATGTTGACTTAATCTTTTTCATCCATAATTACAATGTTTTCCCCTTTAGCAGAGGACTTGATAATAATAGAGGGGTAATATTTCAAAACTCTAAGCGCTTCCGTTTCCGCGGGGGTCAGATTGTTATAACCTCCCATCTTTCTCTCCAGTTTAGTCAACTAGTCAGTGACCACTTTAAAAAATGTGTCAATGGGGGTATTGTCATTAATGTTGGCCATTTTCGAAGAGACTGGCCTAAGCATGATAAATGGCCCCTGGCCTCTATCTCTTTCATCTTGCTCCAACAAATCCGCTAATGACCTCACATCCTGTAAATCCCCCAGATCAGTTCCTAATTCCTCACATTGACGGCAGTCATAAGAGGCAAAAAATCTGTTTCATTTTAACTTTCTCCCAAATAGTTGCAGATCTTTTACCCATTCAAACAAGTTGAACCCATGAATGGGCACAAATGAAAGTCCCTTGCTCAGTAACATATTTTCAATGGGAGCTGTAGGTCTCTGAGATAAATTGATGATCTGTAGATCAGTAGTCGTGGAGCTAGTGGGATACATAGGGGTTAGTTGTCTCGCTTTTTGCGTAGCAGGTAATCGGAAACTGGGGGACCTTTCCCTAAAAAATTCCCCCTATTATTACCTCTTGACCTTCTTTGAAGTCCCTTCTGTTACCCCTGACTGCACCCCTATTTGATGAGGTGCCCAGACTGAGATTGTTTTCTATTTCACTCTCAGAGGAGGACTGTTTAGTGTCAATTTCTAGTGCATGGGTGCTTCTGCCTGCAAACTCAAGGATACGACCCTCCTTAAAATCGGTAGTGTCTCTGATGAATTGAGAATGTTTACGCTCCTTGAATTGTTCTGTAAATTTTCTTATAGCCTGATGTAGTGTGGACTCTTTCCGACTATAGTCTGGATTATCCCTGAATTTGCGTGTTGCCTCAAGGATATCCTGCAGCTCCTTTTTACTGTTTTCAAACACTACTTTCTCTTCCTCAAGCAGCAGAGTTATAAAACACAGGGAGGCCTCTACTGATTCATGTTTCCCACTTTTTCATTAATTCCGTTGATCTTACTCTAGCTGCTGGAAGTAGAGAAATATGCAGCCCCCAGGGTACAATTTTGTTTTTCAGATAAGTCTCTAGGGTTTGGAGTTCCCACCAGCTCCTTACATGGTTCTTATAAGATTTGGTCAAGGATCTAAAGGAATTAGTGATACTGAGAAATTGAGTGTAAGTGGAAAGTTGCTGTTCCCAAAAAACTTCCCTAGCCTCACTATCCTACTTAGTCGCATCCACATTCCCTGACAAAAAGCCTGCCATTCCCAATCAATTAGAAGCAAATTCACGGAATTGAAATATACGGGTGTGCGTCTATTATGAAAACTAATCATTGCCTGTGTAAGATGCTAAAACATAAACATAATAACTCTCTATTTGTTTTACAGGTTAAAAAGGGGTGGCACCCGGTTGCAGGCCTATACAAAAATACTCCCAACACTCAAAGCCTTGTCAGATAAAGCAGGTTCTCTTTATGTTTCCTGGGTGCATAAACCGAGAGAAATAAGGTGCCAACCTATGGCACCAAGCGTCACGGAGAAGAATTTCCGTACAGCATTCAAAGTTTTCAACAAATCAGCTTTGGATCTTGGATTTGAAGCTCGATTCGGTCAACACTAATTAGAAGGTTGGCCAGTCCTGCTAAAATTGGTCGGTTCAAGCAATCTAAATTTAATGTGTATGGTTACCTTTCTTTAGCCGATTCATTGAGTGATAATAGCAGATAACAGAGAAGCAGAAAAGCACTTGAATTGTGATCCAGAGTAATGTTACCAAGACTATGTCTAGCTATATATATTTATATACATTACTCTCATAAGAAAGTAGTACACACACTATATGGACAACTATATGAAACACAGGTGTATAAAATCCAGCACCTAACCATGCAGTCTGTCTTTATAAACATTTGTTAAAGAATGGATCGTTATGAAAATCTCACAGAATTTAAATGTGGTGTGGTAACAAGTCCGTTTGTGAAATTTCTTCCTTCCTAGATATTCCACGTTCAATGGTATTATTGTAAAGTGGAATAATTTAGGAACCAGTGCAAGTCAGCCATGAAGTGGCACACCATGTGAAATCACAGTAGAGTCATCGAGTGCTAAGGCACAAGGGGGAGATTTATCTAACTTGTGTAAAGAAAAAGTGGTCTAGTTGCTCATACCAACCAATCAGATTCCACCTTTCATTTTCCAAAGGAACTCTGAAAAATAAACGGTGGAATCTGATTGGTTGCTATGGGAAACTGAGTCAGTTTTCTTTTACACAAGTTTAGATGAATCCCCCCATACTGTAAAAAGGGACCAACATTCTGCCAAATCAGCTGCAGAGTACAACACTTACTGGCTTTAACATCAACAGAATAATTATGTGTCAGGAGCATCATGGTACGGGTTTGCCATAGGCAAGCAGCTGAATACAAGCCTTACATCACAAGCACAATGCCAAGCATCAGATGGAGTGGTGTAAAGCATGTTGCCACCAGACTCTATCGGCCAGTCTGACGGACGAGTCTAGGTTTGGTGACTGCCAGGAGAATATTACCTGCCTGCCTGAATTGTGCCAACTGTAACGTTTGGTTAGCAAAGAAGACTAATGAATCTTATGATGCATGTGTCTTTACAGAGAAAGAGGTTCTAAGTCAGCTGTCTAAAATTAATACAAATAAGTCACAGGGGCCTGTTGGGATACACCCAAAGCTATTAAAAGAGCTTAGCGGTGAACTAGCAAAACCATTAACAGATTTATTTAATCAATCACTGGCAACAGGAGTCGTCCCAGAAGATTGGAAATTAGCAAATGTTGTGCGCATTCACAAGAAAGGTAGTAGGGAGGAATCGGGCAACTATAGGCCAGTAAACCTGACATCAATAGGGGGAAATGAATGGAAACCATACTTAAGGAGAGGATTGTGGAACATCTAAAATCCCATGGATTCAAAGATGTAAAACAGCATGGGTTTACTTCAGGGAGATTGTGTCAAACTAATCTTATTGATTTTTTTGATTGGGTGACTAAAATAATAGATGGCGGAGGTGCAGTAGACATTGCTTATCTAGACTTTAGTAAGGCTTTTGATACGGTCCCACATAGAAGGCTTATCAATAAATTTCAGTCTTTGGGCTTGGACTCGTATATTGTTGAATGGATTAGGCAGTGACTGAGGGACAGACAGAGGGTTGTAGTCACTGGAGTATATTCAGACCATGGTATTGTTACCAGTGGGGTACCTCAGGGATCTGTTCTGGGACCCATATTGTTTAATATCTTTATCAGCGAAATTGCAGAAGGCCTCGATGTTAAGATGTGTCTTTTTGCTGATGACACAAAGATTTGTAACAGGGTTGATGTTCCTGGAGGGATACACCAAATGGAAAATAATTTAGGAAAACTAGAGGAATGGTAAAAAATCTGGCAACTAAAATTTTATGTTGATAAGTGCAAGATAATGCACCTGGGATGTAAAAACCCAAGAGCAGAATATAAAATCAGTGATACAGTCCTAACCTCAGTATCTGAGGAAAGGGATTTAGGGGTCATTATTTCAGGAGACTTAAAGGTAGGCAGACAATGTCATGGAGTAGCAGAATATGCTAGCAGAATGCTTGGGTGTATAGGGAGAGGCATTACCAGTAGAAAGAGGGAGGTGCTCATGCCTCTCTACAGAGCACTAGTAAGACCTCATTTGGAGTATTGTGCTCAGTACTGGAGACCATATCTCCAGAAGGATATTGATACTTTGGAGAGAGTTCAGAGAAGAGCTACTAAACTGGTACATGTATTGCAGGATAAAACTTACCAGGAAATATTAAAGGACCTTAACATGTATAGCTTGGAAGAAAGACGAGACAGAGGGGATATGATAGAAACTTTTAAATACATAAAGGGAATCAACAAGGTAAAAGAGGAGAGAATATTTAAAAGAAGAAAAACTGCTACAAGAGGACATAGTTTTAAATTAGAGGGGCAAAGTATTACTTTACTGAGAGAGTAGTGGATGCATGGAATAGCCTTCCTGCAGTGGGAGCTGCAATTACAGTGAAGGAGTTTAAGCATGCATGGGATAGGCATAAGGCCATCCTTCATATAAGATAGAGCCAGGGGCTATTCATAGTATTCATTATATTGGGAAGACTAGATGGGCCAAATAGTTCTTATCTGCCAACACATTCTATGTTTCTATCTAAATCTTAACAGCATGACAAGACATCATGGACCATTGTATGCTTCCAGCTTTATGGGGGCAGTTTGGGTAAGTACCTATTCTGTTCCAACATTACTGTGCCTGATTGTACAATGCAAGTTTTCTAAAGTTATGGCTGGGGGAGTATGGTGACGAAACCCTGACCTCCACCCATTTGGTATGAGCTAGAACAGAGATTGTGAGCCAGGCCATCTCGTCCACATCAGTGTCTAACCTCACAAATGCTCTTCTGGATGAATGGACAAAGTTTCCCACAGACAAATTCCAGAATATTGAAGGAAGCTTTCCCAGAACAATTAAGGCTGTTTTATCTGCAGAAAGGGGACCAACTCCATATTATAATCATTCAGATGAAGTACATTACACCTTGTCTAGTGATGAATTGAGAAGAACATTTATGGGCTACTAATTTGTGTAGATTAGTGTTTGGTATACTGTTCCTAAATTAGGTTGAGAAGTTTACAGTAGCTTGAAAAATCTAATTATTATAATGACTGGTGACTGAAAAATAGATGATCATTATTTGCTGTAATATGGTTATATCATCCTACAATTACATTTGCTCCACAACCTTTTTAGCCAGACAAGTTAGAAAGCTCTGGCATTTTACATCTGTCCTCATTCCTCTTTTTACAATACCTTCTGAGCCTTTTCTCCGGTATTAACAAAGCATGAGAAATCATAGATCTTCCGTACGGAGGATTTCCAGGCAAGACAGCTTATATTAACATCAAATGACTATACTTCTTTGCTACTGTAGACACTTAAATCTCCATGTCTGCTCTAGTGTTGCTATAGAAGTGTGCAATTTTACTGTTGCCATAGCAATGTACAATGCACTCTGTTGGATATCCCCTAAATTGACACAGCTGTAGGGGGTTCCACTTTCTCAAAGCACATTAGCACCTGCCAAATCTGAAATCACTCAAGACCGGACTGAAAGGAACCAACTGCTGCTTCCCCAACCAATATATTATTCACTGAGGGAGAGATTTGTGTAGACTTATAGATGTAGCTTCCGATGATAGGCATGTGCATATGTATTAGCAGTTGTTTTGTTATGTGCTTTTCAATTTGACAAAATGTGTGATATTTATGTGAAATTTTTCAATAGCAGATCTAACTGTAATATAAAATAGATAAAACACACATGTTAATTGTTATAAAACACAGATGCATAGCAATAAATCAGATGACACAGTGAACGATGCATCAGTTCACCTGCTTATATGTGTAAACTGACTACACCAGAATGCACACAAGTAGAAATGAAGGAATCTCCTAAAAATGTTTCTGGTGTGATTCAGTTAATTCACTTGCCATAAAAAAAAGTGTGTGCTGTATAATGCTCTAAGGTCTCTTAGAACTGTATACAACCCCTTTCAAGCTTTTGAGTAGAGATGAGCAAATTTTTTTACAAATTTGATTTGCCGGTTAAATTAATATTTTTTTTTTTTAAATGTGGTTGAATCCAAATATATTAGTGACAAATTTCATTTAATAAAAAATGCTATTTCTTGGCTGCAGAGAGCTTTATAGTGATGTAGAACACTGTCCCTTGCAGACACATGCATAGGGAGTCTGCTTTGGTAGAAAAATAATACTGTGTGTCCGTATGACATGCAGATGACAGGCATCGCTCTTAGAATCACTGCAGTCACAGGGCCAAAACTAATAATAACTTAAGTATAAACTCAGCCTTACAGGTCAATGTTGGCGCAGAGAAGAAGCACACTCCTTTTACACCGTTGTAAGCTGATTCCACATAGATGTCTACAGAACCTGTACAAGTACAGCCCCCCGACAGAGTTGAGAGGGTGTCAGCAGTAAGTTTGTATTGATGTCACTGAATAATATAACAAAAAAAAAACGGATCCTGTCTGTGGATCATCTGCCTTCACTTGGTCAGCATTTGGTCAGTAATCGATTGCTAATGCCAAAAAAACAGGAGTGGATCCAAAGCAGATGACACGTGTTATGGTCCCTCCCATGACAGAAGTGAGAAGATTGGAGAGATTGGCGGCATTTGAAGGTATCTGACAGTCTCTCTTTTTTTTTTCCTTTCTGTGTTGTGTTTGGTAATGACCACACCTCTTGTCAGGTGCAGCTTGTAGTCTGTAATCTTACCATGCAGATATTTCCTGCTGGAGTTGGTTGATCTGGTGTGTTGTTCCTTTGGATCTCCTGCTCCTCCATTCTTCTTTAAGCTAAGTGCATTTTGTCTTGCATTTTGTTTTACGTGTGTGTGTGTGTTGTTGTCTAGGCCTCAGGGAGACGCTGGTTCCTTCACCTGGGAAGGAACCAGTAGTCTCACTCCCTGCCACCATTTCTAGGTTTCGGTGTATGAGTATTTCCACCTTCAGGGTCTACTCATACTGGCAGGAGTCAGGGAGAGATCTAGGGAATCCTAGGAGGTCACCATCCCTCTCCCTTAGCTTTGAGGCCTAGACTCCGGTCTATTCCATCTGTGTGTTATTTGGTGTTATCCCCTCCCCAATACTCGTGACATTCTCAACCGCCCAAAACAAATTAATTTTGTTTGTGTCAGTGCAGCGATGGATAGTATTTCTGCATAGTCGATTGTATGCAGGGATTGTCTTTGGAGGTGGCATACCTCCGCACGGCTGTCTTGCAGTTTCAGAGAACACAGGCGGCAAAGAGTGGGGATTATTATTTTGTTACTGAAAGGTGACTCTCAGTCTTGGGCTTTTTCGTTGCCAACCGGATCACAATCCCTACGGTCGGTAGATAAATTTTTCAGAGCTCTGGGGCTTATCTACGATGACCCAGATCGGGTCTCCCTGGCCGAGACTAAGTAGCATGGCTTACGGAAGGGAGAGCTATTGCTCTGAATTTAGATGGGCAACTGATACTGAGTGGAATAAGCCTGCCCTCCGTAGTCAATTCTGACAAGGGTTATCCGAGAACCTGAAGGACACATTGGCATTTCACTAATATCCAGAGTCATTAGAGGCGGCCATGCCTCTGGCTGTACGGAGTGATAGATACCTGAGGACGAGATCTAAGGTTCCTCTCGCTCGGGACACACTATCATATGGGGAAGCGCTCTCTTCCAACACTTTGGGTAGGGAGGCACTTGAGCTCATGTCTGATGATGAGCCAATGCAGTTGGGGGAAGTCACTCCTGGACCTGGTGATAAAAAGTTTAGAATTAAGAAAAGACCCTGCTTTTTCTGTGGTAAAGGGGGACATTTTGTTAAAATATGTCCTTATGTTAAACGTCAAGGTGAAAAAGAGAGAAATAAAACTAATGTGTTTAGTCCTCTTCTCACTGTTGGTAGTCTGGGTGGGAAATCTGAGAATGTAATTTTGTCATTTAACAGTTGTACCCAATTTCTCCTGCCTGCCAAGGTGGCGCTAGACTCAAATACTGTGGGATTTGAAGTATTTATTGACAGTAGGGCAGGGGTTAACCTAGTGGATGGCCAATTCATCTGTATGCATGGTTTGACAACAAGCAAATTAGACAAAAATATTTTGGTGTTTGTGATTCATTCCGCTCCACTCTCACAAAAATATTTGTCACAAATTGTGCAGGACATTCGCCTAAAGGTGGAAGATTCTCATCAAGAATCCATTTCATGTTTTGTGTTGGAGGGTCTGCCTGCTCCTGTGGTGCTAGGTTTACCGTGGTTATCCAAACATAACCCTACCATCGATTGGCAAGCAAGACAGATTCTTGATTGGAGTGATTTTTGCATAGACAACTGTCTTAGCACGTCACTTTCTGTTGTAACCACCAAAATTGTACATTCTTTTATTTCAGATTTTTCTGGTGTATTTCTGAAAGTGGAGACCAGGAGTTACCTCCACATCGGGAATATGATTGCCCCATCAACCTTATTCCCGGAGCTAGAAGTCTTGGTTGCATAATCTTTCTGAACCCGAAAGAGTAGCCATGCGAGAATATATCACCGAGAGCTTGGCTAAAGGTCATATTAGACCATCCAAATCACCAGTGGCTGCAGGGTTCTTCTTTGTAAAAAAGGACGGAACTCTTAGGCCATGTTTGGACTTCCATAAGCTTAATCGCATTACTGTCCGTGATCATTATCCCCTTCCTTTGATCCCAGTTTTGTTCAATCAGATTGTCGGTGCCAAGGTGTTCTCTTAGGCTACTTTCACACTTGCGATCAGAGCGGATCCGTCTGGGGTCTGCACAGACGGATCCGCTCATATAATGCAGACGATGGGATCCGTTCAGAACGGATCCGTCTGCATTATATTTTAGAAAAAATTCTAAGTGTGAAAGTAGCTCAGACGGATCCGTCCAGACTTTACATTGAAAGTCAATGGGGGACGGATTCGTTAGAAAATTTAGCCATATTGTGTCAACTTCAAACGGATCCGTCCCCATTGACTTACATTGTAAGTCTGGACGGATCCGTTTGCCTCTGCATGGCCAGGCGGACACCCGAACGCTGCAAGCAGCGTTCAGGTGTCCGCCTGCTGAGCGGAGCGGAGGCCAAACGCTGCCAGACTGATGCATTCTGAGCGGATCCGCATCCACTCAGAATGCATTGGGGCTGGACAGATGCGTTCGGGCCGCTTGTGAGAGCCTTCAAATGGAACTCACAAGCGGAGCCCCGAATGCTAATGTGAAAGTAGCCTAAGTTGGATTTGAGGGGGGCATATAATCTGGTAAGGATCAAGGAGGGGGACGAATGGAAGACGGCCTTTAATACCCCTGAAGGTCATTTTGAGAATTTGGTCATACCTTTTGGGTTGACCAATGTTCCTGCTGTTTTTCAACATTTCATCAATGACATCTTTCATCATCTGGTAGGCAGGTTTGTGGTGATGTATCTGAATGATATTTTAATTTACTTCCCCGACATTGAGAAGCATCCGGATCACTTGAGACAGATCTTATAGATCCTAAGGGAGAATAAATTGTATGCCAAGATGGAGAAGTGTGTATTTTTGGTTCCGAAACTGCAATTCCTGGTTTACCTACTCTCATCTTTGGGTTTTTGTATGAATCCGGAAAAAGTCTGTACTGTGTTGGACTGGGATCGACCCAAAAATCTGAAAGCGCTAATGCGATTTTTGGGGTTCACCAACTACTACCGTAAATTTATCTTGAATTACTCGACTGTTGTTAAACCATTAAAAGATATGACTAAGAAAGGTGCGGATTTCTCAGTCTGGTCTGATGAAGCATTACAAGCCTTTTCAGCTGTGATAGAATATTTTGCTTCTGCTCCTATACTGGCACAACCTGATGTGTCACAGCCATTCATTGTGGAAGTTGATGCATCCGAGGTAGGGGTTGGAGCAGTCTTGTCACAGGGTCCTTCTCCTAGCAAATGGTGCCCATGTGCTTTTTTTCTCTAAAAATCTCTCTACTGCTGAAAGAAATTATGATGTAGGTAAAAGAGAGTTGCTGGCCATTAAGTTGACTTTTGAGGAATTACGTCATTAGTTGGAAGGAGTGATTCATCCCATTACAGTAAATACTGATCACAAAAATCTGGCCTATCTAGAGTCGACTAAACGTCTGAACCCAACCCAAGGCAGGCCAGATGGTTGTTGTCTTTTTAGCAGATTTGATTTCGTTGTCACTGTTAGTGGTTTTTCTCAGGCAGGTTTATGATGGTTATATGATGAGGCATCAGACCTCCAACCCGTGAATATTTTCCTGTGCCACAAATATCTGGTTTGCTTCTGATCAGGAGATATGACAACCCAGACTCAACTCAGGTTGTCAAATATCTGAAATCTTTATTTCCCAGCACATACTTATAGGGCTTTTTGGGGGTGGGCGCATATTGTCTCTCAATATATTCAATTGGAACAATCCTGGTATTTCTTAGGAGGCCTTGAGAAACATGTTTGTCCAGATACAGCTGAAACTTTGTTAAACAATACTGGTATCTGCTATATACAATACATAAAAAGGGTTATTCTACATATTGAACATATTTACTCTACATGCTAATACGTTAAAAGACTTGTCATAGGTTTCTGTCATTGTATGTGAGGTGAGATGTTAAATAGCCTTTTGTTAAGGGAAGCTGCTATTGTGTCCAGCAACTGGCCAAGGGTGTGAGATGTGCTAATTCAGGGTACTGTATTCCACAAGAGATGAGGTTTGTATAATCTATGTCTAATCTGTGATGTATCAAAAGTAAGATTATGAAAAATCCCTTTCAGTCACCTATCACCTGGGATTAAAAACGTCAAAGCGGATGCTTTGTCTCATAGTTTTCCCTGTGAAGCAGATCCACAGTTAATCTCATTTCCCAGAGATTCTGGTGGCCAGGATTGTATAAATGTGTTGAGGGCTATGTGTCAGCTTATGAGACTTGTGCATGTGCCAAGGTGACGCATACTCAGCCTTCAGGATCTCTACTTCCCTTATCTATCCCATCCTGACTGTGGACTCATTTGTCCATGGACTTTATCACAGATTCTGGTGGTTGTTGATCGCTTTAGCTAGATGTCACACTTTATAGCATTATCAGGTCTTGTAAAATATAAGAGTAAAACTGGATGGCACATCCTCAATACTATGCTTTTATCTAATAACTGCTTCTCAGCATAATTGACATTGCTTCTCAGTGCAATTTATAGTATACCTACCCCTATGTTGCATACTGTACATGAGGCATTGGTATACAATTTGATCAAAAAGCATAGGCCCACTCACCATGACAAGGTTGCCTCCTAGACCACCTGCCCCACAGCACTGCACCAATAGGCAGAGGGACCCAGCAGCCAAACAACGCCCCTACTGTCTGGCAGAGCACTTAGAAGCAATGTCAATTATGCTGAGAAGCAGTTATTAGATAAAATCCTAATATTGAGGATGTGCAATTCAGTTTCATTCTTATATTTTACATGTTGTGTGTATAAATTCCTACCACCTTTCAATTGGAGTTCCTGAGAGCATGTGATAAGGTGAGCTCTTAGAACTGTTCACATGGTGCGCTGCTGTGCAGCGGCCATTGTTGCTTTGTTGCTGTGCTGGTGGGTTGGTGGGGCCCAGTGCCAGGGTGGATTTGCCAGACAGTGGGGGCGTTTTTTGTCTGCTGGGTCCCACTGCCTATTGCTGCTGTACTGAGGCACCGGTGGTTGCAGCTCTGCGCCGTGCCTGCAGTTGAGCTGACCCTGTAAAACATTATATACGAGGGCCTGCTGCTGAGCTGACCCACTAAAACATTAGGGGCGAGGGCCTGGTGGTGAGCTGAAGCTGTAAAACATTATAGGTGAGTGCCTGCAGGTGAGCTGACTTTCTAAAACATTATATGTGAGTGCATGCTGTTCAAATGATGCTATAAAACACTATATGCAAGTGCATGCTGTACAGCTGACACTCTAAAACATTATTTTCAAGTGCATGTTGTTCAGCTTACACTCTAAAACATTATTTGCAAGTGCCTTTAGGTGAGCTGACGCTCTAAAACAGGCATCTCAAACTGCGTCCCTCCAGCTGTTGCAAAACTACAACTCCCACAATGCCCTGCTGTAGGCTGATACCTGTAGGCTATCCGGGCATGCTGGGAGTTGTAGTTTTGCAACAGCTGGAGGGCCGCAGTTTGAGATCCCTGCTCTAAAACATTATTTTCAAGTGCATGTTGTTCAGCTTACACTCTAAAACATTATTTGCGAGTGCCTTTAGGTGAGCTGAGCTCTAAAACAGGCATCTCAAACTGCGGCCCTCCAGCTGTTGCAAAACTACAACTCCCACAATTCCCTGCTGTAGGCTGATACCTGTAGGCTATCCGGGCATGCTGGGAGTTGTAGTTTTGCAACAGCTGGAGCGCCGCAGTTTGAGATCCCTGCTCTAAAACATTATTTTCAAGTGCATATTGCTCAGCTGACCCCCTAAAACATTATTTGCAAGTGCCTTCAGGTGAGCTGACGCTCTAAAACATTATATGCAAGTGCATGCTGTTCAGCTGACCCTATAAAAAAGTGTAAATTGAGGGACTGCTGTTGAGCTGAGCCTATAAAAAAATTTGAGTTGAGGGCCTGCAGTTGAGATGACCCTATAAAAAAAAAAAAATTTAGAGTGGAGGGAATAAATACAATCTGGATGAGGAGGAGGAGTAGGAGGAGGAAGAGAAAACAATATTCAACCACTCTTTTTTTGTGGTGGAAAAAGTGCATGGGAATACACTACAGTAGATTGAGTACATTATAAATGATAGATTTAAATTGCCTTTTTATGTTCATCATCGGCTCAGCTCTCCTTTGGTGGAGTTAAGAAGTCAGGGGCAGGCCAGGCCTTGTTCATTTTTTATCTCAGTCAACCTGCCAGCATTGCCAGTGGACAAGCAGATACACTTATCTGTTATAATGCCACCAGCAGCACTAAATACACGATCAGACAAAACGCTGGCGGCAGGGCAGGCCAGCAACTCCAAGGAGTAGTGCACCAGTTCGTGCCACGTGTCCAGCTTGGACACCCAGTAGTTTTAAGGCACTGAGGGACATTTAGGACGCTGACAATGTCTGCTATCTATTCCCTTACCATCTTTCAAAACCTTTCCCTCCTTGTACCACTGGCCGCACTTCAGGGTGTGGTTGTTGGCGGGTTGTCATGAAAGTGTCCCATGCCTTGGAGAGTGTTGCCCTGCCTTTTTTGGAACTGCTGTGTGTTCCCCTTGTCTCCCTTCCTCGGTTGCCTAAGGAAGTACGGACTCTGCCGGCCGAGTTGTCAGATGGAAAATGTTGGAGCAATCTCTCAACAAGTACCTTCCAGAGGAATGAGAGATGAGAAGTTCTCTTTGTAGCGGGGGTCGAGAAAGGTGAACACCCAGTAATCCGTGTTATCTAAAATGCGCATAACGCTGGAAAGGCAGCCTAACATGAAGTCAGCCATATGTGCCAGAGTACCAACAGGCAAGACGTCAATGTTGACATCAGGGTGACTCTCCATCTCCTCATCCTCCTCCTCCTCTTCTGCCCATCCACGCTAAACAGAAGGAATTAAAGTTCCATGGGTACTACCCTCTGTAGCAGAGGCAACTGTCTCCAGCTCCTCCTCCTCCTCCTCTTCTATCACCCTGTGTAATGTCCCCATTTCTTTGTCTGCCACATTCAGATCGCCGTCCTTAATTGTGAACAGCGATCGAATGAGTAGACATAGCAGTAGGATGGTTACGCTGATAATAGCTTATTGCCACTAACCATCTGTGTGGATTTATCAAAGTTTTTTAAAACCTCACAGAGGTCTGACATCAATGCCCACTCCTATCCAAGTGTGGGATCACTCGCTTGGCAAGCCTCTCCATGGTGGGAGGAAGGATGATTAGAGTGAGGATTCAGTTGACCAGACTCTTGGCTACAGAGACTGGACTTGGTAGAAGAGAGAGTGGTGCTTAAACTACTGGAAGTATTATCTTCAGCAATCTAACCGACCAACTGTTAGCACTGGTCGGAATTGGACAGCTGCCCAGCTAAGTTGGACATGAAGCTGGGTACAGTGGATTTTTTTTATGTATTTTTTTTTTCTGGTGCACTGGCAGCAGGCACAGTTTCATTGCGCCCAGGGCCACGGCCTCTGCGTGCACCATCAACACCACGCCCACTTCCTTGTCCCTTAGTGATAGCCTTCTTCATATTAATGGTTTTGTCACTAGATGTGGCGCAGATTTTTTTACTGTCAGCTAAAGACACAGTTACCAGACCCCACTTTAAAGTACAGCCATGACACGTTCCCGTTTTGAGGCCATTCGGAAATGCCTGCATTATGCAGATAATGCAGCATGTCCCACCCAAGGTGATCCTGCCTATAACCGCCTGTACAAAATCAGGCCAGTCATCGATCACTTTGGGGCCCAATTTTTGGAGACCTCTGTACCTGGAAGGGAGGTCGCCGTTAATGAGTCTCTCATTGCTTTCAAGGGGAGACTCATTTTTCACCATTATGTTCCCTCTAAGCGGGCGAGGTATGGCATGAAGCTGTACAAACTTTGTGACAGTACCGCAGGGTACACTTACAAGTTTTGTGTGTACGAAGGGGCGAGATTCCCGTATTGAACCCCGCTAACACGGGAAATACTGTGAATTGTGGATTTCCCGTGTTAGCGGGAAATCCACAATTCACAGTAACGGCATTACCCCTGTCCCTGTGCGAGGTACCGCGGCAACAGTTCTCAAGCCCAATTGTATCGTCGACTATATGGGAGGAGTTGATCTCTCTGATCAAGTCCTCAAGCCATATAACGCCATGCGCAAAACCCGGGTACTTGGTACAGGTTGCCTTGTAAAACTTTTTTGAGCTGTCACGGAGTGCTGTCAACACAGAAAAATTCCTGCAGTTCAATGAGGCAGTCCTCAAGGTCCTGATCTTTTCTGACCGGGAAAGAGCATGCCGGAGTACCTCGGGAACTGGAGCCGCCCAGATCATCCCTGGCCAACATTTTCCAGGTGTGGTCCCCCATACTGGAAAGAAGGGGATACGGAAGGACACCACCACTCAGTGTGACATGTGCCCCGATCATCCGGGCCTCTGCATTATTGGTTGCTTCAGGGAGTACCACACTTCCATGGAGTACTAAATTTATCATCCCCTTTCCCAATTTTAATTCCATATAGCTACTGACAATCGAAAACAAAATCTATGGTTCTCAGACTTGAGACACTAAAACAAAACAAAAAATTTCTAAAATATTGTTTTGTAAAACTAAAATAGATAAAAAAGTAGACATATTAGGTATTGCCGCGTCAGTAACAATCGTATTTATAAAAATACCCCATGACTAGAGTTGAGCGAACACCTGGATGTTCGGGTTCGAGAAGTTCGGCCGAACATCCCGGAAATGTTCGGGTTCGGGATCCGAACCCGATCCGAACTTCGTCCCGAACCCGAACCCCATTGAAGTCAATGGGGACCCGAACTTTTCGGCACTAAAAAGGCTGTAAAACAGCCCAGGAAAGAGCTAGAGGGCTGCAAAAGGCAGCAACATGTAGGTAAATCCCCTGCAAACAAATGTGGATAGGGAAATGAATTAAAATAAAAATTAAATAAATAAAAATTAACCAAAATCAATTGGAGAGAGGTTCCATAGCAGAGAATCTGGCTTCCCGTCACCCACCACTGGAACAATTCTAGTAAGAAGCAGGGCGGCAATACCAGAGGGTTAGACGGATCGTTAGTGATAGGGATATGTGTCAAACAAGATTAGACGATATGACCAATAAATTTAGAGAGCGAGGCTACCCCCCTGATCTATTGAAAATACAGCGTAATAAAGCTGAGATTACACCACCAGATAGAACTAAGAAAGAAACAAGGATCCCCTTAGTGATTAAATACCATCCCTGGTCCCAGCGCCTTAGGACTATTGTTAATCAACATTGGCACATATTATCTAAGTCCTATCCACGGATAGGAGAGTTCCAGAGGCCACCCATGATATGCTATAAACGGGCAGAAAATATTAGGGATAAAATAGTCCGGGCGGATGTGGGAAGTAATAAAATAGAAAGAGGACAGAGTACTTTATCTACACCTAGACGGGGCACTTTTCCTTGTTTAAACTGTGTCAATTGTTCCAGCGTTATAAAGGGTTCATGTTTCTCCCACCCTCACTCAGGTGAAAATATTCCAATAAGGGGCACGTTCACTTGTGATTAGAGTTGAGCGAACACCTGGATGTTCGGGTTCGAGAAGTTCGGCCGAACATCCCGGAAATGTTCGGGTTCGGGATCCGAACCCGATCCGAACTTCGTCCCGAACCCGAACCCCATTGAAGTCAATGGGGACCCGAACTTTTCGGCACTAAAACGGCTGTAAAACAGCCCAGGAAAGGGCTAGAGGGCTGCAAAAGGCAGCAACATGTAGGTAAATCCCCTGCAAACAAATGTGGATAGGGAAATTAATTAAAATAAAAATTAAATAAATAAAAATTAACCAAAATCAATTGGAGAGAGGTTCCATAGCAGAGAATCTGGCTTCCCGTCACCCACCACTGGAACAGTCCATTCTCAGATATTTAGGCCCCGGCACCCAGGCAGAGGAGAGAGGTCCCGTAACAGAGAATCTGTCTTCATGTCAGCAGAGAATTAGTCTGCATGTCATAGCAGAGAATGAGGCTTCACGTCAGCCACCACTGCAACAGTCCATTGGCATATATTTAGGCCTAGCACACAGGCAGAGGAGAGAGGTCCCGTAACAGAGAATCTGGCTTCATGTCAGCAGAGAATCAGTCTGCATGTCATAGCAGAGAATGAGGCTTCACGTCAGCCACCACTGCAACAGTCCATTGGCATATATTTAGGCCCAGCACACACACAGGCAGAGGAGAGAGGTCCCGTAACAGAGAATCTGTCTTCATGTCAGCAGAGAATTAGTCTGCATGTCATAGCAGAGAATGAGGCTTCACGTCACCCACCACTGCAACAGTCCATTGGCATATATTTAGGCCTAGCACACAGGCAGAGCAGAGAGGTCCCGTAACAGACAATCTGGCTTCATGACAGCAGAGAATCAGTCTGCATGTCATAGCAGAGAATGAGGCTTCACGTCACCCACCACTGCAACAGTCCATTGGCATATATTTAGGCCTAGCACACAGGCAGAGGAGAGAGGTCCCGTAACAGAGAATCTGTCTTCATGTCAGCAGAGAATCAGTCTGCATGTCATAGCAGAGAATGAGGCTTCACGTCAGCCACCACTGCAACAGTCCATTGGCATATATTTAGGCCCAGCACCCAGGCAGAGGAGGGAGGTCCCGTAACAGAGAATCTGTCTTCATGTCAGCAGAGAATTAGTCTGCATGTCATAGCAGAGAATCAGGCTTCACGTCAGCCACCACTGCAACAGTCCATTGTCATAAATTTAGGCCCAGCACCCAGGCAGAGGAGAGAGGTCCCGTAACAGACAATCTGGCTTCATGTCAGCAGAGAATTAGTCTGCATGTCATAGCAGAGAATCAGGCTTCATGTCAGCCACCACTGCAACAGTCCATTGGCATATATTTAGGCCTAGCACACAGGCAGAGGAGAGGTTCATTCAACTTTGGGTAGCATCGCAATATAATGGTAAAATGAAAATAAAAATAGGATTGAATGAGGAAGTGCCCTGGAGTCCAATAATATATGGTTATGGGGAGGTAGTTAATGTCTAATCTGGACAAGGGACGGACAGGTCCTGTGGGATCCATGCCTGGTTCATTTTTATGAACGTCAGCTTGTCCACATTGGCTGTAGACAGGCGGCTGCGTTTGTCTGTAATGACGCCCCCTGCCGTGCTGAATACACGTTCAGACAAAACGCTGGCTGCCGGGCAGGCCAGCACCTCCAAGGCATAAAAGGCTAGCTCTGGCCACGTGGACAATTTAGAGACCCAGAAGTTGAATGGGGCCGAACCATCAGTCAGTACGTGGAGGGGTGTGCACACGTACTGTTCCACCATGTTAGTGAAATGTTGCCTCCTGCTAACACGTTGCGTATCAGGTGGTGGTGCAGTTAGCTGTGGCGTGTTGACAAAAGTTTTCCACATCTCTGCCATGCTAACCCTGCCCTCAGAGGAGCTGGCCGTGACACAGCTGCCTTGGCGACCTCTTGCTCCTCCTCTGCCTTGGCCTTGGGCTTCCACTTGTTCCCCTGTGACATTTGGGAATGCTCTCAGTAGCGCGTCTACCAACGTGCGCTTGTACTCGCGCATCTTCCTATCACGCTCCAGTGCAGGAAGTAAGGTGGGCACATTGTCTTTGTAGCGTGGATCCAGCAGGGTGGCAACCCAGTAGTCCGCACAGGTTAAAATGTGGGCAACTCTGCTGTCGTTGCGCAGGCACTGCAGCATGTAGTCGCTCATGTGTGCCAGGCTGCCCAGGGGTAAGGACAAGCTGTCCTCTGTGGGAGGCGTATCGTCATCGTCCTGCCTTTCCCCCCAGCCACGCACCAGTGATGGACCCGAGCTGCGTTGGGTGCCACCCCGCTGTGACCATGCTTCATCCTCATCCTCCTCCACCTCCTCCTCATCCTCGTCCTCCTCGTCCTCCAGTAGTGGGCCCTGGCTGGCCACATTTGTACCTGGCCTCTGCTGTTGCCAAAAACCTCCCTCTGAGTCACTTCGAAGAGACTGGCCTGAAAGTGCTAAAAATGACCCCTCTTCCTCCTCCTCCTCCTCCTCCTCCTGGGCCACCTCCTCTTCCATCATCGCCCTAAGTGTTTTCTCAAGGAGACATAGAAGTGGTATTGTAACGCTGATAACGGTGTCATCGCCACTGGCCATGTTGGTGGAGTACTCGAAACAGCGCAACAGGGCACACAGGTCTCGCATGGAGGCCCAGTCATTGGTGGTGAAGTGGTGCTGTTCTGTAGTGCGACTGACCCGTGCGTGCTGCAGCTGAAACTCCACTATGGCCTGCTGCTGCTCGCACAGTCTGTCCAGCATGTGCAAGGTGGAGTTCCACCTGGTGGGCACGTCGCATATGAGGCGGTGAGCGGGAAGGCCGAAGTTACGCTGTAGCGCAGACAGGCGAGCAGCAGCAGGATGTGAACGCCGGAAGCGCGAACAGACGGCCCGCACTTTATGCAGCAGCTCTGACATGTCGGGGTAGTTGTGAATGAACTTCTGCACCACCAAATTCAGCACATGCGCCAAGCAAGGGATGTGCGTCAAATTGGCTAGTCCCAGAGCTGCAACGAGATTTCGCCCATTATCACACACCACCAGGCCGGGCTTGAGGCTCACCGGCAGCAACCACTCGTCGGTCTGTTGTTCAATACCCCGCCACAACTCCTGTGCGGTGTGGGGCCTGTCCCCCAAACATATGAGTTTCAGAATGGCCTGCTGACGTTTACCCCGGGCTGTGCTGAAGTTGGTGGTGAAGGTGTGTGGCTGACTGGATGAGCAGGTGGAAGAAGAGGAGGAGGAAGCCGAGAAGGAGGAGGTGGCAACAGGAGGCAAAGAATGTTGCCCTGCGATCCTTGGCGGCGGAAGGACGTGCGCCAAACAGCTCTCCGCCTGGGGCCCAGCTGCCACTACATTTACCCAGTGTGCAGTTAGGGAGATATAGCGTCCCTGGCCGTGCTTACTGGTCCACGTATCTGTGGTTAGGTGGACCTTGCTACAGATGGCGTTGCGCAGTGCACACTTGATTTTATCGGATACTTGGTTGTGCAGGGAAGGCACGGCTCTCTTGGAGAAGTAGTGCCGGCTGGGAACAACATACTGTGGGACAGCAAGCGACATGAGCTGTTTGAAGCTGTCTGTGTCCACCAGCCTAAATGACAGCATTTCATAGGCCAGTAGTTTAGAAATGCTGGCATTCAGGGCCAGGGATCGAGGGTGGCTAGGTGGGAATTTACGCTTTCTATCAAATGTTTGTGAGATGGAGAGCTGAACGCTGGCGTGTGACATGGTTGAGACGCTTGGTGACGGAGGTGGTGGTGGTGGTGTTGGTGGTACATCCCCTGTTTGCTGGGCGGCAGGTGCCAACGTTCCTCCAGAGGCGGAGGAAGAGGCCGAGGCGGCAGCAGCAGAATAGGCCGAGGCGGCAGCAGCAGAAGAGGTAGCAGGGGGAGCCTGAGTGACTTCCTTGGTTTTAAGGTGTTTACTCCACTGCAGTTCATGCTTTGCATGCAGGTGCCTGGTCATGCAGGTTGTGCTCAGGTTCAGAACGTTAATGCCTCGCTTCAGGCTCTGATGGCACAGCGTGCAAACCACTCGGGTCTTGTCGTCAGCACATTGTTTGAAGAAGTGCCATGCCAGGGAACTCCTTGAAGCTGCCTTTGGGGTGCTCGGTCCCAGATGGCGGCGGTCAGTAGCAGGCGGAGTCTCTTGGCGGCGGGTGTTCTGCTTTTGCCCACTGCTCCCTCTTTTGCTACGCTGTTGGCTCGGTCTCACCACTGCCTCTTCCTCCGAACTGTGAAAGTCAGTGGCACGACCTTCATTCCATGTGGGGTCTAGGACCTCATCGTCCCCTGCATCGTCTTCCACCCAGTCTTGATCCCTGACCTCCTGTTCAGTCTGCACACTGCAGAAAGACGCAGCAGTTGGCACCTGTGTTTCGTCATCATCAGAGACATGCTGAGGTGGTATTCCCATGTCCTCATCATCAGGAAACATAAGTGGTTGTGCGTCAGTGCATTCTATGTCTTTCACCGCTGGGGAAGGGCTAGGTGGATGCCCTTGGGAAACCCTGCCAGCGGAGTCTTCAAACAGCATAAGAGACTGCTGCATAACTTGAGGCTGAGACAGTTTCCCTGGTATGCATGGGGGTGATGTGACAGACTGATGGGGTTGGTTTTCAGGCGCCATCTGTGCGCTTTCTGCAGAAGACTGGGTGGGAGATAATGTGAACGTGCTGGATCCACTGTCGGCCACCCAATTGACTAATGCCTGTACCTGCTCAGGCCTTACCATCCTTAGAACGGCATTGGGCCCCACCATATATCGCTGTAAATTCTGGCGGCTACTGGGACCTGAGGTAGTTGGTACACTAGGACGTGTGGATGTGGCAGAACGGCCACGTCCTCTCCCAGCACCAGAGGGTCCACTAACACCACCACGACCATGTCCACGTCCGCGTCCCTTACTAGATGTTTTTCTCATTGTTATGGTTCACCACAACAACAAATATATTATTTGGCCCAATGTATTGTATTCAAATTCAGCGGGATATAAATTTGAGGCCTAGTATTTAGGTGCTGGGTGACCGGTATGGATTTAGTGACAGAATTAGACTTGGAAATGCACAGAAGCGTGTGTGTGTGAAGTTATTCTGAATGACCCAATGTGCACCTTGAATATTATATACCCTTTTAGGGATAGATTTCAAATAGCTCTGATATAGCAGAAACCACTAAATTATGAAATTGCTAAATTGGGAATTGTATTTCAACCCAGAACAAAAAATGTGCTTTGACGGACACTAAATAACTTTCCCAGCCACAACAGGACAGCGTTAACGAGAGATTTAGCAGGATATAAATTTGAGGCCTAGTATTTAGGCGCTGGGTGACAGGTATGGGTTTAGTGACAGAATTAGACTTAGAAATACACAGTAGCGGGTGTGTGTGAAGTTATTCTGAATGACCCAATGTGCACCTTGAATATTATATACCCTTTTAGGGATAGATTTCAAATAGCTCTGATATAGCAGAAACCACTAAATTATGAAATTGCTAAATTGGGAATTGTATTTCAACCCAGAACAAGAAATGTGCTTGAACGGACACTAAATAACTCGCCCAGCTACAGCACTAACGAGAGATTTAGCAGGATATAAATTTGAGGCCTAGTATTTAGGCGCTGGGTGACAGGTATGGGTTTAGTGACAGAATTAGACTTGGAAATACACAGTAGCGGGTGTGTGTGAAGTTATTCTGAATGACCCAATGTGCACCTTGAATATTATATACCCTTTTAGGGATAGATTTCAAATAGCTCTGATATAGCAGAAACCACTAAATTATGAAATTGCTAAATTGGGAATTGTATTTCAACCCAGAACAAGAAATGTGCTTGAACGGACACTAAATAACTCGCCCAGCTACAGCACTAAGGACAGATTTAGCTGGATATAAATTTGAGGCCTAGTATTTAGGCGCTGGGTGACAGGTATGGGTTTAGTGACAGAATTAGACTTGGAAATACACAGTAGCGGGTGTGTGTGAAGTTATTCTGAATGTACCCTAATGTGCACCTTGCAATATTATATACCCTTTTAGGGATAGATTTCAAATAGCTCTGATATAGCAGAAACCACTAAATTATGAAATTGCTAAATTGGGAATTGTATTTCAACCCAGAACAAGAAATGTGCTTGAACGGACACTAAATAACTCGCCCAGCTACAGCACTAACTAGAGATTTAGCAGGATATAAATTTGAGGCCTAGTATTTAGGCGCTGGGTGACAGGTATGGGTTTAGTGACAGAATTAGACTTGGAAATACACAGTAGAGGGTGTGTGTGAAGTTATTCTGAATGACCCAATGTGCACCTTGAATATTATATACCCTTTTAGGGATAGATTTCAAATAGCTCTGATATAGCAGAAACCACTAAATTATGAAATTGCTAAATTGGGAATTGTATTTCAACCCAGAACAAGAAATGTGCTTGAACGGACACTAAATAACTCGCCCAGCTACAGCACTAACGAGAGATTTAGCAGGATATAAATTTGAGGCCTAGTATTTAGGCGCTGGGTGACAGGTATGGGTTTAGTGACAGAATTAGACTTGGAAATACACAGTAGCGGGTGTGTGTGAAGTTATTCTGAATGACCCAATGTGCACCTTGAATATTATATACCCTTTTAGGGATAGATTTCAAATAGCTCTGATATAGCAGAAACCACTAAATTATGAAATTGCTAAATTGGGAATTGTATTTCAACCCAGAACAAGAAATGTGCTTGAACGGACACTAAATAACTCGCCCAGCTACAGCACTAACGAGAGATTTAGCAGGATATAAATTTGAGGCCTAGTATTTAGGCGCTGGGTGACAGGTATGGGTTTAGTGACAGAATTAGACTTGGAAATACACAGTAGCGGGTGTGTGTGAAGTTATTCTGAATGACCCAATGTGCACCTTGAATATTATATACCCTTTTAGGGATAGATTTCAAATAGCTCTGATATAGCAGAAACCACTAAATTATGAAATTGCTAAATTGGGAATTGTATTTCAACCCAGAACAAGAAATGTGCTTGAACGGACACTAAATAACTCGCCCAGCTACAGCACTAAGGACAGATTTAGCGGGATATAAATTTGAGGCCTAGTATTTAGGCGCTGGGTGACAGGTATGGGTTTAGTGCCAGAATTAGACTTGGAAATACACAGTAGCGGGTGTGTGTGAAGTTATTCTGAATGTACCCTAATGTGCACCTTGAATATTATCTACCCTTTTAGGGATAGATTTCAAATAGCTCTGATATAGCAGAAACCACTAAATTATGAAATTGCTAAATTGGGAATTGTATTTCAACCCAGAACAAGAAATGTGCTTGAACGGACACTAAATAACTCGCCCAGCTACAGCACTAACGAGAGATTTAGCAGGATATAAATTTGAGGCCTAGTATTTAGGCGCTGGGTGACAGGTATGGGTTTAGTGACAGAATTAGACTTGGAAATACACAGTAGCGGGTGTGTGTGAAGTTATTCTGAATGACCCAATGTGCACCTTGAATATTATATACCCTTTTAGGGATAGATTTCAAATAGCTCTGATATAGCAGAAACCACTAAATTATGAAATTGCTAAATTGGGAATTGTATTTCAACCCAGAACAAGAAATGTGCTTGAACGGACACTAAATAACTCGCCCAGCTACAGCACTAACGAGAGATTTAGCAGGATATAAATTTGAGGCCTAGTATTTAGGCGCTGGGTGACAGGTATGGGTTTAGTGACAGAATTAGACTTGGAAATACACAGTAGCGGGTGTGTGTGAAGTTATTCTGAATGACCCAATGTGCACCTTGAATATTATATACCCTTTTAGGGATAGATTTCAAATAGCTCTGATATAGCAGAAACCACTAAATTATGAAATTGCTAAATTGGGAATTGTATTTCAACCCAGAACAAGAAATGTGCTTGAACGGACACTAAATAACTCGCCCAGCTACAGCACTAACGAGAGATTTAGCAGGATATAAATTTGAGGCCTAGTATTTAGGCGCTGGGTGACAGGTATGGGTTTAGTGACAGAATTAGACTTGGAAATACACAGTAGCGGGTGTGTGTGAAGTTATTCTGAATGACCCAATGTGCACCTTGAATATTATATACCCTTTTAGGGATAGATTTCAAATAGCTCTGATATAGCAGAAACCACTAAATTATGAAATTGCTAAATTGGGAATTGTATTTCAACCCAGAACAAGAAATGTGCTTGAACGGACACTAAATAACTCGCCCAGCTACAGCACTAAGGACAGATTTAGCTGGATATAAATTTGAGGCCTAGTATTTAGGCGCTGGGTGACAGGTATGGGTTTAGTGACAGAATTAGACTTGGAAATACACAGTAGCGGGTGTGTGTGAAGTTATTCTGAATGACCCAATGTGCACCTTGAATATTATATACCCTTTTAGGGATAGATTTCAAATAGCTCTGATATAGCAGAAACCACTAAATTATGAAATTGCTAAATTGGGAATTGTATTTCAACCCAGAACAAGAAATGTGCTTGAACGGACACTAAATAACTCGCCCAGCTACAGCACTAACGAGAGATTTAGCAGGATATAAATTTGAGGCCTAGTATTTAGGCGCTGGGTGACAGGTATGGGTTTAGTGACAGAATTAGACTTGGAAATACACAGTAGCGGGTGTGTGTGAAGTTATTCTGAATGACCCAATGTGCACCTTGAATATTATATACCCTTTTAGGGATAGATTTCAAATAGCTCTGATATAGCAGAAACCACTAAATTATGAAATTGCTAAATTGGGAATTGTATTTCAACCCAGAACAAGAAATGTGCTTGAACGGACACTAAATAACTCGCCCAGCTACAGCACTAACGAGAGATTTAGCAGGATATAAATTTGAGGCCTAGTATTTAGGCGCTGGGTGACAGGTATGGGTTTAGTGACAGAATTAGACTTGGAAATACACAGTAGCGGGTGTGTGTGAAGTTATTCTGAATGACCCAATGTGCACCTTGAATATTATATACCCTTTTAGGGATAGATTTCAAATAGCTCTGATATAGCAGAAACCACTAAATTATGAAATTGCTAAATTGGGAATTGTATTTCAACCCAGAACAAGAAATGTGCTTGAACGGACACTAAATAACTCGCCCAGCTACAGCACTAACGAGAGATTTAGCAGGATATAAATTTGAGGCCTAGTATTTAGGCGCTGGGTGACAGGTATGGGTTTAGTGACAGAATTAGACTTGGAAATACACAGTAGCGGGTGTGTGTGAAGTTATTCTGAATGACCCAATGTGCACCTTGAATATTATATACCCTTTTAGGGATAGATTTCAAATAGCTCTGATATAGCAGAAACCACTAAATTATGAAATTGCTAAATTGGGAATTGTATTTCAACCCAGAACAAGAAATGTGCTTGAACGGACACTAAATAACTCGCCCAGCTACAGCACTAACGAGAGATTTAGCAGGATATAAATTTGAGGCCTAGTATTTAGGCGCTGGGTGACAGGTATGGGTTTAGTGACAGAATTAGACTTGGAAATACACAGTAGCGGGTGTGTGTGAAGTTATTCTGAATGACCCAATGTGCACCTTGAATATTATATACCCTTTTAGGGATAGATTTCAAATAGCTCTGATATAGCAGAAACCACTAAATTATGAAATTGCTAAATTGGGAATTGTATTTCAACCCAGAACAAGAAATGTGCTTGAACGGACACTAAATAACTCGCCCAGCTACAGCACTAACGAGAGATTTAGCAGGATATAAATTTGAGGCCTAGTATTTAGGCGCTGGGTGACAGGTATGGGTTTAGTGACAGAATTAGACTTGGAAATACACAGTAGCGGGTGTGTGTGAAGTTATTCTGAATGACCCAATGTGCACCTTGAATATTATATACCCTTTTAGGGATAGATTTCAAATAGCTCTGATATAGCAGAAACCACTAAATTATGAAATTGCTAAATTGGGAATTGTATTTCAACCCAGAACAAGAAATGTGCTTGAACGGACACTAAATAACTCGCCCAGCTACAGCACTAACGAGAGATTTAGCAGGATATAAATTTGAGGCCTAGTATTTAGGCGCTGGGTGACAGGTATGGGTTTAGTGACAGAATTAGACTTGGAAATACACAGTAGCGGGTGTGTGTGAAGTTATTCTGAATGACCCAATGTGCACCTTGAATATTATATACCCTTTTAGGGATAGATTTCAAATAGCTCTGATATAGCAGAAACCACTAAATTATGAAATTGCTAAATTGGGAATTGTATTTCAACCCAGAACAAGAAATGTGCTTGAACGGACACTAAATAACTCGCCCAGCTACAGCACTAAGGACAGATTTAGCTGGATATAAATTTGAGGCCTAGTATTTAGGCGCTGGGTGACAGGTATGGGTTTAGTGACAGAATTAGACTTGGAAATGCACAGTAGCGGGTGTGTGTGAAGTTATTCTGAATGTACCCTATGTGCACCTTCAATATGATCTACCCTTTTAGGGATAGATTTCAAATAGCTCTGATATAGCAGAAACCACTAAATTATGAAATTGCTAAATTGGGAATTGTATTTCAACCCAGAACAAGAAATGTGCTTGAACGGACACTAAATAACTCGCCCAGCTACAGCACTAACGAGAGATTTAGCAGGATATAAATTTGAGGCCTAGTATTTAGGCGCTGGGTGACAGGTATGGGTTTAGTGACAGAATTAGACTTGGAAATACACAGTAGCGGGTGTGTGTGAAGTTATTCTGAATGACCCAATGTGCACCTTGAATATTATATACCCTTTTAGGGATAGATTTCAAATAGCTCTGATATAGCAGAAACCACTAAATTATGAAATTGCTAAATTGGGAATTGTATTTCAACCCAGAACAAGAAATGTGCTTGAACGGACACTAAATAACTCGCCCAGCTACAGCACTAAGGACAGATTTAGCTGGATATAAATTTGAGGCCTAGTATTTAGGCGCTGGGTGACAGGTATGGGTTTAGTGACAGAATTAGACTTGGAAATGCACAGTAGCGGGTGTGTGAAGTTATTCTGAATGACCCTATGTGCACCTTGAATATTATATACCCTTTTAGGGATAGATTTCAAATAGCTCTGATACAGCAGAAACCACTAAATTTTTAAATTGCTAAATTGGGAATTGTATTTCAACCCAGAACAAAAAATGTGCTTTGACGGACACTAAATAACTTTCCCAGCCACAACAGGACAGCGGTAACGAGAGATTTAGCGGGATATAAATTTGAGGCCTAGTATTTAGGCGCTGGGTGACCGGTATGGATTTAGTGACAGAATTAGACTGGGATATGGCCAAAAAATAACCACACTATTGCTGGTTAAATGCACTTGGTGATGGGCGCAGCTTGCCCCTGATGTAGTATATGGCCAAAAAATGAACAGACTATTGCTGGTTAAATGCACTTGGTGTCACAGCTTGACCAACCACACTACTGAGGGTTAAATGCACTTGGTGACGGGCGCAGCTTGCCCCTGATTTAGTATATGGCCAAAAAATGAACAGACTATTGCTGGTTAAATGCACTTGGTGTGATAGCTTGACCAACCACACTACTGAGGGTTAAATGCACTTGGTGTGACAGCTTCACCCTGATGTAGGCTTTAGCCAAAAAACAACCACACCATTGAGGGTTAAATGCACTTGGTCGCAGCTTGTGCTGGCGCACCACAAGACACAAAATGGCCGCCGATCACCCCAGAAAAATGTGACTGACAAACGGTCTGGGCAGCCTAAAAACAGTGAGCAATTGAGGATCAGCAGCTCAATGATCCACAGCTGCAGATCGATCAGTTAATCAAGTCCTTTGGAGGAGTTAATCTGCCTAATCTCGCCCTACTGTCGCAGCCGCAACCTCTCCCTACGCTAATCAGAGCAGAGTGACGGGCGGCGCTATGTGACTCCAGCTTAAATAGAGGCTGGGTCACATGGTGCTCTGGCCAATCACAGCCATGCCAATAGTAGGCATGGCTGTGATGGCCTCTTGGGGCAAGTAGTATGACGCTTGTTGATTGGCTGCTTAGCAGCCTTTCAAAAAGCGCCAAGAAAGCGTCACAAAAGCGCGAAGAAAGCGACGAACACCGAACCCGAACCCGGACTTTTACGAAAATGTCCGGGTTCGGGTCCGTGTCACGGACACCCCAAAATTCGGTACGAACCCGAACTATACAGTTCGAGTTCGCTCATCCCTACCCATGACCTAACCGCTCAGATGAACACGGTTAAAAATTAAATAAAAACGGTGCAAATAAAGGAATTATATCACAAAAATTGTATTAGCAAGCGATCAAAAAGTTGTATGCCCCTCAAAATTGTGCCGATAAAACCATCCTCTCATCCCACAAAAAATGAGCCCCTACCTAAGATAATCAGCTAAAGACTAAAAAGAAATGACTTTTAGACTATGGAGATACTAAAATGTTTTTTTTTTTTTTAAAAAGGATAATATAGATTATTCTTGTATTTCACTGTGACAAATGCAGAAAAGGCATTAGATGTATGGTATTGCAAAAAATTGGTGGTTTTTTTTAAACCCAGAATAAAATTGCAGTATTTCAAACTTGTATTTCACTGTGGCAAATGCAGCAAATGCACCAGATGTAGGATATTGTAAAAAATTTGTGTTTTTTGTTAAAATCAGAATACAAATTCAGATTAATATATAGTATTGTGGGGGGAAAAACTGCTAAACTTGTATTTTATTAGTTTAAATCTATGTTTAGTTTTGTTCTATAGGATGGTATATCAGTGTTTACTAGCCTTCCTGGCATCAGTGTGCACACAGAGATAGTATCAGTCAATGGGTAGGACCACCCAATGGACTTCTAAACCCAGAAAGTGCAGACATTAAAAGGAAGGCACTACATGTTTTCCTATAAAACTATATCTTCTCAGCGTCTCCTGCTTTATAACACTTTGCCTGAAGTTTGCACTTTAAGTCATATCATATATTGTACACCTCGGCTGCTGCAGTCAGGGCTGCACCACCAATGAGGCTAGGTGAGGCGATCGCCTCAGGCAGCACCAGGTAGCTGCAAGAGGGGGGCAGCAGAAGGGCCATGGGCAATGAGCGCTTTCATTGTGGCAAAGGGGTTAGGTTAAGAAATTGGCATTGGGGGTGGAAGTGCGCAGTTTCAGTTTTTGCCTCAGGCAGCAGAAAGGCTAGGTGCACCCCTGGCTGTAGTAGCTCTTTTCAAAGAGAAAGATGGGGCTATAAATCAGTCACTGATTGTATGATAGAATTACTATTATTCAAAGAGTTTCTACAGCAGCTGTGGTGTGTATTATGGCCCCTGCCGCAGTGTCTCTGTAATGTGGTGGGTAATTGCAGGTAAGTCGAAACTCTGGCACAGTGTCGTTTCACTTATTGTAGGGTAAATTTGCATGCTTCAGAATCGTGGCAGATTTTTGGTGCTGATTCTGCACTGCAATTTACAAAACGATACATTTGATACATATGTAAAAAGCTCATTCAATTGTAATAAAAACAATGAGTGCAACATGCAGGGCTTGCACTGGATTTCCCTCCACAGACAAAACCCTTTGAGATGCACAGGGTGAAATCTGCATGAAATCCACATGCAGAAATGCAATATGCAGCTTCTGCACTTTCTGGAGAATTTTTTCACATAGAACATTAGCTCTGAAAAGGAGGGTCAACATTCAGCCACCATAATCTAATGTTTTCAGTCCCCTTAACCACCTCCCGTCTGCCCGTTAACTATAAACGTCCGGCAGGTGGTTCTCTGTTTCTGAACGTCCATTAAGAGATCGCAGCTGCATGCTAACCGTGCAGCTGCAGAGCGGGTTGCCTACTGTCAGTGACAGCAGGGCAACCCAGAGAGAAGGCAGAGACAGTTCCCAGGTGTCCCTGCCTTCTAGATCATGATTCCTGTCCCGGCCTGGTGGTCATGTGACAGCCGGGGACGGGAGAGAGAAGGAGCTGTTGGGTCTTCTACAGACCTCGATCAGCCCTGCACTGAGGCTGTACAGCATTGTATTCTGCTGTACAGCCTCTCTGGGGGTGTATTTCCCTTGTAACTGGGGCTACTATGTCAGCCCCAGTTACAAGAAGAAATCAATAGTGAAAAAAAAGTAAAGTTAAATGTCCCCCAGAAGTCTTGTATGACCTTATGGGGGACGCAAAGTGTAAAATAATAAAAATAAAGTGTTAAATAAAAAAGAAAAATTATACATATTAGGTATCCCCACTTCCATAACAAATGTCACATGACCTAACCCCTCAAAAAATGTCACATGACCTAACCCCTCAGTTGAAAGCTGTAAAAATAAATAAATAAAAACTGTGCTAAAGCAAAAAAATGTTGGTCACCTTGGCCCATAAAGTGTTATAATGAATTATCAAAAAATCATGTGCCCCAAAAATTTGTACCAAAAAAACTGGCACCTTATCCCCTAGTTTCCAAAATGGGGTCTCTTTTTGGGAGTTTCTACTGTAAGGGTGCATCAGGGGGGCTTCAAATGGAACATGGCATCTAAAAACCAGTTCAGTTCATGTGGTGCTCCTTTTCTTGTGCACCCTGCCGTGTGCCCTTACATTAGTTTATGACCACACGTGGTGTGTTTCTGTAAACTGCAGAATCAGGGTAATAAATATAGAGTTTTGTTTGGCTGTTAACCCTCAATGTGTTAAAGAAAAAAATGATTAAAATGGAAAATATGCCAAAAAAGTGAAATTTAAAAATTTGATCTCCATTTTCATTTAATTCTTGTGGAACACATAAAAGGGTTAACAAAGTTTGTAAAATCATTTTTAAGTAACTTGAGGAGTTTAGTTTCTACAATAGGGTCATTTATGGGGGTATCCACTATGAAAGCCCCACAAAGTGACTTCAGACTTCAGAAGAATTGCTTCTAAAATTCTAAGCCTTCTAAAGTCCAAAAAAATAAAATGACATTTACAAAATGATGCCAACATAAAGTGGACATATGGGGAATGTTAATTAATAAATATTTTATGAGGTATCACTTTCTGTTTTTAAAAGCCGATAAATTGACATTTTGAAAATTGTGCATTTTTCTAAATTTTGGGTAAATTTGGGATTTTTTCATAAATAAAGGTGAAATATATTCAAATTTATGAAGAACAATGTGTCACGAGAAAACAATCTCTGAATGGCTTGGATAAGTAAAAGCGTTCCAAAGCTATTACCACATAAAGTGACATATATCAGATTTTTAAAATTAGGTCTGGTCAGGAAGGGGGCAAATGGCCAGGATGTGATGTGGTTAAGGGGCTATGCCATAAACCACTTACACCAATTAATCCAGATCCCCATTCCTCTTTGGATTACTTTTTTCAAATTGTTTACCTCATTTGCAGTTTTGTCTTATGTTAGTGTCTAGATCCCCTTCTGCTCATGATTTCTCTACTCCATGTACACAGCTCTAACCCTAAAATCTACATGGTTTAAAAATGGCTTATATTACTTTATATTACTGGATCCTGTGGTTACAAAAGTCTCTTCTTATGAATGTTTTAACTATCTCATGCAAACATCTGTTTTAAATTATAATGATCCCATAGTTGACAACTGTCAAACCGAATTTGGAGCTATTGTGGGGCTAACATGAAACCCCACCCATAAGTGGGTGTTCCCAGGCAGGATCGGGGAGTTTCCAGGGCAGGGCTTATATTCTCTGATTTTACTAACTAAAAACATTGGTATGTGATGTTAATATGTTCTGAGATTCAGAAAGTTATGGGACCCACTCAAAATCCTACAGTGTGTCACACATAACTGTATGCGACATAAAAAACTGCCATTATCATAATTTATTTATATACCTCCATAATATTCAAAAGTCCAATATGGACAATAGAGATGGCCTTGCGGTTCGCCCGACGGTCGTTTCGCGGCGAACTTTGCGCATTCGCGATTCGCCGAACATGCAAACATATGGAGAAAATTGCGCCCGCCATATTGTTTTACATTGTGAAGAACTTTGACCCATGACACATCCATCAGGTGGTACAGGACAGCCAATTGAGACATTTCAAGACACATGGACATACCCCCTACCTTCTAAATGAACCTGATCTGGCCGCCATTTTACAGTCAGTCTTTTGTCAGTGTAGGGAGAGGTTGCTGTGTGGAGCAAGGACAGGCTTTTAGGGACACCAAACTCTAGCTAATAGGGCCACAAAAGTCATTTTAAGCACTATGCTATCGATATGTGTGATACACAGAGGGGTGTGATATAATATACTTTTATAATGAGTCAAAAACACATAGATCTATATAGTGATCACCTGGAAGTCAGGGGCCTAGGGGCTAGGGGCTTACTAGGGCCATTTTTATATAGGGTAAGGTTCCGGACGGGGTCGCTCTTATCAGGGAAGGTGGTCTGTTGTTAGGCTATCAGGGCCAGAATAGCACCCCCCAGTAGGGCAATATCAGGGACAGTTCTTTGCCCACCCTTTCCTTCAATACCACATCATCATCTAGCCCAGGGATGGATGTTTTTTTGCTTTCCCTCCTGGATTCATTGATGTGCGCTGGAACCCCCCGCATTGTGGTAGGACATGTGGCTTCTGATTGGTGCCGCCGAGCACCTGATTTAGAGCCGCCGAGCACTTGTTATTGCCTACCACATCTATGCTTTTTGCTTAACTTTAATAATTTTATTTATTTTCATTTTGAGGGATATCTTTTCCATTCACACGTCCTCAAAATGGGTCCGCATCCGTTCTCCAATTTTGCGGAACGGATGCCGACCTATTAATTTTCAATGGGGCTGGAATGTACTGTCCATATTCGCATATGCGGATCGCCTTTTGCCTTCAGAACTGCCTTAATTCTACGTGGCATTGATTCAACAAGCTGCTGATTCTTTAGAAATGTTGGCCCATATTGATTGGATAGCATCTTGCAGTTGATGGAGATTTGAGTGATGCACATCCAGGGCACGAAGCTCCCGTTCCACCACATCCCAAAGATGCTCTATTGGGTTGAGATCTGGTGACTGTGGGGGCCATTTTAGTACAATGAACTCATTGTCATGTTCAAGAAACCAATTTGAAATGATTCGAGCTTTGTGACATGGTGCATTATCCTGCTGGAAGTAGCCATCAGAGAATGGGTACATGGTGGTCATGAAGGGATGGACATGGTCAGAAACAATGCTCAGGTAGCCCGTGGCATTTAAACGATGGCCAATTGGCACTAAAGGGGCCTAAAGTGTGCATATTGGGGCAAATTGGGGCACAAACCTCATGTAATATCCTACAATTCCCAGGAATGATTTTACCTGCCGAGTAGTGACGGGCCGGGGCCAATTTCTGATTGTCTCAATTTTGTGTACCTGAGGTTTTATAACTCTGTGACCAATCACATATCCCAGGTACTTGTTCTCCTCTAACCCTACTGCGCATTTTTTCGGATTCGCAGTTAAGCCTGCCTTCCTAAGGGAGTCCACTACAGCCTGCCCCTTAGGTAAATGACTCTCCCAGTCGGTACTGTGGGCGAGGATATCGTCTAAGTAGGCTGAGGCGTACTGACGATGGGGTCGCAGGACAATATTCATTAACCTTTGGAAAGTGGTGGGGGCTCCATGCAGACCAAAGGGTAATACCTTTTACTGATACAGGCCTTGCGGTGTAACAAAAGCTGTTTTTTTCTTTAGCAGACTCCGTTAAGAGTACCTGCCAGTACCCTTTGGTGAGGTCTAGCACAGAAAAATACCGGGCTTGTCCTAGTCTCTCAATCATCTCATCCACATGGGGCATATGGTACGCGTCAAATTTGGAGACTTCATTTAGTCTGCGGAAGTCGTTACAGAAGCGTAGGGTCCCGTCCGGCTTGGGCACCAGGACTATGGGACTAGCCCACTCGCTTTTCGACTCCCTGATGACATCTAATTGTAACATCCGTTGCACTTCTTCCGAAATGGCTTGTCGGCTGAGGTTCCAAGACAATGTCATGGCGGACGACAGAGGTGCGTCCCGGAACGTCTAAGAACACATCCGTGTTCCTGCTAACGAACTCCTTGATCTCTTGAGCCTGTTTAGAAGACAGATTGTTAGCAACCTTTATTGTGGCAACAGCTTCACCCGAGTTAGACCGGGAACTGGACACTCTAACCCTAAAAACCCTGGCCGAGGACGGCCATCCGGACTGGTCTCCCTATCTCGCCAGGGCTTTAATAAATTCACATGGTACACCTGCTCTGTCTTCTTCCGTCCAGGCTGGTGTACCTTGTAGGTCACTGAAGAGAAATGTGACTCCATCTTGTCTTCTCTTACATGTACAGAATTGTTATAATATCTCACTCACACACGTTTCACATCCCCACTCTGTGAGTTAGATTTCCTTATCTGTCCCAGGACAGATTCTGGGAATATCCTAGAACTAGAACAAATGTTCTTGTCTCATTCAGGGTTATTCGGCACAACTGCGTACATTCTTATATGTGGCGTATTACATACCATAAAAGGATGTTCTGGTAGTATCTGTTTGAGCACCAATGTTTATCTTTGTGATTGGTTTAAAGCTGTTGTTATGCAAACTTTTCTACTGCTTATATAAGGCCAAGCTATAGCATAATAAAGTTAGAGTGTTTCTCAGTAATACTTGTGTGTGTCTGTTATTTTCAGCTGAGAAACATCTCTCCTGACGTCAGTGACATCAAACCAAGGTGGTCCTAGAAGTCCAGAAAGGTCCAAATCCTTTCAGTAATCATTCCCATTTTCTCATGTATTTCTTATGGACCCTGCCACCTAGCCAAGAATTTACTGTCGACTGTAGGGACCAGTACCAGAACCCGGTCTCCAGGGTTAAGGTTTCCGCACCCGAGCCTGGTGATTATATACCCCCCCCTTGGGCTCGTTGGGCGGCTGTCATATGTCCCCTTACCAGTGGCAGCACTGTCTCCATCTGTTCCTGCATCTGGGTAACATACTCAATCAGGTTCTTATGGGGAGTAGGTTGTTGTTCCCATGCCTCTTTGGCTATGTCCAGCATTCCTCGTGGATGCCGCCATACAACAGTTTCGAAGGGCAAGAACCCCATCGATGCCTGGGGTACTTCTTGCACTGCGAACATAAAATAGGGCAACAGATGATCCCAATCCTTCCAAACCTTAGATACCACCCTTTTTAACATATTTTTTAGAGTCTGGTTGAAGCTTCCTACGAGGCCGTCTGTCTGTGGTTGGTACACAGACGTCCGCAACTGTTTTATGCGGAACAATTTACATACCATAGCTCCCTCATGACCTTGGACATAAACGGGGTCCCCTAGTCAGTCAACACCTCTTTAGGGAGCCCCACTCGGGAGAACATCTCCATTAACTTCTGGGCTATTAATTTAGCCGACGTATGACCAAGTGGCACCGCTTCGGGGTACCGTGTGGCATAATCCAAGATTACCAAGATGTGTTGGTGACCCCTAGCGGACTTCGGGACGGGGCCTATGAGGTCCATCGCGATACGCTTAAACGGTACCTCGATGATCGGGAGGGGTACCAAGGGACTACGGAAATGGGGCTGGGGGCTAGTAATCTGACAAGTTGGGCAAGACTCATAATACTGTGCCACCTCTTTAAACACACTGGGCCAGTAAAATCGCTGTAGAACTCTGTCCTGCTGGCCCAGGTGACCCCCAAGAACATGTTGGTGGGCTAATTCTAATAAGAGCTTACGGTAAGTCTTGGGCACCGCTAACTGTTAATTTTGCTCCCCCCGTAACTGATTTTCCCGGTGTAGCGATTCTTGGTGAACGACAAACCGGGGAAACATATATTCTGCCCCCAGTTGTTGCGGCTCACCCTCTACTATCCCCACATTTTCCCAGGCCCGAGTCATGGTGGGATCCTGGTGCTGTGCAGTACCAAAATTTTCACCAGAGACATTGAGGCCTGTCAACTCCGGTCCTGGTGGCAACTCCTCCACGTCTCCAACCATCACATTTAGTGGGGTTGTCTCCTCCTCCTCCTCAGAGGTGGATACCCCCACTGCAAGCCCTTCTGCCTCAGATTCCCAGGGCTCTGGGTTCCCCCTGAGCAGGGCCACTATGGTGGGGCTACCCCTGGCCTGTGTGTATCATCACATTTAACCTCTGGCCACAGGGACGGGAAACCGTTGAAGTCTCTCCCTATTACTAGTTTGTGTGGGAGGGTGGTGGTTACGGCCACCTCGTGAGTCCACTTGCCGGACACCGTGGACAAGGTCATTTGGGCTGTGGGATAATCTTTCGAGTCCCCATGAATACATACCACCCCCCACCTTTCGACCCGTGTACTCGACGAGCAGCACCAGGGCAGTGCTAACTAGGGTCACCAGGCTCCCTGAGTCCAGCAGTGCCACCGCCAAAGTATCTCCCACCTTCACTTGGCACAGGTGGCTTTTGTCTAAGGTCTCAAGGGCACCAGCTGCACAGAGTCTCCTGGCATACAACGACTGCCGAGAGCCATAGTTGACGGCCATGGGTTCGTCTTGACAGGGACAGTCAGCAATTATGTGACCCAGTTCCTGGCACCGCCAGCATATAATGGGAGCCGGGTCTGCGGGGGCACGTCCCGAGCAGGGTTTGCTGGGACCGGCCGTCGGGTCGAAGGCGAGGCTTTCATGGCTTTAACAGGCCCCCTTGTATATTTTTTGTGGCCTCAAAACGCTCCAAGAGATCGACCATCTCTAGGGTGTTACACGGCTATACCAGGCCTACCCAGTGTTGGAGAGTGTATGGCAAAGCCCTCCAGAAGATGTCAGCCAATAACCATTCCAGCATAGCAGCGGGACTCAGTGTTTCTGTCTGAAGCCATTTTTGTAAACAATGCAACAAGTCATAGTCCTAAGGTCTGGCAGGTTCAACCGGGTTAAACTCCCACTGATGCACCCGCTGAGCCCGTACCAAAACGTTCACCCCCAGTCTGGCCAATATCTCACCCTTGACGACCTGGTAATCAGCCACTTGGTCCTCGGGCAGATCAAAGAAAACCTGCTGGGGTCCAGATGACAGGAATGGAGCGGGAATCTCAGCCTATTGGTCTCCTGGATGGTGACTTTTTCAAACACCCACAGGTAGGTCGCAACATCATCAGAGGAACCCATCTTTGGGATGGCGGCCCGAACCGCTTTCCTGGCATCAAAAGTGCTCGGGGTTGCTCCTGCTGCTTGCAACGCCATTACATGTTCTAACAGCAGTTGGTTAGTTTTTTGCTGCTGTTTGTTCGCCTCCCACTGCTGCAGGTTAGCCTCCAAGAGAGCTTTCACAACAGCCTCTATCTTGTCAGGGAACTCAGGGCGCAGCTTTGCCGGCTTAATGTATGACATCCCCCGGTGTTTAAGTTAAAACAAAACTTTCCCAGCCCTCAGGCCAGCCTCACTGCACCTGCACGCATTCTCCACCAAATGTGGGGAATTACTCTTGTAGATAGGGGTGCGGGTGCAGTATAGAGACAAATGGAGTCCAGGTAATGAAGCAAAAGAGCATTTATTTCTCACTTGCTTAAACATAAAAAGCAGAACAGTCACTTAGTGTTAGTTCACACACAAAATAACAGAGACTGTCTTACTGCCCCACCATGTCGCACGTCTCCGTGATGTTCACAATCCAATTTTATATCTGCTCTATCAACTTTCAATGTTCTTTTATGCGCCTACCATGGTGATTATGGGTGGGGGGGAATCAGGGTTCCAGGCCGTAGAGGGAGCGTGAGAAAAAGAGACCAAATTTAAGGGGGATACATTTATTTTAAAAAATTGGGATTGAGAAGAAATGTGGGAAAAGCTATTGAGGCGCAAATGTGGGACAAATTACAGAAGCCCAAATGTGGGCCAAAAGAGTCAAGCGGAATTGTGGGAAAAGCTATTGAGGCGCAAATGTTGGACAAAAGAGTATAGCGGAAATGTGGGACAAAGTATTGAAGCTTAAAAATTGTACAACTTGTTTAAGTTTATGCATTGAATCAAAGAAGGTGGCGCGCATCAATTGAAAAAGGGTTTCAGAAATTGTATTCCCTGTCACCAATGCAGAGCAGGGGTTTATTCACATCTAGAATTGTATAATGTCAACCCAAGAATGTACCAGAAAAATTACAGAAATTAATGAACCTGTCTACTTGGTAGAGCAGGGGTCTATGACAGAAAACAATTGATTATTGTCACCTGAAAATGTAAAATAAAAATTATCGACATTTATTAAGCTGTCAACTAGGTAGAGGAGGGGTACATAACACCCAAAAATTGGTGAATTTGACCATAAAATGTAACTGACAAATGTTATTTATTTATTTTTTTACTAGTCTAATAGGTATAGCAGTGGTACATCGCACCAAAAAATTGCTGAATTTCAACAGAAAATGTAACTGTCATTTTTTTTTTTTTTTACCGGTCTACTAGGTATAGCAGTGGTACTTCACACCAAAAAATTGCCGAATTTTACCAGAAAATGTAACCGACAATTTTTTTTTTTTGTTAACTGGCCTACTAGGTATAGCAGTGGTACATCACTCCCAAAAATTTGGGAATTTCACCATAAAATGTAGCATGCACATTTTTTTATTGTTTAACCTGTCTACTAAGTTTAGCAGTGGTACTATACACCCCAAAATTTGTTAATTTTACCAGAAAATTTTAATGACATTTTATTTTTATTTTTAACCGGCCTACTAGGTATAGCAGTGGTACTATACACCCAAAAATTGGTTAATTTCACCATAAAATGTTAATGAAAATTTTATTTTTATTTTTTTAACCGGCATACTAGGGATAGCAGTGGTACTAACACCCAAAAATTTGTGAATTTCACCCAAAAATGTAAATGGCCTTTAACAGCTGGGGTTGCAATCATGGAAGTGTCTCACATGCCTGGATATGGCAGTGTCTGCTTTAGTATTTATACTGCTGACGTGTTGACAGATGTGGCGCCTAAACTCTTGTATTGTTTTGCCCACATAGAATTTCGGACAAGGGCGCTGGGCAATATAAATGATGCCTGTCATTTGACAATTGATACATTCTTTGATGTGGTACTCCTTATTGTCAGTTGGATTAATGAAAGTCTTAGTTCTCTTGATAGATGAACAAAATGAGCACCTACCACAAAGGTAGGTGCCCACTGTCTTGGACCTGAGCCACGCACTGGAAGGATTAACAGCCTTAGCTTGTTTAGGACCCACATTTTCTCTTCAGCGTTCCACATCTATGGCAGGCTTCCTTTCTACTAAACTCACCCCAAATATTCTCACTTCTGAAACTGAGCAGGTTTTCTCTACTGGAAGCTTACCCATTTACCAATGTGACATACAAACGGCCTTTAAGGAAGTTTACAGGACCTGTAGGCAATATATTAGGTCCCTATGGGAAATTACAAGCCTAGAGACGTATATTCAGCAAGGCATAGTGTATAGGGGAATGAGAATAAACATAGTGCCCAATTCCCATCAAGACAATGCCGAATTTATAAAGGATTGGCAGCAGTTATTAACAAATAACTAATTACGTATGTAGCAGTATCTATTGGAATATGAAAAAGGTGCCTTTGTAAAAGTGACTTAAAACTAGAGAAAGAGATTTCTCAAAAACAGTCTTTCTGGTCACAACCAGAGTTCATACAGCTTGAATAAAGGTTACAAAAAAAAAAACATTTTATCTTTTCAGACTGACATTAAGGAACGTAAAAATAGGAAATGCATTAGATTTTGACACAGGGCAAATTTACATCAATAAAAACAATACAGTCCCTTATGAGAGTTAGAGAACAGGGGGAGTAGCTCCTAAAAATTCCAACGCAGATATTTCTGAATAAGATTGGTAAGGATCAGAAGATCTACTCAGGAACAGGTCCAATATTCCAACAGGGACTAAACGCAAGAATAAAGGCAATGGCCCCTATTCACAAAGAAAAGCACTGGCACCACAGCCTCCTGTTCCAACTCTCCCCAATAGCAAATATGCGCCTAATAGCAAATATGGGATTCAAGTGTTATAAACACATCCACAGGTCTGAAACCTGCGTTGGGACCAATTATTCCCATTCAACATCAGCCAGTATCTTATACATCATTGGTCTCATAGGTCTCTTCTGTATTAGTACCCGAAAACTTAGTCACAGCCACGTCATTCACAGCACCACCTATGGGGGAAACTCAGCCCTCTTTTTTAGCACAGGGAGTTCAACTTCGGGACAGGGACAAATGAGCGTACAATGTAAAAACACGGTGTGCCCTACCACTGGCAATTTACAAATGATCAATCTGTCTAAGTTTGATATAGAACAAAAACATCATAAATTACTCAGGAAAGGGTTATCCTTCGCACCAATGCCATCATTTGACTGCTTTACATGGGTAAAGGATGTCAATCTCTTTGCCCGCATATTAGCACTGCACAAGACCCATAAACAACAACAAAGAGATCCCAAATACAGACAGAGAAAACTGCTCTACAGATATTGGAATCTTTAGTTCTGGAGAGTGCGTTGACGTTGAGTCCACCCTGTCCTCTTTGAAACCAAGATCCAAGTTCACCCCTCCATTTTCCCAATTAGCCAATATTGAAACCTTTGTTCAACTGGTTACAGAGGATTTTAAATCCATCAAGAATACACACCACAGGGTAATCATTATCTGAGTTAGCTAACAAATGAGGACTTAATTATACAGTCGGACAAGGGGGTCAAATATTGTCCTAATGGATGAACCCATGTATCAGGAAATGGTGATGGCCTTAATAAGAGATACCAACACATATCAAAAATTGGAGAGTAACCCCATGGAGGTTTATCTCATAGAACTCAAAAAGATCTTGACCAAAGCGAAGGATGACAAACTTATCTCCAAATGCAAGTTAAACAATCTCTATAATCCACATATCCCAGGAGTGCAGCATTATACGCAATCCCCAAGGTACACAAACAAAGATATCCAATCCCTGGAAGACCTACTTTATTGTTTCCGGTAACAATAGCCTGGTGTAACCCTCAGACACTGCTTGTGGACCCAGGCGTTCGGCCCACCTATTTCGGTGCTTTAATGCCATGTGGTGGATCATGCTAGTGGTGATGAGGTTGCTAGTGTTCACACCCCTGTGCATTTTGGCACGGCACAGGTTGCAAATGACAATTCTTTTATTGTCCGTACTTTCCTCAAAAAAGCGCCAGACTGTGGAACACCTAACTAGTGATGGACTAATATCGGCAGGGATGGTTTGCGAGCGTGCGTTCGCAATCAAATGCTCGCAAACAGCGGGTTCGTGGTGGGCCCCATTGACTTTAATAGCAGGCAAACCTGAAAACCTTCAGGTCATATTTGCAGCCACCAAATACTTACTAGAAGTGCACAAATAGTCCCACAACATGGACAGTGACATACCAGAGGGGGATCATTGGCAAAAATTCCCACAAAAAATATGTATTTTAATCAGGGGCCATTTTTATGTGTCTTAAAGGGAAACTCTCAAAAATGTGCCTTGCTAGAGCCTAGAAAAATTGTATTTTAGGCCATCGGAGTACAGGCCCCAAAAATTAGGCATTCACCTGACAGTAAAGAACTTGTGTCTATGTAGCTGGAGGTACATAAGGCGGTCACTGGATACAATTTTATTGTAGGCCAGTAGAGGCCCCAAAAATTAGGCATTCACCTGACAGAAAAGAACTTGTGATTATGTGGCTGGAGGTACATTAGGCAGTCACTGGATAACATTTTACTCTAGTCCACTGGAGGTCAGCACTTGTTTGCCAAGACTCTCCATGGTGGGAGGAAGGAGGATCAGGGTGAGGAATCTGTTGACAAGACTCTTGGTTACTGAGACTGGACTTTGTGGAAGACAGGGTGGTGCTTAACCGACTGGAAGCATAATCTGCTGCAATCCAACCCACCACCTGGTCACACTGGTATGACTTTGAGAGTGGTGTCCTGCTCCGACCTGCAAACTGGGACATGAAGTATTGTGGATAAGTTCACCATCAGCAGCATGGCCACTTCCCCATCCCTTACTGCTCGCCTTGAGCATATTGAATGGTATATATGCTTGAAAGTATGTCACACGTACAGTAGCGCAGGTTTTGTAAGTGTATGCGCAAATAAATTAGACTGAATGTCACAGATATTTAGGATATGAAAACATTATACAGGAGAAACAGCGCAGGTAATGTCGCTGTCACCAGCGGCCAAACAATTGCGCTGTCACTGATATTTTTGATGCGCTTATGTAACACAACAGATGTAGCAGAGGTTGTGTCACTGCCACAGCAGCCAAAAATTGCATGCAATTTAGCACAGGTTGCGCTAATAATATATATTGCAGCAAGATAAAACACTAGTCCTTAAAAGGACTTTTGGGCCTCTAACACTGTGATGTGCCGAGCATCGCGATGCTCGAGTGAAAATGGTGTTCGGCCAAGCATGCTCGCCCAACACTAGTGATCACTACACGCCCTAGCATCACCTACCGTAGGGGCAAGAATCTGAAAGACACTCTTGTCCATAGTGTCTTCACTACAGAAAATCCTTCCAGTACGTGGCTCAGGTCCAAGAAGGTGTGCACCTACCTTTGTGGTAGGTGCTCATTTTGTTCATCTATCAAGAGAACAAAGACTTTCATTAATCCAACTGACAATAAGGAGTACCACATCAAAGAATTTATCAATTGTCAAACGACAGACATCATTTATATTGCCCAGTGCCCTTGTCCAAAAATCTATGTGGGCAAAACAATACAAGAGTTTAGGCGCCGCATCTGTCAACACGTCAGCAGTATAAATACTAAAGCAGACACTGCCATATCCAGGCATGTGAGACACTTCCATGATGATGACCCCAGCTGTTTAAAGTTTTGAGGTGTATGCAAAAAGTTCCTTGGAGTGAGAAAAGGAAACCTGGATAGAATTCTGCTACAAGAGGAGACCAGGTGGATTTATAGACTTGATAGCCTTAGTCCGAACGGCCTAAATGAGTGCTTTACTTACGCATCATTTTTCTAAACGCTGAAGAGTACATTCATTAGTGCATTATTGTCATGGAACCATGAACCAGACGTACAACCGAGATAGGTGGAATAAGAAGGCTTTATTGAAAATCAAGCCGTAGCAAAAGTCCAAACGGATGGCTAAACTGAAGCAGGGTCTTGCGTAGACGGAGGTCAGGAACCAGGAGGGTAGTCAGACGTAGCCAGGATCAGGAACCAACGGGGTAGTCAGACGAAGCCAGGATCGGGAACCAACGGGGTAGTCAGACGAGGCCAGGATCAGGAACCAGAAGCAGCAGCAGTCTTTGAAGCATGTGCACACAGGAGGACCAAGCAAGGAACTGAAGCCACAGACCTTCTATATATGAGCTAGGCATCCAGCTCCTCCCAGTGGGAAGGAGGAGCCGCAGGGTGGGAGGCTACAAGAAACCCAGAAACCAAGATGGCCGCCAGCACATGTCAAACGAAGGAGAACAGTGAGAAGGTAAGACCATGACAGTACCTCCCCCTCAAGGGCCCCTCCTCCGCGGAGTAAGGAACGGTTTCAGAGGGAAGCGTGCGTGGAAGGCTCGGAGCAACGCAGGAGCATGGACATCTGTGGAGGGAACCCAGGAACGCTCCTCTGGACCATAACCACGCCAATGGACCAAAAACTGCAACCGACCGCGGACCAGGCGTGAGTCCAGGATATTGCTCACCTCATATTCCTCACGATTGCCCACTTGGACCGGACGGGGCCGAGGAACCGAGCAAGTGAAACGATTACACACCAATGGCTTCAACAGGGAGACATGAAACACGTTGGAGATCCGCATGCCAGGAGGAAGCGCAAGGGCATAGGCTACCGGGTTTACCCTGTGAAGCACTCGGAAGGGACCAACAAAGCGAGGCGCCAGCTTGGGAGTGGGCACTCGAAGGTTGAGGTTGCGGGTGGACAACCATACACGGTCTCCGACCTGGTAGGAAGGAGCGGGCGCTCGTCTGCGATTAGCCTGGAGTCTCTGGCGTTGCGCAGAGACCTCAAGGGACCTCTGGATCTGTACCCAAGAAGTACGTAGGACGGAAAGGTGATCCTCCACAGCCGGAGTATCCTGGGGAGAGAATACCTCCGGTAACACGGCAGGTTGGAACCCATAATTGGCCATGAAGGGAGACGTCCCAGAGGAAGAGTTCACCGCCGTGTTCCTGGCAAACTCAGCCCAAGGCAGGAGGTCAACCCAATTGTCTTGGTGATCGGAGACATAGCAACGAAGGAATTGCTCCAAGGCCTGATTGGATCGTTCTGCGGCCCCATTGGACTGAGGGTGGTAGGCCGAGGAGAAAGAGAGATGAATCCCCAACTGGGAGCAAAAGGCGCGCCAGAACCTGGACACAAACTGACTCCCCCGATCCGACACAATCTCCTTGGGCAAACCGTGCAACCGGAAGACCTCCCTGGCAAAAATCGAGGCCAACTCTTGTGCAGAGGGTAACTTCTTGAGAGGAACACAGTGGCACATTTTGGAAAACCGATCCACAATCATGAGAATGACCGTATGGCCTCGGGATGCAGGAAGGTCCACAATGAAATCCATCCCCAGGTGTGACCATGGACGCTCCCCGGTGGCTATGGGTTGCAAAAGGCCCAACGGAAGGTGCCGAGGGGACTTACTCTGGGCACAAACGGAGCATGCCGCTACATATGCGGCGATGTCGGAACGTAGAGAAGGCCACCAGAACAGACGTGAAACCGCCCAGGACAGCTGATTCTTTCCAGGGTGCCCCGCGGCCTTGGAGTTATGGTAGGTTCGCAACAACCGAGTGCGCAACTCCTCAGGCACAAAACATCTGCCGTTGGGTCTCCCAGAGGGAGCACCAGATTGAGCCGCCAAAATCTGCTCACCCAGAGGAGAGGTCAGGCTGGTGCGAATAGCAGCCAGGATCTGATTCGGGGGTATGACCGTAGTCGGAATCGACTCCTCCCCGGACAGCTCGGAGTACTGCCGTGATAAGGCATCCGCTCTGATGTTCTTGGAGCCGGGTAGGTAGGAGACCACGTAATTAAAACGTGACAAGAACAGAGCCCATCTGGCTTGACGTGGTGTCAATCTCTTGGCCTCAGAGAGGTAGGTCAGATTCTTGTGGTCCGTCAGGATGAGAACCGGAACCACCGAGCCCTCGAGCAAGTGCCTCCATTCTTTAAGGGCCTGCACGATGGCCAATAACTCCCTGTCACCAATCTGATAGTTGCACTCCGCGGAAGACAGTTTCCGGGAGTAAAACCCACAAGGAAGCAGAGGACCCTCTGGTGTTCTACGCTGAGACAGGAGGGCGCCTACTCCCGTCTCAGACGCGTCCACCTCGAGGACAAAAGGCAACCCAGGGTTGGGATGCGACAGAATCGGAGCCGACACAAAGGCGGACTTTAGAGCCTCAAAAGCTCGGATGGCCTCGAGCGGCCAGACCTGAGGATTACTGCCCTTCCTGGTCAGATCCGTGAGAGGCTTGGCTAGCATGGAAAAGTCCCTGATGAACTTCCGATAATAATTGGCGAAGCCCAAAAAGCGCTGCAGGGCACGAAGCCCACTGGGCTGGGGCCACTGTAAGACAGCCGAAACCTTCTCAGGATCCATGGAGAACCCCTCAGCGGAAATGATGTAACCTAAGAAGGTTACCTGGGATCGGTGAAATTCGCATTTCTCAAGCTTACCGAACAGCTTGTTCTCTCGTAAGCGTTGCAACACTCGTCTGACATCCAGAATGTGGGCCTCCATGGATGCAGAATATACCAAGATGTCATCCAAATAGACCACCACACACTGCTGCAACAGGTCACGGAAAACATCGTTGATGAATTCCTGGAAGACTGCGGGCGCATTGCACAACCCAAAGGGCATAACCAAGGATTCATAATGACCGGTCCTGGTGTTAAACGCGGTCTTCCACTCATCGCCCGCCTTGATCCTTACCAGGTTATATGCCGCCCTCAGGTCGAGTTTGGTAAAGACCGTGGCCCCTTTGAGGCGATCGAACAGCTCGGAAATCAAGGGTATCGGGTAAGCGTTCTTGATCGTGATGCGATTGAGACCCCTGTAGTCGATGCAAGGCCTCAACTCACCGCCCTTCTTTTTCACAAAGAAAAATCCAGCCCCTGCCGGGGACGAGGATTTGCGAATGTGTCCGCGTGAAAGCGCCTCCCTCACGTACTCCTCCATGGCCTCATTCTCCGCTACCGACAGTGGATAGACTTTGCCACGAGGAGGAACGGCACCAGATTGTAACTCTATGGCACAATCGTATGGGCGGTGCGGAGGTAGGGCAACCGCACGCACCTTATCGAATACATCCCGGTACTCCTCGTATTCAGGAGGCAACAGAGAGTCCGAGGAAGTACACAGCAACTTGACAGGCCCATGGATGCAACTAGCCCCACACTGCGGTGACCACGAGAGGATCTCGGCCGATCTCCAATCGAAAGTCGGATTATGCTTCTGGAGCCAGGGGTACCCCAAGACCACCGAGTAGTGTGGAGACGAAATAACCTGGAGACAGACCGACTCTCTGTGAACGGCACCAATGGCCATCCCCACTGGAAGGGTCTCCTGAGTCACGTGTGGCGGCAGAAGGGGTCTGCCGTCTATCGCCTCAAGAGCCAGTGGGGAACCTCGAGGCTGCAGAGGAATGGAATTGGCGGCGGCGAACACACTATCAATGAACAAGCCACCAGCACCAGAGTCCACCAACGCCTGGGTCGTCACCGAGCCCCCGACCCAGGAGAGGACAACAGTAATCAGTGGTTTGTCAACACGGGAAACCGGGGACGAGGAGACTCCACCCAAGATCTGCCCCCGACAGGATCTCAGGTGCGAGCGTTTCCCGGACGGTTCGGGCATGCCAACCGAAAATGCCCACCGAGACCACAGTACATGCATCGGCCCTCGCGTCTCCGGAGTACCCTCTCCCCCTCGGACAGGCGAGCAACCCCCAGCTGCATGGGTTGACCCCCAGACCAGTCATCCCCAGGAGGCGTGGGAGGAGAGGGAGGCACGGGTGGGACAGCAAACGTAGGCGCCAATCTGTTAGAAGGCCTCCGCAGGCTCTCCTTAAAGGAAGGTCTCTCCCTGAGTCTGGTGTCAATCAAAATCAGGAAAGAAATAAGGGACTCGAGCTCCACTGGTAGGTCCTTGGCTGCAATCTCATCCTTCAAGGCATCCGAGAGACCATGAGAGAAAGCAGCGACCAGAGCCTCATTATTCCAGCCCACCTCTGCTGCCAGGGTACGAAACTCAATGGCGTATTCAGCTACGGATCGTGAACCCTGTCTGATGGACATAAGGAGCTTCGCAGCAGAGGCAGCACGAGCCGGCACATCGAATACCTTCCGAAGAGAAGCAACAAAACCGGAAGACTCGGCAACCACCGGATTGTTGTTCTCCCATAAAGGGCTGGCCCAGGCCAAGGCCTTGTCCGAGAGCAGCGAGATCAAGAAGCCCACCTTTGATCTCTCAGTAGGAAAGGCATGTGGCAGCAACTCGAAATAAATGGCCACCTGGTTAAGGAAACCTCGGCACTGAGTTGGCTCTCCCCCAAAGCGCTGTGGAAGGGGGGCAGAACCGGTCATACCCCGAAACACCGCAGGTGCAGCAACAGGTGTCGGGGTAGACTCTGGCGCAACAACCGGAGCGGCAGTAGGAGCGGGCCCAGGAGCGACAACCGACCCATCGGCAACGGAAGCTAAATGAGCCGTGCGTTCAAGCAGGGTTTGTAACGCCACAGCGAACCGACCCAACAGGTGATCCTGCTGATCAAGTCTGGCAACCAGCGTAGGTAGCGAGGATGGCCCTGTACCGTCAGAATTCATGGCTTGGTCCTAATGTCATGGAACCATGAACCAGACGTACAACCGAGATAGGTGGAATAAGAAGGCTTTATTGAAAATCAAGCCGTAGCAAAAGTCCAAACGGATGGCTAAACTGAAGCAGGGTCTTGCGTAGACGGAGGTCAGGAACCAGGAGGGTAGTCAGACGTAGCCAGGATCAGGAACCAACGGGGTAGTCAGACGAAGCCAGGATCGGGAACCAACGGGGTAGTCAGACGAGGCCAGGATCAGGAACCAGAAGCAGCAGCAGTCTTTGAAGCATGTGCACACAGGAGGACCAAGCAAGGAACTGAAGCCACAGACCTTCTATATATGAGCTAGGCATCCAGCTCCTCCCAGTGGGAAGGAGGAGCCGCAGGGTGGGAGGCTACAAGAAACCCAGAAACCAAGATGGCCGCCAGCACATGTCAAACGAAGGAGAACAGTGAGAAGGTAAGACCATGACAATTATCTATTACAATAAGTGAGCGATAATGATGTTACTAATAAATGGTTTATACGTTTCTCTGACAATGGGTGTCATTGGCCTACACTTGGTTATTGTTAAAAAAAATTACAAATCTGTATTTATTTTATCATATCTCATCTCCCCTTTAGAAATGGTATATATATCATCCCATACGAAGTCATGAATTGGAAATACGTACCTTGGCTTTTTTCGGACATCCTGTTCATTCCAAAAAACTTGTTGGATCTATTGTGTACAAATAATGACGTCACAATAATGAAGAATTTGACGGTATGGTTCTTTATTATCATCCTTGGTACTTATTGACCTATGCCCATATATACATTTTGTACATATATGTCATTTGTTCTAACTGACCAGATTGAAGGGACATTTGCCCTGTCTCTTAAATGTGACGATGTCCCTGCGCATCACCAGAAAGCGCTGGGTACAACTCATGTATTAGTGTAGAGGTCCGGCATGAAGTGTTTCCAAGTCCCTGGGCATCGCTCCTATGCGCAGGACATGGGCAGTACCCTGCTACTTCCGGGTATAGCGACGGGTCTTAGCGCAGCCCAGGTTGTGAGCAGGAGGTATGTTTGTATATAAGTCACCTACATGGTGCACATCGAGTCATTTGACACAATAGCATTGGCAGAACACTAAGGGGTAGTTCCTCTTTCTGAGTGGCGTCATAGGTGGACACATTGTTTTGACAGCCCATTGGTTGATATCTATGCCAAAATTGATTAGCGGTCCTGGTTGCAACGCCTTTCCTCGTTGCTGCCCAAACCCCTGATGAAGCCAGGTTACTGGAGAAACATGTCGGGGGGCAGTTAGTAGGTTTTAGGTGTCTACTTCCAGTTCAGTGTAGCTATCAGTGTTAGCGGATATGTAACCAGTTTATGGTGTTATATTAGCCTTAGGGAGTTCTCAATTGCCAGTGAATTAACTCTGTTCAGATTGTTGTCAGCTCACCATTGACAATAATGTCTTGGTAGCACTGGCGGGATAGTGCACATCCCTGCAAGCTACCATTCAAGCACTACACGGTATTAGCACATGCAATGGCTGTAGCTATTTTTAACCTTTCTATTCGCTCATAAATAGATTATAATTTGCATCAGTAAAGCTTATGTTTTATAGGATATGAGTATCTGGGTCAAGTTCCAGTATTACAAGGCTCCACTACAGGATGTAACTAACAGCAAATGGAAATGGAAACCGATGAGCCATAGGGAGCAGTGGTAGGCTAATAACTTTAGGATAAAGCAGTTTCGAGAAATGGTGGTAATTGGAGTAATTAACCTAACAGCAAAATCAGTTGTTCAGGATGCATTTATTTTTAGGGGCGTAGCTGGAAATGACTGGGCCCCACAGCAAATGTTTTAAGCCCCTCCCCTTCACCTATCTATATATATAAAAAAGGACGTATGTGTGCATGCATGTTCCGCGAAAACTCTAAAACACAACCATTCTTTCAACGAAACTTAGTATACACATCCCTTGCTACCTGGAAGTAATTCTTGTGTGGGTCTCAGCTCTCTAGGACGTACCATTCCTGAGATATTCCAAAAAATGACCTTCATTATCCAATATAAGCCTGCAAGTTTTTCTCTTAAATTCTAACTGCCATACATATGGTCACATGTCCCTTATCAGCCAATAGGAGTTCACAGGTCCTACTCCAGTTTGCCATAACAACTGATCAAAGGTTTTAGCAGTTTGCAGGTCCAGAAATATTCAGTCATATGACATATGATGGCACAACTAAACTGCTACATGCATGGGGAGCAGGGGCTGCTATTAAACGGACGGCCACCGTGGAGGTCACTGTTAAAGGGGCGGCCATTGTGAAAGTCACTGTTAAAGGAGCAGTCACTGTGAAAGTCACTGTTAAAAGGGCAGTCACTATTAAAGGGGTGGCCACTGTGACAGTCACTGTTAAAGGGGCGGCCACTGTGAAAGTCACTGTTAAAGGGGCAGTCACTGTGAAAGTCACTGTTAAAAGGGCGGTCACTGTTAAAGAGGCCGTCACTGTTAAAGGGTCGGTCACCATGGAAGCCACTGTTAAAGGGGAGGTCACCGTTAAAGGGGCGTCCACCGTGAAAGTCACTGTTAGAGCAGCCATCACCGTTAAAGAGACGGCCACGGTGAAAGTCACTGTTAAAGGGGCGGTCAACGTTAAAGGGGCGGACACCGTGAAACTCACTGTTAAAGGTGCGGTCACCATGAAAGCCACTGTTAAAGGGGCAGCCACTGTGAAAGTCACTGTTAAAGGGGCAGTCACCTTTAAAGGGGCCGCAACCGTGAAAGTCACTATTAAAGGGGCAGTCACCATTAAAGGGGCAGTCACCGTTAAAGGGGTGGCCACTGTGAAAGTCACTGTTAAATGGGCGGTCACCATGGAAGCCACTGTTAAAGGGGCCACCACCGTTAAAGTCACTGATAAAGGGGCGGTCACTGTTAAAGGGGCGCCCACTGTGAAAGTCACTGCTAAAGGGGTGTTCACCGTTAAAGGGGCAGCTACCTTGAAAGTCACTGTTAAAGGGGCGGCCACCGTGAAAGTCACTGTTAAAGGGGCAGTCACCGTTAAAGGAGCGGCTACCGTTAAAGTCACTGTTAAAGGGGTGGTCACTGTTAAAGGGGTGCCACTGTGAAAGTCACTGTTAATTTCCTGGCAGCCCTTTGGAACTATATTCACCTATGGATGATGACTTATGTAACTGCTCTTATTGGAGTATGGTGTTTATGTTACAGGACATGGACATCCACATCTGAGATTATGGACTTTGATGGAATGGTGTACTTGCCCCCCCCCCCTTGCTTCCCCCTTATTTTGAATAATAGACCCTATTTTGTATGACCATCAGACAATGTAACTGTTCAACCATGTGACTTCACCCTCATCCCACTTATTAAATCTTTTGTTCACAAAAATAATATGAATGGAGAACTTCTTTGTCCCCTTACATGGTTTGAAGCCTTGATAGCTAACCCCAGATCTCCAAATAAAACTATTTCTCTTATTTACAACAAATTAAGATCTCCTCCATTAGTTGTTAAACCGGCTTTCATCCGCTCTTGGGAATTGGAAACTGGTATTGATCTTCCTATCCATACTCTACCCACACTATTTGACATTCCTCACAAGTCATCTAGATGTGTTAGGGCCCAAGAGAATGGCTACAAAATCCTCTCGCAATGGTACATTACCCAAATTAAGTCCTCACGCTTCAATAGACCCACCTCTGTCGATTGCTGGAGGTGCCAAAAGGAGACAGGTACTTTTCTCCATATCTGGTGGACGTGTCCTCCTATAAACAAGTGGTGGGCAGAGATCTTTCGGATTAGCAACCAAATCTGTTCCTCAGATATTGCCATTTCGCCTTATGGAGCGTTGCTCTCTTTTTTCAATAACAAAACATCTCTGCCCCCCCTTTCCTCTTCAAGCAGCTCTTGTTAGCAGCCCGTCTCTTGGTTCCCAAATACTGGCTACAATCTAGTTTACCTTCATTGGAGCAATGGAGGCTAAAGGTAGATCAAATCCACCATTTTGAAGAAATGGCCTCTTGGGAATCACGAACACACCCGACATTTTTGAAAAAGTGGGCCCCCTGTACAAAATATAGATTTCTTCAGCACTAACCCACCTCGTGCCACTCTTTCTTCACCTTGGGCCCTGCCTGGGAAGTTCCGCAAATAAAATATGACTGGGTTAGCCTAATGACTGGAGGTCAATAGGGATGGTCCTCCTCTCTTCCTCGGCCCCAGCATACACCCCTTACAATTTGATGTTAGGGATATAGTTACCAGTGTGCGACTTACCATACCCAATTTTACACCTCTAACTATACCAGTATTATTTCTGTTTTGTAAAACTTGGTTCCTACTCCATATGCTTGATATACAATATATATGAGCTGAGTCTCTCTCTATTAATGGACTGTAACTGCTGTCATCCCCAATTTTTCCTGTGCAACAAGATATTTATATGCTTTTGTGGACGGTACAGATTTACACCACTGTTGGTGTTTTGTTACACTGTATATTTTCTTAAGAGTAAAATAAAATACTTTAAAATAAAAAATAAAAAAATAAAAAAAGACAATGTAAATGCTTTTATTGGAGTATGGTGTTTAGGTTATAGGACATGGACATCTATATTCGTGATCACGGACTCTGGTGGAATGGTGTATTCATCAATTGTGGCTCTTGCCTTCCCTTCCCTCCCCCCTACTTTGAATAACAGTCCATATTTTGTACGACTATTAGACTATGTATATCATATACCACTGATTTGTCACTCTATTGGGGTGGTCACTCTGCACCACTGTCTAGCACTTGCACTTTAGCACTTGTTGCACTCTTGCACTTTTGCACTTTTTTGCTTGCTTGTTCCTGTTTTTAGCATGATTTAATTTTGTGCACGTCACTCTCACTATCTCACTCACATATGATATAGTATTAGTATTTTTATTATATTTTATTGTATTATGTAATCATGAATTAAACTGTCTTTCATGGCATTATGTATTCATATTATATCATGTTGATCACCTTTTTATTTATGTAAATGCATTATTATTTATTAATTTTGCAAAGGATTTTGTAATATGAGGATGCATTTTATACCAATAATGTATTGGGCGATGTGCCCCCTATTTGTATGTTCTTTTATGTGATCACATTGTACGTGTTCGTAATATATGGTTTTGGAGACTGCAAATGATCGGATGCGCCGGTGACGCAGTAGGATGTGCCGGAGGCGCAGGCAATTGAGACAGCTCATTGGCTGTTGGCTACTTATGAGTAGCATATAGGAGGGGTTAGATGATAGGTGGGTTTTGCCCTGTGAAAAAGCGCGACTGTGAAACGTTCCCTCCAACCTGGGTCTGTATTATCTTTTTGCATTATAGCTCTCAGTCTATATTTGGTTGACTTGGCAGTTCCCACTGTGGGTTTACTGCTGATGTCTTCAGTGTTATATATTTTGGAGGATGCCGGTTGGCACCTTTCAACGTCAGTATTATGAGCCTGTGTTTATCATACACTACTGTGACCGTCGAGCCTCATTATTGATGTATATCTGTCCCTGTGGTTGGAGGGATCTTTTCTTCATATCCTTGCACTCTTTTCAGTATATGTTTTTTATTATTTATGTCATATGTATATGTCCACATGTTGGATGATGTAATAAAGATTTTGCTTACGATTTTGTGTGGCGTTCTAGTGTTTAAAGAATTATATTTAGGGATGAGCGAACTCGAACTGTATAGTTCGGGTTCGTACCGAATTTTGGGGTGTCCGTGACACGGACCCGAACCCGGACATTTTCGTAAAAGTCCGGGTTCGGGTTCGGTGTTCGTCGCTTTCTTCGCGCTTTTGTGACGCTTTCTTGGCGCTTTTTGAAAGGCTGCTAAGCAGCCAATCAACAAGCGTCATACTACTTGCCCCAAGAGGCCATCACAGCCATGCCTACTATTGGCATGGCTGTGATTGGCCAGAGCACCATGTGACCCAGCCTCTATTTAAGCTGGAGTCACATAGCGCCGCCCGTCACTCTGCTCTGATTAGCGTAGGGAGAGGTTGCGGCTGCGACAGTAGGGCGAGATTAGGCAGATTAACTCCTCCAAAGGACTTGATTAACTGATCGATCTGCAGCTGTGGATCATTGAGCTGCTGATCCTCAATTGCTCACTGTTTTAAGGCTGCCCAGACCGTTTGTCAGTCACATTTTTCTGGGGTGATCGGCGGCCATTTTGTGTCTTGTGGTGCGCCAGCACAAGCTGCGACCAAGTGCATTTAACCCTCAATGGTGTGGTTGTTTTTTGGCTAAAGCCTACATCAGGGTGAAGCTGTCACACCAAGTGCATTTAACCCTCAGTAGTGTGGTTGGTCAAGCTATCACACCAAGTGCATTTAACCAGCAATAGTCTGTTCATTTTTTGGCCATATACTAAATCAGGGGCAAGCTGCGCCCGTCACCAAGTGCATTTAACCCTCAGTAGTGTGGTTGGTCAAGCTGTGACACCAAGTGCATTTAACCAGCAATAGTCTGTTCATTTTTTGGCCATATACTACATCAGGGGCAAGCTGCGCCCATCACCAAGTGCATTTAACCAGCAATAGTGTGGTTATTTTTTGGCCATATCCCAGTCTAATTCTGTCACTAAATCCATACCGGTCACCCAGCGCCTAAATACTAGGCCTCAAATTTATATCCCGCTAAATCTCTCGTTACCGCTGTCCTGTTGTGGCTGGGAAAGTTATTTAGTGTCCGTCAAAGCACATTTTTTGTTCTGGGTTGAAATACATTTCCCAATTTAGCAATTTAAAAATTTTGTGGTTTCTGCTGTATCAGAGCTATTTGAAATCTATCCCTAAAAGGGTATATAATATTCAAGGTGCACATAGGGTCATTCAGAATAACTTCACACACCCGCTACTGTGCATTTCCAAGTCTAATTCTGTCACTAAACCCATACCTGTCACCCAGCGCCTAAATACTAGGCCTCAAATTTATATCCAGCTAAATCTGTCCTTAGTGCTGTAGCTGGGCGAGTTATTTAGTGTCCGTTCAAGCACATTTCTTGTTCTGGGTTGAAATACAATTCCCAATTTAGCAATTTCATAATTTAGTGGTTTCTGCTATATCAGAGCTATTTGAAATCTATCCCTAAAAGGGTATATAATATTCAAGGTGCACATTGGGTCATTCAGAATAACTTCACACACACCCGCTACTGTGTATTTCCAAGTCTAATTCTGTCACTAAACCCATACCTGTCACCCAGCGCCTAAATACTAGGCCTCAAATTTATATCCTGCTAAATCTCTCGTTAGTGCTGTAGCTGGGCGAGTTATTTAGTGTCCGTTCAAGCACATTTCTTGTTCTGGGTTGAAATACAATTCCCAATTTAGCAATTTCATAATTTAGTGGTTTCTGTTGTATCAGAGCTATTTGAAATCTATCCCTAAAAGGGTATATAATATTCAAGGTGCACATTGGGTCATTCAGAATAACTTCACACACACCCGCTACTGTGTATTTCCAAGTCTAATTCTGTCACTAAACCCATACCTGTCACCCAGCGCCTAAATACTAGGCCTCAAATTTATATCCTGCTAAATCTCTCGTTAACGCTGTCCTGTTGTGGCTGGGAAAGTTATTTAGTGTCCGTCAAAGCACATTTTTTGTTCTGGGTTGAAATACAATTCCCAATTTAGCAATTTCATAATTTAGTGGTTTCTGCTATATCAGAGCTATTTGAAATCTATCCCTAAAAGGGTATATAATATTCAAGGTGCACATTGGGTCATTCAGAATAACTTCTACACACACCCGCTACTGTGTATTTCTAAGTCTAATTCTGTCACTAAACCCATACCTGTCACCCAGCGCCTAAATACTAGGCCTCAAATTTATATCCTGCTAAATCTCTCGTTAGTGCTGTAGCTGGGCGAGTTATTTAGTGTCCGTTCAAGCACATTTCTTGTTCTGGGTTGAAATACAATTCCCAATTTAGCAATTTCATAATTTAGTGGTTTCTGCTATATCAGAGCTATTTGAAATCTATCCCTAAAAGGGTATATAATATTCAAGGTGCACATTGGGTCATTCAGAATAACTTCACACACACCCGCTACTGTGTATTTCCAAGTCTAATTCTGTCACTAAACCCATACCTGTCACCCAGCGCCTAAATACTAGGCCTCAAATTTATATCCTGCTAAATCTCTCGTTAACGCTGTCCTGTTGTGGCTGGGAAAGTTATTTAGTGTCCGTCAAAGCACATTTTTTGTTCTGGGTTGAAATACAATTCCCAATTTAGCAATTTCATAATTTAGTGGTTTCTGCTATATCAGAGCTATTTGAAATCTATCCCTAAAAGGGTATATAATATTCAAGGTGCACATTGGGTCATTCAGAATAACTTCACACACACCCGCTACTGTGTATTTCTAAGTCTAATTCTGTCACTAAACCCATACCTGTCACCCAGCGCCTAAATACTAGGCCTCAAATTTATATCCTGCTAAATCTCTCGTTAGTGCTGTAGCTGGGCGAGTTATTTAGTGTCCGTTCAAGCACATTTCTTGTTCTGGGTTGAAATACAATTCCCAATTTAGCAATTTCATAATTTAGTGGTTTCTGCTATATCAGAGCTATTTGAAATCTATCCCTAAAAGGGTATATAATATTCAAGGTGCACATTGGGTCATTCAGAATAACTTCACACACACCCGCTACTGTGTATTTCCAAGTCTAATTCTGTCACTAAACCCATACCTGTCACCCAGCGCCTAAATACTAGGCCTCAAATTTATATCCTGCTAAATCTCTCGTTAGTGCTGTAGCTGGGCGAGTTATTTAGTGTCCGTTCAAGCACATTTCTTGTTCTGGGTTGAAATACAATTCCCAATTTAGCAATTTCATAATTTAGTGGTTTCTGCTATATCAGAGCTATTTGAAATCTATCCCTAAAAGGGTATATAATATTCAAGGTGCACATTGGGTCATTCAGAATAACTTCACACACACCCGCTACTGTGTATTTCCAAGTCTAATTCTGTCACTAAACCCATACCTGTCACCCAGCGCCTAAATACTAGGCCTCAAATTTATATCCTGCTAAATCTCTCGTTAGTGCTGTAGTTGGGCGAGTTATTTAGTGTCCGTTCAAGCACATTTCTTGTTCTGGGTTGAAATACAATTCCCAATTTAGCAATTTCATAATTTAGTGGTTTCTGCTATATCAGAGCTATTTGAAATCTATCCCTAAAAGGGTAGATCATATTGAAGGTGCACATAGGGACATTCAGAATAACTTCACACACCCGCTACTGTGCATTTCCAAGTCTAATTCTGTCACTAAACCCATACCTGTCACCCAGCGCCTAAATACTAGGCCTCAAATTTATATCCAGCTAAATCTGTCCTTAGTGCTGTAGCTGGGCGAGTTATTTAGTGTCCGTTCAAGCACATTTCTTGTTCTGGGTTGAAATACAATTCCCAATTTAGCAATTTCATAATTTAGTGGTTTCTGCTATATCAGAGCTATTTGAAATCTATCCCTAAAAGGGTATATAATATTCAAGGTGCACATTGGGTCATTCAGAATAACTTCACACACACCCGCTACTGTGTATTTCCAAGTCTAATTCTGTCACTAAACCCATACCTGTCACCCAGCGCCTAAATACTAGGCCTCAAATTTATATCCTGCTAAATCTCTAGTTAGTGCTGTAGCTGGGCGAGTTATTTAGTGTCCGTTCAAGCACATTTCTTGTTCTGGGTTGAAATACAATTCCCAATTTAGCAATTTCATAATTTAGTGGTTTCTGCTATATCAGAGCTATTTGAAATCTATCCCTAAAAGGGTATATAATATTCAAGGTGCACATTGGGTCATTCAGAATAACTTCACACACACCCGCTACTGTGTATTTCCAAGTCTAATTCTGTCACTAAACCCATACCTGTCACCCAGCGCCTAAATACTAGGCCTCAAATTTATATCCTGCTAAATCTCTCGTTAACGCTGTCCTGTTGTGGCTGGGAAAGTTATTTAGTGTCCGTCAAAGCACATTTTTTGTTCTGGGTTGAAATACAATTCCCAATTTAGCAATTTCATAATTTAGTGGTTTCTGCTATATCAGAGCTATTTGAAATCTATCCCTAAAAGGGTATATAATATTCAAGGTGCACATTGGGTCATTCAGAATAACTTCACACACACCCGCTACTGTGTATTTCTAAGTCTAATTCTGTCACTAAACCCATACCTGTCACCCAGCGCCTAAATACTAGGCCTCAAATTTATATCCTGCTAAATCTCTCGTTAGTGCTGTAGCTGGGCGAGTTATTTAGTGTCCGTTCAAGCACATTTCTTGTTCTGGGTTGAAATACAATTCCCAATTTAGCAATTTCATAATTTAGTGGTTTCTGCTATATCAGAGCTATTTGAAATCTATCCCTAAAAGGGTATATAATATTCAAGGTGCACATTGGGTCATTCAGAATAACTTCACACACACACGCTTCTGTGCATTTCCAAGTCTAATTCTGTCACTAAATCCATACCGGTCACCCAGCGCCTAAATACTAGGCCTCAAATTTATATCCCGCTGAATTTGAATACAATACATTGGGCCAAATAATATATTTGTTGTTGTGGTGAACCATAACAATGAGAAAAACATCTAGTAAGGTGGACATGGTCGTGGTGGTGTTAGTGGACCCTCTGGTGCTGGGAGAGGACGTGGCCGTTCTGCCACATCCACACGTCCTAGTGTACCAACTACCTCAGGTCCCAGTAGCCGCCAGAATTTACAGCGATATATGGTGGGGCCCAATGCTGTTCTAAGGATGGTAAGGCCTGAGCAGGTACAGGCATTAGTCAATTGGGTGGCCGACAGTGGATCCAGCACGTTCACATTATCTCCCACCCAGTCTTCTGCAGAAAGCGCACAGATGGCGCCTGAAAACCAACCCCATCAGTCTGTCACATCACCCCCATGCATACCAGGGAAACTGTCTCAGCCTCAAGTTATGCAGCAGTCTCTTATGCTGTTTGAAGACTCCGCTGGCAGGGTTTCCCAAGGGCATCCACCTAGCCCTTCCCCAGCGGTGAAAGACATAGAATGCACTGACGCACAACCACTTATGTTTCCTGATGATGAGGACATGGGAATACCACCTCAGCATGTCTCTGATGATGACGAAACACAGGTGCCAACTGCTGCGTCTTTCTGCAGTGTGCAGACTGAACAGGAGGTCAGGGATCAAGACTGGGTGGAAGACGATGCAGGGGACGATGAGGTCCTAGACCCCACATGGAATGAAGGTCGTGCCACTGACTTTCACAGTTCGGAGGAAGAGGCAGTGGTGAGACCGAGCCAACAGCGTAGCAAAAGAGGGAGCAGTGGGCAAAAGCAGAACACCCGCCGCCAAGAGACTCCGCCTGCTACTGACCGCCGCCATCTGGGACCGAGCACCCCAAAGGCAGCTTCAAGGAGTTCCCTGGCATGGCACTTCTTCAAACAATGTGCTGACGACAAGACCCGAGTGGTTTGCACGCTGTGCCATCAGAGCCTGAAGCGAGGCATTAACGTTCTGAACCTGAGCACAACCTGCATGACCAGGCACCTGCATGCAAAGCATGAACTGCAGTGGAGTAAACACCTTAAAACCAAGGAAGTCACTCAGGCTCCCCCTGCTACCTCTTCTGCTGCTGCCGCCTCGGCCTATTCTGCTGCTGCCGCCTCGGCCTCTTCCTCCGCCTCTGGAGGAACGTTGGCACCTGCCGCCCAGCAAACAGGGGATGTACCACCAACACCACCACCACCACCTCCGTCACCAAGCGTCTCAACCATGTCACACGCCAGCGTTCAGCTCTCCATCTCACAAACATTTGATAGAAAGCGTAAATTCCCACCTAGCCACCCTCGATCCCTGGCCCTGAATGCCAGCATTTCTAAACTACTGGCCTATGAAATGCTGTCATTTAGGCTGGTGGACACAGACAGCTTCAAACAGCTCATGTCGCTTGCTGTCCCACAGTATGTTGTTCCCAGCCGGCACTACTTCTCCAAGAGAGCCGTGCCTTCCCTGCACAACCAAGTATCCGATAAAATCAAGTGTGCACTGCGCAACGCCATCTGTAGCAAGGTCCACCTAACCACAGATACGTGGACCAGTAAGCACGGCCAGGGACGCTATATCTCCCTAACTGCACACTGGGTAAATGTAGTGGCAGCTGGGCCCCAGGCGGAGAGCTGTTTGGCGCACGTCCTTCCGCCGCCAAGGATCGCAGGGCAACATTCTTTGCCTCCTGTTGCCACCTCCTCCTTCTCGGCTTCCTCCTCCTCTTCTTCCACCTGCTCATCCAGTCAGCCACACACCTTCACCACCAACTTCAGCACAGCCCGGGGTAAACGTCAGCAGGCCATTCTGAAACTCATATGTTTGGGGGACAGGCCCCACACCGCACAGGAGTTGTGGCGGGGTATTGAACAACAGACCGACGAGTGGTTGCTGCCGGTGAGCCTCAAGCCCGGCCTGGTGGTGTGTGATAATGGGCGAAATCTCGTTGCAGCTCTGGGACTAGCCAATTTGACGCACATCCCTTGCTTGGCGCATGTGCTGAATTTGGTGGTGCAGAAGTTCATTCACAACTACCCCGACATGTCAGAGCTGCTGCATAAAGTGCGGGCCGTCTGTTCGCGCTTCCGGCGTTCACATCCTGCTGCTGCTCGCCTGTCTGCGCTACAGCGTAACTTCGGCCTTCCCGCTCACCGCCTCATATGCGACGTGCCCACCAGGTGGAACTCCACCTTGCACATGCTGGACAGACTGTGCGAGCAGCAGCAGGCCATAGTGGAGTTTCAGCTGCAGCACGCACGGGTCAGTCGCACTACAGAACAGCACCACTTCACCACCAATGACTGGGCCTCCATGCGAGACCTGTGTGCCCTGTTGCGCTGTTTCGAGTACTCCACCAACATGGCCAGTGGCGATGACACCGTTATCAGCGTTACAATACCACTTCTATGTCTCCTTGAGAAAACACTTAGGGCGATGATGGAAGAGGAGGTGGCCCAGGAGGAGGAGGAGGAGGAGGAGGAAGAGGGGTCATTTTTAGCACTTTCAGGCCAGTCTCTTCGAAGTGACTCAGAGGGAGGTTTTTGGCAACAGCAGAGGCCAGGTACAAATGTGGCCAGCCAGGGCCCACTACTGGAGGACGAGGAGGACGAGGATGAGGAGGAGGTGGAGGAGGATGAGGATGAAGCATGGTCACAGCGGGGTGGCACCCAACGCAGCTCGGGTCCATCACTGGTGCGTGGCTGGGGGGAAAGGCAGGACGATGACGATACGCCTCCCACAGAGGACAGCTTGTCCTTACCCCTGGGCAGCCTGGCACACATGAGCGACTACATGCTGCAGTGCCTGCGCAACGACAGCAGAGTTGCCCACATTTTAACCTGTGCGGACTACTGGGTTGCCACCCTGCTGGATCCACGCTACAAAGACAATGTGCCCACCTTACTTCCTGCACTGGAGCGTGATAGGAAGATGCGCGAGTACAAGCGCACGTTGGTAGACGCGCTACTGAGAGCATTCCCAAATGTCACAGGGGAACAAGTGGAAGCCCAAGGCCAAGGCAGAGGAGGAGCAAGAGGTCGCCAAGGCAGCTGTGTCACGGCCAGCTCCTCTGAGGGCAGGGTTAGCATGGCAGAGATGTGGAAAACTTTTGTCAACACGCCACAGCTAACTGCACCACCACCTGATACGCAACGTGTTAGCAGGAGGCAACATTTCACTAACATGGTGGAACAGTACGTGTGCACACCCCTCCACGTACTGACTGATGGTTCGGCCCCATTCAACTTCTGGGTCTCTAAATTGTCCACGTGGCCAGAGCTAGCCTTTTATGCCTTGGAGGTGCTGGCCTGCCCGGCAGCCAGCGTTTTGTCTGAACGTGTATTCAGCACGGCAGGGGGCGTCATTACAGACAAACGCAGCCGCCTGTCTACAGCCAATGTGGACAAGCTGACGTTCATAAAAATGAACCAGGCATGGATCCCACAGGACCTGTCCGTCCCTTGTCCAGATTAGACATTAACTACCTCCCCATAACCATATATTATTGGACTCCAGGGCACTTCCTCATTCAATCCTATTTTTATTTTCATTTTACCATTATATTGCGAGGCTACCCAAAGTTGAATGAACCTCTCCTCTGCCTGTGTGCTAGGCCTAAATATATGCCAATGGACTGTTGCAGTGGTGGGTGACGTGAAGCCTCATTCTCTGCTATGACATGCAGACTGATTCTCTGCTGACATGAAGCCAGATTGTCTGTTACGGGACCTCTCTCCTCTGCCTGTGTGCTAGGCCTAAATATATGCCAATGGACTGTTGCAGTGGTGGCTGACGTGAAGCCTCATTCTCTGCTATGACATGCAGACTAATTCTCTGCTGACATGAAGCCAGATTGTCTGTTACGGGACCTCTCTCCTCTGCCTGGGTGCTAGGCCTAAATTTATGACAATGGACTGTTGCAGTGGTGGCTGACGTGAAGCCTGATTCTCTGCTATGACATGCAGACTGATTCTCTGCTGACATGAAGCCAGATCCTCTGTTACGGGACCTCTCTCCTCTGCCTGTGTGTGTGCTGGGCCTAAATATATGCCAATGGACTGTTGCAGTGGTGGCTGACGTGAAGCCTCATTCTCTGCTATGACATGCAGACTGATTCTCTGCTGACATGAAGCCAGATTCTCTGTTACGGGACCTCTCTCCTCTGCCTGTGTGTGTGCTGGGCCTAAATATATGCCAATGGACTGTTGCAGTGGTGGCTGACGTGAAGCCTGATTCTCTGCTATGACATGCAGACTGATTCTCTGCTGACATGAAGCCAGATCCTCTGTTACGGGACCTCTCTCCTCTGCCTGTGTGTGTGCTGGGCCTAAATATATGCCAATGGACTGTTGCAGTGGTGGCTGACGTGAAGCCTCATTCTCTGCTATGACATGCAGACTGATTCTCTGCTGACATGAAGCCAGATTCTCTGTTACGGGACCTCTCTCCTCTGCCTGTGTGTGTGCTGGGCCTAAATATATGCCAATGGACTGTTGCAGTGGTGGCTGACGTGAAGCCTCATTCTCTGCTATGACATGCAGACTAATTCTCTGCTGACATGAAGACAGATTCTCTGTTACGGGACCTCCCTCCTCTGCCTGGGTGCTGGGCCTAAATATATGCCAATGGACTGTTGCAGTGGTGGCTGACGTGAAGCCTCATTCTCTGCTATGACATGCAGACTAATTCTCTGCTGACATGAAGACAGATTCTCTGTTACGGGACCTCTCTCCTCTGCCTGGGTGCCGGGGCCTAAATATCTGAGAATGGACTGTTCCAGTGGTGGTTTCAAAGGAAAGGACCGGCACTTCGCTGATGTAGATCACAATGTAGATTTATTCAGTCACATATTCAAAATGGCATAGTGACGCGTTTCAGCACAGATGTGCTTTCATCAGACTGCATAAAACATCTTACACTCCAGCTATTTATACATAAATGAAACACAAAGGAACTGACATCATCAAAGAAGCTCCGCCTCCCTCATTAAATAAAATTCGCATATCAAATAATCGCAATGAAAAATTCGCATTGAAAAATTCGCAATTGAAAATTCGCAACTGAAAATTCGCAATTGAAAATTGAAAATTCGCAATTGAAAATTCGCAACTAAAAATTCGCAACTGAAAATTCGCAATTGAAAATTCGCAAAAAACATATCCACTCTATACTGGTGAAGATTTTCAGTCACATAGTCCATTCTTGCAGTGATTAATCACGCTGAAGAAAAAAAGAAATATATTTATCAGATTGCATAAGGCCGAATGCCTTATAGGAAGCAGGACACATTGTACTCACGATTGAGGCCCCTGGGCTCCATTGTCTGAAGACGATGGATCCAGTAAGCCTCCCTTTTCAATAACAATTTATTTCTGTCACCCCCTCGACGGGGTAATGATACACCTTCAATAATCTGATACCTCAACTGCGAGATGTTGTGTTTTTTATCATAAAAATGAAGGGGTATTGGGAGTAATAAATTCTGTTTACGGATAGTAGATTTGTGTTTACTTAGTCTGTCCTTCATTCTCATTGAGGTTTCCCCCACATATAGTAATCCACATGGACATTTAAGAATGTAAACCACAAATCTACTATCACAAGTGAACGTGCCCCTTATTGGAATATTTTCACCTGAGTGAGGGTGGGAGAAACATGAACCCTTTATAACGCTGGAACAATTGACACAGTTTAAACAAGGAAAAGTGCCCCGTCTAGGTGTAGATAAAGTACTCTGTCCTCTTTCTATTTTATTACTTCCCACATCCGCCCGGACTATTTTATCCCTAATATTTTCTGCCCGTTTATAGCATATCATGGGTGGCCTCTGGAACTCTCCTATCCGTGGATAGGACTTAGATAATATGTGCCAATGTTGATTAACAATAGTCCTAAGGCGCTGGGACCAGGGATGGTATTTAATCACTAAGGGGATCCTTGTTTCTTTCTTAGTTCTATCTGGTGGTGTAATCTCAGCTTTATTACGCTGTATTTTCAATAGATCAGGGGGGTAGCCTCGCTCTCTAAATTTATTGGTCATATCGTCTAATCTTGTTTGACACATATCCCTATCACTAACGATCCGTCTAACCCTCTGGTATTGCCGCCCTGCTTCTTACTAGAATTGTTCCAGTGGTGGGTGACGGGAAGCCAGATTCTCTGCTATGGAACCTCTCTCCAATTGATTTTGGTTAATTTTTATTTATTTAATTTTTATTTTAATTAATTTCCCTATCCACATTTGTTTGCAGGGGATTTACCTACATGTTGCTGCCTTTTGCAGCCCTCTAGCTCTTTCCTGGGCTGTTTTACAGCCTTTTTAGTGCCGAAAAGTTCGGGTCCCCATTGACTTCAATGGGGTTCGGGTTCGGGACGAAGTTCGGATCGGGTTCGGATCCCGAACCCGAACATTTCCGGGATGTTCGGCCGAACTTCTCGAACCCGAACATCCAGGTGTTCGCTCAACTCTAATTATATTAACATTAGTGGGTAGCTTATTTAAGTTAAGACTTAACATTTAATATGATATTTGAAATAAAATTATAGGCCCTTAAGTATTAAACACAGAATTGTTGTAACCACTGGTCACACTACTCTCCTAATAGATGGCGGAGGTGGGAGAGGACCGTATATAGGGATAGCAATATGTTGACAGACAGGATGAGGGGTATTTAGATGGAAAGATACAATACTGGGACGAGGCCCTAAATAGCCCCTTCAGTCTATTAGATTAAACCTGGCTGATACTCTAACCCTATTGTCACCCTCCCTAAATGTGGACTGCCCAGCTTTGCCCAAAAGACAGAATAACGGTCCTCTTGATATACGGCCAAAATGGATTGCAAAGGGGACATAAGGACTGGTTTAATATGTGCAGTGAGTGGGGTCCATTCTGGATGTCCTATGAATGTAGGGCACCCTTGACACAAAGCTCAAATTAATTCACGCACATATTAATCAATATAGGTATATATATCTCTGTGTATATGCTCTCGTCCTATTAAACAAAGTGGCGTGTACTGGACGACATAGATATACACATATATATACACCTTAAAAAAGTTTGAAGTGTCCCGACGCGTTTCCTCAATGATATCAGATTCATCAGGGGACAGAAAAGAAAAAAACAAAAACACCAAATTGCAGGAGTTCCTTTTTGTTCAAGGTCTATATCTCCAGTCACAAGGGTGGAGTCACAAGGCATATATTATAATATGTGAAGGCACGTCAAAGAGAGCATAGGGTTGGCTCTAAAGAACATTAAAAGATTCAATTAGCCTTTTAATCACACAGTACGGGATGATGTCAAGTTAAACAATTACTTCAGTGTGCATGACTAAATTGTGTCAGAGTTATTAATCATGTATCCATATCTCACAGTCCGGACCAATACCCGGAAAAAATCCCATACACTATATGCCCTAGTGAAACTCCAGTCCAGCGGCAATAGTGTTTCAACCAAGATTCAGGTCACAAAATGTATCACAAAAACTTTGTAGCAGACCTCCCAGTGCTAATAGTAACACTAGAGGTTAACGAGGTCTCTGCAATGTTATAAATTAGATGGTGCTGGATCCATTTAGTGTGCAGGTATCACAGTACTAGTAAACTTATCTGTCCAGTCCTGGATGTCGACCGATTCCAGACAGCGATGAGCGAGGATGTTCCCCGGCGTCCCGCGTGTGGCAGTGGCAATAGCGCCATATTCGCGGGTCATTTAAATAGCCGTGTGGTGCCGCCCCCATCGCACACCCTCTCACCGTCACGCAGCGTCATCATCGCGTCACGTGTCAGCTGTCTCGACCTCTCGTCACGTGACCGATCTCCTTCCTGAGACGCACAGTGTAGAGGCTTGTTTACCGTTGCCAGGAGACCCTCAGAGCCTACGGTCCTCACAGAAGAGCCGTAGTCCGAAAGATTTAATCCACACAGCAGCCAGCCGTGTCCACCTGGTGTGTGTCAAACGGCCAAGCATTCTCTACTGCGCATATATGAGACGGATGGCTAGTGGTGCAGAGTAAAATCAATGGGCAAATTTGCAAATCCTCTGCTAGCACTAGAATTCAAAAAATGATCCAGTGGCCTGCCTGGTTCTGCAGTTATCCCACTGGAGAATTGGAGTTTATAAGACTATTCCCTAAGTGTAGCTGGTATCAGTATACAAAAGCTCAAATCGGCCTTTAAAATCATGCTCTTTATCAAGTGGCATCTTACAGAGATTTAGTATGGGGCAGTAGAGTGTTTTGCTCCATAGCACTATAAATATTGTCTAGGGTGGTGACTGGGATCGGTCCCCAATTATGGGGGGGGGGGGAAGAAGAATTTCTCAAGAGGCACTTTAGGACTCTATATAGCAGCTGAATGACAGTTGCTCATTTAGACCCGAAGGGGTCACAGTTTGGAGATGGAAGATCCACCATGTCTCTCTTTGCAAAATTCTCCGATCCCAGTCACCTCCTCCTTTTGGCCTTGCAATAGCCTCAATTCCCATAAATTTCAGGTCCGACGCATCTCCCCCATGCACCGAGTTGACATGTTTTGCCAGGGGCGTGTCTCTGTCATTCCTAACGTCACCCAGGTGCTCCCCCACCCGTCGTCGTAGTTCGCGGGTAGTTTTCCCTATATATTCTAAACCGCATATACAGTTGACCCTGTATATAACTCCCTTCGTGCGGCAGTTGATGAACTGTCTAATTTGGTAGGTTTTACCCGTGACGTTGGCACAGAAAGACCGCCCCTGTACAATGTGTCGACATGCCACACAGCCACTACAACGAAAACAACCGATCGGGCGTTGGAGCCATGTCCCTTTTTGGTCGCGTGTCTCGACGTAGTGGCTGTGTACCAGGCGGTCTTTTAGGCTCAGACCCCTACGGTAAGTGATCTGTACTCTTTCAGGCACCGCCTCCTTGATGTCTGGGTCAATGAGAAGGACATCCCAGTGTTTTTTTAGGATTTGTTTGACTTCTTCCGAGGCGTCATCAAATGTGCCTATAAGGCGTATCTGACCACTCTCAGTTTTTTTAGGTTTAGGATAAAGTAAATCATCCCTCTTACTTTCACATGGCCTCCTAAAGGCCGACCTCAAGACTGTATCAGGATAGCCCCTTTCCCGAAAGCGACCTCTCAAATCATCTGCCTGTTGTTTGAAGGCCTCCCAGGTGGAGCAGTTCCTCCTAATTCGCAAGTACTGCCCCACTGGGATACCCCTTTTTAGAGGGAAAGGATGGTGGCTCGTCCAGTGTAGAAGTGCATTCGTGGAAGTGGGCTTCCTGAAAATGTCCGTTTGTATTTACATAGGGGTGTGTCACCGTTAAAGGTAAGGTCACTGTTAAAGGGGCGGTCACCATTAAAAGGGTGGCCATTGTGAAAGTCACTGTTATTTAATATAAAATTGCAATAAATAAATACCCGACCAACGCCGGGTCATCAGCTAGTTTAAAATAAAACTGTTGGAAAAAAAAAACAAGTTGTCTTTGTATCACCAGGTCAGAGAGGGCATTCTTTGATATGAGGCAGGGGCCAAGGCACATACCCTTGTTTGGTCTTTTCTCTGGCAATCCCCCCATACTTTAAATAATTGTGCCACTCACAGTCGTTATGCCTTTATTTTCCCCCTGCACAGTAACTATGCCCTTATTGTGCCCCTTAACAGTAGTAATTCCCTCTCTGTGCCCCCTCAGTGTTAATAAAATAAAATAAAAAAAACAGTAACGACTCGCTTTGTCCCATTCGTGATGATCAGATCACCTCCAGCACTCCCCTGCAGGCACAGATCGCTCTGCAGCACTGTGTGGGAGAGGTGCACAGGCAGATTCCTGGGCTCCTCCTAAACAGTCCAGCAGTGCGATCTGTCCCTGCAAGGATGAATGGCGACACTTCTGGCTTGGAGGAGGGAAGGAGCGAGGAGGTCTGAGCGGTCAGTAAGTGAAAGGATCGCCATCTCCCCTGCACTCTAGCAATGAGTGCTTCCATCTGTACTGACAGAAGTGCTCATTGCATCCGGGACCCCCCTGACAGCTGGCACCGAGCACCGAGCACCAAGCCTTTCTGCTGTCTGAGGCAAAAACTGAAATTGCACCCTCTCCCAACCTCAGGACCTCAGGATAGGTCATCAATATGTGATCACCTCTTTATTACCCTGCCCATCGTCTCAGCGGTGCAGTGCAATAACAAGTGCTGGCTCCATTCACTTGAATGGAGCGAGTACTTGTAACTACACTACAATGCTGCCATAGCAAAGGAAATTACGTGCAGTGTGATGACCAAGAAGCAGTGGACAAAACTCCAGGAAAGTCATGGCACTCTTGTTCTTGAATCAAGGCTTAGTGTTTAATGACACCGAAAAAACAGCAACGTTTCGACATACAGGTCTTTCTCAAGCTAGAAAGACCTGTGTGTCGAAACATTGCTGTTTTTTCTGTGTCATTAAACATTAAGCCTTGATTCAAGAACAAGAGTGCCGTGACTTTCCTGAAGTTTTGTCGACGTTTGAGGGGTCCCTGGGGCCGGGACCTGACGCCACGAGCACCGCCGTCATACCATGGACTATCAGTCCCAGTAAGTGGTGCCGTCCTATTCTATTTTTTTGTTCTACAAGAAGCAGTGGACGCATGGAGTGCCATCTCCTCTTTAAATAGCTGATCGTCCGGGGTTACGGTTGAGGACAGATCATCAATATATGCAGCCTGCGCAGCTCCTTTAAAAGGGTTGTCCGCTTTACTGTAATTACAAGTATGGCGTCCTCATTCACTTCTATGGGACGGCTCTGTCTGTTCAAGTGAATATGACAGGGCCGTCCCATAGTAGATAATACTGATATCCATCTCATCCTTGTTTGATAGTGATGCAAATATTCCACCCCGGGTGCACGGAAATGAAGGTAAGACCTGGGTAGTAACGATAAAGAAGGATTTTCCAGCACCGCTTCTTTCTTGAGTTAAATTTTCTTTATTTTCAGTGACAGAAAGACGGCAATAAAACTTCACATATCCTGGTTCAATCTAGGTAAGTTCTTGTGAATTCAGTCATGAATAAGAACTTACCTGTTCGAAACGCGTAGATTGAACCAGGACCTGTGAAGTTTTATTGCCGTCTTTCTGTCACTGAAAATAAAGAAAATTTAACTCAAGAAAAAAGCGGTGCTGGAAAATCCTTCTTTATCGGGGCCGTCCCATAGAAGTGAATGGGGACGCCATACTTGTAGTTACACTGCTTGCTGCTGTAATTGTAAACAGAGCAGAGAGACAGGTGTGGGTGCGGAGAGTCAGACCCCGCTGATCTCATATTGATGACCTATCCTGAGGACTTTTTTAATGGTACTTTTTTAAATACCACATTATGAAGCAACAGCATTTTTTCAGACATTTCTTTCATACCCTCCTCAATAGAGGAAAAAGTCTGGCAAAAAATGCAATTCAACTATTAAAGAAATAAACACCACCTCAAAGGACACTGTAAAAATACACATATCTTTTTTTTTTTTTAACCCAAAAATGGGCAAAGCAACTGTGTGTGCAGGAGTCCTTAGGCCGGTTTCACAAGTAGTGGTTTATAGGAAAACACTGAAGCTTTTGTGAGGAAGTTCCCTTCTTACTGGATCCACTTCTGGCTTTGACTCAAAAAACCTGCAGCATGATGTCATTTACATTATTACTCTCCCTATGTTACAGGAATAGATATCAGATCTGATATCTTTCTGTATACTGCTAATGTATTACCGGCACAAGTCTGTTCTATCTTTCATTGTGACATCTTTTCATTCCTTCAGTGTATTCAACTTTATATTAAAATAAAAAAAATTCACATCAAATAAATAAGTTTAATGTGCGGATTTATTCATCTTCAGGTTAGCATACACATGCTTCACCGCAATCAAAAGAATCTTATAAGCCAAGCGCCAAAAGGTTTCCATGGAAACATCACAACATATTATTCCATTCTCATGCTGCCCTGAAAGTGTAGAAAAATAAAAAATAACATATAAATACAACAGTATGCATGTTTGTGACATTTTTTCTGTCATACCGTCCCTTGGGAGATGCTATATGTTAAATCTTGTTTCAGTTTTAACTAATTTAAATTGAATATTTGTCTGTCATTTTCATGTCCTCACATTCTAAACTTGCCATCTTAAAGGGGTTCTCCGGGAATTAAAAAAATTAAGCTCTCTAGCATGTACCATTCCTGAGGTATTCCCAAAATATGCATTAGCCAATAGAAGCCCGGTCACATGACCCTTATCAGCCGAATGAAACTTGCAGGCCCTTAGTCTCCACATAGACACCAGGTTTCCATAACAACCAAGCCATTTTTCTTCACTGCTGTAGGTCAGATTTAAAGTGGCAGGGCAGTATGGATAACACTGTTAAGGGAGTGGAGTGCTGTAGAGGTCACAGTTAAGGGGGGAGGTAGGGTGGCCATTCAGATCACCCTCAAAAGATCAACTTAAAATACCCGCTCCCAGGTCCCAATAAGCCATGCCCTGATCCAGTTAGGCCACGCCCCCTCCACTCCGCAACCGACGGGGGATTGAAAAAATGAAGGTAAGAATCAACTTCTGTCAGCTGCAGGAGTGGGAGGGAGGGTGAATTTCTCCCTGCAGCTCACACTCAGACAGCATAGTGCTGCTGTCTGAGAGTGATCTGTTCAAAAGGACATCCCTGTGTTCATCTAGGCCCTGCGCCGGGCTGAGGACAGGGAGTCTAAAAGCCAGACTTTCCGGCCTTAAACTAGACCTCTGGCCACCCTAGGGGCAGGCTGCTGTGGAGGTCACAGTTAAGGGAACGGTTCGCTATGGAGGTCAGTGTTAAGAGGCAGATTGCTGTAGAGGCAACTGTTAACGGGATGGTGTGTTGTGAAAATCACTGTTAAGGATATGGGGTACTGTGGAGGTCACTAATAAAAGGTTGGATGCTGTCGAGGTCACTGTTAAAGGGGCGGGCTGCTGTGGGGGGCACTGTTAAGAGGGCAGGTTGCTGTGGAGGTCACTGTTAAAGGGGTGGGCACTGTGAAGGTCTCTGTTAAGGGGGCAGGGAACGGTAGAGGTCACAGTTAAGGGGATGGTCCACTATAGAGGTCAGTGTTAAAGGGCATGGTGCTGTAGAAGTCACTATCAGGAGGGGTGGGGTATTGTGGAGGTCACATTTTAAGGGAACGGAGCTCTGTGGAGGTCACTGTTAAGGGGGGATTATTGTGGAAATCACTGTTAAGGATACAGGGTACTGTGGAGGTCACTTATAAAAGGGCGGCTGCTGTGGAAGTCATTGTTAAAGGGGACGTTGCTGTAGATGTTACTGTTAAGGGGGTAGGCCGCTGTGGAGGTAACATAGTAACATAGTACATAAGGCCGAAAAAAGACATTTGTCCATCCAGTTCGGCCTGTTATCCTGCAAGTTGATCCAGAGGAAGGCAAAAAAAAAACTGTGAGGTAGAAGCCAAATTTCTCCACTTTAGGGGAATAAAGAATTCCTTCCCGACTCAGACAATCAGGCAATCAGAATAAATCCCTGGATCAACGATCTCTCTCTAGTAGCTATAGCCTGTAATATTATTACACTCCAGAAATACATCCAGGCCCCTCTTGAATTCCTTTATTGTACTCACCATCACCACCTCCTCAGGCAGAGAGTTCCAGAGTCTCACTGCTCTTACCGTAAAGAATCCTCTTCTATGTTTGTGTACAAACCTTCTTTCCTCCAGACGCAGAGGATGTCCCCTCGTCACAGTCACCGTCCTGGGAATGAATAGATGATGGGATAGATCTCTGTACTGACCCCTGATATATTTATACATATTAATTAGATCTCCTCTCAGTCGTCTTTTTTCTAAAGTGAATAACCCTAATTTTTATAATCTTTCAGGTTACAGTAGTTGCCCCATTCCAGTTATTACTTTAGATGCCCTCCTCTGGACCCTCTCCAGCTCTGCTATGTCTGCCTTGTTTACAGGAGCCCAGAACTGTACACAGTACTCCATGTGTGGTCTGACTAGTGATTTGTAAAGTGGTAGGACTATGTTCTTATCACAGGAATCTATGCCCCTTCTGATGCAACCCATTATCTTGTTGGCCTTGGCAGCAGCTGCCTGACACTGGTTTTTGCAGCTTAGTTTGCTGTTTATTAAAATTTCTGGATCCTTTTCCATGTCAGTGTTACCGAGTGTTTTACCATTTAGTATGTACGGGTGACTTGCATTTTTTCTTCCCATGTGCATAACTTTACATTTATCAGTGTTAAACCTCATCTGCCACTTATCTGCCCAAGCCTCCAATCTATCCAGATCCCTCTGTAGTAGTATACTGTCCTCATCAGTGTAAATTACTTTACACAGTTTAGTGTCATCTGCGAAAATTGATACTTTACTATGCAAGCCTTCTACAAGATCATTAATAAATATATTGAAGAGAATAGGGCCCAATACTGACCCCTGAGGTACCCCACTAGTGACAGTGACCCAATCTGAGTGTGTACCGTTAATAACCACCCTCTGTTTTCTATCACTGAGCCAGTTACTTACCCACATACAGACGTTTTCTCACAGTTTCTTATATACTAACCTTTTATGTGGTACAGTGTCAAATGCTTTGGAGAAGTCCAGATACACGACATCCATTGATTCGCCGCTGTCAAGTCTAGAACTTACCTCCTCATAGAAACTGATTAAATTAGTCTGACATGACCAATCCCTCACGAAGCCATGCTGATATGGCGTTATTTGCTTATTTCCGTTAAGATGCTCTAACATAGCATCTCTCAGAAAACCTTCAAACAGTTTACCCACAACAGATGTTAAACTTACCGGCCTATAGTTTCCAGGCTCTGTTTTTGGCCCCTTTTTGAATATCGGCACCACATTTGCCATGCACCAATCCTGTGGGATATTCCCTGTCAGTATAGAGTCTGCAAATATCAGAAATAAGGGTCTGGCTATGACATTACTTAATTCCTTTAGGATACGGGGGTGTATGTCATCCGGTCCTGGCGATTTGTCTATTTTAATCTTTTTAAGTCGCTGATGTACTTCTTCCTGGGTCAGACAGGACACTTTAAATGGGGAATTTATTTTTGCATTCTGCATGTCATCTGACAGTTTATTTTCCTCAGTGAATACGCTGGAGAAAAAAAATATTTAACAGCTTTGCTTTCTCCTCATCGCTCTCTGCGACTTCCCCCTCATTACTCTTTAAAGGGCCGACACATTCAGATTTATACTTTTTAACATTTATATAATTGAAGAACATTTTAGGGTTAGTTTTACTCTCTTTGGCAATTAATCTCTCGGTCTCTAGTTTGGCCGCTTTTATTTGTTTTTTACATGCTATATTTTTTTCCTTCTAGTTTTTCAGTGCTTCCGTGCTCCCCTCCTGTTTCAGTGAATGATATGCTTTCTTTTTGTCATTTATTGCTTTCTTTACAGTTCTATTTATCCACATTGGTTTCTTTTTGTTCCTTAGGGTACTTTCACACTTGCGTTTTTCTTTCCCGGCATAGAGTTCCGTCACAGGGGCTCTATACCGGGAAAAAACTGATCAGTTTTATCCCCATGCATTCTGAATGGAGAGTAATCCGTTCAGTTTGCATCAGGATGTCTTCAGTTCAGTCGTTTTGACTGATCAGGCAAAAGAGAAAACCGCAGCATGCTACGGTTTTCTCTCCGGCCCCAAAAACTGAATACATGCCTGAACGCCGGATCTGGCATTTTTTCCCATAGGAATGTATTAGCGCCGGATCCGGCATTCAGAATACCGGAATGCCGGATCCGTCGTTCCAGCATGCGCAGATCGGCAAAAATGTGAAAAAATGTACAAGACGGATCCGTCTGTCCGCATGACAAGCGGAGAGACGGATCCGTCCTTGCAATGCATTTGTGAGACGGATCCGCATCCGGATCCGTCTCACAAATGCTTTCAGTCAGCGGCAGATCGGCGGATCCGGCGGCCAGTTCCGACGACGAACTGCCCGCCGGATCACACTGCCGCAAGTGTGAAAGTAGCCTTAACCTTTTATTACCATACGGTATGTACCTCTCACAATGAGATTTTAGGATGTTTTTAAAGATATCCCATTTTGTGGCTGTATTTTTATTTTTGAGGACTTTGTCCCAGTTAGTTAGGCCTATGGCCTCTCTTAGTTGGCTAAATTTAGCTTTTTTGAAGTTTGGTATTTTTGTTCCTCCCTGTAGAAACGCTCTTTTGAATGATAATTGGAAGGTTATTACTTTATGGTCACTATTTCCCAGGTGTCCCCCAACCTGCACGTCTGTTGTTCTGTCGGGCCTATTGGTTAATACTAGGTCCAGTATGGCCGTCCCTCTAGTCGGGTCCTGAACCAGTTGGGAGAGGTAATTTTCTTTGGTTATTGCCAAGAACCTGTTTCCTTTATGAGATATACAAGTTTCAGTTTCCCAGTCTATCTGGGTAGTTGAAGTCCCCCATAATAACCACCTCATTATGATTTGCCGCCTCGTCTATCTCGTTTAGTAGTAGATTTTCTGTGGACTCTGGTATATTAGGTGGTTTATAGTAAACTCCTATTAGTAATTTATTATTGTTTTTAGCTCCATGTATCTCTACCCACAGTGACTCCACATGTTCATGTCCCTCACTTATATCTTCGCGGAGTGTGGTCTTTAGACTGGACTTTACATAAAGGCAGACCCCTCCCCCTCTCCGGTTTTGACGATCCTTTCTAAACAGACTGTAACCCTGTACATTAACTGTCCAGTCATCGCTATCATCCAGCCATGTCTCAGTTATTCCCACTATGTCATAGTCCTCCTCACACATCACTAATTCCAGTTCACCAGTTTTATTAGTCAGGCTTCTGGCATTAGTATACATACTAATCACTGTTAAAGGGGCGGGTACTGTGGAGGTCACTGTTAAAGGGGCGGGTACTGTGGAGGTCACTGTTAAGGGAGGAGGGGACTGTGGAGGCCACTATTAAATGGGCAGCTGGGTACTGTAAGGTCACTGTTAAGGGAGCGGGGTACTGTGGCAGTCACTGTTAAAGGGCCAGTTGCTGTGAACGTCTCTGCTAAGGGAACCAAGAATGTTGCAGGTCAGTTAAGGGGACTGTAACCTATAGTCAGTGTTAAGGGGCGCTGCTGTAGAGGTCACTGTTAAGGGGGTGAGCCCCTGTGAAGGTCACTGTCAAGGGGGTGGGGTGCTGTGGAACTCACTGTTAAAGGGGCAGGCTGCTGTGAAGGTAAAAGTTAAGGGGGTGGGCTGCTGTGGAGGTCCCATTTTAAGGAGACGGGGAGCTGTGGGAGGGTCAGTGTTAAGGGGTGGGGGGCTGTGGAGGTCACTGTTAACCCCTTAAAGCAGAATGCCGAGTATGTATGGCGGGGGATGCATTGTCAGAATGCATTCCGCCGTACATGCACGGCGGGATGATCTGGCGGGCACCGGAGCGGTGCGCACTCGATCACTGCAGGGGCCCGGCAGTCCATGATAGGGCCCGGTGATATAGAGTACAGTGACTGCACCTGGCTCCGCCGCGATTCCAACCACACTTGCCGGCCATTGTTTACACAGGGACACTGTTATTGGGGGGATCTGTGGATGATGCTATATATGTGTCATCCACAGATACCCCACATAGCAGTGTTATCCACATAATAGTGTCATGCACAGACCACCATTAGTTTAAAACCCACACAGTTAGGTTCAAAATATTTGTTTCCTATTTTAACCCTCTAATACCTGGGTGCGTCTTATGGGCAGATGCATCTTATATGGAGAAAAATAAGGCACATCTCTGCTCAGCTGGCCAATATACGATTGCTCAGACCCCACACGCATACAATTGGAATACAATCTGAACTTATAACGGTAACATTAAAGAGGACCTTTCACCAGAATAAAACTTCTAAAGTAACTATATAGACATGCAGAGCGGCGCCCAGGGATCCCCCTGCACTTACTGTTATACATGGGCGCCGCTCCGTTCTCCCGTTATTGCCTCCGGTATCTTCATAGTTAGGCTCCACCCAGGGGAACCTGCCGGCGCCTCCTTCTCCCATGCTGCAGCGCTGGCCAATCACAGCGCTCAGCTCACAGCCTGAGAGGCTTTTTTCTCTCTCAGGATATGAGCTGAGCGCATGGTTTGGCCAGCGCTACAGCATGGGTGAATGAGCCGACGGCAGGTTCCCCTGGGTGGAGCCTAACTGTAAAGATACTGGAGGCAATAACGGGAGAACGGAGCGGCGCCCAGGTATAACAGTAAGTGCAGGGGGGGTCCCTGGGCGCCGCTCTACATGCCTGTATAGTTACTTTAGAAGTTTTATTCTGGTGAAAGGGCCTCTTTAAATCTAATATTTCCCATTCAAAAAATTAATTAATTTTTACTGTGTTGTTGAGGACATTATTTTCAATACTTGTATTTAAACTATTTGAGATTATATGCTTGCATCTTTATCCTGCAGCGCATGTTGAAGCAGGGATATGACCAGACCAGGGTCCAAAAAGAAAAACAGAAGATAGTGATGGGGATTCAGAAACTGCTCAAGAAGAGGTTTTGCCGGAGTCAAATGGCCAAATTCAAGAAATGGTTTGATCTTAAGAGGAGGAACCCTGACTGGATCAGAGAGATCAGTGAGAGAGTACTGTGCCCAGGTACAATTCTTGCATTACTTTTGTTTCTTTCAACAGCAATCTGTAATGCAAATATACTGTACACCCTTTACAAATGATTACTTAGTACCTGGTGTGACACGTAGCAAATCATCTGTTTACCTTATACATCTCTACTTCGCTGTGAGTGTGTATATATTTCTATATATATATATATACATATATATATATATATATATATATATATATATATACAAAAAAAAGAAAAAATATAAAAAAGAAAAACGTATGGCAGCACCAATTTACACCAAAAAGAGAGAGAGAGGGTGCTAGGTCCAGGGAATACACTGCTTACCCTTGTATGTAGATGAAAATGGACAGCAACTCCAAATAGTACAAAAAAGATAATTTATTGGGCCACAGTGGCACAGAGGCGACGTTTCGGCTCAAAATCCAGAGCCTTTCTCAAGCATCCTTGCTTGAGAAAGGCTTGAGAAAGGCTCTGGATTTTGAGCCGAAACGTCGCCTCTGTGCCACTGTGGCCCAATAAATTATCTTTTTTGTACTATTTGGAGTTGCTGTCCATTTTTCGTCTATATATATATATATATATATATATATATATATACAGACCAAAAGTTTGGACACACCTTCTCATTCAAAGAGTTTTCTTTATTTTCATGACTATGAAAATTGTAGATTCACACTGAAGGCATCAAAACTATGAATTAACACATATGGAATTATATACATAACAAAAAAGTGTGAAACAACTGAAAATATGTCATATTCTAGGTTCTTCAAAGTAGCCACCTTTTGCTTTGATTACTGCTTTGCACACTCTTGGCATTCTCTTGATGAGCTTTAAGTGGTAGTCACCTGAAATGGTTTTCACTTCACAGGTGTGCCCTGTCAGGTTTAATAGGTGGGATTTCTTGCCTTATAAATGGGGTTGGGACCATCAGTTGCCTTGTGGAGAAGTCAGGTGGATACACAGCTGATAGTCCTACTGAATAGACTGTTAGAATTTGTATTATGGCAAGAAAAAAGCAGCTAAGTAAAGAAAAATGAGTGGCCATCATTACTTTAAGAAATAAAGGTCAGACAGTCCGAAAAATTGGGAAAACTTTGAAAGTGTCCTCAAGTGCAGTCACAAAAACCATCAAGCGCTACAAAGAAACGGCTCACATGCGGACCGCCCCAGGAAAGGAAGACCAAGAGTCACCTCTGCTGCGGAGGATAAATTCATCCGAGTCACCAGCCTCAGAAATCGCAGGTTAACAGCAGCTCAGATTAGAGACCAGGTCAATGCCACACAGAGTTCTAGCAGCAGACACATCTCTAGAACAACTATTAAGAGGAGACTGTGTGAATCAGGCCTTCATGGTAGAATATCTGCTAGGAAACCACTGCTAAGGACAGGCAACAAGCAGAAGAGACTTGTTTGGGCTAAAGAACACAAGGAATGGACATTAGACCTGTGGAAATCTGTGCTTTGGTCTGATGAGTCCAAATTTGAGATCTTTGCTTCCAACCACCGTGTCTTTGTGCGACGCAGAAAAGGTGAACGGATGGACTCTACATGCCTGGTTCCCACCGTGAAGCATGGAGGAGGAGGTGTGATGGTGTGGGGGTGCTTTGCTTGTGACACTGTTGGGGATTTATTCAAAATTGAAGGCATACTGAATCAGCATGGCTACCACAGCATCTTGCAGCGGCATGCTATTCCATCCGGTTTGCGTTTAGTTGGACCATCATTTATTTTTCAACAGGACAATGACCCCAAACACACCTCCAGGCTGTGTAAGGGGTATTTGACCATGAAGGAGAGTGATGGGGTGCCGCACCAGATGACCTGGCCTCCACAGTCACCGGACCTGAACCCAATCGAGATGGTTTGGGGTGAGCTGGACCGCAGAGTGAAGGCAAAAGAGCCAACAAGTGCTATGCATCTCTGGGAACTCCTTCAAGACTGTTGGAAGACCATTTCAGGTGCCTACCTCTTGAAGCTCATCAAGAGAATGCCAAGAGTGTGCAAAGCAGTAATCAAGGCAAAAGGTGGCTACTTTGAAGAACCTAGAATATGACATATTTTCAGTTGTTTCACACTTTTTTGTTATGTATTTAATTCCACATGTGTTAATTCATAGTTTTGATGCCTTCAGTGTGAATCTACAGTTTTCATAGTCATGAAAATAAAGAAAACTATTTGAATGAGAAGGCGTGTCCAAACTTTTGGTCTGTACTGCATATTTTTTTATTGGAAGTGGATATTATTATGGTATAATTAGGCAGTTTTTCCTTTCAGAAGCTTTGGAAAGCTATAAAATGGAACCTTTATATGGCTGTGTAAATATTTCCGGTCTGATGCTATATGTGTGCTTACAATTGTATACATTATGTATACAGCTTCTGTCCATGTATAAATCAGTAAGATTTCTTCTGCTAAAAAAATGCCTTCTTCTCTTGACACACTGAGCCAGTGAGGTACAGCTCAGCTGGATGGTGGTACTGTTTGTACTGCTACTGGTATTATAGCTGCCACTGCATTTATTTCTTGTTATTGGTAACGAAGAGATTCCATCTAACATGTTTGCTGAGTAGACAAAGTATGAAGCCTAAATCCAGCCTCCTCTTCCTAAACTTCCTGACTCACATGCATCATCAGAGGCGGAGAGGGGAGGAGACTTTGCTAAAGCCTAAGAAAGGAACACAGTTATTTTCTTTTACATTTTTTATGGTCTGCAATTGTGATATAGGACAGAAAATTAGCAGGAAAAATAAGACAATAATGTTAGCATATCTTACCTCTATTGACTAATATTAAGCTTAGTGTTCTTTTCTTTTTGGAAGAAAAGCTAATTTGAATATGTTTCCCAGAAACCCAAAGGTATGCAAATTAGCTTTGTTTTATGAAAAAACACTGAGTGAACCGTTTGAGGCTACCATCAGGGGAAAATCTGGTGGTAGCCGTGAATTGTTCAATCAGTGCTTTTTTATAATATGATTTCCCCCTGGTGGTAGCCTAGAACTGTTCTATCATTGCTTTCTCATAATAAGATTTTCCCCTGGTGGCAGCCTTGAACTGTTCAATCAGTTGTAGTGATGTACACAGTATAAGTGCTGGGAGGCGTGTATATCTCAGCTGAGATAACTGAAACCCAGAAAGCTGCTGTGGTTTCAGCAAAGTGTAGTTTGCTGAGACAGTTTTGTCTAGATGTTGTTCTGGGTTGGATTTTATGTGGACTGGGGAATAGGTTTGGTAGTGGGATCTGCTAATCTATACCCTTCCACTACATGTATTGTCTTTTGCCAGAGGTGATTGCAGATGAGGCCTGCTGCTGTAATCACAGAGGGATAAAACAACCTGATGGTCTCTGTGTGGTCTCAGCCAGGAGGGATGAGGGGCCACAAGGCTTTGTAAAGCCTAAAGTTTGGGGGACCCAGCGACACCTACAGAAAGAGAGTTGCACGGTCAGAGTCAGGAGGACTTCTGGACCATCTCCCCCCAAGGGTGCTGGTGTGGTAACAGTCTGGAGGCTGCTGGACCGTATATGGCTGAGGAAGCCAGATCTAATCCCGTGTGTGAACGGTGCTCTATATGTGAGGTAGAGACAACAAGTGTATTAGGTAGATCCCAGACGGCCAGGTGTTTATTTTCGATGTTTATGTATGTGATGGTGCTGAAGTGCCAAATTAAAGCACCTTTTGGACTTGAACCCTGTTGTCAGAAAAGAAGTCTGTCATTTCGACCCCCCTGAGAGAGAGAGCGATTCCTTGCACAGTACATTTTCATAATAAGATTTTTACCTGCTGGTACCATTGAACTGTTTAATCAGTGCTTTTTCATAAGGGAAATCTAACCCTATCTGATGCCAGTAAAAGTAAGATATTCTAATTTGCACATATTTTTTCATGAAGCACAGAGTACCTTTGGCTAGACTACAATACTCATGCATATTAGGTGGTCTCCCTAATGAGAAAGAGCATGTTCAAGACCACAAAAAAGGCCACTTAGCTAACAGGGGCAATTTTCTTTTGAGACAGTTTTCTTGTTCTTTTAAAAGAAGATTTAATTTTCACATCTCATTTAAGGAAGCATAATATATGGACATTCAGTACTCTTAAAAGAAGTACATATTTGCATATCTCTTTTCCAGTGGAGTATTATGTGTGGGCTTTCTTTTTCATTTGCTCAAAACAAATCATGACAAATTCAGTTTTGTTAGAATACAAATTTTGGGGGAAATTTGGGATGAATTCCAAATAGGCAGACTCAATTTACTGATCTCTAAATTGTACCTATGAATATACTAGCCACTATCATAAAATTATATTAGAACTGACTAGAACTGTCTAATTATCCTGAACATTTGTACTGAACTAAAATATAATTTGGTACAATTATGCATGTATAATAGGATATTATTTGAAGATACCCACAAAAAGTTGAGACCGCTCAGGTCTTTTTTATTTTGTATTGGATATTTAAAAAATATATAAAGGGATTTGTCATAGGTGAAAGTCTTTATGAAAGCCAGTCTGTATTCCCCTATTGGTTCATAGGACGCAATCTACAGAAGTCTTGATGCTGCATATATCAAATTGTTACACCATGGCTGTGTGTATCTCATTAATAGTTATATCCCAAATATCAGTATTTTTAAGGTCTGCTAGAATCTCCCATCCCTGCATAATGGGAAGTTTGTCAACTGACTTTGGTTTGTTGATCAATATACAGTTGTGGCCAAAAGTTTGGAGAATGACACAAATATTAGTTTTCACAAAATTTGCTGCTAAACTGCTTTTAGATCTTTGTTTCAGTTGTTTCTGTGATGTAGTGAAATATAATTACACGCACTTCATACGTTTAAAATGCTTTTATCGACAATTACATGACATTTATGCAAAGAGTCAGTATTTGCATTGTTGGCCCTTCTTTTTCAGGACCTCTGCAATTCGACTGGGCATGCTCTAAATCAACTTCTGGGCCAATTCCTGACGGATAGCAACCCATTCTTAGTGGGTTTTTGTTTGTCCACCCGCCTCTTGAGGATTGACCACAAGTTCTCAATGGGATTAAGATCTAGGGAGTTTCCAGGTCATGGACCAAAAATGTCAACGTTTTGGTCCCTGAGCCACTTAGTTATCACTTTTGCCTTATGGCACGGTGCTCCATTGTGCTGGAAAATGCATTGTTCTTCACCAAACTGTTGTAGGATTGTTGGAAGAAGTTATTGTTGGAGGGTGTTTTGGTACCATTCTTTATTCATGGCTGTGTTTTTGGGCAAAATTGTGAGTGAGCCCACTCCCTTGGATGAGAAGCAACCCCACACATGAATGGTCTCAGGATGCTTTACTGTTGGCATGACACAGGACTGATGATAGCGCTCACCTTTTCTTCTCCGGACAAGCCTTTTTACTGATACCCCAAACAATCGGAAAGAGGCTTCATTGAAGAATATGACTTTGCCCCAGTCCTCAGCAGTCCATTCACCATATTTTCTGCAGAAGATCAATCTGTCCCTGATGTTTTTTTCCCTTCTTGACACCAGGCCATCTTCCAAAAGTCTTCCCCTCACCGTGCATGCAGATGCGCTCACACCTGCCTACTGTCATTCCTGAGCAAGCTCTTCACTGGTGGCACTTCGATCCCGCAGCCGAATCCTCTTTAGGAGACGATCCTGGCGCTTGCTGGACTTTCTTGGACGCCCTGAAGCCTTCTTAACAAGAATTTAACCTCTTTCCTTGAAGTTCTTGATTATCCTATAAATTGTTGATTGAGGTGCAATCTTAGTAGTCACAATATCCTTGCCTGTGAAGCCATTTTTATGCAACGCAATGAAGGCTGCACGCGTTTCTTTGCAGGTCACCATGGTTAACAATGGAAGAACAATGATTTCAAGCATCACCCTCCTTTTAACAGGTCAAGTCTGCCATTTTAGGTCCCATTCAGCCTGACATAATGATCTCCAGCCTTGTGCTCGTCAACATTCTCATCTGAGTTAACGAGACGATTACTGAAATGATCTCAGCAGGTCCTTTAATGACAGCAATGAAATGCAGTGGAAAGTTTTCTTTTGGGATTAAGAAAATTTTCATGGCAAAGAAGGTCTATGCAATTCATCTGATCACTCCTCATAACATTCTGGAGTATATGCAAATTGCTATTATAAAAACTTAAGCAGCAAATTTTCCAATTTCCAATATTTATGTAATTCTCAAAACATTTGGCCACGACTGTACATCTATTTACTGTAGCATTCCATTATTTTAAAGCTCTGACTACTGTCAGATGCCATGTAAAGTGCTAGAGAAGAGTTTATCCTGTTTTGTTGTTTTTTATGTACCCTAAAATAAAGCACATTTTATAAATCTGATATTAATCCAAATTACTTAAAAAAAGAACCAATTCAGCTACTACTTTAAGGATATGACTGCATGGCATGGTCTGGATCCTGTGGATTTGCAACTGTGCTGTGGTCATGAATCGCGTGGCCAATTAGCCTACAGCTGCCTTTCATTTGACTAATGAAGACCGCATTGTTTAGTTGGTCTTCATTGTTAATGGCCACGTGATATTGAAGTTGTTGCGCAGCCATTAACAATTAAGACCGGCTATATAGTGTGGTTTTCATTAGTTAAATGAAAGGCAGCTGCAGGATAACTGGCCATGTGGTTCATGACAGCAACACGGCCACAACCCGACCGGATCACGACCATGACGTGGTCATACACTAACCAAGCCTTTACCGGATGTACACCCCAAATAGACAATACAAATTAAGTGTTACTTCTATACAGTAGAAAAACCCTCTACAGGATGCAATTCACATTACAACCACTAGGTGTACAGGTATAGAAAAATGTAGCATAAACAATTCCCAACAGAGTATTATTAAATCATGTTTTTTTTTTGTTTGTTTTTTTCAAAGCAGGTCATCTCGTATTACTCATCCTGCCACATATTAAGCCAAAAGGAATGGTAAAGAGGGACACATTCGCATCTATCTCATCAATGTGAAACTTGGTAGGTTTAATAGACCTCATAATTAATATGAATGATTATCAACCTCTTTTTGGTTCTGGACATCATATCCTGTGTGATTTGAGCCAAGTTGTAGTGTAACAGATTTGACTTAGGGCTAAATCTAAGGGTATTATCATAGTGGTTCTCTGGTTTTCACCATTTTCACCACTATACAGGGATCTGGTATACACTGCAGGGAATGTAGCAGGCTACTACCTCTTGGAGTAGTCTCTATGTGGTTGGCTGCTGACCCATAGGGGTCAAGAAAAACCGGTGCTTAGCACTGAAGGGACAGACAGAACTGATAATCGGTAACAGGCAAAGGTCAGGGGAGGCAGAGTATGTGTGACTCCATGAAGCAGTCTGAAGATCAGGGTAGACAACACAGGGTCAGTAACAGGAACAGGCAAATCTCGGTACACAGGTAGACAATCACAATACAGAAAACCTTTGTAATACACCTAGGAACAGGAACCTATTTCTCAGGTAACCTCCCACAGGGCAAGGTGCCTAAAGTACCTTAGGGTCTCTCTGGCCATGTACTGAGGAAGATTAGGATGCAAGCCTGCGAGAGAGCAGGAGAACACACAGGAGATCTCTGGCATTGAGGACTACCAGAAGAGGGATGCCAAAAGCCCTGGAGTGGGGGAATAGGAGTAAAAAGAGGCAGGTGCACAAGCCAGAATCTGGAAAGTAGAGCGGCAGCAGGAGTGGACTGCTGTTATTACATCTAGCAGCAAAGAATAGCTTTAGCAGGGATTGTATTGAACATCATAAGCAGTTTCCATTATTGTGTACAAATTTCCACCCTCAGGAGAAAGGCCCAGTTTAACCCTGGGCAACACAATAGCAATTTTGCTTTTGAACTAAATAATTGACACAAAGTCTGTTTAGATAAATTCAAAGGGAATGAATGATTTAATTGTGAAACATAGAGGAAAATCATTTATAAATGAATTGTTATATATACACTACATTTTAGAGGGAAAGCTTTGGATAGCTGAATGAATACATATCCTTCTCGTGAAGAAATGCTGGAGGTTTCTATACAATCATAAGCATTAAGTAATGAATCCAAAAATATTTCTGTTTCCTAAGCAACCTTTATCTGAACATAAATGTTTATGCAAGTTATTTAATATTCATTGCAATGTCTAAAGGGATATGCACCAAAACAGTTTGAGGACCTTCAAAACAAATTAATTGAAGCAAATTGGATGCTTTAATGAATAAAGATTGCTAGCTAATTGTTGGAAGTGTGAATGGCGATGTAGGGGCACACTATGGCATGTAGCAGGAATCAGAGTAATATTGTTTTCATCAGAACTATTTTAATTTCCTAATGATAAAATAATTAACAGAAGCAAGTGTGTTTTAATAACGAGATCATAAAGACAGGGAAAAGCTGGATGTCAATCATAGTATATGTCCATTAAATGTCTGTATGGCATTACAGAGGCATGCAGCATCTCAATGGGTAATGCAGTTATTAGTGTATGCAAAATGTCATCCTTATGCATGCTTACATTATATTAAACTAAAGTTGCAATATTTACCGTGGGAAGATTTATTATAGGGGTTGATTTAGAATGATTTCGAACCCGCAAACAATGGTCGTCTGTCATATCTAGCGTGTCACTGCCAATGACTGGTCTAAGAAATCATGTGCTGTACATGCTAACATCTCCATTAAGGCCAGTAATTAGTTTGAGAGGTCAAATATATGGCACATCATCTCTGCAGGACAAGTAAACAGAGTCCAATGGGGTCATATGTGGTATACCTCTACTTTACCACTGCAGCCTTGTACACAAACATTAGGAGGAGGACTTTACCAGTGACTCTGAGAACTATAGTTTGAAACAGAAGTGTATATAATGCTTTTTTTTTATAATTATTTTGAAAGTATTTGCTAGCATGGGGAAAATGTCTAGTTAATGTGGATCGTCTCTTTAAGGTACCTTTCCATCTTCATTAGTTGTTGCCAATATGCATATATGTATTTTCAATGGGGAGGTGGAGAAAAGATCGGGTGAAAAATTCAATTTATTGAATCCTTCAGGTGATGTTCAGGGAGAATCAGGAGATCCCCATGCACAATAAAGGTGTTCTCTGGGAATTTAGAAAAGTAAAATACTTAAATATTACTTTAATAAAAATATATTTCTAAATACCTTTCATTAGTTATAATGGCTCGTTTTGTCTAGGGCGCAATCATTAGGAGAAACAAAATGGACGCCGTCCTGTTAGTGCACACAGAACCGTTCCTAATCACACATCCTCCTCTCTGCTCTTCTTATCAGGGATTATGATCCTGAATACAGATGATAAGATCTTTAGCTGAATCAATGTAGGAAGGGAGAGAGGAGACATGAAAAACTAAGTGGATGGACAGGACAGACAGTGGTAGTGGAGACTGCATACAAGTGCTGCTGCTAATTATCCACATCCCCACCCTCATTTCTGTACTTCATGTCTTCTCATGAATTCCATTCCTACCAAGAGTCAGCTGTTGATCATATTAAACTGTATTCAGGATCATAATCCCTGACAAGAAGAGCAGAGAGGAGACTAAGTCTGCTCTTTAGTAGAGATGTCGCGAACATAACATTTTCCATTCGCGAACGGCGTACGTGAATTTTCGCAAATGTTCTTGAACGGGCGAACCACCATTGACTTCAATGGGCAGGCAAATTTTAAAACCCACAGGGACTCTTTCTGGCCACAATAGTGATGGAAAAAGTTGTTTCAAGGGGACTAACACCTGGACTGTGGCATGCCGGAGGGGGATCCATGGCAAAACTCCCATGGAAAATTACGTAGTTGACGCAGAGTCAGGTTTTAATTCATAAAGGGCATAAATCATCTAACATTCCTAAATTGTTTGGAATAACCTGATTTAAAACATCAGGTATGATGTTGTATCGATCAGGTAGTCCGCTTCACAGTGACAGACCAAACTCCCTGTTTAATGCACCACAAACAACCGCAAACAGTCCATTTGCACAACCGCAAACTCCCCATTTGCACAAGGTTGGATACCAAGCTAGCCATGTCCCGTTCCTTGTCCTCACTGATGTCATTGAAGGTCTCTTCCTCCACCCAGCCACGTACAACACCAAGGGTCCCCGAAAGGTGACAACAAGCCCCCTGGGACTCCTGCTGTGTTTGGTCTTCCACCTCCTCAAAGCCATCCTTCCTCCTCTGACTCCTCTTCTTCAGACTCCTCTCTCTGCGTTATTATAAGGTGTGTTAAGTAGTACTATTCCTATCAGTTTAATCCCTGTTACGTCCACTAGTATTATTATTAATATTATTATAAGGTGTGTTAAGTAGTACTATTCCTATCAGTTTAATCCCTGTTACATCCCCTATCAGGGGACGTGTATATGGCATCGATTTTAGGAACCGGAAGATGGAAAAAGATGCTTGGTCGGTCCTCCTACTTCAAATTTGGGGCACTGCACGTGCAATCTAATGTGCCACCAGATATGAGTGGCGTGTTAAGTAGTACTATTCTTATCAGTTTAATCCCTGCTACGTCCCCTATCAGGGGACGTGTATATGGCATCGATTTTAGATATAGTTCAATAGTCCTAAGACTATAAATTCCTGTTTGTTGTCTTTTTATTAAAACATAACTTTTATTTCTAATTCATATACACAAAAACAAAACAAAACAAAAAGGACTCTGTTGAGAGAGTCACCATATACTGTCAGAGTGGGGGATATAATTATATCCTTCTATGAGTGGTGTATAGTAGTCTGATGTAATTACTGACTAATTTGTTTAACTTGCCACCTGGCGTTGAGTTATAAACTCGAATATCTGCTGGTGTTGTTCTGGCACCAAATAGTCATGACTATTTAAACTATCACTCACTCTGTGAGCAGATCAACCTGTATACTGTACTAATCACTATTTGAAGTGATTGATCGTACCCTAGGATATGCTGTGTTCTATGTCAATACCTGCTCCTATATCAATACTACCAGTGTCATATGAGCTAGTACGCACTGTGTCTGCAGGACACAGTGCTACAGCTCAAGCTATCCCTGCCATAATCTTTAAAATGTTATGAGACGCAGCTCCCCCGACATGTTTCACCGCTCAAGGCGGCGTCTTCAAGGGAATGGAGCTACAGACAACACAAATGTTTGGTGTGGGATGTGCTTTATACTCACAGGGCGGGTCATAATCCATCTTAGCCTATGAGAATGTCGACATTCGCATTGCTAATCGTCCCTTAGGGCAAATCACAACTCCGTCTCTAGTCATGATGTCACTTTACACCACCAATCCGATAGGTAATTCTGCACTTGCGCTCTTAATTAGACTTCGAATTTTCCTATTTCCAAAGTTACATGTGGACATGCGCTAGGACTTAGACATTCAGCCGATCGGATGTCCACCGCGCATGCGTCGGAACTTAGATCTTTTTGGGAGATATTACTCCTGTAAAGGACATGCGCTGGAACTTGAACATTAACATGTTCTATGCGAATGCGTGTAGACTTAGAAATATTTTAGCTACTAGAAAGAACTTGAGAAAGTTTCTAGTCCGATTTGTGGGCATGAGCCAGAACTTTAGCATTCAGGCGATCAGATGTTCACCGCGCCTGCGTCGGGACTTAGATCTTTTTCGGAGGTATTGCTCCTACAAAGGACATTGGCTAGAACTTAAACATTAACATGTTCTATGCGCAAAAGGAGCATGCGCAAGAACTTTAAAGTTTCTAGCCCGATTTATATCTACCCATAGGGGTTCAAAATGCTATTAGTCCTATACTTTTCAGAATAGTTCTAGTCCTATACTCACTAAAGAGGGAAACTTTACATCATTCTTGCTGCTCGCATATATTATCTTTGGATGTCATCCATATCTTCAAATTCACAGTGGGCATATGTATGTTCTCCTATGCCTTTAGCGCATAGGCTTTGTGACTCTAAATTGGATTGTCTGTATTGTTCACCTATCATAAAATTGCGGATGTTTTTTTTTGCCCTATTATTTCTTAACCGCCTCTCTTTTGCTTTTTTTTGAACAATGTCAAATTCTTCATTACTATTCAAATGTATCTTTAAAGAAAGGGAGAGAGCCCAAATATTTTTTTTTTCCCTACTATAATTACAATAATTGAGGCTAGGGAGGGTTACTTACCAGCCTTCTTCATATGAATGCTGTAAAGGAGAAGCCTTTATTCAGACCATTAGGGCTCATGGTGTTAAGCCTGTCTATCCACAGTGCTTCACACTGCAGGAGTTTCCTATCTAGATTACTTCCTCTTGGGCCTAGACTTAATTTTTCAATACCCCAGAAACGCAAGACTGATGTTTTGTTGTTATGTACATATTTGATTTGTCTTGCGATCAAGGTATCTTTATCCGTTTCTATGGAGCTCAGGTGGCCCAAAATACGACATCTTAGCTCTTGTGTCGTCTTGCCCACATATAACATGGGGCACGGACGCGACGCTATATATACAACCCCTGTTGTTTTGCATGTAATCAGTTGTCTGATGTTATATTCCTTCCTGTCTCCAGGATTTATGAATTTTTTTAATGCGGGGGATATATTTGCAAAATGAGCAATCGCCACATGGAGTTGAGCCTCTATGTTTTTCTCTTAATGATGTATTTTCCATTTCTATTTCCTTTAGGTGGCTATGTACTAATTGGTCCTTCAAATTTGGGCCTCTCCTATAGGTGACACTAGGATTTACGGTAAGTACTGATTTGAGATCTCTGTCTGTCTGGATGATATGTCAGTATTTTTCCAGTATATGATAGATTTCTTTGTTGTATCCGTCAAAAAGCCCTATGCATCTGATAGTCTCATTCTTTTTTATAGGGGTTGTTTTTAGTAGATCATCTCTGTTAGTAATTTTAGTTCTGTTAAATGCTCTTTTAAGGGGGGCCGTAGGGTATCCCCTCTTCTTAAATCTATCTCAGAGATGTCCACTTTCTCTCCTGAATGAGGCCTCATCCGAACAGTTCCACAGAGCCCTCAAATATTGGCCACCCAATATTGGCCCTCACCTCTTGAGAGGTGAGGGGTGCCAACTAGTCCAAAGGAGGTAGCTATTGGTAGAGGTCGGTTTCCTGTGTATCTCAGTGTTCAGATGACCGTCTTCCATGATTTTGATTTTTAAATCAAGGAACACTATTTCTTTCTCCTGAATTTCATATGTATATTTCATACCTATGCAGTTGTCATTGAGAGCTTGGGTGAATTCGTGAAATAGTGGTTTACCCCCGTCCCAAAAGATGAGTATGTCGTCAATATACCTGCCCCAAAATATGATGTGGCTGGTATATGACGACATCCCATCGGTGAATACTAAATTATCCTCCCACCACCCTAAAAAAAGGTTTGCATATGTGGGGGCACAGGATGTCCCCATAGCAGTCCCATTAATTTGTTGGTAAAATTTACCCTGAAAAACAAAATAATTGTGCTCCAAAATAATTTCTAACATAGAGAGTACCAAGTGATTGTGCTGTGCAAAATTACTACTTTTAGTGCTCAAGAATTTTTGGGTGGCCTTAATGCCTAGTGCGTGTTGTATGTTGCTATATAATGATTTGACATCCAAGCTTGCCAGGATTGTATTTGGTGTTAGTATCATATCATTAATTTTCAAGAGGAGATCTTTTGTGTCCTTAATGTAAGACAGTCGGGTGGTGACAAAAGGCCTCAGTATCTGATCTACATACTCACTGATGCCTTGTGTCAGATTGTCATTCCCAGATACAATGGGCCTCCCTGGGATTGGGATTTTATCTTCATGCACCTTTGGGAGTGCATAGAAGGTGGAAATTGTAGGATCTCTTTAAAAAAGTACCATCTCAACATAGTCATCTCTGTCCTGGATGACTATGTTGCCCCCCTTGTCGCTAGGTTTAATTACAATATTCTTATTTTTCTTTAGTTTATCTAGGGCTTCCAATTCCTGAGGCTTCAGGTTGGGCTCAATATGATCTTTCCTCATTTTTAGGGATTTAATATCTTGAGTCACAAGATTGACAAATGTGTCTATATCCTTGAATTGTGTAAATTATGGAGTTATTTTGGACTTAGGTTTGAGGGTGGAGAATGGAGGGTCTGGAAGAACTACCTGTCCATCACTCTCCTTCAAAAGATCCTCCAGATCTTGGACACATCTTTTTTCATTTTCAAAAGTTTTTCTTACATCCCACTCGGCCTGTTTGTGAACTGTGTGTAGCGCTAATTTATGCACAAATAGATTAATATCCTTAATCCACAGGAATTTGTCACTCTGTGGGACTGGTGAAAAAGTAAGGCCTCCACTTAAGAGGGTCCTCTGTGGAGTTGTCATGACATGTCTAGATAGATTGATGTCTTGTTTTTCATTGTCATCTTCCCTTACTTTCTTAGTTCTATTTGCTGTATCCCCGTTTCTCCCGATCCCTCAATTGGATTGCTGCCTGTCCTAAAAAAAAAGGGGGGCTATAGTTGTATTCACCTGCATTGTGGGTGTTTGACTGGTGGGCAAACTTATGCCTGAATTGGTTACCATATTGGCTGACTGTCCAAATGAGAAGGGTTGTGCAGATGCAGAAAACATACGAACAGAGGGATTGATATTTGTGCTGGTCATTATCGTAGTTGGGCATGTACTTATTTGTTTTTCCATTGCTGGGGAAAATGTTTTAAATGTTTCTCTCTTTTCTTGAGTAGGTCTTTTGGGTGGTTGGTATCTCCCTTTATTTGTTTTACGTGTGGTCCCTAACCTTATATTTTGGGAGCTTGAACTCCGTACTGAGCCCTCAGTCCCTGACGTATCAGTGTCAGAGTTTTCTGTATACCTTTGATACTTATTCCTGATATTATTCCTATTTTTCCAGATATATACACTATTGCTATCGAAGACTTGACGGTCTCTAAAATATTTTTAATGTTTACGTTCCTTGATTTCGTTCTGCAATAGATGAATATCTTTCTTAATCTTGTATCTCTTTAATTTCCTTCTCTAGTTGTAAATCTTATTTGGAAAATAAACTATTTTCATATTCTAGCAGGTAATTCATTAATCTTAGAGAACAGTCAGTCATGAGATGTTCCCATCCCTTGGTAAACTGTGTGTCTTCCAAGTGTGAATTTGTTCTTAGCGGGATCCGTAATCCCCTATATACAATCCCCTGCTGTATATATCTCTCAAAACTGGCTATCTCCCACCAGGATCGAATGTGCTGGCTGTACGTTTTATTCAGATTCCTGGATGATTTAGAGGGATATTGGCATTAGAGAACACTTGGCTTGCCTCAATTGTCAGGTTTTCCAAATTTAGTTTTTGTTTAAGAAAAATTGATGTTTGTTTCCCAGGCAGAAAGTGCCCTAAAACATTGCGGCTTGAACCCTAGTTGGTGGCGGATAAGTCACGCAAGTCATCCGGCATTCAGAGATAAAATACAGCAGCGTGTGGACCATTTTTAGCCCAAGGCAGATCATCTCATCACCAGGCCTTTTTTAGTCGAATGTATCGCCCACTGTCAGTCTGTCAGTCCCTTCGGGATCCATCCCTCATTCATCTTAATAAAGGTGAGGTAATCTAGACTTTTTTGACCTAGGCGACTTCTCTTCTCAGTGAAAATACCTCCTGCTGCACTGAAGGTCCTTTCTGACAGGACACTTGAAGTGGGGCAGGCCAGAAGTTCTATCGCAAATTGGGATAGCTCAGGCCACAGGTCAAGCCTGCACACCCAGTAGTAAAGGGGTTCATCGCTCCTCAGAGTGTCGATATCTGCAGTTAAGGCGAGGTACCTGTCGGTCGAGACGTTCTCTGAGGGTGGACCCCGAAGGGCTGTGGCGATGCATAGGACTTAAAAAGCTCTGCATGTCCTGCATCAAGGATGTCTGTAAAGCGTCCTGTCCTTGCCGGCGTGGTCGTGGTAGGAGGAGGATTACTTTCACCTCTTCCCCTGTTAGATTCCTGTTGTGCTGTGACATCACCCTTATGCGCTGTGTAAAGCATACTTTTTAATTTATTTTGGAACTGCTGCATCCTTTCCGACTTCCGATAATTCGGTAACATTTCAGGCAATTTCTGCTTATTCCGGGGGTCTAGTAGCGTAGACACTCAGTACAGGTCGTTCTCCTTCAGCCTTTTTATACGAGGGTCCCTCAGCAGGCACGACAGCATGAAAGACCCCATTTGCACAAGGTTGGATGCCGAGCTACTCATGTCCCGTTCCTCATCCTCAGTGATCTCACTGAAGGTATGTTCTTTCCCCCAGCCATGTACAACATCACGGGTACCAGATAGGTGACAACGAGCACCCTGGGATGCCTGCTGTGGTTGGTCTTCCTCCTCCTCCTCAAAGCCACATTCCTAATCTGACTCCTCTTCCTCACACTCCTCTTCCGGCGTTGCCGCAGGTCCAGCAAGCGATGCTGATAAGGCTGTTTCTGGTGGTGGTGATGGTGACCACAACTCTTCCTCTTCACGCTCATCTACGGCCTGATCCAGAACTCTTCGCAGGGCACGCTCCAGGAAGAAAACAAATGGGATGATGTCGCCGATGGTGCCTTCGGTGCGACTAACTAGGTTTGTCACCTCCTCAAAAGGACGCATGAGCCTACAGGTATTGCGCATGAGCGTCCAGTAACGTGGCAAAAAAATTCCCAGCTCCTCAGAGGCTGTCCTAGCACCCCAGTCATACAAATACTCATTGACGGCTTTTTCTTGTTGGAGCAGGCAGTCGAACATTAGGAGTGTTGAATTCCAACGTGTCGGGCTGTCGCAAATCAAGCTCCTCACTGGCATGTTGTTTCGCCGCTGAATGTCTGAAAAGTGCGCCATGGCCGTGTAGGAACGCCTGAAATGGCCACACACCTTCCTGGCCTACTTGAGGATGTCCTGTAAGCCTGGGTACTTATGCACAAAGCGTTGCACGATCAAATTACACACATGTGCCATGCATGGCACATGTGTCAACTTGCCCAAATTCAATGCCGCCAACAAATTGCTTCTGTTGTCACTCACCACTTTGCCGATCTCCAGTTGGTGCGGAGTCAGCCACTGATCCACCTGTGCGTTCAGGGTGGACAGCAGTGCTGGTCTGGTGTGACTCTCTGCTTTCAGGCAAGTCAACCCCAAGACGGCGTGACACTGCCGAATCCGGGATGTGGAATAGCCCCTGGGGAGCTGGGGGGGTGCTGTTGATGTGGAGCAAGACGCAGCAGCAGAAGAGGACTCAGCCGAGGAGGTTATGGAAGAGGATGGAGTAGGAGGAGTAGAGGAGGTGGCAGCAGGCCTGCCTGCAAGTCGTGGCAGTGTCACCAACTCCTCTGCAAAGGCACGCATTCCATGCTTGGCAGCCGTCAGCAGGTTTACCCAATGTGCAGTGTAGGTGATATACCTGCCCTGACCGTGCTTTGCAGACCAGGTATCAGTGGTCAGATGGACCCTTTCCCCAACACTGTGTGCCAGACATGCCATTACTTCCTTTTGTACAATCGAGTACAGGTTGGGGATTGCCTTTTGTGCAAAGAAATTTCGGCCAGGTACCATCCACTGCGGTGTCCCAATAGCTAAACATTTTTTGAAGGCCTCAGAATCCACCAGCTTGTATGGTAAAAGCTGGCGGGCTAAGAGTTCAGACAAGCCAGCTGTCAGACGCCAGGCAAGGGGGTGACTTTGTGACATTGGCTTCTTACGCTCAAACATTTCCTTGACAGACACCTGACTGTGGGCAGATGAGCAGGAACTGCTCAAGGCGAGAGACGGAGTGGCGGATGAGAGGGGGGAAGGAAGACAGCAGTGGTTGACGTGGCTGAAGATGCTGGACCAGGAGGAGGATGGCGGCTTTGAGTTTGTGTGCTGCTTGTACTCATGTGTTGATCCCGTAGGCATTTGTGATGTGTGATCATGTGCCTTCGCAAAGCAGTTGTACCTAGATGGGTGTTGGACTTCCCACGACTCAGTTTCTTTTGGCACAGGTTGCAAATGGCATCGCTGTTGTCAGAGGCAGACAAAAAAAAAATGCCACACTGCTGAGCTCTGCAATGACGGCATTCTGGTGGTGGCAACAGCATGCGTTGATTGGCGTGCTGTCTGGCTGACCCCGGGTGCCGATGCATGCTGTCTGACTGTGCCACTAGCTCCTTGCGACGACCTCACCCTGCTTCCAACTCGTCTCCTCCTCCTTTCTGCCCCCCCATCTGAACTTTCCCCCTGTTCTTCTTCTCTTCGAGCGGGCACCCACGTGACATCCACGGACACATCGTCATTATCAACCGCTTTACTTGTATCTGACAACTCAGCAAAGAAAGCAGCAGCGGGTACAACATCATCATCATCACACCGTACGTCCACGTGTGTAATGCTTCCTGACTGAGACATATCCCTGTTATCTACAGCCTCTGGCAATAATGGTTGCACATCACTCATTTCTTCCAACTGATGTGTAAATAACTCCTCTGACAGATCAAGTGAAGGGGCTGAGGTGCTAGTATTGGTGGTGGCGGCAGGCGGGCGAGTGTTAACTTGAGAGGTGCCCGAAGCTAAGCTGGAGGAGGATGGTGCGTCAAGGTTCCTAGATTAAAGCTGTAGAAGATTGGGTGTCCTGTGTTAGCCAGTCAACTATGTCCTCAGAACTTTTCGAGTTCAGGGTACATGGCCTCTGAACACTGGGCATTATTCTAGGGCCAAAGGGAATCACAGCACCATGACCACCTGCCTCTGCCTGTCTTTTTTTTTTTCCGATTAGTTGTACTATGTGTGCAAGCTACTATGACACCAGATATGAGTGGCACTGTGCACTGTGTTGTGCACAGGTAAATGCATTGATATCCAATTCATTCTAGTCAAGATGAATGTGCATTGCCTTTAATAGCCATGCTCGACTATAGTTACAATTTTGTATGTCTTGAGAAGGCCAAGGTAAGGTCATACAAAGGTTTCTGCTCTTTAGTGTTATTCTTCTCATGAGTGTACCAGTCTGAGAAGAATCCTCCTTATCTACTTTTAAATTTATGACAGGAGATAAAGATAAGCTCTATGCAGCTGGTGATAATTACCTATACAATTAGGCATTTATCAATGAAGCAAATATATAATATTCATGTATTCATTTAATGAGCCTTAGTCCTTAGCATAAGAAAATCAGTAGAACATATAATATATATTATATTATACTGTTATATGTTATGAAGACAACATGTATCCAGTATATTATATATATTTCTCATTAGGAGAATCTTTGTCTATAAAAGAATGTCTGTGAAGATGTGTGTTTTGTAACAATTATTTACCTCTTTGATACCCTCTGTGAGAAAACAAGGCCAGTGAAGTTATTTATGATTCCTAAATAAACAGTGTGAGAAACATTCAGAGAGACGCCTAGAGGTCTGTCTCTAATTGCTACAAGTGTCAGAATTAATCCCTATCGCTTTGAATTAAAGCTTTTAAGGTCAAAATGTATAGAATACATTTTATTCAGACTTCCATAAGTTACACAGCAGTGCCACCTAGGTATCAATAGGTGACATTACAACAGCAGCAACAGTGCATTCTGGGTAAGGTTATGATGTCACATTTTTATCAATAGTCACACCCATCCGACAATGATTGGAAAGTTCTAAACTAGGAAGGTGTGTCTAACTGATAAGTTTGTGATCATAAACCATACACAGGGGGAGAAAAAAGACACACACAAGAAAGAGAGGAAAGAGAAGTTGAGCCCTTTAGAGGGGTCTATCAAGATGAAAGCCATGGTGAGATGCGCTATGATGGACCACCCAGCTTTCCTAGGAGCAGAAGTGAGATTTCTACTAGGACTTGGTAAGATACACAGAAAATGATATTTCATTTTATTAAGACTAATTTGATAGTGTGGGTGAAATTATACCATCTAGATTGGCGAATAAATACATTCATTAATTGATCATCTCCATATTTGAGATGTAGTCTTAGGATATTGTGAGACTTCATTCTACCTGCAGAAGAATCAAGACTCATAATCTAGCAAAGCATAAAATGATTTGCTTATATATCTATATCTATATCTATATCTATATATATATATATATATATATATATATATATATATATATATATATATATATATATATTGATAGAACATTCTTCACCAAGCTAATTGATGGATTCCCACAGGAAAGACTTGTTTCAAGTCCTTCCCATTTAAGATATGGTCTAGGAAAGATCCTAGATCCCTGTTATTTGTCTTAATAGTCTTACCAAAGTTATATGTGTGAAAATAGTCCAGGATGGGGCAGAAGGATATAGTTATTTATTCTAAGTTATATCCTTGATTGGATTTGGCCATGCCTGAAGTCATGTGATGTGTAGTTGGTTAGAGGGGGGTGGAATGTATTTAGCATTCCATATTGATGTCTAGGATTAGACATGCCCATCCTGATATCATGAGGCTTTCTCTGAACAGCGGTAATATATAGATTATGTTCCTATTTGATATCCTAACCTAATAATGACTTGGTTATAATGTGACAAGTTATTTCCACTCACATGTATTGTTAAGCTTGTAATGCTTTATATTAACGCTATATATATTCATTTGCATGTATCATTGTGTTTATTTACTTATATATGTTTATAACCTTGTAACCAATAAATCTGCATAATTTTATAATACCTTTGTATTATTGTCTAATGCAGAACTACATGTTTTATCATTAACGCCATCTCACGTCATCTCCTTATCTGAGGAAATAGTCGGACTCAGATGGGAATTGTATCAATTAGGTCGTCTACAATTCACTAGGTCATGATTTTAAGAATTTATGACAAATTTTATAAATTTTATGGTCAATTATTTTTATGACCATAATTAATAATTCGTAATTGAATTATTACAACCTGACAACTGGCAGGAGTTGGCAGAGCAGACGCTGTAGGCCAGACACACGCTTGCAGACAACTAACTGCTATTCAATCTATTATTTTTTTATGTACACTACTGTTACACCAGATATGAGTTGCACTGGTGTGACACTGTGCCCTGGCAGGCCCTGAAATGCACACGTGTAAAGGGCATGCAACTGACTGCTATTATTTCACAGTAAATTTCTATTTTTTTTAAATGAACACTACTGTTTCACCAGATATGAGTTGCACTGGTGTGACACTGTGCCCTGGCAGGCCCTGAAACGCACACGTGTGAAGGGCAGGCAACTGACTGCTATTAGTTCACAGTCAAATTTCTATTCTTTTTTAAATGAACACTACTGTTACACCAGATATGAGTTGCACCGGTGTGACCTGTGCTCTGGCATGGCCTGAAACGCACACGCGTGAAGGAAACTGACTGCTATTATTTCACAGTCCGAAATTTTTATTTTATTTTTTTAATGCAAGCTATTGTGACACCAGATATAAGTGGTGGCACTGGGCAAGTGGGCACAGTATATGCTTTGAGCCTGACACACACGCTGGCCTGCAGGCAACTGCAATTTGATTACACAGGGAAAAAATAAGCAGACTGATGTTCTAGCCCTAAAAAGGGCTTTTTGGGGTGCTGTCCTTACAGCAGAGATCAGATAAGTCCTTCAGGACTGTAGTGGACACTAAATACACTTGCCTAGCTATTGATTTGCCTATTAAATCAGCATCAGCTACACTGTCCCTCCTCTCACTAAGAATGCAGCTTCCGAATGAATCTAAAATGGACCCGAACATTTCAGTAAACGTTCGGGTTCGGTGTTTGGCGATTTCTTGGAGCTTTTTGAAAGGCTGCAGAGCAGCCAATGAACAAGCATTTAACTGTGTGACCTTTGAAGCCATCACAGCCATGCCTACTAATGGCATGGCTGTGATTGGCCAGCGCAGCATGTGACCCAGCCTCTATATAAGCTGGAGTCATGTAGTGCTGCACGTCACTCTGCTGTGCTTAGTGTAGGGAGAGGATGCTGCTCGTGCTTTGAGGGAGAGAATAGGACAGAACTCCAATTGAACTCAGCGATCTGTATAGATTTAGTTGTGTGGGTGCAGTGCACAATCTTTTTACCCTGCCCTGAGCTCAGTGACAGAAAAATATTACTTTTATCCGCCTGTTAGTTAGTTGGACGGCATGGATCTGAGCTTTTGTGACATTCAAATCCGAGCTTGAAATACTGCACTAATAATCTGGTTTAAAAAAAAAAACACCCTTTTTTGGCAATATACAACATCTGGTGCATTTGCAGGATTAGTCACTGTGCAATTTAAGCTAGAAATACAGCCATAATTTTCTGGGTTTTTATAAACACCCATTTTTGGCAAAATACACTATTTTACAGCCCTTGATGCATCTACACGTGTGAAATTCAAGCGTTATATATAGCTTTCATATTCTGTTATTAGAAAAACAACTTTTTTTGCAAAATATTTAGTATTGCAGCCCTTGCTGCATCTGTGATTGTTAAAAACAAGTTTTAAAAAATTAAATAATTTTCTGGCTTTGAAAAAACAAAAATGTTTGCAATATCCAACATCCAAACACCTTTGCAGGATTAGTCAGTGTGCAATTTAAGCTTGAAATACAGCCATCATTTTCAGTTTTTTTAAAACTCCCTTTTTTAGCAAAATACACAATTTTAAAGCCCTTGCAGCATCAGAACATGTGAAATACAAGGGTTAACAAACACCCGTTTTGGGGAAAAAACTTTAATTGCGGCCTTGTCTGCATCTGTACGTGTGAGATACACACTTTAAATACTGTGGTTCTATTCAGTTATTTGAAAAACAGCCAATTTGTGAAAAAAATAATAATTCCGGCCTAGTCTGGATCAGTACGTGTGAGATACACCCTTTAGATACTGTGGTTCTATTCAGTTATTTGGAAAACAACCATTTTGGGCAAAAAACTTTAATTGCGGCCTAGTCTGGATTAGTCCATGTGAGATACACACTTAAGATACTGTGGTTATATTCTTCTATTAATAAAACACCCTTTTGGGCAAAATACACAATTTCACAGCCTTTGATGCATCAGAACGTTTGAAATTCAAGGTTTAAATACTACTATCATATTCAGTTATTAAACAAACACTCATTTTGGGCACTAGACTTAATTTTGCAGCCTTTGCTGCATATGTCATTGTGAGATACACACTTTAGATACTGTGGCTCTATTCAGATGTTTGAAAAACAACAATTTTGAGCAAAAAAATTTAATTGCGGCCTTGTCTGGATCAGGACGTGTGAGATACAGACTTTAGATACTGTGGTTATATTCTTCTATTAATAAAACACCTTTTGAGGGGCAAAATGCACAATTTCACAGCCCTTGATGCATCAGAACCTGTGAAATTCAAGGTTTATATACTGCTGTCATATTCTATTATTAAACAAACACCCTTTTTGGGCAAAAAAATGAATTTTGCAGCCTTTGCTGCATATGTCATTGTGAGATACACACTTTAGATACTGTGGTTCTATTCAGATATTTTAAAAAACAATCATTTTGGGCAAAAAACTTTAATTGCGGCATAGTCTGGATCAGTCCGTGTGAGATACACACTTTAGATACTTTGGTTATATTGTTCTATTAACCACCTCCCGACCGCCTAACGCACCGATGCGTCCGGGAGGTGGTTGATTTGTTCCTCCTGGACGCATCGGCGTGTCATCTCGCGAGACGCGAGATTACGTCACAGCCGGCCCGCGCATGCGCATCGCGGGCCGGCATTTCGCAGCAGAGTATTTCGTCAGCAGCCTGCCGGCCACGATCATTGGCTGGCAGGTTGCTGATTTTTAAAAAATCCAATCAGCAGCCATTTAACCCCACATATTAGTAAATATGATGGGGTTATATGGCTGCTGTGCTCCTCTGCTCCTTCTTTTGGTCGGTTGGTTCCAGCAGAGGAGCAGAGGAGCACACATCACTGTGAGTACCCACTACACCACATACTAGCCCCAGATCACCCCAATTAACCCTTTGATCACCCCTTTGATCGCCCCTGTCAATCACTAGTGAAAGGAAAAAAGTGATCAGTGCAAACTGTCACTTTTTTTTTTCACTGGTATTGACCGTTAGGTTTCAGTATAGTTTAGGCCCTTTGGTTAGGTAGTTTAGGGATCGGTTAGCGCCCAGCCCACCGCACCGCAGTCCGTTATTCGCTGATTAGCGTATCGCTAATCAGCATTTGTACTTTTATAGTATCTGGAAGTGATCAAAACTGATCACGGTCAGATCTATAATTGTACTAGTGTCACTTTAGTTCTCCCTCCACCCAAAACGCAGTGTTTGCCCGATCAGGCCTGATCGGTCGCCCACACGTGCGTTCGCCCACGCCTGCCCCACCGCAGTGACAAAATTTTTATTTATTTTTTATCGCTGCACATTCACTTTACACGCACTGCGGCGATAAAAAAATCAGTTTTGATATTTTTTATCAACCGCAGCGGCCTCCGGTACTTCGCTAGCCTCCCATTTGTAAGACAGGCTTGCTTTTTTTTTCTTGGGTAGTCTCAGGGAATACCCCTAAATTTAGTTGCCCACATGTCTAACAGGGGGTATTCCTCTGAAGAGGCCTACAGGCTTCTGACCCAGTCGGATGAGGAGTGGGAACCCTCATCTGATGAATCCAGCGGGTCAGAATACGAACCTGTAGAAAGCAGTGGCTCTCTGACCCAAAGTTCGGACGAGGAGGCTGAGGTCCCTGATAGCAGCAGGCGTACCCGGCCCCGTGTCGCTAGACCACAGGTTGCGCAGGATCCGCTTCAAGAGCAGCAGAGTGGGGCTGGTGCTGTCGGATTACGTGGTGAGGCATACACCAGCAGCCCAGCCCTTCCTGGACCTAGTACCAGCACTGCTGTAGAACATGGTGAAGTAGCGAGCACCAGAAGGGCAGTTGAAGCTGGTACGGTGGCACGTGCAGTATTGACCCCGTCGCAGCCACCGCAAAGACGTGCCCGTAGAGCCCCTAGAATCCCAGAGGTGCTGGCAAACCCTGATTGGCAGTCCCCAACTTCAGCCGCACCTGTAGTTCCCCCTTTCACCGCCCAGTCTGGAGTTCGGGTTGACACAGCTCAGATCGGTTCGGCCCTGGGATTTTTTGAGCTGTTCTTGACTGCGGAGCTCTTAGACTTAGTTGTGGCAGAGACAAACTCGTATGCCACACAATTTATAACCGCTAACCCGGGAAGCTTTTATGCCCAGCCTTTCCGGTGGAAACCAGTCCAAGTTTCCGAAATTAAAACTTTTCTGGGCCTCCTCCTCAACATGGCCCTGACAAAAAAGCATGAATTGCGGTCATATTGGTCCACGAACCCGATTCATCCCTTATACATTTTACCGGGCGCCTTGGCTTCAAACAATACATCCCAAGCAAGCGCGCCCGGTATGGGGTCAAATTGTATAAGCTCTGTGAAAGGGCCACAGGCTATACACACAAATTTCGTGTCTATGAGGGAAAAGATCAGACCCCGGAGCCGGTCGGTTGCCCTGACTACCTGGGGAGCAGTGGGAAGATAGTCTGGGACTTGGTGTCACCCTTATTCGGCAAGGGGTACCATCTTTATGTGGACAATTTCTACACAAGTGTGGCCCTCTTTAGGCATTTGTTTCTAGAACGGATTGGCGCCTGTGGTACCGCGCGAACTAGTCGCGCGGGCTTCCCCCAACGGCTCGTTAGCACCCGTCTTGCAAGGGGGCAGAGGGCCGCACTGTGTAACGAAGAACTGCTCGTGGTGAAATGGAGAGACAAGCGTGACGTTTACATGCTCTCCTCCATTCACGCAGACACGACAATACAAATTGAGCGAGCAACCCGTGTCATTGAAAAGCCCCTCTCAGTCCACGACTATAACCTTCACATGGGAGGGGTGGACTTCAATGACCAGATGTTGTCTCCGTATTTAGTTTCCCGCAGAACCAGACGCTGGTATAAGAAGGTGTCTGTATATTTAATTCAATTGGCTCTGTACAATAGTTTTGTTCTCTACAGTAAGGCTGGGAGAACTGGATCCTTCCTCAAATTTCAGGAAGAGATCATCGAGAACCTCCTGTATCCAGGAGGTTCCGTGGCCCCATCCACCAGTGTAGTTAGCCGTCTACACGAGCGACATTTCCCCAATGTCGTTGCTGGTACCTCAACCCACCCGTCACCCCGAAAAAGATGTCGTGTCTGTAGCAGGAGTGGAATAAGGCGTGACACCCGCTATTTCTGTCCTGACTGTCCTGACCACCCTGCCCTATGCTTAGGGGAGTGTTTCCGAAAGTACCACACACAGGTACACCTAGCATAGGGATCATCTCACCAGGATAGGCACACAGGGCTATTAGGGCCCATTCACTCACAGCTGCTGCAAACGTCTCCTTTCACATGGGACAAAGTGCATAACGCACTTCGCCACATCTTTGGGCGATTTAAAAAAAAAAAAAAAACACCAGTAAGCAAACACGTTAATGTTTAGTTCAAAAAGTTAAAGTTACATGTTCTCTTCCAAAGTTAATAAAATTATTGCGTTGTGGCCTGGTTTTTTCTTTTTTTTGTCTTTTTACCTTCCAGGTGGACCAACCGATCTACTAGCTGCAGCACCGATGTGCATTCTGACAGAAGCATTGCCCTGCTGTCAGATTACACGCAAGTCGGTGTATGCGGCGCTGCAAGACGGGATTTTCTCCTCTGCAGTGACAGATACGTTTGCCAAGGCATACGAGCTGAGGAGGAGGCGGCGTTCCTATGCTTTGGCAAACACTTTGTATATATATAAAAAAAAATATAAAAAATCCCGGCAATGATTTATTCATCCATATCGATTGATGCGAATGGAGAAATCTGGTTTGCCAGGGCATACGAGCTAAGTGGGTATGGATGTAGGGCGGAGCTCCTATGTCCTGGCAGACGCCTTTCCCCTCCATTTTTTTTTTTGGCAGAGATTTTTTCATCCACATTGATCGATGCGAATGAAGAAATCTGTGCCGTTCATTTTTTTCTTTCAGCCCAGAGGCTGAACGGAAAAAAAAATCTCATTACCTGTATGCTCAATATAAGGAGAATAGCAGAAACTCCTAATGCTGGCCATACATGTAATGATTGCGGAGAGCCTCAAATGCCAGGGCAGTACAAACACCCCACAACTGACCCCATTTTGGAAAGAAGACACCCCAAGGTATTTGCTGAGGGGCATATTGAGTCCATGAAAGATTTAAATTTTTGTCCTAAGTTAGCGGAAAGTGAGACTTTGTGAGAAAAAACTAAAAAAAAAGCAATTTCCGCTAACTTTTGCTAAAAAAAAAAAAAATTCTATGAACTCGCCATGCCCCTCATTGGATACCTTGGGGTGTCTTCTTTCCAAAGTGGGGTCACATGTGGGGTATTTTTACTGCCCTGGCTTTTTAGGGGCCCTAAAGCTTGAGAAGAAGTCTGGGATCCAAATGTCTAAAAATGCCCTTCTAAAAGGAATTTGGGCACCTTTGCGCATCTAGGCTGCAAAAAAGTGTGACACATCTGGTATCGCCGTACTCAGAAGAAGTTGGGGAATGTGTTTTGGGGTGTCATTTTACATATACCCATGCTGGGTGAGATAAATATCTTGGTCAAATGCCAACTTTGTATAAAAAAATGGGAAAAGTTGTCTTTTGCCAAGATATTTCTCTCACCCACTATGGGTATATGTAAAATGGCACCCCAAAACACATTCCCCAACTTCTCCTGAGTACGGCGATACCAGATGTATGACACTTTTTTGATGCCAAGTGGGGCAAAGGGGCACATATTCCAAAGTGCACCTTTCGTATTTTGCAGGCCATTTTTTACACATTTTGATTGCAAAGTACTTCTCACACATATGGGCCCCTAAATTGCCAGGGCAGTATAACTACCCTACAAGTGACCCTATTTTGGAAAGAAGACACCCCAAGGTATTCCGTGAGGGGCATGGCGAGTTCCTAGAATTTTTAATTTTTTGTCGCAAGTTAGTGGAATATGAGACTTTGTAAGGAAAAAAGAGAAGAAAAAAAAAATCATCATTTTCCGCTAACTTGTGACAAAAAAAAAAAAAATTATAGGAACTCGCATTGCCCCTCACGGAATACCTTGGGGTGTCTTCTTTCCAAAATGGGGTCACTTGTGGCGTAGTTATACTGCCCTGGCAATTTAGGGGCCCATATGTGTGAGAAGTACCTTGCAATCAAAATGTGTAAAAAAATGGCCTGCGAAACCCGAAAGGTGCACTTTGGAAAATGTGCCCCTTTGCCCACCTTGGCAGCAAAAAAGTGTGACACATCTGGTATCGCCGTACTCAGGAGAGGGAATGTGTTTTGGGGTGTCATTTTACATATACCCATGCTGGGTGAGAAAAATATCTTGGTCAAATGCCAACTTTGTATAAAAAATGGGAAAAGTTGTCTTTTGCCAAGATGCCAGCATGGGTATATGTAAAATGACACCCCAAAACACATTCCCCAACTTCTCCTGAGTACGGCGATACCAGATGTGTGACACTTTTTTGATGCCAAGGTGGGCAAAGGGGCGCATATTCCAAAGTGCACCTTTTGGATTTCACCGGTCATTTTTTACACATTTTTATTGCAAAGTACTTCTCACACATTTGGGCCCCTAAATTGCCAGGGCAGTATAACTACGCCACAAGTGACCCCATTTTGGAAAGAAGACACCCCAAGGTATTCCGTGAGGGGCATGGCGAGTTCCTAGAATTTTTTATTTTTTATCGCAAGTTAGTGGAATATGAGACTTTGTAAGGAAAAAAGAGAAAAAAAAAAATCATCATTTTCCGCTAACTTGTGACAAAAAAAATAAAATTCTAGGAACTCGCAGTGCCCCTCACGGATTACCTTGGGGTGTCTTCTTTCCAAAATGGGGTCACTTGTGGCGTAGTTATACTGCCCTGGCAATTTAGGGGCCCAAATGTGTGAGAAGTACCTTGCAATCAAAATGTGTAAAAAATGACCGGCGAAACCCGAAAGGTGCACTTTGGAATATGTGCCCCTTTGCCCACCTTGGCTGCAATAAAATGTCACACATGTGGTATCGCCGTACTCAGGAGAAGTTGGGGAATGTGTTTTGGGGTCTCATTTTACATATACCCATGCTGGGTGAGAAAAATATCTTGGTCAAATGCCAACTTTGTATAAAAAAATGGGAAAAGTTGTCTTTTGCCAAGATATTTCTCTCACCCAGCATGGGTATATGTAAAATGACACCCCAAAACACATTCCCCAACTTCTCCTGAGTACGGCGATACCAGATGTGTGACACTTTTTTGATGCCAAGGTGGGCAAAGGGGCACATATTCCAAAGTGCACCTTTCGGATTTCACCGGTCATTTTTTACACATTTTGATTGCAAAGTTCTTCTCACACATTTGGGCCCCTAAATTGCCAGGGCAGTATAACTACCCCACAAGTGACCCCATTTTGGAAAGAAGACACCCCAAGGTATTCTGTGAGGGGCATGGTGAGTTCCTAGAATTTTTTATTTTTTGTCGCAAGTTAGTGGAATATGAGACTTTGTAAGAAAAAAATAAAAAATAAAAATCATCATCATTTTCCGCTAACTTGTGACAAAAAATAAAAAGTTCTATGAACTCACTATGCCCATCAGCGAATACCTTAGGGTGTCTACTTTCCGAAATTGGGTCATTTGTGGGGTTTTTCTACTGTTTGGGCATTGTAGAACCTCAGGAATCATGACAGGTGCTCAGAAAATCAGAGCTGTTTCAAAAAGCGGAAATTCACATTTTTGTACCATAGTTTGTAAACGCTATAACTTTTACCCAAACCATTTTTTTTTGCCCAAACATTTTTTTTTTATCAAAGGCATGTAGAACAATAAATTTGGCGAAAAATTTATATATGGATGTCGTTTTTTTTGCAAAATTTTACAGCTGAAAGTGAAAAATGTAATTTTTTTGCAAAAAAATCGTTACATTTTGATTAATAACAAAAAAAGTAAAAATGTCAGCAGCAATAAAATACCACCAAATGAAAGCTCCATTAGTGAGAAGAAAAGGAGGTAAAATTCATTTGGGTGGTAAGTTGCATGACCGAGCGATAAACGATGAAAGTAGTGTAGTGCCGAAGTGTAAAAAGTGCTCTGGTCATGAAGGGGGTTTCAGCTAGCGGGGCTGAAGTGGTTAATAAAACACCCTTGTGGAGCACCATGGTGGAGTAGTATGTGCGCACATGCCTACACATATTGAATGACGGGTCTGCCCCCTTTAACTTCTGGGTCTCCAAATTGGGCACATGACCTGAGCTTGCCCTTTATGCCTGGGAGGTGCTGGCCTGCCCTGCAGCCAGTGTATTATCTGAACACGTGTTTAGCATGGCAGGGGGCGTTATCCCAGACAAGCGCAGCCGCCTGTCCACAGCCAATGAGGACAAGCTCATGTTCATTAAAAAGAATCAGGCATGGATCCTACAGGACTTGTCCGTACCTTGTGCAAAATAGACATGTATACCGGCCTAAATCAGCCATTGTTATACTACAGTGCATTTGCTCATTCTTGTATTTTGGATATTTCACATTCTTTCGGAGTGTACCCTAATAATAAAAAAAAATTAAACCAAAAACCAGTGTTGACTACCTTGTCTTCCTCCAACACTGCTTCCACCTACAATGCTTCATCCACCGCCTCCTCAAACTCCTACTCCATATGGACCTCCACCTCATAAATCAAATTTTTTATTTTTTTTATTTGTACGTATTTTATTTTATGTCATTTTACTACTTTGTCTGTTACATTTTCGAGTGAGATTCACCAATTTTTGGGTGTGATATGCCACTGATATACCTAGTAGACAGGTTAAACAAATTCACTAATTTGTCTGTTACATTTTCGGGTGAAATTCACAAACTTTTGGGTGTGATGTACCACTGATATACCTAGTAGACAGGTAAAAAAAAATCACTATTTTATCTGTTACATTTTCAGGTGTAATTCACAAATTTTTGGGTGTAATATCCTCTACCTAGTTGACAGCTTAATAAATTTCATTAATTTTTATTTTACATTTTTGGGTGACATTAAATAATTTTTTTCTGTCATAGACCCCTGCTCTACCAAGTAGACAGGTAAATAAATTTCACAAATTTTTATGTTACATTCTTGGGTTAACATTTTACAATTTTTGATGTGAATAAATACAATTGCTAACCCTGCTACATCTGTATATAGCACCCCTCAATCAGTATTTTGTGGAAGCAGGAATATAGTACCACTACATCAGTATTTTTTAGAAGCAGGTATATCGCACCCCTTAATCAGTATTTTGTGCAAACAATTATATAGAACATCTGAATCATTATTTGGTGGGAGTAGGTATATTGCACCCCTCAATCTGTATTTTGTGGAAGCAGGTATTTCAAATCCCTTAATCAGTATTTTGTGAAGCAGCTATATCGCACCCCTCAATCTGTACTTTGTGGAAGCAGGTAAATACTACATCACAGAAATATTAGCTTTTCAATTAAAATTTATCTTTTACTGGATAATAATTAAGAGAAGTATTAATTCCAAATATTACATGATATTTTATCAAATTCCAGACTGAAGGTAGAATCAAGACTCACCGTGGACATCAAGGCAGTAGGTCATCAAATATTGAAGGTAAGAGATATAGCCCTTACAGTTGGATGATTCTCATATATAGCTGGGACAACAAAGTTTATACCATCCAGGACTGTTATCTGTGTCCTTCAAAACAGAGGGAGAACCAATTAGCCCACCGTGAGGTAACACCTTAGGGTCACGTAAGGGTAAGAAAAGGGTTTAGCCACCGAGAGGTGGGGTCGCCCCTTTCGGGGCGGGTTCTCTGCCTGTAGGCAGGGGTAGACACCACAGGGCATTATTAGGGATAATTCTTCCTCCTGACCTCACCAGATCTGATCCAGCTATATATGAGAATCATCCAACTGTAAGTGCTATATCTCTTATCTTCAATATTTGATGACCTACTGCCTTGATGTTCACGGTGGGTCTTGATTCTACCTTCAGTCTGGCATTTGATAAAATATCATGAAATATTTGGAATTAATACTGCTCTTAATTATTATCCAGTAAAAGTAAAAATTTAAATCGAATAGCTAATATTTCTGTGATGTATTTGATGATAGCTTTTCACACTACTATATGACACTCTGTGATTGAGCAGGTAAATACTAGCTCTTAATCAGTATTTTGTGGAAGCAGGTATATCGCACCCCTCAATCAGTGTTTTTTTGAAGCAGGTATATAGAAGCCCTTAATCAATATTTTGTAGAAGCGAGTATATCATACCCCTCAATGTGTATTTTGTGGAAACAGGTATATAGAACACCATAATCAATATTTAGTCGAAGCAAGTATATTGCACCCCTCAATGTGTATGTGGAAGCATGTATATCAAACCTGTAATCAGAATTTTGTGGAAGCAGGTAAATCGCACCCCTCAATCATTATTTTGTGGAAGCAGGTATATTGCACTACTCAAACCCAATTAATTAGAATTAGTATATCAAACCCAATTAATTAGAATTTTGTGGAATCAGGTATATAGAACCCCTTAATCAGTATTTTATGGAAGCAGTTATATACAAACCGGATTCCAAAAAAGTAGGGACACTAAACAAATTGTGAATAAAAACTGAATGCAATGATGTGGAGATGGCAAATGTCAATATGTTATTTGTAATAGAACGTAGATGACAGATCAAACGTTTCATCCGAGTAAATGTATCATTTTAAAAGAAAAATACGTTGATTCAAATTTTCACGGTGTCAACAAATCCCCAAAAAGTTAGGACAAGTAGCAATAAGAGGCTGGAAAAAGTAAATTTGAGCATAACGAAGAGCTGGAAGACCAATTAACACTAATTAGGTCAATTGGCAACATGATTGGGTATAAAAAGAGCTTCTCAGAGTGGCAGTGTCTCTCAGAAGCCAAGATGGGTAGAGGATGACCAATTCCCACAATGTTGCACAGAAAGATAGTGGAGCAATATCAGAAAGGTGTTACCCAGCGAAAAATTGCAAAGACTTCGCATCTATCATCATCAACTGTGCATGACATCATCCGAAGATTCTGAGAATCTGGAACAATCTCTGTGCGTAAGGGTCAAGGCCGTAAAACCATACTGGATGCCCGTGATCTCCGGGCCCTTAAACGACACTGCACCACAAACAGGAATGCTACTGTAAAAGAAATCACAGAATGGGCTCAGGAATACTTCCAGAAACCATTGTTAGTGAACACAATCCACCGTGCCATCCGCCGTTGCCAGCTGAAACTCTACAGTGCAAAGAAAAAGCCATTTCTAAGCAAGATCCACAAGCTCAGGCGTTTTCACTGGGCCAGGCATCATTTAAAATGGAGTGTGGCAAAATGGAAGACTGTTCTGTGGTCAGACGAGTTATGATTCAAAGTTTTTTGGGGAAATCTGGGACGCCATGTTATCCGGACCAAAGAGGACAAGGAAAACCCAAGTTGTTATCAACGCTCAGCTCAGAAGCCTGCATCTCTGATGGTATGGTGTTGCATGAATGAGTGTGGCATGGACAGCTTGCATGTCTGGAAAGGCACCATCAATGCAGAAAAATATATTCAGGTTCTAGAACAACATATGCTCCCATCCAGACGTCATCTCTTTCAGGGAAGACCCTGCATTTTTCAACAAGATAATGCCAGACCACATTCTGCATCAATCACAACATCATGGCTGCGTAGGAGAAGGATCCTGGGTACTGAAATGGCCAGTCTGCAGTCCAGATCTTTCACCTATAGAGAACATTTGGCGCATCATAAAGAGGAAGGTGCAACAAAGAAGGCCCAAGACGATTGAACAGTTAGAGGCCTGTATTAGACAAGAATGGGAGAGCATTCCTATTTCTAAACTTGAGAAACTGGTCTTCTCGGTCCCCAGACGTCTGTTGAGTGTTGTAAGAAGAAGGGGAGATGCCACACAGTAGTGAAAATGGCCTTGTCCCAACTTTTTGGGGATTTGTTGACACCATGAAATTCTGATTCAACATATTTTTCCCTTAAAATTGTACATTTTCTCAGTTTAAACCTTTGTTCCGTGATTTATGTTCTATTCTGAATAAAATATTAGAAGTTGGCACCTCCACATCATTGCATTCAGTTTTTATTCACGATTTGTATAGTGTCCCAACTTTTTGGGAATCCGGTTTGTAGATCCCCTTAATCAGTTTTTTTGTAAAAGCAGGTATAGCGCACCCCTTAATCAGTAATTTGTGGAAACAGGTATATACAACACATAAATAAATATTTGGTGGAAGCAGGTATATTGCACCCCAATCTGCATTTTGTTGAGGCAGGTATATCAAACCCCTTAATCAGCATTTTGTGAAAGCAGGTATATCGCACCCCTCAATCAGTATTTTGTGGAAGCAGGTATGTAGAACCCCTGAATCAATATTTGGTGGAAGCAGGTATATTGCATCCCTCAATCAGTATTTTGTGGAAGCCGGTATATTGCAGGCCTCAATCAATATTTTATGGAAGCACATATATCGCACACCTCAATCTATATTTTGTGGAAGTTGGTGTATCGCAGGCCTCAATCAATATTTGGTGGAAGCAGGTATATTGCACTCCTCAATCAGTATTTTGTGGAGGCAGGTATATCACACCCTTCAATCAGTATTTTGTGGAAGCAGAACTATAGAACCCCTTAATCAATATCTTGTAAAAGCGAGTATATTGCACACCTCAATCAGTTTTTTGTGGAAACAGGTATACAGAACACCTGAATCAATATTTGGTGGAAGCAGGTATATCGCACACCTCAATCTGTATTTTGTGGAAGCAGGTGTATCAAACCGCTTATCAGTATTTTGTGAAAGCAGGTATATTGCACCCCTCAATCAGTATTTTGTGGAAGTAGGTATATCGCAACCCTCAATCTGTATTTTGTTTAAGCAGGTATATCAAACCCCTTATTCAGTATTTTTTGGAAAAAGGTATATTGCACACCTCATTCAGTATTTTGTGGAAGCAGTCATATAGAACCCCTTAATCAGTATTTTGTAGAAGCAGGTATATTGCACCCCTCAATCAGTATTTTGTGGAAACAGGTAAATAGAATCCCTGTATCAATATTTGGTGGAAGCAGGTATATCCCACTCCTCCATCTGTATTTTGTGGAGGCAGGTATATCAAACCCCTTAATCAGTATTTTGTTAAAGCAGGTATATAGAACCCCTTAATAAGTATTTTGTGGAAGCAGGTATATAGAACCCCTTAATCAGTAATTTGTGGAAGCAGGTATATAGCACCACTCATTCAGTATTTTGCCGAAGCTCATGTATCGTAGTCCTCAATCAATATTTGGTGGAAGCAGGAATATTGCACCCCTCAATCAGTATTTGTGGAAAATGGTGTATCGTAGACCTTAATCAATATTTGGTGGATGCAGATATATCACACCCCTCAATCAGTATTTTGTGGAAGCAGGTATCTCGCACCCCTCCATCAGTATTTTGTGGAAGCAGGCATATAGAACCCCTTAATCAATATTTTGTAGAAGCGAGTATATCACACCCCTCAATCAGTATTTTGTGGAAACAGGTATATAGAAAACCATGATCAATATTTGGTGGAAGCAGGTATATCGCACCCCATAATCTGTATTTTGTGGAAGCATGTATATACAAACCAGATTCCAAAAAAGTTGGGACACTATACAAATCGTGAATAAAAATTTAATGCAATGATGTGGAGGTGCCAACTTCTAATATTTTATTCAGAATAGAACATAAATCACGGAACAAAAGTTTAATCTGAGAAAATGTACAATTTTAAGGGAAAAATATGTTGAATCAGAATTTCATGGTGTCAACAAATCCCCAAAAAGTTGGGACAAGGCCATTTTCACCACTGTGTGGCATCTCCCCTTCTTCTTACAACACTCAACAGACGTCTGGGGACCGAGGAGACCAGTTTCTCAAGGTTAGAAATAGGAATGCTCTCCCATTCTTGTCTAATATAGGCCTCTAACTGTTCAATTGTCTTGGGCCTTCTTTGTTGCACCTTCCTCTATATGATGCGCCAAATGTTCTCTATAGGTGAAAGATCTGGACTGCAGACTGGCCATTTCAGTTCCCGGATCCTTCTCCTACGCAGCCATGATGTTGTGATTGATGCAGAATGTGGTCTGGCATTATCTTGTTGAAAATGCAGGGTCTTCCCTGAAAGAGATGACATCAGGATGGGAGCATATGTTGTTCTAGAACCTGAATATATTTTTCTGCATTGATGGTGCCTTTCCAGACATGCAAGCTGCCCATGCCACACACACTCATGCAACCCCATACCATCAGAGATGCAGGCTTCTGAACTGAGCGTTGATAACAACTTGGGTTGTCCTTGTCCTCTTTAGTCCGGATAACATGGCGTCCCAGATTTCCAAAAATAACTTTGAATCATGACTCATCTGACCACAGAACAGTCTTCCATTTTGCCACACTCCATTTTAAATGATGCCTGGCCCAGTGAAAACGCCTGAGCTTGTGGATCTTGCTTAGAAATGGCTTTTTCTTTGCACTGTAGAGTTTCAGCTGGCAACGGCGGATGGCACGGTGGATTGTGTTCACTGACAATGGTTTCTGGAAGTATTCCTGAGCCCATTCTGTGATTTCCTTTACAGTAGCATTCCTGTTTGTGGTGCAGTGTCGTTTAAGGGCCCGGAGATCACGGGCATCCAGTATGGTTTTACGGCCTTGACCCTTACGCACAGAGATTGTTCCAGAATCTCTGAATCTTCGGATGATGTTATGCACAGTTGATGATGATAGATGCAAAGTCTTTGCAATTTTTCGCTGGGTAACACCTTTTTGATATTGCTCCACTATCTTTCTGCGCAACATTGTGGGAATTGGTGATCCTCTACCCATCTTGGCTTCTGAGACACACTGCCACTCTGAGAAGCTCTTTTTATACCCAATCATGTTGCCAATTGACCTAATTAGTGTTAATTGGTCTTCCAGCTCTTCGTTATGCTCAAATTTACTTTTTCCAGCCTCTTATTGCTACTTGTCCCAACTTTTTGGGGATTTGTTGACACCGTGAAAATTTTAATCAAAGTATTTTTCCTTTAAAATGATACATTTACTCGGATTAAATGTTTGATCTGTCATCTACGTTCTATTACAAATAAAATATTGACATTTGCCATCTCCACATCATTGCATTCAGTTTTTATTCACAATTTGTTTAGTGTCCCAACTTTTTGGGAATCCGGTTTGTAAAACCCCTTAATCAGAATTTTGTGGAAGCAGGTAAATTGCACCCCTCAATCATTATTTTGTGGAAGCAGGTATATTGCAGTACTCAATCTATATTGTGTGGAAGCAAGTATATCAAACCCCATTATTCAGAATTTTGTGGATTCAGCTATATAGAACCCCTTAATCAGTATTTTGTGGAAGCAGTTATATAGATCCATTTAATCAGTATTTTGTAAAAGCAGGTATATCGCACCCCTCAATCAGTATTTTGTGGAAGCAGGTATATTGCAACCCTCAATCTGTATTTTGCTTAAGCAGGTATATCAAACCCCTTAATCAGTATTTTTGGGAAAAAGGTATATTGCACCCCTCAAACAGTATTTTGTGGAAGATCATGTCAAACAAATCTTATAGATTTTTTTGACTGGGTGACAGGGAGATCATGTCAAACAAATCTTATAGATTTTTTTGACTGGGTGACTAAAATAATAGACGGTGGAGGTGCAGTAGACATTGCATATCTAGATTTTAGTAAGGCTTTTGACACTGTCCCACATAGAAGACTTATCAATAAACTACAGTCATTGAGCATGGACTCCCATATTGTTGAGTGGATTAGGCAGTGGCTGAGGGACAGGCAACAGAGGGTTGTAGTCAATGGAGAACATTCAAAACAAGGTCATGTTACCAGTGGGGTTCCACAGGGATCTGTACTGGGACCAATTTTGTTTAATATCTTCATAAGTGATATTGCAAAAGGCCTCGATGGTAAGGTTTGTCTTTTTGCTGATGACACAAAGATATGTAACAGGGTTGATGTTCCTGGAGGGAAACGCCAAATGGAAAAGGACTTAGGAAAACTAGAAGAATGGTCAGAACTCTGGCAACTGAAATTTAATGTGGATAAGTGCAAGATAATGCACCTGGGGCGTAAAAACCCAAGGGCAGAATATAGAATATTCGACACAGTCCTGACCTCAGTATCTGAGGAAAGGGATTTAGGAGTAATTATTTCAGAAGACTTAAAGGTGGGAAGACAATGTAATAAAGCAGCACGAAATGCAAGCAGAATGCTTGGATGTATAGGGAGAGGTATAAGCAGTAGAAAGAGTGAAGTGCTTATGCCGCTGTACAGAACACTGGTGAGACCTCACTTGGAGTATTGTGCGCAGTACTGGAGGCCATATCTCCAGAAGGATATAGATACTCTAGAGAGAGTTCAGAGAAGAGCTACTAAACTAGTACATGGATTGCAGGATAAAACTTACCAGGAAAGGTTAAAAGACCTTAATATGTATAGCTTGGAAGAAAGAAGAGACCGAGGGGATATGATAGAAACTTTTAAATACATAAAGGGAATCAACTCGGTAAAGGAGGAGAGCATATTTAAAAGAAGAAAAACTACCACAAGAGGACACAGTTTTAAATTAGAGGGGCAAAGGTTTAAAAGTAATATAAGGAAGTATTACTTTACTGAGAGGGTAGTGGATGCATGGAATAGCCTTCCTGCAGAAGTGGTAGCTGCAAATACAGTGAAGGAGTTTAAGCATGCATGGGATAGGCATAAGGCCATCCTTCATATAAGATAGGGCCGGGGCTATTCATAGGATTCAGATATATTGGGCAGACTAGATGGGCCAAATGGTTCTTATCTGCCGACACATTCTATGTTTCTATGTTTCTATGATAAACACAGAATAATGAGTAGGCGGGAAAGGGGAATGAGGATGGAGGGGTGAGGGAGAGGGAGGGGGAGAGTTGGGGATTAGGTATGAAGGGTATGTTGTATCCAGGATCAGAACGAACAGTTCATGTATTCATGAGGATTAGTTTGTGGTGCCGGTTATGTTAGCTAGCATGGTAAGTGCTAGTGCAGTGTTTCGGAAGGATATCCAATCTTCCTATACCCTTTGAAATGCTGTGTGGGATCTCTTCTCCCAGGCAGACCGTTCCTCCATGTGATAAAAATGGTTGACCTTATATAGCCACTGGGAAACGGTTGGTGTTTTTTTTATTTTTATTCCAATAGTGTAGTATAAGGGATTTTGCTGCAGCCATAAGGTAATGGAAAAGTCTGTATTTCCTAAAGGCGATGTTTTCCAATCTGACATGCAGTAGGACTGAGAGGGGGGATGGGGTCTCGGATAAGGAGCACATTTGTCTAGACAGTTTAAGTATCTCAGTCCAGAAAGGCTGAATCACGCGGCAGTGCTACCACATGAGTAGATATGTGCCTTTGGTTTGGGAGCACCTCCAACACATGTCAATGCTGAGGCAGTGCATCTGCTTGAGATTAACTGGGGTGAGATACCACCTGGTTATTAGTTTGAAAGAGTCCTCCTGAAGGCGTGTGCATCTAGTGATCCCATGCGAACTCAGGAAAATTTGTTTGGATTCCCTGTCTGTGAATGTAGTTTCCAATTCTCTGCTCCAATCCGTGATGTATGTCATGTCATTAGGGTTTCTAATGGATTGGATTGTTTTATAGACTTGTGACAAAACATGGCGGGGGAAATGGTGCGAAGCAATGAACTTCTCAAAAGGGGTTAGCTCTCTATGTTTGTTAGATGTGGACAGGATGGGAGTGATTAATGATTTAATGTGGGCCTTCTGTATCAGGTGTAACGATGTGTAGGAAAGTGGATCAACAGTGCTATCTTAGTCTAGAAAAGAGTGTATCATAATGGATTTCAGGTCTGAGGGGTTAATACCTGTATCCATGTATTTGGCTGAGTATAAATCTGCTATGTCTGCTATGGACATAAGGGGAGAGAGAATGGGGCTAAGATCTTCCTTGTAGAACCACCAGATTTAAAGTGTTTCTTGGGTAATGAGAATGTGTGCGAGTTGGGCTGGTCCCACAAGTGGGACCTTATTGGGCTTTGTGAGAGACATTATTCTAGGGGTACCCAAAGTTTCTTGGCTTCTCCTCTTGACCACTGTAATAATCTTGAGACATGTACCGCTTCATAGTATAGTCTCCAATCAGGCAGCACCATTCCGCCTCTTGTTTTGTGTTGCGTGAGTAATGCAAAGTTTAAGCGAAGTCTTTTACCATGCCAAAGAAAATGGTTAGTAGTCTTTTTGATCGCAGTAAAGAAGGTGCTTGGTAAGGGGACTGGCAGTGCCTGAAAGAGATAGAGACAGTAGTTTTGGAAGAAGTATAGCTTTAATAAGATTTTTTTCGTCCCATCCACGACAGGTATGGGAGTGACCAAGAGTCAAGTCAGTTGAAATGTCTGGGGTAGTTGGGCATAATTCAGTTTGTAGAGGTCCTTCCAGTGTTTACAAATTTTGAGGCCTAGGTACGTGATGTGTGACTGTGGCCACTGATATGGGAAGTGTTGTTTGAGGTCAGCTATTAGATCATTGCTGATGTTGAGACCCAGGGCCTCAGACTTTGCTGCGTTTATCTTAAAATTGGAGAGGGAACCGTATTCGTGGAGAAGTGTCTGCAATGCCGGAAATGCGTTTAGTGGGTTTGTGATGAAAATTTAGATGTCATCCGCGTATACGGCAGTGCTGTGTGTGCCTACTTGTGTGAAAGCCAATTATCTCTGGGTGTTCGCTAATAGTTTGTAAGAGTAGTTCAAGGGATAGGACGAAGAGGGATGGGGACAAGGGACAGCCCTGTCTAGTTCCATTTCAAATTTCGAATGATTCTGACAGTGATTTGTTGATCCGCAGATTTGCCGTAGGGTGTGAGTACATTGCAAAAATTACACTGGTGAAAGACAGGTGGAAGCCGAAATGGGTGAGCACTTGTCTCATGTAGGTCCAGTCCACCCTATCAAACGCCTTCTCCGCATCAGTCCCCAGCATGATTAGTGGCATCTTTTTGCGAGTGGCTAGTTGTAGTAAGGACAGAACTCTCATGGAGTTATATTTCCCTTCCTTCTTGGCTACGAAGCCCACTTGTTCTGGAGAAACCAGATGTGGGATTAGGGGTTTCATCCTGTTGGCTAACAGACTAGCGTATAGCTTAAGATCTAAATTCAGTAGCGAGATTGGTCTAGAGCTAATGCATTGTTTTGGGTCTTTCCCTTCTTTGTGTATCAGTGCAATATATGCTTATAATGCCTGCTTTGGAATGTTGGATCCCCTTAGGTATGCATTACAAGTGTCTGTCAGCTGCTGTAGTCGGACAGTGGCGAAGGAAGTGTAATAAGCACATGGTAGGCCGTCTGAGCCGGGGGCCTTGGATTTAGTGCATCTCTTCAGGGTTGACTAGATCTTATCTTGAGTAAAAGGTTTGACCAGATCAGTGTGGACTGAAGGTGGGAGAGTAGGTAATGTGATACGGGAAAGGAACTGGTCTATGTGTTTGGACTTATCCTGTTTCTCATTTTCTGAGGTGTGAGAATTAAGTTGGTATGGTGAGGTGTAAAAAGCTATATATCACACTCTTTAATCAGTATTTTGTGGAAGCAGTTATATTGCACCCCTTAATCAGTATTTTGTGGAAGCAGAAATATAGAACCCCTTAATCAGTATTTTGTAGAAGCAGGTATATCACACCCCTCAATCAGTATTTTGTGGAAACAGGTATATAGAATCCCTGAATCAATATTTGGTGGAAGCAGGTATATCACACTCATCCATCTGTATTTTGTGGAGGCAGCTATATCAAACCCCTTAATAAGTATTTTGTGGAAGCAGGTTTATCGCATCCCTCAATCATTATTTTTTGGAAGTAGTTATATAGAACCCCTTAATCAGTATTTTGTAGAAACAAGTATATAGAATGCCTGAATCAATATTTGGTGGAAGCAGGTATATCGCACCCTTCAATCTGTATTTTGTGGTAGTTGGTGTAACGCATGACTCAATCAATATTTGGTGGAAGTAGGTATATCACACCCCTCATTCAGAATTTTGTGGAAGCCGGTGTATCACAGGCATCAATCAATATTTGGTGAAGGAGGTATATCGCACCCCTTAATCAGTATTATGTGGAAGCAGGCAACTCACACCCCCCAATCACTATTTTGTGGAAGCAGGTATATAAAACCCCTTAATTAGTATTTTGTAGAAGCCGGTATGTCACACCCCTCAATCAGCATTTTGTGGATACAGGTATAAAGAACACCTAAATCAATATTTAGTGGAAGCAGGTATATTGCACCCCTCAATCAGTATTTTTTGGAGGTAGGTATAACAAACCCCATAATCAGTATTTTGTAGAAGTAGGTATATCTCACCCCTCAATCAGTGTTTTGTGAAGCAGATATATCAAACCCCCTGATCAGTATTTTGTGGAAGCAGGTATTTCATACCCCTGAATCAGTATTTTGTGTAATCATGTATATAGAACCACTTAATCAGTATTTAAAGGGCTTCTGTCACCCCACTTTTTTTTGTTTACTTATAATCCCTATAGTGTGATTTCTGCATACATAAGCTAAATAATCATTTTGGTTCAGTAGAATTTGTTAAAAACATAATTTTAAAATATGCAAATTACCTTGCTACCAGCAAGTAGGGCGGCTACTTGCTGGTAGCAGCCGCATCCTCCGATCCTAAAGACGCCCCCTCCGCATGTTGATTGACAGGGCCAGGAAACGGGATCGTTCTCTGCTGGCCCTGTTTGAATTCAAAATCTTGCACCCAAGCCGTACCTGTCTTCAATCGGCGCAGGCGCACTGAGAGGCAGCCGCTCACTCGGCCGCTCCATCCTCAATGCGCCTGCGCCGGGTGTAGATGTGACGTCATCGGCGCAGGCGCATTGAGGATGGAGCAGCCGAGCGAGCGGCCGCCTCTCAGTGCGCCTGCGCCGACTGAATACCGTTACGGCGCAGGCGCGAGATCTTGATAGCAGACAGGGCCAGCAGAGGACGATCCCGTTCCCTGTCCCTGTCAATCAACATGCAGAGGGGGCGTCTTTAGGATCGGAGGATGCGGCTGCTACCAGCAAGTAGCCGCCCTACTTGCTGGTAGCAAGGTAATTTGCATATTTTAAAATTACGTTTTTAACAAATTCTACTGAACCGAAATGATTATTTAGCTTATGTATGCAGAAATCACACTATAGGGATTATAAGTAAACAAAAAAAAAAAGAAAACGATTTAGTGGGGTGACAGAAGCCCTTTAATAGAAGCAGGGATATCGCACCCCACAATCAGTTTTTTTTTGGGGCAACAGGTATATCACACCTGTTGCAAATATTTTTTCCAATAACGCTTGTCCCTCTATATCAGTGTTTCCCAACCAGTGTGCCTCCAGCTGTTGCAAAACTACAACTCCCAGCATGCCTGGACAGCCTTTGGCTGAGCGGGCATGCTGGGAGTTGTAGTTTTGCAACAGCTGGAGGCACACTGGTTGGGAAACACTGCTCTATATAACTGCGGTATCACAGTAGAACCGCATGCAACTGCTGCACAATGCAAATTCACTTTATAATTTCTATGTTAGAAAATATATTATAGGTACGGCATATCACACCCCTTAATCAGTTTTTTTGGGGGCAACAAGTATATCACACCAGTTGTGTATATCACACCAGCTGTGGTATCACAGCAGAACCGCACACAACTGCTGCACAATACAAATACACTATAATATAATTTCTATGTTAGAAAGTATGTTATAAGTATATCACACCTCAGTATATACAGCACGCCTATACCAGTCCTTAAAAGGACTATTTTGGCCCTATTAGTGAGTGTTTGGTGTTCCTAACAGTCTGTCCCTGCTCCACAAAGCAACCTCTTCCTACACTGGCAAAACACAGAATGTAAAATGCTTGCCAGATCAGGTTCTGTTATAGGGTGGGAGTGTTTCCATGTGCTGTGACGTCTCAATTGGCTGTCCCACCTGATGAATGTGTCATGGGTAAAAGTTTGGCGCAATGCAAACAGCTCCATAATTTTGCATGTTTGGCGAATCGCGAACGAGCAAAGTTTGCCGCGAATCGACCGCCGATTCTACAGGAGAACCGATTTAAGCAAAATTCTGCAACATAGGGCATTTTCTCCTGTTTTCTTTTTGACATGGGCATTGTAAGTCTTTAACATTTGGGTGGATGGCATTTGCCTTATAGCCTCAGGCAGCAGAAAGGCTAGGTGAACCTCTGCTTAGAAGTGTATTTTAGGCAGAAATTCAGGGTGATTTAGGGAGTTTGTATTGACTGAAAGTCTTATAGCTAGATACCGTACATGGAATATCAAATAAATGAAATGAAACTCCTCCTCCATACTTTATGAACCAATACTATTGTTTATATCTTATTTTGCTTATACATGTACCCTCTGATTGTATCTGCTGCAGAATATGATGATGCAATATACAGGTCCATTATTTTCTGTAATGTACTGATAAACATTAGACTTTCATATATTTTAGATTCATTACACACCAACTGAAGTAGGTCAAGCCTTTTATTGTTTTAATATTGATGATTTTGGCATACAGCTCATGAAAACCCCAAATTCCTATCTAAAAAATTAGCATATCATGAAAAGGTTCTCTAAACGAGCTATTAACCTAATCATCTGAATCAACTAATCAACTCTAAACACCTGCAAAAGATTCCTGAAGCTTTTAAAAACTCCCAGCCTGGTTCACTACTCAAAACCGCAATCATGGGTAAGACTGCCGACCTGACTGCTGTCCAGAAGGCCATCATTGACACCTTCAAGCAAGAGGGTAAGACACAGAAAGAAATTTCTGAACGAATAGGCTGTTCCCAGAGTGCTGTATCAAGGCACCTCAGTGGGAAGTCTGTGGGAAGGAAAAAGTGTGGCAGAAAACGCTGCACAATGACAAGAGGTGACCGGACCCTGAGGAAGATTGTGGAGAAGGACTGATTCCAGACCTTGGGGGACCTGCGGAAGCAGTGGACTGAGTCTGGAGTAGAAACATCCAGAGCCACCGTGTACAGGCGTGTGCGGGAAATGGGCTACAGGTGCTGCATTCCCCAGGTCAAGCCACTTTTGAACCAGAAACAGCGGCAGAAGCGCCTGCCCTGGGCTACAGAGAAGCAGCACTGGACTGTTGCATGTCATTCGGAAATCAAGGTGCCAGAGTCCGGAGGAAGACTGGGGAGAGGGAAATGCCAAAATGCCTGAAGTCCAGTGTCAAGTACCCACAGTCAGTGATGGTCTGGGGTGCCATGTCAGCTGCTGGTGTTGGTCCACTGTGTTTTATCAAGGGCAGGGTCAATGCAGCTAGCTATCAGGAGATTTTGGAGCACTTCATGCTTCCATCTGCTGAAAAGCTTTATGGAGATGAAGATTTCATTTTTCAGCACGACCTGGCACCTGCTCACAGTGCCAAAACCACTGGTAAATGGTTTACTGACCATGGTATTACTGTGCTCAATTGGCCTGCCAACTCTCCTGACCTGAACCCCATAGAGAATCTGTGGGATATTGGGAAGAGAAAGTTGGGAGACGCAAGACCCAACACTCTGGATGAGCTTAAAGGGAACCTGTCACCAGGATTTTGGGTATAGAGCTGAGGACATGTGCTAGCGGCGATCTAGCAGCCCATCTGCAATATCCCAGTCCCCATAGCTCTCTGTGCTTTTATTGTGTAAAAAAAACGATTTGATACATATGCAAATTAACCTGAGATGAGTCCTGTACATGAGATGAGTCAGGGACAGGACTCATTTCAGGTTAATTTGCATATGTATCAAATCGTTTTTTCTCCACAATAAAAGCACACAGAGCTATGGGGACTGGGTATTGCGGATGTGCTAGCGGCCATCTAGCAGCCCATGTCCTCAGCTCTATACACAAAATCCCGGTGACAGGTTCCCTTTAAGGCTGCTATCGAAGCATCCTGGGCCTCCATAACACCTCAGCAGTGCCACGGGCTGATTGCCTCCATGCCACGCCGCATTGAAGCAGTCATTTCTGCAAAAGGATTCCCGACCAAGTATTGAGTGCAGAACTGAACATAATTATTTGAAGGTTGACTTTTGCTGTATTAAAAACACTTTTCTTTCATTGGTCGGATGAAATATGCTAATTTTTTTAGATAGGAAATTTGGGTTTTCATGAGCTGTATGCCAAAATCATCAATATTAAAACAATAAAAGGCTTGAACTACTTCAGTTGGTGTGTAATGAATCTAAAATATATGAAAGTCTAATGTTTATCATTAAACATTACAGAAAATAATGAACTTTATCACAATATGCTAATTTTTTTAGAAGGACCTGTAAATAAAGCGTATTATTATTTTATTATTATTACATATAGGTTGATGATTGTTCGTATACATGAGACAATTGATAACATATAACCTGCCTTTGGAATAAAACAAGACACTTTACAGATGTCTCTGTAACAACAGATCTATATTTCAGGTCTCATCTCAGAGCAAGCGTCCGTGGTGCGTGCTTTGCTAGTCTTCATTGCTTGCTTTGTTAGAGTGCTGCTTTGTGGTGGTTTTTAAGTCACTCAGTACTTCTTGGTAAAGCACTTTAATACATTTTAATGCCTTTTGGTTTTATTTCAGTGACATTTTTGTGGTTAGTCTAATGGGCTCATCTCACTTCAGGGTTACTAATGAGGTCAGAAAGTGCTCAATCTCTATCCTGAATAATTCAGTGATCAGCACAGCGGACTCCAGCAACAGAATTCATTTCTGACACCAAAACAGCAGTCAAATAGCGGACAGATGTTTCGCTTACTCACGCACTGTACTTTACAGCCACATCAATTACCTCCAAACTGATAATGCTCCTACTTGGCCAAGGAAATTATATATACAAATGGGCTTACAGATTCTCAAGAAGATAGGTCAACCCCTTGTTTCTAGAATATAGCGTTCTCACTTTAACACAACACTGAATTATTAAGGAGATTATTAGTTTCTCCCCAAACTTGTTACAGCTGCCTCTTTAATTGTGCATTATATGAATATCTGTGCCTGACATACTGCTTTTTGATCTATGGTGTCTAGCACTTTCATGTCTGTATAGATACATCATATTATTATGTTGTATTTAATGGCTGAAAGGGGATTAACAGAAACATTAATCTTACAAATGTAAAATGGGAATTTGATGACATATGGGAAAGACTTTTTGTACTCTCTGATTCTTAGTACTATCTCTTTGTGAACATGAAAGGAATTGCGTGTCTTAACCAATTTGGTACCGAGATCAGACACTTGCATTTTCATTTGCTAAGCCATTTATCTAAGGCTACTTTAACACTGGCGTTTTGGTTTCCATTTGTGAGATCTGTTCAGGGCTCTTACAAGCGGTCAGTGCATCAGTTTGGCTCCGTTCCGCCTGCATTCCGCTTTGGAGGGGAACACCAAAACGCTGCTTGCAGCATTTTGGTGTCCGTCTGACGAAACAGAGCCAAACAGATCCGTCAATGTCAATGGGGGCCGGATCCGTTTTCACTGACACAATATGGCAATAATAGAAAACGGATCCGTCCCCCATTGACTTTCAATAGTGTTCAAGACGGATCCGTTTTGGCTATGTTAAAGATAATACAAACGGATCCGTTCTGAACGGATGCATGTGGTTGTATTATCTGAACGGATGCGTTTGTGCAGATCCATGACAGATCCGCACCAAACGCGAGTGTGAAAGTAGCCTTACTTGTTGTCATTGAGGATGAATAAACAGCCATTCCCTAATATATTTTCATGGATGCACCTGGAGGCATGGGTCCCATAACAGAATTTGTTTTGTAGGAATACCTAAGAACAGAACAAGGACAAACAGACAAAGCAGGAATAAGGCTGGTGGAAGTTTCCAGGACAAAAACTTAGCACATAGCATAAGATTCTATATATGTGTCATCCACGGATCCCCCCTATCACAGTGCCATCCAGAGATCCCTTATAACAGTGCCATCCAGAGATCCCCCATAAAAGTGACATCCAGAGATCCCTTATAACAGTGCCATCCAGAGATCCGCCATAACAGTTCCATCCAGAGATCTCTCATAACAATGCCATCCACAGATCCCCCATAACAGTGCCATCCACAGATCCCCATAACAGTGCCATCCACAGATCCCCATAACAGTGCCATCCAGAGATCCCCATAATAGTGCCATCCAGAGATCACGCATGACAGTGCCATCCAGAGATCCCCCATAACAGTGCCATCCACAGATCCCCCCATAACAGTGCCATCCACAGATCCCCCCCATAGCAGTGTCATCTATAGACCCCCCCCCCCCCCATAAGTGTTTGGATCACTTTGTTTCTTACACTGTTCACACAATTCTTATGTACAGGATTCGTAGGATTCGAGATTCGATAGATTCAAGAACCTTTTCGGATTCGGATTCTAAAAATATTGGATCTGCACTGTTTGCAGCTGACTGGGAGTAGCAGCTTTATCAGCAGGCTCAGAAGTAAGGGTGGGTTCACACTAGTGTTATGGAGTCCGTTATAGCTTTCCGTTATAACAGAATCAATAGGATGGAATGCAAAATGGAAGCCTTTAAGAGGCATTCAGTTTTGCTCAGTCCTAATAGAAGTCTATGGGAAAACATAACGGATCCGTCTAGGTCCCATTATGCAAGACGGAAAACAAAGTCCTGTCGACAGGACTTTGTTTTGTTTTCCGTCTTGCATAACGGGAACCAGACTGATCCGTTTTGATTCCTATAGACTTCTATTAGGAAAGAGAGCAAACGGAATGCCTTTTAAAGGCGTCCATTTTACATTCCGTCATAATGCAAGTCTATGGGCAGCAAAACGGATCCGTCCTTCTGTCTTATGGATTCCGTTATGTTCCGTTATAACCCTGTTATAACGGACTCCATAACGCTAGTGTGAACCCACCCTAAGTCTGCAAGCATCTGAGTGTGTGTTTTGGTCCCAAGTTCATGTGTTTGGTCCTCTGTGACTTGAGATTATTACGTGACTTCAGATTACCAGCGCTGCATCTCCTGTATGGCGTTTTTTCATAGATGCTGCGGACAGCAACATTATCTGTGCTACATCTCCAGTTTAAAGTGTGCGCATCCTAAAAATATCTATGACATTCTGTGTACTTTATTTGCGCATGCACTTACAAAACCTGCACTACTGTACTTGTGACATACTTGCGAGCATATACTGTATATAATTTAATATGCGCAAGGCGAGCAGTAAGGGACAGTGAAGTGACCGTGTTGCTGATGGTACACGCAGAGGCCGTGGCCCTGGGTGTGTTGAAAATGTGCCTGCTGCCAGAGCACAAGAAACACACTCATACACGATACCTAGCTTCATGTCCCAGTTTTCAGGGCAGCGCAGGACACCACTCTCGAAGGAATGCAGCAGAAAATGCTTCCAGTTGGTTAAGTCTTTCACAAAGTCCAGTCTCAGTAGCCAAGAGTCTGGTCAACAGAATCCTCACCCTGATCCTCCTTCCTCCCACTATGGAGAGTCTTGGCAAACAAGTGTTCCCACACTCAGATATTCCAAGGAGCTCTTCATCACCATTCCTTGATTTGGGCCTCTCAACAAGCCCACTTGAAGAGCATCCACAGTGAAGATGACGGTGCGGAACGGCAATTAGTGTTTCACGAGGTGGATGATGATGATGAGACACAGTTGACAATAACTGAGACTGTTGTTAGGTCAACAAGTCAGGAGGACCATTATTTAAAGTTAGGAGAAGAACTAGAATAAGGAAGTGGAAGAGGAGGTGGTGGACAATGAAGTTACTGACCCAACCTGGGAAGGTGGCAAAGCAGAGAGAGGACAGCAGTACAGAGGGGGAGCGATCCACAGCACTGCAACTGGCTGGAATAGACAGTTGGGTGGCAAAAGGGAGAAGGCGGTCCAGTCCGGACAGGCCCGCAACTGTTTCCCGGAGCACCACCTTGCAGGAATCTCCCTTGACAAGGGTAGGTGTTCCGCAGTCTGGTGTTTTTTTTTGAGGAAAGTGTGGACGATAAAAGAATTGTCATTTGCAACCTGTGCCTTACCAAAATGAGCAGGGGTGTGAACACTAGCAGCCTCACGACCACCAGCATGATCCACCACATGGCATCAAAGCACCCTAATAGGTAAGCCGAACGCCTAGGTCCACAGTCTGCGGGTCACACCACTACCCCTGTGTTACGTGCTGGCCAATCCCCTGTCCAAGACGCAGGCCCGGATGCCTCCTGCCATGCACCTGGACATTTGCAAGCACCATCAGCTAGCACATCCACTTCTTTGTCCCAGCGCAGCGTACAGATGTCTATACCCCAGGACTTTGAGCGAAAGAGCAAATACCCAGCCACCCACCCACAGGCCATAGCACTAAATGCGCACATTTCCAAATTGCTGGCCCTGGAAATGTTGTAATTTAGGCTTGTAGACACTAAGGCTTTCCGCAGCCTGATGGCGGTGGCTATCCCGCGTTACTCTGTCTCCAGCCGCCAATATTTTTCACGGTGTGCAGTCCCAGCCTTACACCAGCATGTGTCCTGTAACATCACCCTGCCCTGAACAAAGCAGTTACCCTGGGATGGCACAGGTGCTACCAAGGCCAAGGATTGCAGGCCCAACTTTCATCAGGGTTTCCGCCACCACCTACGTTAGACGCTGCAACCCCACCACTCCTCTCCTCTGCCTCCTCCCCCACTTCTACCTCTGAAATATCATCTGTTGGGGAAGCAGCAACAGGCCACGCTAAAAACGGATATGTTTAGGTGACAAACAGCACACCGCTGCAGAGTTGTGGCAGGGGATAAGGGACCAACCTGACAACTTCCATCGGTCTGGCAACGCTGCAGCGCTTGCAATTGCCAGTTTACAGATTGTTGTGCAATGTGAGCCCGTGCTGAATCTCGACATTCCACATGTTGGCCAGGCTTTGTGAGCAGTAGAAGGTAGTAGTGGAATACCAGCTGCAACATGGTTGTCTCCTTTCCAGTCAGCTTCCACTCTTCACAAGTGAGGAGTGGGCATTGATGTCTGACCTCTGTGAGGTTTTACGCAACTTTGAGGAATCAACACAGATGGTGAGTGGCGATAACGCTATTATCAGAATAACCATCCCACTTCTGTGTCTATTCAAATGCTAACTGCTCAAAATTAAGCCAGCGCTTTGCATGTGGAAGAGGTGGAAATGGGGGAAGACAGTACATAGGGTGATAGCCAGACCACCCTCAGTTCGTTTTCTCAGCATGAATTGCATGATGATGAGGAGGAGGGGGAGCAGGAGACGGTTGCCTCCACTACAGAGGGTAGTAATCATGGAAGTTTTATTCCAACTGTTCAGCGTGGATGGGTAGAAGAGGAGGAAGAGGATAAGGAGATTGAGAGTCATCCTCATGATGCAAAGTCTTGTCTGTTGGGACTCTGGCACACATGGCTGACTTATTGTTAGGTTGCCCTTCCCTGTGACCCTCGCATTGCACGCATTTTGGCCAACACCTATTACTGGTTGTTCACCCTTCTCGACCCCCGCTACAAATAGAACTTCTCATTTCTCATTCCTACGGTGGAGAGAACAAGCAAAATGGTGCAATACCAGAAGGTCCTTGTGGAACAATGTATCAGAAAATTTCCAGCAAAATGGCCAACCAAGGAGAGGATACGATGGAAACACACTGCAGTTCCAACTGAGGCAGGGCAACACTCTCTAAGACTTGGGACAGTTTTATGACACCCCGCCAGCACCCTCAACCTGATGCATGGCCTAGTGTCACAAGGAGGGAACAATTTTGGAAGATTGTGAAGAAGTACATAGCAGACCAGGTCAGCGTCCTTAGTGATCCCACTGTGTCTTACAACTATTGGGTGTCCAAGCTGGACATGTGGTACAAACTGGCACTCTCCGCTTGGAGGTGCTGGCCTGCCCTGCCGCCAGCGTTTTGTCAGAGGGTGTATTTAGTGCTGCTGGGGGCATAATAACAATCGCATCCGAATGTCAACTGGAAATGCTGGTTGATTCTTATTCAAATGAACAATGAACAAGGCCCTGACTTCTCTACTCCACCAGAGAAAAGCGGCTGAAAATAAAGGCACTCTAAATGTGGCTTTTATGGTGTATTGAATACACTGTATTCCCATGCACTCCTTCCACCACTAAAAAGGTTATATGGTTCAATCTCCCTTTTCTCGTCCTCTTACTCCTCCTCCATCATATCAACATGCTTATTAAGCTGCCCTCGCTCCTAATGTTTTAGAGGGTCAGCTCAGCAGCAGGCCCTCAACCATAATGTTTTAGAGGGTCGCCAGCAGGCCCTCGCCCATAATATTTTTGAGGGTCACCAGCAGGCCCTTAACAATAATTTTTTGAGGGTCACCAGCAGGCCCTCACCTATAATGTTTTAGAGGGTCACCAGTAGGCCCTCGCCCATAATGTTTTTATGGGTCACCAGCAGGCCCTTGCCACTAATGTTTTAGATGGTCAGCTCATCAGCAGGTACTCGCCCCTAATGTTTTAAAGGGTCAGATCAGCAGCAGACCCTCAACCCTAATGTTTTAGATGGTCAGATCAGCAGCAGGCCCTCGTCCCTAATGTTTTAGATGGTCAGATCAGCAGCAGGCCCTCGCCCCTAATGTTTTAGAGGGTCAGATCAGCAGCAGACCCTCACCCCTAATGTTTTAGATGGTCAGATCAGCAGCAGGCCCTCGCCCATAATGTTGTAGATGGTCAGATCAGAAGCAGGCCCTCGTCCCTAATGTTTTAGATGGTCAGATCAGCAGCAGGCACTCTCCCCTAATGTTTTAGAGGGTCAGATCAGCAGCAGACCCTCACCCCTAATGTTTTAGATGGTCAGCTCAGCAGCAGGAGTCCCACTACCTTAACAATTGTACCACAATGTGAATGAGGCCCTCCTTTATGTGAAATACAGGTTGTATCGGAGTGCTTCTTCCTTGTAGTTTTTGGCAGCACTTGCACTTTATATATAAGAATGTTTCTAACAAATGTATTCCTCTAAAATCGATTTTATCTTCGGTTTTGTGCGTATTATTGTCAGTCTGTAAAAGTGGCGTACTACTCAGACAACATCGCTTACAGCAGCGACCTGGGAGTCCAAGATGCATTCCAGACATCCTCCCCATGCTTTTCCCAAACCATTGCAGTGGTATTTCCATCAATAAGGATAAATCGGCCAGCACTCGCTTGATGCACACCGCACAGGACAGGACCAGTTCCACGTTCAATGAAGTGAAGAATCCCAGCAGACGTGACTTTATGCTCATTAGGAATTTATTGCAAAGTAACAATATGTCCCATATTCTAGGACGCGTTTCGGCTAAAATAGCCTTTTTCAACAGGTAAGTGTCCATTACAAAGCACAGGTATATATACACCTATGAAAGCATGAGGATAGAGAACCTCCCGTGACGTCAGACGCCCAGACAGGGATGGTGCACTCAAAGTAACATAGAATATAAAGTATCCATATTCAGATTGCAGCACAAGAAATGTATCAAAACATATATTATATATTATAAATACCATCTCAGCAGAGAAATCCTTAATTGGGTGGTTGATTTCTAAAAGGCAATAATAGTATATAAATAAGTTAGAAGTCCAAAATTTAACAGAGATGTGTACATTAGTTAACAAAGTGAGATCTCAGATATGCATAATTTCGTAGTCCCTATTGAGACCCCTTGGGTGTAGGGTATCCAGGGTGTGGATCCAGTATACTATTACCTGGAACTTCAGTTGGGCAATAGTGTGTTTATATTTTTCAAAGTGGGAGGGAATTGGTAACAGCAAGTTCTTAGTCCTAATAGTGGGCTTATGCTTTCCAATGCGATCTCTGACAGTCTGCATTGTGTCTCCAATATATAACAACCCACATGGACATTTTATTAGATATATTACGTTTGTAGATTCACAGGTGAAAAAAAACGTCCACCGGATATCTGCGTCCAGTATGTGGGTGATAGAAATTGGGTCCTTTGATTATATTGGAGCACTGATAGCAGTGTACAAATCTCTGTTAAATTTTGAACTTCTAACTTATTTATATACTATTATTGCCTTTTAGACATCAACCACCCAATGAAGGATTTCTCTGCTGAGATGGTATTTATAATATATAATATATGTTTTGATACATTTCTTGTGCAGCGATCTGAATATGGATACTTTATATTCTATGTTACTTTGAGTGCACCATCCCTATCTGGTTGTCTGACATCACGGGGAGGTTCTCTATCCTCATGCATTGATAGGTGTGTATATATACCTGAGCTTTGTAATGGACACTTACCTGTTGAAAAAGGCTATTTTAGCCGAAAAGCGTCCTAGAATATGGGACATATTGTTACTTTGCAATAAATTCCTAATGAGCATAAAGTCACGTCTGCTGGGATTCTTCACTTCATCGTATTTCTATCAATGCCTGACCTTTTCCTATGAAACAGACACCCTCCCCTCTTCAGAGTAGGGTTGTCTGGTTTAATGCTTTGGTTCTCCCATTGACTTCCTTTGTACTTGGGTGCTCTGTAGAGCACCCAAGCATCCCGAGGTGTTCTACTCAAGCACCCTAGCACTCTGGTGCTCGACCAACACTAGTTTTTCAAAATTCTCAACTTGAATTAAATTAGAGACAAAACGTTTAAATAGAAGGTACTGTAAGTAGAAGAGTGCTTATAAATTGCAGGAAATGTCCAATCATTAGGATACTTTTTTGTTGTACAGTACACACTGTTCCAAAACATATCAAAGTTAATATGAGTTCTGTACATTTTAAAAAGGAATAAACATGGGATCATATACAGTACATTGCCAGATTATAGCTCAGTATGGCTTCAGGAAAATAATATAGCACTCATAGCAATTTATTTGGCTATTTGATGCCACTGTATGCCTCTTATTTCATATTGTAGCATACATATAGGCTTTTTATATATAGAATATATAGAATCTGGCAGAAAAAAGTTGTGGCATGATCCATCGCAGTCCATTTGTACAGAGCTCTTTGCTAGCAGCATTGCAAGGGGAGACATTTATCAACCTCGTTATGCTAGAAAACTGGTGTCAAAAAGTTGAAATGTTTGGTGCATAATTGTGTGACTTTTTGGTGCTTTTGCTCCACACTTGCCACCAAAACTGTGGGGAGGAACAAGCTACCTTTCTGATGCAGTATCCTGTTCTGGAACATGGTGCACAAATGTGCCACATGGGCCTCTTAATAATTGTGGCACATCTGATGCCAGCGGGAGATAGATTACAACCAGCTGTACAGTGTACCGCTATACATCCTCTGTGAACCTAGAATTAAAGAAGGAAAATAAAGAAAGGAAATTAAAGCAAAAACATGAACTACTCCTCTCAAATTATCTGCTGCATCATTTCCATCTTTAGGTTTTTCAGTTTGTCTTCAGATCAAATGCACAACTAATCTTTGTTCCAACTGTTTGTGCTGATGTTTGGCCTCCATTCCTATTGAGTGTTGTGAGCCCGGGCTCAGAAATGTATTTTACTTATTTGCCTTATGTTTGAATGTCAGGATTAAATTCATATTTGCTTGTGTGACAGCTGCTAGTTAAATTTTAACACAAATTAAATCATTGATTAATATACTTCATTGCCCACATCTAATTTAAAAAGGTCTGCTCTTTAGCCGTTCTCCCTCTACTGCCAATGCCACACTGACTTTTTACGACTAATGTGCTAGAAAGCAGAAGATTATTTGTCTCACTGGAGTGTGAATAGACTGGATTTATTTGGGAGTAATAGCACTGATGTAAAGTATAGCTTTCTTTCTCATTAACATGAGAGCTGGAAGGACAATGAAAGCCATGTATAAACATACTAACCATAGAAATTCCAGTAGTCATTGCATTAAATTAAGGTCAGGAATTAGGCAGACATTTTATGCATGAGAGAGGGAAACTGTGGCCCAAATTCACTACTGAATTTGGGGGCAATTTGGCACAAAAATTTGTAAGGAGTATTCATTCACCCTTCTCTTCAAGGGGGCAATGTGACTTTTAGCAACAAAATGTGCCAAAATTTATGTCATCAAAATCTAAGGGACATCTAAAAATATCTTAAACTTTTAGACAGGCATTCCAAAGAGGTGACATATTAATTATACAGCCTGGTCTACTATAATTAATTCTGGTAGATTTAAAGACTCCTGGGGGAAAATTTATCATGAAGTCAGTTTTGCAGGAGTCTACATTGCTGTAATTTGCAACAAATTTATAAAAATTCACAAAATGCATCTTTAAAGTAAATGTGTCAGAAAATGACACCTATTCTTTAAATCACATATTTTTTTTATGAAATGTTGATGGTTTAAATAATTATATCACTTCTGTCCATAGATAAGAGAGGATCCACCATTCACAATAGGTGATGGTCAGAGATTATATATACTTTCCTTGTACAGTGACCTCTGCACAGGTCACAGGGCATGCCCATAAAACTCTCCAATAGTCCAAAAGTCAGTGAGGTCCTCTCCTGACCAGACTGACTAATAAAACTGGACAACTGGAATTAGTGATGTATGAGGAGATTTCTAGAAATATACAAGACTATGAAAAATTAAATGTACTCCCTTTAATAAAAGAACTTAGAACGAAAATACATATTTGGAAAAAAAATACCAATGTTAATTCATGTTGTAATTACTATGCATTTTATCTGTGAAGAATGTCATCAGGAGGTGTGTCCTGTACCTAAATGTGATCACCTGTGTTTGGTGGTTCACTAATTAGTCTCAACCTCACCTCCTACTGATGCACATCATGACTAAGGATCCGCATCTATAGTGATCCGAAACCGGTCGATTTTCTGCATTGCTGTATGTTGGTTTTTATCTGCACGGGATTGAATAAAGCCTCAAGTATTTTTCAGTGAAGCTGGACCATCTTTCTTTCTTTTGGGATTCGTTGTGCGCCCAAGGTTCAGGGCGAGGTCCGGGCTCCTGGCTTCCTGTGGAAGAGCGCGGCATTTTCCAGTGTTGCTCCAATGTTAATTCAGGGTCGGATGAATTTAATAAAAATGATTTTTCTCACAAAAATACTGTACGTGGTACAAAATGCCCCAATATGGTTGCCTAAGAAAACTTGTAGGTTGTTGGACAGTCTAATGGGGGAATTTTTTTGGAAAGGTGATACTCCAAGGCTAAGGAGGGAAGTTCTTCAGTTTCCAGTAAAAGAAGGTGGACTTGCAGTACCCAATTGGTTTTTCTACTACTTAATAACACAATATAGTAAGATAAAAGAAAGTTTAAAGGGAGTAGTGGGGAGGGACGAATTATTAAAAATGGGGTGGATTGGGGACACGACTCACTTAGAGGTGTTGGAATCAGGAATATTGGGGAAAAATAACATAGGAAATAGGATAATGAATTTAATGGAATATATATGGGTGGAAATTAAAGTAATAATGGACATCAAAGGGTATTTGCAGTATACACCTATCTGGAAAAATATTAATTTAAAGGAAATTCAAAGGATTAGGCCCTATATAGACTGGGAAAAAAAAGGGGGTAAAATATCTAGCTCAAATATTCGAGGAAGATAAATTGAAGGACTTTGTTACCTTAGTGAGGGTGTTTGGGATCCACCAAAAGGATAGTCATCAGTTAATCCAAATATATATAGAAAAGAACATTCAAATAGAACATACACATTCACCAATGGAGAGGAAAAAAGTGGAACTACGGCAAAAAGATATAGAATTTTGATGGAGCCAAAGAAAGAACGGATTATAATGCCAGCTAGAGGAAAGTGGGAAAAAAAGATTTTATATTTCACAGAAGAAAAATGGATTGATGCCCTTAGAAGTTATACTAAGGTTTCAGAAAGGGCCTCACATAAAATCTCCCAGTTTTTTATTGTCCACAGGTTACATCGATCTCCTTGGGCATTAAAGAAAATGGGGGATAGAGCCTCAGACAAGTGTCCAAAATGTATGGGTGAGAAGGCAAATCTTATTCATTGTTTTTGGAGATGCCCTAAATTATTAAGGTATTGGAAAGATATCGTAGACATAACATCAGCATTTTTGGGTATCAAAGTCCCGGAAGACCCTGTTGTTTGTATCCTGGGGGCTATGGTACATCTTAAATTAAAAAGAGAGTTACAATCGGTATTGTGTAAAGTACTATTTCAGGCTAGATTGCTCATTCTTCGAAAATGGGTAAACAAAGACCCTCCTACAGTGGGACAGTGGCAGGAAGCAGTGCTTAACCTGATTAAATTGGAACAGGTGGCTGAGAGATATAGGGATAGAGATGAAAAAATTGATAAAGTATGGAGGAAATGGTTGAACCAGGGCCACGGTGTTTGAGTTTTTTTTCCCCTTCTCTCTCCTGTCTCTCTCTCTCTCTTCAATCGGGTGGGGGGAGGGTAGCTGGGCTAAAATGTCAACACATGAATGACTACTGTAATAACGCCCGTTGGACGGTTTGATATTGTATATTTTATATGTGTTTTGCAAAAAAATAAAATAAAATGATGTATGAGGAGGACTATAACAATGGGAATAACTGAGACATGGCTGGATGATAGCTATGACTGGGCAGTTCATGTACAGGGTTATAGTCTGTTTAGAAAAGATCTGCAAAACCGGAGAGGGGGAGGGGTCTGCCTTTATGTAAAGTGCTGTCTAAAGCCCACAGTCCGAGAAGATATAAGTGAGGGACATGAACATGTGGAGTCACTGTGGGTATGAATACATGGAGACAAAAACAATAATAAAAAACTAATACAGTAGGAGTTTATTATAAACCACTTAATATATCAGAGTCCTCAGAAAATCTACTACTAAATGAGATCATAATGAGGTTGTTATTATGGGTGACTTCAACTAACCAGATATAGACTGGGAAACTGAAACCTGTACATCTCATAAAGGAAACAGGTTCTTGGCAATAACCAAAGACAATTACCTTTCCCAACTGGTTCAGGACCCGACTAGAGGGATGGCCATACTAGACTTAGTATTAACCAATAGACCTGCCAGAAGAACAGATGTGCAGGATCGGGGGACACCTGGGAAATGGTGACCATAAAGGAATAACCTTTCAAGTGTCATTCAAAAGAGTGTTTCTTCAGGGAGGAATAAAAAATAAAAAAAAATAATTAAAGAAAAACTAAATTTAGCCAACTTAGAAAGGCCATAGGCATAACTAACTGGGGCAAAGTCCTCAAAAATAAAAATACTGCCACAAAATTGGATATTTTTAAAAGCAAATAATATGAAGATAGGCGCTAAAACAAAATAACAATCACTTTATTAAGTATTCTGTATTAAAATAAGGGGTGTCCACCTATCAGTGCCACGGTCAACACTGACTAATATTTAATAGTTGAAAACAACCTACATCTATATCCAGGACATAAACCCGGAAGGTGCGTAGGTCTCACAAACTAAACCCACCAACACATAAGGGGGCTCAATTCACCACAGGGTCCAATGCAAGCAACCCGGGTGAAAAAACTATCTGGGAGGATCCCTGGTGCTATGAAAACCACCAAGTGAACACTCCTAACAGTGAGTGTAGGCGCGCATACACTCACTGCACCAAGATAGTAACAGTGCAGGACTGTGGCAGAGCATTAACCATTACTCCAAAAGTGGTATATGGAGCAAGGATTGCACTGACACACTCCTTTATGTTATCAGCTCAACGCGTTTCCATGCATAAATGCTGCACTTCATCAGGAGCTGTATGCACCATACTTCATCAAAGCCCACAGCCTCTGCAATGATGTTAGACAGAGGTGGTAGATAACATGGAACAGTAGAGTACCCTGCCTGACACCGAGTCCCTCTAGTGTGAGGTACGGTGTTTTCAACAACAGACCACTGTCCTGCCTAAAGCTAAACACCTCTAAGTTGAGGCGTAGCGTGCTAGTGTGCAATCACATCGGCGCTGTAATGGCCGCGAAGTGGCCCACAGAACGCCGAGATTTACAGGAGAAACCCCGCCCTGCTAGACACGCCCCCATCTCGCAGCCAATCCGGTTAGGGAGGATCGCTCCATACCAACCAATCGCTGAGCAGAGGAGGAACTACATGGGTCTCAGGGAAGGCGCAAAGCGCCGCATTAGATAAGGGAATTGAAAGGCGGCTTGACATAATGTCACCGCAACATCAAACCATATTAATCAATATACAGTGGGGAAAATTAACAATGGAGGGATATAGGACCGAACGATCACATAACCTTATGAGTATTAAGAATTGAACATACAGCTCATGTTAAATCTCTCATTGCTGGGAAAAATTAACAAGAGAGGGGTATAAACATGAGCGATCGCATAACCTAATATGCATTGGGAATTGACCATACAGCTCATATTAACTCTCTCATTCCTGTTTTGTCAAACAAAGACATGGTGCAGAATGCACCAAAAAGTTATTATCCTATAAAGGGAACAAATGAGATAGCGTCATTGAGACCTGCTGGTTTAATGGTATTTAATGAAAAAATCCATCTTGCCTCTTTTTGCAACAAAATGCGATCATAATCTCCACCCCTAGAAGATAATTTCACAGAGTCGATCACTTGAAATTTGACCGATGAAGTGTTCCCTCTGTGATGATCAAGCACATGGCGCGCAATTGGGGTGTCTTTAAGATTAGAAATGTCCAAAACGTGTTCCCCAATCCGTCTTCTTAACTCACTAATGGTTTTGCCTACATATTTGATGTTACATACATATGTCATTAAGTAGACAACCCCCACCGATTTGCAATTGTAAAATGACCTAGTAAAAAAGGTTTTGTCTGAGGTGCTATTTGCAAAACTCCTTGACTTGTTGATAAAGCCACAAAATTTACAAGATCCACAGGGAAATGTCCCTGTAAGTGGGTTCCGTAACCATGATTGTGATTGGGGACTGGCATATAGGCTATGTGTCAACATATCCCGTAAGTTGTTGCTTCGTCGGTATGTGACTGAGGGTCTAGATGGGATTATGCTGCCGATGTCGGGATCAGATTTAAGAATATCCCAATGTTCAGCAAGAACCTGGCGTACTGTATCATGGGCACTGTCATACGTCCCAATGATCCTCACAATATTGTCACCTGTGTCCCTCTTTTTCGGGGACAACAAAAGGTCCCTATTGGTACTTAGTGAATGCTGGTAGGCCTGCTTCAAACATTGCTGTGGATAACCCCGACGCTGAAACCTCTGCTGCAGATCTTTGGCAGCCACCCTAAAGTCACTTAGTTGGGAACAATTCCTCCTCACCCTTAAATATTGGCCCTTCGGAATCCCTCTTTTGAGGGCCAAAGGGTGTCCGCTCTCCCATTTCAACAAATTATTGGTAGCTGTGGGCTTCCTAAAAACATTAGTACTAATGCGCCCATCAGCAGCAAGTGAAATGGTGAGATCCAGAAAGGAGATGGTGGTAGAATTAATTTCCGAGGTGAAAAAAAGGCCCAAACTGTTCTTATTAAGGGCTGCAACAAACTCTCGGAACAGCTCACCATCGCCCCCCCACAGGATCAGCACATCGTCGATGTATCTGACCCAGAGGGGGACAACACATGTGAACCGCTCCATATCCTCACAGAAGACCACCTCCCTTTCCCACCAGCCCAGGTAAAGGTTCGCAAAAGTAGGGGCACAAGGACTGCCCATTGCGACCCCCCTGAGCTGGTGGAAAATGCGACCATCAAACAGAAACACGTTGTGTTTAAGAATGAAACTCAGAAGCTCCATAACGAAGATGTTATGGTTCCTGCACTGTTCGCCTCTCTGTTGGAGAAATGTCATTATTGCTCTACAGCCCAACTTGTGAGGAATCGAGCTGTAGAGCGCCTCCACATCCAGACTGGCCAAAGAAGTACCAATGTCACATTGGACACCATTCAACCGTCCCAGCACATCCATAGTATCCCTAACATGTGAGGGCAAACTATTAACAAAGGGACGCAGGATGGTGTCCACATAGGTACTAATATTGGCCGTCAGGCAGTTATTCCCGGATACTATCGGCCTCCCTTTTAGAGGTTCATATCCCTTGTGGACTTTGGGGAGACAATAGAAGGCCGCAGTAACCGGGTGTGCAGGAAGAAGAAAGGCTAGCTCAGTTTTATCAATCAGATTGTTCTCCAAGGCTCGATTTAGGATGCAGGATAATTCCGTCCTATAGATTGGGGTGGGATCAGACGGGAGCTGTTCATATGTGAATTTATCCTTGAGCACTCTCATGCACATATTACGATATTGCTCGTGCCCAAGTATCACTATATTCCCCCCCTTATCTGATGATTTGATCACCAAATCTTTATCCTGTTGGAGCAACCATAGAGCCCCTCTCTCTTGTTCGTTCAAGTTGTCCCTACTGAGTACATGAGGATCCATCTGACTTAGCTTACTGGAAACTACTGATACAAAGGTGTCAATGGGGGTACAGTCGCCAATAGGTGGCATCTTGGTCGACGGTAACCTAAGATTGGTAAAGGGACCATCCCCTGGGGTTCTTTGCCCTTCGGCCAACAAGTCCGACAAAATTCGCACATCAGGCAAATCTGACATCTCAATTCCCAGTTCCTCACATTTTCTACGGTCATGGGTGACAAAAAATTTGCGCCATTTAAGTTTGCGCGCAAATAAATTTAAATCCTTCACCCAACCAAAACAATCAAACCTTCGCATAGGCACAAAAGAAAGGCCTTTTTGTAAAATCTGTGTCTCCATAGTAGTGAGAACCCGAGAAGATAAGTTGATAATTTGCAACTCATCCTTCTTTGAACTAGATGAGAGTTGAGATGACATCTGAGACGAGTGGGAGAACGTCATTACTTGTTCCTCAGTAGGTATTGGGACATCGGCGGGGTATCGTCTAAAAAACCCCTTCTGCCGTTACGACCTCTACCCCCTCGTCCTCTTCTGCCCTGTCCCCTATTTCTACCACCGTATGGTCTTCTGGCGGATTGGGGCCCCGTGCGTTTCACCCCACCCGCTTCCGACTCAAGTTCACCCTTGTAAAAACCTTTTTTACTAGGTCATTTTACAATTGCAAATCGGTGGGGGTTGTCTACTTAATGACATGTGTATGTAACATCAAATATGTAGGCAAAACCATTAGAGAGTTAAGAAGACGGATTGGGGAACACGTTTTGGACATTTCTAATCTTAAAGACACCCCAATTGCGCGCCATGTGCTTGATCATCACAGAGGGAACACTTCATCGGTCAAATTTCAAGTGATCGACTCTGTGAAATTATCTTCTAGGGGTGGAGATTATGATCGCATTTTGTTGCAAAAAGAGGCAAGATGGATTTTTTCATTAAATACCATTAAACCAGCAGGTCTCAATGACGCTATCTCATTTGTTCCCTTTATAGGATAATAACTTTTTGGTGCATTCTGCACCATGTCTTTGTTTGACAAAACAGGAATGAGAGAGTTAATATGAGCTGTATGGTCAATTCCCAATGCATATTAGGTTATGCGATCGCTCATGTTTATACCCCTCTCGTTAATTTTTCCCAGCAATGAGAAAGTTAACATGAGCTGTATGTTCAATTCTTAATACTCATAAGGTTATGTGATCGTTCGGTCCTATATCCCTCCATTGTTAATTTTCCCCACTGTATATTGATTAATATGGTTTGATGTTGCGGTGACATTATGTCAAGCCGCCTTTCAATTCCCTTATCTAATGCGGCGCTTTGCGCCTTCCCTGAGACCCATGTAGTTCCTCCTCTGCTCAGCGATTGGTTGGTATGGAGCGATCCTCCCTAACCGGATTGGCTGCGAGATGGGGGCGTGTCTAGCAGGGCGGGGTTTCTCCTGTAAATCTCGGCGTTCTGTGGGCCGCTTCGCGGCCATTACAGCGCCGATGTGATTGCACACTAGCACGCTACGCCTCAACCTAGAGGTGTTTAGCTTTAGGCAGGACAGTGGTCTGTTGTTGAAAACACCGTACCTCACACTAGAGGGACTTGGTGTCAGGCAGGGTTACTCTACTGTTCCATGTTATCTACCGCCTCTGTCTAACATCATTGCAGAGGCTGTGGGCTTTGATGAAGTATGGTGCATACAGCTCCTGATGAAGTGCAGCATTTATGCATGGAAACGCGTTGAGCTGATAACATAAAGGAGTGTGTCAGTGCAATCCTTGCTCCATATACCACTTTTGGAGTAATGGTTAATGCTCTGCCACAGTCCTGCACCGTTACTATCTTGGTGCAGTGAGTGTATGCGCGCCTACACTCACTGTTAGGAGTGTTCACTTGGTGGTTTTCATAGCACCAGGGATCCTCCCAGATAGTTTTTTCACCCGGGTTGCTTGCATTGGACCCTGTGGTGAATTGAGCCCCCTTATGTGTTGGTGGGTTTAGTTTGTGAGACCTACGCACCTTCCGGGTTTATGTCCTGGATATAGATGTAGGTTGTTTTCAACTATTAAATATTAGTCAGTGTTGACCGTGGCACTGATAGGTGGACACCCCTTATTTTAATACAGAATACTTAATAAAGTGATTGTTATTTTGTTTTAGCGCCTATCTTCATATTATTTGGTTCAAGTGTATAAATAGGCGTATATCCAGTATATCACAATAGTTTTTTGTTTTCATTGAGTTTTATTTTTAAAAGCATCCTAAAATCTAATTGTGAGAGGTACATACCTTATGGGAATAAAAGATTAAGGAACAAGAAAAAAACAATGTGGATAAATAGAAATGTAAAGAAAGCAATACATGACAAAAAGAAAGAATTTACATTACTAAAACAGGGTAGCGAGGAAGCACTAAAAAACTATTAGGAAAAAAAATAGGTAAAAAACAAATAATAGCAGCCAAACTAGAAACTGAGAGATTAATTGCCAAAAAGATTAAAATAGACAAATTGCCAGGACCAGATGGCATACACCCCCCGTATCCTAAGAGAATTAAGTAATGTCATAGCCAGACCCTTATTTCTGATATTAAAGGACTCTATACTGACAGGGAGTGTTCCATAGGATTGGCACATAGGAAATGTGGTGCCAATATTCAAAAAGGGTCCAAAAACAGAGCCTGGAAACTATAGGTCAGTAAGAAAACAGAGGGTGGTTATTAATGATACACACTCAGATTGGGTCACTGTCACTAGTGGAGTACCTCAGGGGTTAGTATTCTCTTCAATATATTTATTAATGATCTTGTAGAAGGCTTGCACAGTAAAATATAAATTTTTGCAGATGACACTAAACTGTGTAAGGCTACTTTCACACTTGCGTTCAGAGCGGATCCGTCTGAGACGGATCCGCTCATATAATGCAGACGGTGGCTCTGTTCAGTATGGATCCGTCTGCATTATAATGTTAAAAAATTTCTAAGTGTGAAAGTAGCCTCAGACGGATCCCTCCAGACTTTCAATGCAAAGTCAATGGGGGACGGATCCGTTTGAAGATTGAGCCATAGTGTGTCATCTTCAAACGGATCCGTCCCCATTGACTTACATTGTAAGTCTGGACGGATCCGCACACCTCCGCACGGCCAGGCGGACACCCGAACGCTGCAAGCAGCGTTCAGGTGTCCGCCTGCTGAGAGGAGCGGAGGCTGAACGCTGCCAGACTGATGCATTCTGAGCAGATCCGCATCCACTCAGAATGCATTAGGGCAGTACGGATGCGTTCGGGTCCGCTTGTGAGCCCCTTCAAACGGAGCTCACAAGCGAACACCCGAACGCTAGTGTGAAAGTAGCCTAAAGTAATTAACACAGAAGAGGACAGTATACTGCTACAGATGAATCTGGATAGATTGGAGGCTTGGGTAGAGAAGTGGCAGATGAGGTTTAACACTGACCAATGTAAGGCTATGCACATGGGAAAGAATAATGCAAGTCACCAGTACATACTAAATGGTTAAACACCGGGTAACACTGACATCGAAAAGGACCTAGGAATTTTGGTGTACAGCAAACTAAGATTTAGAAACCAGTGTAAAGCAGCTGCTGCTAAGGCCAATAAGATAATGGGTTGCATCAAAAGGGGCATAGATGCCCTTGATGAGAACATAGTGCTACCACTCTGCAAATCATCAGTCAGACCACACATGGAATACTGTAAAGTTTTGGGCTCCTGTGAACAAGGCAGACATAGCAGAGCTCGAAAGGGTTCAGAGGAAGGCAACTAAATGGAATGGATGGACTACAATACCCTGAAAGATTATCAAAATTGGGGTTTATTCACTTTAGAAAAAAGACGACTGAGGGGAGATCTAATAACTATGTATAAATATATCAGGGGTCAGTACAGAGATCTCTCCCATCATCTATTTATCCCCAGGACTGTGACTGTGACGAGGGGACATCATCTGCATCTGGAGGAAAGAAGATTTGCACACAAACGTAGAAGAGGAATATTTACGGTAAGAGCAGTGAGACTATGGAACTCTCTGCCTGAGGAGGTGGCAATGGTGAGTTCACTAACAAAATTAAAGAGGGGCCTGGATGTATTTCTGGAGTGTAATAATATTACAGACTATAGCTTCTAGAGATGGGTCGTTGATCCAGGGAGTTATTCTGATTGCCTGATTGGAGTCAGGAAGGATTTTTTTTTTCCCCTTAAGGGTACTTTGACACTAGTGATTTTGTTTTCCGATATTGAGTTCCGTCACAGGAGCTCAATATCGGAAAAAAAACTGATCAGTTTTATCCTAATGCATTCTGAATGGAGAGCATTCCGTTCAGAATGCGTCAGGATGCATCAGTTTAGTCCCTCTTATGTTTTTTGGACAGAGAAAATACCGTAGCATGCTGCAGTTTTCTCTCCAGGCCAATAATACTGAACACATGCCGGATCCGGCATTAATTTATGTTGAAGTCCATTAGTGCTGAATCCGGCATTAGGTGTTCTGGCAAAACAGATCTGCCTTTCCGGTCTGCACACGCGCAGACCTTTATAAAAATAAAATAAAATTTATAACGGATCCGTTTTTACAGATGACACCGGAGAGACAGATCCGGTATTTCAATGCATCTGCCACAAGTGTGAAAGTATCCAAAGTGGGGAAAATTGGTTTCTACCTCAACTTGCAGGATAACAAGTGGAACTAGATGGACAGATGTCTTTATTCAGCCTTATAAACTAAACTAAACTAAACTAAACTAAAATCAGTGTGTTTATACCATGTGGCTGCTGTAAAGCAATTTTAAAATGCCTTGTAAATGCTGAACAGATCAGGCAAAATGGTCGCCCAATAATCATGTTCAGAAAATAGAATAAAAAAAAATATGTATTCAGAAAATTAAATCTAACACTTCAGTCTAACACTTATGTCTTGAGATGCTATTTCTAGGCCACCTTTGTACTGGAGTAAGATTGTGACAATTTTTGTGGCTTTTTAAAAAGTCACAGTTGATCTGGCTTAAATTAATTTGACAGGCTACACTTATCCACTTTTCAAAATAAGAACAATTGGCGTAAAAATGCATAATGCTGTCAAAAATTTGGTCACGTAAGCCAAAAAAGTTACAAAGCCCTACTTTCTTTTTTGTCTTTTTGCATTCAGAATTCTAGAGTACAGGGCTTGATAAATTACCTGCTTTCCTGTTTGCATGTACAGTGACCCAGTGAATCACTGCCAAGAGCTAATTTGGTGCTAAAAGAGTTAATGCTTTTTTGTTATGACTTTAATGCATTCCCAAGAGCTGTGACTGACAGCGCTTATGCACAAGAGTTCAGTCAAATCGAAGGGGCAGGGAAGGGGGCTAGGTTACCATGACTTGAAGCAAGGAGGCCGCTGCCCCGTGACTTCAAGCACGTGTGGAGAAGCACGTTGGGCAGGGGATAAAGCAATGTTTTCAGTACTTTTGCTGCATCTGCCTTCAGGAAGAAAGGCATCATCAGAAACACGCTGCGGGCTACACGCAGGTACTGCTGGCGGCTTGGGATGGTTTTGGGAGGTGACAGGTTCCCTTTAATTTACACAAACATTTTGGCACTCTTGTCACATGTTTAGTGTAATGTTGTTTGGTGCAGCATCTTAAGCCATATTATTTCAGCTAAGCCACATCCCTTTCCCGCTAAGTCCCCCTTCATCAAGAGAGCACAGTATTCTTTTTAGCACATTTACTTATCTGTGAACTCTTGTATGTCTTGTTATAATTACAGAAAGCTTCACATTATTTCACAGGTAAATCACAACAATGGAATATATAAACATGTCCAGGGTCATTTATCAAATCTGATTGGTTGCTATGGGCACCTAAGCCAGTTCTACTTTACACCAGTTTGATAAATGACCCCCTTTTAGTTGCAAAGGCCATCTTTGGTATCTGAACTTAGGGTCTGATTATTATTTTTTACACTGTAAATTTGGTATCATCTAGCTGTAGTACTTGAAAATCATAATTTATGTTACAAAGGTTTTGAACCTCAGCTCTCTATGGAGACAAGGGTTCTGATTAACAAATGAACCAGTCTTGTAATCACTTACAATTTTCAGAAACAAAAGAAAAAAATTGTACAAAATAGCAATGCAATCCATTGCTGGCATTAGGCTTTACCCAGTATTTATTTTATTTTTTTCAGATAATTGAATTCTATTATGATATGATGGTGGTTGCTAAATTAAAGGAACTATAGTTGTCATCCTGATTAAAGGGGTTTTCTGTTTTTCCAATGTTGATGACCTATCCCCAGGATTGGTCATTATTATCAGATCGACGGGGGTCCAACTCCCAGCACCCCTGCTGATCAGCCATTTGAAGAGAATGCAGTGCTCGTGTGAGCACAGCATTCTCTTTACTGTTTACCTGTTCGTCGTCAACATTGCAGCACCTAGAAGGTGTAATTACAGCTCCTCCATCCCATTCACTTCAAGTGAATGGGATGGAGCTGTAATTACACTGCTCAGCTGCTGCAATGTCAACCGCATGCAGCTAAGGAATGAAGAAATTGCAGCGCTCGCACAAGTGCTGCGTTCTCTTCAAACAGTTTATCAGCCAATCTGATAGGATATCTTATCCTGAGCAATGGGCATCAATATGGGAAGCCCCTTTAAGGTCAGTTGACAGAATTGAGTAAAACCAAACACTGCTCCTCTGACCTGGGCTCATAGCATCATCATGACTTATAAATTATGATGCTGTGTGTGTTTCCTTCCGGTCTACTGTATGATACGCATTGTATTATGTGAGTACAGTGCTGTGGACCTGTAATATACAGTAAACTGCAGTTAGGCAAGAACTCTAAGTATCATTAATTATTATAATGTTGTGAGTTTTGGTCAGACTTTAGAGGATAAGTGTTTGGTAAGGGAAAAGCAATGACTTTGAGTGTATTTCCTAGGCTGAACACACTTATGTGAAATTAGCCCAATACAGATAGGAGAGACAGTGAACCTAACTTGATGAACAGTATTTCTAAAGAGCAAGCAGAATGGAGGTTTGAGGGCTCTGCTTCCCAATCTCATCTGTTGCTTAACCTCTGTGTGTTTCTGCCAAGACTGAAACTCACATAGAAAAGGTGGGAATGCTTGAATGAATGAAAGATGGACGGTTGCCTTTCAATCTGACACCAAGCTTCAGATACCATTATATCCCAGTTCATTATGCACTCTGCTGCTGGAAATAGAAATTCAAGTTTCTAAAGATATTCATATAGTGAATGTTTTATCTTATACTGGAGGTAGTCTGTGCTTTTCAGTCCTTTTCTGTCTACAGGAAAATTAATTTGCAAAGGAAGATTAATAGGGAATGTTCTCATTGCTCGAAATTACCTAGAAGAGAAATTTAATTTATCTAATTTGTGTTGCAATTTAAAATAATAATAATGCAAAATGAATGGTTGTCACAACAACCCACATCTGGAGGCAAGGCTGTCTTCTCTTGATAAGACATCTGGGACAGAAGCTTAACAGAAATGTGCAAATATTTGGGAATAGTGTGAGGTCATTTTCTATCAATATTAAAGTGTGACAATGTAGATTTTAAGTTTGGAACAATTTACTGTTATAAAATGTATTTACCTGGGATCTTACCTTATCAACACTTCCTGGCTAGGTTATTATGGGCACATATACAATACTTTGTTGTGTCATCTCTTGTACATTTCTATAAGTCTGGCATATTATTGTGTGTTGAGAGGTTGAGATCAGACTGTTGATCTGACAGATCATCTATAATGTTGTACAAGTCAACCTTCATTGAGCTCCATCCTTGAATAGTGATTTACTACCACAGACATTGGCCAATATTTACGAAAGTTAAAGGGGTTGGCCACTTTCTGGTCCTGTGTATAAGATGACAATACAGCATGTCACTGAATAATATAGACTTTGCTAAAATTCTGCACCATATTCTATAGTTCATAAAGTATGACTCTTGTTTGCCAAGTTTTTTGTGCTGTCCACACAGAAGCCCTGTCCATAAAATGGCTTCTGATGGAGGTTCATGTGACCAGACAAATTTCCTCCATGTGATGTCTCCTCTATTCACACTGCACCTGCACTTAAACTGTGCAGACGGCAGGTGAAGTGTATTTGATTGGATGAGACATCACATGGAGGTGATTTGCCTCATCACATGAACCTGCATCAGAAGCCATTTTATGGACAGGATCTCTGTGTGGACAGCACAAAAGACTTGGCAAACAAGGGGGCATACCTTATGAAACAAAAACTGTATTAGTAAGTACCATATTGTCACCTTACAAACACATTGGTCAACAGTAACCAGAAAGGGGCAAACCCCTTTAACCCCTTAAGGACATAGGGCGTACCGGTACGCCCTATTTCCCGAGTCCTTAAGGACCAAGGGCGTACCGGTACGTCCTAACTTAAAATCTTAATTCCGGCGCCGCTGGGGTTAATCGGAACGGGATTTCGGCTGAAATCATTCAGCCGGCATCCCGTAACAACGCAGGGGGGGGTCATTTGACCCCCCCGTATCGGCGATCGCAGAAAACCGCAGGTCAATTCAGACCTGCGGTTTGCTGCGCTTTTTGCCGTTTCTGATCCCCGCGGTCCCTGACCGCGGGGATCAGAAACTTCAGAGTGCCCGAAATCAATATTGTTAACCCCCCCCTGCACCCCTGCACGATTTGATGGCGGCGGGTGGTGCAGGGGGGGTGTCGCATGCAGTGGGGGCGTTGCGGGAGGCGGGCGGTGCGGCAGGCGGGATCGCGATCCCCCGCCCGCCTCCCATTGCATAATCGTTGGTGTACAGTGGGTATACCAGGGTGCCAGCACATTGCTGGCACCCTGGTATAAACGGCTGACATCGTTGATGCGATGTCAGCCGTTTAACCCTTTCCATACAGCGGTCCGTACGGACCGCTGTATGGAAAAGGTTAACAGTAAGAGGGAGCTCCCTCCCTCTCCGATCGGGGGGCTGCTGTGCCTTTGCAGCCCCCCGATGGGAGAAGGAGAGAGCCCCCAGACAGCCCCCCCAGAACCCCGTCCTTACCCTTCCCCGTCTGCGAAGTTCTGACCATAACTGAGCAGACGGGGAAGGTTCCCATGGCAACAGGACGCCTGATCAGGCGTCCTGCTGTCCATGGTGCTGAACAGATCTGTGCTGAAAGCATAGACCTGTTCAGTGTAAGTAAAATACAGTGCAGAAACCAATATAGTTTCTGTTCTGTATTTTACAGACATCAGACCCACTGGATCTTCAAGAACCAAGTGGGTCTGGGTCAAAAAAATCAAATAAAAAGTGAAAAAAGTTAAGATAAAAAAAAAAAACATTTATCACTGAATAAAAATTAAAAAAATAAAATACACTACACATATTAGGTATCGCCGCGTCCGTAACGACCTGATCTATAAAATGGTCATGTTACTTTCCCCGCACAGTGAACGCCATAAAAATAAAAAAATAAAAACTATGAGAAAATTGAAATTTTGCCCACCTTACTTCCCAAAAAAGGTAATAAAAGTGATCAAAAAAGTCGCATGTACGCCAAAATAGTACCAATCAAACCGTCATCTCATCCCGCAAAAAATGAGACCCTACTCAAGATAATCGCCCAAAAACTGAAAAAACTATGGCTCTTAGACTATGGAAACACTAAAACATGATTTTTTTTGGTTTCAAAAATAAAATCATTGTGTAAAATGTACATAAATAAAAATAAAGTATACATATTAGGTATCGCCGCGTCCGTATCGACCGGCTCTATATAAATATCACATGACCTAACCCCTCAGGTGACCACCGTAAAAAAAAAAAAAAAAAAACTGTGTAAAAAAAGCAATTTTTTGCCATCTTACGTCACAAAAAGTGTAATAGCAAGCGATCAAAAAGTCATATGCACCCCAAAATAGTGCCAATCAAACTGTCATCTCACCCCGCAAAAAATTAGACCCTACTCAAGATAATCACCCAAAAACTGAAAAAACTATGGCTCTTAGACTATGGAGACACTAAACAATTTTTTGGTTTTCAAAATGAAGTTATTGTATAAAACTTACATAAATAAAAAAAATTGTATACATATTAGGTATCGCCGCGTCCGTGACAACCTGCTCTATAAAATTACCACGTGATCTAACCTGTCAGATGAATGTTGTAAATAACAAAAAAAAAAAACATGCCAAAAAAGCTATTTCTTGTTACCTTGCCGCACAAAAAGTGTAATATAGAGCAACCAAAAATCATATGTACCCTAAACTAGTACCAACAATACTGCCACCCTATTCCGTACTTTCTAAAATGGGGTCACTTTTTTTGGAGTTTCTACTCTAGGGGTGCATCAGGGGGGCTTCAAATGGGACATGGTGTCAAAAAACCAGTCCAGCAAAATCTGCCTTCCAAAAACCGTATGGCATTCCTTTTCTTCTGCACCCTGCCGTGTGCCCGTACAGTAGTTTAGGACCACATATGGGGTGTTTCTGTAAACTACAGAATCAGGGCCATAAATAATGAGTTTTGTTTGGCTGTTAACCCTTGCTTTGTTACAGGAAAAAAAATATTAAAATGGAAAATCTGCCAAAAAAGTGAAATTTTGAAATTGTATCTCTATTTTCCATTGAATCTTGTGCAACACCTAAAGGGTTAACAAAGTTTGTAAAATCAGTTTTGAATACCTTGAGGGGTGTAGTTTCTTAGATGGGGTCACTTTTATGGAGTTTCTACTCTAGGGGGGCATCAGGGGGGCTCCAAATGGGACATGGTGTCAAAAAACCAGTCCAGCAAAATCTGCCTTCCAAAAACCGTATGGCATTCCTTTCCTTCTGCGCCCTGCCGTGTGCCCGTACAGTAGTTTACGACCACATATGGGGTGTTTCTGTAAACTACAGAATCAGGGCCATAAATAATGAGTTTTGTTTGGCTGTTAACCCTTGCTTTGTTACTGGAAAAAAAATATTAAAATGGAAAATCTGCCAAAAAAGTGAAATTTTGAAATTGTATCTCTATTTTCCATTGAATCTTGTGCAACACCTAAAGGGTTAACAAAGTTTGTAAAATCAGTTTTGAATACCTTGAGGGGTGTAGTTTCTTAGATGGGGTCACTTTTATGGAGTTTCTACTCTAGGGGTGCATCAGGGGGGCTTCAAATGGGACATGGTGTCAAAAAAACTGTCCAGCACAATCTGGCTTCCAAAAACCATACGGCGCACCTTTTACTCTACGCCCCGCTGTGTGGCTGTACAGTAGTTTATGGCCACATATGGGGTGTTTCTGTAAACAGTAGAGTCAGGGCAATAAAGATACAGTCTTGTTTGGCTGTTAACCCTTGCTTTGTTAGTGGAAAAAATGGGTTAAAATGGAAAATTAGGCAAAAAAATGAAATTCTCAAATTTCATCCCCATTTGCCAATAACTCTTGTGCAACACCTAAAGGGTTAACGGAGTTTGTAAAATCAGTTTTGAATACCTTGAGGGGTGTAGTTTCTTAGATGGGGTCACTTTTATGGAGTTTCTACTCTAGGGGTGCATCAGGGGGCTTCAAATGGGACATGGTGTCAAAAAAACTGTCCAGCAAAATCTGGCTTCCAAAAACCATACGGCGCACCTTTCACTCTACGCCCCGCTGTGTGGCCGTACAGTAGTTTATGGCCACATATGGGGTGTTTCTGTAAACAGCAGAGTCAGGGCAATAAAGATACAGTCTTGTTTGGCTGTTAACCCTTGCTTTGTTAGTGGAAAAAATGGGTTAAAATGGAAAATTAGGCAAAAAAATGAAACTCTCAAATTTCATCCCCATTTGCCAATAACTCTTGTGCAACACCTAAAGGGTTAACGGAGTTTGTAAAATCAGTTTTGAATACCTTGAGGGGTGTAGTTTATAGAATGGGGTCATTTTTGGGCGGTTTCTATTATGTAAGCCTCGCAAAGTGACTTCAGAGCTGTAGTGGTCCCTAAAAATTGGGTTTTTGTAAATTTCTGAAAAATTTCAAGATTTGCTTCTAAACTTCTAAGCCTTGTAACATCCCCAAAAAATAAAATATCATTCCCAAAATAATTCAAACATGAAGTAGACATATGGGGAATGTTAAGTCATCACAATTTTTTGGGGTATTACTATGTATTACAGAAGTAGAGAAACTGAAACTTTGAAATTTGCTAATTTTTCCAAATTTTTGGTAAATTAGGTATTTTATTATGCAAAAAAATTAATTTTTTTGACTTTTTTTTACTAGTATCATGAAGTACAATATGTGACGAAAAAACAATCTCAGAATGGCCTGGATAAGTCAAAGCGTTTTAAAGTTATCACCACTTAAAGTGACACTGGTCAGATTTGCAAAAAATGGCCTGGTCCTTAAGGTGAAAATGAGCCCGGTCCTTAAGGGGTTAATGCATCAAATTGCACCCAAATCTAGGAGCATCTAGGTTTAGATAAAGTTTTAGGGGGTCATTTCCTAGCTAGAAATATGCTTATATTACGCGTATTTCTGGGGCAGATTGCAGGGCAAAAGTTATCTGCGAAACACTCTGAAACTTTTCCCTACTCATACCAGGTTTAAATAAGTGTCCATGGCGTGGGTGGGGAAAGCAACAGGTTGGCAGGCCTGGCTCATTCATCATTTTCTACACCTGTTTTTGCCATAGAAAATGGTCTAAATGTAAGCTAGCAAGGAAGTTGGCTTACATTTAGACTAGCAATGAATACAGCGAAGTTATGTGGAGGCCGGCACCTCTTCATAACTTAAGTGGATACACCGCCAGCTATTGAGGTTATTAAGACTGGTGTCTAAAATGCTGGTCTGAATAAATGTGCCCCTTAGTTCCTAGTTGTAAAAGGGGGCATAGCTTATAAGGAAAGGGGTGTGACTTTGTTAGAAAGCGGCATGCTCTATCGTGCAATATTTAGCACTAAAACTGTACCACAAATTTGAAACAATATTCTGTGTCAAAGTAAGCCAACCAATAGTTGGTAGAGTCAGAGGAAAGTGTCTATCCTTGCACCAGATTTATCATCCAGCCTGAGCCCCTGTGATAAATCTGATGCAGATCTATACAGCCTGTCTAAGCTTACGCCATATATAGGATTAGTAAATCTGTCCCATTGTGTTCATTCTGTACCTGTTGCCTTAGTGTTAACCCTCTGAAAACTTTAACAGCTGCTCCTCATATTTGCAGCAGAGCTTCACTCACAATTATTCTGCTTCAACATTTGTGAGATGGACACCTTATACTTCTCAGTTATCTTACATCAGCAATATACACAAAATAAGTAATAACCATTTTGCAAAAAAAAGTTATATTTTTCATAACAAACTCGATACTAAAACCAATCAACCTGGTCATCAGTATAATGAATACTTTCTCTTACCATTATAGCCAGATTACTGTACATTCAGATTGGCACCTTAAAGGGCATCTATCTAGAGTTGTCCCGAAGAAACTGGCTAATCTTTTGCATGTGCACTAGGCATCAGAAGGCACCTGTGTCCCATGTTCATATGTGTCTGCATTGCTAAGAAAAATGATGTGCAAATAAGCCTCTAGAGCAATGGGGGTGTTACTGTTACACCTAGAGGCTCAGCTCTCTCTGCACCTTGACTGACATTGCCCGATGTGATCACGCTTATACTGCCCGATCCTGTCAATTAAAGTGAAGAGGGAGCGGCAGTGGCAGAGAAGGCAGAGCCCCTAGGTGTAATGGCAACAACCCCATTGCTCCAGGCCAGCCAGTTTCTTAGGTACAAATCTGATGACAGATGCCCTTTAAAGAACGCTTCTAGCAGAACTGAAACATGTGCTATGCCTTGTGTAGGACCTGAGGGCTAGGGCATGACTTCTCTTTCTGATGCTCTTGAAGAGTTATTTACTAACCCCTTAGACCCTGCATCTGGCATAATACAGTATATTATTTTTGGCTTAGCGTTTTACCTTAACCAAGATACTTTCATCTAGTACAATTCATAAAATGAAAGCAAATTTCCATTTTCTTCCCATAGTTGTCTTTTAAAATCTTTAATATCATACACAATTATGACTGAACATTTGGGAAAAAAAATTATTTGAACAATTCAATTTTGAATAGATTATCCAATGACATGTCACATCATGATGAAAATCTTTCCATTATACCTTATGTCTGTGTAGCCTCCAGGTTTTGGCTCACAATCACTGATGGAAATCAATGATCAGACACTGACTGTGTGAAAGTGACCTAATGCACTGCAATCAATGGGAAATTATATTTTAATTCCTAAAAATAAAATTAACATGAGCTATAAAGAAATTGCTATTTATCTACTAAAAGTTAAAACACCATTTTTTTACGTTATGGCAGACAATCCAAAAGGCAAAAAAAAAAAAAAAAAAACCTTAGGCCTTCAGACGGCAATTTTTGACAGCATAAATTCACTAAAAAGCTGTTGATGGCCACATGGAGCCCATGTCCCATTTTTTTCAATAGGAGGGCACGTTGCGGTTCATGCAGCCATGGTTTATGGCAGCAACTGTGCCAAGAATGGACATGTCCATTCTTTGTGTATTCACGGCCATAAACCATGAGGTCCAATTAAAAACAATGAAATGTAGATCCCCAGCTGCCATCAGATTTTAGCACAGAATTCACACCAAATTCTTACTGCAAAAGACACATCCCCTTATTGTGTTCAAAGGGATTGTCTGAGATTTTGATATTGATGGCTGTTTCAAGAGACTGTGGAGCTCCAGTAAGTGTGGCTTCTTCTTAGGCCTGTGACATCACTTTCATCGATCACATGGCCTAGGTGCAACTCAGTCCTATTTAAGTAAATGGGGCTGAGCTGCAATACCAAGCACAGCCGCTATCCAGTGGATAAAGGAGGCCTTAGTACTCGGAGAAGCACTGTGGACTATTAACACACCTGATCTTCAGGGGTGCCGGGAGTCGGTCCTTTACCACTCTGATATTGATAACATATCCTGAGGATTGGTCATCAATATTAAAGGGTTTCTACCACTTGAATATCACATATTTGGTGTTCAGACACTAGCGATTCGCTAGTGTCTGTTCTTGCCTACAAGCTAATTATCACATTAATCCGGGCTGCCGATACCTCAAAAAAAGCACTTATATCTTTATGCAAATGAGCCTCTAGGTGCTATGCAGGCGTTTTTCTAAGCACCTAGAGGCTCCGTCTACCTTGCATTTTGCCGCCCTGCGCCTCGCTCCAGCACGCCCATCTCTCACTGTAATCGATCCTCCCCCTGCTTCAGCCTTCCGAAATCCCGCGCCTGCGCCGTCCGTCGCGGCATTCGGAGGCATTCGGCGCAGGCGCAGTCAATGTCTGACCGCTTGCTGCTGGGCTTCGTCTGTCCCACGGAGCTCTGTGACGTCATCGGCGCAGGCGCAGTTGAAATGTCTGAGCAGGGAGCGGTCAGACATTGACTGCGCCTGCGCCGAATGCCTCCGAATGCCGCGACGGACGGCGCAGGCGCGGGATTTCGGAAGGCTGAAGCAGGGGGAGGATCGATTACAGTGAGAGATGGGCGTGCTGGAGCGAGGCGCAGGGCGGCAAAATGCAAGGTAGACGGAGCCTCTAGGTGCTTAGAAAAACGCCTGCATAGCACCTAGAGGCTCATTTGCATAAAGATATAAGTGCTTTTTTTGAGGTATCGGCAGCCCGGATTAATGTGATAATTAGCTTGTAGGCAAGAACAGACACTAGCGAATCGCTAGTGTCTGAACACCAAATATGTGATATTCAAGTGGTAGAAACCCTTTAAACACCTGGACAACCCCTTTAAATATCTTTATGTCTTGGGGCCACTCCTAAACGAGTCCATGAAGAGGATACTGGATACGAGTCATTTCCTGCCTGGTCCCAAGCTCTAGAGTGCAGAAAGCAGAGAAGAACTGTAAATAAAGGATACAAAAACTGGTATTTAAATAGACGTAGTAAATTTCCCCATCAGGAGGCTATTTGTGCAATCTCTTTACTGAGACGTCTAATTTACAGTTCTTTGTGCTCAAAATTCTCATTACGTATGACCTTAATTAATGATTAGGAAACTTTTAGTTAGACAATTGATCAATGCTTCATTACGGCTTTGTAACTTACCAATCAATGGCTCTTCAGGTCCGAAAAAAATAAAAGAACCAAGTGAAGAGGTGAGGTGAGGTAAGGTTGTATAACATTTACAATGTTCAAGTTAAATTACTTTTACAAAGCTATACTTGACCTTTTGAGAATGATCATAGTATCAGGCTCAGGGGACAACAAGTAAAACAAGAAAATAGAGCATATTCAGAGACCTCTCCAGAAAATATAGCAGGAACAGTGATTTATTCTTGCAGTGAGAAATACTTTGGCTTCCTTCCTGTAATAGTTGAAGATTAAAGCTTCAGGAACCAGCCAGATTATTTATAACAGACACATAACTTGCTTTTGTGTGTGAATGTTAAGTGTGTGTCACAGTTCAGGCCAGTTTTGTGTCTCTCTGTCCATGAAAACGCATATTTCGTGGAAAACATCTCTTACAATTTAGAAGGAGAATGCAATTTCAATAGCCGCACAGACAACAAATGCGAAGAGGCCACAGACCAAAATAAGTTTACTGGGATGATTATACTCTATATGTAACATCAGGCCAGTTATAGCACAACATGTCTTCAGGTGTAATGCGAACAGTTCATTTCGCTAATACCAACAGTGCAACAAAAGATTACAAATCCCATAAGCACTTACTCTTTCCTGCAGCCTATAGCAAGGGGAACATGGGGAAAGGCTAAGGAAGGAAGAGCAACAGCAGCCATCAAAAAGACAGAGATTTCCACAGACAGAAGTGTGCTCTGTTTCTGTGCAGACGCTACAGCACAGTGTATGAAAAGAGAACGTACTGTTCCACCATGTTGCTGAAATGCTGCAGCCTGCTAAGACATTCCGTATCAGCTGGTGGTGCTGGATGTTGTGGCGTGCTGACAAAGCTTTTCCACATTTCGGCCATACTAACCCTCCCACCCTGAGGTGCTGGCAGTGGCCCATCTGCATTGGCGACTTTTTCCTCCTCCTCCTCCTCCTCTGCCTTGTGCTTCCACTGAGCCCCCGCTGTCAGATGTGAATGCCATCAGCAGTTGGTGGTGAAGTGGTGCTGTTCCACAGAGTGACTCACCCATGCGTGCTGCAGCTGAAATTCCACTATGGCCTGCTGCTGCTCGCACAGTCTCTCCAGCATGTGCAAGGTGGAGTTCCACCTTGTGGGTAAGTCGCATATGAGGTGGTGAGTGGGAATGCTGAAGTTACGCTGCAGCACAGACAGGCGATCAGCCGCAGGGTGAGAACACTGAAAGTTCACACAGACGGTCCACACTTTCTGCAGTAGCTCTGACATATCAGGGTAATTTTTCAGGATCCTCTGCACCAGCAAATTAAGCACATGTGCCTGGCAGGGGATGTGCGTAAAACCGGCTGGCCCCAGAGCTGCTATGAGATTTTGCCCATTATCTCACACTAACAGGCCAGGCTTAAGGTTCAGCGGCACCAACCACTCATCGGTCTATTGTTCCATGGAGTCCACAGCTCCTGAGTTTCAAAACAACCTGCTGTCATTTCACCCTGGTTGTGCTAAAGTTGGTGGTGAAGGTGTTACGCTGACCAGACGAGGAGGCGGTAGAGGAGAAAACGGAGTAGGAGGAGGAGGCAACGAGAAATATCCTGCAGTCCTCAGTGGCGGTAGGACATGCGCCAAACTGCTATCCTCAGGCCCAGCTGCCACTGCATTTACCCAGTGTGCAGTTAGGGAGATAACGTCCCTGCCAGTGCTTACTGGTCCACGTCCAGAGGGGGAGGAAGAGGCCGAGACCACAGCAGAAGAGGGAGCAAGAGGAGCCTGAGATATTTTGTGGTTTTTGAGGTGTGTACTCCACTGCAGCTTGTGCTTTGCATTTAGATGCCTGGTCATGCAGGTGGTGCTCAAGTTTAGAAAATGTATGCCTCACTTCAGGCTCTGATTGCACAGCGTGCAAACCACTTGCGTCTTGTTATCAGCACATTGTCTGAAGAACTGCCATACCAGGGAACTCCTTGGAGCTGGTTTTGGTTTGCTCAGTCCCTGGGTGCGGTGGGCAGTAACAGACATCCTGGCTAGGGCACGGCCACTCTGCTTTTGCACCCTGCTCCTTCTTTTTCTGTGCGGCTGGCGCTGTGGGGCCACCACTTCTTCCTCGGAATTGTACACATCACTCGCATGACCTTGATTCCATGTGGGGTCTAGGACTTCATCATCCACCACATCATCTTCCACGCACTGTGTTCACCCCGGCCCTCCTTGCAGGAGGCACCTGTGTTTCGTCATCATCATCAGAGACGTGCTGCGGTGGTCCTCCCATGTCCACATCCTGAAATATAAGTGGATGGGCATCAGTGCACACAATCTCTTCCACTTCTGGGGCAGGGCTAGGTGGATGGCCCACGGAAAGCCTGCCAGCAGAGTCATAAAAAAGCATAAGAGACTGCTGCATGACTTAGAGCTCTGACTGCTTGGCTGATTTGCAAGGGGGTGAGGTGAAAGACAAATGCCAATGGGCTGCAGGTGCGAACTCTGCGGTTTCAGCAGAGGACCAGGTGGGAGACAATGTGAAGGAACTGGAGGCATTGTCAGACATCCAATCTACTACCGCCTCTACTTGTTCTGGCCTCGCCAGTCATACACCGGTATTCAGGCCTAGAAAATGACACTGAAAGTCCGGTTGCCTACGTGCACCTGAGGAAGGTGTTTCATTTAGGTATGTAGCTGGTACAGATCATTCACGTCCTCTCCCTGCAACAGGCGCTCCACCAGCACCAGCAGCACCACGACCAGGGCCACACCCCTTATTTGATACTTTCCTCATTCTTTGAGGTCACCTCACACTAAAAATCTAAATATGTCACCTACCGAACTAACAGACAGATTAACTATATTGATTTCCCTGTCACATATACAGTGCAGGTGTACCTCACACCAAAAATGGGTATATGTCACCCATCGAACTAACATACAGATTAACTATTATATTTTTATATCAAGGGTACAAAAATGGTGCATTGCACCCACAAAAAATCACTATAGGTCACGTACAGAATTAACAGCCAGATTTATTATTATAGACAGATTAACTATTATATTTTTGTGTCAGGAGTGCAAAGCTGGTGTATTTCACACACAAAAAATGAATATAGGTTGCGCACAAAACAAATAGACAGAAACCTAAAACTCTCCCTCGCTTCAGCTGCCTGCTTCCTGTCCCTGCACTACTCAGAGCTGATGGGTGGTGCTACACGTGATCCAGCTTGTATAGAGGCTGGGTCACATGATGCACCGGCCAATCACAGCCATGCCATTACTAGGCATGGCTGTGATGGCTTCTAAGTGCCCACAGCTTAAAAGCTGGTTGATTGGCTGCCCTGCACTCTTTCAAAAGCTTTGTTAAATGCCTGCACACGTAACCCGAACTATTCTGGCAAAGTTTGGGTTTAAGGGAACCTGTCACCTCCCAAAAGCATCCCAAGCCCCCAGCAGTACCTGCGTGTAGCGAGCAGCGTGTTTTTGATGATGCCTTTCTTCCTGAACAGCGTCACTACTTTTGCTGCATCTGACTTGAGGAAGAAAGGCATGATCAGAAACACGCTGCTCGCTACACGCAGGTACTGCTGGCGGCTTGGGATGCTTTTGGGAGGTGACAGGTTCCCTTTCAGGTCCAGACCCAAACTTTGCAGTTCGGGTTTGTTCAACACTTGTGCCCACCCAAGTGAGTCCCAAGCAGACATTACTTCTCAAAAAAAGCAGTACCAGCCCTGCTCCTGTACATTTAGCAGAAGGTGGGCTAGTCCTTGGGCCTCTCGGTGTCTAGTAGAGTTCAACTAAACAAGATGGTACCAACTCCTTTCACTTAATTTTCACCACTCGGTACAATGCGAAACATGCCCAAATTAGACAAATTTTATCTAAACACTGGATCGTCCTACAGAGAGATCCAATTCTAGGGAAAAACATTCCGAAAGCACCTAGCCTTACCTTCTGGAAAGTAAAAATGTGGAAAAATATGTTAGCAGCACCTTCCTGTCCCAAATTATCACACAATCCTGGGGCCATGTGACAACTGCTAACTAGAGTTGAGCGAACACCTGGATGTTCGGGTTCGAGAAGTTCGGCCGAACATCCCGGAAATGTTCGGGTTCGGGATCCGAACCCGATCCGAACTTCGTCCCGAACCCGAACCCCATTGAAGTCAATGGGGACCCGAACTTTTCGGCACTAAAAAGGCTGTAAAACAGCCCAGGAAAGAGCTAGAGGGCTGCAAAAGGCAGCAACATGTAGGTAAATCCCCTGCAAACAAATGTGGATAGGGAAATGAATTAAAATAAAAATTAAATAAATAAAAATTAACCAAAATCAATTGGAGAGAGGTTCCATAGCAGAGAATCTGGCTTCCCGTCACCCACCACTGGAACAGTCCATTCTCAGATATTTAGGCCCCGGCACCCAGGCAGAGGAGAGAGGTCCCGTAACAGAGAATCTGTCTTCATGTCAGCAGAGAATTAGTCTGCATGTCATAGCAGAGAATGAGGCTTCACGTCAGCCACCACTGCAACAGTCCATTGGCATATATTTAGGCCCAGCACCCAGGCAGAGGAGGGAGGTCCCGTAACAGAGAATCTGTCTTCATGTCAGCAGAGAATTAGTCTGCATGTCATAGCAGAGAATGAGGCTTCACGTCAGCCACCACTGCAACAGTCCATTGGCATATATTTAGGCCCAGCACACACACAGGCAGAGGAGAGAGGTCCCGTAACAGAGAATCTGGCTTCATGTCAGCAGAGAATCAGTCTGCATGTCATAGCAGAGAATGAGGCTTCACGTCAGCCACCACTGCAACAGTCCATTGGCATATATTTAGGCCCAGCACACACACAGGCAGAGGAGAGAGGTCCCGTAACAGAGAATCTGGCTTCATGTCAGCAGAGAATCAGTCTGCATGTCATAGCAGAGAATGAGGCTTCACGTCAGCCACCACTGCAACAGTCCATTGGCATATATTTAGGCCCAGCACCCAGGCAGAGGAGGGAGGTCCCGTAACAGAGAATCTGTCTTCATGTCAGCAGAGAATTAGTCTGCATGTCATAGCAGAGAATGAGGCTTCACGTCAGCCACCACTGCAACAGTCCATTGGCATATATTTAGGCCCAGCACACACACAGGCAGAGGAGAGAGGTCCCGTAACAGAGAATCTGGCTTCATGTCAGCAGAGAATCAGTCTGCATGTCATAGCAGAGAATGAGGCTTCACGTCACCCACCACTGCAACAGTCCATTGGCATATATTTAGGCCTAGCACACAGGCAGAGCAGAGAGGTCCCGTAACAGACAATCTGGCTTCATGTCAGCAGAGAATCAGTCTGCATGTCATAGCAGAGAATGAGGCTTCACGTCACCCACCACTGCAACAGTCCATTGGCATATATTTAGGCCTAGCACACAGGCAGAGCAGAGAGGTCCCGTAACAGACAATCTGGCTTCATGACAGCAGAGAATTAGTCTGCATGTCATAGCAGAGAATGAGGCTTCACGTCAGCCACCACTGCAACAGTCCATTGGCATATATTTAGGCCCAGCACCCAGGCAGAGGAGAGAGGTCCCGTAACAGACAATCTGGCTTCATGTCAGCAGAGAATTAGTCTGCATGTCATAGCAGAGAATCAGGCTTCACGTCAGCCACCACTGCAACAGTCCATTGTCATAAATTTAGGCCCAGCACCCAGGCAGAGGAGAGAGGTCCCGTAACAGACAATCTGGCTTCATGTCAGCAGAGAATTAGTCTGCATGTCATAGCAGAGAATGAGGCTTCACGTCAGCCACCACTGCAACAGTCCATTGGCATATATTTAGGCCTAGCACACAGGCAGAGCAGAGAGGTCCCGTAACAGACAATCTGGCTTCATGACAGCAGAGAATCAGTCTGCATGTCATAGCAGAGAATCAGGCTTCACGTCAGCCACCACTGCAACAGTCCATTGTCATAAATTTAGGCCCAGCACCCAGGCAGAGGAGAGAGGTCCCGTAACAGAGAATCTGGCTTCATGTCAGCAGAGAATCAGTCTTCATATCATAGCAGAGAATCAGGCTTCACGTCACCCACCACTGTAAGAGTCAATTTTCATAAATTTAGGCCCAGAACCCAGGCAGAGGAGAAAGGTCCCGTAACAGACAATCTGGCTTCATGTCAGCAGAGAATCAGTCTTCATATCATAGCAGAGAATCAGGCTTCACGTCACCCACAACTGCAACAGTCAATTTTCATAAATTTAGGCCCAGAACCCAGGCAGAGGAGAAAGGTCCCGTAACAGACAATCTGGCTTCATGTCAGCAGAGAATCAGTCTTCATATCATAGCAGAGAATCAGGCTTCACGTCACCCACCACTGCAACAGTCAATTGTCATAAATTTAGGCCCAGCACCCAGGCAGAGGAGAGAGCTCCCGTAACAGAGGATCTGGCTTCATGTCAGCAGAGAATCAGTCTGCATGTCATAGCAGAGAATGAGGCTTCACGTCACCCACCACTGCAACAGTCCATTGGCATATATTTAGGCCTAGCACACAGGCAGAGGAGAGGTTCATTCAACTTTGGGTAGCCTCGCAATATAATGGTAAAATGAAAATAAAAATAGGATTGAATGAGGAAGTGCCCTGGAGTCCAATAATATATGGTTATGGGGAGGTAGTTAATGTCTAATCTGGACAAGGGACGGACAGGTCCTGTGGGATCCATGCCTGGTTCATTTTTATGAACGTCAGCTTGTCCACATTGGCTGTAGACAGGCGGCTGCGTTTGTCTGTAATGACGCCCCCTGCCGTGCTGAATACACGTTCAGACAAAACGCTGGCTGCCGGGCAGGCCAGCACCTCCAAGGCATAAAAGGCTAGCTCTGGCCACGTGGACAATTTAGAGACCCAGAAGTTGAATGGGGCCGAACCATCAGTCAGTACGTGGAGGGGTGTGCACACGTACTGTTCCACCATGTTAGTGAAATGTTGCCTCCTGCTAACACGTTGCGTATCAGGTGGTGGTGCAGTTAGCTGTGGCGTGTTGACAAAAGTTTTCCACATCTCTGCCATGCTAACCCTGCCCTCAGAGGAGCTGGCCGTGACACAGCTGCCTTGGCGACCTCTTGCTCCTCCTCTGCCTTGGCCTTGGGCTTCCACTTGTTCCCCTGTGACATTTGGGAATGCTCTCAGTAGCGCGTCTACCAACGTGCGCTTGTACTCGCGCATCTTCCTATCACGCTCCAGTGCAGGAAGTAAGGTGGGCACATTGTCTTTGTAGCGTGGATCCAGCAGGGTGGCAACCCAGTAGTCCGCACAGGTTAAAATGTGGGCAACTCTGCTGTCGTTGCGCAGGCACTGCAGCATGTAGTCGCTCATGTGTGCCAGGCTGCCCAGGGATAAGGACAAGCTGTCCTCTGTGGGAGGCGTATCGTCATCGTCCTGCCTTTCCCCCCAGCCACGCACCAGTGATGGACCCGAGCTGCGTTGGGTGCCACCCCGCTGTGACCATGCTTCATCCTCATCCTCCTCCACCTCCTCCTCATCCTCGTCCTCCTCGTCCTCCAGTAGTGGGCCCTGGCTGGCCACATTTGTACCTGGCCTCTGCTGTTGCCAAAAACCTCCCTCTGAGTCACTTCGAAGAGACTGGCCTGAAAGTGCTAAAAATGACCCCTCTTCCTCCTCCTCCTCCTCCTCCTCCTGGGCCACCTCCTCTTCCATCATCGCCCTAAGTGTTTTCTCAAGGAGACATAGAAGTGGTATTGTAACGCTGATAACGGTGTCATCGCCACTGGCCATGTTGGTGGAGTACTCGAAACAGCGCAACAGGGCACACAGGTCTCGCATGGAGGCCCAGTCATTGGTGGTGAAGTGGTGCTGTTCTGTAGTGCGACTGACCCGTGCGTGCTGCAGCTGAAACTCCACTATGGCCTGCTGCTGCTCGCACAGTCTGTCCAGCATGTGCAAGGTGGAGTTCCACCTGGTGGGCACGTCGCATATGAGGCGGTGAGCGGGAAGGCCGAAGTTACGCTGTAGCGCAGACAGGCGAGCAGCAGCAGGATGTGAACGCCGGAAGCGCGAACAGACAGGCCCGCACTTTATGCAGCAGCTCTGACATGTCGGGGTAGTTGTGAATGAACTTCTGCACCACCAAATTCAGCACATGCGCCAAGCAAGGGATGTGCGTCAAATTGGCTAGTCCCAGAGCTGCAACGAGATTTCGCCCATTATCACACACCACCAGGCCGGGCTTGAGGCTCACCGGCAGCAACCACTCGTCGGTCTGTTGTTCTATACCCCGCCACAACTCCTGTGCGGTGTGGGGCCTGTCCCCCAAACATATGAGTTTCAGAATGGCCTGCTGACGTTTACCCCGGGCTGTGCTGAAGTTGGTGGTGAAGGTGTGTGGCTGACTGGATGAGCAGGTGGAAGAAGAGGAGGAGGAAGCCGAGAAGGAGGAGGTGGCAACAGGAGGCAAAGAATGTTGCCCTGCGATCCTTGGCGGCGGAAGGACGTGCGCCAAACAGCTCTCCGCCTGGGGCCCAGCTGCCACTACATTTACCCAGTGTGCAGTTAGGGAGATATAGCGTCCCTGGCCGTGCTTACTGGTCCACGTATCTGTGGTTAGGTGGACCTTGCTACAGATGGCGTTGCGCAGTGCACACTTGATTTTATCGGATACTTGGTTGTGCAGGGAAGGCACGGCTCTCTTGGAGAAGTAGTGCCGGCTGGGAACAACATACTGTGGGACAGCAAGCGACATGAGCTGTTTGAAGCTGTCTGTGTCCACCAGCCTAAATGACAGCATTTCATAGGCCAGTAGTTTAGAAATGCTGGCATTCAGGGCCAGGGATCGAGGGTGGCTAGGTGGGAATTTACGCTTTCTATCAAATGTTTGTGAGATGGAGAGCTGAACGCTGGCGTGTGACATGGTTGAGACGCTTGGTGACGGAGGTGGTGGTGGTGGTGTTGGTGGTACATCCCCTGTTTGCTGGGCGGCAGGTGCCAACGTTCCTCCAGAGGCGGAGGAAGAGGCCGAGGCGGCAGCAGCAGAATAGGCCGAGGCGGCAGCAGCAGAAGAGGTAGCAGGGGGAGCCTGAGTGACTTCCTTGGTTTTAAGGTGTTTACTCCACTGCAGTTCATGCTTTGCATGCAGGTGCCTGGTCATGCAGGTTGTGCTCAGGTTCAGAACGTTAATGCCTCGCTTCAGGCTCTGATGGCACAGCGTGCAAACCACTCGGGTCTTGTCGTCAGCACATTGTTTGAAGAAGTGCCATGCCAGGGAACTCCTTGAAGCTGCCTTTGGGGTGCTCGGTCCCAGATGGCGGCGGTCAGTAGCAGGCGGAGTCTCTTGGCGGCGGGTGTTCTGCTTTTGCCCACTGCTCCCTCTTTTGCTACGCTGTTGGCTCGGTCTCACCACTGCCTCTTCCTCCGAACTGTGAAAGTCAGTGGCACGACCTTCATTCCATGTGGGGTCTAGGACCTCATCGTCCCCTGCATCGTCTTCCACCCAGTCTTGATCCCTGACCTCCTGTTCAGTCTGCACACTGCAGAAAGACGCAGCAGTTGGCACCTGTGTTTCGTCATCATCAGAGACATGCTGAGGTGGTATTCCCATGTCCTCATCATCAGGAAACATAAGTGGTTGTGCGTCAGTGCATTCTATGTCTTTCACCGCTGGGGAAGGGCTAGGTGGATGCCCTTGGGAAACCCTGCCAGCGGAGTCTTCAAACAGCATAAGAGACTGCTGCATAACTTGAGGCTGAGACAGTTTCCCTGGTATGCATGGGGGTGATGTGACAGACTGATGGGGTTGGTTTTCAGGCGCCATCTGTGCGCTTTCTGCAGAAGACTGGGTGGGAGATAATGTGAACGTGCTGGATCCACTGTCGGCCACCCAATTGACTAATGCCTGTACCTGCTCAGGCCTTACCATCCTTAGAACGGCATTGGGCCCCACCATATATCGCTGTAAATTCTGGCGGCTACTGGGACCTGAGGTAGTTGGTACACTAGGACGTGTGGATGTGGCAGAACGGCCACGTCCTCTCCCAGCACCAGAGGGTCCACTAACACCACCACGACCATGTCCACGTCCGCGTCCCTTACTAGATGTTTTTCTCATTGTTATGGTTCACCACAACAACAAATATATTATTTGGCCCAATGTATTGTATTCAAATTCAGCGGGATATAAATTTGAGGCCTAGTATTTAGGCGCTGGGTGACCGGTATGGATTTAGTGACAGAATTAGACTTGGAAATGCACAGAAGCGTGTGTGTGTGAAGTTATTCTGAATGACCCTATGTGCACCTTCAATATTATATACCCTTTTAGGGATAGATTTCAAATAGCTCTGATATAGCAGAAACCACTAAATTATGAAATTGCTAAATTGGGAATTGTACTTCAACCCAGAACAAAAAATGTGCTTTGACGGACACTAAATATCTTGCCCAGCAACAACAGTACACCGGTGGGTAACGAGAGATTTAGAGGGAATTAAATTTGAGGCCTAGTATTTAGGCGCTGGGTCACCGGTATGGATTTAGTGACAGAATTAGACTTGGAAATACACAGTAGCGGGTGTGTGTGAAGTTATTCTGAATGACCCTATGTGCACCTTCAATATTATATACCCTTTTAGGGATAGATTTCAAATAGCTCTGATATAGCAGAAACCACTAAATTATGAAATTGCTAAATTGGGAATTGTACTTCAACCCAGAACAAAAAATGTGCTTTGACGGACACTAAATATCTTGCCCAGCAACAACAGTACAGCGGTGGGTAACGAGAGATTTAGAGGGAATTAAATTTGAGGCCTAGTATTTAGGCGCTGGGTCACCGGTATGGATTTAGTGACAGAATTAGACTTGGAAATGCACAGAAGCGTGTGTGTGAAGTTATTCTGAATGACCCTATGTGCACCTTCAATATTATATACCCTTTTTGGGATAGATTTCAAATAGCTCTGATATAGCAGGAACCACTAAATTATGAAATTGCTAAATTGGGAATTGTACTTCAACCCAGAACAAAAAATGTGCTTTGACGGGCACTAAATAACTTTCCCAGCTACAACAGGACAACGGTAACGAGAGATTTAGAGGGATTTAAATTTGAGGCCTAGTATTTAGGCGCTGGGTGACAGGTATGGGTTTAGTGACAGAATTAGACTTGGAAATACACAGTAGCGGGTGTGTGTGAAGTTATTCTGAATGACCCTATGTGCACCTTCAATATTATATACCCTTTTAGGGATAGATTTCAAATAGCTCTGATATAGCAGAAACCACTAAATTATGAAATTGCTAAATTGGGAATTGTACTTCAACCCAGAACAAAAAATGTGCTTTGACGGACACTAAATATCTTGCCCAGCAACAACAGTACACCGGTGGGTAACGAGAGATTTAGAGGGAATTAAATTTGAGGCCTAGTATTTAGGCGCTGGGTCACCGGTATGGATTTAGTGACAGAATTAGACTTGGAAATACACAGTAGCGGGTGTGTGTGAAGTTATTCTGAATGACCCTATGTGCACCTTCAATATTATATACCCTTTTAGGGATAGATTTCAAATAGCTCTGATATAGCAGAAACCACTAAATTATGAAATTGCTAAATTGGGAATTGTACTTCAACCCAGAACAAAAAATGTGCTTTGACGGACACTAAATATCTTGCCCAGCAACAACAGTACAGCGGTGGGTAACGAGAGATTTAGAGGGAATTAAATTTGAGGCCTAGTATTTAGGCGCTGGGTCACCGGTATGGATTTAGTGACAGAATTAGACTTGGAAATGCACAGAAGCGTGTGTGTGAAGTTATTCTGAATGACCCTATGTGCACCTTCAATATTATATACCCTTTTTGGGATAGATTTCAAATAGCTCTGATATAGCAGGAACCACTAAATTATGAAATTGCTAAATTGGGAATTGTACTTCAACCCAGAACAAAAAATGTGCTTTGACGGGCACTAAATAACTTTCCCAGCTACAACAGGACAACGGTAACGAGAGATTTAGAGGGATTTAAATTTGAGGCCTAGTATTTAGGCGCTGGGTGACAGGTATGGGTTTAGTGACAGAATTAGACTTGGAAATACACAGTAGCGGGTGTGTGTGAAGTTATTCTGAATGACCCTATGTGCACCTTCAATATTATATACCCTTTTAGGGATAGATTTCAAATAGCTCTGATATAGCAGAAACCACTAAATTATGAAATTGCTAAATTGGGAATTGTACTTCAACCCAGAACAAAAAATGTGCTTTGACGGACACTAAATATCTTGCCCAGCAACAACAGTACAGCGGTGGGTAACGAGAGATTTAGAGGGAATTAAATTTGAGGCCTAGTATTTAGGCGCTGGGTCACCGGTATGGATTTAGTGACAGAATTAGACTTGGAAATACACAGTAGCGGGTGTGTGTGAAGTTATTCTGAATGACCCTATGTGCACCTTCAATATTATATACCCTTTTTGGGATAGATTTCAAATAGCTCTGATATAGCAGGAACCACTAAATTATGAAATTGCTAAATTGGGAATTGTACTTCAACCCAGAACAAAAAATGTGCTTTGACGGGCACTAAATAACTTTCCCAGCTACAACAGGACAACGGTAACGAGAGATTTAGAGGGATTTAAATTTGAGGCCTAGTATTTAGGCGCTGGGTGACAGGTATGGGTTTAGTGACAGAATTAGACTTGGAAATACACAGTAGCGGGTGTGTGTGAAGTTATTCTGAATGACCCTATGTGCACCTTCAATATTATATACCCTTTTTGGGATAGATTTCAAATAGCTCTGATATAGCAGAAACCACTAAATTATGAAATTGCTAAATTGGGAATTGTACTTCAACCCAGAACAAAAAATGTGCTTTGACGGACACTAAATATCTTGCCCAGCAACAACAGTACAGCGGTGGGTAACGAGAGATTTAGAGGGAATTAAATTTGAGGCCTAGTATTTAGGCGCTGGGTCACCGGTATGGATTTAGTGACAGAATTAGACTTGGAAATACACAGTAGCGGGTGTGTGTGAAGTTACTCTGAATGACCCTATGTGCACCTTCAATATTATATACCCTTTTTGGGATAGATTTCAAAGAGCTCTGATATAGCAGGAACCACTAAATTATGAAATTGCTAAATTGAGAATTGTATTTCAACCCAGAACAAGAAATGTGCTTGAACGGACACTAAATAACTCGCCCAGCTACAGCACTAGGGACAGATTTAGCTGGATATAAATTTGAGGCCTAGTATTTAGGCGCTGGGTGACAGGTATGGGTTTAGTGACAGAATTAGACTTGGAAATACACAGTAGCGGGTGTGTGTGAAGTTATTCTGAATGACCCTATGTGCACCTTCAATATTATATACCCTTTTAGGGATAGATTTCAAATAGCTCTGATATAGCAGAAACCACTAAATTATGAAATTGCTAAATTGGGAATTGTACTTCAACCCAGAACAAAAAATGTGCTTTGACGGACACTAAATATCTTGCCCAGCAACAACAGTACAGCGGTGGGTAACGAGAGATTTAGAGGGAATTAAATTTGAGGCCTAGTATTTAGGCGCTGGGTCACCGGTATGGATTTAGTGACAGAATTAGACTTGGAAATACACAGTAGCGGGTGTGTGTGAAGTTATTCTGAATGACCCTATGTGCACCTTCAATATTATATACCCTTTTTGGGATAGATTTCAAATAGCTCTGATATAGCAGGAACCACTAAATTATGAAATTGCTAAATTGGGAATTGTACTTCAACCCAGAACAAAAAATGTGCTTTGACGGGCACTAAATAACTTTCCCAGCTACAACAGGACAACGGTAACGAGAGATTTAGAGGGATTTAAATTTGAGGCCTAGTATTTAGGCGCTGGGTGACAGGTATGGGTTTAGTGACAGAATTAGACTTGGAAATACACAGTAGCGGGTGTGTGTGAAGTTATTCTGAATGACCCTATGTGCACCTTCAATATTATATACCCTTTTTGGGATAGATTTCAAATAGCTCTGATATAGCAGAAACCACTAAATTATGAAATTGCTAAATTGGGAATTGTACTTCAACCCAGAACAAAAAATGTGCTTTGACGGACACTAAATATCTTGCCCAGCAACAACAGTACAGCGGTGGGTAACGAGAGATTTAGAGGGAATTAAATTTGAGGCCTAGTATTTAGGCGCTGGGTCACCGGTATGGATTTAGTGACAGAATTAGACTTGGAAATACACAGTAGCGGGTGTGTGTGAAGTTACTCTGAATGACCCTATGTGCACCTTCAATATTATATACCCTTTTTGGGATAGATTTCAAAGAGCTCTGATATAGCAGGAACCACTAAATTATGAAATTGCTAAATTGGGAATTGTATTTCAACCCAGAACAAGAAATGTGCTTGAACGGACACTAAATAACTCGCCCAGCTACAGCACTAGGGACAGATTTAGCTGGATATAAATTTGAGGCCTAGTATTTAGGCGCTGGGTGACCGGTATGGATTTAGTGACAGAATTAGACTGGGATATGGCCAAAAAATGAACAGACTATTGCTGGTTAAATGCACTTGGTGTGACAGCTTCACCCTGATGTAGGCTTTAGCCAAAAAACAACCACACCATTGAGGGTTAAATGCACTTGGTGACAGGCGCAGCTTGCCCCTGATTTTGTATATGGCCAAAAAATGAACAGACTATTGCTGGTTAAATGCACTTGGTGTGACAGTTTCACCCTGATGTAGGCTTTAGCCAAAAAACAACCACACCATTGAGGGTTAAATGCACTTGGTGACAGGCGCAGCTTGCCCCTGATTTTGTATATGGCCAAAAAATGAACAGACTATTGCTGGTTAAATGCACTTGGTGTGACAGCTTCACCCTGATGTAGGCTTTAGCCAAAAAACAACCACACCATTGAGGGTTAAATGCACTTGGTGACAGGCGCAGCTTGCCCCTGATTTTGTATATGGCCAAAAAATGAACAGACTATTGCTGGTTAAATGCACTTGGTGTGACAGCTTCACCCTGATGTAGGCTTTAGCCAAAAAACAACCACACCATTGAGGGTTAAATGCACTTGGTCGCAGCTTGTGCTGGCGCACCACAAGACACAAAATGGCCGCCGATCACCCCAGAAAAATGTGACTGACAAACGGTCTGGGCAGCCTAAAAACAGTGAGCAATTGAGGATCAGCAGCTCAATGATCCACAGCTGCAGATCGATCAGTTAATCAAGTCCTTTGGAGGAGTTAATCTGCCTAATCTCGCCCTACTGTCGCAGCCGCAACCTCTCCCTACGCTAATCAGAGCAGAGTGACGGGCGGCGCTATGTGACTCCAGCTTAAATAGAGGCTGGGTCACATGGTGCTCTGGCCAATCACAGCCATGCCAATAGTAGGCATGGCTGTGATGGCCTCTTGGGGCAAGTAGTATGACGCTTGTTGATTGGCTGCTTTGCAGCCTTTCAAAAAGCGCCAAGAAAGCGTCACAAAAGCGCGAAGAAAGCGACGAACACCGAACCCGAACCCGGACTTTTACGAAAATGTCCGGGTTCGGGTCCGTGTCACGGACACCCCAAAATTCGGTACGAACCCGAACTATACAGTTCGAGTTCGCTCATCCCTACTGCTAACCCTTTCTACCCCGGGCCAGTTTTCACCTTCCTGCCTAGGCCATTTTTTGCAAATCCGACAAGTGTCACTTTATGTGGTAATAACTTTAAAATACTTTTACTTTTCCAGGCTTTTCTGAGATATTTTTTTTCCGTCACATATTTTTTCCGTCACAGTGGTAAAATTGAGTCAAAAAATTCTTTTTTATTCATTTACCAAAAATTTGGAAACATTAGCAAATTTCCAAATTTCAATTTCTCTACTTTTGTGATACATAGTAATAACTTCAAAATAGTTATTACTTTACATTTCCCATAAGTCTACTTCATTTTTGGATAATTTTGTGAATTACATTTTATTTTTTGGGGACGATAGAAAGCTTAGAAGTTTAGAAGCAAATCTCCTAAATTCTGCAAAAAATCAGCAAAATTTCCCCCAAAAACTTTTTAGGACCAGTTGATGTATGAAGTCACTTTGTGAGGCTTACATAATGGAAACCACTCATAAATGGCCCCATTTTAGAAACTACACCCCTCAAGGTATTCAAAACTGATTTTACAAACTTTCTTAACCCTTTAGGTGTTCCACAAGAATTAATGAAAAATGAAGATGAAATTTAAGAATCACTTTTTTAGCAGATTTTCCATTTTAATCCATTTTTCCACTAACAAAGCAAGGGTTAATAGCCAAACTCAATATGTATTGCCCTGATTCTGTATTTTACAGAAACACCCCATATGTGGTCCTAAACTGTAGGGGCACACAGCAGGGCGCAGAAGGAAAGGAATATATTATCACTGACTTACTACATAATTATTACATAATATTCGCTATATTGCTATATATTAATTTTTTTGAATATTCGTAATATAAAACAAATATATATCAATATAGCAAATATTATGTAATAATTATGTAGTAAGTCAGTGATAATTAGTGATGTCACGAATATAAAATTTTCCGTTCGCGAATAGCGAACACGAATTTCCACAAATGTTTGCGAACGTGCGAACCGGGCGAACCGCAATAGACATCAATAGGAAGGCGAATTTGAAAACCCACAGGTACTCTTTGTGGCCACAATAGTGATGGAAAAGTTGTTTCAAGGGGACTAACACCTGGACTGTGGCATGCCGGAGGGGGATCCATGTGGTAAGTTGAAATCGCAATGCGATTTATAGAACTTGAATTAATCGCATTGCGATTTCAATTTTCTCAAATCCGACAGTACATTCTAGCATGGAGTCGCTCCCATGGTGATGGGGACGCTCTATGAGCACAGAAGTCAGCAGAAGTTCTGTTGAAATCGCAATGTGATATAGAACTTGAATTAATCGCATTGCGATTTCAACTTAGAGCTTCTGCTGACTTCCGTGCTCATGGAGCGTCCCCATCACCATGGGAACGGCTCCATGCTAGAATGTACTGTCGGATTTGAGAAAGTTGTAATCGCAATGCGATTAATGCAGGTTATATTAATCGCATTGCAAATTCAACTTAGAGCTGCTGGGTTCCTAATGGTTGTATTGCTAGAATATAACGAAGATTGAGAATATAGTGCTATATTTGTTATATTCGTCAATTCTAGCAATACAACCATTAGGAACTTAGCTTGCATTCGCAATGCGATTAATATAACCTGCATTATTCGCATTGCGATTACAACTTAGATCTGAGTTCCTAATGGTTGTATTGCTAGAATTGACAACTAATATAGCACTATATTCTCAATCTTCGTTATATTCTATCAATATAACCATTAGGAACCCAGCTCTAAGTTGTAATCGCAATGCGATTAATATAACCTGTATTAATTGCATTGTGATTACAACTTTGTGACACTGCAGCTTCAGAATTAATCTAAGATGGATGCTGTCCTTGCTTTTTGATAGGCGGTGGGAGGGTCTGGGAGGGAGGGTATGCTGATTGGCTGGAATGTGTCTGCTGACTGTGAGGTACAGGGTAAAAGTTTGCTCAATGATGACGTATAGGAGGCGGATCGAACATCGCATATGTTCGCCCGCAGCGGCGAACACGAACAAGCTATGTTTGCCGGGAACTATTCGCCTGCGAATAGTTCGGGACATCTCTAGTGATAATATCTGACACCTGAAAAGCTGGGAAATAACTCAGTGTAGATCGCGAGTTATTACCCAGCTTTCTCACTGTCAGATTTTACCACTGAGTTATTACCCAGCTTTCCCAGTGTTAGATATCATCCTAGTGTAGATCACGAATATTCTAATTGCAAATTTTCCATGCAAAAGGCAACACTAAAAGGCTTGTTATAAGAATAATTCTAATATTCTTGTCAAACTATAAAACCAATAGAGGGTGCTATTGAGTTATGAACATCGCCCTCTATTGGCTTCATAGTCTTCTGACAAGAATATTAGACTTGTCATAAGACTGTAAAACCAATAGATGGCGCTGTTCATAACTCCATAGTGCCATCTATTGGTTTTCATAGTCTTATGATAGCTGAAAAACAAGGCTCATTTGCCTGTCTTTCCCATAAGCCCATGTTTATGCAAATACATTTTTACATGATAAAACTGTATAGTAAGGTTATTGAATATTATGTTAGGACAATCGTAAAACTTTTTGTCACCCTAATAATATTGATCTAGGTGTGCAGGTCCACCCAAGCCACCCAACAGATGTCAAATAACCTTGAGGTTTACTGGTTTTCACTCAGATAAGAGTTGGTTTGGAATATCTCATAGTGCACAAGGCTGCTATTGTAAGGTATGCTGGCTGTTATCTGTTTCATGGATGGATGGCTTGTACATACTTACCTGGCTTTTGGCATATAGCCTTTGTGTGGTTGTCTATTGCATGTCATATATAATAGGAGTCTAAGACGCATCCAGCTATCCTCTTAATGCTGTTGCCAAACCATTTTGACTGGGTTTAATCAATTTCTAACCTTTTTTTATGAACTAGACACCCTCTTGTCTTCCGAGCAGGGAGTGCCTGGTTGACTCCTATTGACTTCCATTGTATTAAATTGTATTCGAGCGCCCAAATTATTCGGCCGAGCATAGCGATGCTCGAGCCGAACAGGTATTCGGCCGAGCATGCTCACTCATCACTAGTTAATATGTCTTATGGAATTTATTATTTTGTTAAACTATTCTTTAATAACATTGGCCGTGGCCTAGTTTAACCATTTATATTATGTGTTCAGGTTTCTGATTTAATTTTTTTGTTTATGAGGTTAAAATGCTGGGGTGTGTGTATATATATATAGATATTTAAAATCCCATGCAAATTAAGTGGGGGATGTATCTAATGTAATGATGGACAGGGCCTTTTGCTGACACACAAACGTATATATATTTATGTGTGTGTGAAACGTACTGTGATGGACCGCCTAGTACCCCAACTGGGTACCTCCGTCAGAAAAAAGCTTCCACTCCACTCAAACCTGCCTAATAATTTGACAGAGCATATACACTCACCTAAAGAATTATTAGGAACACTATACTAATACGGTGTTCGACCCCCTTTTGCCTTCAGAACTGCCTTAATTCTATGTGGCATTGATTCAACAAGGTGCTGATAGCATTCTTTAGAAATGTTGGCCCATATTGATAGGATAGCATCTTGCAGTTGATGGAGATTTGAGGGATGCACATCCAGGGCACGAAGCTCCCGTTCCACCACATCCCAAAGATGCTCTATTGGGTTGAGATCTGGTGACTGTGGGGGTTATTTTAGTACAGTGAACTCATTGTCATGTTCAAGAAACCATTTTTCCAGTCTTTATCAGTCCAATTTTGGTGAGCTTGTGCAAATTGTAGCCTCTTTTTCCCATTTGTAGTGGAGATGAGTGGTACCCGGTGGGGTCTTCTGCTGTTGTAGCCCATCCGCCTCAAGGTTGTGCGTGTTGTGGCTCCACAAATGCTTTGCTGCATACCTCGGTTGTAACAAGTGATTATTTCAGTCAACATTGCTCTTCTATCAGCTTGAATCAGTCGGCCCATTCTCCTCTGACCTCTAGCATCAACAAGGCATTTTCACCCACAGGACTCTGCCGCATGCTGGATGTTTTTCCCTTTTCACACCATTCTTTGTAAACCCTAGAAATGGTTGTGCGTGAAAATCCCAGTAACTGAGCAGATTGTGAAATACTCAGACCGACCCGTCTGGCACCAACAACCATGCCACGCTCAAAATTGCTTAAATCACCTTTCTTTCCCATTCTGACATTCAGTTTGGAGTTCAGGAGATTGTCTTGACCAGGACCACAACCCTACATGCATTGAAGCAACTGCCATGTGATTAGTTTTTTTTTTTTTTTTTTTTTTTTTTTGTTTCAAAAAATTTATTGGGCAAAATACAAAACATTTACAATAAATAAGATTTTTACAATCTCTCAATTCTTAGTGACCCAGCTAATTATATATAAACATAAATATATTCAACTCGTCTTTTCATAGCAATTAGAAAACCATGTGATTAGTTGACTAGATAATCGCATTAATGAGAAATAGAACAGGTGTTCCTAATAATTCTTTAGGTGAGTGTATATGAGGACAGAATGCTAAACTCCTTAATCATCAGGCAACACCAATGTTGAAGAGTAAATCAAGAACTCCCTTTATTGAAGACCAACCAATCGAACATGAACAGCTTGCAAACAGACATCCCCACCCTAGTGTCTTGATGAAACAATAGGGAGAGAGGAGACCCATATTATGGGATTATCTCCTGAGTGTATCATAGGGTGATCTACTACTCCACACTGGCTACTTCTAGAGTCAGCTATTTTAAATTCTTAATCCAATCAGTAACACAATAAAAGAAAGGGACACATAAACTGACAGTCCTTGGGAGGCTCAGTGCAGAGTTAACCATTTTTGTGTTGCTGGATTCACACCATACAACTTTAATGGGGAATAAGAAAGATATGGCCTATAAACTCCACACATAAATCAGGGTTAATAGTTCCCTTTAAATCCAATAGGTCTGCGGGGGGAAGGTAGGTCTCCATAGTTCTGGGTCCATAGTCCGTAAGAAGAAGGATAGCCCTCAGGCTTCTTCAGCAGCCCCAGTGACGGTTCAGTCCATCACACGTACAAAATCAGCCAGTTACATCCTAAATCTATACCTCGCTGTGTGTATAAATATATATATACACTCACAGCGAGGTAGAGATGTATGATGTAACCTTCTGATTTGTTACCTGTCACACCAGATACTAGAAAATAAATTGTAAAGGGATGAAATACTTATTTGTATAACTGTATATGTACATTACATGCAGAGTGTTGGCGATAGATACAAAAGTAATGTAAGCATTGTACCTGGACATTATCTGTCCCGGATCTTTGTGATCCACTCCAAATTCCTCCTCTTCAAATCCGACCACTTTTTTAATATGGCCATCTGAGGGTACCTGACCTTAAATTTTGTTTGAGCTCGGAATATTTAAGTGTTTGAAGGGAAAATATTAGATTTAATGTTACCGTTATAAGATCGGATTGTATTGTAATTGTATGTTTGTGGGGTCTGAGCAATCGGATATTGGCCAGCTGAGCAGAGATGTACCTGTCTAGTGAAGTGATGGTATGGTATGGGGTGTAAAGCTGATTCGCCTCCCCATAGTGCACCCTGGGTAACTCTAAATGAACCAACAAATACTGGTGTTAAGGCAAAGAAAGTTTCTCCTGAGTCCTGACCAAGAGGATGTAAACTCTAATCTATAGACTGTGTGTGTGTGTGTGGGGGGGATAGTTGAGAGATATTTTTATGCTGCCCATACGTATATGCTACAGACATAGTGCTGTGATGTTACAACAATACTTGCACATAGTGCACCAATCAGTAATATCTACTTAGAACTGATAAAAAGTGAAGTTGTATGTATTGCAAAAAAGATATTCGCATCATAAGTGGCGATTTTTGCAATTGAGAATATTTTATAACACTCTATCTGCATATAAAATGATTGGTCTGACATGCATGTGAAATGTAATCAAATACACTGGTGTAATTTGAAATTAGGTATCTAAAGAAGAATAATAGATAGTGGTTCACCTGGCTATTTCTCATCTACAGTCATGTCCATAAATATTGGGACATCAACACAATTCTAACATTTTTGCCTCTATACACCACCACAATGGATTTGAAATGAAACAAACAAGATGTGCTTTAACTGCAGATTGTCAGCTTTAATTTGAGGGTATTTACATCCAAATCAGGTGAACAGTGTAGGAATTACAACAGTTTGCATATGTGCCTCCCACTTGCTAAGGGACCAAAAGTAATGGGACAATTGGCTTCTCAGCTGTTCCATGGCCAGGTGTGTGTTATTTCCTCATTATCCCAATTACAGTGAGCAGATAAAAGGTCCAGAGTTCATTTCAAGTGTGCTATTTGCATTTGGAATCTGTTGCTGTCAACTCTCAAGATGAGATCCAAAGAGCTGTCACTATCAGTGAATCAATCCATCATTAGGCTGGAAAAAAAACAAAACATCAGAGAGATAGCAAAAACATTAGGCGTGGCCAAAACAACTGTTTGGAAAATTGTTAAAAATAATTAACTCACCGGTGAGCTCAGAAACACCAAAAAACCCGGAAGACCGCGGAAAACAACTGTGGTGGATGACCGAATAATTATTTCCCTGGGGAAGAAAACACCCTTCACAACAGTTTGCCAGATCAAGAACACTCTCCGGGATGTAGGTGTATGTGTGTTGAAGTCAACAATCAAGAGAAGACTTCACCAGAGTAAATGCAGAGGGTTCACCACAAGATGTAAACCATTGGTGAGCCTCAAAAACAAGAAGGCCAGATTAGAGTTTGCCAAACGATATCTAAAATAAGCCTTCACAGTTCTGGAACAACATCCTATGGACAGATGAGACCAAGATTATCTTGTACCAAAGTGATGAGAAGAGAAGAGTATGGGGAAGGAAAGGAACTGCTCGTGATCCTAAGCATACCACCTCATCAAGGAAGCATGGTGGTGGTAGTGTCATGGCGTGGGCATGTATCGCTGCCAATGGAACTGGTTCTCTTGTATTTATTGATGATGTGACTGCTGACAAAAGAAGCAGGATGAATTCTGAAGTGTTTTTGGCAATATTATCTGCTCATATTCAGCCAAGTGCTTCAGAACTCAGTGGACGGCGCTTCACAGTGAAGATGGACAATGACCCAAAGTATACTGCAAGAGCAACCAAAGAGTTTTTTTAAGGTAAAGAAGTGGAATGTTATGCAATGGCCAAGTCAATCACCTGAATTGAATCCAATTGAGCATGCATTTCACTTGCTGAATTGCTGAAGACAAAACTGAAGGGAAAATGCCCAAGAACAAGCAGGAACTGAAGACAGTTGCAGTAGAGGCCTGGCAGAGCATCACCAGGGATGAAACCCAGTGTCTGGTGATGTCTACGCATTAGAGACACAGCAGGGAAAGAAAAGCCTGTATATGGCGCCAAATGCCTCAGAAGAAATAGCCCACTTGTGATTAGTGACTAGTTGTGGAATGACTCTACTATATTTATCTTTAATATTTACACAATATTTGCATAAAAAGCAGAGTTACCTTTTAAAATAGGTAAAGACTTTAAATAGTAGAATAAAAACGCAGCATTGAAACGTTTAAAAAATATTTCAATAAAAACTCACTTCACCCGGGAGGGGCAGGGTGGGATAAAGCTCAATACACCCACTTTGCTTCATCCTGCGCCTGGGTCGCCTGTAGGATCTTTCGGAAATAACGGCAGTCACAAATAGTACATCTGGTTATTTTCCTTTTTAATTAGCACAGGGTAGGGGTAAATGCAGGCTCAACGCGTTTGGGGGTCACTGGGATCACCTTCATCAGAAACATAAATAAATCACACACATTAACAGGTATTTATACAATTTGAAAAATGCGCCAAAAATGGAGGAAGTGAAGTCACTTCCGGTCTGTGCTCCAGAGTGGAACGCATTGAAAACGGCATGACTTAGAGTTAGTTCCGGTTTGCGTCTATGCGTTCCAGACTTCAGGCTGTAATTGACTGCAAAGGATTTGCAACCAAGTATTAAAAAGTGAAAGTTTGATTTATGATTATTATTCTGTCCCATTACTTTCGGTCCCTTAACAAGTGGGAGGCACATATGCAAACTGTTGTAATTCCTACACCGTTCACCTGATTTGGATGTAAATACCCTTAAAGTTAAAGCACATATTGTTCTATTTCAAATCCATTGTGGTGGTGTATAGTGCCAAAAATGTTAGAATTGTGACGATGTCCCAATATTTATGGACCTGACTGTATAAGGTTCTCTATGTCTATCTGATTCACCCAATCAGAAGATAAAGATTTTGCGATGACGAGCAAGGAGATCCAGACGGGGAACCAGCTACAAATCAGCAGTCAGGAAAGGTACCAGCAGTCAGGGTATTAATACAACTCAGTTGCCGTGTGGGATGCCAAATCAGGCACAATACCCGACTGCTTCTATTAGAACGTTTACATATATAGATGACTGATACACCTATGATACAACCATCAGCACATTAGATTCAGTGTAATTAATTACTGGCAGATTTCACCTGACTAGATTGGTTTACTATTGATTTACTCTTTAGTATATTATCTCCCATCCAAGCATACCAACTGTGATTGAAACTGCTACACATTAGCAATATAACTATATTGTGGCAACCAAAGGGGTGACGTCATTCCAATGCGTTGGCAACACTTTGACAACATAAATATGCTACATCTACGGCAATAACTGCTGCCCATCTCTTTTAAAAAAAAAGGAACTTATCCAGTATTCGTCTTTTGGAGAGACTCTTTTTCCCTTCTTTTTTTTTTCCTCTTTTTTCTTTTTTTTCCCCTTTGAGACAATCATAAGAATGTTACCTCTCATATATGTTTTTAATAATTTTTATATATGATTAATTTTTAATTATTTTTAATGTCACTCATAATAAAATAGATAGTACCGTGTATATTTGACTTCCACGCATTATTAGATGTAGAGTGCCTGTCTATTTATACTATTAGTAATGTGAAATAATAATCATAAATCAAACTATCACTTTTCAATACTTGGTTGCAAATCCTTTGCAGTCAATTACAGCCTGAAGTCTGGAACGCATAGACATCACTAGATGCTGGGTTTCATCCCTGGTATTGCTCTGCCACTGCAACTGTCTTCAGTTTCTGCTTGTTCTTGGGTCATTTTCCCTTCAGTTTTGTCTTCCGCAAGTGAAATGCATGCTCAATTGGATTCGGGCCAGGTGATTGACTTGGCCATTGCATAACATTCCACTTCTTTCGCTTAAAATACTCTTTGGTTGCTTTTGCAGTATGCTTTGGGTCATTGGCCATCTGCACAGTGAAGCCTCGTCCAATGAGTTCTGAAGCATGCAGTCACATCATCAATAAATACAAGAGAACCAGTTCTATTGGCAGCCATACATGCCCACGCCATGACACTACCACCATCATGCTTCATTGATAAGGTGGTATGCTTAGGAACATGAGCAGTTCCTTTCCTTCTCCATACTCTTCTCTTCCCATCACTTTGGTACAAGTTGATCTTGGTCTCATTTGTCCATAGGATTTTGTTCCAGAACTGTGAAGGCTTTTTTAGATGTCGTTTTGCAAACTCTAATCTGGCCTTCCTGTTTTTGAGGCTCACCAATGGTTTACATATTGTGGTGAACCCTCTGCATTTACTCTGGTGAAGTATTCTCTTGATTGTTGACTTTAACACACATACACCTACATCCTGGAGAGTGTTCTTGATCTGGCAAACTGTTGTGATGGGTGTTTTCTTCACCTTGGAAATAATTCTTTGGTCACCCACCACAGTTGTTTTTCGTGGTCTTCTGGGACTTTTGGTGTGGCTCAGCTCACCGGTGTGTTCCTTCCTTTTAAGAATGCTCTAAACAGTTGTTTTGGCCACGCTTAATGTTTTTGCTATCTCTCTGATGGGTTTGTTTTGCTTTTTCAGCCTAATGATAGTGATAGTGACAGCTCTTTAAATCTCATCTTGCGAGTTGACAGCAACAGATTCCAAATGCAAATAGCACACTTGAAATGAACTCTGGACCTTTTATCTGCTCATTGTAATTAGGATAACGAGGGAATAACACACACCTGGCCATGGAACAGCTGAGAAGCCAATTGTCCCATAACTTTTGGTCCCTTAACAAGTGGGAGGCACATATGCAAACTGATGTAATTCCTACACCGTTCCCCTGATTTGGATGTAAATACCCTTAAATTAAAGCTGACAATCTTCAGTTAAAGTACATCTTGGTTGTTTCCTTTCAAATCCTTTGTAGTGGTGTATAAAGCAAAAAAAAATTGCATTGTGTCGATGTTCTCTGGCAGCGTCATATCACCACGCCAGCCCACGTGTACCTGGCTGCAGGCACACACCTGCAGCGGGGAAAAATGGAAGCGAGCGCTGCAGGGTTTAAATATCCCAGCGGCACTGCGCTCGATACACAGAACCCCTACTCCCTCGCAGAAGAAGAGAGCGCAGGCAGCTGTGTGCCGGGCTGCGCTGTGCTAGAAAGCAGTGACCCGTCGACCTGCCCCAGATGCCCACAACCCCCACAGACGGAGAGCACAGGCAGTGCTCTGGAAAACTCTGATCTGGCTCCCAAGAAGGAGTGAGAAGAGCGCAGGCAGCACACAGCGCTGTGCACAGGAAGAGTCCACCAGCAGCACTGAAGAGAGGGACGGAAGAGGAAAGCAGCCAGCTGGCTAAGTATCGCTTTCCCTGCCCTGCCTCCTCCTTAAGCCCTGCTGCCCTGTACCCCAGTTAATTCCGGCACAGCATTGCCCTGGTCCCCTGCTGAAGTCTGCTGCCCTGATCCCCTGCTGTACCACTGTCAGACCCCAGCCTTGCTCGCCTGCCCTGATTTACCCCTGCATACCCAGGTCATTAAACCCTGATGTATGAGTGTTAACCTTTTCCAACCCTGGGTTAACCCCATTATGTCCATCATCCCCTGCACTGTATTAGTTGCCACTGTAATATATCGTAATAGCAATAGTAAGTTGCACAGAGTTCAGTGTAGTGTATAGGCAATAGAGGTAGCTAGCTAGTTAGACAATTAGTTAAATAGCTAATTAGCTAGAGAGTAATTTCTATAACATTATATAAATAGGTGGAGTCATGAATAGACGACTCACGCCTATTTATGAATATTAATTATTGAGATTACCCTAAATATCAATAATTAATATTTCCCTTAACACTGCCAATCAGAGGCAGTCATGTGACTGGTTGTATATCATGTGACTAAATTTGGAAAAAGTTAAGGGGATGGGCTGCTGTGGAGGTCCCATTTTAAAATGGCAGGGCACTGTGGGGGGGGGGGAGTCAATTTTAAGGAGTGGGGAACTGTGGAGTTTACTGTTAAAGGGACGGGGTGCTGTAGAGGTCACTGTTACAGGGGATACTGTTGAGATCTTTTAATGACACACACAAAGATTAAATTGTGTATATATATATATATATATATAAACACACATACATACATGTATGTGATGCGAGTTGTATACATACTTGATAAAAGGTCATTATATTCAGAACCTGTTAATATATAATTCATATAGTATGCTGAGGGACTTGGGAAATGGAAGTTGGTATTAGTGGACTTTAAGTACTCATAAGTTAATTTCAAATGCCTCGTTCAAACCATATGGATTAAGGCTATTAAGCTTAAAAATCCAGTACATCTCTCGCCGTCTAATATGTTGGATGTCTTCTCTTTGGTATGCGGGTATTTGTTCTATTGGGGTGATCTTAAAACCCACAGAAAAACCTCTGTGACAGTCTGCATCATGTCTCGAAACGCTATGTTTCGGGTACTTCTTTATGTTGGATCTATGTTTGTTCAATCGATTTTTAAGTGTTTGTATAGTGCGGCCAACATATATTAGATTGCAGGGACATTCAAGTATGTAAATGACATGGGTTGAATTGCATTCAAGGTTGCCCAAAATGTTATAAAAAATCCCATCACTTTTGTTCTGGAAAGACACTGTTTGGTAGATAATTGGGCAGCACAGACATCTTGATTGTCTGCACCTCCTATTGCGATTCGGTTTTTCCCTGTTGATGTTGGCCCTCCCAATTTTGCCATTTCTTAGTTTGCTCAGAGCCAATATATTTTTCAGGGTACATGCTCTTCTATATGTGAGTTGAGGCGCTCTTAGAATTATTTTATTAAGAATGGGGTCCTTTTTTTAAATGTGCCAATGTTTGGCTAAAATTGATTTAACCGTGTTGTGACTCTGGTTATAACTGGTGATACAATTACAATGATAGTTATTAACTACACTGGCTTGTTTTTTATTAGGTTCAAGACATTCCAACTGTGTTAGTCCCGCTGCCTTATCACATGAAGCGGTAATACTTTTAGGGTAACCCTTCTGGGTGATAGAATTGTACTCTGCTGTTTGTAATCTTCCTCTAATGTACAGTTTTGTCTTATCTTTTTAAATTGACTGAAGGGAATATTTAGTTTCCATTTTTATAAATGTGTGCTAGTGTAGTCAAGATAACTGTTACTATCAACTTTTTTTTTTAAATGTTCTTGCTAAAATTTATTCATCTTTAAAGAATATCTCTAGGTCTAGGAACTCAGTTTTTTGGCTGTTATAAAGGATATCTCCCAATCATTAGCATTAAGGTGGGAGATAAATCTTTCAATACTTGTTTGATTTCCTTTCCATCAATTTAGCGTTTAAAATACATAATATTTTCTCCCAAATACTGTGTCTGATATATAAAAAGATCTTCAAAAACGCCCATGAATAGATTTGCAAAGCTTGGTGCAAACCTAGTCCCCATGGTGGCCCCACTCATTTGTTTATAAATCTGATCTTGGAACTGGAACACATTATGTGTAAGGATGAACTCAATACCTCTTATGAGGAAATCTTTTTGTTCCACAGACATTGTGGGATCTTTGGTGAGGAATCTAGATGTACATTCCACCCCTAGTTTATGTGAAATATTAGAACTAGAGTTGAGCGAACCCAAACTTTAAAGTTTGGGTTCGTACCGAACTTTACGTTTTTTGGCACCCGGACCCGAACCGTTGCGTAAAAGTTTGGGTTCGAGTTTGGTGTTCGGCGCTTTTTGAAAGGCTGCACAGCCAATCAACAAGCGTCATACTACTTGCCTCAAAAGGCCATCACAGCCATGCCTACTATTGGCATGGCTGTGATTGGCCAACTGCAGCATGTGACCCAGCCTCTATTTAAGCTGGAGTCACGTAGCGCCACCCGTCACTCTGCTCACATTAGTGTAGGGAGAGGCTGCAGCTGCTGTGAGGGAGAGATCAGGGAGAAATCTTATCAATAACTGCTTTTTTTACTCAGCGATCTACAGCAAATGTGTTTTGTGGGTGCAAAGCACAATTTTTTTAAGCCTGCCCTGAGCCAACTACTGCTGAAAACTTTTTTTTACTTCAGTTTGTCAATATCAATACATATTCGGCAGCCATTTTATGCAACTGTACAGATAGTGCACCAGCACAGGCTATCTGCATCTCTGCAAGTCCAGAAATACAGCTTTTTGCTTACTGGGGTTAAAAAAAAACACGTTTTTTCATATAGTGCACATCTAGGATTAGACATGCATAAGTAAGTGTCACATTTAGGCCAGAAATACATCTTTTTGCTTACTGGGGTGAAAAAACTTCTAATATACTGCACATCCGGGATTAGACACGCATAAGTGACAGTCACATTTAGGCCAGAAATACATCTTTTTGCTTACTAGGGGGAAAAAACCCTCCAATATACTGCACATCTGGGATTAGATATCCATAAGTGACTGTCACATTTAGGCCAGAAATGCGGCTTTGTGCTTAATGGGGGGGAGGGGGGAATCCTCTTATATACTGCACATCTGGGATTAGACATGCATAAGTGACTGTCACATTTAGGCCAGAAATACATCTTTTTGCTTGCTGTGGTGAAAATACCCTCTGATATACTGCACATCTGGGATTAGACATGCATAAGTAACTGTCACATTTAGGCCAGAAATACAGCTATGTGCTTACTGGGGTGAAAAAACCCTCTAATATACTGCACATCTGTGATTAGACAAGCATGAGTAACTGACACATTTAGGCCAGAATTATGGCTTTTTGGTTACTGGGGTGAAAAAACCCTCTGATATATACTGCACATCTGGGATTAGAGGTGCATAAGTGACTGTCACATTTAGGCCAGAAATACGGCTTTTTAGTTACTGGGGTGAGAAAACCCTCTAATATACTGAACATCTGAGATTAGACATGCATAAGTGACTGTCACATTTAGGCCAGAAATGCAGATTTTTGGTTACTGGGGTGAAACAACCCTCTGATATATACTGCACATCTGGGATTAGACATGCATAAGTGACTGTCACATTTAGACCAGAAATACGGCTTTTTGGTTACTGGGGTGAAAAACCCCTCTGATATAAGCTGCACATCTGGGATTAGACGTGCATAAGTGACTGTCACATTTAGACCAGAAATATGGCTTTTTAGTTACTGGGGTGAAAAAACCCTCTAATATACTGCACATCTGGGATTAGACATGCATAAGTGACTGTCACATTTAGGCCAGAAATACGGCTTTTTAGTTACTGGGGTGAGAAAACCCTCTAATATACTGAACATCTGGGATTAGACATGCATAAGTGACTGTCACATTCAGGCCAGAAATACAGATTTTTGGTTACTGGGGGGGGGGGGGGAAACCTCTGATATATACTGCACATCTGGGATTAGACGTGCATAAGTGACTGTCACATTTAGGCCAGAAATATGGCTTTTTAGTTACTGGGGTGAAAAAACCCTCTAATATACTGCACATCTGGGATTAGACATGCATAAGTGAGTGTCACATTTAGGCCAGAAATACGGCTTTTTAGTTACTGGGGTGAGAAAACCCTCTAATTTACTGAACATCTGGGATTAGACATGCATAAGTGACTGTCACATTTAGGCCAGAAATACAGATTTTTGGTTACTGGGGTGAAAAACCCCTCTGATATACTGCACATCTGGGATTAGACGTGTATAAGTTACTGTGAAATTTAGGCCACAAATACCGCTGTCATATAGAGTTAAAAAAAAAAATATTAAGTGCAATACCCTACATCAGGGTTTTTATTGGCGGTTAATTATTTTTAGCCACTTTTTACTTTGCTTTGTGAATTCTTACTATGAGGCAAACATCTAATAAGGGACGCAGTCGTGGTGGTGGTGTTGGTGGAGCCTCTGGTGCAGGGAGAGGACGTGGCCGTTATGCCACAGCTACACGTCATACTGATCCTACTACCTCAGGTCCCAATAGCCGCCAGAATCTACAACGATATTTGGTCGGGCCTAATGCCGTTCTAAGGATGGTAAAACCCATGCCCATCAGTCTGTCACATCACTCCCGTGCATATCGGGGAACCTGTCTGAGCCTGAAGTCATGCAGCAGTTTCTTATGCTGTTTGAAGACTCTGCTAGCAGGGTTTCCCAAGGGCATCCACCTAGCCCTTCCCCAGGGGTGGAAGACATAGAATGCACTGACGCACAACCACTTATGTTTCCTGATGATGACATGGATATACCACCTCAGCACGTCTCTGATGATGACAAAACACAGGTGCCAACTGCTGCGTCTTTCTGCAGTGTGCAGACCAAAAAGGAGGTCAGGGAGGAAGACTGGGTGGAAGACGATGCAGGGGACGATGAGGTCCTAGACCCCATATGGAATGAAGGTCGTGCCACTTACTTTCAGAGTTTGGAGAAAGAGGCAGTGGTGAGACCGAGCCAACAGCGTAGCAAAAGTGGGAGCAGGGTGCAAAAGCAGAGCAGCCGTCACCAAAACAGTTCACCTGCTACTGGCCACCGTCACCAGGGATCGAGCACACCAAAGGCAGCTTCAAGGAGTTCCCTGGCATGGCACTTCTTCACACAATGTGCTGACGACAAGACCCAAGTGTTTTGCACGCTGTGCCATCAGAGCCTGAAGCGAGGCATTAACGTTCTGAACCTTAGCACAAACTGCATGACAAGGCATCTACATGCAAGACACAGGCTGCAGTGGAGTAAGCACCTTCAAAACCAAGAAAGGGCTCCCTCTTCTGATGCTGCCTCGGCCTCTTCCTCCGCCTCTGGAGGAACGTTGGCACCTGCCACCCAGCAAACAGAGGATGTGCCACCAACAACACCACCTCTGTCACCAAGCATCTCCACCATGTCACACATAAGCGTTCAGCTCTCCATCTCACAAACCTTTAAGAGAAAGTGGAAATTCCCACCAACCCACCCTCGATCCCTTGCCCTGAATGCTAGCTTTTCTAAACTACTGGCCTTTGAAATGCTGTCATTCAGGCTGGTGGAGACAGACACCTTAAAACAGCTCATGTCGCTTGCTGTCCCACAGTACGTCGTTCCCAGCCACCACTACTTCTCCAGGAGAGCCGTGCCCTCCCTGCACAACCAAGTATCAGATAAAATAAAGTGTGCACCGCGCAGCGCCATCTGTGGCAAGATCCACCTAACCACAGATACGTCGACCAGTAAGCACGGCCAGAGACGCTATATCTCCCTAACTGCACACTGGTGGTGTGGTGGCTGGGCCCCAGGCGGAGAGCTGTTTGGCGCATGTCCTTCCGCCGCCAAGGATTGCAGGGCATCATTTTTTGCCTCCTGTTGACTCCTCTTCCTACTCGGCTTCCTCCTCCTCTTCTACCACCTCCTCATCCAGTCAGCGACAGACCTTCACCACCAACTTCAGCACAGCCAGGGGTAAACGTCACCAGATCGTTCTGAAACTGATGTGTTTGGGGGACAGGCCCCACACCGCGCAGGAGTTGTGGCGGGGTATAGAACAACAGACCGATGAGTGGTTGCTGCCAGTGAGCCTCAAGCCCGGCCTGGTGGTGTGCGATAATGGGCGAAATCTCGTTGCAGCTCTGGGACTAGCCGGTTTGACGCACATCCCTTGCCTGGCGCAATTTGGTTGTGCAGAAATTCATTCACAACTACCCTGACATGTCAGAGTTGCTGCGTAAAGTGCGGGCCGTCTGTGCGCGCTTCCGCAGTTCTCATCCTGCTGCCGCTCGGCTGTCTGCGCTACAGCGTAACTTCGGCCTTCCCGCTCACCGCCTCATATGCGACATGCCCACCAGGTGGAACTCCACGTTGCACATGCTGGAGAGACTGTGCAAGCAGCAGCAGGCCATAGTGGAGTTTCAGCTGCAGCACGCACGGGTGAGTCGCACTGCGGAACAGCACCACTTCACCACCAATGACTGGGCCTCCATGCGAGACCTGTGTTCCTTGTTGCGCTGTTTTGAGTACTCCACCAACATGGCCAGTGGCGATGACGCCGTTATCAGCGTTACAATATCGCTTCTATGTCTCCTTGAGAAAACACTTAGGGCGATGATGGAAGAGGATGTGGCCCAGGACGAGGAGGAGGAAGAATGGTCATCTCTAACACTTTCAGGCCAGTCTTTTAGAAGTGGCTCAGAAAGAGGATTTTTGCAATAGCAGAGGCCAAGTACAAATTTGGCCAGCCAGGGCCCACTACTGGAGGACGAGGAGGAGGAGGATGGGGATGAAGCATGTTCACAGAGGGGTGGCACCCAACGCAGTTCAGGCCCATCACTGGTGCGTATCTGGGGGGATACGGTGGACACAGACGATATGCCTCCCACAGAGGACAGCTTGTCCTTACCTCTGGGCAGCCTGGCACACATGAGCGACTACATGCTGCAGTGCCTGCCCAACGACTGCAGAGTTGCCCACATTTTAACGTGTGCTGACTACTGGGTGGCCACCCTGCTGGATCCCCATTGCAAAGACAATGTGCCGTCCTTAATTCCCTCATTGGAGCGTGATCGGAAGATACGCGACTACAGGCGCATGCTGGTAGACGTGCTTCTGAGAGCATTCCCGACTGACACCAGGGGACAAGTGGAAGCACAAGGAGAAGGCAGGGGAGGAGGAAGCGGTCGCCAACGCAGCTGTGTCTGCGGCAGCACCTCAGAAGGCAGGGTTAGCATGGCCGACATGTGGAAAAGATTTGTTACCTCGCCGCAACAACCGGCCCCAAATGCTGATATGGAGCGTGTTAGCAGGAGGCAGCATTTGAACAACATGGTGGAACAGTACCTGTGCACACACCTACACATACTGACTGATGGTTCTGCCCCATTCAACTTCTGGGTCTCCAAATTGTCCACATGGCCAGGGCTTGCCCTGTATGCCTTAGAGGTGCTGGCCTGCCCTGCAGCCAGTGTACTCTCTGAACGTGTATTTAGCACGGCAGGAGTCGTCATTACAGACAGATGCAGCCGCCTTTCCACAGCCAACGTGGACAAGCTCACGTTCATTAAAATGAACCAGGCTTGGATCCCGCAGGACTTGTCTGTACCTTGTGCAGAATAGACAGTTCTAACAGCCTCAACCATCCATCCTTGTACTCAAGTGTACTTATTGTTTTTTTTTTATATGTCCCAATATTTTGGGGGATACCCATATGTAAAAATGCTAAATAACACACATCTGTGTTGGCTACCTATTCCTCCTTGGCCGCCGCTTCCACCTAGACCGCCACGTGAGCCTATACGGCCACATCCACCCATTCACCGCCTCCTCATTCTCTTCCTCCTACATAATTCCTAATTTTTATTTTTTTAAGGTCTTTTATGTTTTTTTTATTCATTTCCCTATCCAAATTTGTTTGCAGAGCATTTGCCATGCTCTTAAGCACATTTAGCTGCCTTTTGCAGCCCTCTAGCTCTTTCCATGACATTTTTACAGCCATTTTAGAGCTCAAAAGTTCGGGTACCCATTGACTTCAATGGGGTTCGGGTTTGGGGTCAAGTTCGGGTCCCAAACCCAATTTTTTTTTTCAAGTTCTGCCGAACCTGCCAGACCCAAACATCCAGGTGTCCGCTCAACTCTAATTAGAACATAAGGTTCGCAATCTTCATAGCTTCTTTGATATAGTCCTCTCTATTCTGGATAACTTTCCTTCCTCCTTTATCTGCATTCCCAATAATGATGTTTTTATTGTATTGTAGTTTCTTTTGGGCATTTTTCTCAAAAGGTTTAAGATTATATTTACTGGTGGGTCCCTGATTGAGTTGTTGGAATTCCTCTGATACAACCGAGTAGAATGTGTCAATAAAATTACCTTTGTGGTGAGTTGGGTAAAAATTAGATGGTGGTTTTAGACCTGAAGGTATACATTAGGTGCAGGAAGATCTAGGTGAGAATCATTAGAATCAAACCCAAAACAAATTTCAGAAATGTGGATTACCACACATAATATCTTCTTATGTGTAATGTAAATTTACATGTTAGAGAATAGGAAACGTGAAGATCCCTTAAATGCCAACTGAGAATTTTGTAATGAGACAATATCTTCATGATGAATTAACATTGTTTACAACCTGTAAACATTTTTTGAGATTTATATCTCTTTTCTAAATGCTTGGTTGTTTACATCGTGTCACTTTGGGAATATTCCATTTTGAATCGCTGCAAAGAGATGAAAGAATTAATTTGATGGTTTTGAGCTTTTTTTTGATAACGGACAGCTTTAGCATCTAAAAAATATTGCAGAAAGTGGTCAACACTCTGTTAAAAATCTTTATTGTATGAATACATGTAATAGCGGGCTTCTGCTTGAAAGGCTTTGAGCTAAGGACTTTTTAGTAATGTTTTTCATGTAATAAATTATTTCATAGTGTGAGAAGCTGTTTATTAGGACTGTGGATAGACTGCTCAGAAAGCACACTGAGTACTTATTTTTTTTAAAAACATCTTGTAATATTTTACAAGAGTTCATATATAAATTAATTTCAGGCTGTTCAGTTATTTTTGTGCATAGCTTTATTTTGATAAGAATTTTACATCAATACTTAAAAGACCCAGCTTAAAGCTGTAGCTGGTTCCAAATAGATGATGATATTGCTTAAAGGGAACCTGTCACTGGGATTTTGTGCATAGAGCTGAGGACATGGGCTGCTAGATCGCAGCTAGCACATCCACAATACCCAGTCCCCATAGCTCTGTGTGCTTTTATTGTGTCAAAACAACGATTTGATACATATGCAAATTAACCTAAGATGTGTCCTGTACGTGAGATGAGTCAGGGACAGGACTCATCTCAGGCTAATTTGCATATGTATCAAATCAGGTTTTTTACACAATAAAAGCACACAGAGCTATGGGGACTGGGTATTGCGGATGTGCTAGCGGCCATCTAGCAACCCATGTCCTCAGCTCTATACCCAAAATCCCAGTGACAGGTTCCCTTTAACCACCTCCGGACCGCCTAACGCAGATGTGCGGTCCGGAGGTGGCAGCCCTGCGCTCAACGACGCATATACGCGTCATCTCGCGAGGGCCGGGATTTCCTGTGAACGCGCGCACACAGGCGCGCGCGCTCACAGGAACGGAAGGTAAGCGAGTGGATCTCCAGCCTGCCAGCGGCGATCGCTTGCTGGCAGGCTGGAGATCCGAATTTTTTAACCCCTAACAGGTATATTAGACGCTGTTTTCATAACAGCGTCTAATATACCTCCTACCTGGTCCTCTGGTGGTCCCTTTTGTTAGGATCAACCACCAGAGGACTCAGGTAGGTCAGTACAGTCGCACCAAACACTACACTACACTACACCCCCCCCGTCACTTATTAACCCCTTATAAACCCCTGATCACCCATGATCACCCCATATAAACTCCCTGATCACCCCCCTGTCATTGATCACCGCCCTGTCATTGATCACCCCCCTGTCAGGCTCCGTTCAGACGTCCGTATGATTTTTACGGATCCACGGATACATGGATCCGCAAAAAGCATACGGACGTCTGAATGGAGCCTTACAGGGGGGTGATCAATGACAGGCGGGTGATCACCCATATACACTCCTTGATCACCCCCTGTCATTGATCACCCCCCTGTCATTGATCACCCCCCTGTAAGGCTCCATTCAGACGTCCGCATGATTTTTACGGATACATGGATCGGATCCGCAAAACACATGCGGACGTCTGAATGGAGCCTTACAGGGGGTGATCAATGACAGGCGGGTGATCACCCATATACACTCCCTGATCACCCCCTGTCATTGATAACCCCCCTGTAAGGCTCCATTCAGACGTCCGCATGTGTTTTGTGGATCCGATCCATGTATCCATGGATCCGTAAAAATCATGCGGACGTCTGAATGGAGCCTTACAGGGGGTGATCAATGACAGGCGGGTGATCACCCATATACACTCCCTGATCACCCCCTGTCATTGATCACCCCCCTGTCATTGATCACCACCCTGTAAGGCTCCATTCAGACGTCCGCATGATTTTTACGGATCCATGGATACATGGATCGGATCCGCAAAACACATGCGGACGTCTGAATGGAGCCCTACAGGGGGTGATCAATGACAGGCGGGTGATCACCCATATACACTCCCTGATCACCCCCTGTCATTGATCACCCCCCTGTCATTGATCACCCCCCTGTAAGGCTCCATTCAGACGTCCGCATGATTTTTACGGATCCATGGATACATGGATCGGATCCGCAAAACACATGCGGATGTCTGAATGGAGCCTTACAGGGGGGGTGATCAGTGACAGGGGGGTGATCACCCTGATCACCCTGATCACCCCCTGTCATTGATAACCCCCCTGTAAGGCTCCATTCAGACGTCCGCATGTGTGTTTGTGGATCCGATCCATGTATCCATGGATCCGTAAAAAATCATGCGGATGTCTGAATGGAGCCTTACAGGGGGGGTGATCAGTGACAGGGGGGTGATCACCCTGATTACCCTGATCACCCCCTGTCATTGATAACCCCCCTGTAAGGCTCCATTCAGACGTCCGCATGTGTTTTGTGGATCCGATCCATGTATCCATGGATCCGTAAAAAATCATGCGGATGTCTGAATGGAGCCTTACAGGGGGGGTGATCAGTGACAGGGGGGTGATCACCCTGATTACCCTGATCACCCCCTGTCATTGATAACCCCCCTGTAAGGCTCCATTCAGACGTCCGCATGTGTTTTGTGGATCTGATCCATGTATCCATGGATCCGTAAAAAATCATGCGGATGTCTGAATGGAGCCTTACAGGGGGGGTGATCATTGACAGGGGGGTGATCACCCTGATCACCCTGATCACCCCCTGTCATTGATAACCCCCCTGTAAGGCTCCATTCATACGTCCGCATGTGTTTTGTGGATCCGATCCATGTATCCATGGATCCGTAAAAAATCATGCGGATGTCTGAATGGAGCCTTACAGGGGGGGTGATCATTGACAGGGGGGTGATCACCCTGATCACCCTGATCACCCCCTGTCATTGATAACCCCCCTGTAAGGCTCCATTCAGACGTCCGCATGTGTTTTGTGGATCCGATCCATGTATCCATGGATCCGTAAAAAATCATGCGGATGTCTGAATGGAGCCTTACAGGGGGGGTGATCAGTGACAGGGGGGTGATCACCCTGATCACCCTGATCACCCCCTGTCATTGATAACCCCCCTGTAAGGCTCCATTCAGACGTCCGCATGTGTTTTGTGGATCCGATCCATGTATCCATGGATCCGTAAAAAATCATGCGGATGTCTGAATGGAACCTTACAGGGGGGGTGATCATTGACAGGGGGGTGATCACCCTGATCACCCTGATCACCCCCTGTCATTGATAACCCCCCTGTAAGGCTCCATTCAGACGTCCGCATGTGTTTTGTGGATCCGATCCATGTATCCATGGATCCGTAAAAAATCATGCGGATGTCTGAATGGAGCCTTACAGGGGGGTGATCATTGACAGGGGGGTGATCACCCTGATCACCCTGATCACCCCCTGTCATTGATCACCCCCCTGTAAGGCTCCATTCAGACGTCCGCATGTGTTTTGCGGATCCGATCCATGGATCCGTAAAAATCATACGGACGTCTGAATGGAGCCTTACAGGGGGGTGATCAATGACAGGGGGGTGATCAGGGAGTCTATATGGGTGATCACCCCCCTGTCATTGATCACCCCCCCCCCGGTAAAGCTCCATTCAGACATTTTTTTTGGCACAAGTTAGCGGAAATTTTTTGTTTGTTTTTGTTTTTTCTTACAAAGTCTCATATTCCACTAACTTGTGTCAAAAAATAAAATCTCACATGGACGCACCATACCCCTCACGGAATCCAAATGCGTAAACATTTTTAGACATTTATATTCCAGACTTCTTCTCACGCTTTAGGGCCCCTAAAAAGCCAGGGCAGTATAAATACCCCACATGTGACCCTATTTCGGAAAGAAGACACCCCAAGGTATTCCGTGAGGGGCATATTGAGTCCATGAAAGATTGAAATTTTTGTCCTAAGTTAGCGGAAAGTGAGACTTTGTGAGAAAAAAACAAAAAAAAATCAATATCCGCTAACTTATGCAAAAAAAAAATAATTCTAGGAACTCGTCAGGCCCCTCATTGAATACCTTGGGGTGTCTTCTTTCCAAAGTGGGGTCACATGTGGGGTATTTATACTGCCCTGCTTTTTAGGGGCCCGAAAGTGTGAGAAGAAGTCTGGGATCCAAATGTCTAAAAATGCCCTCCTAAAAGGAATTTGGGCCCCTTTGCGCATCTAGGCTGCAAAAAAGTGTCACACATGTGGTATCGCCGTACTCAGGAGAAGTTGGGGAATGTGTTTTGGGGTGTCATTTTACATATACCCATGCTGGGTGAGAAAAATATCTTGGTCAAATGCCAACTTTGTATAAAAAAATGGGAAAAGTTGTCTTTTGCCAAGATATTTCTCTCACCCAGCATGGGTATATGTAAAATGACCCCAAAACACATTGCCCAACTTCTCCTGAGTACGGCGATACCACATGTGTGACACTTTTTTGCAGCCAAGGTGGGCAAAGGGGCACATATTCCAAAGTGCACCTTTCGGATTTCGCAGGCCATTTTTTACACATTTTGATTGCAAGGTACTTCTTACACATTTGGGCCCCTAAATTGCCAGGGCAGTATAACTACGCCACAAGTGACCCCATTTTGGAAAGAAGACACCCCAAGGTATTCCGTGAGGGGCACGGCGAGTTCCTAGAATTTTTTATTTTTTGTCACAAGTTAGCGGAAAATGATGATTTTTCTTTTTTTTTCTTTTTTCCTTACAAAGTCTCATATTCCACTAACTTGCGACAAAAAATAAAAAATTCTAGGAACTCGCCATGCCCCTCACGGAATACCTTGGGGTGTCTTCTTTCCAAAATGGGGTCACTTGTGGCGTAGTTATACTGCCCTGGCAATTTAGGGGCCCAAATGTGTGAGAAGAACTTTGCAATCAAAATGTGTAAAAAATGCCCTGCAAAATCCGAAAGGTGCACTTTGGAATATGTGCCCCTTTGCCCACCTTGGCAGCAAAAAAGTGTGACACATCTGGTATCGCCGTACTCAGGAGAAGTTGGGCAATGTGTTTTGAGGTGTCATTTTACATATACCCATGCTGGGTGAGAAAAATATCTTGGTCAAATGCCAACTTTGTATAAAAAAATGGGAAAAGTTGTCTTTTGCCAAGATATTTCTCTCACGCAGCATGGGTATATGTAAAATGACACCCCAAAACACATTCCCCAACTTCTCCTGAGTACGGCGATACCAGATGTGTGACACTTTTTTGATGCCAAGGTGGGCAAAGGGGCACATATTCCAAAGTGCACCTTTTGGATTTCACCGGTCATTTTTTACAGATTTTGATTGCAAAGTACTTCTCACACATTTGGGCCCCTAAATTGCCAGGGCAGTATAACTACGCCACAAGTGACCCCATTTTGGAAAGAAGACACCCCAAGGTATTCTGTGAGGGGCATGGCGAGTTCCTAGAATTTTTTATTTTTTGTCGCAAGTTAGTGGAATATTAGACTTTGAGAGGAAAAAAGAGAAAAAAAAAAATTATCATTTTCCGCTAACTTGTGACAAAAAATAAAAAATTCTAGGAACTCGCCATGCCCCTCACGGAATATCTTAGGGTGTCTTCTTTCCAAAATGGGGTCACTTGTGGCGTAGTTATACTGCCCTGGCAATTTAGGGGCCCAAATGTGTGAGAAGTACTTTGCAATCAAAATCTGTAAAAAATGACCGGTGAAATCCAAAAGGTGCACTTTGGAATATGTGCCCCTTTGCCCACCTTGGCATCAAAAAAGTGTCACACATCTGGTATCGCCGTACTCAGGAGAAGTTGGGGAATGTGTTTTGGGGTGTCATTTTACATATACCCATGCTGGGTGAGAGAAATATCTTGGCAAAAGACAACTTTTCCCATTTTTTTTATACAAAGTTGGCATTTGACCAAGATATTTTTCTCACCCAGCATGGGTATATGTAAAATGACACCCCAAAACACATTCCCCAACTTCTCCTGAGTACGGCGATACCATATGTGTCACACTTTTTTGCTGCCAAGGTGGGCAAAGGGGCACATATTCCAAAGTGCTCCTTTTGGATTTCACCGGTCATTTTTTACACATTTTGATTGCAAAGTTCTTCTCACACATTTGGGCCCCTAAATTGCCAGGGCAGTATAACTACGCCACAAGTGACCCCATTTTGGAAAGAAGACACCCCAAGGTATTCTGTGAGGGGCATGGCAAGTTCCTAGAATTTTTTATTTTTTGTCGCAAGTTAGTGGAATATGAGACTTTGTAAGAAAAAAATGAAAAAATGAAATCATCATCATTTTCCGCTAACTTGTGACAAAAAATAAAACGTTCTATGAACTCACTATGCCCATCAGCGAATACCTTAGGGTGTCTACTTTCCGAAATGGGGTCATTTTTGGGGGTTTTCTACTGTTTGGGCATTGTAGAACCTCAGGAATCATGACAGGTGCTCAGAAAGTCAGAGCTGTTTCAAAAAGCGGAAATTCACATTTTTGTACCATAGTTTGTAAATGCTATAACTTTTACCCAAACCATTTTTTTTTTGCCCAAACATTTTTTTTTTATCAAAGACATGTAGAACAATTAATATGGCGAAAAATTTATATATGGATGTCGTTTTTTTTGCAAAATTTTACAGCTGAAAGTGAAAAATTTCATTTTTTTGCAAAAAAATCGTTACATTTTGATTAATAACAAAAAAAAAGTAAAAATGTCAGCAGCAATGAAATACCACCAAATGAAAGCTCTATTAGTGAGAAGAAAAGGAGGTAAAATTCATTTGGGTGGTAAGTTGCATGACCGAGCGATAAACGGTGAAAGGAGTGTAGTGCCGAAGTGTAAAAAGTGCTCTGGTCATGAAGGGGGTTTCACCTAGCGGGGCTGAAGTGGTTAATACCATAACATTGGTAAGCGGGAAGGGAGTCTTATACACGCTTTATCTTGAATGCCATGAATGCCCCTTTAAGAAACCACCAACATGTTGAATAAGAAAGCAGCCTCCTTAATCAAACTACTTTTGAACTGATGATGGCAAAATAATACATAAAAAAAGAATCTCAGGCCTCAAGAACACAGTGCAGTGATCTGGTGCATGCAACAACTGTAGTGAAAAAAGATACGGATAGCACATCCACATGCTATGCATTGATAGGTTAAAGATCCGCTCTAGTGGTCAAATCACAGGTCCAAATCATCTCCGATTTCAAGCTTTATGGTAAATCCTATCAAACTGAGTTGAGCATAACAGAACAACTCAAACTAAACAACAAACTGGAATATATCCACAATGTTCCACTGCTACAAATGGATGTGGATAGATTGGAGGCTTGGGCAGGAAATTGGCAGATGAGGTTTAACATTGACAAATGTAAGGTTATGCACATGGGAAGGAAAAATACAATATATTTATACCAGTCTTGAAATCAGCAATTCCCAGGTCATTAAAAAAAGTTATCCTCATTCATATTTAGATGATTTAAGGATATGATTTTATTTATTTTTTAAAGAAAGAACTAATATCCATCTCTAGAGGTGCTAATACTGAATCAATGGAGAACATTTTTTTTTTTATTTGCTTATCGATAGTAAATATGGTTCAATTGATTATTTGAAATCATTATTATTATTATTACTTTCTACCTTATATTCTCTTCTTGTTCTATTTAAATGTACAATAAATCTGCAATACTTAATTTCACAAGAAATATCTGCACTGCATTATGATGCAAACCCCATTGCAGCCATTTAGCAATAGGTGATTGAAGATCTTGACCAGAAAGTCCTAGCAGTGACACGTTTCATTTTAGACAGCATTATGATAAAGAGCCCAGTTATTTCTTGAACTTTTGAAATAAATTGATCTAATGAAATGGAACAATATACATATAGCATAAGGAACTTCCCTGAGTCTGTTTGATGCTTTTCATGAAAAGATTTCTAGACTTTGCCTTGTATTTGTCTTTTTAAAGACAGCCGGAAGATCCAAGAAGATGGCAAGAGATTAGATTGTGCAGTGTTAATGACAGGAGCAGTCATCTATGACAGTGCAGGAATTGGATAAAATTGTTAAGATTCCTAATTATTGCTTTGTGTTATTTTGCCCTATTGCAGTTAGCCAATTCAAGCTAGCTTCAGGGGTAGTTCTGCTGGAGTGTGGAATAAAATCAGCCAAGTTGCTTATTGTAGACCAGAAAAAATAAATGAGTAGGTTAATATAGAACAGAAAATCAATTATGAACTTTCACTGAGTCGGAAAGAGAGAACAGACTTATGTCCACCCCCAATTAACTCTCTATGCATGGAGAAGGCTAATTTAAGACTCAAGTCTTTGACTATTTGTAACTGTAACTGAGGTCAACGCTTGGATCTAAAGTGATACGTCTGTAATAAATGGAAATCTAAATTCTGAAGGCCTTTGTTTGATCAATAATTTACATTGTATGCTTAACAGAACAACACTCGCCCAGGCTGCATTAAACAGAATAATTTACCAGAGTCCTACAATTATTTACTATAATAAATACATTTAATAATGCAAAAAGGCATTTATGCTGTAGCAGCACTTGGCCATTTACTAGTGTTGATCGAGCACCTAAGAGCTTGGGTGCTCTACAGAGCACCCGAGCACAACAGAAGGCAATGTGAGAACCCTAGCATTAAACCAGGCACCCCCTGCTCTGAAGAGGAGAGAGTATCTGGTTCACAGAAAAGGGTTACAAATTGAAGGAAACACCACCAAATTGGTTTGGAAACAGCTTGGGGAGGATGTCTGGATGCATCTTGCACTCCTATTACCTATGACATGCAATAGACAACCACACAAAGGCTATTTATCAAAATCTGGGTTTGTGCAAGCCAAAAATCTATCCATGAGACAGATACAGTCAGCACACCTTACAATGGCAGCCTTATCTGATATGAGACATTCAAAACCAGCTCTCATCTGACTGAGAGACAGTAAGCTTCAAAATTGCTTCATACCTATTGGATGGCTTGGGTGGATCTGCGCACCTAGATCATTATCAGTAGGGTGAAAAACAATTTCTTGATTGTCCAAACATAATATCCAATAACCTTTCTATGCAGTTTTGTCAAGTTTGTGTAAACATGGGCATATGGAAAAGACATGCAAATGAGCCAAATCTGCCTTGTTTTTCAGCTGAAAAAACATTTGCATGGAAAATTTGCGATAAAAATTTGTGATTAGAATATTCGCGATCTACACTACTCATGAATAGTGCCATCTATTAGATGCATGGTCTTGTCATAGACCTATGAAACCAATAGATGGCGCTGTTCATGAGTCATGAACAGCGCCATCTATTGGATTCATAGTCTTATGATATATGTTGTGCCATTCTTTTATTATTTCTACTAGAAGTTATGAATGAATTACTAGCAGTATGCAGTAAGGATAAAGAGGGGTGGTAACCAGTTGGCGGTGTATACCTACATAGATTCACTCTATCCAATCTGTGCTGCCACTTTCACACTGTGCAGGTAGCCATTTCCCACTCTTACTTCTACGGTGTATTACTATGAGATGCTGGATTGTTGCTATTGCAACTTTGTAGTGATATGGTAATATAATCTATGCCTCTAAATTTTATATCTTGTGATACGTGTATTTGTAACTTTGTAATTTGTAAACCTTGAATAAAAACAATAAAAATTAAATATAAAATAGGTTATCAATATCTTGTCAGTGGGGACCCAACTGTCAGTAAATCCAATAATTATTTGTTTGAAGGAACTGCAGCACTTGGGTGCGAAGAGGTTGTGTCACTTCAGCAAGTGGCATTTATCGTATAGAGAAAGTTAATACTAGGTAGTTACTAATGTATTGTGATTGTCCATATTGCTTCTTTTGCTGGCTGGATACATTTTTCCATCATATTTTACACTGCTCACTTCCATGATTATGACCACCCTGAAATCAATCAGCAGTGGCCGTGCTTGCACACTTTAGGAAAAAGCTCCGGCCTCTCTGGTGGCCAGCACCGTGGGAGCTCACATAGTCTGGTTCTTTTTCCTATAGTGTTTAAGCACAGCCACCTCTGCTGGATTGAAGGTTGGTCATAACCATGGAAACAAGCAGTGTATAATGTGATTGAAAAACAAATGCAGCCAGCAAAGGAGGCAATATTCACTGAGGAAAATAAACTGTCAGATGAAATGCACAATGTAAAAGTAAATTTCCCATTAAGTCCTCTTTCACATGGGCATCACAGATTTGGTCTGGATGTGTTCAGGGAAAATCATGTGATTTTGCTTGCGAGTGCTGTCAGTTTTGTATGCGATTGTGTTGTTTTTTTGCGTTTTTTCCGTATGCGCGACATGCGGATTGCATGCATTTTTCACGCGCATGACAAAAAGCTGATCCATCCACTAGATTCACCTGTGATTGCAAACATATATAAATAGCCCCAGAATGCATTGGTTTGTTGGACCGCTCCATTTGTTTGGGGAGTTGTGTCATCTGGTCGGTGTGTGTGTGTTTGTTATTGGATTTTCCTTTGCAGGATGTCCACTTTCACCGTGTGATCCACTGACCATGTCTTCTTGCACTGGCTGGTCTACCACTGTTTCGGAGAGCAGCCAGAAATGATTGAGGAGGAACCATGGAGGAAGCATATGTGGGTGCATCCTATCATTTCGCAGCGGGCCAGCAAAGGGAACATCAGCTGCTCCTTAAATATACAAGGCCTTTTTCTTGGGTGGGGTGGAACCACTATGTCCATGATGTTTGAGTTCTTTTTGAAATTGGTCTCAGCAGCTCTGCCAACGATTCTTGACCTCTTCAACTTGTTACTTGTAATAAAAAGAGAAGAAATGAAAATGTAGGCAAATATAAAATTTGACAGAGGATTACATATTACATGGCCTCTATACTAGGGAGGATAAACGTATGACATGGACTACATACTAGGGAGGATAAACATATGACATGGACTACATACTAGGGAAGATAAACGTATGACATGGACTACATACTAGGGAGGATAAAAGTATGACATGGACTACATACTAGGGAGGATAGACGTATGACATGGACTACATACTAGGGAGGATAGACGTATGACATGGACTACATATTAGGGAGGATAGACGTATGGCATGGACTACATACTAGGGAGCATAACGTATGACTTGGACTAGATACTAAAGGAGGACAGCAAGGATCAAACATGTATACAGTGCCTAATTACTGAAAATATCATGACTTTGCCCTTGGGTTTACCTCCAACCAGGCCGCATCCTTCTTATAGAGGTCCTGGTACTCTGCACAACACAAATCCCATAGGCAGGGCCTGTCCAGCACAATGACTATCAGCTTCTCGACGTCCATAGCCCATGGTGTCTGAGAAATCTTGCTGCAAAACTTCGGGCTCCTGTCTCAAGCCAGACGATGAGAAACTCCAATTTCCTGTCTGAGATGCCTTGAGTGTTGCTAAGTTACTTACGCAACACAACGCAGTGCATCTGGATGCAATGCATTTTTCACACAGCCCCATTCACTTCTATGGGGCCTGCGTTGCGTGAAAATTGCAGAATATAGAACCTGCTGCGATTTTCCCTCAACGCACAAGTAATGCGTGAAAATCGCTGCTCATCTGCACAGCCCCATTGAAGTGAATGGGTCCAGATTCAGTGCGGGTGCAATGCATTCACCTCATGCAATGCACCCGCATAGAATTCTCACCAGTGTGAAAGGGGCCTAAAAGTGCCCTGTCTGACCCAGGAAGAAGTACAGCAGCGACTTAAAAAGATAAAAATACACAAATCGCCAGGACCAGATGACATACACTTACGTATCCTAAGATAATTAAGTAATATCATAGCCAGAGCCTTATTTCTGATATTTACAGACTCTATACTGACAGGGGGTGTTCGACAGGATTGGCGCATAGCAAATGTGGTGCCAATATTCAAAAAGGGTGCAAAAACAGAGCCCCGGAAACTATAGGCCGGTAAGCTTAACATCTGTTGTGGGTAAACTGTTTGAAGGTTTTCTAAGAGATGCTATTTAGGAGGATCTCAATGAAATTAAGCAAATAACACCATATCAGCATGGTTCCATGAGGGATCGGTCATGTCAAACTAATTTAATCAGTTTCTATGAAGAGGTAGGTTCTAGACTTGACAGTGGTGAATCAATGGATGTCGTGTATCTGTACTTCTCTAAAGCATTCAACACTGTACCACATAAAAGGTTAGTATATAAAATGAGAATGCTCGGACTGGGAAAAAAATGTCTGTAAGTGGGTAAGCAACTGGCTCAATGATAGAAAACAGAGGGTGGTTATTAATGGTACACACTCAGATTTGGTCACTGTCACTAGTGGAGGACCTCAGGGGTCAGTATTGGGCCCTATTCTCTTCAATATATTTATTAATGATCTTGTAGAAGGCTCGCACAGTAAAATATAATTTTTTTCAGGTGACACTAAACTGTGCAAAGTAATTAACACTAAAGAGGACAATATACTGCTACAGATGGATCTGGATAGATTAGAGCAGGGGTGCACAACGTTTCCTGGTTGGGGGCCACATTGCCAGACTGAACCAATGACGAGGGCCGAAATTAAAATTTAAAGGTGTATTAACAACTGAAATATTGTACTTATGGCATATTGAACACACATTATATAACATTAATGTCTAGTTACACTTCCAGGACTCCCATCTAATGGGAGAAATACATGAAAAATACATGTGAGCAGCCACAAGACATAGGCATACATGTCTGTTACCAGATGGTTGGGGGCCGCACAGAATGGTATCAAGTGCCGCATGTGGCCCCGGGCCGCAGGTTGTGCACCCCTGGATTAGAGGCTTGGACAAAGAAATGGCAGATGAGGTTTAACACTGACAAATGTAAGGTTATGCAGATGGGGAGGAATAATGCAAATCAACCGTACATACTAAATGGTAAAACACTGGGTAACACTGGCATGGTAAAGGACCTAGGGATTTTAATAAACAGCAAACTAAGCTGCAAAAACCAGTGTCAGGCAGCTGCTGCCAAGGCCAATAGGATAATAGTTTGCATCAAAAGGGGTATAGATACCTGTGATGAGAACATAGTCCTACCACTTTACAAATCACTAGTCAGACCACACATGGAGTACTGTGTACAGTTCTGGGCTGCTGTGAACAATGCACACATAGCAGAGCTGGAGAGGGTTCAGAGGAGGGCAACTAAAGTAATAACTGGAATGGGGCAACTACAGTACCCTGAAAGATTATCAGCATTAGGGTTATTCACTTTAGAAAAAAAGCGAGTTAGGGGAGATTTAATTAATATGTATAAATATATCAGGGGTCAGTACAGAGATCTCTCCCATCATCTATTTTTCCCCAGGACTGTGACTGTGACGAGGGGACATCCTCTGCGTCTGGAGGAAAGAAGGTTTGTACACAAACATAGAAGAGGATTATTTATGATAAGAGCAGTGAGACTATGGAACTCTCTGCCTGAGGAGGTGGTGATGGTGAGTACAATAAAGGAATTCAAGAGCGGCTTGGATGTATTTCTGGAGTGTAATAATATTACAGGCTATAGCTACTAGAGAGGGGTCGTTGATCCAGGGAGTTATTCTGATTGCCTTATTGGAGTCAGGAAGGAATTTTTTTCCCCCTTAAGTGGGGAAAATTGACTTCTACCTCATAGGTTTTTTTGTACCTTCCTCTGGATCAACTTGCAGGATAACAGGCCGAACTGGATGGACAAATGTCTTTTTTCGGCCTTATATACTATGTTACTATGTTACTAATCACAATACATTAGTAAGTGCCTTGTATTAACTTTCTCCACATAATAAATGCTATTTGCTGAAGTGATACAACCCCTTTAAGCCCCAACCCCCAAATTAGTCAGGAAGTCGAGGGCTGAAGACCAGCAGCAGCCCTTAAGCATGGAGATGGGACGACCCTTTAAACCTCTTCATTGCTTATATTGCTCTATATACCTGGAATTTTTACATTGAGTGGGAAAAAACAGTAAAATCCAGCACATCAACATCTAAATATATGGCACACAGATGTATAAGGTAATGAAAACAATGAAAAGTAGGCATTGTTCACCTGAGTGCCGTTCCTCCTTTAAACAGCATCAGGAATGCTAAGAGTCAACCCCCCTATTCCCCACCACCACCAATCTGGCATTGATAGCAGCTCCTAAGGCCAAGGCCAGGTCATCAGTATTGAGAATTGGGAAAACCTATTTAAGCTCTAAAGCCTACAGAAGTATGAATACAGCTCTGAACTATAATAAAGGCGGCAAATCTGTCCTGTCATGCTTCAAAGTTTCCCCATTAGAACTGTAGCCCCAAAGTCCTCAATACAGTGGTTCACCTGGAAGTGTTCTCCAAATGGAATGCCCCTATTCTCATATCTTAAGATGTGGGACTGGCCACCCACTCTCCCTTGAGGGTGGATGTCAGGGAAGAGAAGGGTCTGAAATGTTGGACTAGAACACTCTTGATCTTTTGTTCTCAGGGAGGTAAGCTGCTGCCCGAGGTATCTGTAAGCAGATTTCTCCCATTAGTAACACGTGCATGCTGGGCCACACGTGTAGCTTGAAGGTATACAGAAGAATTGGTAAGGATACCTGTCAGTTGAATACTCATTCATACAAAGGTTATTTCAAGTGTATAGCTGGCTTTATGTTTGTGTCTATGACCAGTCATTCTCTGGATGCAGCATCTGTATAGTTTTTCCAACATAGAGTCCTGTAGTTGGGTAATAAATATAGTAATAATGTGCAGACCACCTTGGATTTACAAAGAAATATGTTTATCTGTCTCTAAAGACTATATGTGTGGTCTATTTAACAAAAAATTGAATTTGAATCAATGTAAACACTATAAAAAGCAAAATTAAATGAGAAAGCCGTCTTGTGATCTCATTGTGCTTTGCTAGAATGAATTAAAGACTTTCACGCATAAAGACTAGGATTGTTCCAAGAATGGGATACTGTACATAAGAGTCTTAGATAATGGGTACAAAGAAAAATTTCCTCCTGCCAAGACATTTGAAATGCAGCTTAAGTGCACAAATTGTTAACTGTATCATGCTGAATACAACAGCATACTTTCCTATAGGAGCAATTTTCAGTTCCGCTATAATTTTCCTCTAAAGGAACCCAATAAAATAGCAGTTATTGTATCCTGTATATAAAAATCAGTTCACATGAAAATTATAGCACACAGACCCAAAAGCCCTCAAGTTTGCTCTCAGTCCTTTGCCTTGTAATTTTGCTTCTTTGTATATGTCAATGGCTTGACAAAGGCTCCATTGCGAGAGCTGAAACGTTGCTGTCTACACATGGGGGAATAAATACCCTATTTTTTCACCATCATTTGTGTGCTGCCTTGGATTTTTCTATACATATACAAAATTGGATCAAGTCCGTGGTCTGCTTCAAGGAATTGCACCCCTGTGATTTGTGTGCTGCTCATCTTTATTCTTTCATTAATATATATATATATAAATATATATATATATATATATATATATATATATATACACAGTACAGACCAAAAGTTTGGACACACCTTTTCATTCAAAGAGTTTTCTTTATTTTCATGACTATGAAAATTGTAGGTTCACACTGAAGGCATCAAAACTATGAATTAACACATGTGGAATTATATACATAACAAAAAAGTGTGAAACAACTGAAAAGCATAAATTTTTAACGTAAATTTGTTTTCCCTTTGTTGACAATAAATTTCCTACCAAGTAATAATTAAATAATTAGTGAAAACCCACCCCTGTAAAGGGCAGACTGCCCATCCATTCAGTGCTTTTATAACAAGTAGAAACAAACAAGGCTGGTAAATTAGCGTGCTGCTGTTAGGACTAAGGGAAAACAAATTTACGTTAAAAATTAACGCTTCCCTTACGTCCTAACCAGCAGCACAAGTGGGGACCTAGCAAGTAACCCAACAAATTGGGGGGAGCTTTCCCAGGTATAAACCTATCTTTTTTTTTTATGAGAGGGCGGCAGACAGAATGGTACGTCCGAATGCTACCCCCTCTGCACGCCTAGAGCTTCAGGAAGCCGCAGCACAAATCTGTTCAAGTAGAACAAGATTCTTCTCGGCAAAGGAAGTAGATATTGCCCTCGTGGAGTGGGCAGTGACAAAGGATGGAGGAGCCAAGCCTTGGAATAAAAAGGCTTCCCGGATTGCCTCCTTTACTCATCTACTTAGAGAGGGTTTGGAGGCTTTCAGACCTTTGCTTTTACCAGAAAAGGAGAGCAGTAGGTGTTCCGATTTCCTAAAGTTTGCAGTCCTGTCCAAGTAGATTTTTTGATTTCTGGAAATGTCCAAGGAGTGAAGGGTTTCCTCTTCAGGAGATGATGGAATAGGACATAGGACTGGCAGGGAGATGGTTTGATTTTGGTTACTGAAAGAAGGAACCTTAGGAGCAAAAGTCGGTATAAATCTCAACAGGACAGAGTCCTGGAGAAAGAGGGTATAAGGCTCAGTGGCGGCTAAGGCCTGTAATTCTCCAATCCTTTTGGCCGATGTTATGGCCAGTAAAAATGTGACCTTTTAAGGACAGAAACCTAAGGTCTACATTCTCTAAGGGTTCAAAGGGGGAAGAGGATAGCCCCTTTAGAACAATGGATAAATCCCAACTAAGGATAGGTCTCAGGATTCTAGGTTTTAGTCTTTTGGCTCCTTTGAGGAACCTCCTGAGTAGGGGGTCTTGAGATAATGGTCTACCTAAAGAGGCAGAGAGAGCACTAATGTGGACTCAGAGTAGACGGACTTAGACCCTTGCCCAGGCCGTCCTGCAGGATTGCTGAAAGAGGAGGATCTGAGGGTACTACTTCTTTAACAGCACACCACTGAAGAAAGATCTTGTGAATTCTTGAGTATACCTTGTTTGTAGACTCCGCACGGGAGTGTGAAATAGTTCTCAAGACCTACGCAGAAAGCCCTCTAGCTTCTAGTAGGGGCCTGTCAATCTCCAGGCTGTCAGATTGAGTTTCCTCAGATCTAGGCAGGGGCCTGTGTTCTGATACACAAGGTCCTGCATTAGGGGAAGTCTCCAATATGTGCCCTGATATCAAAGAACCACGGCACTCAATAGCTGCTTATGAATCAGTTGTTTTATTTTTCTTTTTCTTTATATATCTTTTTTCATTTTTATATATCCATCCAAAAAATTTGTAAGCCACTGGCCAACGTTTCGGTCTATTTGACCTTGTTCACGGCCTAATATGTGGATAAGTTATAAATTAATAATTACATATACAACAATAGTAAATAGTTCAATCACATGATATAGTTAACAAAGTATTAGTGATTACATCATTCTTGAGAAAAAGTCTCTATCGTATCTAGGAGAATACAAAAAACGGACCAAATACATATAGACATATATAACATCATTTGGTAATCTATCAATAATATGGTGAGGCACAGAGTGCAAGTAGTAGTCTGAAATGGAACTCTGTAATAGGGATTTCCAGATGGCATTGATGTATGGTATCTGTGAAGTCCAAATAGTATAATGTTAAATATAGACCCAGACAGTGTTACAATCATTCAGGTGATGTAAATAGTATAGTATAGTCCACCTAAATATGTTGCTGATAAACTAGGATAAAAGTAATGGCTACAGAAATAGTATCCAATAGGAGTGGCATAAATAGTAATACTGGCAAGGTCCTGTATACACCGCATCTGGGAGCGCACATACCTTAGTCTGCATAGTCATGGAGTTCTGGGATGGTGTGGGGACGCTACGAGTCTGTTCGTTTTATGAGGTAGCGGGGAGGCGTGTCTAGCGCCGGCTGACCGGCGTCATAAGCGTGCGCATATGTAAACAAAGGTACTAGACTCACGTGGCTAGCGTCACAAGCGGGCGCATGCGCAGAGCGATTTTATAGTCGCATGAAACTGGAGTCGGATGACGGGTATGCGGGCGCATGCGCAATAGAGAGCGCTGGTCTAGAAAGGGAACTGGTAGGACGTAGCCATATCTACAGGGATGTGCGCATTTGTATAGTGATCGCAATGCTATTGGACAAAAAGTATTACAGCACAGAGGACACAGAGTAGACATTGATCTTATGTAATTTGTTCATATTAGGACATAATTGCTATCTATTAGAGGGATATAGACATCTATGTTAAAGCTAGAAATTAGATATATCTCTATGTATCTCAACATCTATATAGCACTGTATCATTATATCATTATAATATACTATGGTGGTGGCATAATACTACCTGTGTGACAGTGGTCATTTCACCTATAGAAAATAAAGAGGAGGGAGGGGGGGGAGAAAAAGAAGATTAATATCTGGAATCATATATTGTCTCTCATCTATACAGTTTATACAACAATAACTTTTAACTGGAAAGGGGAATAAATTGCTAGCATGTAGAGAATCAGGAAATACAGTAGTCAAGAAATACAGAAATCAAAGTCTCTATTTAACCCACGGGGTGCCAAGGTGTTAAGTTTGAAGATCCAATACGCCTCGCGTTGTTTTAAGCGTGCTATCCTGTTGCCTCCGCGTCTTGCCGATCCTACTTGTTCGAGAATTTGGAACTTTAATTGATTGATCTGGTGATTGGCAGAGATGAAATGGTGTGGTACAGGTAGTTCAGTTTTTTGGCAACGGATATCCGATTTGTGCTTAGAAATGCGGTCCCGTACACTTTGGGTGGTTTCGCCTACATATGCCAGTCCGCACGGGCAGCGGATTAGATAGACGACGTATGAGGATGCGCATGTATAGAAACCCTTTGGATGGTATGTTTTGCCAGAATGTGGATGAATGATTCTATTTCCTCGAATGACATTATTACATTGGGTACAACTGAGGCATGGATAGGTTCCTGTTTTTGAAGGGGCTAGTGTGGTTTGTCTTAAGGAGGGTTTCATAGGACCAATATCAGCTTTCACTAATCTGTCTCTCAGATTTTGGGGTCTTTTATAACACATACGGACTGGAGATTGGAATTCTGGAATATCTGGATATGATTGTGTAAGAATTGGCCAATGTTTTTTTATTATGGTTTGAATTTTGGGCATAATAGGATGATATGTCACCACTAGCGGGAGACGAGGAGATGGTGGAGTGGTATTAGAAGAGGAATTGGGGCGTGTAGGAAGAGTCTGTTCTTGTGTAAGTAGGGAACGTGGATAACCTCTATCCTGAAATTTTTGTGACATTTCTTCTAGTCTTTTCTTGCACAATGTGGGATCTTTGACTATTCTAGATACTCTTTGAAATTGTGATCGGGGTAAGGATTGTTTTGTGGTACGGGGATGGCAACTTGAATAATGGAGGAGGGTGTTTCGATCCGTTGGTTTACGGTATAAGTCAGTGGTCAGTTTGCCATGAGGTGTCTTAATAACGACCGTGTCCAAGAAACTAATCGATTGGGGATCGGTATGTGCTGTGAATTGCAGATCAGGGTCAATATTGTTGATGTGTAATAAAAAGGTCGAAAATGTAGTTTGGTCACCTTTCCATATACAGAATATGTCGTCAATATATCGGTGCCATGATGTTACATGTGATTTGAATAGGTCACTGGGGTAGATCCAATCTTCCTCAAACTGTGCCATAAAGGCGTTAGCGTAGGGTGGCGCCACGTGAGCGCCCATAGCGGTCCCTTTCCTCTGAATGTAAAAATCATCACCGAACATGAAGAAGTTATGTTGTAAGACGAATTGTAATAGATGTATACAAAAGGTCTGTGCTAGTGGAGGGAGTTTAGAAGTTTTCAGTAATTTTGTAACAGCTTCAATACCTTTGTCATGTGCAATTGAAGTGTATAGACTGTTAACATCTAATGTCACGAGTAGACTATCTGGGGGTAGGTCTTGAAGGTTTGAAATGATGGACAGAAAATGTGATGTATCTAGTAGAAATGATCGTGTTTGTTTGATGAGCGGAGTCAGTATTTTTTCTATGAACTTTGATAGTGGTGAAAGTAGGGAGTCGGTGGAGGCTACTATTGGTCTACCTGGTGGATGAGTGAGATTTTTATGAATTTTCGGTAGGATGTAGAAAACTGGAAGAATAGGGTTGTTATTGAGAAGAAAAGTATATGTGGGTTTATCAATAGTGTTGAGTTGGAGATGGTGGTCTAGAAATGTAGTAATGTCCTTAGTTAGTTGAAATGTGGGGTTGTACTGGACTTGTTCATAGGTAGTAGTGTCGGATAGTTGTCTTTGTATTTCTCGGATATAAATTGAAGTGTCCATTATGACTATGGCGCCCCCTTTGTCCGCTGGTTTAATAGTGATTGTTTTATCAGACTGTAGAGTATTGAGAGCAATATGTTCCTCACTTTTAAGATTGGGCGAGACGTGTAAATCACCATTTTTTAGGGCGGTCGTGCTGGTTTTGATATCACGCTTTATCAGGTCAATAAATGCTTCAACGCCATGATATGTTTTGGGGGGCATATAGTTACTTTTGTTTCTGAGGCCCAATGTTTTGATGGATAAAAGAGTGGGTGGTATAGCTGTTGTTGGCGTAGTGATTTGTTGTGCAAAATGGGTCTTAAGTCTAAGGGTCCTGTAAAATTTGTTGAGTTCTTGCTCCAGAGGGAAAAGTCTTAAATTGCCATATGGGCAAAATGAGAGTCCCTTTGATAGGACATTCAGTTCAGCTGGTGAAAGAGTGCGTGAGGAAATATTGACTATAAGGTTCCTACCTGTGAGCGGGTCTGGATTCCTGTCGGTTTTGGATCGATGGGTGCCTCTTCCTCGGCGTATGTGTTTCTTCGGCGTTGTCTGTAACCGCGCCTGGGAAAAAAACGTTGGGAACGGTATGTTGTGGATCTCTCGCTGCCTGAAGAAGATGAAGCGTAGCCTGTGTAGGGGGTATATCCGTATCCTGTTCGTGAATCTTGCCATTGCCATCTGTAGACTTTGTTGAGTTGATAATCTTCCGTATCACGGATGAATTTGGTACGTTTAGTATTCTCAAGATACTTTCGATGATCATCCAATATTTTATCCGTCTTCTTCTTTAATTCCGACCATTCGGAGGTGGAAGTAGTTGAAAGTAGTTGGCTTTCAATAGCCGCAAGTTTCTCTTTAGAATCTTTGATTGCTTGTTGTAGATGTTCAATGCTGAGGACTATTATGTCCAAGGAACATTTATTTATAATAGTTTCAAACTTGGTACAGTATTCCGTGTTTGAAGGAAATAAAGTAGGTCGAAGGTGAACTCTTAGTCCCCTTGGTATCCTCTTGTTTTTGTAGTATTCTGCGAGAGTTGCGCAGTGAAGTTCTGAAGAGATTAGTTTTTTCGATTCACGCTCCCAGTCGCGTGTACGGTATTCGTTGTTTGGTACGTGTAGGAAGTCACTTGATACTGTGACGTCAGAGACGATTTTCTCCGCTGCTGTGGAGTCGTACGCAAAGGTATTCATCTGGAGGGTGCTCAGGCTCAAAACGTCGTCAAATATTGAGGAAGGATAGTTGAGCGGCACTCCTTTATATAATCGGCGGTGCTCAGTGGTAAGGGTGCATAACTTGATATCAAAGAACCACGGCACTCAATAGCTGCTTATGAATCAGTTGTTTTCTTTTTCTTTTTCTTTATATATCTTTTTTCATTTTTATATAGCCATCCAAAAAATTTGTAAGCCACTGGCCAACGTTTCGGTCTATTTGACCTTGTTCACGGCCTAATATGTGGATAAGTTATAAATTAATAATTACATATGGCTTACAAATTTTTTGGATGGATATATAAAAATGAAAAAAGATATATAAAGAAAAAGAAAAATAAAACAACTGATTCATAAGCAGCTATTGAGTGCCGTGGTTCTTTGATATCAAGTTATGCACCCTTACCACTGAGCACCGCCGATTATCTAAAGGAGTGCCGCTCAACTATCCTTCTCCAATATGTGCCCTGACTCATCTTCATGAGCTGGGTAAACCAAGACCTCTTCGGCCAGAATGGTATAATTGCAATGACCGGGGTCTGGTCTTGTCTGATTTTCGTCAATACCCGTGGTATCATGGAAAGTGGAGGGAATATGTACGCCAGCCTGAACCTCCATGGAATGGACAGAGCGTCTACCGCCAAGGGATTGTCCTCCTTGTAGAGGGAGCAGAACTTGTCCCCTTTCGCGTTCAACTGGGTCGCCATCAAGTCGATCTCTGGAGTACCCCAACGTAGAGTGATCTGGGAGAAGATGTCTCTGTTCAGTGACCATTCGCCTGGAACTGGTAGACCCCGACTGAGTCGATCTGCAACTATGTTGAGATCTCCCCTGATGTGAACTGCGGATAGGTGGGATAAACTGAGCTCTGCCCAAGAGAGAATTAGACCAACTTCGTGGAGAAGAGGTTGAGATGTCATACCTCCCTGTCTGTTGACGTAAGCGACCACAGTGGGGCTGGCTGAACGGACTCTTACCGCCTTCCCGCGGATGAGAGGAAAAAAGTGATAAAGAGCTAGACGTACAGCTCTTAGTTCTCTCATATTGGATGAGAGAAGCCTCTCCTGTGGAGTCCAGATACCTTGTACTGGACTGTCTTCCAGATGGGCTCCCAACCTAGAAGGGAGGCGTCTGTGGTCAACATGATCCAACGAGGTTGAATCAAGGACCTCCCATCTGATATGTTCCTCCACCATTTGAGTGAGGAACGGACTTTGACAGACAGGGAGTGAGTCTTGTCCAACCCCTTTGGGTTGTGGTTCCAGACAGCTAACACTTCTTCTTGAAGTGGATGGAGGTGCCAAAGGGCCCAAGGAACTGCCTCTTCAGATGCTGACATGTGGCCCAACATCTTCATAAGTGTTCTGATGGATACTCAACGAGGTGCCATGAGGAACTGAGCGGCTCTTGTGACTCGATCTTTCCTTTCCGGGAAGAGAAAGAGAGTCATCCTTTGAGAATCCACTATAAACCCCAGGAACACCCTGGAAGTGGAAGGTATGATTTGGGATTTTTCCCAATTTATCAGCCAGCCCAACCGCTGGAGAGTCTGAAGAGCCAGATGAAGATGGGACTGAAGAACGTCTATAGACGCAGCTTTTAAGAGCCAATCGTCTAGATATGGCACAATTTCTAGTCCTTGAAGCCTGAGCTTGGCAACAACTGGAGCCACAACCTTGGTAAAGAACAGCAAACTGGTAATGCTTTACCACACTTTTTATGGAGACCGAAACTCTTAGGAACTTTCGGTGAGGTGGATGAATAGGGACATGAAGATAAGCGTCCTTTAGGTCTATGGTGACCATAAGGTCTCTGGGATCTAGGATGTTGATTAAGGAACGGATGGTTTTCATTCTGAAGCGCTTCTGTCTTATGAAGCGATTTTGGTAGCGCAGATCTATTATCATGCGCCAGTCTCCAGAGGGCTTTGGGACTAGAAATATGGGGGAATACACCCCTCGCCCTCGTTCGTGGGAGGGAACCTCCTCTAGGGCTTTATTGTGGATATAAAGGAGGACCTCCAGAATCTTTTGTTTGATTTGTGGTAAAGGTCGGGTCAACACAAATTTCTCCTGAGGGGGGACACACGAAATCTATCGTGTAACTGAACATAATTATATTTAGGACCCACTGGTCCGGGATCTCTTGCAGCCAGGTCTGCCGAAAAAAACTTAAACAACCTCCGACTGGATGATTGAACGGATGGTCTGGAGGGGAAGGGAGAAGGTAAGCGGGAGAGTCATAGGTCCGCCTTACGTTCACTGTCTCTACCACGACTGCGTCCGCGTCTGGAGGATGTCTGACGCCTCTGGGATCTCGAGGGGCCCTGAGGTCTTGAGTATGAGGGAGATTTTTCCTTTTCTTATCTGCCAAGCTTTTCATGAGCTTATCCAGCTCAGAAACAAAAAGCCTTCCTGGCTCATAGGGTAGGCCACATAGGTTGTACATGGAGGTATTATCAGCAACCCATGGTCGCAACCAAAGGGGCCTACGGCTGGCAGAAGGAAGCGCCATACTTTTCGCAGCCAGCTTCAAATGTTGCACAGAGGCGTCACATAGAAAATCCACTCCCAATAGGAGAGTCTTGAATTGGTCCAGAATATCCGTTCTGGCCACACCAGCCTCTAGGTCAGCCTAAATTCTTAAAATGCGGGAATTTACAAAGTCTGCAGTCTCAGAGGAGGCGACAGCCACTGATGCGGAGGCTGCCGCAGCAGAAATATTACGCCTTAAGGTGCATTTGACCTTATGGTCTAACGGGTCCTGGAGATAACTACCGTCATCTGACGGGACTAGGGTCCTTTTGGACAGTTTGGATATTGCCATGTCAACCTTTGGAGGCGGTACCCAAAGGTCAGATTCCGATTCCTTGAGGGGGAACATGAGTTTAAACCTCTTATTGAGGACTGGACCCTTCTCCGGGTGTTTCCATTCTGTAAGCATAAAACGTTTAAGGTTTTCGTCCAATTTGAAGGTTCTTAACCCCCTAGAGGTGGATGGCGGAGCTTCCCCTAGATAGGCCCCCTCTAGATAGCACCGCGTTACTTATGTTTCACTTAGAAATATAAGTTTTTAAAACATATGTATATACTATATATTATTAAATATGCAGGCCGTAGGGCTCAAGTAAGTAAAACACACTTGCGTTTTGATTTTAACAACGCTGGCCGAAACCGGAAGTCGTCAATGACGCACTTCCTGTCGGCCGTGCAGCATGCAGCAGGAGACGGCGAGAGACGCCGGCGATCCGAGTCCTGTAGGTGGCCGAGCCGAGAGCCTCCGCCCCTGTAGACCGGACCGCCGCTCCCGCAGATGCAGCGGCGAATTGCCACCAAAGGCAGGGGGGACCGGAGCGACTTGATGTCCACAAGCTAGGAGACAAGCGGTAGGAAAAAAAAAGTTGGTCGAGTAGAAGTATTTTAAAGTGACAGGCCATAGCCTGACCCGACCTACTGTCCACAGGGACAGAGAAAAAAAGCACTGAATGGATGGGCAGTCTGCCCTTTATAGGGGTGGATTTTCACTATTTATTTAACCACTTCAACCCCGCTAGCTGAAACCCCCTTAATGACCAGGCCACTTTTTACACTTCTGCACTACACTACTTACGTTTATCGCTCGGTCATGCAACTTACCACCCAAATGAATTTTACCTCCTTTTCTTCGCACTAATAGAGCTTTCATTTGGTGGTATTTGATTGCTGCTGACATTTTAACTTTTTTTGTTATTAATCAAAATGTAACGATTTTTTTGAAAAAAAATGAAATTTTTCACTTTCAGCTGTAAAATTTAGCAAAAAAAACGACATCCATATATAAATTTTTCGCTAAATTTATTGTTCTACATGTCTTTGATAAAAAAAAATGTTTGGGCAAAAAAAAATGGTTTGGGTAAAATTTATAGCGTTTACAAACTATGGTACAAAAATGTGAATTTCCGCTTTTTGAAGCAGCTCTGACTTTCTGAGCACCTGTCATGTTTCCTGAGGTTCTACAATGCCCAAACAGTAGAAAAAACCCACAAATGACCCCATTTCGGAAAGTAGACACCCTAAGGTATTCGCTGATGGGCATAGTGAGTTCATAGAACTTTTTATTTTTTGTCACAAGTTAGCGGAAAATGATGATTTTTTTTTTTCTTACAAAGTCTCATATTGCACTAACTTGCGACAAAAAATAAAAAATTCTAGTAACTCGCCATGCCCCTCACGGAATACCTTGGGGTGTCTTCTTTCCAAAATGGGGTCACTTGTGGCGTAGTTATACTGCCCTGGCAATTTAGGGGCCCATATGTGTGAGAAGAATTTTGCTATAAAAATCTGTAAAAAATGACCGGTGAAATCCGAAAGGTGCACTTTGGAATGTGGGTCCCTTTGCCCACCTAGGCTGCAAAAAAGTGTCACACATCTGGTATCGCCGTACTCAGGAGAAGTTGGGGAATGTGTTTTGGGGTGTCATTTTACATATAACCATGCTGGGTGAGAGAAATATCTTGGCAAAAGACAACTTTTCCAATTTTTTTATACAAAGTTGGCATTTGACCAAGATATTTATCTCACCCAGCATGGGTATATGTAAAATGACACCCCAAAACACATTCCCCAACTTCTCCTGAGTATGGCGATACCAGATGTGTGTCACTTTTTTGCAGCCAAGGTGGGCAAAGGGGCACATATTCCAAACTGCACCTTTCGGATTTCGCAGGCCATTTTTTACACATTTTTATTGCAAAGTACTTCTCACACATTTGGGCCCCTAAATTGCCAGGGCAGTATAACTACGCCACAAGTGACCCCATTTTGGAAAGAAGACACCCCAAGGTATTCCATGAGGGGCACAGCGAGTTCCTAGAATTTTTTATTTTTTGTCACAAGTGAAATGGCCTGTGAAATCCGAAAGGTGCACTTTGGAATGTGTGCCCCTTTGCCCACCTTGGCTGCAAAAAACTGTCACACATCTGGTATCCCCGTACTCAGGAGAAGTTGGGGAATGTGTTTTGGGGTGTCATTTTACATATACCCATGCTGGGTGAGAGAAATATCTTGGCAAAAGACAACTTTTCCCATTTTTTTATACAAAGTTGGCATTTGACCAAGATATTTATCTCACCCAGCATGGGTATATGTAAAATGACACCCCAAAACACATTCCCCAGCTTCTATTTTTTTCTCAAAAAGTCTCACTTTCTGCTAACTTAGGACAAAAATCTTTCATGGACTCAATATGCCCGTCAGCGAATACATTGAGGTGTCTTCTTTCCAAAATGGGGTCAGTTGTGGGGTGTTTGTACTGCCCTGGCATTTGAGGGTTTTCGCAATCATTACATGTATGGCCAGCATTAGGAGTTTCTGCTATTCTCCTTATATTGAGCATACAGGTAATGAGATTTTTTTTTCCGTTCAGCCTCTGGGCTGAAAGAAAAAAATGAACGGCACAGATTTCTTTATTTGCATCGATCAATGTGGATGAAAAAATCTCTGCCAAAAAAAAAAAGGAGGGGAAAGGCGTCTGCCAGGACATAGGAGCTCCGCCCAACATCCATACCCACTTAGCTGGTATGCCCTGGCAAACCAGATTTCTCCATTCACATAAATCGATGTGGATGAATAAATCATTGCCGGGATTTTTTATTATTTTTTTTATATACAAAGTGTTTGCCAAAGCATAGGAACGTCGCCTCCTCCTCAGCTCATATGCCTTGGAAAACGTATCTTTAACTGCAGAGTAGAAATCTCGCCTTGCAGCGCCGCATACACCGACTTGCTTTCTGTCAGAATGCACATCAGTGCTGCAGCTAGTCGATCTGTTGGTCCGCAACGCAATAATTTTATTAACTTTGGAACAGAACATATAAACTTTAACTTTTAGAACTAAACATTTTTGCTTACTGGTGTTTTTTTTTTTTTTTGTTATAGAACAAACCTCTCCTTCCCCATGGGTCAATGTGCAAAGCGCAAATCGCCCAAAGATGTGGCAAAGTGCGTTATGCACTTTGGCCCAGGTGAAAGGAGAGGTTTGCAGCAGCTGTATATGAATGGGCCCTAATAGCCCTGTGTGCCTGTCCTGGTGAGATGTGATCCCTATGCTAGGTGTACCTGTGTGTGGTACTTCCGGAAACACTCTCCAAAGCATAGGGCAGGGTGGTCAGGAGAGTCAGGACAGAAATAGCGGGTGTCACGCCTTATTCCACTCCTGCTACAGACACAACATTTTTTTCGGGGTGGCGGTCTTTTTGAGGTACCAGGAACGACACTGGGGAAATTTCGCTCGTGAAGACGGCTAACTACACTGGTGGATTGGGCCACGGAACCTCCTGGGTACAGGAGGTTCGCGATGATCTCTTCCTGAAATTTGAGGAAGGATCCAGTTCTCCCAGCCTTACTGTAGAGAACAAAAAGATTATACAGAGCCAATTGAATTAAATATACAGACACCTTCTTATACCAGCGTCTGGTTCTGCGGGACACTAAATACGGAGCCAACATCTGGTCATTGAAGTCCACCCTTCTCATGTGAAGGTTATAGTTGTGGACTGAGAGGGGCTTTTCAATGACACGGGTTGCTCGCTCAATTTGGATTGTCGTGTCTGCGTGAATGGAGGAGAGCATGTAAACGTCACGCTTGTCTCTCCATTTCACCGTGAGCAGTTCTTCATTACACAATGCGGCCCTCTGCCCCCCAAGACGGGTGGTAACGAGCCAATGGGGGAAGCCCGCGCGACTAGTTCGCGCGGTGCCACAGGCGCCAATCCGTTCTAGAAACAAATGCCTAAAGAGGGCCACACTTGTGTAAAAATTGTCCACATAAAGATGGTACCCCTTGCCGAATAAGGGTGACACCAAGTCCCAGACTGTCTTCCCACTGCTCCCCAGGTAGTCAGGGCAACCGACCGGCTCCAGGGTCTGATATTTTCCCTCATAGATCCGAAATTTGTGGGTATATCCTGTGGCCCTTTCACAGAGCTTATACAATTTGACCCCATAGCGGGCGCGCCTGCTTGGGATGTATTGTTTGAAGCCAAGGCGCCCGGTAAAATGTATAAGGGACTCGTCTACGCAGATGTTTTGCTCAGGGGTATACAAATCTGCAAATTTCAGGTTGAAATGGTCTATGAGGAGCCGAATTTTGTGGAGCCAGTCAAAAGCTGGGTGGCCTCTGGGACGGGAGGTGGTGTTGTCGCTAAAGTGCAGGAAACGCAGGATGGTCTCAAATCGCGTCCTGGACATAGCAGCAGAGAACATGGGCATGTGATGAATTGGGTTCGTGGACCAATATGACCGCAATTCATGCTTTTTAGTTAGACCCATGTTGAGGAGAAGGCCCAGAAAAGTTTTAATTTTGGAAACTTGGACTGGTTTCCACCGGAAAGACTGGGCATAAGAGCTTCCCGGGTTGGTGGATATAAATTGTGTGGCATACCGATTTGTTTCGGCCACGACTAAGTCCAAGAGCTCCGCAGTCAAGAACAGCTCAAAAATTCCCAGGGCCGAACCGATCTGAACTGTCTCAAGCCGAACTCCAGACTGGGCGGTGAAAGGGGGAACTACAGGTGCGGCTGAAGTTGGGGACTGCCAATCAGGGTTTGCCAGCACCTCAGGGATTCTAGGGGCTCTACGGGCACGTCTTTGCGGTGGCTGCGACGGGGTCACTACTGCTCGTGCCACCGTACCAGCTTCAACTGCCCTTCTGGTGCTCGCCACTTCACCAGGTTGTACGGCAGTGCTGGTAATAGGTCCAGGAAGGGCTGCGCTGCTGGTGTATGCCTCACCACGTAATCCGACAGCACCAGCCCCACTCTGCTGCTCTTGAAACGGATCCTGCGCAACCTGTGGTCTAGCGACACGGGGCTGGGTACGCCTGGTGCTATCAGGGACCTCAGCCTCCTCGTCCGAACTTTGGGTCAGAGAGCCACTGCTTTCTACAGGTTCGTATTCTGACCCGCTAGATTCATTCCCATTCCTCATCCGACTGGCTCAGAAGCCTGTAGGCCTCTTCAGAAAAATACCCCCTGTTTGACATTTGGGCAACTAAATTTAGGGGTATTCCCTGAGACTACCCAAGAAAAAAAGCAAGCCTGTCTTACAAAGGGGAGGCTAGCGAAGTACTGGAGGCCGCTGCGGTTGATAAAAAATATCAAAACGGATTTTTTTATCGCCGCAGCGCATGTAAAGTGAATGTGCAGTGATCAAAAAAAAATAAAAATTTTGGCACTGCGGTGGGGCGGGCATGGGTGAACGCACGTGTGGGCGACCGATCAGGCCTGATCGGGCAAACACTGCGTTTTGGGTGGAGGGCAAACTAAAGTGACACTAATACTATTATAGATCTGACCGTGATCAGTTTTGATCACTTCCAGATACTATAAAAGTACAAATGCTGATTAGCGATATGCTAATCAGCGAATAAGGGACTGCGGTGCGGTGGGCTGGGTGCTAACCTATCTCTAACTACCTAACCAAGGGACCTAAACTATACTAAAACCTATCAGTCAATACCAGTGAAAAAAATAAAGTGACAGTTTGCACTGATCACTTTTTTCCTTTTCACTAGTGATTGACAGGGGCAAGAAGGGGTAATCAAGGGGTTAATTGGGGTGCTGGGAGATGATCTGGGGGATAAGTGTGGTGTTGGTGGGTACTCACAGTGATGTGTGCTCCTCTGCTCCTCTGCTGGAACCAACCGACCAAAAGAAGGAGCAGAGGAGCACAGCAGCCATATAACCACATCATATTTACTAATATGATGTGTTATCTGGCTGCTGATTCGTTTTTTTGAAAATCAGCAACCTGCCAGCCACGATCATTGGCTGGCAGGTTGATGACGAACTTGTCTTTTGAATTTTGCAGGCCCGCGATACGAATGCGCGGGCCAGCTTTCCCCGAAATCTCGCGTCTCGCGAGAGGACGCACCGGCGCGTCCACCCAGAGGAACAGGACCGCCGCAAAGACGCAATCCTGCGTACGGCGGTCCTGAGCAGGTTAATTATTACTTGGTAGGAAATTTATTGTCAACAAAAATTCCACCTGTCCTACTAACTCCCCACTTGTGCTGCTGGTTAGGACGTAAGGGAATATGTCATTTTCTAGGTTCTTCAATTTAGCCACCTTTTGCTTTGATTACTGCTTTGCACACTCTTGGCATTCTCTTGATGAGCTTCAAGAGGTAGTCACCTGAAATGGTTTTCACTTCACAGGTGTTTCCTGTCAGGTTTAATAAGTGGGATTTCTTGCCTTATAAATGGGGTTGGGACCATCAGTTGCGTTGTGGAGAAGTCAGGTGGATACACAGCTGATAGTCCTACTGAATAGACTGTTAGAATTTGTATTATGGCAAGAAAAAAGCAGCTAAGTAAAGAAAAGCGAGTGGCCGTCATTACTTTAAGAAATGAAGGTCAGTCAGTCCGAAAAATTGGGAAAACTTTGAAAGTGTCCCCAAGTGCAGTCACAAAAACCATCAAGCGCTACAAAGAAACTGGCTCACAAGCGGACTGCCCCAGGAAAGGAAGACCAAGAGTCACCTCTGCTGCGGAGGATAAGTTCATCCGAGTCACCAGCCTCAGAAATCGCAGGTTAACAGCAGCTCAGATTAGAGACCAGGTCAATGCCACATAGAGTTCTAGCAGCAGACACATCTCTAGAACAACTTTTAAGAGGAGACTGTGTGAATCAGGTCTTCATGGTAGAATATCTGCTAGGAAAGCACTGCTAAGGACAGGCAACAAGCAGAAGAGACTTGACTAAAGAACACAATGAATAGACATTAGACCAGTGGGAATCTGTGCTTTGGTCTGATGAGTCCAAATTTAAGATCTTTGGTTCCAACCACCGTGTCTTTGTGCGATGCAGAAAAGGTGAACGGATGGACTCTACATGCCTGGTTCCCACCGTGAAGCATGGAGGAGGAGGTGTGATGGTGTGGGGGTGCTTTGCTGGTGAAACTGTTGGGGATTTATTCAAAATTGAAGGCATACTGAACCAGCATGGCTACCACAGCATCTTGCAGCGGCATGCTATTCCACCCGGTTTGCGTTTAGTTGGACCATCATTTATTTTTCAAAAGGACAATGACCCCAAACACACCTCCAGGCTGTGTAAGGGCAATTTGACCATGAAGGAGAGTGATGGGGTGCTGTGCCAGATGACCTGGCCTCCACAGTCACCGGACCTGAACCCAATCGAGATGGTTTGGGGTGAGCTGGACTGCAGAGTGAAGGCAAAAGGGCCAACAAGTGCTAAGCATGTCTGGGAACTCCTTCAAGACTGTTGGAAGACCATTTCAGGTGACTACCGCTTGAAGCTCATCAAGAGAATGCCAAGAGTGTGTAAAGCAGTAATCAAAGCAAAAGGTGGCTACTTTGAAGAACCTAGAATATGACATATTTTCAGTTGTTTCACACTTTTTTGTTATGTATATAATTCCCCGTGTGTTAATTCATAGTTTTGATGCCTTCAGTGTGAATCTACAATTTTCATAGTCATGAAAATAAAGAAAAGTCTTTGAATGAGAAGGTGTGTCCAAACTTTTGGTCTGTACTGTATATATATATATATATATATATATATATATATATATATATATTTGTGGTCATGGCTACGGCCAAGAGATATCCGAAGAACCCTAGGGAAAGAAAAAACGGGAACAACCCAACCCAGCTAGGCGTGTCTTAGCTGACCTGACTAAATGGCTTGTGTGCCCTGAGCCATGATCGTGGGTAGGCCTATAAGTGGGCAAAAACCAAGCCAAGTAGGGTAGAAAAGGAATTTGAATGGCATGTGCAAACTAATCCCCAAGCCAACTGCAAGGCGTCTGGGATCTAGAGCGAAAATTTGGGGTATATGAGGCAAGACCAGTAGGAGACCTACAACCCATCTTGTGGATGACAAGGCCAGAGACATGATGCTCAATATTTCGGATACTGCCCCAAAGCGGAAGGAGGACCGGGAATAAGTTGTAAAATAGATCATAAAAACCAACTGAAACTTGTAAAGTTTGGTTCTAGTGCGAGTACTGGCAATGCCCTAGCATCAGGAGATCGTGGGACCGAAACCAAACTGCCTAGACCAGGCACGCTCAACCCGCAGCCCCCCAGCCGCTGCAAAACCACAACTCCCAGCATACCCGAACAGCCCACAGCTATCAGACTACAGAAGGGCACCGTGGAAGCTGCAGCCCCACAACAGCCGGAGGCACAGACTATGCAGGAATGAGGGCCAAAAAGAACCATGTAGATAGGAAGAGAATCCTTGAATAGTTTCCCAGACAACAGCTATCCGTGCGTTGTTCTACTGTGCGCCCTTGATAATTGTTTTTAAGCTTGAGACGTAAAGACCGACCTACTATCTGAATCTTCTACCGTGAGGAAATACTGGACCTTGTCCAGAATCCGATTCAATGTGGTTGTTGGGAGTTGGAGGTCAGTGCGGCAAGAAGCTATGAAGCCATAATATACAAGATTTTGTCTATGCCCTCCCATGAGTGAGGGAATGCAATGCAATGAAGCTACTGCCGAAAATGAATTCCTGGTCGTGGTAAAAAGGCAAAGACTTTGCCCGGGGACCTGGTTGACAAGATATTATCGACTACGATCAGAGACTGAAATGCTAGAGGGAATTGCCCTACTTGTTCTACCTCTGGCAGGACCTGAACGAAAGCATGAACAAATAAAGAAAGACTAAATATCTGCGTAAGACCTGACTTTGATGCTGTAGGGCGAACCGGACCAGTTTGCGGTCAAAACAAAGTGAGCGATCAACATGGATTATTAGGAAATTAGAGAAGCAGGTATGTATGTGATACATAGGGGCCAAATCAGCCCAGATGGACAGATGGACAACCAACCAGGCGATCAGCCCAGCAGGACTGAAAACAGTTGTCGTGCCCCCAAAGCCATGGGGCCGAAGCTGTCGTCGTGCCCCCGAAGCCATGGGGCCGAAGCTGTCGTCGGGCCCCCGAAGCCATGGGGCCGAAGCTGTCGTCGGGCCCCCGAAGCCATGGGGCCGAAGCTGTCATCGGGCCCCCAAAGCCATGGGGCCGAAGCTGTCGTCGGGCCCCCGAAGCCATGGGGCCGAAGCTGTCGTCGGGCCCCCGAAGCCATGGGGCCGAAGCTGTCGTCGGGCCCCCGAAGCCATGGGGCCGAAGCTGTCGTCGGGCCCCCGAAGCCATGGGGCCGAAGCTGTCGTTGGGCCCCCGAAGCCATGGGGCCGAAGCTGTCGTCGGGCCCCCAAAGCCATGGGGCCAAAGCTGTCGTCGGGCCCCCAAAGCCATGGGGCCGAGTTTTTATTTATTTATTTTTTAGAATTATAACTATAAAAAGTGACCTGAATAAGGTGCAGGTGAAATTAAACCATGAGCCTGACCGATGTGGCAGGTGATACCTGAGATAAACTACATGGCCTGAATAACATGCAAGGAGAAATATCGTTAGGAACGAGACCTGAAAAGACGAAGGGAAACGTGACATGGAGATAATAACGGACATTAACTAAAATTAATAACATAAGCTGGCAAGCAGGTAAAGATATGAGTCATTCAAAAGCATAGCTGCCCAGGTGGACAGACAACCAGTGGTCAGACCCCTGAAGCCATGGGGCCGAAGCAACCACCAGAGGCCCATGGGGCCGGGCAGCCGCCGGGATTCGAACCTTAGAATTTAGGACGGCTGGGGAAAAGATTGGGGCTTAACCCAACGGGTTTAGTAAGCAACCGGGACTCGATAACCTAGAAAGACAAAGACTTGGGGTAAAGCTTCTTAATGCAATGAGGCTGAAATTATCCGCAAGTACTAATCTGTAAAATATAAATGAACAAAAGAAAACTTCTGAAAGGTGTGCCATGGAAAATAGTATCAGATGGCCGTATGACCTACCAATGTCGATGACAACTGTGAAATCATCTAAGCCAAGAGCCACTCCAGCGAGCCCCTTATGGCGGGAGCCATGCGAACTACGAATGACAATGCCATTTTTATAAACCACTTATGCAGCACCAGAATGCCATGGGGACTCACATAACCATGACCCCCTCCAACAGCAAACCTGGGACACTAACCAGCCTACAACCATGTCGTACCCTTAACAAACAAAACATGAAAATACGGTCATGGGGCCCCCGGAGCCATGAGGCCGGATCAGTCATAGGGCCCCCGAAGCCAGAGGGATGACATTGCGGTGACGATAAGTAATTAAAACGTAAGGACCTGATGGCATATGAAGCGACTTGAATGATTCGATGGCTAGAAGGTGGCCTAAGGAACATGACTGCCAACAGGCGTTAAAATATAGACATTAGTAATCCGAAGCACGTGCATACATAAAACACTAACCACCGCGAACCATAAACGTAAACATGAAATGCCTGGGGCATTGCAAGTTCGCTAAGAGAAGTCTCTTATTGTGACAAACAAATGAACAGCTTGTGAAAACATAGCAGGAAACTTCCTGGCCCACTGACCTCCGCTGAGGAGCTGTTTGGTGAACTGGGGCAGGAGACTAATCTGAGTGAATACAAACCAGAAGAAAAAGGAGACCAGTCTGAGTGAATACGAACCAGGATTAAACAGAAAGTAGGCCTATGGAATGTAACAAACCACCGAGGAAGGGAACGTAAGCCTGAAAAGAACGCAGTTATGTTTGTCAGGAGAGAGGTACCAGAGCGGTGGGTGCAGACTGCCCCGGTGAGATTGAGCAAAACCATGATGTAGCAATGAACAGGAGAATGCAGTTTTGAGTGGGAGCAGAGTACAACACATGATGTAACAAAAAATGGGTGAATGCAGCTTTAGATGTGAGTGGTACCTAAAAAACATGGTATAGGCGCAGCTCTGAGTATGGGTAGCACCTGAAAAGCATAGTATAAAGCAGACGTATAAATGCAAACTGAAAGTGAGCAGAGTATTGACGTGATGCAAAAGCAGACACGTGAACGCAGCTCTAGTAGTGAAAGTAGTATAGGACAAGATGTAAAAAGCAGACATGCGGACGCAGCTTTGGATGTGAACGGAATATTAACTTGATGTGACAGCAGACATGGAAAGCAGCTTTGGTGAGTGGGGTATATGACCTGGTGTAGAAGTAGAAGTGTGAACACAACTCTGAGTATAAGCAGAAATTTGGTATAAACGCAGCTCTGGTTGTGAGTGGAGCAAGGTGGGAACACCAGGGTGGTGCATCCAGAGCAAGAAAACGGAGTAGCAGCTGTGGCTGTAAGCCGAGTATACAACATGTAATAACAGGCATGTAATACGGATCTGGCTGTCGGCTGGGGACGGAATGAGATGTAAGAGCCAACAGGTGAACGCAGCTTGAATGTGAGACCAATCTGAGTGAATACGAACCAAGAGTAGAAAAGTGCAGTACAGTAAGGACGTGCGGATGCAGCATAAGATAAGAAAAGCCGAATTTGTTAATGCCGCTCAGAATAACAGCAGAGCATGAAAGTGTGAGATTGTGGATAAGCTCTGCCTGTATATTTATGTATAAATTGTATTGGAGCTGTCATTTGGCATTCCGGGCACTTGAGGCCACTGTTTTGCAGCAGTCAAGCATGCTTATGGGTGAACCAGGAAGTGATGATCTGACATGGTGGAAGGATTGTGCTGTGAGGGACTGAATCCGATTCCATCTTGGCTTGTGGATGTCTGGCAGTGAATGGACACTCAAGGGGAGGAGAGTATCTGCTGTCCCCTGTCTGGATCCAGCTCTTTGAAAGAGAGGTTGTCCCAGGAAGACCAGTTCCAGTGTACGGACAGAAAACCTTAGCATCAAGCAAGGCCGCACGGTTGCTGAGAGCTTGGTGTCCATCCCGGGTAAGCGGCATCCTAGGCCCAGAACGGACGCAGGTCAGTACACCTGATTACCAATTGTACTTTACTGTTTGGCGCCTAAAGTAACAGAGACTAGCCTAGGCCTTGTATTAGCTAGTTAGATAGGGTTATAGCTTTGTTAGGCCTTACTGTACTGGACTGCAGCGCAGTAATTGACTTGCAGGCTCTGCTGCGTCTGCCACCGTTTAGGTGTGTCCTCTATAGCGGCACAGTACGACTTGTAGGCTCTGCTGTGTACGCCAACGGGCTAAGCCTGTCCCTTGGACAGGGACGGTGACTGTGGGCCTAGGGTATTACTTATACTGTTTGTACTTGTGTTAATACTGTTTCCAAAGTAAAGTTTATATTCTTGCATATAAAGCTGGTGTCAGTGTCGTTTTCCTTGTCTGTGACTTTGCTGTATCCTGGGGAGCCCACCCCGGTACACGGCTTACAAAAGTGAAATACGTGAAGTCTAAAGATGGTGGTATCGGGGGAAGGGGGGGGGGCACATGGCAAGGAACAGCTACAGCAAGAGGCCTAAACAATAAACGCTGCGTCCGATCTCCAAACATGATGTCACGTGCAGCCCAGGTAACTCTTTCTTTACAGCAAACCGGCTGAAGTAACTTTTCATACGAGACGAACGAAGCAAAGTGAAACTTGTAAGATTTATAGGAACTAACTCCTATTACCAACAAACAAAATTGAAAAGAAAATGGAAGTATTTAGGCCCAACGAGCAAACCTGAGGTAGCAGATTCTGAGGCAAAGCCTCCCGTTCGTTAGCAAAGTCGGTTCCGACCGGCCAGGAGGACGGCCCCGGCCCAACCTACTTACGTAGTATGGCGCGTGCATGCTACGATAGCAGAGAGTAAAATAACAAGCTCCATGCTGCAAAGAAAGACTCCTACAACCAGAGAAGCTAGTGTGCTAATGACACCCAGCGGCAGCTGTGCACCTGAAAACACACCCCTGTAAGTGAGGGTGTGGCTCGTATATGAAGAGCCTCTGCCCCTCCCACAAATGCAGGCTGACTAATCAGCCTTACCAACATATCACAAATGAATGTTGTGTTTCATATTTATTACATAAGTACATTGGATATTGTACATTGTAACATGAGAAGGAAAAATCAAGTATTCAGATGTACAGATGTAGAAAGCTTTATTTTGGCAGCAGCTGCACCAGGGTGGTCACTTTAATGTGATTTGTTGTATTACTGTTATTTGTTCTTGTTGCATTAATGTGTTAAGCCAGTCAAAGTAAAACTGGCTACATCTGGAAACCAAACCTGCTCTGTTATCTATCTTAAATTATTTATATGTATATTGTCTAGTATACATTAAAGGGGTTCTCCAGGTTTTTAATATCTATGACCTATGCTCAGGTTATTTCATAAATTGTAGATAAGACAGCACTACTCACTGTATTATTCCAGTGCTTCCATTTTGTGGCGGTGCCCGCAGCGTTGAATTCTGGCCTCCCGAACTCCTTAATAACTTGCATTATAGTTGAAAACTGCGGCACTCCGATATCTTAGAAATGATATACTTTATTTCACCAAGTCAGCAACGTTTCAACCTGTTAGGTCTTTATCAAGCTCGATAAAGACCTAACTGGTCGAAATGTCGCTGTCTCTGTGAAATAAAGTAGATGATTTCTAAGATAGCGGAGTGCCGCAGATTTCGATTATATTGCTATGCTCATGATAGGTCATCAATATTAGATTGGCGGGGGTCTGACACCCGGTAACCCCGTAGGTCAGCTGTATGACATTGCCCACTACTATGTCTAGCAAGCAGCTGCAGCAGTAGGAGAGAGGGAGATGGCATCTGCACACGCCATCTCCTCATACAGCTGATCAGTGGGGGTGACGGGTGTTGGACCCCCGCCGGTCTGTTATGACCTATACTGAGGGTAGGTCATCAATATTAAAAGCCAGGAGAACCCCTTTAATCTCTTCCCGGACATATGACGTACCGTGTCGGAATATTTATGCTGTCTCCGATTGACAGTCTATATTATTTATGTGACTAAATTAAAATCGGTAATAAAGGAGATTCTAACTTATCATAAATATCAAGCTAACACAAGCTTGTGATCTGCGTTGAATTGAAGACAAAACCCAGTTACAGACAAAATATATATGTAATTTAATAATACAATTTATAGTGCAAAATAATATATATAATAAAATTGGCGATAATAAAATTCAATCAATGATATGCAAGATAGTGATAAAGACAAAAATAATTGAGAACATATATATACGCAATTATGCTTTCTTATAATAATACCCCTCAATTATATTTAAAATCAATTTAATACTTGATTTCTCTCAGCCGACAAATGTCCGATTAAACCCAAATCTGGTTTATCTTTTATCTATATAAATATATATATATTATCAACCATACTGGTCTAGAACTGAATTAAATTCCTTGGAGATAATACCGTGTTTTCACTAGTATTTTTTCAATCTCCCTGTATTGGATTAATTTTCAGGATGATGCTGCAGGTACACCCCAATCTTATTCCAAAACAGATACTATACACAAAGTATGGTTAATTGAATATATATATATATATATAGATATGTATTATATTAATTAATTATCCTATAAAATATAGGTAAGGTTATACTATACCAAAATGTCAGCTAGCAGAAATCAGTTTCAATGGTTCTAAGATGGCTGCCTCCAATGACTGAAAAGGTGGTCAGGGTTGGATCTGGTCTTTTGATGATGTTCAGAGAGAGAGAGCTAAATAGCTTTAGAGATCGCCCCTTTCTGTCAGCCCATACCATCTTTTTATCCTATCTTAGAAAGGGCTTGGCCAAGTTTTATCATTAACTAGTGACCTCACTTTATAATCAATAGAACCTCCCTCTAGTATTTTACCCTAACACTAGATGGTACTAGTATTCCATACAAAAATCGAACGACTCACTTATTTCTCTTATTCATATACTAGCAATGAATGTTAGCTAAGGTTTCAGACAAAACCTTGAGAAGATCTTGAATAGACAATGGCTTTTATACTTCGTCAACTACCTTGTTTATCCTTAAATCTTTTGACCAGACCTAATTAAATCAAGATAAACAGGGCTATCTCAATTCATTGTTCTTGGAAGCGACAGGGTTTGTTCATGATCACCTGTGTCCACATTTCTCCATTCAAGAAAACCTCAAGGAAAGAAATAATTAATTTGTGTGTTACACTGAGAGAGATTCTAAAAATGACAGAGGAATTTGTACCTCGTTTCTACTCTTAATACTGAATATAGCTATAAGGACCATACTCTTATATATATATATATATATATATATATATATATATATATATATATATATACTATATATTCGGTACGCCTATTTAAAATTGATAATATAAAATCAATCTACTCATACATTGATTCATATAAAAACCACAAAGAAAGATTAGAGTCTTTCTATTCACTGAAAATCATCAGAACTCAGCATCTTTCTAATACATTGTCTTATCTAGGCAATTACATTTCATTAGACCTTGGGACATCTCCTTCTCTCAAAACAGACTTGGGTAGACACTTTGGTACATATCGTAAACCTTAGGTTAGCAATTTTAGAGTAAAAAAAAAATCCTGAATTTACTCTGCCTTTTACAAATAAGACAAAATGGTTGTCCCTTAGGCTCTCCATACTCTTATATAGGCCTTATACTTATGGACTTTATTCATACCCAAAAGTTCTGACAACCGGTAAGGCATGTTTTCCCGGTACTTAAGGACACATGACGTACCGATACCCGATACCAGGATGGTGATCGGTGGTGTGATAAGGTGTGATAATACACCACCAATCACCACCCTGCAATCCTGAGAGGTGAAGGTGACATCACCTCTCAGGATGGCCACTCATTGGTCGGCTGGGAGGACGGGCATTTCAAATTACAGCAGCGCTCCTCTTCTCCTCCTTTTTAGTCCGGGAGCCGAGGAGAGAGGAGCTCATCGATCTCCAGCTAGCATCCCCATCTGTTCAGCGATCATCAGCCAGCACCCCCATCTGTGCCCCAGCACCACCAAGGTATTTAGGGAAAGGTTAAGTTAGGCAGGGATATTCAGGGAAAGTTAGTGAGAAAAAATAAATAACATTTTTTGATTGCATCACCCTAAATGGGGTGTCTGGGGTCCACAACTTTTTTGGGGGAGCAAGCAGTTCTGTTTTTTTTTTTTGCGTACGCTGACTGTGGCCAGCACTCTTAGCGTCCCACCACTGTTGGCGCATCGTACACCCCACCGCTGATCAACTTCGGATGGTTGATCAGCGAGTTTGAATTATTATTTTTTTGGGGCCTATTTTTTTATTTAGTTTTTTTGTATTTTGTATGTTAAGTTTAGGGTAAGTTCGGGAACACCCGTGCCCCCACACACATGCACACCAAATAAAGTTTATCACGCACACACACACACTCCCCTATGGCCCGCCAGATATTTTCGGCCGAGGAGGCATACGCCCAGCTTGCCTCCGAGTCCAAGAGCCCCAGTGAGGACGAGGATGACCCTACTTTCCCTTTGTCATCCGTGTCATCCTCATCAACTAGCGATGATAATGAGCCCCCAAGGCAGCATAGACACCACCAGGCGGAGCAAGGGGACCGTCATGCTAGGGGCCCTGTGGCCCACACTTGTACGAGCAGCTCTGGGGCTCATACTAGTTTTTCGGCCCACCAGTTAAGCCCACCAGAGCCCCCTACCGGTCAACTTGTCTGGTATACCCCAGAGCGTTTTGAGCCAGTGATTCCTGATTTTGTAGGCCAACCAGGAATCCAGATTTTCCAGTCCCTCACCACCAGATCCATGTCCTCTTGTGGGACTGTGCAGAAAAATCAACGCGGCCTCTCTACCCACCCCCTCCAGGTACCTATCACGTGCCCTTACCAGTAGAAACCTGTTGCTGGTCAGATATAAGGACAAGAACGATGTCCTTGTACTGTCCACAATTCAAGGTAACTGCATCACCTCTGTCCCTGTGCGAGGTACCGCGGCAACGGTCTTCAAGCCCGATTGCATCGTCGATGCAGAGCGCTGGCAACACAGGGACATTCTTTCAGTTCTATAAGGCAGTCCTCAAGGACCTGATCTTTTCTGACCGGGAAAGAGCAGGCCAGAGTACCTTGGGAACTGGAGGCGCCCGGATCGTCCCTGGCCAACACTTTCCAGGTATGGTCCCCCATACTGGAAAGAAGGGATGGACCCAAAAAAGGTGCAGAGTGTGTCACAGGAGGGGGATACACCACTACTCAGTGTGACACGTGCCCCGATCATCCCGGCCTATGCATTATTGGTTGCTTCAGGGGGTACCACACTTCCATAGAGTACTAAATTTATGTTCCCCTTCCCCAATTTAGCCACTGACAATCAGATAAAAAACTATGGTTCTCAGACTTGAGACACTAAAGTGAAAAAAAAAAAAAAAAAATGACATATTAGGTATTGCCGCGTCCATAAGAATCTACTCTATAAAGATACCCCATGATCTAATCCCTCAGATGAACACGGTCAAAAAAATAAAATAAAAACCATGCAAAAACAGGATTTTTTTTGTCACCTTATATCACAAAAAGTGTAATAGCAAGCGATCGCATCCGGCAAAAAATGAGCCCTTACCTAAGATAATCGGTAAAATAAAAATAAAAAGTAATGACTCTTAGACTATGGAGATACTAAAATGTTTTCTTTTTTTTTGTTTATCAAAAGATAATATAGTGTAAAACATAAATAAAATAAAAAGTAGACATATTAGGTATCGCCGCATCCGTAAGAATCTGCTCTATAAAAATACCCCATCAACTAACCACTCGGATGAACATGGTCAATTTTTTTTTATAAAAACGGTGCCAAAACAGCAATTTTTGGGGCAAATTTTCCATTTAAATCTGTTTTTTTCGAGTAACAAAGCAAGGGTTAACAGCCAAACAAAACCTTATATTTATTACCCTGATTCTGCAATTTACAGAAACGCCCCATATGTGGTCGTAAACTGCTGTATGACCAAACGGCAGGGCGCAGAAGGAAACGAACGCCATATATTGTTTTTTATTTTGCACCATATCCCTTTTGAAGCCCCCCTAATGCAACCCTAGAGTAGAAACTCTATAAAACTAACCCCATCTAAGAAACTACACCCCTTAAGTTATTAAAAACGGATTTTACAAACTTTATTATCCCTCTAGGTGTTCCTCAACAGTTTATGACAAATGGAAATTAAATTTCAGAGTTTCTATTTTTGGTAACCTTGCCTCACAAAAATGAAATATGGAGCAACAAAAAATCATATGTCCCCTAAAAAAAGTCCCAACAAAACTGTCACCTTATCCCGTAGTTTCAAAAAATGGGGTCACTTTTATGGAGTTTCTACTCTAGGGGTTTCATCTCTATTTGCCAATAACTTCTGTGCAACACCTAAAGGGTTAACAAAGTTTGTAAAATCAGTTTTGAATACCTTGAGGGGTGTAGTTTCTTAAATGGGGTCAGTTTTATGGAATTTTTACTCTAGGGGTGCATCAGGGGGGCTTCAAATGGGACATGGTGTAAATAAACCAGTCCAGCAAAATCTGCATTCCAAAAACCACATGGCACACCTTTCCCTCTACGCCCTACCTTGTGCCCGTAGAGTAGTTTACGGCCACATATGGGGTGTTTCTGCAAACTACAGAATAGGGGCAATAAATATAGCATTTTGTTTGGCTGTTAACCCTTGCATTGTTACTGGAAAAAATTGGATTACAATGGAGAATTTACCCCAAGAATTTAAATTCTCAAATTTCATCTCCATTTGCCAATAACTATTGTGCAACACCTAAAGGGTTAACAAAGTTTGTAAAATCAGTTTTGAATACATTGAGGGGTTTAGTTTCTTAGATGGGGTCACTTTTATGGAGTTTCTACTCTAGGGGTGCATCAGGGGGGCTTTAAATGGGACAAGGTGTAAATAAACCAGTCCAGCAAAATCTGCTTTCCAAAAACCACACGGCACACCTTTCCCTCTACGCCCTACCGTGTGCCCGTACAGTAGTTTACGGCCACATATGGGGTATTTCTGCAAACTAAAGAATCGGGTCAATAAATATAGCATTTTGTTTGGCTGTTAGCCCTTGCTTTGTTACTGGAAAAAAAAAATGGATTAAAATGGAAAATTAGCTAAAAAAATGTAATTCTCAAATTTCATCTCCATTTGCCAATAACTCTTGTGCAACACTTAAAGGGTAAACAAATTTTGTAAAATCAGTTTTGAATACCTTGAGGGGTTTAGTTTCTTAGATGGGGTCACTTTTATGGAGTTTCTACTCTAGGGGTGCATCAGGGGGGCTTCAAATGGGACATGGTGTAAATAAACCAGTACAGCAAAATCTGCCTTCCAAAAACCACAAGGTGCACCTTTCCCTCTACGCCCTACCGTGTGCCCGTACAGTAGTTTATGGCCACGTTTGGGATGTTTCTGCAAACTACAGAAAAGGGGCAATAAATGTAAAGTCCTGTCTAAAGCCCACACTCCGTGAAGATATAAGTGAGGGACATGAACATGTGGAGTCACTGTGGGTAGAGATACATGGAGCTAAAAACAACAATAAATTACTAATAGGAGTTTACTATAAACCACCTAATATACCAGAGTCCACAGAAAATCTACTACTAAACGAGATAGACGAGGCGGCAAATCATAATGAGGTGGTTATTATGGGGGACTTCAACTACCCAGATATAGACTGGGAAACTGAAACTTGTATATCTCATAAAGGAAACAGGTTCTTGGCAATAACTAAAGACAATTACCTCTCCCAACTGGTTCAGGACCCGACTAGAGGGACGGCCATACTGGACTTAGTATTAACCAATAGGCCTGACAGAACAACAGACGTGCAGGTTGGGGGACACCTTGGAAATAGTGACCACAAAGTAATAACCTTCCAATTATCATTCAAAAGAGTGTTTCTACAGGGAGGAACAAAAATACCAAACTTCAAAAAAGCTAAATTTAGCCAACTAAGAGAGGCCATAGGCCTAACTAAATGGGATAAAGTCCTCACAAATAAAAATACAGCCACAAAATGGGATATCTTTAAAAGCATCCTAAAATCTCATTGTGAGAGGTACATACCGTATGGGAATAAAAGGTTAAGGAACAAAAAGAAACCAATGTGGATAAACAGAACTGTAAAGAAAGCAATAAATGACAAAAAGAAAGCATATAAAACACTAAAACAGGAGGGTAGCACGGAAGCACTGAAAAACTATAAGGAAAAAAATAGAACATGCAAAAAACAAATAAAAGCGGCCAAACTAGAGACTGAGAGATTAATTGCCAAAGAGAGTAAAACTAACCCTAAAATGTTCTTCAATTATATAAATGTTAAAAAGTATAAATCTGAAGGTGTCGGCCCGTTAAAGAGTAATGAGGGGGGAGTCGCAGAGAGCGACGAGGAGAAAGCAAAGCTGTTAAATATTTTTTTCTCCAATGTATTCACTGAGGAAAATAAACTGTCAGATGACATGCCGAATGTTGAAATAAATTCCCCATTAAAAGTGTCCTGTCTGACCCAGGAAGAAGTACAACAGCGACTTAGAAAGATTAAAATAGACAAATCGCCAGGACCGGATGGCATACACCCCCGTATCCTAAGGGAATTAAGTAATGTCATAGCCAGACCCTTATTTCTGATATTTGCAGATTCTATATTGACAGGGAATGTCCCACAGGATTGGCGCATGGCAAATGTGGTGCCAATATTCAAAAAGGGTCCAAAAACAGAGCCTGGAAACTATAGGCCGGTAAGTTTGACATCTGTTGTGGGTAAACTGTTTGAAGGTTTTCTGAGAGATGCTATGTTAGAGCATCTTAACGGAAATAAGCAAATAACGCCATATCAGCATGGCTTCGTGAGGGATCGATCATGTCAAACAAATTTAATCAGTTTCTATGAGGAGGTAAGTTCTAGACTTGACAGCGGCGAATCAATGGATGTGGTATATCTGGACTTCTCCAAAGCATTTGACACTGTACCACATAAAAGGTTAGTATATAAAATGAGAATGCTCGGACTGGGAGAAAACGTCTGTAAGTGGGTAAGTAACTGGCTCAATGATAGAAAACAGAGGGTGGTTATTAATGGTAAATACTCAGATTGGGTCACTGTCACTAGTGGGGTACCTCAGGGATCAGTATTAGGCCCTATTCTCTTCAATATATTTATTAATGATCTTGTAGAAGGCTTGCATAGTAAAATATCAATTTTTGCAGATGACACTAAACTGTGTAAAGTAATTAACACTGAAGAGGACAGTATACTATTACAGAGGGATCTTGATAGATTGGAGGCTTGGGCAGATAAGTGGCAGATGAGGTTTAACACTGACAAATGTAAAGTTATGCACATGGGAAGGAATAATGCAAGTCACCCGTACTTATTAAATGCTAAAACACTCGGTAACACTGACATGGAAAAAGATCTAGGAATTTTAATAAACAGCAAACTAAGCTGCAAAAAACAGTGTCAGGCAGCTGCTGCCAAGGCCAATAAGATAATGGGTTGCATCAAAAGGGGCATAGATGCCCGTGATGAGAACATAGTCCTACCACTTTACAAATCATTAGTCAGACCACACATGGAGTACTGTGTACAGTTCTGGGCTCCAGTGAACAAAGCAGACATAGCAGAGCTGGAGAGGGTCCAGAGGAGGGCAACTAAAGTAATAACTGGAATGGGGCAACTACAGTACCCTGAAAGATTATCAAAATTAGGGTTATTCACTTTAGAAAAAAGACGACTGAGAGGAGATCTAATTAATATGTATAAATATATCAGGGGTCAGTACAGAGATCTATCCCGTCATCTATTTATTCCCAGGACGGTGACTGTGACGAGGGGACATCCTCTGCGTCTGGAGGAAAGAAGGTTTGTACACAAACATAGAAGAGGATTCTTTACGGTAAGAGCAGTGAGACTATGGAACTCTCTGCCTGAGGAGGTGGTGATGGTGAGTACAATAAAGGAATTCAAAAGGGGCCTGGATGTATTTCTGGAGCGTAATAATATTACAGGCTATAGCTACTAGAGAGATATCGTTGATCCAGGGATTTATTCTGATTGCCTGATTGGAGTCGGGAAGGAATTTTTATTCCCCTAAAGTGAGGAAAATTGGCTTCTACCTCACAGGGGTTTTTTGCCTTCCTCTGGATCAACTTGCAGGATGACAGGCCGAACTGGATGGACAAATGTCTTTTTTCGGCCTTATGTACTATGTTACTAAATATAGAATTTTTTGGGCTGTTAACCCTTGCTTTGTTACTGGAAAAAATTTAATAAAATTGAAAATTTGCCAAAAAATAGAAATTCTCCATTTGCCAATAACTCTTTTGCAACACTTAAAGGGTTAACAAAGTTTGTAAAATCAGTTTTGAATACCTAGAGGGTGTAGTTTATTAGATGTGGTCACATTTTTGGAGTTTATACTCTAGGGGTAGGGGTGGGACATGGTGTAAATAAACCAGTCCAGTAAAATCTGCCTTCCAAAAACCAAACGGCGCACCTTTCCCTCTACGCTCTACCGTGCGCCCGAACAGTAGTTTACGGCCACATATGGGGTTGTTACGGCATACAAGGGAATGCTTTAAACTCCCGAACGGAACCTCACGAATAGCTGCTAGCAGACGAATAGGAAAGGCACCCAAGCGGCTTACACTCCTAGCAATCAGTCTCTAACAGCATACAGGGAATCCCCTTAAGAACAAGACCAAGCTCTGTATTGAGGTGGTACATTAGTACCACCCATTGTTACACATTAGTACCACCCACAGGGTTTTGTAAAACAACCAGTAACCACGTACAATACACTCAGACACTCCCACACAAAATCCTCCCCTCGTCCTGTGATACAATTACCTTACACAATGGGTTAATGTAATTATCACAGGCAGGAAAATACAGTGTTACACAATGTCTTCTGTCCTGGAGACAATTAGGGAGTAATTCAATTATGTCCCTGTCCATGTCCATGTGCCTCACTAGGACTGTGTGGGGGACTGGTAGACTGCCTTGGTGGGTTGCTGAGTGGGCAGAGACCAGTGGTACTTTGCCCTGGTGCCAGCGCTACCACGGAAGAAGCCTGGTTGTAGCCTGGTTGTTGGGGGGGGGACCGACTGTCTCCCCTTTAGATAAACCACCATGCTGCTGTGGGGGGAGACGGACTGTCTCCCCTTTGGATAAACAGCCTTGTTGCTGGGGGACAGGACCGACTGTCCCTACCCCCTGTGCTGTGAGTGCAGAGACCATGGTCACATCTGCACTGTTGTGGGGCTTACTGTCTCTCTGCCGCTGGGGGGAATGGAGACTTGGCTTCTCAATTCCCAACAAATCCTTCTGTTGCTGTGGGATGGAGACTGGGCTCCCAATTCCCAACAACTCAATATGCTTCTGGGGGACAGGACCGACTGTCTCTGTCCCCTGCAATTAAGCTTGCCGCTGGGGAATGGAGACTGGGCTCCCAATTCCCAATAAATCCCATTGCCGCTGGGGTACAGGACCAACTGTCTCTGCCCCCTTTAACTCAGCCTGCCGCTGGGGAATGGAGACTGGGCTCCCAATTGCCTGCAGGAATGGTAGAGAGACCTTGGTCCCATCTCCACCGGCCACCTGGGGTTCTTTCCAGTAAACCTCCACAATATCCTCCCAGCTGAATGGCTCTGGACCTGGGTGTGACTTCTTGCTGTCCTGCTGAGCCTTCCAAATGGAGTGGAAGAGATCTTGGTAGTCCTGCTCCAGTTCCCACTCCAGGGTTGCTAGGTGAGCCAGGTCTTTCTCTACGTCATGGCTGTCATCCCAATCCTGCCTAGCCTCCCTCTCATAGAAAATGTCCTGAAGTCTGGACTGTGCAGGGCTCCCGAAGTCAGGCTCTGCAAAGGACTCTCATAACAAGCCGGGACCATCAAATTCCTCTCCCTCTGGCTTGTCATGCTCAGCTATCCAGGGTATATACTCCAGCCATAGCTCCTGCCATACCCGGTGCTCTAGTTCCTTCACCCATTCCTCCAGGGGCTGCTCTCCCAGGAAGGGCATCCGCAGGGCCACTTGCTTCTGCAATTGCTGCTCTTTAGTGGGGAGATTCTCGCCTCACTGGTATTGTACATTATCCAGGGCCTGGTGCCAGATGCCTTTCCTTAATGCATCCCGGCCATCCAGGTCTTCCTCATCATATCCCACTGCTGCCACCAATTGTTACGGCATACAAGGGAATGCTCCAAACTCCCGAACAGAACCTCACGAATAGCTGCTAGCAGATGAATAGGAAATGCACCCAAGCGGCTTACACTCCTAGCAATCTGTCTCTAACAGCATACAGTGAATCCCCCCAAGAACAAGACCAAGCTCTGCGTTGAGGGTAAAGCAATGGTCAGCCAGACCTGTGTGTTTATTGTTCTTATATAACATTGTTACACATTAGTACCACCCACAGGGTTTTGTAAAACAACCAGTAACCACGTACAATACACTCAGACACTCCCACACAAAATCCTCCCCTCTGCCTGTGATACAATTACCTTACACAATGGGTTAATGTAATTATCACAGGCAGGAAGATACACAGTGTTACACAATGTCTTCTGTCCTGGAGACAATTGGGAGTAATTCTATTATTTCTCAGGGCAAAAGGGAAATCGCCAATGCACACCTGGGGACAATAGGACAGAAATCACAAATAAAATATACAATGTCACAACCGTTACAGTAAACATAGACAGTATAGAAACCTTTGTGGTGAGTACACAAACATGAGGACGAATCTCTGCATCAACATTTGGTTCCAGTAGTTCAAATTTGTCTTTCTGAAGAGTGCCAAGGGCAGGTTTGTAAAGGAATGGTGGTCCTGTGAGCCATGTGGTATCCTTAAAGGTGGGCTGCAGGAACAGCTCTTGTAGCATGGTCTGCAGGATTGAGGTCAGTTGGTACATAGTGCCACTGGGTAGGCTTTTTAGACCTCCTGATTCTCTGAACTCTGTTATAAACATAGACATAAAATCTCCTAGTCTCATTGTAAATGTAGCCCAACACTACTTTGATTTCCGTATAAAATATTATACTATCAAGATTTACATCTATTTGAGACACAACAAGATCTGCTAGCTCTACTGCTAGAACAGCAGCACAAAGTTCCAATCTTGGTATGGTAAGCTCAGGACTTGGTGCCAGCTTTGCTTTGCCCAATGTAAAGCCAATTTGGACCTGGCCTTTAATGTTTATAGTTTTAAGGTAATCGACTGCAGCGATTGCTTTTACTGAGGCATCACAAAACACGCACAGCTGCTTGGACTGAACCTCGGCAGGAGAGAAGTGGGCATATGGCCTATATATACGCACGTTAGATAATGTCTTTAAAGAGTCTCTCCATGTTATCCATAGTGTCTCTCTGAGGGAAGTGGCAAATCCCAATCACATATATCTGTGGTTAGCTCCCTGAGCAGAGTCTTACCTTGGATGATCACAGGGTCTGCAAATCCAAGTGGATTGGTTTCTGTTCTTGGTTGACCTGAAAGGTTCTGTTCTTTACTGTTCTGTCCTCCTTATGTGTGAAGGTACATAGCTTGACAGACAGCTAAACCTTATCCAGACAATGAATTGACAATGGAGTAACGTCCAACTTTATCTTTATTGCAAGGATGTAAATCAGTGGTAAAACTGGGGAACAGAAAAAAACTATGCACATACTAATGGGGTCTGACATATAGTAATGCATATACAAACACAGATGCATATCTAAACCAGAGCATGCTACCCATCTGCATAACAAGCATGGACCCAAGCTACTAACTGTATGCTGCTATTAAGGAGAGGAAAAGGATATGCAAAATACATATAAAAACTGTTGTAATTCCTACACCGTTCACCTGATTTGGATGTAAATACCCTCAAATTAAAGCTGACAGCCTGCAGTTAAAGCACATCATTTTAAATCCATTGTGGTGGTGTATAGAGCCAAAAATGTTAGAATTGTGTTAATGTCCCAATATTTATGGACCTGACTGTATATGATATAACTAGTGTCAAGCGAATTGAAAAACCCAAAGCGGAATTCGCTCTGAATGATGTATTGCACTCGCATTAACTTGCATTATTATGGACACTGCAGCAGTGGAGTGAGCAATAAGTGTGCAAATGTCAAGTATCAGCTAGGGTTGGTGCAAAGAACACTGGACTTTGGAGACGTTAAAAACATATTCTTAAATGATGAATTATGTTTCACTGTCTGATATGTTTCACTGTTTGATTGTGGTTTTGGTTTGACCTGAGAATAAGACAGTACCTACTGGAACAACACATAGGGGGTCATCTATGAAGGCATTTTAGACCCGGTCTTAATAACCTCTATATCAGGCAGATTCATGGGCCAGTCTAAATGTAAGCCAGCTTCCTTGCTTTCTTATATTTAGACCATTTTCTACGCCTAAAACAATCATAGAAAATGATGAATGAGACAAGCCTGCTGGCCTGACTTTAGAAATGCTCTTTGGGTAAAATTGCCACAAATTCAAAAAGACCACTCTAAAATCTTTTGGAAAGACTTTCCAGAGAGTGTGGTCTGTTACATTTGCAACAGTGGATACAGCTCCATATTAATGACCTTAGTTTTCGAATTAGATGTCCAACATGCTCATAAGCAGTAGGTGTGATGGTCAGGTGTCCACATACCTGTCGCTATCTAGTGTATGTGTTTACTTCACTGTCACCTACTGCCTTCAGCAGGACAATAGGGCTCTCACACTGTCCTCTTATGCTTTGACTGCTGATTCTGTCTGTCTGAAGAGCATAGGCTGCAAAATATTAAGAAGGATTCTGTTGTATGTGAAACTGTGATATGTTTTTATTTGTATTTTTATATCGATTATATCAGTATCTCCATTAAAAATGTAAACACCTGCATAATCATTCAATATGTTTTCTTTGAAGTAAAATATAATATAAGACTTAATAGAAGAGTTCATGGTTTTGATAGCTTACCCTACCTATGAGTCATTATTTGGTGACCTTATTCCTGCACTAGGAAATTGTGCCCCTGTTTCTGAATAATGGGATCTAAATTACTTTATTTTATTCTTTTTTGAGATACACATTTTAGGTTAAGCATTTGAAACATCCTAAGCCATTTACTGGAAGGACACAGATAAGCACAGAGCAGTATTGGGACATAAATAATTATATTAGTCTGGACATCACCTCATTTTCCTCGACTATGGCCCGTCTGCCCTTTAAAATGGTGCCCGAGATGACATTGCCTTCCTCGGCAGCGAATGTATCTCCCAGCATCTATCATTCTTCCATTTATACAAATACAGATAATTCCCACGACTGATATATTCAAGTATAAACTAAAAATAAAATTACTGTATGAATTTAGATTTATTTAATCATTCACATTCATTGCCAGCATCTGCTCTGCAGACAGTTTTGATTCCACAGCTGCTTTTCACAAGTAAACACATAGAGACTATCTTAGTATATTTTTAGCCATCTGATTCACTGTATAGCAGTTTAATAATTCAAAAACAATGTTTGCATTTTACTGTATACCAATAAGAGGGATGGCATATTTTCACATATTTCACATATTTTCGTGTGGCCATATTCTGAGAGCAATATTTTTTTTTATTTCTCTATCAAAGAAAACATTTTATTTGTATTATTTTAAGGAACAAAACATTTTTTTGTTCTGTTTCCTGGGAGGCATGAAGAACTGAAAAACAGCATTTTTAGCATAACTTTATTTTTTTATTTTTTTATGCTGAGTTCACCATGTGAGATAAATATTGCACTGGTTGTATTGTATAGGTGGTTATGGTAATGGTGATGCAAGTAAAGTGTACTTTTTAAATTTTTTATATATTTTTTTCACATACAAAAGCATTTTGTAATGGGAAATAAATGTTGTCTTTATTTTGCAAGATATTAAACTTTTTATTTAAGTTTATTTTTTAGCCCTGCTATGGAATTTGATAATGGGATTGCTTGATTGATAAAATAAACTGTAATACTTGCACAGTGCACTGTATTATACCTGTCAGTGTAAACCTGGCAGGACGTAATAAGAGTATACAGATTGCAGAACCAGAATACGTTATAGGCCTTCAGCTATCATGAAATCTCACTGCCCGGTATGATAAATAAATATACATATATGTTCTATGTAGTATATGCTTGAGGGAGTGGCACCTTCAGGTGTGACTGCGCTCCTATTTTCTCTTGGGAGTTGCATTCCTGTGCACTTTTGCCCTTCCTATCAAACAGACCACCTTGATTAGGTGGTACATATAGGTGTGCTTGCTCCTCCTATCATTGATTGCTTGACGCACATGGAGGTGGCTAGGAGCAGCACACCATATGTGCAGGAGTCTGCGGTCCTGAACATAGAAGCCCAATGGCTTAGGTAGGTTTAGCATTGGACCCACCTGACCTGAGACCACCTTGGCGCTGGGTAGGTGGACACATATGTGCTTTGATCAAAATATGTTGGCTAAGAGTCTGAGATTTTATTACATCAGAGTGAGGGCTTGGTCCATATATAATGCTTGCATCTATTTTCCATTATTATCTTTTTTTCAGTGTTTTTTTAGGCATCAATCTTAGAAACACTCACTCATTTGGTCAGTTACGGGGTCAAAACTGACCATAGAAACATAGAAACATAGAATGTGTCGGCAGATAAGAACCATTTGGCGCATCTAGTCTGCCCAATATATCTGAATCCTATGAATAGTCCCTGGCCCTATCTTATATGAAGGATAGCCTTATGCCTATCCCATGCATGCTTAAACTCCTTCACTGTATTTGCAGCTACCACTTCTGCAGGAAGGCTATTCCATGCATCCACTACTCTCTCAGTAAAGTAATACTTCCTTATATTACTTTTAGACCTTTGCCCCTCTAATTTAAAACTGTGTCCTCTTGTGGTAGTTTTTCTTCTTTTAAAAATGCTCTCCTCCTTTACCGAGTTGATTCCCTTTATGTATTTAAAAGTTTCTATCATATCCCCTCTGTCTCTTCTTTCTTCCAAGCTATACATATTAAGGTCCTTTAACCTTTCCTGGTAAGTTTTATCCTGCAATCCATGTACTAGTTTAGTAGCTCTTCTCTGAACTCTCTCTAGAGTATCTATATCCTTCTGGAGATATGGCCTCCAGTACTGCGCACAATACTCCAAGTGAGGTCTCACCAGTGTTCTGTACAGCGGCATAAGCACTTCACTCTTTCTACTGCTTATACCTCTCCCTATACATCCAAGCATTCTGAAACCAAATAACTCAAGTGTGAACTCAGCCTTACAGGTCAATGTTAGAGCCAGGTAGCCCTGTCTAGTACAGTCATACTGGAGAATAAAAACAGCAGCAGCACATAAAAGCTCTTATAATACAGATCAACTCTACTATTCTTATGTCCATTACCACTTTTGTCTTAGAGGTTAGCACCTATTCATAACTTTGGTGAATCCTCCACCAGCTTAGGGCTTTATTGAGACTGGTGTATGATATGCTGATCTTAATAAATGTGCCCCATACACTTTCAAACATCCCCTTAGCAAATATGTCTGCATGAATGTATATTTGTGGTAAGAGGCCAAAAATTCTGATAGCAAGCTTAAACATCTAGGTCATCTTTATAACATACAACATCCTGTATGTCTGCTTGAAGAATTGAAATGAACAGGAAGAATAAATCTGGTAAAGTCACTGCATGTGAAATATGAAAGTTATCCTATATTCACAGGATAGTGAATAACTAACTGATCAGTGGCAGTCCAACCGTTGAGACTCCCAGCGATCCCGGGAACACTTTCTCATGGATTGGCTGTCCAAGCATGTGCCCTGCAGCTCTATTTATTCTCTATGGGGTTGCCAGAGATAGTTGAGCACTCCTTTAACCACTTAAGGGCCACAGGTTTATACCCCCCTAGTGACCAGGCCCTTTTTTTTTTACAAATCGGCACTTCACGACTTTAACGGTTTATTGCTTGGTCATGCAACTTGGCACCCAAATGAATTTTACCTCTTTTTCTTCTCACAAATACAGCTTTCTTTTGGTGGTATTTGATTGCTGCTGAGAGTTTTCGTTTTTCTGATATTAATCAAAATAGACCGCACTTTTCTCAAAAAAAGTGTATTTTTAACTTTTTCTGGTAAAATTGTTCAAATATAATTACATTTCTATACAAGTTTGTGTCAGAATTTATTGTGCTACATGTCTTTGATAAAAAAAATCCAATAAGTGTATATTTATTGGTTTGCGCAAAAGTTATAGTGTTTACAAACTATGGTACAAAAATGTGAATTTCCGCATTTTGAAGCAGCTCTGACTTTCTGAGCACCTGTCATGTTTCTTGAGGTGCTAGAATGCCAGGATAGTATAAATACCCCCCAAATGACCACCCCATTTTAGAAAGAAGACACCCAAAAGTATTTGCAGAGGGGCATGGTGAGTTCATGTATGATTTTTTTTTTTTTCACAAGTTAAAGGAAAATGACACTTTCTGAGGAAAAATAAAATAAAATAATAAAGTTTCCATTTCTGCTAAATTCTGGCAAAAAAATAAAAAATCTCCCACGGACTCACTATGCCCCTCAGTGAATACCTTGTGGTGTCTACTTTCTGAAATGGGGTCATTTGTGGGGTGTGTTTACTGTTCTGGCATTTTGGGCGGGGCTAAATTGTGAGCAACCCTGTAAAGATTAAAGGTACTCGTTGGACTTTCGGCCCCTTTACGCACCTAGGCTGCAAAAATGTGTCACACATGTGGTATCACCGTACTCAGAAGAAGTAGGGCAATGTGTTTTGAGGTGTATTTTTACATATACCCATGCTGGGTGAGAGAAATATCTCAGTAAATTGACAACTTTGTATAATTTTTTTTTTAAGTTGTCATTTACAGAGATATTTCTCACACACAGTATGGGTATATGTAAAAATACACCCCAAAACACATTTCCCTACTTCTTCTGAGTATGGTGATACCACATGTGTGGCACTTTTTGCAGCCTAGGTCCACAAAGGGGCCCAAATTCCAATGAGTACCTTTAGGATTTCACAGGGCATTTTTACGCATTTGGATTCCAAACTACTTCTCACGCTTTAGGGCCCCTAAAATGCCAGGGCAGTATAAATACCCCACAATTGACCCCATTTTGGAAAGAAGACACGCCAAGGTATTCCGTGAGGGGCATGGGGAGTTCATAGAAGATTTTTTATTTTTTTTGCACAAGTTAGTGGAAATTTATTTATTTATATATTTTTTTCTTTATTACAATGTCTCATATTCCACTAACTTGTGACAAAAAATAAAATCTTACATGAACTCACCATACCCCTCATGGAATACCTTGGGGTGTCTTCTTTCTAAAAGAGGGTCACTTGTGGGGTATTTATACTGCCCTGGCATTTTATGCGCCCTAAAGCATTAGAAGTAGTTTGGAATCCAAATAGCCTCTATCCCTCTCTCCCCCCATACAAGTCGGGTATTAACGAGCCATTGTGGGAATCCCCGGCAACTAGGTCGTGTGGTGCCACAGCATTGAATTCCGACAAGATGTAAGTGCCGAAAGAGGGCCACGCTTGTGTAAAAATTGTCCACGTATAAGTAGTACCCCTTGTGGAGTAAGGGTGACACCAAGTCCCAGAAAATCTTGCCACTGCTCCCCAGGTAGTCAGGGCATCCGACCGGCTCCAGTTTTGAGTCTATTCCCTCATAGACCCTAAAATGATATGTATAGCATGTGGCCCTTTCACAGAGCTTATACAGTTTGACCCCATACAGGGTGCGCTTGCTGGGGATGTACTGTTTGATGCCAAGGCGCCCGGTAAAATGTACAAGGGACTCGTCTATGCAGATGTTCTGATTGGGGGTATACACATCTGCAAACCTGGATGACAAACGGTCTATGAGGGGCCGAATTTTGTGGAGCCGGTCATAAGCACGGTGGCCTCTTGGATGACAGGTTTTATTGTCAGTGAAATGCATAAAGCGCATGATGACCTCAAAACGTGCCCTGGACATAGCAGCAGAGAACATGGGCATGTAATGTATTGGGTCTTTAGACCAATAGGACCGCAATACATTTTTTTTAGTTAGACCCATGCTGAGGATAAGGCCCAAAAATATTTTAAATTCGGAAACTGTGACTGGTTTCCATCGGAAAGGCTGGGCATAGAAGCTTTCCGGATTGGCAGTTATATACTGTGTGGCGTAGTGGTTGTTTTCTGCCATAACTAAGTCATAGAGATCCGTGGTGAAGAACAGCTAAAAAAAATCAATGGCCAATCCTAAATGAACTGTCTCCAGGCGAACTCCAGACTGGGCGGTGAAAGGGGGCAATACAGGTGCGGCGGAAGCAGGGGATTGCCAATTTGGGTTTGTCAGCACCTCTGGGAAACTAAGGGCTCTATGGGCCTGTGAACGTGGTGGCTGCGACGGGGGAGTTATTGCACGTGGCACCGTAAAAGCTTGAACTGCCCTTCTGGTGCTCGCCACTTCACCAGGGAATACGGTAGTGCTGGTAGGTCCAGGATGTGCTGCGCTGCTGGTGTATGCCGCACCATAAAAAAAGATCAGTGCTAGCACCACTCTGCTGCAAATGAGGCTCATCACGCGGGGTATGCAGAACACTGACATGGGGTCGGGTATGCCTGACCATAGCAGGGACCTCAATCTCGTCATCTTTACTAGCGGTTAGAGTGCCACTGCTGTCTACAGGTTCATATTCTGAACCACTGGATTCAGCGGGTGAGGCGTCCCCATCGCTTTCATCCATCAGGGCCAGAATCCTGTAGGCCTCTTCAGCGGAATACACCTTTGACATTTTGGGCTAACTAAATTTAGGGGGTATTCCTCTGAGACTATCCAGGAAAATTAGCAAACCTGCCTAGTAAAAAGGAATAGCTAATAAAGATCCAGAAAGCTCAAAAGTGATCTTTATAGCGCCGCAGCGATTTTACTGTGTTTTTGCAGTGATCAGAAAAAAAAATTCGGTCACTGCGGTGGGGCGGACTGAATGCAAGTGTGCGCACAAGATCAGGCCTGATCGGGCGAACACTGCGTTTTTTGTAGAGCCTAAGGTGACCCTAATGTACTGATATAGATCTGATTGCGATCAGTCTTGATCGCTTACAGATACTATATAGTACTAGTGCTGATAAGCGACAGGGATGACGCTAATCAGCGACTAATCAGTGACTGCGGTGCGGTGGGCTGGGCGCTAACTACCTAACAAGTAGCTAAGTAACTGGCGGTGATAAGGGACCCTTACAGGGGGGTGATCAGGGAGTCTATATGGGGTGATCAGGGGTTAATAAGGGGTTAATAAGTGACAGGGGGGGTGTAATGTGTGTGGTGTGGTGTTTGGTGCTACTTGAGCTGCCTGTGTCCTCTGGTGGTCAATCCAAGCGAAAGGAACCACCAGAGGAGCAGGTAGCAGGTATATCAGATGCTATTTACAAAATAGCGTCTGACATACCTTTTTGATTGGTTATTTTAAAAATCTACAGCCTGCCAGCCAATGATCAGCGCTGGCAGGCTGTAGTTGAACTTGTGAACGGCAAAATCCAGTGAGCGCGCGTTCACAGGAAATCTCGGGTCTCACGATATGACGCCAACAGGCATCGCTGAGACCTGAGAGAGCCGCGGTCCTGACTCCTATCGGCGTTAGTGTGACGTGAACTGGTTAAAAGGGTTGTCTAGCCCAGGAGTCAACAACCTCAGTGGTTAAAAGGTGTGCCACGTTTTAAAAAACTCACTGCCACGTCTGCAGTCCTACTGTTCTAACTTCACGCCTTCTGGTTCTGGCCAGTCCCTAAGTGGCTTAGTCCTATGACTGTTGCGGCCAATCATTGGCCTCAGTCATGACTGACTAAATGGCTTGTCACTAGTAGTGATGAGCCAGTCGAGCATGTGTAACCATTGTGGCCAATGATTGACAGCAGTAGTCACAGGGGCCACCACTTAAATGGCAGGACTGTGGGCAGGTGAATATATATATATTTTTTCTTAAAGGGTCACACTTTCCAACCATTGGGGTTGTCATCGCCTAGGACAAACAATTCACTTTAGGGTCCATACACACGTCTGCAAAATGGGTCTGTATGAGTGCCCCACAAAAAAATAAGAATATATACTATTGTTGTCCGCAGCCACAGACAAGAAAAGGCATTTCTATTATAGTGCCGGCCATGTGCAGTCTGCCGGTGTCCGTGTTTTGGGGATCTGCAATTTAAAGACTGCAAAACAGTTGATGACATTCTTTTTATAAAACTTGAAGAGCCAGTTCACACAAAGTCTTTTTGGCACAGATTTTGATGTGTTTCCACCTCAAAAAACTGTTCCCAAAAAAAATATGAAAACAGCCTCTCATTCTTTTAAATGGGAAGCAACACTTGTTTTTTTCCAGGTGGAAGAGTAGAAAAAAGAATCAGCATGCGTATACCTTGAGGCAGGATCCACAATGAATCCCCCATTGAAATGAATGGGAAGCATAAAAAAAAAAATGCTTTTCTTTTTTACAGATCCGAGCCAAAAAACATAAGCTGAAAATGCAGTTTTGTACTGAAGTAAACACCCATTGGGTAAATAAAGTATTGGAAAACGGTATCAAAAACTGCAATTAAAAAAAACTCTAAGCCGGGGGGGCGGAGCTAACCGCAGAGCTGACCAGAAGCTGCTTGCAGGAGCTCTGCAGGAAAAGTGGGCAAATACCGAATTATCTCGGCAAAACTAGGCTTATCCTTGCCTGTAACAGCTGATTCTGACCCAGGGCATCGCCTGGATCACGAAAATACAACAATTTTCTATATCGGAGAGGGCGGTGATCTGCGGCCTACAAGCACTAGGTGAGCACTGGACTTTATTAGTGAGCTCACCCAGGCCACTGAAGCCGTGCCCCGCGGCTTTTGTGCCATCTGCCGCCCGATTGATTAGAGGCCCTCAGCGGACGGGTAATCAGCCTTATACAGCTGGTCACAGCACACAGACACCGCCGGACAAGCGGAGAACCGACAGCGGTCAGCGCCGCAAGAAGCCGGCGAGAGAAGGCCTGGGACCGGCGAAAGAAGTTCCGGCCGTTTACCGCGGCTGGCCTGAGAGCAGAAGACCGGCAAAGACAACTTAGGATTTCCCCACTGGAGAGAGCGCAGGAGCAGTGAGTGCCTTGAGCAACCTCTTCCAGGTGGCAGCAGCATACATCACCGATATCCCTGCTGCAAGCAATAACCATTACTGCGGTGTACGACCTTCCAGCCGCATCACTGGAGGTATCAATCCGCCGGCCCCAAGTGAAGCGGGAATTTTGAAATTTCAGTAGTACTGACAGTAGGTACTAGGCCCAGCTGCAGCCGGGACAAGCTCCTGAAGCGAATAAAAGATACAGACCCCATATAGGGGTGCCACCGCTTCATGGATAAAGAATGCAATATTAATATACATTAAAGATTATAGTGGGAGGCGAAACTTGCGCCGGCATATGATGGTCGCCTGTGTCTGAGCTCTGCACTACAAACCGTTACTGCACTAGCTATCTTAAGCATACCGCTTGAAACATGGTCAAGATCGGGAACCCTAAAGCCGGGGAGCACCCCAGTTCCAACAAAGGTCAAGTAGCAGGAGGAGATATGGATAAATTCCTGAAGAAAGCGGCCGCTTCATATGTGGCCCGTGATTCCAAATTGGCGTCCGCTCAATCCCAGAGGGCAAGATCGGAGGAGGAAAGCGATGGCGAGGAGCCGCAAGGTAGAGGAGCCCTCCCAATTACCAGACAGTACCTAAAGAATACACTGGGTAAAGCCCTCGAACCCCTCCTGAGCGAGTTCGCAGCCATGCGCCAGGATATGCGCCATATAGGGGACAGGGTTGAGACCCTGGAGAGTCAGCAGGCCCAGATGATGGACTACCAGAGAGCCACCTCAAATGCATTCCAGAGGTGCGGGTCTTACTTGAATCAGATGCAAAACGCCCTTGAAGATCAGGAGAATAGAGGCCGCAGAAACAACTTGCGTATTAGAGGGATCCCTGAAACCGTGCTTCCTGGTGACGTTCCAGCTGCAGTCATCTCCCTCTGCTCCTCACTCCTGGGCCCTGAGTTCGCTCTGGAGATAGTGCTGGAAAGAGCACACAGGGCATTGCGTCCTAAACCCAAAGCAGAAGATCCCCCAAGAGATGTTATTTGTAAGTTCCTGAACTTTCAAGTGAAATCTGCTGTTCAAGATGCTGCTAGAAACAGACAAGATATGCTATTTGAAGGCTCACAGATCTCAATCTATCAGGACTTGGCTCCCTCCACCTTAAGGAAACGCAGATGTCTCAAGCCGCTGACAGAATGGCTAAGAGCGAACAGGATCCTTTATAAATGGAACTTTCCTTTTGGACTTTCCTTTCTTCAAGGAGGTCGTCGCATGAATGTCTCCACTTTTGCCGACCTTGAGGTGGTTTATGATCACCTACAAATCCCGCCCCTGCAGATCGAGAACTGGGACTTATTCCAAGATCTGGGTGATATGCCTGAAGTTCCAGTGGTGGAGGCCTTCGCCCTGCAACACACTCCAAAGAACCACAAAGCGGGGAAGAGAAGCCGGCAGTTGACACCGAAGAGACTGTCTCAAGATTAATCTCCAGTTGCATCCTAACACAGGTCTCCTACTCAGAGGCACGACGCCTCCTTTTTTCTTTTTTTTCTCTGGACTCACTGAGATCTATCCAGATAAGTGGCTCTCTCCTTTTATGGGACTCTTGCTATATTATGAGTAGCTAGCTTTAATTTCTGCTCGTAGATCCAGGAAGAGTCCAGCTTAATAGCGTGGTGCCTCTGTAACTAATGTGTCATATCTCTAATGCCGTAATCCCTCTCCTCCCCCCTCCCTTAACCTTTATTCTCCCTTTTGTTTTCCTAAGAGTTCAGGGCTAACTTCCCCTGACTGTTGAATTCCTGATGGTTGCTTAGTGTAACATAAGATCTTTTTCAAGCTGCAATTTTATGTGCAGTACGGTTTGTTTAACCGGTCATTGACCAATTCTTTCCCCCATGCTCTATACTGGTGGGTCACCCCACACAACTGGTTCTTTTATGGTTTTATGTTTTTCCCTTTTCCCCTTCCCCTTTGTTCAGTTCTAGGTACCGGACACACATTTATCTGAATCCTCTGAGGGATAATCCAGTTCTGACGGATCCGGCTCCTCTTCTAGATGGGGTAGTTTCACCTAAAATCGTGAGTGTCCTCTCCTGGGGGACTAGCACACATTGCACCTTTCCGAAAACAATAAACTTAACTCATGGCTGACATTCATGTAGCTTCCTATAATGTCAAGGGTTTTAACTCACCCTCTAAGAGAAGCCAGATTTTTACTATCCTACGTAAAGAGGGCTCGGATGTGCTACTTCTCCAGGAGACGCATTTCAGGTTTAATCACTATCCCAATCTGGAATTCTCTCATTATCCACTCTGGTTCCATTGTGGGGGGTGTTCTGCTTCGTCTGGGGGAGTGAGTATAGGATTCAAGAGGAAAGTGCCTTTCAAATACATTAACCATATACAAGACCCTGAGGGCAGGTTTATTATGCTTAAAGGGAATATTGTGATTCAAAAGTATACCTTTATAAACTTATACGCCCCTAATACCAAACAAGCTGGTTGGCTGTCATCCATATCCCCAATTATTAAGTCTTTCAAGGAAGGAATTGTGATACTGGGTGGGGATCTTAACATAGCTTTGAATCCCCAGATAGACTCATCAGCAAGGAAAACCTCCCACTCAAAAAGCTCCCTGAAGCTTATTAAAAACACTCTCTGGGATCTCCACTTAATAGACGCTTGGCGCACCCACAACCCTAACACCCTAGACTATACCTTCTATTCCCATGTTCATAATAATTATCATCGCATTGACTACCTTTTTATTTCAAAAGAGCACCTTCAGTTATGCCCAATGGCCAAAATAGGGTCCATACATCTATCTGACAATGCCCCAATTTTTATAAAGCTCTCCTCCCCCACTCGTAAACCGAAGAACTTTAATTGGAGACTAAATGAATTCATCCTTGGGAACCCAGATTCCATAAAGAAAATTGCGTCTCTACTAGACGAATACTTTAAATTGAACTCTTTACCAGAAATCTCGCCCCAAACCGTCTGGGATGCCCATAAACCTTTCGTTAGAGGCGAACTTATTAGCCTAGGATCGCATCTAAAGAAAGCCAGGGAGAGTAATATTAATAATCTCCTCTCTAAGGTTAACAAATTAGAATCTACCCACAAGACTACCCCTTCTGACTCCCATCTCCAAGAGCTCTCTAAGGCACGGGCCGAATTGAAAGCCCTGTTAAACAACAATTCAGCTAAATACTACCTCAACTCCCAGTACAAGTTTTTTGCTCACGGGGATAAGGCCACAAAATTTCTGATGAATAGAATTAAATCTAGAAGAGCAGATAATTATATCCACCAACTGTCCTCTCCTAAGGGCGACCCAGTATTTGACTCTTTCAAGATTGCTAAACAATTTAGGGACTTCTATGAAGCCCTGTACAACCTCCCCGCTACCGTTCTCCCAACATCTCACTCCACATTAGTGGAGGCTTATCTTAAGTCTACCACCTGCCCAACGCTATCGGTAGATCAAAAGCAATCGCTGGAGGCTCCATTTACCATGGACGAGATCTCTCTTGCCCTAGCCCAAATGCCCCAGGGGAAAAGTCCGGGCCCAGATGGCCTGCCGGCATTTTACTATAAAACATTTAAAAAACAGCTTCTACCGCATCTCCTTACGGTCTGCAACCAGTCCCTGCAGGGTGTCCCTTTGTCTAGGGATATGACGTCTGCTCATGTGGCCTTGATTCCAAAGGAGGGGAAGGACTCCAAGCAATGTGCAAACTATAGGCCAATTTCTCTCCTGAATATTGACCTAAAAATACTCGCGAAACTATTGGCCAACCGCCTTGCAGTCCTTCTCCCTCTGCTGGTGCATATGGATCAGGTGGGCTTTGTGCGTAACAGGGAAGGTAGAGATAACACAACCAGAGTCATCAACGCTCTCTGCTATGCCAGACATACTTCTACTCCCCTTTTACTTCTTAGCACCGACGCCGAAAAAGCGTTTGACCGCATAAATTGGAATTATTTACGACATGTTCTAACCTTCTTTGGCCTACCTGATCCATATATCAAGGCTGTATTTGCCATGTACGACCGGGCTTCCGCCCGTGTGATGGTCAACAGTGACCTATCGTCTCCCTTTCGGATCCAAAACGGAACTCGACAGGGATGCCCACTATCCCCCCTGTTATTCATCCTGGCCATGGAATCCCTCTTATCTAGGCTCAGAATGGATACTGAGATTAAAGGTTTGTTCCTAGGAGGTAGGACCCACAAGATTGCTGCATTTGCAGACGATGTCATGATTATGACATCAAACCCTAAGACTTCCCTCCCTCTAATTCAGGAACATTTACAGAACTACAGTCTAGTTTCAAACTTCAAGATTAACGAAAGCAAATCCACCATCATTTGTCTGGGCGTTTCGCCACAACTCAAACTCTTTTTAATGAAAGATTCTCACTTTAATTGGTCCTCCCCAACTATCACCTACCTAGGAGTGAAAATTAGCCCTAACATTTCAGACCTTTTCAAACTTAATTATGTCCCTTTGAAGGCTGCCCTATTCTTAGCCTTGGAAAAACTCATTAAATCAGCACCAACCCTATCCTGGTTTGGAAGGAAAAACATCCTCTCTGCTCTTATTATCCCACGTCTTACATACCTCCAACAAGTACTCCCAATTCCCATCCCAAAGTCTTATTACTCGGCCCTGAAACAAAAGTTCAGAATGTTCGTATGGAATGGCAGGAGAGCGAGAATATCCTACTCATTTTTATCTAGGTTACGTTCATCTGGTGGCATAGGACTGCCAGACCCTGAACTATATGGGAAGGCTATCCTTATGTCCCGAGCCATTGACTGGTTGAGAAACTCTGACAGCAAGTCCTGGGTGGCTATGGAACAGAGCATTATGGGTCAACCTGCTCGAGCCCTATGTCTGGGACATAGAGTACCCCCCCAAGCTAACTTGCAACCTTTCCCGATTATTAGGGCCACAGTGGAAGCATGGAAATGGTGGAATCTCTCTCACTGCTCAATTCCCTTCCCATCCCCTCTGGTCACGATTAGTGATATATTAGGTTCATTCACGGGCGGGCCTAGAAGCTCCTCCTCTAAACTAGTTGGTTCTTCCTCCATGCCAATATCCCTTCTCCTGGCCCCAACAAATGATACCATTAATACTCTTCTCAACCCACAACCATGTGATTTTAACCTCATCCCACTTATCAAATCGTTTGTTAATAAAAACAACATGAACGGTGAACTCCTTCGCCCCCTTACATGGTTTGAGGCTTTAATAACTAGCCCTAACCCTCCTAAAAAACCTATTTCTCTTATATATAACAAACTAAGATCTCCCCCCTAATTGTTAAGCCAGCTTTCATTCGATCCTGGGAACAGGAGACAGGAGTTGATCTCCCTTCAAACTTTGCCTACATTATTTGAGACTCCGCACAAATCCTCTAGATGTGTTAGAGCACAGGAGAATGGATACAAAATCCTCTCACAATGGTATATCACCCCGGTTAAATCCTCTCACTTCTCCAGAGCTACGTCTACAATATGCTGGAGATGTCAAGAGGAGAAAGGTACTTTCTTACACATATGGTGGACGTGCACGAGCATTAACAAATGGTGGGCGGAAATTTTCCGGATCGGTAATCTAATTTGCTCCTCAAATATTGCCTTATCCCCTTATGGTGCTTTGCTCTCTCTTTTTACGGATAACAACTCGCCCCCTCCCACGTTCCTCTTCAAGCAACTCTTATTGGCAGCCCGTCTCCTGGTTCCTAAACATTGGCTACAAGCTACCTTACCCTCGATGGAGCAATGGAGACTTAAAGTAGACCAAATTTACCGTTTTGAGGAAATGGCCTCCTGGGAGTCACGGTCTCACCCAATGTTCCTGAGAAAGTGGGCCCCCTGGGCAGAGTACAGATTTTCTAAGCATTAGTCTACCTCACACCATCACATGGCCTCCTTTTCGACCCGGTTCTATTAGCTATGCGAATATGTCTATCTATTTAAATCCTGACCAGTTCTGCTTGGTAAATTACGGGTAGAGGGAGATGTATATCCCCTGCCGGTTGAGTGCCAACTATGACTCATACACATATAGGGTGGGTTCGAGGTCACTAAGTTGAGTCGGATTACTTTGGGTTTTTCTCTCTCTAATTGCACTGACAATCCTTCTAAGCATCCATGCCTCGATACTGTCTTATATGCACTAACCTATGGAATGCTAGCCGCGTTTATGGAGTAACTCTTGCCTTTTCTGTAAGGATTTTATCCTAAACCCGTTGTGTACAATATTGTGCCTCTATGATGATGTGTATGGTACCGTTTTACGCCTCTGTTGGCGTACTGTTACAATGTATGTTTTACCGAAAGTAAAATAAAACTTTAACATTTAAAAAAAAAAAAAAAAAAAACTCTAAGCCAAACATTTTCAAAATCAATTGTGTGAACATTCCCTAATATCAGAATTCCCGTACACTATATAAATACGTTAAATGGTAATATACTGTAAAAACCACATAGCTCTTTAATGATAGGCACTATATACAAGCTAGCTGTGATTTTCCTGAGCCCTTAAAACAATTCGGTGCAACCTGCAGTGATGTAAAAATAATGTCCTCTTGAAGGTTTAATTTCATGCTATGGCATGCGTGATGTATCCTGTCAGCTAAGTTTATAGCAAACAAGCTCCATTAGTCCTTACATTCGTATTTGATCTCCTTGCCTATATATCTTCTCCCTCCACCAGTCTCTCACATGACACACTCTGCTTATATTCCTAGATCCTAAATGACACCATTTTGTGTGGAAGAAAAGGAACATGCGGCATACATACACGTATTGAAAGATGCAGCTCAACTCTTGGCACATGCATTAGCCATACATCAATTTAGCACAATTATTAGCCCTGATTCCATGATGTTCCCAGCTGCCATCATTCATAATCTAAAGTGGTCTATCAAGGCTTTTTAAGATTATTCAGTAAAGCTTATAAGTTGGAAATGAAATGACAGCAGAAAAGAATTATGGAAGAAATCTAAATCTATACCTTAATAAGTGTTGAGTATATGACATAAACTAAAAATGACAAATAACACTCTGCCGCTGAGCATTTCTGGGCAGTCATAGAATACTTCTAATATTTTAGGTTCTACATTGCAGAGCAAACTGTTTCCAGAACAGCTCTACAACTGCTATAATTTTCAGACTGACGGGATTGATGGGATCTATCCAGATATTTCATGTCTTAGCAATGTCTCAGAAATTGAGGTGGACAATGGTTGTGTTGCTTCAGGTGGCCTGGGTAATGACTTGTTGATAAGGTTATCAGAAGATCACGTGTGGTCAGACCACATAGTCATGGATATTTTGATTATGGGATTCATTCTTCAGTAAATGGCTGACCCTCAGGACTGATAAAAAAAAAAAAAAAAAACACGCTTAAAAAATCAGTGTGGAATACATGCTTTTTTAGCACAAAAGGAGTGTTTTTTTATGCATTTTTATGCGTTTTTTACATGGCTTTTATTAAATAAATGGGGCTCATTTCATTACAAAGCTGAATTTTCTTCTTGAGATTTATGAAGCAGATATAACAACACGGGAAAATGCACAAAAAACGCATGGCCTTATTTTGAGATTTTTTTTTTCTGCTTTCCATTCATTTCAATGGGTTATTTAGCATTGATTCTCCCCCAAGATAGAGCATGCTGCTTATTTTTTCTAAGCTTCTTTATTAGACGTAAAAAAAAAAAAACAAACAAAAAAAAACAACAATGCTGCTTTCCGTTTAAATGAATGGGAGGCCGTTTTATGCTTCAGGCTCTGATTGCACAGCGTGCAAACATAGAAACATAGAATGTGTCAAACCACTTGTGTCTTGTCGTCAGCACATTGTCTGAACAACTACCACGCTGGGGAACTCCTTAGAGCTGTCTTTGATGTGCTCGGTCCCTTGCTGCGGTGGCAAGTAGCAAGTGTACTGTCTAGGGGACGGCCGCTCTGCTCTTGCACCCTGCTCCCTCTTTTGCTGTGCTGGTGGCTCTGTGCGACCACCGCCTCTTCCTCCGAACTACACAGTTCACTCGCATGACCTTGATTCCATGTGGTGTCGAGGACCTCATCGTCCGCCACATCATCCTCCACCCAGTCTTCACCCCTGCCCTCCTTGTCGGTCTGCACACTTTCGAAAGCCACAGCAGTTGGCACCTGTGTTTCGTCATCATTCGAGACATGCTGCGGTGGTCCTCCCGTGTACTCATCTTGAAACATAAGTGGTTGGGCATCGGTGCATCTCTTCCACTTCTGGGGGAGGGCTAGGTAGATGGCCCTGGGAAACCCTGCTAGCAGAGTCATCAAAAAGCAGAAGAGACTGCTGCATGGCTTGGGGCTCAGACTGCTTAACTGATTTGCAAGGGGTTGAGGTGAAGGACTAATGGCCATGGGCTGCAGGTGCCAACTGTGGTCTTTCAGCAGGAGACTGGGTGGGAGACAATGTGAAGGAACTGGAGGCACTGTCAGCAACCCAATCTACTATCGCCTGTTATTGTTCTGGCCTCACTATTTGTAGAGCTGCATTAGGCCCAACCAAATACCGCTGCAGGTTCTGTCGCCTACTCTCACCTGAGGAATGTGTTTCACTTGTGCGTGTAGCTGGCAAAGATCGACGACGTCCTCTCCCTGCAACAGAAGCTCCACCAGCAGCACCATGACCGGGGCCACGTCCCTTATTTGACGCTCTCCTCATATATCTCCTAATTTTTGCCCAAAATGTTTTAGTTTTTTTAAATTTATTTTTTTATAGAATACAACACCAGTATCTAACGCGTGTATCTCACACTGACAGATGCAGCAAAGGCTGCAAAATTAGTTTTTTGGCCCCAAATAGGTGCTTTTTATAACAAAATAGAACAGCAGTATCTAACGCGTGTATCTCACACTGACAGATGCAGCAAAGGCTGCAAATTTAGTTTTTTGCTCAAAATGTTTTTTTACATTTAAATAACAGTATAGAACACCAGTATCTAACGCCTGTATCTCACAATGACAGATGCCACAAAGGCTGCAATATTTAGTACTTTGCCCAAAATGGGTGTTTATTTAAACCCTGTAGTATTTGGGTCAAAATGGGTGTTTTTTTTAAAATAACAGAATAGAACAGCAGTATCTGTCGCGTGTATCTCACACTGACAGATGCAGCAAAGGCTGCAATATTATTTTTTTGCCCAAAATTGGTGTTTTTTTAAATGCATCTTTATTTGTAAAAACATAGCAAAAATACGCTTTACAGGGAGTGCAGAATTATTAGGCAAATGAGTATTTTGACCACATCATCCTCTTTATGCATGTTGTCTTACTCCAAGCTGTATAGGCTCGAAAGCCTACTACCAATTAAGCATATTAGGTGATGTGCATCTCTGTAATGAGAAGGGGTGTGGTCTAATGACATCAACAACCTATATCAGGTGTACATAATTATTAGGCAACTTCCTTTCCTTTGGCAAAATGGGTGAAAAGAAGGACTTGACAGGCTCAGAAAAGTCAAAAAGTCAAAAAGTCAAAAAAAAGATATCTTGCAGAGGGATGCAGCACTCTTAAAATTGCAAAGCTTCTGAAGCGTGATCATCGAACAATCAAGCGTTTCATTCAAAATAGTCAACAGGGTCGCAAGAAGCGTGTGGAAAAACCAAGGCACAAAATAACTGCCCATGAACTGACAAAAGTCAAGCGTGCAGCTGCCAAGATGCCACTTGCCACCAGTTTGGCCATATTTCAGAGCTGCAACATCACTGGAGTGCCCAAAAGCACAAGGTGTGCAATACTCTGAGACATGGCCAAGGTAAGAAAGGCTGAAAGACGACCACCACTGAACAAGACACACAAGCTGAAACGTCAAGACTGGGCCAAGAAATATCTCAAGACTGATTTTTCTAAGGTTTTATGGACTGATGAAATGAGAGTGAGTCTTGATGGGCCAGATGGATGGGCCCGTGGCTGGATTGGTAAAGGGCAGAGAGCTCCAGTCCGACTCAGACGCCAGCAAGGTGGAGGTGGAGTACTGGTTTGGGCTGGTATCATCAAAGATGAGCTTGTGGGGCCTTTTCGGGTTGAGGATGGAGTCAAGCTCAACTCCCAGTCCTACTGCCAGTTTCTGGAAGACACCTTCTACAAGCAGTGGTACAGGAAGAAGTCTTCATCCTTCAAGAAAAACATGATTTTCTTGCAGGACAATGCTCCATCACACGCGTCCAAGTACTCCACAGCGTGGCTGGCAAGAAAGGGTATAAAAGAAGAAAAACTAATGACATGGCCTCCTTGTTCACCTGATCTGAACCCCATTGAGAACCTGTGGTCCATCATCAAATGTGAGATTTACAAGGAGGGAAAACAGTACACCTCTCTGAACAGTGTCTGGGAGGCTGTGGTTGCTGCTGCACGCAATGTTGATGGTGAACAGATCAAAACACTGACAGAATCCATGGATGGCAGGCTTTTGAGTGTCCTTGCAAAGAAAGGTGGCTATATTGGTCACTGATTTGTTTTTGTTTTGTTTTTGAATGTCAGAAATTTATATTTGTGAATGTTGAGATGTTATATTGGTTTCACTGGTAAAAATAAATAATTGAAATGGGTATATATTTGTTTTTTTTTAAGTTGCCTAATAATTATGCACAGTAATAGTCACCTGCACACACAGATATCCCCGTAAAATAGCTAAAACTAAAAACAAACTAAAAACTACTTCCAAAAATATTCAGCTTTGATATTAATGAGTTTTTTGGGTTCATTGAGAACATGGTTGCTGTTCAATAATAAAATTAATCCTCAAAAATACAACTTGCCTAATAATTCTGCACTCCCTGTATGTGTGACAAGTTGTTACATAAGAAATAAAACAGAGCCTATACAAAGTCGCTGAGCAATCAAAGCACATTGATGACAGAGTAAACACAAACAACATCCTGGTAAGGAACATCTACAAGCTTTAAGTTGAGTTATCTATTTAAAGTAGTGCAGTACAAAGGCGAGCATGTAATCCCATACGTGATATAAGGCTAGTCCGTTGATGAACTTCGGTGCTTCCTAAAGGGCAACAAAATCTAATAGTCCATGTACCAATAAATAGCACCATCCATGTCAATAGAAAATGTAAGAGAAATATATTGTCTCCCAAGAAAGGAGGAGGGGGGGGGGGGGGTGGCCAAAGGAGATAGGAGATCTCAGCTGGGACCGATCCTGATTCTCTTAGCATGGAATTCTAAACAAGGTTGCCAGGTTTTGAGAAAGGCAGCCCTTCTGCCCATATTCCATCCCACTGCCTCCTCCATAATTCAGATTTGGTGTATTTAGTCTAACTAATCCCTTGGGGGTTATTGGGGGTTCTGTCTCCTTCCATCTCAGCGGAACCAAGATCTTTGCTGCTGCGTGTGTGTGGGTAAATTGTTTGCAGATGGCGTCAAATCCATCTGATGCCTCCACAACAATATAAGCTCTGGGGAAAGTTTAACGCTAATCTTACAAATCTTATTAATGTGGCCCTCCACCTCTTTCCAGAAGTGGTTCAGAGACAGACAGAACCCCCAGATGTGCGAGAGCGAGCCTTTTCCGTTAAGACATCTCCAGCGTGTGTCGTCAGAAAGCAAGTTTGCCCTATATAGAAAGTCAGGGATCCTGTAACAGCTCGTGAGAATTTTAAACAAATTGTCCTGCAGACGTATGCTTCTAGAGAAACCATGGGAGTGTAATAGGATAGTTTTGGCCTCTAGGTCCGATATATTAATTCGAAGCTCCCGCTCCCAGGCTTTTAAGTATGGCAGCTTATCAGAGGAGGGGTCCAGGAGTAATTGAGAATACAGATAAGAGAGGAATTTTGGGGGAGGTCTGGAAGAGGTCAGCGAGAGGTTCTCCAGCCATGTAGGATCTAGGAGAGGCAAATCATACTTTCTCTTATATTCCATGCAAGTGATATCTATATCTTTGTCTACTAATGGGTTCAGTAAGGGTTAAAGAATTTGTTCCTTAACATCTTTTATAAAAGATCTGTAGTCTTACGCAAGGCTGATATTTTTATATCGGTGAAAGTGTGCCAGCACTGATGACAATCTCTAGCGCCCCCTATTAAAAAGTAGAGAAGAGAAGTAAGCGGCACTAATGGGGAAAGTTTATTATGGTGCATAGAGAATCCTACTGTTCTCTCACAATAGGAGAGCATTGTGCGCTCATTTGAGGTGAGAAAACCTACCCTTACCCGCAAAAGTCACCCACAAGAGGTGAGCCTCGTTTTTACCTAACAGTCCATGTTCTATGTCTACATACAGCTTGTTATTAGAGGGAACAGCTAAGGCAGTCCACCTTTCTAGTTGTATGGCATGGTTGTATGTCTTTAGATCAGGGAGAGAAAGGCCACCTCTTGCTTTTTTCCATATAAGGAGGGGGTAAGGAAGGCGTGGTTTTTTGTTAGACCACAAGAAATTGTTAAAGAGAGAGCGGAAATCTAAGAATCATTTGTCAGGAATATGTATGGGTAAGCTTCTCAATGTATACAAAATCTGAGGGAGGACGTATGTTGTAAGCAAATTTTTCCTTCCTAACCAGGATAGTTAAGGAATTTTAATGGATCAAAGGTAGTTTTTTATTTTGGTGAAGAGAGGGGGGTAGTTCAAGTTATAAAACTGCGAGGGATCTGGGGGGACCTGAATCCCTAGGAACTTAATGGCGTTGCTCGGCCACCGAAGGGGGGAAAGGGAGACTAAGGGCTTTACTCTACTTTTCGCTATTGAGGCATTGAGTATCTCAGATTTTTCTAAATTTACTTTGAAATTGGAGACCTTTCCATATTCCTCCAGCAGTTGCATGACCTCTGGTAGCGCTTCTTCTGGATTTGTGATTTAATAATAAAAGGTCATCAGCGAAGGCCTGTATTCTGTCAGAGGCTCTGATCTTATTAAGGAATGTCTCCAATGCCAATACAAATAACATTGGGGAGAGGGGGCATCCCTGCCTCGTCCTGTTTGAAATGTTGAAAGGGGCAGAGAGGTAGCCATTCGTCATGACTCTAGCTGAGGGGCTCCTATATAAAGAGAAGATTGCAGAGACAAATGCGGAAGGGAAGCCAAAGTGTAAAAGGGCGTTCTTCATAAAAGCCCAGTTCACCCTATCAAAGGCCTTTTCCGCGTCCGTCCCCACAAGCAGCAAGGGAATTTTCCTCAGCCTGGCATAATGGATGGCATGAAACATCATGCTGACATTATGTCTACCATCCCTGGTGATTTGGTACAAGATAATAATAATAATGAGGGCAGAATGTAAGACAAAGTGACACTGGGAGGACAGCCAGAGACTGAACCTTTCAACAACCTAGTGAACGACAGGTCAATATTAGTCTATTATGGAAGACAAATAGCTACCAAACTATTAGCGGCAAGTCCTATCAAGCAGGTTTCTTCTCGCTCTGCCGGCACTTGGTTTGGGGGGACTTGAATCGCTTGACCAGATGCCATTAGTCCCTCGCCGGCAGTGATGGTAACTTGTGGTCTTCTGGTAAAGGGAGCCATGAGGGTATGTCCAGTGGGGCGAAATTCAAAAGATCCCATAAGGCTTTCAGGTCAGCCGGTTCACGTATGGCAACCTGCTTGCCGTCGATGGACACGTGTAACCCAAACTGGTATAGCCAACGGAACGGGTGTTTTTTGGACCGCAGAAATTCTGTGAGCGGCCGGAGGGCCTTATGCTTCGTCAGGGTACTTGCAGAGAGGTCCTGGAATAGTTGTATCTTGCTATTCTCAAGCTTGATTTCTCCGTTGCCTCTTGCTGAGGACACAATAGCTGCCGTGTCGCGGTAGTCCAATAGGCTGCAGATGATGTCTCGTGGCGGGGCATTCGATTCTGGTCTGGGGCGCAATGCTATTCTCAAGCTTGATTTCTCCGTTGCCTCTTGCTGAGGACACAAAAGCCGTTGTGTCGCGGTAGTCCAATAGGCTGCAGATGATGTCTCGTGGCGGGGGCATTCGATTCTGGTCTGGGGCGCAATGCCCTGTGCTCCCTTTCCACAATAATCACATTTGCCCTCTCTGCTCCCACAATGGAAGCAAAGATTTGATGGACCGTGTGCAGGATCACGTCTGACTGGATGGACTCCGGTACCCCGCGGATGAGCACGTTCTGTCTCCTGCTCCGGTTCTACTGATCTTCCAGGTGAAGGTACGTAGCATTGATGTGGTCCCGGAGCTCCTTTACTTGCGTTTGTAAGGCATAGCTATGGTGTACTATCGCGGCCTGCAAATCTTCAAGGGCCGAGACCCTATGGCCAGTTTGTTTTATGTCCGCCTTGATAGCACTAAGTTCCTGCAGCACTGGCTCAAGTGCAGCAGATAGCGAGTCTCTGATAAAGAACTTAGTAATGGGAGATGAGTCACGCTTACTATGGGTTTCAGATGTAGCACAAGAGCTCTCCCCGTCAGAGTCCTCTGGATCAGCTTGAGTGATAGCGGTGGTCAGCGCCATCTTGGGTCTGGCGCCTAGCGGAGACATCTTTTTTAGGAATTTATCCAGCTCCGATTGTCTCCCAAGTTTGCGAGGGGTGTCTTGGTGGTCTCTGGACTCATCTTTCGCAGCCTTGCCCATTTGAAAGCAGGTAAGTAACCTCTCAGCTGCTTAATATGAGTGCTGCTTTCAGGAGCTCAACAAATCAGGCGTCCATCTACTGCGCGGCTAACTCCGCCCCCCTCCAAAATGGGTGTTTTTTTAATAACAGAATAGAACACCAGTATCTAACGTGTGTATCTAACAATGACAGATGCAGGAAAGGCTGCAATATTAAGTACTTTGCCCAAAATGGGTGAATATTATTGCTGTATTTCAAGCTTGTATCTCACACTTACAGATTCAGACAAGGCCACAAATTTAGTATTTGGCCAAAAAATTTCGCTTTTTTAAACCCAGAATATTATTGCTGCATTTCAAGCGTGTATCTCGCACAGACAGATGCAGCAAAGGCTGCAATTTTTTTTGCCCAAAATAGGCATTTTTTTAATAACAAAATAGAACAGCAGTATCTAATGCATGTATCTCACACTGAGAGATGTTGCAAAGGCTGCAAAATTAGTTTTTTGCCCAAAATGGGTGTTATTTTAATAACAGAATAGAACACCAGTATCTAACGTGTGTATCTCACAATGACAGATGCAGCAAAGGCTGCAAAATTCTGTATTTAGCCCAAAATGGGTGTTTTTTTTTATTACAGAATATGACAACAGTATCTAACGCTTGTATTTCACACTGACAGATGCAACAAGGGCTGTAAAATTCTGTATTTTGCCCAAAAATTTTGTTCTTTTGATAGCAGAATATGACAGCAGTATATAACGCTTGTATTTCACACTGAAAGATGCAACCAGGGCTGTAAAATGTAGTATTTTGCCCAAAAAGTTTTATTTTATTTTTTTAAACCCAGGTTATTTCAGTATTTCTAGCTTAAATTGCACACTGACTAATGCGGCAGAGGCCCAAAGTAGATGTCTCCACTCGGCGCCAGACCCAAGATGGCGCCGACCGCCGCTATCGCTCAAGCTGATCCAGAGGACTCTGACGGGGAGAGCTCTTGTGCTCCATCTGAAACCAATAGTAAGCGTGACTCATCTCCCATTACTAGGTCCTTTATCAGAGACTCGCTATCTGCTGCACTTGAGCCAGTGCTGCAGGAACTTAGTGCTATCAAGCGGACATAAAACAAACTGGCCATAGGGTCTCGGCTCTTGAAGATTTGCAGGCCGCGATAGTACACGATCGCTATGCCTTACAAACGCACGCAAAGGAGCTCCAGGACCACATCAATGCTACGTACCTTCACCTGGAAGATCAGGAGAAAGAACATGCGCATCCGCAGGGTACCGTAATCCATCCAGTCGGATGCGATCCTGCACACGGTCCATCAAATCTTTGCTTCCATTGTGGGAGCGAGAAGGCAAATGTGATTTTTGTGGAAAGGGTGCACAGGGCCTTGTGCCCTAGACCGGAATTGAATGCCCTGCCACGAGACATCATCTGCAGCTTATTGGACTACCGCGACACGGCGGCCATTTTGTCCTCGGCAAGAGGCAACGGAGAAATCAAGCATGAGAATAGCAAGATACAACTATTCTAGGACCTTTCTGCAAGTACCCTGATGAAGTGTAAGACCCTCCGGCCGCTCACAGAATTTCTGCGGTCCAAAAAACATCCGTTCCATTGGCTATACCCGTTTGGGTTACATGTGTCCATCGACGGTAAGCAGGTTGCCATACATCATCCGGCTGACCGGATCCATATATTTTTTTATTTTTTTTATCCTTGAAAATGTACAGTGGGGCAAAAAAGTATTTAGTCAGCCACCAATTACGCAAGTTCTCCCACTTAAAAAGATGAGCTAGACCTGTAATTATCATCATAGGTACACTTCAACTATAAATTCCTCAGTAAAATAAGTATTTGGTCACCTACAAACAAGCAAGATTTCTGTCTCTCACAGACCTGTAACTTCATCTTTAAGAGGCTCCTCTGTCCTCCACTCAGTACCTGTATTAATGGCACCTGTTTTAACTTGTTATCAGCATAAAAGACCACAACCTCAAACAGTCACACTCCACTATGACCAAGACCAAAGAGCTGTCTAAGGACACCAGAAACAAAATTGTAGACCTTCACCAGGCTGGGAGGACTGAATCTGCAATAGGCAAGCAGCTTGGTGTGAAGAAATCAACTGTGGGAGCAATTATTATAAAATAGAAGACATACAAGACCACTTATATTCTCTCTTGATCTGGGGCTCCACACAAGATCTCACCCCAAGGGCTCAAAATGATCACAAGAACGGTGAGAAAAAATCCCAGAACCACAGCAGCAGAGCACAGCAGATAAAAGGATTTGGCAGGTGGATGCAGGAGCACAGATGAAGGAAGACGTTTGGCCCCACCCCCTTTCCAATCAATCAGCCTGCTCGGGCCCCTCAAACTCCCGGCCCCCATAGCAACTGCGTGGTCTACAGCTATGGGCGGTGCGCCGGTGGTTCACAGTCATCATAGATGGGAAAGAGGACATCCTGTGGTGCAGCGCCATCTATTGGTTTCATAGTCTTATGACTAGTAATAGTAATGGCGCTGTTCATGAGTAGTGTAGATCGCGAATATTCTAATCAAGAATTTTTATCACAAATTTTCCATGCAAAAGGCTACACTAATAATCTTGTCCTAAGACTATGAAACCAATAGATGGCACTGTTCATGGCATGAACAGCGCCATCTATTGGTTTCATAGTATTTTGATAAGAGTAATAGTCTTTTTTCAGCTTAATAACAAGGCAGATTCTGCTCATTTGCATGTCTTTCCCATATACCCATGTTTATGCAAATGAGTTTTTACAAGACAAAACTATATAGAAAGGTTATTGAATAATATGTTAGCACAATCAGAACACTTTTGGTCTCCCTAATGATATTGATCTAGGTGCGCAGGTCCACCAAAGCCATCCAACAGATCTGAAGTAACTTTGAGGCTTACTGGCACTCAGGCAGATGAAAGCTGGTTTTGAATGTCTCATAGTGCACAAGGCTGCCATTGTAAGGTATGCTGACTAAGCCTGTCATCTGTCTCATGGAAAGATTGATGGCTTGCATATACCTGACTTTTAGCATATAGCCTTTGTGTGGTTATAAATTGGCAGAAAATGGAGCCGGCACTCAAAACACTTGTATTCACGTGGAGAAAAATATTACAGTTTATTAATATTATTAGATACACATATGTCTGTCTAGACCAAACAATCACAATAAAATATACAATAAAATAGATACAATTCTATACAGAAACACAGGTGCCCTATAGTCACACAAGTATGGGTATATCAAATATCGAATTCGCTAGATCGAGCTATCTGCATCCGTATTTCCCTTGTGGGGGTGATTAATTAGATTGCAGCTGGCTCAAATAGAGCGGTTTCCCCAGCCTAACTTAGAGCAATGTCAGCAACAAAGATCGTATCGCTGTTGCAGAATGTCTCTGTGTATCATATATAGTATCCAAGCTGATAGTTACTGCAATGGTGAATTAGAAGGTATGCATCTCTAATGTGGCGTTCATAATGTCCATCCAGTCTATGATGTTCTTATTGTGCCAGGTGCGTCCTGCACAATCTCAGCCGTAATATGGGCTGTTATACCTCTAAATAGAGGAGGCTTTGTGTCTTTCTAAAATATCAATCTGTTTGAATGCTTTTGCTACTCACTGTGTGCCTCGATACGATGTCTCGCTCGGTGTGCGGGATGCGGGAATGTCTTGCTGTGGCGTCCCACAGATCAGCTGTTCTCCGCTCCGGCAATGTCAGTTCCGGTTTGGTCGAGATTTTGTCCTGCGTAGACTTAGTACACACATGAGTAGAATAATGCTTCTTTCGATAGCGCTTTTTTGAATGAGCTCTCAATCAGATTTTTCTTGTATTAGTACATGGCCATGTGTTGTCGAGATTCTATATCACACAGGTATTCGCCCAATTGTGTGTTTGTCTATTGTATGTTGTAGATAATAGGAGTCCAAGACACATCCAGCCATCCTCTTAATGTTGTTTCCAAACCATTATAATGGGGTTTCCATCAATTTCTAACCTTTTTTTTTTTAAACCAGACACTCTCTCTTTTTCAGAACAGGGGATGCCTGGTTTGATGCTTGGGTCTCCCATTGACTTTCATTGTAATAAATTGTACTCAAACACCCGCAGTAATCAGGCGAGCACTCGGATGTGGCGAGCATAGTGATGCTCGAGCCGAATAGCAGTTCTGCCGAGCATGCTCGCTCATCAATATGAATAAGCCCTTTTTTCCCACTAATAGAAGCCAAAAAAATGCTTTAGAACATATAACTGCACCGCACAAGGCCAAATAAGACATATAAATATTTCCTTGTAATAAACCCTGTTAATGTTTGTATCAAACAGCACTTACACCCCAAAAACAAGAATGGTTTGTTGGAATTACAGAGCTGTATAATGGCATTTTGGGTCCCCAGTCAGTGCAGCAAGGTATAATAGGATTGTTCCTATTACCCAGGCTATAAACTCGCCTACTATACCCTGTTCAACATAAATGCTGTGGAATGATTCCTCCAAAACCTTTGCCTACACCTTGAATAATCTTTCCCTGCACAATGAAGTTTTTTCTAGCACTGTCCCTAATGCCTGCAGACATGTCTCTCCCTGCACTAAGTACACTGGTAAATGTCAGAATCTAAGATGGCTGAGGCTATTTCTAGGGCTGTGACATCACAGGGCTGGCTGACTGCTGATTGGCTGCATGCATGGCATTATGGGTGATCCAGCCTTCCCAGAGTTCTTTCCTTCATGTCCTCACACGTGCAGCAGCCATTTTAGGAAAAAATTTGATTCGTTAGCATGTAGCGCGAGGAAATTCGGCTTTAGTGTGAATCAAATTTTTCCTGAAATTCGGATCGAATTCCACTTCGTCAACTTCGATTCGCTATCTCTATTTATTACTAATTGCGGTTTTTGGAGCACTATTGCTGTGAGAGGAACAGTATTAGCTTAGCTAAACCATTATTTTTTTTATTTTTATAATTAACAATTTTATTGTTTTGTCATAAAGGGCAGATTGTACATATCATTGTATCACAAAACGCCTAACATAAGCGTATAGACGAAACCATTATTTTAGGGAGACACCATGTTTACAACACTATTAGTGTCAGGGACATTCGCTGGGCACAGTTATTTTTTAGGGCACAGTGAACCAATAAAATTGAAGGGGGCACTATCTGTGTGTTACTAGTATTTCAGCGAGATTATCTGTTTCTGCAGTATAGTATTGGGGAGTGCAGTGGGCGCGGTAATTGGAGTGGAAGGAAGGAGTGTTCAGAAGGTGGGGAGGATGATGGAAAAGTAGGAAATGTAGATGTCTGTTTGTCAAACTCTGCATAGACAAGAGAAAATTGAAAGAAATCATCATGGCAGTCTGGTCCAAGATTAGAAAAGAGCACCTCTAAATCAGAGGAGACATTACTGGATGTAAGAAGTATGCAGTGTTGTATTCTCCTGTATGTTTTGTAGTGTTGTATGTAATGGTTTCCAATTATTTCTTTAACAGTAGAGCTGGAGAGAAGGGTTTAGGTTGAGAATTTGGCATGAGAGAGGTGGGGCAGCATTTTAATTTTTGCCTCAGGCAGCAGAAAGGCTAGGTGGCTATGTATACCCTTTTGCCGGGTGCCAGACTTCCACCATCTATAGATGGAGGTGTAGTAGGTCACTGTGCTGTCTGGACTCTGAAGACTTCACTTGAGGACAAATTAAAGTAGATTTATCTGTGGAGTCTTTAACAGGGGCAGGAGATTTGCAAGTTGCTTCTTCTCCACTTTGTGTCTCAGCAGGAACTTCCTTCCTGGCAGGCAGCAGGACCAGCCTGACCTATGCTGAGAAAATGAAGAAAATAAATAAATTATATATATATATATATATATATATATATATATATATACATACACACACAGGTCCTTCTAAAAAAAAAAATAGCATATTGTGATAAAGTTCATTATTTTCTGTAATGTACTGATAAACATTAGACTTTTATATATTTTAGATTCATTACACACCAACTGAAGTAGTTCAAGCCTTTTATTGTTTTAATATTGATGATTTTGGCATACAGCTCATGAAAACCCCAAATTCCTATCTAAAAAAATTAGCATATCATGAAAAGGTTCTCTAAACGAGCTATTAACCTAATCATCTGAATCAACTAATTAACTCTAAACACCTGCAAAAGATTCCTGAGGCTTTTAAAAACTCCCAGCCTGGTTCATTACTCAAAACCGCAATCATGGGTAAGACTGCCGACCTGACTGCTGTCCAGAAGGCCATCATTGACACCCTCAAGCAAGAGGGTAAGACACAGAAAGAAATTTCTGAACGAATAGGCTGTTCTCAGAGTGCTGTATCAAGGCACCTCAGTGGGAAGTCTGTGGGAAGGAAAAAGTGTGGCAGAAAACGCTGCACAACGAGAAGAGGTGACCGGACCCTGAGGAAGATTGTGGAGAAGCGCCGATTCCAGACCTTGGGGGACCTGCGGAAGCAGTGGACTGAGTCTGGAGTAGAAACATCCAGAGCCACCGTGTACAGGCGTGTGCAGGAAATGGGCTACAGGTGCCGCATTCCCCAGGTCAAGCCACTTTTGAACCAGAAACAGCGGCAGAAGCGCCTGCCCTGGGCTACAGAGAAGCAGCACTGGACTGTTGCATGTCATTTGGTAATCAAGGTGCCAGAGTCTGGAGGAAGACTGGGGAGAGGGAAATGCCAAAATGCCTGAAGTCCAGTGTCAAGTACCCACAGTCAGTGATGGTCTGGGGTGCCATGTCAGCTGCTGGTGTTGGTCCACTGTGTTTTTTCAAGGGCAGGGTCAATGCAGCTAGCTATCAGGAGATTTTGCATCTGCTGAAAAGCTTTATGGAGATGAAGATTTCATTTTTCAGCACGACCTGGCACCTGCTCACAGTGCCAAAACCACTGGTAAATGGTTTACTGACCATGGTATTACTGTGCTCAATTGGCCTGCCAACTCCCCTGACCTGAACCCCATAGAGAATCTGTGGGATATTGGGAAGAGAAAGTTGAGAGACGCAAGACCCAACACTCTAGATGAGCTTAAGGCCGCTATCAAAGCATCCTGGGCCTCCATAACACCTCAGCAGTGCCACAGGCTGATTGCCTCCATGCCACGCCGCATTGAAGCAGTGATTTCTGCAAAAGGATTCCCGACCAAGTATTGAGTGCATAACTGAACATAATTATTTGAAGGTTGACTTTTTTGTATTAAAAACACTTTTCTTTTATTGGTTGGATGAAATATGCAAATTTTTTGAGATAGGAAATTTGGGTTTTCATGAGCTGTATGCCAAAATCATCAATATTAAAACAATAAAAGGCTTGAACTACTTCAGTTGGTGTGTAATGAATCTAAAATATATGAAAGTCTAATGTTTATCAGTACATTACAGAAAATAATGAACTTTATCACAATATGCTATTTTTTTTTAGAAGGACCTGTATATACCTCCCAGAAACCTCCTTTAACAGTATAGTATGAGCCTAAGAGGCTGCATATAATTCATTGTGTTTCTCTTTATCTCAAAATCAGTGGGGTACTGTGCTTGAGAAGAAGCTAAACATACATAATAGGATACAAAACTGCCGTACAGTAATTGGGAGTTCAAAAACCATGCCATTTGTCCTTATAGAGCCCAGATTTTTATGGTGGCAGCCTGGTCTATATGGATTTAATTGCTAAGTACGTACCTTGGTTCTGTTCAACTATAAAGTCCATTGTTACTGTATGTGTCATAGTTGTACATAGAGCACATGTGTACAGACAGAGATAAAGTTCTTGAATGCATAACATAGTAGATCACAGCTGTTTTTTGCTTTAGTGGAAATATTTCCTATTCTTATCCATCATTCTGATATATTTTATAGTAGCAGCACATGCTATAATAATGTAGATGAAGATTTAATAGAGGATTTCCTTGTTTTCTAATACATGTATGTGTTTTCAAATATATTTTTGTTTAAGATGTTTGTGCAACAGTTTTGTGCTGTATATGTTTTTTTTTTATTGATTTGCCTATAACAGGATAATTAGATTGTTCTAGAGAAGCCAAACTAACCTAATGAGAAAATCAGACTGGAGCATGGTGGTCTGCAGGTTAGAGGTAGAAGAGTCCCATGAGTTACCTCCTTTTTCCTGCCATAAATCCATCTAGTCCTTTGGCTTCTTATGTTTGGTGAACATCCAATGTTTCTATAAAATTCCAAAAAGAAAACATGGATCGTACATCCACATGATATATCTAATGTTTGCTTTCAGCTAAATATGCAGAATCATCACATATAGGATAGTTCTTCCATGCTTTCACAATGTCTTAGAAATTGAATGGGTCAGTTTTAATAGATTATTCTCCTTTTAAGTCATCTGTCGAAGATGTGTAATCCGAGCAAAAACACAATGGTTTCCCAACCTTTTCACCCTGTGACCCTGATCCTTTCAATACAGAAGGTCTGTATGACTTTGTTCTACCTATAGAATTATTTAAGATTAAGATGCATCCTCCCTTTGTCCTTTGGGGCTACTGCAATGTCAAAGGCTGCTACTACTGTATGTACAAATAGCATTAATGTCCTCAATGAATCCACTGTAATGGAAGCAAAAACAGACATGATCTGTTTTAGGAGCCATAATGATAATATGTCAAATCGCAGAGTAATGTACAGGTTCCCCCATGTGATGGGCTAGTTATTCTGACATCAGCCATTATGTTATTTATGGGATAACATCCTTCAGATGTTCAATTGGTGGTTTAGTGTAAAACCATTCAAACAAATCACTGCATTGCCTCAAAAAAAATTCTTTCATCAAATATTCTGGAAATATAATGCACCAGAGAAAAGCCATATTTATCACTGACGTTCTGGAATATTAAAAGAATATTAGAATTTTTTTCAGAACTTTTTCTTACCACACTTAAAAAAATAAAAATAAATTAGCTATATTAAAATTGGGAACAACCCTGCTTGCAAATAATTTTGGAAAATAGGTAACCATTAAGGGGAATGTCCAGCACAAAATACATATAGTTTATAATTGTGAATGTATTACAGGATTATTTTTATTATGTGTGTGGAGGCAGTGGATGTCTCCCTATCAGAGCTCCTTTTTTAACAGATTTTTTTTTTTTTTTAAATGGCGATATAACAAATAGTGTTGAGCAAATCTAAATATCCGAAGTGGACTTCAATCCAAATTACAGAAAAAAATTGATTTGTCACAAAGGCAAATTTCCTTGCGCTTCTTGGTAATTAATAATTTTTTTGTGAAATGGCGGTAAAAAAAAACAAACATACTCACCTCATCACCTCATCCATCTGATGCTAGAGAGGCTGCTGTGGGCATCTTGATTGAAGAAAATGGGCCAAATCTCATGCACGCTGACGTGTCATCACACTGGTTGGGAGCAGTGACATCATCAGTGATGACTAGAGATGAGCAAATCGAAGCTGATGAAGTAGAATTCGATCCGAATTTCAGGAAAATTTTGAATATGCACCGAAGCCGAATTTTCTCGCGCTTTGTGGTAACGAATCAGATTTTTTCCTAAAATTGCTGCTGCACGTGTGAGGACATGGAGGAAGGGACTCTGGGAAGGCGGGATCACCCATAATGTCATGCATGCAGCCAATCGGCAGCCAGCCCTGTGATGTCACAGCCCTATAAATCAGTATTTTTTGCCGGAGAGAAAACTTCAGCATGCTGCGGTATTATCTCCGTCCAAATAATATTAGAGGGACTGAACTAATGCCTCCTAATGCATCCTGAATTAAAAACTTTCCATTCAGAATGCATTAGGATAAAACTGTTCAGTTTTTTTTTTCCAGTATCGAGCCCCTCGGATGGAACTCACTACCGAAAAACAAAAATGCTAGTGTGAAAGCAACATTAGTGCAGGGAGAGACGTCTGCAGGCTCTAGGGAAAGTGCTAGAAAAAAACTTCATTGTGCTAAAAAAAGATTTACATGTGCAGGCAAAGATTATTAAAGGTGTAGGTAAAGGATATGGAGGAATCATTCCACAGCATTTATGTTGAACAGGGTTCAGTAGGGGAGGTTAAAGCCTGGGTAATAGGAAGAATCCAATTACACCTTGCTGCACTGACCGGGCACCCAAATTTCCATTATACAGCTTTGTAATTCCAGCAAACCATTCTTATAGGGGCGGACATACCGCATGTGCAGCTGGTTCAGCTGTACAGGGGCCCAGAGAGGGAGGGGGGCCCTTCCCAGTGCCAGCTGAAGTGTTTTTTTTTTGTTTTTTTTTATGGGGCGTTGGGGCCTATGAATCATCTGCTGCCAGTTTTGTCTATACTCCATAACTGAAGGACCTGCGATGACATCATAGTCATGTGATCTTTTCAACACTGGAAGTGGTGGCAGGACCTGTGCTGAGGTCACCGTCATTTGACCAGTGCAGAAAGAGGCAGCTCTCAGCAGTGGAGAGAAGTAAGAAAAGATCATCATGCCATGGAATGAATGTAAGTGCCAGACAAATGTTGGGAGATGTGGTTTTCCCCTATTACACCTCATCCCTGCTTAGTGGGAGGGAAATATATTGTTTAACTGGGACTGTATGTTAAAGGGGCTGAAGGGAAGGGATGGGTGTTAGTTACATGGGAATGTATGTTACAGAAGATTGGGGGGAGAAGACTGTTGTTATTTACATGGGACTAGATATTATACAGGTAAAACTAGAAAAATTTGAATATCGTGCAAAAGTCTATTTTTTTTAGTAATGCAAATTAAAAGGAATTCCATTAATGCAACTTAAAATTAGAATTTTGTGAAAAGGTTCAATATTGTAGGCTCAAAGTGTCGCACTCTAGTCAGCTAATGAATCCATACCCCCTGAGCAAAGGGTACCTGAGATTATTTACATGGGACTATGTATTGTAGGGGCTGAAGGAGGAGATTTAAAGAGGACCTTTCATCCGTTTTACTTATAGGAGCTAAATAAATGTGTTTGAGGGGTACCCATGCTGCCACTCAGTATATATATATATATATATATATATATATATTTTTTTTAAACATTGCCTCTACACCCCGCTGAGCCGTCCTGAAGTTCTCGCGCTCAGTATGTAAATACTGAGCATCAGAACAGGGAGGAGGAGATGCCAGGGTTTCTCAATAGGCGTCTCCTTCTCCATGGCTGTGCCGGGATCCAATCGCACTGAGCTTGATAGCTTCAGGTGGGCGCAGCGGGGAATAGGGGTGATGCTTACAAAAAAACATGGGTGGCAGCATCAGCGGGGGGTACCGCGCAAGTACAGGTATTTAGCTCCTATAAGTAAAACACACAAAAGGTCCTCTTTAAGTTATTTACATGGGACTGTATGTTATAGAAGACTATAAGGAAGAGAGGTTATTTACATGGGACTGGAGGGAGAAGACTGATGTTATTTACCTGGGACTGTATGTTATAGAAGACTGTAAGGAAGAGAGGTTATTTACATGGGACTGAATCATATAGTAGACTGGTGGGAGAGGACTGTTGTTATTTACATAGGACTGCATGGTATAGAAGACTGGAGGAAGAGGAGTGATGCTATTTACATGGGACTATATTGTATAGAAGACTGAAGGGTGCGGACAGGCATTATAATGCATAGGAGCACTACAGAGAAGATTATAAATACTGTGGGTAGTGGTGGGTGGTGGGCATTACTACTGAGGGATCCATAGGAGTACCTTAAAGGTTGGCCTTATTTCTATTAGGGGTGCCTTATTAGTACTGAGGGCACTGTAGGGGTAAAATGGGGGGCTTATGCTTAGCAGTGAGCCCAGTGACGTCACCGGCACTAATGGACGAGCTTTAGCGCTGCCTTAGCCTGTAAAGCCAATCATCACTGGAAACAAAACAGCCCTTGCCCTACGCTTTAGGCCTCATGCACCCGACCGTTGTGTGTTTTGCAGTCCGTAAATTGCAATTTGCGGAACGGCACAAACAGCCATTGATATAACTGACTATTCTTGGAACGAAGCAATGGATGGGGACAGCACACGGAGTGCTGTCTGCATCTTTTGCGGCCCTATTGAAGTGAATGGGGCAGCATCCAACCCGCAAAAACTGCGGCTCAGATGCGGGCCAAAACAACGGTCGTGTGCATGAGGCCTTACAGTGCAGGCCAAGGGAGAGCATCAGAGTATGAAATGTCAAAGGGGCTGAGTGGAGGAAGAAGGGGATATGTCCAGGTTCAGCTTTGAACCTAGACAACTGCTTTAACTCTTTCACTACCAGTGCCGCACAAGTACGGCCTGGTAACGCTGTGCAAGCATGACACCCGCTCGCGCGTGCAGCAGGCGTCATGCCCAGCAAGTCCCTGCTGTTTCAAACAGCAGAGGCCTGCGACTAATTACGGTAACTGGCAATAATGTCGATTGTGCTAATTAAAAGCTTTAGATGCCGTGATCAAGTGAGATCACGCCACCTGAATGAGCAAAAACCTGGAAGCTCACTCTTTCGGGCTTAGTACTGAAGCTCCGTGCAGCCAATTGGGGCCAGTCTCTATGAAGAAATTCAGAGCATTAATGCTGCAATTCTTATTTTGGCCGCCAGATCACAGGCCAACATAAGAAATGAGCAAAATGCAAAGAAATTGTCATTTTTTAAATCCCTTATAGGTCAAAATGAAAAATTTAAAAACCTAATTTATAAGGTCATTTATGAGCCTTAAAATTAAGATAAATTTTTTTTAAAAGTTACAAAAGATATAAAAAATTTATATAAAAAATATAAAAGTTTAAATCACCCCCTTTCCTTATAAAGAAACCCTAAAAACAAAATAATAATAAATATAAACATACTGGGTATCACCGTGACCCAAAACTCCCATAATATAAAAAATATATAAAAAATCCAATACGATGAATGATGTAACAATGTAAAAATGTATATTTTGCCATTTTTTTTTCATTGCTTCTCTTACCCCCCAAAAAATGAAATAAAATGTGATCCAAAAGTTAAGCACACTCCAAAATGGTATCAATAAAAACTATGAATTGTGCCGCAAAAAAATGAGCCTTTGTAGACATAAGTATAAAAAAGTTATGGGGGTCAGAATACGGTGAAAAAAATTCTCAAAGTTTAAATTTATTTTTACACTACATCTCCTGTATAACGTTTGCGCATCATAAATACCAGTGACATTCAGTTAAATTTTTTCGCCGTTGGTGACAGCGACATTACCTACGCTACATCTCCTGTATAACATTTGAGCATCCTAAATATCTGTGACATTCAGTTTAATTTATTTGCACATACACTTACAAAACTTGCGCTACTGTACATGTGACATACTTGCAAGCATATATACCATTTAATATGCTCAATGCGAGCAGTAAGGGACGGGGAAGTGGCCGTGCTGCTGATGGTGCACGCAGAGGCCAAGGCCCTGGGCATGGTGAATCTGTGCCTGCTATCAGAGCACAAGAAACACACTCATCCACGATACCTAGCTTTATGTCCCTGTTTACAGGGCGGCGCAGGACACCACTCTCAAAGTTAGAACAGTGCGACCAGGTGGTCGGTTGGATTGCAGCAGATAATGCTTCCTGTCTTCCACAAAGTCCAGTATCAGTAGCAAGAGTCTGGTCAACAGAATCCTAACCCTGATCCTCCTTCCTCCCACCATTGAGATTCTTGGCAAACAAGTGATCCCTAGTGTTGAGCGCGAATATTCGAATAGCGAATGTTAATAGTGAATATCGGCACTTCGAGAATTCGCAAATATTTAGAATATAGTGCTATATATTTGTATTTCTTTTCCATTTGAACACATGATTCCTCCCTGCTTCTCGCTTGTGGGCCAATGACGTCATTTGCCCACAAGCAAGAAGCAGGAAGGAATCATGTGTTCACTTCAAATGGAAAAAAATGACGAATATTCTAAAAAACTCATATATAGCACTATATTGAATATAGTGCTATATAATTGAATTGTTTTTTAGAATAGTCGTCATTTTTTTCGATCTGAAGTCATGATTCACCCACAAGTAAGAAGCAGGGAGGAATCATGTGTTCAGATGGAAAAAATGACAAAATCTAATATATATATTCTATAGTGCTATATATTCGTTTTTGACCAACGCCTGTATTGAGCATGCAATATTTGCATATTACGGGATCATTACCTTGCTGATTTTTGCGTAAAAAAAAGAAAGAGAATGTAGAATATGCCGAATATACGAATTCGCGAATATAGGACAAATATTCTACAAAACATTTGCAAAATATCACAAATTCGAAAATGACCCCTGCCGCTCATGACTAATGATCCCACACTCGGACATTCCAAAGAGCTCTTTTCGTCGCCACCCATTGTGTGGAAGTGGGGAAGCGGCAACAGGCCAGGCTAAAACTAATTTGCCTGGGTGACAAACAGTACACCTCCGCAGAGCTGTGACAGGGCATGAGGGAATAGACAGCTGTGGCTCTCACCACTCAGAAATAAGATAATAATGCACTTATTAAAGCAGATGCAAGCACTATATATGGACTAAGTCCTCACTCTGATATGATAATGTCTGAGACACTTAGTCAATATATTTTGATCAAAACACATCTAAGCCCGCCTACCGAACGTCAAGGTGGTCTTGCGAACGTCAAGCAACCAATGGGAGGAGGAGCAAGCACAGCCATATGTACCACCTAATTAAGGCGCTCATTGGATAGGGGAGGGGGGCAAAAGTGCAGAAGAATCCTACTCCCAAGATACTAGGTGCGCATTCACACTTGAAGGTGCCACTCCCTCAAGCAAACACTACATAGACAAAAAAAAAATCACTGAAAAAACTAAGATAAAAACATCCTGCACGATATGATACAAATTTGCGGATGTCCCTGGCCATATTATTGAAGAAAACCACAGAAATAAGATAATAATGCACTTATTAAAGCAGATGCAAGCACTATATATGGACTAAGTCCTCACTCTGATATGATAATGTCTGAGACACTTAGTCAATATATTTTGATCAAAACACATCTAAGCCCGCCTACCGAACGTCAAGGTGGTCTCAGGTCAGGCGGGTCCTACTCTAAACCTACCTAAGCCGTTGGGCTTCTATGTTTAGGAGCGCAGACGCCGCACATATGGTGTGCTGCTCCTAGTAACCTCCATGTGCATCAAGCAACCAATGGGAGGAGGAGCAAGCACAGCCATATGTACCACCTAATTAAGGTGCTCATTGGATAGGGGAGGGGATCAAAAGTGCAGAGGAATGCTACTCCCAAGATACTAGGTGCGCATTCACACTTGAAGGTGCCACTCCCTCAAGCAAACACTACATAGACAAAAAAAAATCACAGAAAAAACTAAGATAAAAACATCCTGCACGATATGATGCAAATTTGCGGATGTCCCTGGCCATATTATTGAAGAAAAACACAGAAATAAGATAATAATACACTTATTAAAGCAGATGCAAGCACTATATATGGACTAAGTCCTCACTCTGATATGATAAGGTCTGAGACACTTAGTCAATATATTTTGATCAAAACACATCTAAGCCCGCCTACCGAACGTCAAGGTGGTCTCAGGTCAGGCGGGTCCTACGCTAAGCCTGTTTTTATCTTAGTTTTTTTCTGTGATTTTTTTCTGTAGTGTTTGCTTGAGGGAATGGCACCTTCAAGTGTGAATGCGCACCTAGTATCTTGGGAGTAGCATTCCTCTGCACTTTTGCCCCCCTCCCCTATCCAATGAGCGCCTTAATTAGGTGGTACATATGGCTGTGCTTGCTCCTCCTCCCATTGGTTGCTTGATGCACATGGAGGTTACTAGGAGCAGCACACCATATGTGCGGCGTCTGCGCTCCTGAACATAGAAGCCCAACGGCTTAGGTAGGTTTAGCGTAGGACCCGCCTGACCTGAGACCACCTTGACGTTCGGTAGGCGGGCTTAGATGTGTTTTGATCAAAATATATTGACTAAGTGTCTCAGACATTAATCATATCAGAGTGAGGACTTAGTCCATATATAGTGCTTGCATCTGCTTTAATAAGTGCATTATTATCTTATTTCTGTGGTTTTCTTCAATAATATGGCCAGGGACATCCGCAAATTTGTATCATATCGTGCAGGATGTTTTTATCTTAGTTTTTTCTGTGATTTTTTTTTGCTCTCACCACTCAACCTTCAGCCAGGCATAGTTGTGTCTGATAATGGCCATAACTTGGTGGCGGCTTTGGAGCTCGGTAAGCTCACACACATATCATGCCTAGCCCACGTGTTCAACTTAGCGGTTCAGCGGTTTCTCAAAACCTACCCAAATTTGCCTGAGATACTGGTGAAGGTGCACCACGTGTGTGCCCATTTCCAAAAGTCATCTACAGCTGCCGCCGGTCTGGCAACGCTGCAGCAGTGCTTGCAATTGCCATCTCTCCGACTGTTGTGTGAAATGAGCACGCGCTGGAACTCCACAAACTCCACGTTGGCCAGGCTTTGTGAGAAGCAGAGGGCAATAGTGGAATACCAGCTGCAACATGGTTGTCACCTTTCCAATCAGCTTCCGCTCTTCACATGCGAAGAGTGGGCATGTATGTCTGACCTTTGTGAGGTTTTACGCAGCGTAACCATCCCACTTCTGTGTCTACTGAAACGCTCGTCTGGAGTAAGGACATTTGGATGCTGTGCTAGAACACGGAAGTGGATGTGGTTGCTGATGGTGCTTACAAATGTCCAGGTGCGGGGGAAGGCATCCGTGCTTGCACCTTCGACAGGGGATTGGCCAGCATGTAACACATGGGAAGAGAAGGCAGTGGTGTGACCCGCAGACACAGATTGTGGACCCAGACGTTCGTACCACTTATTACGGTGCTTGGATTACACGTGGCAGATCATGCTGGTGGTGGTGAGGTTTCTAGTGTTCATGCGCCTGTTCATTTTGGTATGGCACAGGTTGCAAATGACAATTCTTTTATCGTCCGCACTTTCCTCAAAAAAGCGCCAGACTTCAGAACACCTACCCCTTGGCAAGGGAGATTGCCGCAAGGTGGTGCTCCGGGGAACAGTTGCATGCCTGTTTGGTGTGGCCTGCCTTCTGCTTTTTGCCACCCCACTACCTCTTCCAGCCTGTTGTGGTGCTGCGGATCTGCCCCCCTCTGTACTGCTGTCCTTGCTCGGCTTGCCACCTTTCCAGGTTGGGTCAGTGACTTCATCGTCCAACACCCCCTCTTCCACTCCCTCACTCTGGTTATCCTCCTGAATTGTTGACCTAACAACAACCTTAGTTATTGACAACTGTGTCTCATCCTCATCATCAACCTCTTGAGACACTAATTGCGATTGACTTATTGGCAACTTTGTCTCATCATCATCCACCTCATTAAACAGTAATTGCCGTTCCCCACCGCCATCTTCTTATGACTGTGGATGCTTAAGAGTTTGGGAATCAGAGCACAAGATCTGTCCCTCTTCAAACGTGCTTGGCGAGAGGGCCAAATCAAGGAATGGCGCTGAAAAGAGCTCCCCCGAATATCCGAGTGTGGGATCACTTGTTTGCCCAGACTATAAATGGTGGGAGGAAGGAGGATCAGGGTGAACATTGTGTTGAGCAGACTCTTGGATACTGAGACTGGACTTGGTGGAAGAAAGGGTGGTGCTTAACTGACTGGAAGCATTATCTGCTGCAATCCAACCGACCACCTGGTCGCACTGGTCTGATTCAAGAGTGGTGTCCCGCACCGCCCTGAAAACTGGCACATGAAGCTATGTTTTTCTTTTGCTCTGGCAGCAGGCACAGTTTCAACGCGCCCAGGGCCACTGCCTCTGCATGCACCATCAGCATCATAGCCACTTCCCAATCCCTTACTGCTCGCCTTCTTCATTTTAAATGTTATATATTCTTGAAAGTCACACATACAGTAGCGTATAATTTGTAAGTGTATGCTCAAACTAATTTAAAAAGGTATTTGGGATGTGGAAACGTCACACAGGAGATATCACACAGATAATGCCAATGCTGTCACCAGCGGCTAATATAAAATTACAAGGAATGTCACAGGTATTTGGGATGAGGAAACGTTATACAGCAGAGGTACCACCAGTAATGTTACTGTCCGCAGCGTGTACGGAAAAAGTACACTGGATGTCACAGTTAAATTTTTACAGCGCACACGTTACACTGCAGATGTGGCAGTGGTAATGTCACTGTTCACAGCAGACACCGTCTACAGAAAAAGTACAATGGATGTCACAGATATTTTTGGGATGCGCACACTTTTAACTGGAGACAGCTAATGCCTCTGTCTGCAGCGGCCTAAGTATTGCACGCTATTCAACGCAGGATGCCCTAAAAATAGATATTGCTGCCACACACAATAGTCCTTAACCTGTTACGGACACAGGGTGTACAGGTACGCCCTAATGTCCTGGTACTTAAAGACGCCCTGTGTATTTCCGATCACCGCCGAGCGGCAGGTGGTGATCGAACAAGGTGCCTGCTCAAATCATTGAGCAGGCACCTTGCTACAATGCCTAGGGGGTCCTGTAACCCTCCCGTGTTGGCGATCGCAGCAAATCGCAGGTCAATTCATATCTCTGGTGACCCGATAACCCGGAATAGGAAGGTGATCGGTGGTGTTATAATACACCACCAATCACCGTCCTGCGATCCTGAAAGGTGGAGGTCAAGCTACCTCTCAGGATCACTTCTGATTGGTCGGCTGGACAGGTGGCCGGGTGGAGCGGCAGTTTTGAATTGCCGCAGCTCCTCACCCCGCTCATACAGGTCCATGGAGCGAGAGAGAGAGGAGCTCGGCTGTACTGTAAGTTTTTTTGTGCCATCAGCCACAAATCAGTGTATTTTGGAGAGGTAGGGAGAGATAGGGATAGTGAGGAAAAGTTAGGGGAAATTTTGTTGACCAACCAGGAATCCAGATTCCCACAGTGGCTACGAGGGGCGAGATTCCCATATTCAACCCCCAGAATGTCCCCCACTCTGGGTGTTAGCGGGAAACTTGTGTGGGACCTTATGCACCCACTGCTAGATAAAGGTTACCACCTGTACGTGGATAACTTTTATACTAGTATCCCTTTCTTCCAGTCCCTTGCCGCCAGATCCACGTCCGCTTGTGGGACCGTGCAGAAAAATCCACACGGCCTCTCTACCCACCCCCTCCAGGTACCTATCCCCAGGGGTAAGACCCGTGCCCTTACCAGTGGAAACCTGTTGTTGGTCAGATATAAGGACAAGAGCAATGTCCTTGTACTGTCCACAATTCATGGTAACGACATCACCCCTGTCCCTGTGAGAGGCACTGCGGCAACGGTCCTCAAGCCTGATTGTATTGTCGACTACAATCGGTATATGGGAGGTATTGATCTCTCTGATCAAGTCATCAAGCCATATAATTCCATGCGCAAATCCCCGGCATGGTACAAAAACAGTTGTGGTGTACTTGGTACAGGTTGCCTTGCATAACTCTTTTGTGCTGTCCTGGAGCGCTGGCAACACAGGGAAATTCCTTCAGTTCTATGAGACAGTCCTCAAGGACCTGATCTTTTCTGACCAGGAAAGAGCAGGCTGGAGTACCTCAGGAACTGGAGGCGCCCGGATCATCCCTGGCCAACGCTTTCCAGGTTTGGTCCCCTATACTAGAAAGAAGGGACGGTGCCCAAAAAAAAGTGCATCACAGAGTGTATCACAGGAGGGGGATATGGAAGGACACCACCACTCAGTGTGACACGTGCCCCGATCATCCGGGCCTCTGCATTGACGGTTGCTTCAAGGAGTACCACACTTCCATGGAGTACTAAATGTATAATCCAATTCACAAATTAAAATTTCATTTAGTCACTGACAATCGGAAAGAAAACTATGGTTCTCAGACTTGAGACACTAAAACCCCCCAAAAAAATTTTCTAAAATATTATTTTGTAAAAATAATAAATAAAAAAGTTGACATATTAGGTATTGTCACATTCGTAAGAATCTGCTCTATAAAAATACCCCATGACCTAACCCCTCAGTTGAACACAGTCAAAAAAATAAAATAAAAACGGTGCAAAAAAAGTGTAATAGCAAGCGATCAAAAAGTCATATGCCCACCAAAATAGTGCTAATAAAATCGTCCTCTCATCCTGCCAAAAATGAGCCCCTACCTGAAATAATTGGCTAAAAACTAAAAAGAAACTAACTATTAGACTATGGAGATACAATTTTTTTTTATTTTTTTATAAAAGGATAATATAGTGTAAAACCTAAATAAATAAATAAAAAGTAGACATATTAAGTATTGCCGCATCCGTAAGAATTTGCTCTATTAAAATACTTTATGAGCTAACCTTTCAGATGAACACAGTCCAAAAAATAAAATAAAAACGGTGCAAAGAAAATATTTTTTTTCACCTTACATCACAAACAGTGTAAAAACAAACGATCAAAAAGTCAAAAATAGTGCCAATAAAACCGTCCTCTCATCCCACAAAAAATGAGCCCCTCCCTGAGATAATCGGCTAAAAACTAAAAAGAATCAGACCCTAGACTATGGAGATACTAAAAATGTTATTATTTTTTGGGTTTATAAAAGGATAATATAGTGTAAAACCTAAATAAATAAAAAGACATATTAGATATTGCCACATCTGTAGAATCTGCTCTATAAAAATACCCCATTACCTAAATTCTCACATGAACATGGTCAAAAAAAATAAAATAAAAACGGTGCCCAAACAGCTATTTTTTGACCAATTTTCTATTTTAAACCGTTTTTTCCAGTTAGGGTTAACAGCCAAACAAAACTAAATATTTATTACCTTGATTCTGCCGTTTAAAGAAACACCCCATATGTGGTTGTAAACTGCTGTATGATCAAACGGCAGGGCACAGAAGGAAAGGAACACTGTATGGTTTCTGGAAGGCAGAGTTTGATGGCCTTTTTTTGGCACCATGTCCCATTTGAAGATTCTCTGATGCACCCCTAGAGTAGAAACTTCATAGAAGTGACCCCATCTAAGAAACTACACCCCTCAATGTATATATAACTTTATTAACCCATTAATAGTTCTTCAATAGGGATGAGCGACCTCGAACTGTATAGTTCGGGTTCGTACCGAATTTTGGGGTGTCTGTGACACAGACCCGAACCCGGACATTTTCGTAAAAGTCCGGGTTCGGTGTTCGTCGCTTTCTTGGCGCTTTTGTGACGCTTTCTTGGCGCTTTTTGAAAGGCTGCAAAGCAGCCAATCAACAAGCGTCATACTACTTGCCCCAAGAGGCCGTCACAGCTATGCCTACTATTGGCATGGCTGTGATTGGCCAGAGCACCATGTGACCCAGCCTCTATTTAAGCTGGAGTCACATAGCGCCGCCCGTCACTCTGCTCTGATTAGCGTAGGGAGAGGTTGCGGCTGCGACAGTAGGGCGAGATTAGGCTGATTAACTCCTCCAAAGCACTTGATTAATTGATCGATCTGCAGCTGTGGATCATTGAGCTGCTGATACTCAATTGCTCACTGTTTTTAGGCTGCCCAGACCATTTGTCAGTCACTTTTTTCTGGGGTGATCGGCGGCCATTTTGTGTCTTGTGCGGTGCTGCGACCAAGTGCATCCAAGCTGCGACCAAGTGCATTTAACCCTCAATGGTGTGGTTGTTTTTTGGCTAAAGCCTACATCAGGGTGAAGCTGTCACACCAAGTGCATTTAACCAGCAATAGTCTGTTTATTTTTTGGCCATATACTACATCAGGGGCAAGCTGCGCCTGTCACCAAGTGCATTTAACCCTCAATGGTGTGGTTGTTTTTTTGGCTAAAGCCTACATCAGGGTGAAGCTGTCACACCAAGTGCATTTAACCAGCAATAGTCTGTTTATTTTTTGGCCATATACTACATCAGGGGCAAGCTGCGCCCGTCACCAAGTGCATTTAACGAGCAATAGTCTGTTCATTTTTTGGCCATATACTACATCAGGGGCAAGCTGCGTCCGTCAACAAGTGCATTTAACCCTCAGTAGTGTGGTTGGTCAAGCTGTGACACGAAGTGCATTTAACCAGCAATAGTCTGTTCATTTTTTGGCCATATATATACTACATCAGGGGCAAGCTGCGCCCGTCACCAAGTGCATTTAACCCTCAGTAGTGTGGTTGGTCAAGCTGTCACACCAAGTGCATTTAACCAGCAATAGTGTGGTTATTTTTTGGCCATATCCCAGTCTAATTCTGTCACTAAATCCATACCGGTCACCCAGCGCCTAAATACTAGGCCTCAAATTTATATCCTGCTAAATCTCTCGTTACCGCTGTCCTGTTGTGGCTGGGAAAGTTATTTAGTGTCCGTCAAAGCACATTTTTTGTTCAGGGTTGAAATACAATTCCCAATTTAGCAATTTCATAATTTAGTGGTTTCTGCTATATCAGAGCTATTTGAAATCTATCCCTAAAAGGGTATATAATATTCAAGGTGCACATAGGGTCATTCAGAATAACTTCACACACACGCTACTGTGCATTTCCAAGTCTAATTCTGTTAGTAAATCCATACCGGTCACCCAGCGCCTAAATACTAGGCCTCAAATTTATATCCCGCTAAATCTCTCGTTACCGCTGACCTATTGTGGCTGGGAAAGTTATTTAGTGTCCGTCAAAGCACATTTTTGTTCTGGGTTGAAATACAATTCCCAATTTAGCAATTTCATAATTTAGTGGTTTCTGCTATATCAGAGCTATTTGAAATCTATCCCTAAAAGGGTATATAATATTCAAGGTGCACATAGGGTCATTCAGAATAACTTCACACACACGCTACTGTGCATTTCCAAGTCTAATTCTGTTAGTAAATCCATACCGGTCACCCAGCGCCTAAATACTAGGCCTCAAATTTATATCCCGCTAAATCTCTCGTTACTAGGGATGAGCGAACTCGAACTGTATAGTTCGGGTTCGTACCGAATTTTGGGGTGTCCGTGACACGGACCCGAACCCAGACATTTTCGTAAAAGTCCGGGTTCGGGTTCGGTGTTCGTCGCTTTCTTCGTGCTTTTGTGACGCTTTCTTGGCGCTTTTTGAAAGGCTGCAAAGCAGCCAATCAACAAGCGTCATACTACTTGCCCCAAGAGGCCATCACAGCCATGCCTACTATTGGCATGGCTGTGATTGGCCAGAGCACCATGTGACCCAGCCTCTATTTAAGCTGGAGTCACATAGCGCCGCCCGTCACTCTGCTCTGATTAGCGTAGGGAGAGGTTGCGGCTGCGACAGTAGGGCGAGATTAGGCAGATTAACTCCTCCAAAGGACTTGATTAACTGATCGATCTGCAGCTGTGGATCATTGAGCTGCTGATCCTCAATTGCTCACTGTTTTTAGGCTGCCCAGACCGTTTGTCAGTCACATTTTTCTGGGGTGATCGGCGGCCATTTTGTGTCTTGTGGTGCGCCAGCACAAGCTGCGACCAAGTGCATTTAACCCTCAATGGTGTGGTTGTTTTTTGGCTAAAGCCTACATCAGGGTGAAGCTGTCACACCAAGTGCATTTAACCAGCAATAGTCTGTTCATTTTTTGGCCATATACAAAATCAGGGGCAAGCTGCGCCTGTCACCAAGTGCATTTAACCCTCAATGGTGTGGTTGTTTTTTGGCTAAAGCCTACATCAGGGTGAAGCTGTCACACCAAGTGCATTTAACCAGCAATAGTCTGTTCATTTTTTGGCCATATACTAAATCAGGGGCAAGCTGCGCCTGTCACCAAGTGCATTTAACCCTCAATGGTGTGGTTGTTTTTTGGCTAAAGCCTACATCAGGGTGAAGCTGTCACACCAAGTGCATTTAACCAGCAATAGTCTGTTTATTTTTTGGCCATATCCCAGTCTAATTCTGTCACTAAATCCATACCGGTCACCCAGCGCCTAAATACTAGGCCTCAAATTTATATCCCGCTAAATCTGTCCTTAGTGCTGTAGCTGGGCGAGTTATTTAGTGTCCGTTCAAGCACATTTCTTGTTCTGGGTTGAAATACAATTCCCAATTTAGCAATTTCATAATTTAGTGGTTTCTGCTATATCAGAGCTATTTGAAATCTATCCCTAAAAGGGTATATAATATTCAAGGTGCACATTGGGTCATTCAGAATAACTTCACACACACCCGCTACTGTGTATTTCCAAGTCTAATTCTGTCACTAAACCCATACCTGTCACCCAGCGCCTAAATACTAGGCCTCAAATTTATATCCCGCTAAATCTGTCCCTAGTGCTGTAGCTGGGCGAGTTATTTAGTGTCCGTTCAAGCACATTTCTTGTTCTGGGTTGAAATACAATTCCCAATTTAGCAATTTCATAATTTAGTGGTTTCTGCTATATCAGAGCTATTTGAAATCTATCCCTAAAAGGGTATATAATATTCAAGGTGCACATTGGGTCATTCAGAATAACTTCACACACACCCGCTACTGTGTATTTCCAAGTCTAATTCTGGCACTAAACCCATACCTGTCACCCAGCGCCTAAATACTAGGCCTCAAATTTATATCCAGCTAAATCTGTCCCTAGTGCTGTAGCTGGGCGAGTTATTTAGTGTCCGTTCAAGCACATTTCTTGTTCTGGGTTGAAATACAATTTCCAATTTAGCAATTTCATAATTTAGTGGTTTCTGCTATATCAGAGCTATTTGAAATCTATCCCTAAAAGGGTATATAATATTCAAGGTGCACATTGGGTCATTCAGAATAACTTCACACACACCCGCTACTGTGTATTTCCAAGTCTAATTCTGGCACTAAACCCATACCTGTCACCCAGCGCCTAAATACTAGGCCTCAAATTTATATCCCGCTAAATCTGTCCTTAGTGCTGTAGCTGGGCGAGTTATTTAGTGTCCGTTCAAGCACATTTCTTGTTCTGGGTTGAAATACAATTCCCAATTTAGCAATTTCATAATTTAGTGGTTTCTGCTATATCAGAGCTATTTGAAATCTATCCCTAAAAGGGTATATAATATTCAAGGTGCACATTGGGTCATTCAGAATAACTTCACACACACCCGCTACTGTGTATTTCCAAGTCTAATTCTGGCACTAAACCCATACCTGTCACCCAGCGCCTAAATACTAGGCCTCAAATTTATATCCCGCTAAATCTGTCCTTAGTGCTGTAGCTGGGCGAGTTATTTAGTGTCCGTTCAAGCACATTTCTTGTTCTGGGTTGAAATACAATTCCCAATTTAGCAATTTCATAATTTAGTGGTTTCTGCTATATCAGAGCTATTTGAAATCTATCCCTAAAAGGGTATATAATATTCAAGGTGCACATTGGGTCATTCAGAATAACTTCACACACACCCGCTACTGTGTATTTCCAAGTCTAATTCTGTCACTAAACCCATACCTGTCACCCAGCGCCTAAATACTAGGCCTCAAATTTATATCCCGCTAAATCTGTCCCTAGTGCTGTAGCTGGGCGAGTTATTTAGTGTCCGTTCAAGCACATTTCTTGTTCTGGGTTGAAATACAATTCCCAATTTAGCAATTTCATAATTTAGTGGTTTCTGCTATATCAGAGCTATTTGAAATCTATCCCTAAAAGGGTATATAATATTCAAGGTGCACATTGGGTCATTCAGAATAACTTCACACACACCCGCTACTGTGTATTTCCAAGTCTAATTCTGGCACTAAACCCATACCTGTCACCCAGCGCCTAAATACTAGGCCTCAAATTTATATCCCGCTAAATCTGTCCTTAGTGCTGTAGCTGGGCGAGTTATTTAGTGTCCGTTCAAGCACATTTCTTGTTCTGGGTTGAAATACAATTCCCAATTTAGCAATTTCATAATTTAGTGGTTTCTGCTATATCAGAGCTATTTGAAATCTATCCCTAAAAGGGTATATAATATTCAAGGTGCACATTGGGTCATTCAGAATAACTTCACACACACCCGCTACTGTGTATTTCCAAGTCTAATTCTGTCACTAAACCCATACCTGTCACCCAGCGCCTAAATACTAGGCCTCAAATTTATATCCAGCTAAATCTGTCCCTAGTGCTGTAGCTGGGCGAGTTATTTAGTGTCCGTTCAAGCACATTTCTTGTTCTGGGTTGAAATACAATTCCCAATTTAGCAATTTCATAATTTAGTGGTTTCTGCTATATCAGAGCTATTTGAAATCTATCCCTAAAAGGGTATATAATATTCAAGGTGCACATTGGGTCATTCAGAATAACTTCACACACACCCGCTACTGTGTATTTCCAAGTCTAATTCTGGCACTAAACCCATACCTGTCACCCAGCGCCTAAATACTAGGCCTCAAATTTATATCCCGCTAAATCTGTCCCTAGTGCTGTAGCTGGGCGAGTTATTTAGTGTCCGTTCAAGCACATTTCTTGTTCTGGGTTGAAATACAATTCCCAATTTAGCAATTTCATAATTTAGTGGTTTCTGCTATATCAGAGCTATTTGAAATCTATCCCTAAAAGGGTATATAATATTCAAGGTGCACATTGGGTCATTCAGAATAACTTCACACACACCCGCTACTGTGTATTTCCAAGTCTAATTCTGGCACTAAACCCATACCTGTCACCCAGCGCCTAAATACTAGGCCTCAAATTTATATCCAGCTAAATCTGTCCCTAGTGCTGTAGCTGGGCGAGTTATTTAGTGTCCGTTCAAGCACATTTCTTGTTCTGGGTTGAAATACAATTCCCAATTTAGCAATTTCATAATTTAGTGGTTTCTGCTATATCAGAGCTATTTGAAATCTATCCCTAAAAGGGTATATAATATTCAAGGTGCACATTGGGTCATTCAGAATAACTTCACACACACCCGCTACTGTGTATTTCCAAGTCTAATTCTGGCACTAAACCCATACCTGTCACCCAGCGCCTAAATACTAGGCCTCAAATTTATATCCCGCTAAATCTGTCCTTAGTGCTGTAGCTGGGCGAGTTATTTAGTGTCCGTTCAAGCACATTTCTTGTTCTGGGTTGAAATACAATTCCCAATTTAGCAATTTCATAATTTAGTGGTTTCTGCTATATCAGAGCTATTTGAAATCTATCCCTAAAAGGGTATATAATATTCAAGGTGCACATTGGGTCATTCAGAATAACTTCACACACACCCGCTACTGTGTATTTCCAAGTCTAATTCTGGCACTAAACCCATACCTGTCACCCAGCGCCTAAATACTAGGCCTCAAATTTATATCCCGCTAAATCTGTCCTTAGTGCTGTAGCTGGGCGAGTTATTTAGTGTCCGTTCAAGCACATTTCTTGTTCTGGGTTGAAATACAATTCCCAATTTAGCAATTTCATAATTTAGTGGTTTCTGCTATATCAGAGCTATTTGAAATCTATCCCTAAAAGGGTATATAATATTCAAGGTGCACATTGGGTCATTCAGAATAACTTCACACACACCCGCTACTGTGTATTTCCAAGTCTAATTCTGTCACTAAACCCATACCTGTCACCCAGCGCCTAAATACTAGGCCTCAAATTTATATCCCGCTAAATCTGTCCCTAGTGCTGTAGCTGGGCGAGTTATTTAGTGTCCGTTCAAGCACATTTCTTGTTCTGGGTTGAAATACAATTCCCAATTTAGCAATTTCATAATTTAGTGGTTTCTGCTATATCAGAGCTATTTGAAATCTATCCCTAAAAGGGTATATAATATTCAAGGTGCACATTGGGTCATTCAGAATAACTTCACACACACCCGCTACTGTGTATTTCCAAGTCTAATTCTGGCACTAAACCCATACCTGTCACCCAGCGCCTAAATACTAGGCCTCAAATTTATATCCCGCTAAATCTGTCCTTAGTGCTGTAGCTGGGCGAGTTATTTAGTGTCCGTTCAAGCACATTTCTTGTTCTGGGTTGAAATACAATTCCCAATTTAGCAATTTCATAATTTAGTGGTTTCTGCTATATCAGAGCTATTTGAAATCTATCCCTAAAAGGGTATATAATATTCAAGGTGCACATTGGGTCATTCAGAATAACTTCACACACACCCGCTACTGTGTATTTCCAAGTCTAATTCTGTCACTAAACCCATACCTGTCACCCAGCGCCTAAATACTAGGCCTCAAATTTATATCCAGCTAAATCTGTCCCTAGTGCTGTAGCTGGGCGAGTTATTTAGTGTCCGTTCAAGCACATTTCTTGTTCTGGGTTGAAATACAATTCCCAATTTAGCAATTTCATAATTTAGTGGTTTCTGCTATATCAGAGCTATTTGAAATCTATCCCTAAAAGGGTATATAATATTCAAGGTGCACATTGGGTCATTCAGAATAACTTCACACACACCCGCTACTGTGTATTTCCAAGTCTAATTCTGGCACTAAACCCATACCTGTCACCCAGCGCCTAAATACTAGGCCTCAAATTTATATCCCGCTAAATCTGTCCTTAGTGCTGTAGCTGGGCGAGTTATTTAGTGTCCGTTCAAGCACATTTCTTGTTCTGGGTTGAAATACAATTCCCAATTTAGCAATTTCATAATTTAGTGGTTTCTGCTATATCAGAGCTATTTGAAATCTATCCCTAAAAGGGTATATAATATTCAAGGTGCACATTGGGTCATTCAGAATAACTTCACACACACCCGCTACTGTGTATTTCCAAGTCTAATTCTGTCACTAAACCCATACCTGTCACGCAGCGCCTAAATACTAGGCCTCAAATTTATATCCCGCTGAATTTGAATACAATACATTGGGCCAAATAATATATTTGTTGTTGTGGTGAACCATAACAATGAGAAAAACATCTAGTAAGGGACGCGGACGTGGACATGGTCGTGGTGGTGTTAGTGGACCCTCTGGTGCTGGGAGAGGACGTGGCCGTTCTGCCACATCCACACGTCCTAGTGTACCAACTACCTCAGGTCCCAGTAGCCGCCAGAATTTACAGCGATATATGGTGGGGCCCAATGCCGTTCTAAGGATGGTAAGGCCTGAGCAGGTACAGGCATTAGTCAATTGGGTGGCCGACAGTGGATCCAGCACGTTCACATTATCTCCCACCCAGTCTTCTGCAGAAAGCGCACAGATGGCGCCTGAAAACCAACCCCATCAGTCTGTCACATCACCCCCATGCATACCAGGGAAACTGTCTCAGCCTCAAGTTATGCAGCAGTCTCTTATGCTGTTTGAAGACTCCGCTGGCAGGGTTTCCCAAGGGCATCCACCTAGCCCTTCCCCAGCGGTGAAAGACATAGAATGCACTGACGCACAACCACTTATGTTTCCTGATGATGAGGACATGGGAATACCACCTCAGCATGTCTCTGATGATGACGAAACACAGGTGCCAACTGCTGCGTCTTTCTGCAGTGTGCAGACTGAACAGGAGGTCAGGGATCAAGACTGGGTGGAAGACGATGCAGGGGACGATGAGGTCCTAGACCCCACATGGAATGAAGGTCGTGCCACTGACTTTCACAGTTCGGAGGAAGAGGCAGTGGTGAGACCGAGCCAACAGCGTAGCAAAAGAGGGAGCAGTGGGCAAAAGCAGAACACCCGCCGCCAAGAGACTCCGCCTGCTACTGACCGCCGCCATCTGGGACCGAGCACCCCAAAGGCAGCTTCAAGGAGTTCCCTGGCATGGCACTTCTTCAAACAATGTGCTGACGACAAGACCCGAGTGGTTTGCACGCTGTGCCATCAGAGCCTGAAGCGAGGCATTAACGTTCTGAACCTGAGCACAACCTGCATGACCAGGCACCTGCATGCAAAGCATGAACTGCAGTGGAGTAAACACCTTAAAACCAAGGAAGTCACTCAGGCTCCCCCTGCTACCTCTTCTGCTGCTGCCGCCTCGGCCTATTCTGCTGCTGCCGCCTCGGCCTCTTCCTCCGCCTCTGGAGGAACGTTGGCACCTGCCGCCCAGCAAACAGGGGATGTACCACCAACACCACCACCACCACCTCCGTCACCAAGCGTCTCAACCATGTCACACGCCAGCGTTCAGCTCTCCATCTCACAAACATTTGATAGAAAGCGTAAATTCCCACCTAGCCACCCTCGATCCCTGGCCCTGAATGCCAGCATTTCTAAACTACTGGCCTATGAAATGCTGTCATTTAGGCTGGTGGACACAGACAGCTTCAAACAGCTCATGTCGCTTGCTGTCCCACAGTATGTTGTTCCCAGCCGGCACTACTTCTCCAAGAGAGCCGTGCCTTCCCTGCACAACCAAGTATCCGATAAAATCAAGTGTGCACTGCGCAACGCCATCTGTGGCAAGGTCCACCTAACCACAGATACGTGGACCAGTAAGCACGGCCAGGGACGCTATATCTCCCTAACTGCACACTGGGTAAATGTAGTGGCAGCTGGGCCCCAGGCGGAGAGCTGTTTGGCGCACGTCCTTCCGCCGCCAAGGATCGCAGGGCAACATTCTTTGCCTCCTGTTGCCACCTCCTCCTTCTCGGCTTCCTCCTCCTCTTCTTCCACCTGCTCATCCAGTCAGCCACACACCTTCACCACCAACTTCAGCACAGCCCGGGGTAAACGTCAGCAGGCCATTCTGAAACTCATATGTTTGGGGGACAGGCCCCACACCGCACAGGAGTTGTGGCGGGGTATAGAACAACAGACCGACGAGTGGTTGCTGCCGGTGAGCCTCAAGCCCGGCCTGGTGGTGTGTGATAATGGGCGAAATCTCGTTGCAGCTCTGGGACTAGCCAATTTGACGCACATCCCTTGCTTGGCGCATGTGCTGAATTTGGTGGTGCAGAAGTTCATTCACAACTACCCCGACATGTCAGAGCTGCTGCATAAAGTGCGGGCCGTCTGTTCGCGCTTCCGGCGTTCACATCCTGCTGCTGCTCGCCTGTCTGCGCTACAGCGTAACTTCGGCCTTCCCGCTCACCGCCTCATATGCGACGTGCCCACCAGGTGGAACTCCACCTTGCACATGCTGGACAGACTGTGCGAGCAGCAGCAGGCCATAGTGGAGTTTCAGCTGCAGCACGCACGGGTCAGTCGCACTACAGAACAGCACCACTTCACCACCAATGACTGGGCCTCCATGCGAGACCTGTGTGCCCTGTTGCGCTGTTTCGAGTACTCCACCAACATGGCCAGTGGCGATGACACCGTTATCAGCGTTACAATACCACTTCTATGTCTCCTTGAGAAAACACTTAGGGCGATGATGGAAGAGGAGGTGGCCCAGGAGGAGGAGGAGGAGGAGGAGGAAGAGGGGTCATTTTTAGCACTTTCAGGCCAGTCTCTTCGAAGTGACTCAGAGGGAGGTTTTTGGCAACAGCAGAGGCCAGGTACAAATGTGGCCAGCCAGGGCCCACTACTGGAGGACGAGGAGGACGAGGATGAGGAGGAGGTGGAGGAGGATGAGGATGAAGCATGGTCACAGCGGGGTGGCACCCAACGCAGCTCGGGTCCATCACTGGTGCGTGGCTGGGGGGAAAGGCAGGACGATGACGATACGCCTCCCACAGAGGACAGCTTGTCCTTATCCCTGGGCAGCCTGGCACACATGAGCGACTACATGCTGCAGTGCCTGCGCAATGACAGCAGAGTTGCCCACATTTTAACCTGTGCGGACTACTGGGTTGCCACCCTGCTGGATCCACGCTACAAAGACAATGTGCCCACCTTACTTCCTGCACTGGAGCGTGATAGGAAGATGCGCGAGTACAAGCGCACGTTGGTAGACGCGCTACTGAGAGCATTCCCAAATGTCACAGGGGAACAAGTGGAAGCCCAAGGCCAAGGCAGAGGAGGAGCAAGAGGTCGCCAAGGCAGCTGTGTCACGGCCAGCTCCTCTGAGGGCAGGGTTAGCATGGCAGAGATGTGGAAAACTTTTGTCAACACGCCACAGCTAACTGCACCACCACCTGATACGCAACGTGTTAGCAGGAGGCAACATTTCACTAACATGGTGGAACAGTACGTGTGCACACCCCTCCACGTACTGACTGATGGTTCGGCCCCATTCAACTTCTGGGTCTCTAAATTGTCCACGTGGCCAGAGCTAGCCTTTTATGCCTTGGAGGTGCTGGCCTGCCCGGCAGCCAGCGTTTTGTCTGAACGTGTATTCAGCACGGCAGGGGGCGTCATTACAGACAAACGCAGCCGCCTGTCTACAGCCAATGTGGACAAGCTGACGTTCATAAAAATGAACCAGGCATGGATCCCACAGGACCTGTCCGTCCCTTGTCCAGATTAGACATTAACTACCTCCCCATAACCATATATTATTGGACTCCAGGGCACTTCCTCATTCAATCCTATTTTTATTTTCATTTTACCATTATATTGCGATGCTACCCAAAGTTGAATGAACCTCTCCTCTGCCTGTGTGCTAGGCCTAAATATATGCCAATGGACTGTTGCAGTGGTGGCTGACATGAAGCCTGATTCTCTGCTATGACATGCAGACTAATTCTCTGCTGACATGAAGCCAGATTGTCTGTTACGGGACCTCTCTCCTCTGCCTGGGTGCTGGGCCTAAATTTATGACAATGGACTGTTGCAGTGGTGGCTGACGTGAAGCCTGATTCTCTGCTATGACATGCAGACTAATTCTCTGCTGACATGAAGCCAGATTGTCTGTTACGGGACCTCTCTGCTCTGCCTGTGTGCTAGGCCTAAATATATGCCAATGGACTGTTGCAGTGGTGGCTGACGTGAAGCCTCATTCTCTGCTATGACATGCAGACTGATTCTCTGCTGTCATGAAGCCAGATTGTCTGTTACGGGACCTCTCTGCTCTGCCTGTGTGCTAGGCCTAAATATATGCCAATGGACTGTTGCAGTGGTGGGTGACGTGAAGCCTCATTCTCTGCTATGACATGCAGACTGATTCTCTGCTGACATGAAGCCAGATTGTCTGTTACGGGACCTCTCTCCTCTGCCTGTGTGCTAGGCCTAAATATATGCCAATGGACTGTTGCAGTGGTGGCTGACGTGAAGCCTGATTCTCTGCTATGACATGCAGACTGATTCTCTGCTGACATGAAGCCAGATTGTCTGTTACGGGACCTCTCTGCTCTGCCTGTGTGCTAGGCCTAAATATATGCCAATGGACTGTTGCAGTGGTGGGTGACGTGAAGCCTCATTCTCTGCTATGACATGCAGACTGATTCTCTGCTGTCATGAAGCCAGATTGTCTGTTACGGGACCTCTCTCCTCTGCCTGTGTGCTAGGCCTAAATATATGCCAATGGACTGTTGCAGTGGTGGCTGACGTGAAGCCTCATTCTCTGCTATGACATGCAGACTAATTCTCTGCTGACATGAAGCCAGATTGTCTGTTACGGGACCTCTCTCCTCTGCCTGGGTGCTGGGCCTAAATTTATGCCAATGGACTGTTGCAGTGGTGGCTGACGTGAAGCCTCATTCTCTGCTATGACATGCAGACTGATTCTCTGCTGACATGAAGCCAGATCCTCTGTTACGGGACCTCTCTCCTCTGCCTGGGTGCTGGGCCTAAATTTATGACAATGGACTGTTGCAGTGGTGGCTGACGTGAAGCCTCATTCTCTGCTATGACATGCAGACTGATTCTCTGCTGACATGAAGCCAGATCCTCTTTTACGGGACCTCTCTCCTCTGCCTGGGTGCTGGGCCTAAATTTATGACAATGGACTGTTGCAGTGGTGGCTGACGTGAAGCCTCATTCTCTGCTATGACATGCAGACTGATTCTCTGCTGACATGAAGCCAGATCCTCTGTTACGGGAGCTCTCTCCTCTGCCTGGGTGCTGGGCCTAAATTTATGACAATGGACTGTTGCAGTGGTGGCTGACGTGAAGCCTGATTCTCTGCTATGACATGCAGACTGATTCTCTGCTGTCATGAAGCCAGATTGTCTGTTACGGGACCTCTCTGCTCTGCCTGTGTGCTAGGCCTAAATATATGCCAATGGACTGTTGCAGTGGTGGGTGACGTGAAGCCTGATTCTCTGCTATGATATGAAGACTGATTCTCTGCTGACATGAAGCCAGATTGTCTGTTACGGGACCTTTCTCCTCTGCCTGGGTTCTGGGCCTAAATTTATGAAAATTGACTCTTACAGTGGTGGGTGACGTGAAGCCTGATTCTCTGCTATGATATGAAGACTGATTCTCTGCTGACATGAAGCCAGATTCTCTGTTACGGGACCTCTCTCCTCTGCCTGGGTGCTGGGCCTAAATTTATGACAATGGACTGTTGCAGTGGTGGCTGACGTGAAGCCTGATTCTCTGCTATGACATGCAGACTGATTCTCTGCTGACATGAAGCCAGATCCTCTGTTACGGGACCTCTCTCCTCTGCCTGTGTGTGTGCTGGGCCTAAATATATGCCAATGGACTGTTGCAGTGGTGGCTGACGTGAAGCCTCATTCTCTGCTATGACATGCAGACTGATTCTCTGCTGACATGAAGCCAGATTCTCTGTTACGGGACCTCTCTCCTCTGCCTGTGTGTGTGCTGGGCCTAAATATATGCCAATGGACTGTTGCAGTGGTGGCTGACGTGAAGCCTCATTCTCTGCTATGACATGCAGACTAATTCTCTGCTGACATGAAGACAGATTCTCTGTTACGGGACCTCCCTCCTCTGCCTGGGTGCTGGGCCTAAATATATGCCAATGGACTGTTGCAGTGGTGGCTGACGTGAAGCCTCATTCTCTGCTATGACATGCAGACTAATTCTCTGCTGACATGAAGACAGATTCTCTGTTACGGGACCTCCCTCCTCTGCCTGGGTGCTGGGCCTAAATATATGCCAATGGACTGTTGCAGTGGTGGCTGACGTGAAGCCTCATTCTCTGCTATGACATGCAGACTGATTCTCTGCTGACATGAAGCCAGATTCTCTGTTACGGGACCTCTCTCCTCTGCCTGTGTGTGTGCTGGGCCTAAATATATGCCAATGGACTGTTGCAGTGGTGGCTGACGTGAAGCCTGATTCTCTGCTATGACATGCAGACTAATTCTCTGCTGACATGAAGACAGATCCTCTGTTACGGGACCTCTCTCCTCTGCCTGGGTGCTGGGCCTAAATATATGACAATGGACTGTTGCACTGGTGGCTGACGTGAAGCCTGATTCTCTGCTATGACATGCAGACTGATTCTCTGCTGACATGAAGACAGATTCTCTGTTACGGGACCTCTCTCCTCTGCCTGGGTGCCGGGGCCTAAATATCTGAGAATGGACTGTTCCAGTGGTGGGTGACGGGAAGCCAGATTCTCTGCTATGGAACCTCTCTCCAATTGATTTTGGTTAATTTTTATTTATTTAATTTTTATTTTAATTCATTTCCCTATCCACATTTGTTTGCAGGGGATTTACCTACATGTTGCTGCCTTTTGCAGCCCTCTAGCTCTTTCCTGGGCTGTTTTACAGCCTTTTTAGTGCCGAAAAGTTCGGGTCCCCATTGACTTCAATGGGGTTCGGGTTCGGGACGAAGTTCGGATCGGGTTCGGATCCGGAACCCGAACATTTCCGGGATGTTCGGCCGAACTTCTCGAACCCGAACATCCAGGTGTTCGCTCAACTCTACTCGTTACCGCTGTCCTGTTGTGGCTGGGAAAGTTATTTAGTGTCCGTCAAAGCACATTTTTTGTTCTGGGTTGAAATACAATTCCCAATTTAGCAATTTCATAATTTAGTGGTTTCTGCTATATCAGAGCTATTTGAAATCTATCCCTAAAAGGGTATATAATATTCAAGGTGCACATAGGGTCATTCAGAATAACTTCACACACACGCTACTGTGCATTTCCAAGTCTAATTCTGTCACTAAATCCATACCGGTCACCCAGCGCCTAAATACTAGGCCTCAAATTTATATCCCGCTGAATTTGAATACAATACATTGGGCCAAATAATATTTTTGTTGTTGTGGTGAACCATAACAATGAGGAAAACATCTAGTAAGGGACGCGGACGTGGACATGGTCGTGGTGGTGTTAGTGGACCCTCTGGTGCTGGGAGAGGACGTGGCCGTTCTGCCACATCCACACGTCCTAGTGTACCAACTACCTCAGGTCCCAGTAGCCGCCAGAATTTACAGCGATATATGGTGGGGCCCAATGCCGTTCTAAGGATGGTAAGGCCTAAGCAGGTACAGGCATTAGTCAATTGGGTGGCCGACAGTGGATCCAGCACGTTCACATTATCTCCCACCCAGTCTTCTGCAGAAAGCGCACAGATGGCGCCTGAAAACCAACCTTATCAGTCTGTCACATGACCCCCATGCATACCAGGGAAACAGTCTCAGCCTCAAGTTATGCAGCAGTCTCTTATGCTGTTTGAAGACTCCGCTGGCAGGGTTTCCCAAAGGCATCCACCTAGCCCTTCCCCAGCGGTGAAAGACATAGAATGCACTGACGCACAACCACTTATGTTTCCTGATGATGAGGACATGGGAATACCACCTCAGCATGTCTCTGATGATGACGAAACACAGGTGCCAACTGCTGCGTCTTTCTGCAGTGTGCAGACTGAACAGGAGGTCAGGGATCAAGACTGGGTGGAAGACGATGCAGGGGACGATGAGGTCCTAGACCCCACATGGAATGAAGGTCGTGCCACTGACTTTCACAGATCGGAGGAAGAGGCAGTGGTGAGACCGAGCCAACCGCGTAGCAAAAGAGGGAGCAGTGGGCAAAAGCAGAACACCCGCCGCCAAGAGACTCGCCTGCTACTGACCGCCGCCATCTGGGACCGAGCACCCCAAAGGCAGCTTCAAGGAGTTCCCTGGCATGGCACTTCTTCAAACAATGTGCTGACGACAAGACCCGAGTGGTTTGCACGCTGTGCCATCAGAGCCTGAAGCGAGGCATTAACGTTCTGAACCTGAGCACAACCTGCATGACCAGGCACCTGCATGCAAAGCATGAACTGCAGTGGAGTAAACACCTTAAAACCAAGGAAGTCACTCAGGCTCCCCCTGCTACCTCTTCTGCTGCTGCCGCCTCGGCCTCTTCTGCTGCTGCCGCCTCGGCCTCTTCCTCCGCCTCTGGAGGAACGTTGGCACCTGCCGCCCAGCAAACAGGGGATGTACCACCAACACCACCACCACCTCCGTCACCAAGCGTCTCAACCATATCACACGGCAGCGTTCAGCTCTCCATCTCACAAACATTTGAGAGAAAGCGTAAATTCCCACCTAGCCACCCTCGATCCCTGGCCCTGAATGCCAGCATTTCTAAACTACTGGCCTATGAAATGCTGTCATTTAGGCTGGTGGACACAGACAGCTTCAAACAGCTCATGTCGCTTGCTGTCCCACAGTATGTTGTTCCCAGCCGCCACTACTTCTCCAAGAGAGCCGTGCCTTCCTTGCACAACCAAGTATCCGATAAAATCAAGTGTGCACTGCGCAACGCCATCTGTAGCAAGGTCCACCTAACCACAGATACGTGGACCAGTAAGCACGGCCAGGGACGCTATATCTCCCTAACTGCACACTGGGTAAATGTAGTGGCAGCTGGGCCCCAGGCGGAGAGCTGTTTGGCGCACGTCCTTCCGCCGCCAAGGAACGCAGGGCAACATTCTTTGCCTCCTGTTGCCACCTCCTCCTTCTCGGCTTCCTCCTCCTCTTCTTCCACCTGCTCATCCAGTCAGCCACACACCTTCACCACCAACTTCAGCACAGCCCGGGGTAAACGTCAGCAGGCCATTCTGAAACTCATATGTTTGGGGGACAGGCCCCACACCGCACAGGAGTTGTGGCGGGGTATAGAACAACAGACCGACGAGTGGTTGCTGCCGGTGAGCCTCAAGCCCGGCCTGGTGGTGTGTGATAATGGGCGAAATCTCGTTGCAGCTCTGGGACTAGCCAATTTGACGCACATCCCTTACTTGGCGCATGTTCTGAATTTGGTGGTGCAGAAGTTCATTCACAACTACCCCGACATGTCAGAGCTGCTGCATAAAGTGCCGGCCGTCTGTTCGCGCTTCCGACATTCACATCCTGCTGCTGCTCGCCTGTCTGCGCTACAGCGTAACTTCGGCCTTCCCGCTCACCGCCTCATATGCGACGTGCCCACCAGGTGGAACTCCACCTTGCACATGCTGGACAGACTGTGCGAGCAGCAGCAGGCCATAGTGGAGTTTCAGCTGCAGCACGCACGGGTCAGTCGCACTACAGAACAGCACCATTTCACCAGCAATGACTGGGCCTCCATGCAAGACCTGTGTGCCCTGTTGCGCTGTTTCGAGTACTCCACCAACATGGCTAGTGGCGATGACGCCGTTATCAGCGTTACAATACCACTTCTATGTCTTCTTGAGAAAACATTTAGGGCGATGATGGAAGAGGAGGTGGCCCAGGAGGAGGAGGAGGAGGAGGAAGAGGGGTCATTTTTAACACTTTCAGGCCAGTCTCTTCGAAGTGACTCAGAGGGAGGTTTTTGGCAACAGCAGAGGCCAGGTACAAATGTGGCCAGCCAGGGCCCACTACTGGAGGACGAGGAGGACGAGGATGAGGAGGAGGTGGAGGAGGATGAGGATGAAGCATGGTCACAGCGGGGTGGCACCCAACGCAGCTCGGGTCCATCACTGGTGCGTGGCTGGGGGGAAAGGCAGGACGATGACGATACGCCTCCCACAGAGGACAGCTTGTCCTTACCCCTGGGCAGCCTGGCACACATGAGCAACTACATGCTGCAGTGCCTGCGCAACGACAGCAGAGTTGCCCACATTTTAACCTGTGCGGACTACTGGGTTGCCACCCTGCTGGATCAACGCTACAAAGACAATGTGCCCACCTTACTTCCTGCACTGGAGCGTGATAGGAAGATGCGCGAGTACAAGTGCACGTTGGTAGACGCGCTACTGAGAGCATTCCCAAATGTCACAGGGGAACAAGTGGAAGCCCAAGGCCAAGGCAGAGGAGGAGCAAGAGGTCGCCAAGGCAGCTGTGTCACGGCCAGCTCCTCTGAGGGCAGGGTTAGCATGGCAGAGATGTGGAAAACTTTTGTCAACACGCCACAGCTAACTGCACCACCACCTGATACGCAACGTGTTAGCAGGAGGCAACATTTCACTAACATGGTGGAACAGTACATGTGCACACCCCTCCACGTACTGACTGATGGTTCGGCCCCATTCAACTTCTGGGTCTCTAAATTGCCCACGTGGCCAGAGCTAGCCTTTTATGCCTTGGAGGTGCTGGCCTGCCCGGCGGCCAGCGTTTTGTCTGAACGTGTATTCAGCACGGCAGGGGGCGTCATTACAGACAAACGCAGCCGCCTGTCTACAGCCAATGTGGACAAGCTGACGGACTGTTGCACTGGTGGCTGACGTGAAGCCTGATTCTCTGCTATGATATGAAGACTGATTCTCTGCTGACATGAATCCAGATTGTCTGTTACGGGACCTCTCTCCTCTGCCTGGGTGCTGGGCCTAAATATATGCCAATGGACTGTTGCAGTGGTGGCTGACGTGAAGCCTCATTCTCTGCTATGACATGCAGACTAATTCTCTGCTGACATGAAGCCAGATTGTCTTTTACGGGACCTCTCTCCTCTGCCTGGGTGCTGGGCCTAAATATATGCCAATGGACTGTTGCAGTGGTGGCTGACGTGAAGCCTCATTCTCTGCTATGACATGCAGACTAATTCTCTGCTGACATGAAGCCAGATTGTCTGTTACGGGACCTCTCTCCTCTGCCTGGGTGCTTGGCCTAAATTTATGACAATGGACTGTTGCAGTGGTGGGTGACGTGAAGCCTGATTCTCTGCTATGACATGCAGACTGATTCTCTGCTGACATGAAGCCAGATCCTCTGTTACGGGACCTCTCTCCTCTGCCTGGGTGCCGGGGCCTAAATATCTGAGAATGGACTGTTCCAGTGGTGGGTGACGGGAAGCCAGATTCTCTGCTATGGGACCTCTCTCCAATTGATTTTGGTTAATTTTTATTTATTTAATTTTTATTTTAATTCATTTCCCTATCCACATTTGTTTGCAGGGGATTTACCTACATGTTGCTGCCTTTTGCAGCCCTCTAGCCCTTTCCTGGGCTGTTTTACAGCCGTTTTAGTGCCGAAAAGTTCGGGTCCCCATTGACTTCAATGGGGTTCGGGTTCGGGTTCGGGACGAAGTTCGGATCGGGTTCGGATCCCGAACCCGAACATTTCCGGTAAGTTCGGCCGAACTTCTCGAACCCGAACATCCAGGTGTTCGCTCAACTCTATTCTTCAACAGTTTATGGCAAATGGAGATGACATTTCAGAATTTCTATTTTTGGTAACCTTGCCTCTCAAAAATGTAGTAAAGAGCAACCAAAAATCATATGTACCCTAAGAATAGTCCCAACAAAACTGCCACCTTATCCCCTAGTTTCCAAAATGGGGTCACTTTTACAGAGTTTCTACTCTAAGGGTGCATCAGGGGGGGCTTTAAATGGGACATGATGTAAATAAACCAGTCCAGCAAAATCTGCCTTGTGAAAACCACACGGCGCACCTTTCCCTCTACGCCCTACCTTGTGCCCGTACAGTAGTTTATGGCCACATATGGGGTGTTTCTGCAAACTACAGAATCAGGGCAATAAATACTGAGGTTTTTTTGGCTGTTAATCCTTGCTTTGTTACTGGAAAAAATCCATTAAAATGGAAAATTTACCCAAAAAATTGATTTCTGAAATTTCATCTCCATTTGCCAATAACTCTTGTGGAACACCTAAAGGGTTAACAACGTTTGTAAAATCAGTTTTGAATATCTTGAGGCGTGTAGTTTCTTAGATGGGGTCACTTTTATATAGTTTATACTCTAGGGGTGCATCAGGGAGGCTTCAAATGGGACATGGTGTAAATAAACCAGTCTAGCAATATCTGCCTTCCAATTACCACACGGCGCACCTTTCCCTTTATGCCCTACCGTGTGCCTGTACAGTAGTTTACAGCCACATATGGGGTGTTTCTGCAAACTACAGAATCAGGGCAATCAATATTGAGTTTTTTTGGGCTGTTAACCCTTGCTTACTGGAAAAAATTGATTAAAATGGAAAATTTGCAAAAAAAATCTATTTTTAAATTCTGAAATGCTATCTCAATTTGCCATTAACTCTTGTGAAATACCTAAAAGGTTAACAACATTTGTAAAATACCTTGAGGGGTTTAGTTTCTAGAATTTGTGTGTGGCTTCTTTTATGTAAGCCTCAAAAAGTGACTTTAGATCTGAACTGGTCTTTTAAAAGTGTTTTTTTTGAAAATTTCTGAAAAATTTTAAGATTTGCTTCTAAACTTCTAAGCCTTCTAACGTCCCCGAAAAATTAAATGTAATTTCTAAAATGATCAAAACATGAAGTAGACATATGGCGAATGTAAAATAATAACTATTTTTGTAGGTATTTCTATGTATTATAGAAGTAGAGAAATTTAAACTTTGGAATTTGCTAAATTGGTAAATTTGCATTTTTTTTATAAATAATTTATTTTATTTTTTACTCCATTTTACCAGTGTTATGAAGTACAATACATGACAAAATAAGCGTTTTAAAGTTATCACCACATAAAGTGACACTGGTCAGATTTGAAAAAAAAGGGCTGGTCCTTAAGGTGAAAATGAGCCCAGTCCTTAAAGGGATTCTGTCACCTCCCCTAAGCCAAAAAACGATTTTAAAGCAGCCATGAAGCACAGTTTACCTGGATTAGGCTGTGCTCTTTTATCTTGCAATCCGTCCCGCAGTTACTGCAAAAAACGACTTTTATTCATATGCAAATGTGTCCTGAAGGTGCCCAGAGGGGCGTTTTGTTCTTCTTAGAGAGCCCAGTACCGCCCCTCTTACAGTGCCCAGCCCGCCTTCCTTGCACTGTCTAACCGCCCCCAGCCTGCCACAGCCTCTCCTCCCTCTCCTCCCCCTCCCTCACGCCGAACGAACTTTTGCACAGGCGCAGTACCCACTGAGGGCTGCGCCTGTGCGATCAGCAGGAGACTGAGGGCAGGAGCTTCATCCTCGTCACTGGGCATGCGCCGAGCCCAGTGACGTCCGTTTCTCGCTCTTCCCTGCTGACTGAGGGAAGAGCGAGCATCGGACGTCACTGGGCTCGGCGCATGCCCAGTGACGAGGATGAAGCTCCTGCCCTCAGTCTCCTGCTGATCGCACAGGCGCAGCCCTCAGTGGGTACTGCGCCTGTGCGAAAGTTCGTTCGGCGTGAGGGAGGGGGAGGATAGGCTGTGGCAGGCTGGGGGCGGTTAGACAGTGCAAGGAAGGCGGGCTGGGCACTGTAAGAGGGGCGGTACTGGGCTCTCTAAGAAGAACAAAACGCCCCTCTGGGCACCTTCAGGACACATTTGCATATGAATAAAAGTCGTTTTTTGCAGTAACTGCTGGACGGATTGCAAGATAAAAGAGCACAGCCTAATCCAGGTAAGCTGTGCTTCATGGCTGCTTTAAAATCGTTTTTTGGCTTAGGGGAGGTGACAGAATCCCTTTAAGGAGTTAAAAGGACTTTTGGGTCTGTAAAGTTTTAGCTATTAAGCGCAGTTTGCGATAAAAATAGATATTGCTGCTTCCATACACAATAGTCCTTAAAATTACTTTCGTGTCTATAAAGTTTTAGAGATTTAGCATAGGTTGTGGTAAAATATATATATTGATGCTGCCACACACAATAGTCCTAAAAATGACTATTGTGTGTCTGAAAAGTTTTTCTAATAAAAATATTATCACTCCCTACACTGTCTGTCCCTTTCTTATCACAGCTCTCCCTGACTTAGGGCTCATTCAGATGGTCGTATGCTGTCCGCAAAAATGTGGATCCTTTATTTGTGGACATGCTGAACTGTCCGCAAAAAAACGGATCCGCATTACGTATTTTTGCTTATCCATAGACTTCAATAGTGCCATGTACTGATTTTCGCTGACAAGTATAGGACATGTTTCATATTTTTGCTGAGCCATGCAATAGAAGAAAAGGGTCCCATAGAAGTGAATGAAACAGCATCTAATCCGCAAAAAAAAACGGACAGCATACGGCCGTCTAAATGACCCATTAGACTGAGCCGAACACGCGTCATAGGGTGCTATATAGCACCCAATGATGCGTTCCGGCCAACCAATCACTGTAATGCAAGTAACTAGAGTTGAGCGAACACCTGGATGTTCGGGTTCGAGAAGTTCGGCCGAACATCCCGGAAATGTTCGGGTTCGGGATCCGAACCCGATCCGAACTTCGTCCCGAACCCGAACCCCATTGAAGTCAATGGGGACCCGAACTTTTCGGCACTAAAAAGGCTGTAAAACAGCCCAGGAAAGAGCTAGAGGGCTGCAAAAGGCAGCAACATGTAGGTAAATCCCCTGCAAACAAATGTGGATAGGGAAATTAATTAAAATAAAAATTAAATAAATAAAAATTAACCAAAATCAATTGGAGAGAGGTTCCATAGCAGAGAATCTGGCTTCCCGTCACCCACCACTGGAACAGTCCATTCTCAGATATTTAGGCCCCGGCACCCAGGCAGAGGAGAGAGGTCCCGTAACAGAGAATCTGTCTTCATGTCAGCAGAGAATTAGTCTGCATGTCATAGCAGAGAATGAGGCTTCACGTCAGCCACCACTGCAACAGTCCATTGGCATATATTTAGGCCCAGCACCCAGGCAGAGGAGGGAGGTCCCGTAACAGAGAATCTGTCTTCATGTCAGCAGAGAATTAGTCTGCATGTCATAGCAGAGAATGAGGCTTCACGTCAGCCACCACTGCAACAGTCCATTGGCATATATTTAGGCCCAGCACACACACAGGCAGAGGAGAGAGGTCCCGTAACAGAGAATCTGGCTTCATGTCAGCAGAGAATCAGTCTGCATGTCATAGCAGAGAATGAGGCTTCACGTCAGCCACCACTGCAACAGTCCATTGGCATATATTTAGGCCCAGCACCCAGGCAGAGGAGGGAGGTCCCGTAACAGAGAATCTGTCTTCATGTCAGCAGAGAATTAGTCTGCATGTCATAGCAGAGAATGAGGCTTCACGTCAGCCACCACTGCAACAGTCCATTGGCATATATTTAGGCCCAGCACACACACAGGCAGAGGAGAGAGGTCCCGTAACAGAGAATCTGGCTTCATGTCAGCAGAGAATCAGTCTGCATGTCATAGCAGAGAATGAGGCTTCACGTCACCCACCACTGCAACAGTCCATTGGCATATATTTAGGCCTAGCACACAGGCAGAGCAGAGAGGTCCCGTAACAGACAATCTGGCTTCATGTCAGCAGAGAATCAGTCTGCATGTCATAGCAGAGAATCAGGCTTCACGTCACCCACCACTGCAACAGTCCATTGGCATATATTTAGGCCTAGCACACAGGCAGAGCAGAGAGGTCCCGTAACAGACAATCTGGCTTCATGACAGCAGAGAATTAGTCTGCATGTCATAGCAGAGAATGAGGCTTCACGTCAGCCACCACTGCAACAGTCCATTGGCATATATTTAGGCCCAGCACCCAGGCAGAGGAGAGAGGTCCCGTAACAGACAATCTGGCTTCATGTCAGCAGAGAATTAGTCTGCATGTCATAGCAGAGAATCGAGGCTTCACGTCAGCCACCACTGCAACAGTCCATTGTCATAAATTTAGGCCCAGCACCCAGGCAGAGGAGAGAGGTCCCGTAACAGACAATCTGGCTTCATGTCAGCAGAGAATTAGTCTGCATGTCATAGCAGAGAATGAGGCTTCACGTCAGCCACCACTGCAACAGTCCATTGGCATATATTTAGGCCTAGCACACAGGCAGAGCAGAGAGGTCCCGTAACAGACAATCTGGCTTCATGACAGCAGAGAATCAGTCTGCATGTCATAGCAGAGAATCAGGCTTCACGTCAGCCACCACTGCAACAGTCCATTGTCATAAATTTAGGCCCAGCACCCAGGCAGAGGAGAGAGGTCCCGTAACAGAGAATCTGGCTTCATGTCAGCAGAGAATCAGTCTTCATATCATAGCAGAGAATCAGGCTTCACGTCACCCACCACTGTAAGAGTCAATTTTCATAAATTTAGGCCCAGAACCCAGGCAGAGGAGAAAGGTCCCGTAACAGACAATCTGGCTTCATGTCAGCAGAGAATCAGTCTTCATATCATAGCCTAGAATCAGGCTTCACGTCACCCACCACTGTAAGAGTCAATTTTCATAAATTTAGGCCCAGAACCCAGGCAGAGGAGAAAGGTCCCGTAACAGACAATCTGGCTTCATGTCAGCAGAGAATCAGTCTTCATATCATAGCAGAGAATCAGGCTTCACGTCACCCACCACTGCAACAGTCAATTGTCATAAATTTAGGCCCAGCACCCAGGCAGAGGAGAGAGCTCCCGTAACAGAGGATCTGGCTTCATGTCAGCAGAGAATCAGTCTGCATGTCATAGCAGAGAATGAGGCTTCACGTCACCCACCACTGCAACAGTCCATTGGCATATATTTAGGCCTAGCACACAGGCAGAGCAGAGAGGTCCCGTAACAGACAATCTGGCTTCATGTCAGCAGAGAATCAGTCTGCATGTCATAGCAGAGAATGAGGCTTCACGTCACCCACCACTGCAACAGTCCATTGGCATATATTTAGGCCTAGCACACAGGCAGAGCAGAGAGGTCCCGTAACAGACAATCTGGCTTCATGACAGCAGAGAATCAGTCTGCATGTCATAGCAGAGAATGAGGCTTCACGTCACCCACCACTGCAACAGTCCATTGGCATATATTTAGGCCTAGCACACAGGCAGAGCAGAGAGGTCCCGTAACAGACAATCTGGCTTCATGTCAGCAGAGAATCAGTCTGCATGTCATAGCAGAGAATGAGGCTTCACGTCACCCACCACTGCAACAGTCCATTGGCATATATTTAGGCCTAGCACACAGGCAGAGCAGAGAGGTCCCGTAACAGACAATCTGGCTTCATGACAGCAGAGAATCAGTCTGCATGTCATAGCAGAGAATGAGGCTTCACGTCACCCACCACTGCAACAGTCCATTGGCATATATTTAGGCCTAGCACACAGGCAGAGCAGAGAGGTCCCGTAACAGACAATCTGGCTTCATGTCAGCAGAGAATCAGTCTGCATGTCATAGCAGAGAATGAGGCTTCACGTCACCCACCACTGCAACAGTCCATTGGCATATATTTAGGCCTAGCACACAGGCAGAGCAGAGAGGTCCCGTAACAGACAATCTGGCTTCATGACAGCAGAGAATCAGTCTGCATGTCATAGCAGAGAATGAGGCTTCACGTCACCCACCACTGCAACAGTCCATTGGCATATATTTAGGCCTAGCACACAGGCAGAGCAGAGAGGTCCCGTAACAGACAATCTGGCTTCATGACAGCAGAGAATCAGTCTGCATGTCATAGCAGAGAATGAGGCTTCACGTCACCCACCACTGCAACAGTCCATTGGCATATATTTAGGCCTAGCACACAGGCAGAGCAGAGAGGTCCCGTAACAGACAATCTGGCTTCATGTCAGCAGAGAATCAGTCTGCATGTCATAGCAGAGAATGAGGCTTCACGTCACCCACCACTGCAACAGTCCATTGGCATATATTTAGGCCTAGCACACAGGCAGAGCAGAGAGGTCCCGTAACAGACGATCTGGCTTCATGTCAGCAGAGAATCAGTCTGCATGTCATAGCAGAGAATCAGGCTTCACGTCAGCCACCACTGCAACAGTCCATGGTCATAAATTTAGGCCCAGCACCCAGGCAGAGGAGAGAGGTCCCGTAACAGACAATCTGGCTTCATGTCAGCAGAGAATTAGTCTGCATGTCATAGCAGAGAATCAGGCTTCATGTCAGCCACCACTGCAACAGTCCATTGGCATATATTTAGGCCTAGCACACAGGCAGAGGAGAGGTTCATTCAACTTTGGGTAGCATCGCAATATAATGGTAAAATGAAAATAAAAATAGGATTGAATGAGGAAGTGCCCTGGAGTCCAATAATATATGGTTATGGGGAGGTAGTTAATGTCTAATCTGGACAAGGGACGGACAGGTCCTGTGGGATCCATGCCTGGTTCATTTTTATGAACGTCAGCTTGTCCACATTGGCTGTAGACAGGCGGCTGCGTTTGTCTGTAATGACGCCCCCTGCCGTGCTGAATACACGTTCAGACAAAACGCTGGCTGCCGGGCAGGCCAGCACCTCCAAGGCATAAAAGGCTAGCTCTGGCCACGTGGACAATTTAGAGACCCAGAAGTTGAATGGGGCCGAACCATCAGTCAGTACGTGGAGGGGTGTGCACACGTACTGTTCCACCATGTTAGTGAAATGTTGCCTCCTGCTAACACGTTGCGTATCAGGTGGTGGTGCAGTTAGCTGTGGCGTGTTGACAAAAGTTTTCCACATCTCTGCCATGCTAACCCTGCCCTCAGAGGAGCTGGCCGTGACACAGCTGCCTTGGCGACCTCTTGCTCCTCCTCTGCCTTGGCCTTGGGCTTCCACTTGTTCCCCTGTGACATTTGGGAATGCTCTCAGTAGCGCGTCTACCAACGTGCGCTTGTACTCGCGCATCTTCCTATCACGCTCCAGTGCAGGAAGTAAGGTGGGCACATTGTCTTTGTAGCGTGGATCCAGCAGGGTGGCAACCCAGTAGTCCGCACAGGTTAAAATGTGGGCAACTCTGCTGTCGTTGCGCAGGCACTGCAGCATGTAGTCGCTCATGTGTGCCAGGCTGCCCAGGGGTAAGGACAAGCTGTCCTCTGTGGGAGGCGTATCGTCATCGTCCTGCCTTTCCCCCCAGCCACGCACCAGTGATGGACCCGAGCTGCGTTGGGTGCCACCCCGCTGTGACCATGCTTCATCCTCATCCTCCTCCACCTCCTCCTCATCCTCGTCCTCCTCGTCCTCCAGTAGTGGGCCCTGGCTGGCCACATTTGTACCTGGCCTCTGCTGTTGCAAAAAACCTCCCTCTGAGTCACTTCGAAGAGACTGGCCTGAAAGTGCTAAAAATGACCCCTCTTCCTCATCCTCCTCCTCCTCCTCCTGGGCCACCTCCTGTTCCATCATCGCCCTAAGTGTTTTCTCAAGGAGACATAGAAGTGGTATTGTAACGCTGATAACGGTGTCATCGCCACTGGCCATGTTGGTGGAGTACTCGAAACAGCGCAACAGGGCACACAGGTCTCGCATGGAGGCCCAGTCATTGGTGGTGAAGTGGTGCTGTTCTGTAGTGCGACTGACCCGTGCGTGCTGCAGCTGAAACTCCACTATGGCCTGCTGCTGCTCGCACAGTCTGTCCAGCATGTGCAAGGTGGAGTTCCACCTGGTGGGCACGTCGCATATGAGGCGGTGAGCGGGAAGGCCGAAGTTACGCTGTAGCGCAGACAGGCGAGCAGCGGCAGGATGTGAACGCCGGAAGCGCGAACAGACGGCCCGCACTTTATGCAGCAGCTCTGACATGTCGGGGTAGTTGTGAATGAACTTCTGCACCACCAAATTCAGCACATGCGCCAAGCAAGGGATGTGCGTCAAATTGGCTAGTCCCAGAGCTGCAACGAGATTTCGCCCATTATCACACACCACCAGGCCGGGCTTGAGGCTCACCGGCAGCAACCACTCGTCGGTCTGTTGTTCAATACCCCGCCACAACTCCTGTGCGGTGTGGGGCCTGTCCCCCAAACATATGAGTTTCAGAATGGCCTGCTGACGTTTACCCCGGGCTGTGCTGAAGTTGGTGGTGAAGGTGTGTGGCTGACTGGATGAGCAGGTGGAAGAAGAGGAGGAGGAAGCCGAGAAGGAGGAGGTGGCAACAGGAGGCAAAGAATGTTGCCCTGCGATCCTTGGCGGCGGCAGGACGTGCGCCAAACAGCTCTCCGCCTGGGGCCCAGCTGCCACTACATTTACCCAGTGTGCAGTTAGGGAGATATAGCGTCCCTGGCCGTGCTTACTGGTCCACGTATCTGTGGTTAGGTGGACCTTGCTACAGATGGCGTTGCGCAGTGCACACTTGATTTTATCGGATACTTGGTTGTGCAGGGAAGGCACGGCTCTCTTGGAGAAGTAGTGCCGGCTGGGAACAACATACTGTGGGACAGCAAGCGACATGAGCTGTTTGAAGCTGTCTGTGTCCACCAGCCTAAATGACAGCATTTCATAGGCCAGTAGTTTAGAAATGCTGGCATTCAGGGCCAGGGATCGAGGGTGGCTAGGTGGGAATTTACGCTTTCTATCAAATGTTTGTGAGATGGAGAGCTGAACGCTGGCGTGTGACATGGTTGAGACGCTTGGTGACGGAGGTGGTGGTGGTGGTGTTGGTGGTACATCCCCTGTTTGCTGGGCGGCAGGTGCCAACGTTCCTCCAGAGGCGGAGGAAGAGGCCGAGGCGGCAGCAGCAGAATAGGCCGAGGCGGCAGCAGCAGAAGAGGTAGCAGGGGGAGCCTGAGTGACTTCCTTGGTTTTAAGGTGTTTACTCCACTGCAGTTCATGCTTTGCATGCAGGTGCCTGGTCATGCAGGTTGTGCTCAGGTTCAGAACGTTAATGCCTCGCTTCAGGCTCTGATGGCACAGCGTGCAAACCACTCGGGTCTTGTCGTCAGCACATTGTTTGAAGAAGTGCCATGCCAGGGAACTCCTTGAAGCTGCCTTTGGGGTGCTCGGTCCCAGATGGCGGCGGTCAGTAGCAGGCGGAGTCTCTTGGCGGCGGGTGTTCTGCTTTTGCCCACTGCTCCCTCTTTTGCTACGCTGTTGGCTCGGTCTCACCACTGCCTCTTCCTCCGAACTGTGAAAGTCAGTGGCACGACCTTCATTCCATGTGGGGTCTAGGACCTCATCGTCCCCTGCATCGTCTTCCACCCAGTCTTGATCCCTGACCTCCTGTTCAGTCTGCACACTGCAGAAAGACGCAGCAGTTGGCACCTGTGTTTCGTCATCATCAGAGACATGCTGAGGTGGTATTCCCATGTCCTCATCATCAGGAAACATAAGTGGTTGTGCGTCAGTGCATTCTATGTCTTTCACCGCTGGGGAAGGGCTAGGTGGATGCCCTTGGGAAACCCTGCCAGCGGAGTCTTCAAACAGCATAAGAGACTGCTGCATAACTTGAGGCTGAGACAGTTTCCCTGGTATGCATGGGGGTGATGTGACAGACTGATGGGGTTGGTTTTCAGGCGCCATCTGTGCGCTTTCTGCAGAAGACTGGGTGGGAGATAATGTGAACGTGCTGGATCCACTGTCGGCCACCCAATTGACTAATGCCTGTACCTGCTCAGGCCTTACCATCCTTAGAACGGCATTGGGCCCCACCATATATCGCTGTAAATTCTGGCGGCTACTGGGACCTGAGGTAGTTGGTACACTAGGACGTGTGGATGTGGCAGAACGGCCACGTCCTCTCCCAGCACCAGAGGGTCCACTAACACCACCACGACCATGTCCACGTCCGCGTCCCTTACTAGATGTTTTTCTCATTGTTATGGTTCACCACAACAACAAATATATTATTTGGCCCAATGTATTGTATTCAAAATCAGCGGGATATAAATTTGAGGCCTAGTATTTAGGCGCTGGGTGACCGGTATGGATTTAGTGACAGAATTAGACTTGGAAATGCACAGAAGCGTGTGTGTGAAGTTATTCTGAATGACCCTATGTGCACCTTCAATATTATATACCCTTTTAGGGATAGATTTCAAATAGCTCTGATATAGCAGAAACCACTAAATTATGAAATTGCTAAATTGGGAATTGTACTTCAACCCAGAACAAAAAATGTGCTTTGACGGACACTAAATATCTTGCCCAGCAACAACAGTACAGCGGTGGGTAACGAGAGATTTAGAGGGATTTAAATTTGAGGCCTAGTATTTAGGCGCTGGGTCACCGGTATGGATTTAGTGACAGAATTAGACTTGGAAATGCACAGAAGCGTGTGTGTGAAGTTATTCTGAATGACCCTATGTGCACCTTCAATATTATATACCCTTTTAGGGATAGATTTCAAATAGCTCTGATATAGCAGAAACCACTAAATTATGAAATTGCTAAATTGGGAATTGTACTTCAACCCAGAACAAAAAATGTGCTTTGACGGACACTAAATATCTTGCCCAGCAACAACAGTACAGTGGTGGGTAACGAGAGATTTAGAGGGATTTAAATTTGAGGCCTAGTATTTAGGCGCTGGGTCACCGGTATGGATTTAGTGACAGAATTAGACTTGGAAATGCACAGAAGCGTGTGTGTGAAGTTATTCTGAATGACCCTATGTGCACCTTCAATATTATATACCCTTTTAGGGATAGATTTCAAATAGCTCTGATATAGCAGAAACCACTAAATTATGAAATTGCTAAATTGGGAATTGTACTTCAACCCAGAACAAAAAATGTGCTTTGACGGACACTAAATATCTTGCCCAGCAACAACAGTACACCGGTGGGTAACGAGAGATTTAGAGGGAATTAAATTTGAGGCCTAGTATTTAGGCGCTGGGTCACCGGTATGGATTTAGTGACAGAATTAGACTTGGAAATACACAGTAGCGGGTGTGTGTGAAGTTATTCTGAATGACCCTATGTGCACCTTCAATATTATATACCCTTTTAGGGATAGATTTCAAATAGCTCTGATATAGCAGAAACCACTAAATTATGAAATTGCTAAATTGGGAATTGTACTTCAACCCAGAACAAAAAATGTGCTTTGACGGACACTAAATATCTTGCCCAGCAACAACAGTACAGCGGTGGGTAACGAGAGATTTAGAGGGAATTAAATTTGAGGCCTAGTATTTAGGCGCTGGGTCACCGGTATGGATTTAGTGACAGAATTAGACTTGGAAATGCACAGAAGCGTGTGTGTGAAGTTATTCTGAATGACCCTATGTGCACCTTCAATATTATATACCCTTTTAGGGATAGATTTCAAATAGCTCTGATATAGCAGAAACCACTAAATTATGAAATTGCTAAATTGGGAATTGTACTTCAACCCAGAACAAAAAATGTGCTTTGACGGACACTAAATATCTTGCCCAGCAACAACAGTACAGCGGTGGGTAACGAGAGATTTAGAGGGATTTAAATTTGAGGCCTAGTATTTAGGCGCTGGGTCACCGGTATGGATTTAGTGACAGAATTAGACTTGGAAATGCACAGAAGCGTGTGTGTGAAGTTATTCTGAATGACCCTATGTGCACCTTCAATATTATATACCCTTTTAGGGATAGATTTCAAATAGCTCTGATATAGCAGAAACCACTAAATTATGAAATTGCTAAATTGGGAATTGTACTTCAACCCAGAACAAAAAATGTGCTTTGACGGACACTAAATATCTTGCCCAGCAACAACAGTACAGCTGGTGGGTAACGAGAGATTTAGAGGGATTTAAATTTGAGGCCTAGTATTTAGGCGCTGGGTCACCGGTATGGATTTAGTGACAGAATTAGACTTGGAAATGCACAGAAGCGTGTGTGTGAAGTTATTCTGAATGACCCTATGTGCACCTTCAATATTATATACCCTTTTAGGGATAGATTTCAAATAGCTCTGATATAGCAGAAACCACTAAATTATGAAATTGCTAAATTGGGAATTGTACTTCAACCCAGAACAAAAAATGTGCTTTGACGGACACTAAATATCTTGCCCAGCAACAACAGTACACCGGTGGGTAACGAGAGATTTAGAGGGAATTAAATTTGAGGCCTAGTATTTAGGCGCTGGGTCACCGGTATGGATTTAGTGACAGAATTAGACTTGGAAATACACAGTAGCGGGTGTGTGTGAAGTTATTCTGAATGACCCTATGTGCACCTTCAATATTATATACCCTTTTAGGGATAGATTTCAAATAGCTCTGATATAGCAGAAACCACTAAATTATGAAATTGCTAAATTGGGAATTGTACTTCAACCCAGAACAAAAAATGTGCTTTGACGGACACTAAATATCTTGCCCAGCAACAACAGTACAGCGGTGGGTAACGAGAGATTTAGAGGGAATTAAATTTGAGGCCTAGTATTTAGGCGCTGGGTCACCGGTATGGATTTAGTGACAGAATTAGACTTGGAAATACACAGTAGCGGGTGTGTGTGAAGTTATTCTGAATGACCCTATGTGCACCTTCAATATTATATACCCTTTTTGGGATAGATTTCAAATAGCTCTGATATAGCAGGAACCACTAAATTATGAAATTGCTAAATTGGGAATTGTACTTCAACCCAGAACAAAAAATGTGCTTTGACGGGCACTAAATAACTTTCCCAGCTACAACAGGACAACGGTAACGAGAGATTTAGAGGGATTTAAATTTGAGGCCTAGTATTTAGGCGCTGGGTGACAGGTATGGGTTTAGTGACAGAATTAGACTTGGAAATACACAGTAGCGGGTGTGTGTGAAGTTATTCTGAATGACCCTATGTGCACCTTCAATATTATATACCCTTTTTGGGATAGATTTCAAATAGCTCTGATATAGCAGAAACCACTAAATTATGAAATTGCTAAATTGGGAATTGTACTTCAACCCAGAACAAAAAATGTGCTTTGACGGACACTAAATATCTTGCCCAGCAACAACAGTACAGCGGTGGGTAACGAGAGATTTAGAGGGAATTAAATTTGAGGCCTAGTATTTAGGCGCTGGGTCACCGGTATGGATTTAGTGACAGAATTAGACTTGGAAATACACAGTAGCGGGTGTGTGTGAAGTTACTCTGAATGACCCTATGTGCACCTTCAATATTATATACCCTTTTTGGGATAGATTTCAAAGAGCTCTGATATAGCAGGAACCACTAAATTATGAAATTGCTAAATTGAGAATTGTATTTCAACCCAGAACAAGAAATGTGCTTGAACGGACACTAAATAACTCGCCCAGCTACAGCACTAGGGACAGATTTAGCTGGATATAAATTTGAGGCCTAGTATTTAGGCGCTGGGTGACCGGTATGGATTTAGTGACAGAATTAGACTGGGATATGGCCAAAAAATGAACAGACTATTGCTGGTTAAATGCACTTGGTGTGACAGCTTCACCCTGATGTAGGCTTTAGCCAAATAACAACCACACCATTGAGGGTTAAATGCACTTGGTGACAGGCGCAGCTTGCCCCTGATTTTGTATATGGCCAAAAAATGAACAGACTATTGCTGGTTAAATGCACTTGGTGTGACAGCTTCACCCTGATGTAGGCTTTAGCCAAATAACAACCACACCATTGAGGGTTAAATGCACTTGGTGACAGGCGCAGCTTGCCCCTGATTTTGTATATGGCCAAAAAATGAACAGACTATTGCTGGTTAAATGCACTTGGTGTGACAGCTTCACCCTGATGTAGGCTTTAGCCAAAAAACAACCACACCATTGAGGGTTAAATGCACTTGGTGACAGGCGCAGCTTGCCCCTGATTTTGTATATGGCCAAAAAATGAACAGACTATTGCTGGTTAAATGCACTTGGTGTGACAGCTTCACCCTGATGTAGGCTTTAGCCAAAAAACAACCACACCATTGAGGGTTAAATGCACTTGGTCGCAGCTTGTGCTGGCGCACCACAAGACACAAAATGGCCGCCGATCACCCCAGAAAAATGAGACTGACAAACGGTCTGTGCAGCCTAAAAACAGTGAGCAATTGAGGATCAGCAGCTCAATGATCCACAGCTGCAGATCGATCAGTTAATCAAGTCCTTTGGAGGAGTTAATCTGCCTAATCTCGCCCTACTGTCGCAGCCGCAACCTCTCCCTACGCTAATCAGAGCAGAGTGACGGGCGGCGCTATGTGACTCCAGCTTAAATAGAGGCTGGGTCACATGGTGCTCTGGCCAATCACAGCCATGCCAATAGTAGGCATGGCTGTGATGGCCTCTTGGGGCAAGTAGTATGACGCTTGTTGATTGGCTGCTTTGCAGCCTTTCAAAAAGCGCCAAGAAAGCGTCACAAAAGCGCCAAGAAAGCGACGAACACCGAACCCGAACCCGGACTTTTACGAAAATGTCCGGGTTCGGGTCCGTGTCACGGACACCCCAAAATTCGGTACGAACCCGAACTATACAGTTCGAGTTCGCTCATCCCTACAAGTAACCAATATGGCTACGGCAATACAGTGAGGGCAGTACTTAACTGTACATTTATTGGCTGCATAACAGCCAAGAAATGTGTGGGAAGGAGACTCGAGCATTGCGCTCGAGCACATGCGGTATTCGCCCGAATACCGCCATGTGCTGAGCATCGAGATGGTGTTTTTGCCGAGCATGTTCGATCAACACTACTCGTCACTCATTCAGTCAGCAATCGATTCCCGAAGCGATTGCCAAAAGACAAACAGTATAAGTGCACTCATCCATCGGCGCAGAATGTGAACATGCTCCTGTACAAGTTGCTGGTGCTGCAGCCCCCCCCCCCTTCCAGGTGGTGGACTTTGTACCTTTCAGAGAACTGATGACTTGTGCCGAGCCGAGGTGGAGAGTCCAAAACCGTCATTTATTTTCCAAAAAGGCAGTACCAGTCCTGCACACACATATAGAACAGAAGGAGCTGTAACTACGGTCAGGGACAATACATGTCCTTTATGGCCCATGGGTAAATGTGGTTCCTGCACAGCCACACCAGCAACTTGGCCAGGTCACGCCGCCTTTGCCTCCATGTCCTCACGGCGTTGGTCCTGCGACAATGTCCGCCTCTGCCTCCTACACCATGTCCTCAGCCTCCACTACAGGGACAATTCACAGTGCCCCTCCAGCATACCACATGTGCAGGGCATGGCGGTGTCACGCTGTTCTGCACCTCTTTTTCTCCACAGACAGGATCTGTTTTTGGGGAGTTTTTGTTCTGATGGATCAGAGGAAGGGCAAAATAATCAGTGACATCAACACAAACTTACTGCTGACACCCTCGTCACTCTGTCGGGAAGCTCTACTTGTATAAGTGTTTAATAGAACGCGTACTGTAGACATCTATGTGGAATCAGCTGCCGACGGTGTAAAAGGAGTGCACTTCTTATTGGCGCTAACATTGACCTGTAAGGCTGAGTTCACACTTGAGTTATTTGGTCAGTTTTGGCCCCGTGACTGCCCTAATAAGTGACGTGTGTAGGGATTCTAGGGCTCCTTTCACACGGGCGAGAATTCCATGCGGGTGCAATGCTTGAGGTGAACGCATTGCACCCGCACTGAATCCGGACCCATTCACTTCAATTTGGCTGTGCAGATGAGCAGTGATTTTCACGCATCACTTGTGCGTTGAGTGAAAATCGCAGCATGTTCTATATTCAGCATTTTTCACACAATGCAGGCCCCATAGAAATGAATGGGTCTGCGTGAAAATCGCAAGCATCCGCAAGTAAGTGCGGATGCGGTGCGATTTTCACGCATGGTTGGTAGGAGATGATGTAAGTAAATTGATATAAGTCAATTTACTGTATTATTTTCCTTTATAAAATGGTTATAAGGTAAAATAATAGCATTCTTAATACAGAATGCTTACAAAAATGTTGCTTGAGGGGTTAATTTTTTTTTTTTTTAAATGTATTCACCCCATCCACTTGTTCGCACAGCCGGCATTGTCTTCTATCTTCACCTTTCAGGACCTGCAAAAGGACCTTTGATTAAGGAATCGCGCTCACCACGTGGTGAGCGTGGTGACGTTAGCGCAGGTCCTGCTGAATATGATAGAAGGATCTTCTATCTTCATTCAGCAGGACCTGCGCTGACATGGTGGGCACGATTACGTCATCAAAGGTACTTTTGCAGGTCCTGAAAGATGAAGAAAGAAGACGATGCCGGCTGCGCGAACAAGTGGATGGGGTGAGTTATTCAATTTATTTTTTTAACCCCTCAATCAACATTTTAATAAGCATTCTGTATTAACAATGCTATTATTTTCCTTTATAACCATGTTATAATGGAAAATAGTAAAATAAATAGAACACCTAACCCAAACCCGAACTTCAATAAAGAAGTCCTGGTTCGGGTCTGGGTACCACATTCAGTTTTTTCTCCCGCGCCTGCAAAATGCATTGCACTCGCACGGAAAATACTGAACATCGGAACACAATCGCAGTCAAAACTGACTGCAATTGCATGCCTACACGCGACGCATCTGGAGAAAATCCGGGACGCCCATGTGAAAGAGGCCTAAAAGGGACGCCTGTCATCTGCATGTCATACGGACTCACAGTATTATTTCACTACCAGAGCAGACTCCCTATGCGTGTTACTTCAAGGCACCACTGTAAAGGCTCTTGACAGCCAGGAAATAGCAGTTTTTAATGTAATGTGCTGCAAATAAATTCTGATAAAACCAAATTTTTCCCAATTTTTTTTACGAACCGACGTATCGGATTTTAGAAAAATCTGCTCATCTATAGTGATGACGTATGTACTTTATTTTTTTTAACCCCTGATTAACTCCTGAAAGGCCTCAATGTGACAATCAGCGATGAACACGCCATCTGACGGGGTTCAATGACGGTGGGCAGCACGTTCACTGCTCCCTGTCATTGCGCCCACTACATACAATGGAATACGATTCGTCACAAAGTACTTTGTGGTGAATGGAATTTCTTGTCTAGTGCAGTGAAGCAGCCGAATCAAATTTTTTAAAACATCATTCATCACTAATAATAATAATCTCTAAGTAATTCCTAGCTACACATTATTGAGTTATGGCTCTATACAGCCTCTGAAGTATGTGTACTACCGCAGACCTAGGGGTGTATTGCAAATTGTTTATAGTTGTATTATGCTATACTATTTGTTCCTGGCCATTACTAACAGCAAGGAATGGCAAAGGTTAGCAGCGAAGTAAATAAAAGGTAAATCAAATACCAGTAGGGGGTGATAATGTCCAGACAAGTGGGCAAAACCACACTGATATAAGTGAAAGAGAGGAGCGCCAGACTTCTATTCTTTGAGCTCAATCCCAGTTGGGCACATCAATATACTGGGTGTCTAGTTTATATAACCTTTACTTCCAGTCACGGTGACCACCTGGGTTTATCCATTCTAACAATATTGTAAGAATTTATCCTGTTTTTCTCTTGTTAAGGGTTATTTATCAACCGCTACATTACTTATCGATCCTCAGCACCACTCGTTATATGAATAGAAGTTTTGCACTCCTCTCTTTCACTTATATCAGTGTAGTTTCATCGACTTGTCTGGACATTATCACCCCTACTGGTATTTAATATACCTTTTATTCACTTCCATGATCGAGTGGTAAGCACCGCTAACATCTTTCATATAGAAACATAGAATGTGTCGACAGATAAGAACCATGTGGCCCATCTAGTCTGCCCAATATACTAAATACTATGAATAGCCCTTTGCCCTATCCTATATGAAGGATGGCCTTATGCCTATCCCATGCATGCTTAAACTCCTTCACTGTATTTGCAGCTACCACTTCTGCAGGAAGGCTATTCCATGCATCCACTACTCTCTCAGTAAAGTAATACTTCCTGATATTACTTTTAAACCTTTGCCCCTCTAATTTAAAACTATGTCCTCTTGTATCAGTTTTTCTTCTTTTAAATATTCTCTCCTCTTTTACCTTGTTGATTCCCTTTATGTATTTAAAAGTTTCTATCATATCCCCTCTGTCTCGTCTTTCTTCCAAGCTATACATGTTAAGTTCCTTTAATCTTTCCTGGTAAGTTTTGTCCTGCAATCCATGTACCAGTTTAGTAGCTCTTCTCTGAACTCTCTCCAAAGTATCAATATCCTTCTGGAGATATGGTCTCCAGTACTGAGCACAATACTCCAAATGAGGTCTCACTAGTGCTCTGTAGAGCGGCATGAGCGCCTCCCTCTTTCTACTGGTAAATGCCTCTCCCTATACACCCAAGCATTCTGCTAGCATTTCCTGCTGCTCTATGACATTGTCTGCCTACCTTTAAGGCCTCATGCACACGGCCGTGTTCCGCGGCCGAGAGCGGACCGTGGAAACCCGGCCGGGATTCCTCCTGACAGCATGAGTGCATGGCAACCAATGACGCCATGAGCTTCATGCAGCCGCTCCTGTACAGTAATACACTATACCTGGCCAGGTTTCCACGGTCCGCTCTCGGCCTCGGAACACGGCCGTGTGCATGAGGCCTAAGTCTTCTGAAATAATGACCCCTAAATCCCTTACCTCAGATACTGAGGTTAGGACTGTATCACTGATTTTATATGCTTGTCCTGTTGACGCCTCTTTCCACTTCTCCACTTCTCCAGAGGTACTCTTTTGAGCCCTTAGAAGAATTTGGATAATCTCTCCTTTTTTTTCTCTTTTTTTTATACGTGTCCCAAAGGTTTCTGTAAGAGTGGGCTAGTCCTGCTGCCTGCCAGCAGGGGAAGTTCCTGCTGAGACGCAGGGGTGTAGCTATAGAGGGTGCAGAGGTAGCAGTCGCTACCGGGCCCAGGAGCCTGAGGGGGGCCCCAAAGACCCTTGTGCCACATAAGAAGACACCGGTATTATAGAAAGTGCATGCTGGTCAAGTTACACCTCTGGCTGGAGGAAAGGGGTTAGGTCAAGAATTTGGCATGAGGGGGTTGCTATTTCAATTCTTGCCTCAGGCAGCAGGAAGGCAATGTGCTTCCCTGCCCCTGGCCACAAAGCACCGAGGGAAGGGGGCCCAAGATGAACTCTTGCACCAGGGCCCATGACCTTTTAGCTACGCCCCTGCTGAGACACGAAGTGGAGAAGAAGCAACTTGCAAAGCTCCTGACCCTGTTACAGACTCCACAGATATATCTACTTCAATTTGTCCTCATGTGAAGTATTGGGAGTCCAGACAGCACAGTGACCTACTGCCCCTGCATCTATAGATTCTGCTATGAGATGAACTGCTATGTGATGAGGAAATTCAGCCAAGCCACCGATCACCAAACGACCACTAGGCCAGTAGCACCTTAGTGCTGAATTGCAACCAACCAAGCTGCCGCCATATACAGTACTTGCTGGTGTCAAAGAAGAATTGCACTAAAGCCTGCTGCTACAGTACTGTACAGTATGTATTTCAATTTCTTCATTTATTAAACAGAAATACGTCTATATTAGGCATATTTATGGTGCAGATTGTGGTGCAAAGGTCCTTTGCCCTACAATCTGTGACTTTTCCCCGCTCACGCCAGGTTTGGGTGAGTGGGGAAGGGGACGGGAGGCTTGTCTCATTTAACATTTTATACACCTGTTTTAGGCATAGAAAATTGTCTAAATGTAAGATGGCAAGGAAATTGGCGTAGATTTAGAAGCAGCAGTGGATCTGACAAAGTTTGTAAAGGCTGGCATCTCTACACAATTTCGGAAGACCACTGTCAGTGTAGGGCCTTATTAAGACTGGCATTTTAGATGTTAATAAATGCGCCCCTTTATGTTCAACTCTGGCCTCATTCTTCAGTACTTTACTTTTACTACACCATTCACTAGGGAGCAGCGGCCTGAGGGAGTTCACCGTGACACAGCACTTCATCAGGGCCACTACCACTTCTATCCTCTACATCAGCTCCTCAAGGGGTCGCTGCACATGCAGTCGTAGTACAGCAACCCTAAGGGTAGGTTCACACCTGAGCGTATTCGGTATGCGCATTTTACAGGTATTTTTATCAGGCGTTTTTGAGGCGTATTTTGGGGAGTTTTTGTATTTAGGAAACACTCGTAATATGCGCGTTTGTGTGATTGACAACAGAAGGGATCTTTGGATGATGCTGTTATGGGGGATCTGTGGAGGACAGTGTTATGGGGGATCTGTGGAGGACACTTATGGGGGACCTGTGGATAATGCTGTTATAGGGTGGATCTGTGGATGGCACTGTTATAGGGGATGTACACATAGGGCCAAGAGGGGGGCCAGCATAAGACACACATATAGCATCTTATGCTGGTCCCCCTCATGGCCCTATGTGTCCCCTCAGGTGTCCTAAACTGCGCACATAACTGGCTTTGTGTGTAAAGTATTTTACTACTGTCTGAAACAAGCTCTCTCTTATTGATAAAATGGTCAGCCTCTGTACTCACTTTCTCTATGAATGCACTGCAGCGACGTCACTTATTAACCCTCCTCCCACTTAATTCAGGAAGCAGGAGCATTACTAAGTGACGGCAGTGCATTCAAAGTGAGTACAGAGGCTGGCCATTTTATCAATAGGAGAGAGCTTGTTTCAGACAGTAGTGTAGTAGTAGCTCGCTGCCGCTCACTGCAGTGCATTCATAGTGAGTACAGAGGCTGAATAGAAAAATAGGCCAGCACTACTCACTATTATTATAGCGGATCCAATAAGTGGTGGTGCCTGTAGCATTAAATCCTGGTCCTGGGATTTCCGTAGTAGACAATGTTGAATAAGCCACGGCACTCCAGAGGGATTCCAATCAATTTCTTTATTACACCTTGTGTAGCAACGTTTCAACCTAATGGTCTTTGTCAAGCTCCCATTACACAAATGACACAGTGAACATTAAATACAGTCCCCTGGCTCCGCATTGGTTACTGCTGAGCCCTACCCATTAACCCCCTCATTACTTCTTACAGACATTTACATATTACATATTGCCCACTCCATGATCCCTAATAACATACTTTCATCCTTTGCTCCCTTACTTTACCATGCTGCAGGAGACACTGTCCCATCCTCCTCACTACTGGTGCATATCGATGTTCTCACATTACAACACGAGGCTTCCGCGGCTCTGTGTATAATCTGCGCATGTGCGAAAATTCTTCCGCCCTTTTCTGCGCATTTCCATCAGATCATGCCCCACTTCCTGGTCATGTGATCTCGTCGCTCCGATGGCGCGCTATCACAAGATCATACTCCGTTCCATTCAAACTCTAATCTAAATGCCATCAGATGCCAAAGATCCATGTTACTATATATTTTTAACACAGTCATATAAGATTATTAATGAGACCCCCAATTACACGGTGCGGGCTGTCTGGTATCCACCACACTCTAATCGACATTCATTCTGGACATTAATTATGCCATTCTAATTCTTTACTTATCTAATGGAGGCTGCCACTATCTGGACCACCAATACATTTATTTAATTTCTATTATTTTGCCCTATCTTCAGAGTGACTATCATGGTGTTTCAGAGGCTGTACATGTAGGTTTGCCACCATTCATTCAGTGACTGGTGTATAGGGTAAGCGTTCATGGGGTGATTAACCCTCAGTACGCCAGCCCATCCAGTCTCATACTATCATTCATTCTATATGGGAGTTTCAGCGGGGGACTGTAGGGCTACCCCCCATTTGAGGAGCCGCCCACATTCCCTCACATTCTCCCTAAAAGATTTTTTATGGCGAAAACCTATTCTTTCTAGATTTACCTCCAGTACCATTTCACTCAATTATTTATTAGAAAGGAGTTCTCAAACTATGTGAAATATCCCACAAGTGGACCCTTTTAGTAGCAGTCTCCATATACTATAGATTTTACTCAAAGGTTATATCATATATGGTGCAAACCTTGACAGCCCCACATCGTCATTAGAGGGTCTATATGACTGGCTCCCCTTTTAGCCTATCAGTCATGGGTCCTTCACACACAAGGGCATCGTGAAGATAAGAAGACGGTTCTCCCACAGCATGTATGTCCAAGCAGAATCTAAGACAAAAGGAAAAAAAAGGATTTCTTTAGATAAACTATCATCATAAAAATGGAGATATGGGCACACACAGGAGTTTAGATATATTCATATATACATATGTATTAAAAGCTGGCTTCTTAGCCTGGTATTTGAAACACATTTACACACAACCCGATCGGGAGTCAGAAAAGGGAACCCACCTTAAATTCCCTATTAAGGCCCTTAGGCTCCAATGTCTCCAACTCGTGGATCCATCTTTTTTTTTTTTTTGAAACATGAAGTTTTTATTGAATTTTATCAAGTAATTAAGTAATAATGACATTGGTACAAATCAAGCGATGATTACAAATGGAGTCATGTGGGAGTATGGGGGAGAGGGGTGGAGGAGGGGTGGGATGAAGAGGAAGGGAAAGGGACGGGAAGGGAAGAATGAATGAGGTAAGAATACTGGTTGGAAAGAGAGGGGGTGGGAGAGGGAGGGGCATAGGATAATAAAATGATGCATAATAAACGAACCAGATTTACTGAAGATGCCTATTGTAAAAGGTACGTTTCTCATAGACAATCAGTAATTTGTGGTAACATAAGGACAAGTTTAGGTAAGGTACATTAACGTTAAATAACAAAAGATAACGTAAAGTAACATAAAGTGGTACATTAATAAGGATGTTCATAGGTATACAATATATCTCATTATGGACATAAAGAACAGAAAATAAATGGATAGTGATACAGTATTTGGACCAGCTACCGTCTAATTAAATGGCTAGTGAATCTGCTGTGGAGGAATTAGTGTGGAGACTACTTTTCAACCATACACCCCATTGACTGTAAAATTTTCCTTTTTTAAAGAAAGCAGAAGCAGCTACACCTTCATACCAGCAATTGTCTTCGACCAATTTAACAACGTCAGGGTTATTGGGAATCTGGTTAGATTTCCAGTGAGTGGCGATAAGGTGCCGTGTTGCAATACATATATGGCCAAAAATGGTTCTGAAGTCAAAAGGAATTGTCTCAATGCCAATAAAGAGAAGTGCCAATTGTGGTGAGGGTACAATTGGGAGATGACAGATTTTAGTAAAGATACTGAATGATCTCATCCAGAGGGATTTGACCGGGGGGCAATCCCACCAGCAATGCAAGAAGGATCCTTGTGGGGATCCACATTTCCAACATTCCGAGGCTGTATCTGGAAAAATTCTATTTAGTTTCATTGGGTGATAATACCATCTATATAGAATTTTCCTAGATGTCTCTAGGTGAGAAATACATCTAGATATGTTAAATATTGCATCAAATGCAGATGACCACTGTTCAGAAGAAAAGTCACTGGAGAGGTCTTGAGACCATTTGGACTTAATCGTTTGTAGGGGATCTTCTAAGGGAATACTGAGAACTTTGTACGCCTTGGAAATTCCTTTGCTATTAATGTTATGATTCAAAAGCCATTTTGTGAAATGGATCGAGGATGGGTTATTGTTATTCGGTCTAGGAGATTGTGTAAGCATGGTGTTGGTAATAGCATGTCTGATTTGGAGATATTTATAGAAATCCTTCACAGGGAGATTATAACCTTGTGATAGTTCCGAAAAGGGTTTAAGAATGTTGTTTGTTAGGAGATCATTAATATAATGTAACCCATTCGCTTTCCACAGTGAGAAATCCAAATCTGGAATATAAGATTCTAAAACTGATATGTTGTAGTTTGGAAGGGGTAACGCAAAGAGGTGTCGTTTATTAGTAACAATATCCCAAGTATTGAAGATAGCTTTGACTGTGGCCAAAGTGCTTTTGGGGGTGAATTTGAAAAGAGACATAGCAGTGAGAATGTCCTTTAGAGAATGTTTCCCCAGGGAAAGTTTTTCGATGCGAGACCATTCTTTCTGTTGGTCATTGTGCCATAAGTGTTTAAGTTGATCTAGAATCGTAGCTCTGTAATATTGTATGATAGAGGGGCAGTTCAAACCTCCTTCTTTTCTGGGAAGGTATAGTATATCTGCTTTTATTCTGTGAAATTTGCCCCCCCATATAAAATTTAAAAGGGATTTCTGAAGGTCCTTGAGGTATTTGATGGGAATTGGTATAGGTAAGTTCCTGAAGTAATATAAAATTTTAGGTAGAATGCTCATTTTGATAACAGCAATTTTGCCTAACCAGGAAATGCCTTGTGTCTTGATGTTGGCCAATTTAGATTTGATGTCTTGAAATAGAGGGGTATAGTTAAGGGCAAATGATTCACTTGGAACAGCTGTTAAGTTAATTCCTAGGTAAGGGATAGATTTCTTGACCCAGTTAAATTGGAAAGCAAGTTTTAGGGATTTAACAGTTTCCCCTGAGATTCCCAAGTTTAGAATTTGAGATTTCGTAGTGTTAATCTTATAATAAGAAGCCTTTGTAAAGGAGGATAGTATGTTACAAGTGTGTGTAAGGGATATGGTTGGGTTGGACAGTAGCAAAAGAACGTCGTCCGCAAATAGCCCTATACGATGGTCTTTCCCCTGGGTTGAAATACCAGTAATATGAGGGGATGATCTAATATGGGTAGCAAGTGGTTCCATTATCAGGGCGAAAATTAAAGGGGATAGGGGGCAGCCCTGTCTGGTACCGTTTGAAATGGGGAAAAAATTGGATTTGAACCCAGAAGAGTATACAAAGGCTTGAGGGGAAGAATAAAGGTTTAAAATACCGGATAGTAAGGGGCCCTTAAATCCGAATTTCTCCAGAACAGAACTAAGAAATTTCCAATGAACCCTGTCGAACGCCTTCTCCGCATCCAAGGAAAGGAGCATGGAAGGCGTTCGACGGGTATGGGCTATTTCAATTAGATCTAGAAAACGCCTTGTCCCGTCCGATGTTTGTCGGTGCTTGACAAAGCCTACTTGGTCGGAGTCTATCAGACTCGGTAAAATGTCTGCTATACGGTTCGCTAGGATTTTGGAAAACAATTTTAGGTCAGAGTTTAAAAGGGAGATAGGTCTAAAATTAGCTGGTGTGTTGGGTGGTTTTCCAGGTTTGGGTAAGGTAATTATTATTGCTTGGAGCATCTCTGTGGGAATGCCGTTATCTAACATCATATGATGAAAGCAGGACATTAGATGAGGAGCTAATATATTGGAAAAGGATTTATAATACTCATTTATAAATCCGTCTGGACCCGGAGATTTATTTATTTTAAGAGTGGAAATTGTGTCTAGTATTTCCTGTAGAGAAATGGGTTTATTTAAAAGGGAAAGTTGAGCTGGGGATACTAGGGGAAGTGAAATACTAGATAAAAAGGAGTTAATGTCTTCTGTGGTTGGTTGGTGGGAGTTTGGATCATTTTTTAAGTTGTAAAGAGAGTGATAATATTCGGCGAATTCCTCAGCAATTTTAAGGGGATTCATTATTTTGCTCTTATTAGGAGACCACAGGAAGGGAATTCGAGTGTTTGCTGCTTTGTTTTTAAGTTTATTGGCTAACATTTTAGACGCTCTATTTCCTTGTCTGTAAAATTGTGCTTTGGATTGCCTGAGGTGCCTCTCAAAATTATTTTGCATCAAGAGATATATTTCATGTCTAGTGCTGATAATTTTTTGAGAAATAAGGGGGGTTGGGGATTTTTGGTTTCCTTCTTCTAAGGTTCTAAGTTTTTTGTGTAACTCTTCTAACTTAAGCATTCTTTTCTTTTTTTCCTCTGAGGAATATTTAATAAAAAGTCCTCTTATTACCGCCTTATGAGCACACCATAACGTAGTTGGGTTTATTTCTGGGTTGGAATTGAGTTGGAAATATTCTGTTAGTGCTTTCGAAATTAATTCTTTATAGTGTTTGTTAGATAGTAAGAGGTTATTCAACCTCCAAGGAGAGGAGTGTTTGAGGTTGAAGTCCTCTTGAATGGATATTGTGATAGGGGCGTGGTCAGACCAAGTAATCAGGCCTATCTTGGAGTCTACTATTTTTTGGAGTAACCATTTGTCAACCAAAAAGAAGTCTATCCGGGAGTATGAGTTGTGCGGATTGGAGAAAAAGGAGTAGTCTGTTTCAGAGGCATGTAGTGACCTCCATGCATCAAACAGCTCTTCTTTGTGACACAAATCTTTAAGTTTGTAATTGTCATTTCTACTTACGGGAGAAGATTTGTCAATACGAGGGTCCATTACCAGGTTAAAATCTCCGCAGATGATGATGGAGCCTTTCTTTTTGGTTGAGAGAGACTCCAAGATAGACCTAATAAAACTTAAAGTTCTAGAATTAGGGGCATATAATGACACAATCGTATATGGAGAATTATTGATTAGACATGTAACCATAATAAATCTGCCCATAGGGTCTGTATCCAAAGATAGAGTCTGAAAGGCGATGGATTTCTTTACAGCGATTAAAACCCCTCTCTTTTTGTTGATAGCATGTGAAAATAGGATAGTGGGAAAATCTTTATGACATATTCTAGAGCTATCCGCTTCATTTAGATGCGTTTCTTGAACGCAAAGTATATCACATCTCAGTCTGTGAGCTTCCTTCCATAAAAAAGATCGTTTTGCTGGGCTATTAAGGCCCTTGACATTCAAGGAGGCAATTTGTATAACCATAATTCTTTAGAGGAAGGAAGTGCGCAGAGGAGATATAACATAGAGTATACCTGCACTAGTGCAGAGTACCATGAATTGTTAATGTACCACAAACAAATAATTTTCAGTAGAACATTGAAGTAAAATATAACTAAAAACATAAAAAACATAAAGGTGAGGTGATAAAGTCCGGTTCTATGTGAACCAATGCGACCCCAGGCCGCCATCATAACGTGGGGGGTGGAGATAGAAGTTAGTGAAATACTTTGCTTCTAATAATTATCACACCAGTCTGAAACTGTTTGGGTCAGACTGATAAAAGAACAGCTATCTAGATACTAGCCAGAATTTAAGGTGTTATTCGTCTGGGGGAAATATTAGCTTTAGGAGAGCCTACTACTGTCCATTCCTGGGCAAGTGTGTGCTGTTTTTTCTTTGGTGGGCTTCTTGGTTCCTCTGGATCTTTGACAAGAGAGTTCTTTGATAGAAAGTTCATTGCTTCTTTGGGAGAGATCAACACCATAGTGCGGCCATTGTAGTAAACTATAAGTTTAACTGGGAAGCCCCATTTGTAGAGAATTTTTTGCTCTCTTAGTATTTGTGTAATTTTAATAAATTCCCTGCGTCTGGCAAGGGTGGCAGGTGACAGATCAGTGAAAAGAGATATTTCTTGAAACCTTTCAGGGAGATCTGGCTTCTTGGCAGCAGCCTTCAGGATCGAGTCTTTAATGTGGTAATAGTGGATCCTTGCTATAGTATCCCTGGGCAAAGAGGCTGGAATAGATTTAGGTTTGGGAAGTCTATGGACTCTGTCTATTAGTAGATCAGTGTTGGAGGCATGAGGTAGAAGAGCTGAGAACATATCAATCAAATAGTCCTGCAGTTGGTCATCCTGTACTGTTTCTGGTATATTCCTGAAGCGAATGTTGTTCCTTCTGGATCTATCTTCTATGTCTGCCAGCTTTAGCTTAATAGCTGCTATGTCATCTTCGGCAGAGTTATGAGCGTCCACAAGGCAATTGTGTGCATTTGTGAACTCCTCCATTTTCTCTTCAAGATGAGCTGTACGATCCCCTATGGCAGTGATATCTGCCTTTAGTGAAGAGAGAGCTGTCTTAAGATCATTATTAAATGAGGTTTTCAAGTCAGACAGTAGCTCTTTCATGGCTTCAAACGTTATGGGATCTGCGTTATGAGCTTTCCCTGCACCCATGAACTCTGGATGAACAGGGGATAGAGAGGAGGATTGCGACTTGCCTTGTGTTCTGTGTGATGCAGAAGACGGTGAGCTGTTCGCTGGTGAGCTGTGAGGAGATCCGAAAGCAGGGACAGCTTCTTCACTCGTGGGGGATGCAGGTTCCCGCGCGCCGGCGCCATTTTGGAGCGATGCTGGACTGAAGAAACTCGTAAGTTTAGCTGGTGTTCCAGGTCTTCTTTTGCCCCTCGGCATCTTAAGCATGGCAGGAACGAGCCTTTAGGTGTCAGAGAAGGATTTAGGCTAGTAATAGCTTCTGTAAAAGGAGTCCTTTGAGCCGCTTTGAGACTGAGAGAAGCGGAGCTACAGAGACATGCGTCTGCTCTGGTGCGCTCCAAGCCACGCCCCCCCCGATCCATCTTAACTCTTTTCGTTTTAACAGCTTCTCCCTATCTCCACCTCTCCTTAAAGTCGGGACATTATCAATAATCCTAAATCTCAATTGAGAGACATTATGCCTATATTTCCAAAAGTGTTCAGGCACTGGTAATTCTGCTTCATCATCACTTCCTTGATTTTGCTGATTTCTTTCTTTTTCTTTTTTAGCTAATAGCTTACGTATCGTGTACCGATGTTGGTTAATTCTGTTTTTACAGGGTTGTGTCGTCTCTCCTATATATAGAAGACCACACGGGCATTGCAGGCTATAAATAGCAAAATCTGTATTGCATGTATAGTGCCCTTTAATATCATATTTCTTCCCCGTTTGAGGGTGGCAGAAGGAGTCACCCTTAATTAGGCTGCCGCAATTGCAGCAACCTAAGCAAGGGTAACAGCCCCTTCTACCAGCCTCCTTTTTCTTGATTTTAACATCAGCTGGTGTCAGGCTATCCTTAAGATTTCTGGGCCTCTTATATGACATCAGTGGGGGGGATTGAAATTCAATGACCTTAGGAAAAGACTGCGTCAGTATGTGCCAGTTATGTCTCAGTATGCCTGAGATGCGATTGCTCATTTTACTATAGGTGGATACAAATGGGATCCTATTTATTTTTGGCTCTTCCTTTTTTATTATGTTGGTTAATAGTTGCTGTCGGTTACTGTTCCTGGCTTTTTCTAAGTGTCTATCTATCAATTTTTTGGGGTATTTCCTATCCCTAAATCTTTGTCCCATTTTTTTCAATCTATCATCTACTAAACTCTCTTCTGACACTATTCTTCTTGCTCGTAAGAACTGGCTAAACGGTAAAGATTCTACTGACTTCCTAGGATGAGCACTATCATAGCATAACATGGTTTCCAATTTACCATCCCTTACATAAACCAACGTATCCAGGAATTGTAATGATTCCGCCGAGTACACCTTTGTAAATCTCAATTGGTCGTGAACCTGATTAATATAATCGTGAAATTCCTGTAACTTTTCTTCCGTACCATTCCATATAAGGAAAATATCGTCTATATACCGCATCCACCCCCTCACATTACTGTAGAGGGTGGATGGGTATATAGACGTTTCCTCTATTTTTGACATGTATATATTCGCATATGTTGGGGCCACGTTGGACCCCATCGCGGTGCCCCGACATTGCTCATAAAACATATCATCAAACAAAAAATAATTATGATACAGTAGAATTTCAAGTAGGGAGATTAAAAATGATTTGGTGTCAGACCCATAATCTGACCTCTCCAGGGCCCATTTAACTGCCTCCAATCCCAGTTCATGATCGATACTGGTGTAGAGGCTGGTTACATCGAATGAAACCAAAAAGTCTCCCTCTTGAAATTCCAGTGCATCAATTTTTAACAGAAAATCTGTAGTATCCTTCACGTAGGATTTGGCTTCCATTGCATAACATCTTAAGATTTTATCTAAAAAAGTTGCAGCATTGGAGAAGACTGACCCCATGCCGGACACAATGGGGCATCCTGGCGGGTCTTTTAACCCTTTGTGTATCTCAGGGAGGATATATAAGATGGTGATGGACACGGATAAGTATAAAATGGAGGTGATGAGACAAGTTAATGACAAAGAGGTATACAAACCTCTAAATAGTGATCCAAAATGGATCATTATACGCAAGATCAGGCTATTGGCAGATAGTGCTTTCGCGAATGACCTGATCGATACCAATTTGCATACTTATCTCGTGCCACAGAACCCGGTGACTCCTCTCTTATATATCCTCCCTAAGATACACAAACCGTCTTCTTATCTTCACGATGCCCTTGTGTGTGAAGGACCCATGACTGATAGGCTAAAAGGGGAACCAGTCATATAGACCCTCTAATGACGATGTGGGGCTGTCAAGGTTTGCACCATATATGATATAACCTTTGAGTAAAATCTATAGTATATGGAGACTGCTACTAAAAGGGTCCACTTGTGGGATATTTCACATAGTTTGAGAACTCCTTTCTAATAAATAATTGAGTGAAATGGTACTGGAGGTAAATCTAGAAAGAATAGGTTTTCGCCATAAAAAATCTTTTAGGGAGAATGTGAGGGAATGTGGGCGGCTCCTCAAATGGGGGGTAGCCCTACAGTCCCCCGCTGAAACTCCCATATAGAATAAATGATAGTATGAGACTGGATGGGCTGGCGTACTGAGGGTTAATCACCCCATGAACGCTTACCCTATACACCAGTCACTGAATGAATGGTGGCAAACCTACATGTACAGCCTCTGAAACACCATGATAGTCACTCTGAAGATAGGGCAAAATAATAGAAATTAAATAAATGTATTGGTGGTCCAGATAGTGGCAGCCTCCATTAGATAAGTAAAGAATTAGAATGGCATAATTAATGTCCAGACTGAATGTCGATTAGAGTGTGGTGGATACCAGACAGCCCGCACCGTGTAATTGGGGGTCTCATTAATAATCTTATATGACTGTGTTAAAAATATATAGTAACATGGATCTTTGGCATCTGATGGCATTTAGATTAGAGTTTGAATGGAACGGAGTATGATCTTGTGATAGCGCGCCATCGGAGCGACGAGATCACATGACCAGGAAGTGGGGCATGATCTGATGGAAATGCGCAGAAAAGGGCGGAAGAATTTTCGCACATGCGCAGAATTTTCGCGCATGCGCAGAATTTTCGCGCATGCGCAGATTATACACAGAGCCGCGGAAGCCTCGTGTTGTAATGTGAGAACATCGATATGCACCAGTAGTGAGGAGGATGGGACGGTGTCTCCTGCAGCATGGTAAAGTAAGGGAGCAAAGGATGAAAGTATGTTATTAGGGATCATGGAGTGGGCAATATGTAATATGTAAATGTCTGTAAGAAGTAATGAGGGGGTTAATGGGTAGGGCTCAGCAGTAACCAATGCGGAGCCAGGGGACTGTATTTAATGTTCACTGTGTCATTTGTGTAATGGGAGCTTGACAAAGACCATTAGGTTGAAACGTTGCTACACAAGGTATAATAAAGAAATTGATTGGAATCCCTCTGGAGTGCCGTGGCTTATTCAACATTGAGTACAGAGGCTGGGCATTTTATCAATAGGAGAGAGCTTGTTTCAGACAGTAGTGTAGTAGTAGCTCGCTGCCGCTCACTGCAGTGCATTCAAAGTGAGTACAGAGGCTGGCCATTTTATCAATAGGAGAGAGCTTGTTTCAAACAGTAGTGTAGTAGTAGCTCGCTACCACTCGCTGCAGTGCATTCAAAGTGAGTACAGAGGCTGGCCATTTTATCAATAGGAGAGAGCTTGTTTCAGACAGTGTAGTAGTAGCTCGCTGCCGCTCGCTGCAGTGCATTCAAAGTGATTACAGAGGGTGGCCATTTTATCAATAGCAGAGAGCTTGTTTCAGACAGCAGTGTAGTAGTAGCTCGCTACCACTCGCTGCAGTGCATTCAAAGTGAGTACAGAGGCTGCCCATTTTATCAATAGGAGAGAGCTTGTTTCAAACAGTAGTGTAGTAGTACGTACGCACATTTTTAAATGAGCAAACAAGAAACGCCCGTTGTCGCACATTCCCGCTGAAGTCTATGGGCGGGAACGCGCGACAATAATCCCCAAAGAAGCTCCTGTACTTTTTGGGGCTTAGGGCGTTTTACAGCGCGTTTGTACGCGCTGTAAAACTCTCAGGTGAGAACCATGCCCATAGGGAATCATTGGTTCTTGCCTGTTGAGCGTTTTACAGCGAGTAGGAACGCGCTGTAAAATGCTCAGGTGTGAACCCAGCCTAAAAGTCTTCAGGTCAATACTGCAGATGCATATGCTTCCGATTTCATATGGAGGCATTTGGTGATTGTAGATTTTTTAAATTAAATTAACAAAAAAGAGAGGCAAACTTCAAATGATGCTTAATACAAATATGCCCAGCCTTACTTTGCCTCTTGGCACAACATATCCTGACTTGTTTTTTTTTATATTATGTCACAAGATGTCTTTCATATATGGGTGTCTATGTGATGCCATGCAGTGGCTGTACTGTGAATTGTAGCCTGTTGAGGGTTTAGCTAGCATGTTGAGGGTCATATATAGTTATACATGCTCCCAAAGTTCCATTCACCTGAATGGTGCCATGACAGATGTATCCTGCTGTCCCCCTAGTAGGCTGCAGCCTGTGCTGCCATAACCGCAGTGCTGTCCTGCGCCTCTTTAGAGCCAACATAATTAATATACACAGACAGCATCACATTATGTGACAATGATGACTACTCTCCTGATACTAACAGGACAGCAGTGATAATGGGGTTATAGAAAGTTAAAATGGAAAATTACCTCAGGTTTATGTCCGTTGCATGATGTATCATTTCTAATCCAGTTTCACATTTTTACCACGTTGGGAGGGGCTTAGTTGTGTGCCCCACCCACTATCATGTCCTGAGAGGTAATTGCTATATAGCTGACTGGCCGTGTAGACATGAGATAGCAGCCATCTGATATTGCAATGTGATAACTGGAAATAAAAGAGGGCAGAAATCCTAAGCAAAGGAAAATTAGGGAACCCATATACTGTAAATTATATATATATATATGTATTTTAGCAGCATGGTCCTTTGATGAGAAATTGGAAAACTTAGCCAAATTTGAGCTGTGGATACATTTGGCACCAAATAGGGACAAGGTCTATTTCCATAAAGTTTTCATGCACATGGGCCTAAGGGTTTTGCAGAAAGCACACGGCCCTATGATAGAAATGCCTATTCTTGTCCACGATTGTGGGCAAGAATAGGAGATGCTCTATTTTTTGTACAGGGCTGCGGAACATAACTGCAGATGTGGACAGAACACAATGTGCTCTCCACATCTTTTGCATTGAAATGAATGGGTCCGAACAGATGTGGACGCAGAACTACGGACGCAGAACAACATTTCATAAGGATGGGTCCCAACACTAAACATGCTCACCTTTCTCTTGGGATTAGGCCTACATGCAGAACGTGAACATTCAATTTTCGGTCAGGGAAAACACATCAGATTCCACATGTGAACATACCCTTAGATTGTCATGTAGACAGATATGTCCTTCTAACCTTTCCTCTTGGCTAAATCTGCTTTCAAGATGGACAGCTTAGAAAATAAAATGTCAATGTCCATGCATCATTTGTCTATGTGTGGCTGCCCAGTTATTGCATTGTGAATTACAGCTTGTCAAGATGTCACAATATTGTTTTGAATTTATTGCATGACAAAATTGGAGTACTCGTAGCTGTGGGACAACTTAAAGGGGTTGTCTCACTTCAGCAAGTGGTATTTATCCAGTAGAGAAAGTTAATACAAGCCACTTATTAATATATATCATTTTTCCATTACACCATACACTGATCGTTTCCATGGTTATGACCACCCTGTAATCCAGCAACTGTGGTCATGCTTGCACACTATAGAAAAGAGTGCCAGCCTCTCTGGTGCCTGGGACTGTGGGCATGTACATAGGCCAGCACTTTTTCCCTATAGTGTGCAAGCACGACCCCCGCTATTGGATTGCAGGGCAGTCGTAACCGTAAAAGTGAAAAGTCTATAATGCAATGATAAAATGTGTTATGCCAGCAAAGGAGGCAATATGGACAGTCACAATACATTAGTGTCTTGTATTATCTTACTCTATATAATTAATGCCACTTGCTGAAGTGAGACAACCCCTTTAAAGGGTGATTTATCATAGACCAGCTATTTATGCTGGTCTATGATATTTCCTTAGCTGTTGAACAATCTGCCTAATTTATAACCAGGAGTAGGCCTTGTCATAAATTATGAGCATCCTCCGGCAGTCCTTGTACCTACGCCAGCTTGGAGCTAAGGTAGATTTCATTCTTAAATTACGCTAGAGCAAAACAAGATAAATATGCCAAGCCCGCTGACCCTGACCTCTCCGCACCCTTAATACACCCCCTATTACAGAAAGCGATGAGGACAGAGTAGAAATGCCATTTGCACTTAAATTTAGGAGAAATGGCATTTAAAAAGTCTTAAACACAAGGGGGCATATTTATTAAGACCAGCGTTTTAGACACTGGTCTTAATAAAACCCGATCGCTGGTGGAGGATCTGCCAAAGTTATGAAGAGGGCGCCGGCCCCGGCCGGGGCAAAGATGCAGATAGCAGTTGTGCCACCATGTGTGCCTGAAATACGCCTAATTTAGGCATATTTCAAAATAATAAATGACCCCTAATGTTTTCAACTTTTTCATAGCAGAAAACTAATGGGGAATGGTAAATCCTCCCCTTAGTGTTCAATGCATTCATAACCTGGCAAATAGAGTTTGATGACTTTTTTTTATAAAACATACGTTTATGGAGTTGTCTTGGTTGTTGTTGTTGTTTTTTCTTTTTTTTTTTTTTTTTAGCTAACCCCCACACATTGTAACCTGTGGAGAAATTCATGCTCACCTGCCACAAGGTTCCGTCTACCTGTCTTCCTGAATGTTTTCACTGAACTTTGGTTCCCATTTGTCAATTTCTTGCACAGGCGGGGCCACATGTGCTGCCATAGCCAATGACTGGCCTTAACAGTGATGTGTCCTGAAGCAGCATGTAGCAGTAACGTGGCACTTGGGAACACCTCACCAGTGGCACCAATCATTGGTTGCAGAGGCACACGTGACCGCATCCATCCATGCAGGATTTTAACAGATAGAGACCGGAAGTCCAGTAAAAACAGATTGGGAGCCAGAAAATATCAAGTTGATTATGGATTTCTCCACAAAAAGTCAAAATCTTTGCCTGTCCCTCAGTGTACTGAACCTATGATTTACATATAGAAGAAAACTCTATTTTCACTGGATTTTCTAAATTCCAGTGATCATTTACATCATCGGGACCAACCTTATGCCAGCTATATCAGGATTATCTCAACCCTAGCGACATGCAATTTCTTTCTTATTAACTCTTTCTGTAATTCCCAGCCTGCAAGGTGAAGATCTTAGATCCAGATTGCCAGTCCATCTCAAAGTGTGGTGGGTGCCGAAGAAATAAACCCTTTTCACGAGCAGTAAAGCCTTATTGCCATACACATGATCTTGATAGTTCTACACTTTCTATAAATGTCTGTTGTCTTTGTCTCAGGGGTGATCCCGCAGGTTACGTATTTTCTGGTAGCTTTTCACTTGGCAGCTCACATATGCAGGTCTTGTCTCCAGCTTTGCTCAACTAAGACTCACTGGCAGCCAGGGGATGGTACCAGCAATCACACTGGAAACTAGGCTAAGACCACCAGTGTTAACTGTATACTGTCCATTCACAACCTTATGGGAAACAGTGCATAAAGAAATATGTTTTTTTTTTAACATTAAATCACAACATTTAACTCTTGAAAAACAAGTAGCAATGATCCACTGGGCAACTGCATTTATGAGTGTATGATGCTGTATCTGTGAGCCAAGGTATGAAGTTTCTACTTGTGCATTACCACGTACACACTTGCATTATTATGTCTGCTGTTGTATTACCATTATAAAGTCAAGCATATATGACTGTAGTGCAGATTTAAAGAGGATCACCAAGAGGTTGAATATACTTGGGGCTTAGAATTATGGAAATGTTATTAAGACCAAGTCCCAGCAATACTGTAGGAGCCCTATCTTTTATACAATGCATTCATATTCAAGTATTAAGACGCCTCTAGGACTTGTAGCAAATATATCTGATCATGATGACTCATTATGTCATTGACAAATGGAGAAAAGGAGGCATCAGTACAAGCATAAGAGAGGATTTGATAGTAAAATAGTCAGTAGGACGCAATATATTGCACATTATTTTGACATAGAAACATAGAATGTGTCGGCAGATAAGAACCATTTGGCCCATCTAGTCTGCCCAATATATCTGAATCCTATGAATAGTCCCTGGCCCTATCTTATATGAAGGATAGCCTTATGCCTATCCCATGCATGCTTAAACTCCTTCACTGTATTTGCAGCTACCACTTCTGCAGGAAGGCTATTCCATGCATCCACTACTCTCTCAGTAAAGTAATACTTCCTTATATTACTTTTAAACCTTTGCCCCTCTAATTTAAAACTGTGTCCTCTTGTGGTAGTTTTTCTTCTTTTAAATATGCTCTCCTCCTTTACCAAGTTGATTCCCTTTATGTATTTAAAAGTTTCTATCATATCCCCTCTGTCTCTTCTTTCTTCCAAGCTATAAATATTAAGGTCCTTTAACCTTTCCTGGTAAGTTTTATCCCGCAATCCATGGACCAGTTTAGTAGCTCTTCTCTGAACTCTCTCTAGAGTATCTATATCCTTCTGGAGATATGGCCTCCAGTACTGCGCACAATACTCCAAGTGAGGTCTCACCAGTGTTCTGTACAGCGGCATAAGCACTTCACTCTTTCTACTGCTTATACCTCTCCCTATACATCGTGCTGCTCTATTACATTGTCTTCCCACCTTTAAGTCTTCTGAAATAATTACTCCTAAATCCCTTTCCTCAGATACTGAGGTCAGGACTGTGTCAAATATTCTATATTCTGCCCTTGGGTTTTTACGCCCCAGGTGCATTATCTTGCACTTATCCACATTAAATTTCAGTTGCCAGAGTTCTGACCATTCTTCTAGTTTTCCTAGCCAAACCTTACCATCGAGGCCTTTTGCAATATCACTTATGAAGATATTAAACAAAATTGGTCCCAGTACAGATCCCTGTGGAATCCCACTGGTAACATGACCTTGTTTTGAATGTTCTCCATTGACTACAACCCTCTGTTGTCTGTCACTCAGCCACTGCCTAATCCACTCAACAATATGAGAGTCCATGCTCAATGACTGCAGTTTATTGATAAGCCTTCTATGTGGGGCAGTATCAAAAGCCTTACTAAAGTTTAGATAAGCGATGTCTACTGCACCTCCACCGTCTATTATTTTAGTCACCCAGTCAAAAAAATCTATAAGATTTGTTTGACATGATCTCCCTGAAGTAAACCCATGCTGTTTTTCATCTTGCAATCCATGGGATTTTAGATGTTCCACAATCCTATCCTTTAGTAGGGTTTCCATTAATTTGCCTACTATTGATGTCAGACTCACTGGTCTATAGTTGCTCGATTCCTCCCTACTACCTTTCTTGTGAATGGGCACGACATTTGCCAATTTCCAATCTTCCGGGACGACACCTGTTACTAATGATTGGTTAAATAAATCTGTTAACGGTTTTGCCAGCTCACCGCTAAGCTCTTTTAATAATTTTGGGTGTATCTCATCAGGCCCCTGTGACTTATTTGTCTTCACTTTAGACAGCAAACTTAGAACATCTTCCTCTGTAAAGACACATGCATCAAACGATTTATTAGTCATCCTTTCAAGTGGAGGTCCTTCTCCTTTTTCTTTTGTAAAAACTGAACAGAAGTATTCATTAAGGCAGTCGGCTAGCCCTTTATTCTCTTCTACATACCTTCCGTCCTTTGTTTTTAATTTAGTTAATCCTTGTTTTAATTTCCTTTTTTCATTTATATATCTGAAGAATGTCTTATCCCCTTTTTTCATAGACTGAGCTCATTTTTCTAGTAAAGAAATGTTGAGTTAAAAAGAATCTTTCACCTCTACTGTCATGTCTGTTTATTAAAGGATTGTCGCATGAAAAATATTCTACAGTTTTCAAACCAACACCTGGATATACATACTTTTGTAATTACATGTAATTAAAAATGTTGTATAGCCACTGAGTTATCCAGTGAAATAAATCTGTATAGCGCCACATGTTTTATTTTTTTCATTTTTTTCAATTTATTTGTCTGGGTCACTGAGAAGGTTTCACATGCTCAGTTTTATCCAACTGTTAAATAAAGAATAGTTTGGGGGCACACTTTATTTATCTACTGTATCTATTTTTAACAGTTTTATCCAACTGCCTCCTGAGCTGTGACTGGGAGAGAGCTCCAGCAAAAAGACACGCCTCCTGAGCTGTGATAAGAAGAGAGCTCCAGCAAAAAAGACACGCCTCCTGAGCTGTGACTGGGAGAGAGCTCCAGCAGAAAAGACACGCCTCCTGAGCTGTGACTGGGAGAGAGCTCCAGCAGAAAAGACACGCCTCCTGAGCTGCAGCAGAAAATACACTCCCTTCAGCTGCCAGCTTCATATAACTCTAGCAGAGCAATGAATGGGGAAATCTCTAGATTCCTGTGCGATACAGGACTGGTTCTAGCTTTGCTATATATGATTTCAGATTTTTAATATTTTTTTACAATAATCATGGGATAACTCATTTGAGTAATTTTATTCTCCATAATATAATTTTTTTTTATCCTGTGTTGTTTTGTTTTTCTAAAACTCCAAAACTCCCCCTATAATTATATGTAATTCATACATTTCTAGTAGGAATAACAAGGGGAAACACAATGCTGAGCTCTAGAAATGAAATTTCATGGAAAATACAAATATGTTAAATATATATACTAAAATAGACATGTCAAGAAAGTGATGTCAAAGTATTGTTGAAAACTAGTGTCATCTAAGAGCCATATATGGCTCCTGGGTCATATGATATAACAAATGCTTTGAAATGGATTCAGCACTGTTGAACTAGACTGTCTGAAATGTTTTTGTTACTTAATTTTTTTTCAATAAATAGAGTTAAAACTCAGCCTTTAGATCAGTATTTTTAGTACTGGTCTAAGCTATTCTTTCATATGCAATTCCTAAATTATTATTCTGAAAAGTGTGTACCCTAAACATTTTTTATTATGAAATAGAATATATACACAAATACATTTTCTGTAAACAAAAAATAAATCATACTATTTATAATAAAATAATAATAAATAATATAATAAAATAAAGTACCCATCTATACTTACATACATATAGCAACATTTGTAACCTCATTTATAAGACTTTAAAAATGACAGGAAAATCATGTTTTGAGTCGTATAGAGGTTAGAAAATGCACCATATTGCATTTTGCAAAGGAAGAAAAAAAATCCAAAAACATTGACCGCTATAAAATCAGGTTTGATTATTTAGTTTTTCTTTTATTTTTATTTTTTTCTAGAAATATTACTGATATATAGTTCAGTGGTTGATGCATGTCCATGCATGCATGGACATGCATGACATGGGGATCGACAGTGTGTACCCTACTCTCAGGCCCAGTACTAAGTATAACACAACAACATAACAGCATAACAAATAGCACCAGCCAAAAAGTTGTCATTTTTATTGTAAAGTCCTTTTGCACAAAAAATAGCCCCTTTTTTGCCCATTTATTTGCCACATACGTAGCATATTTCAGAAAACTGGGAGAGAGTGAGTCCCATGTCTCCTAATAAATTTTATAGTTGTCAGTGCCAGAAAACATGTGCTTTTTTACCAAGCTCCTAGTTGAGGCAGATTTCATTTCTGGCACACAAACCTCCTGAAATGAGACAAATTATTGAGAGGCTTTCACCTCTTAATAACCTTAATAATCAAATCTAATGTCAGCAGGCACTTCCAGTAAAACATCATGCAGCCCGATTTTTCTGCAAATATCAGCAAAGAAATAAGAAGGGAGTAAGAAGAAGGATGCTCATATGACCCTGGGAGGAAGTGGGGCAAGGGCTTGAAACACAGTCTCATCAGCTAATCAGGGTTGGCAGCAGGCAGGGAGATGCCTGTGCAAAGCAAGCAGATGTCATTATGGGTTGAGCTATTAATGAGAGTGGATGGGTCCATGCAGTGTCTGCAGTGTAGTTTATGCAGGGTCTATGGACCTTACAGTGCACAGAGGCACAAGCAGTCATCTTTTCTAGTGTTATAGGACAGTGTAGAGACAGAACAGAAATAAATAATTGTGTAGATTGCTAGGGTCTGTTTAGGGAAAGTAGTTTAAGAGATTGAGGGGCTGGGTGGGGCACAGTCAGTTCTTAACAATACAGCTGCTGCAGAACCTCACCCTAGCAGTTTTATGTTACAAAACAAGCCACCTTCATGTAAACAAATATTTATATTTTTCTCATTTGGACAGCTGTTTTTTTTATTTTTCTTGTTAAAAAACCTAAGTTTATAGTACACATAAGTTTACAGCACAGTGCCCCAATAGCATTCTGGTGCTGAGCAATTGCACATATTTATTTAAGTGCATTATATCTGTCTGATGTTATTAAACGTGTGGCGTTATAGCAAGAGCATTTTATGCCAATAATCTCATTATTATACAAGTGAAATCAGATTCAAATTGCACTGTAGAGATAGAAATATTACTGCCTGTCCTGAATTGTTATACATTGGTGTCGTGGGCAGGAAATTAATGTAATTACAAGTTGGAAACTTGTGTTTTATAGTATCGAAAATCTCTGTTTGAATTACCATTGTTGAATGCAAATTAAACAATATACAAATCTTCCACTCCAATATAGAATCACACACACAGTACATCCTTAATGAATATAATCAAGACTTTATTAGTATATAATATACAATAAAAAGATCAAATATTAAAATCATCAAGCATATAAAAACAAACCACAAGCACACTGGGCTGTAATCGCACCATATAATACCTTAACTGTACTCTATATCCCCAGTTATACAAATCAATACGCCTAATGGTGTATGTCTGACCACCCCGACTGATATAAAGTGCAAGTGCTAACCAGTAAGGTTTGGAGATATGGCCTCAACATAACAGGACACCAAAACTATTAGGAATCGAATGAGGTAACAGAGATTAACATGGATCCACAATACTGTAGGTAGTAAATCAATCACATACCGACCAGTTTAACCTAAGCCCCGACACGCATTTCGCTCTTGCTTCTTCAGGGAATTCCTTTGTTATTTTCAAAGCAAATAACACAATAGACAAATCTTACCAGTGCCAATACTGCATTATTCCAAAAGTGAATTGTCAGTGGCAGTGTTCAGTGTATTTGTAGAAGGGGGACGTACATTACATTTTGCATCTGTCTTTTTTTTTTTTTTTTTTTTTTAATAAAATTTTTATTTAGTAAAAGAAGAACATAACAAGGTACTTGTACATGTATCTTGCACGTCAAGCATGACGAAAATTGGTACATCAGAGGGAAATTCCATGTTACAAGAGGCATTGTCACATAGCTTAAATACCTTTACCGAAGAGACACATGACATATTGAAATTGTACAGACGTTATGGTGAAAGTATAGCTCGCAGGATTATAGTACCTCAATAAAGACGTTATCACAACCTTGCCATTAGTGCTCAGGGAAGAGGCTATCATAAGTGAGAATTAGCCTCTCCTTTGGGGTGTCTATACTCTGACCACAATTTCCAACGTTTGCAAAAATTGCTATGTGTGCGTGTTTCCCAGGAGGATATCTCCTCGAACCTATACAGTTGATCAACTTTCAATTTCCATTGTTCCACTGGAGGGATAGAGGTCGATAGCCACAACTTAGGGACCAATAGTCTAGCGGCAGTTAAAAGCTGTCTGAAGAGCATTGGGGGATGAGGAGGGGTTGTTTGGGTGTTCAGGTTGAGTAATGCTAGAGAAGGGGATAGCGGTATATTAGTGTGGCAAATTTGGTTGCATAGATCAAAAATATCTTTCCACCATTTATTGATTGTAGGACAGGACCACCATATGTGGAAGAACGTCCCCCTGTCTCCCAGGCATCTCCAACATTCATCCGACGCTGTGCTCGAGTAAAGGGAGGTCACATCTGGAGTTTTGTACCATCTTGTTAAAAGTTTGTACCCATTCTCCTGCACCCGAACACAGCGAGAGGACTTGTGCGGGGTCAGCAGCAGGTTAGGCAGGTCCGCTATTGAGAGATCAACAGTTAGATCCTTTTCCCATCTGCAAATGAATGCAGGCTTGACAAGTAATGGAGGGGTATTAAGTTTACAGTACAGCTGTGAAATTAGCTTTTTAGGGGGGGGAGGGATGAATGATGAGAGATTCCACCCAAACCAAGGGTCGAAGCTGGTCACTTCCCGTGATATGTTGCGAGATGAATGACTGTAAGCACAATAAGGGCAGAGAAAACATGTGGTGGAGATTTAATTTTGTTTGAATTTCACCTAAAGTGGGAGAACGGGTATCTTGTTGAAGAAGTGTGAAAATAGAGATGTTTGAATCCCTGATGACTCATGGAGTGCAATCTCTTATCACTGGGAGGGAAGTGCCTATAACATCTCCTACTGAAAGAAGCGGTGTTGGAAAGGGTATCCCGCAATGTGTGGATTGAAAGTATTTCCACGCTTGAAGGGTAGCTTGGATTAATGGAAAAGGGGAGGAAGGGATGTTGTTTGTTCTGGGAGTACCCAACAACAGTGAGCGGAAGGGTTGTTTCACCAATTCCTGTTCCATTGCCACCCAAGGTTTAAGATTAGAGGTTCTAAGCCATTCTACCGCTCTAGACAACAGAACAGCTCTGCCGTAAAGCTCAGGATCCGGAAAAGCTATGCCTCCTATATGCTTGGGTCGGGATAGAAGGGAATAGGCGATTCTTGGTTTCTTCTGGCTCCAAACGAACGAGCTAAATAGTTTCCTAAGGGAAATATAGTATGATTTAGGGACCGGTATAGGCAAGACCTGTTGAAGGTAGGTAAGACGAGGCAGTATCAATGAAACGAAGAGATTTTTACGGCCAAACCAGGAAATGGTAGGTATATTCAACCTATTTATTTCCGCCGTTATGGACTGCAATAGGGGAAGATAGTTGAGAGCAAAGAGGTCAGAGGGGTTGGAACTGATTTTAATTCCTAGATAGGTGAGGTGGGGAGAAGCCCAATCAAATGGAGAGTGCTTTTTAAGACCTAATTGAGTATGTCGTGACATCTTTATACATTTTACTAGGGACTTTTGCTTGTTTATCTTAAAATTAGATAGGAGGCTGTATGTATCAAGATAGTTTTGGATTATGGGAAGTGATGTGCCCGGGTTAGAGGTCATGATCATAATGTCGTCAGCGAAGGCAGCAAGCTTATGATCATGACCTCCCAATGTCACACCGCGAATATCCTGATCTGCCCTCAGTTTGATAAGGAGAGGCTCCAAGGCCAGTACAAACAACAAGGGCGATAATGGGCATCCCCTGCGGGTACCGTTTTTAATCCTAAAAGGGTCAGTTAAGTCTCCATTGACTAGTACCGAAGCTGAGGCTTGAGCATACATTGCAAAGGTAGCTTGTGCAAAGGGACCAGGCAGGCCAAAGCCAGATAGCACCTGTTTCAGGTAATCCCAGCTAATTCGATCGAATGCTTTTTCTGCATCCGTGCTCAGGAGGAGTAGTGGCTTGGAGTGGTGGGCAGAATAAAAAAATCGCATTCAGAACCCTAGTCGTATTGTCCCTCCCCTCTCTACCTCTGACAAAGCCCACCTGGTCCCCATGCACAAGCGTGGGAAGAAAGGCGGCCAGGCGGTTTGCCAACATTTTTGCAAGCAGTTTAAGGTCTATGTTGAGGAGTGATATGGGCCTATAGCTTGCACAATGTTTAGGGTTTTTCCCCTCTTTGGGGATCAAGGTTATGTGGGCTGTCGTCATATCACGAGAGAGCTGTTTCCCCATTAAGGCTGAATTACAGACCGAGAGCAAGTGAGGGAGGACTATTTGTTGGTATGTTCTATAATAATATACTGGAAACCCATCTGGGCCTGGGCTTTTGCCCTGGGGGGATTGCTTTAGAGCCAAAGTTAATTCCTCTAAAGTAAATTGGGAAGCTAAGTCTAGCTTTTGTTCAGGGGAGAGTTTGGGCAGAGAGATTGACTCCAAAAAGGACTTGAGAAGATTTGAGTGAGAGTCAGGATTCAGAGTTGGGGGGAGATTATAAAGGGCCTCATAAAAAGCACGGAATTGAGTACCAATTAATTTTGAGGAATATAGGGACTCTCCTTGGGGGGACTCTATCTGGTGTATATAGTTTGTGTCTCTTATTCTGCGCATCATAAATTTAGACGCCTTGTCTCCATGCGCGAAAAATTTATGCTGTGAATTTAAAAAATACTTAGCAGTGGATTGATTCATGTAGGATTTCAATTCTGCTTTAAGAGACGAGAGCTCAGCAAATTGTGTTTCTGAAAGGGATTTTTTATGCATTTTCTCTAGAGAGAATATCCTACTAATTAATGAGTCTATTTTTTTTATTCCTTTCATTTTTTAAGAAAGCACCAAGACTTATGAGGTGTCCCCTGATAAAAGGCTTGTGGGCATCCCAAAGTGACTGTTTTGAGACCTCAGGGGGGTTGTTAAAAGAGAAGTATTCTTTGAGAAGCCCAGAAACCTTCTCCCTGGTATCCTGGTTATCGAGGAGGGATTCGTTAAGACGCCATCTAAATTTACTGGGGTTCGGTACAGGGGCCGAGATTGATAGAAAAATAGGGGCGTGATTTGATAGGAGGATGGAACCTATTTTGGGGTTATTACACAACTGGAGATGTTCCTTCGATACATAAAGGTAATCTAACCTATGATAGGAATTGTGGGGGTGAGAATAAAACGTATAGTCTTTCACGTCAGGATTGAAAATCCGCCATACATCTAAAAGGTGAAGATTATGGAGGCCATCTTGTATGAAGCGAAGGGATCTAAGAGACAGGGCAGATCTATTGGAAGATGAGTCCAGGAGAGGGTTTATAGTGATGTTTAGATCTCCTCCAACTACTATCAGGCCCTCAGCGTGGGATTCTATTATCGGGAAAACTTTAGCAAACCAGGTATGTTGCCCTGTATTGGGAGCATACATGTTAATGATAGTATAGGTTTGAGGACCAATAGAGCCCTTGACTAGAATATACCTCCCTTCTGGATCTTGGATGTGGGAGATATACTTAAAGGGAATTTTCCTCTGGAATCCAATACTCACCCCCCCCCCCCCCCGGATGCCGCAGAATTACCCCCACAATGGTACCACATTAGAGAAAGAAAGGTTGGGGTAATGATCAAATTTGAAATGGGTTTCCTGGAGAAGGAGGACACTGGCTCCAGATTTGCGCAGCAATGTGAAGATCTGACTCCTCTTGGAAGGGGAGTTAAAGGGTTTCTACCACTTGAATATCACATATTTGGTGTTCAGACACTAGCGATTCGCTAGTGTCTGTTCTTGCCTACAAGCTAATTATCACATTAATCCGGGCTGCCGATACCTCAAAAAAAGCACTTATATCTTTATGCAAATGAGCCTCTAGGTGCTATGCAGGCGTTTTTCTAAGCACCTAGAGGCTCCGTCTACCTTGCATTTTGCCGCCCTGCGCCTCGCTCCAGCACGCCCATCTCTCACTGTAATCGATCCTCCCCCTGCTTCAGCCTTCCGAAATCCCGCGCCTGCGCCGTCCGTCGCGGCATTCGGAGGCATTCGGCGCAGGCGCAGTCAATGTCTGACCGCTTGCTGCTGGGCTTCGTCTGTCCCACGGAGCTCTGTGACGTCATCGGCGCAGGCGCAGTTGAAATGTCTGAGCAGGGAGCGGTCAGACATTGACTGCGCCTGCGCCGAATGCCTCCGAATGCCGCGACGGACGGCGCAGGCGCGGGATTTCGGAAGGCTGAAGCAGGGGGAGGATCGATTACAGTGAGAGATGGGCGTGCTGGAGCGAGGCGCAGGGCGGCAAAATGCAAGGTAGACGGAGCCTCTAGGTGCTTAGAAAAACGCCTGCATAGCACCTAGAGGCTCATTTGCATAAAGATATAAGTGCTTTTTTTGAGGTATCGGCAGCCCGGATTAATGTGATAATTAGCTTGTAGGCAAGAACAGACACTAGCGAATCGCTAGTGTCTGAACACCAAATATGTGATATTCAAGTGGTAGAAACCCTTTAAAGCCCTTAACATTGAAGGACGCAATCGTGAGATCAGCCATATTGTCTGATATAAATGCGTTTACCTTGAGGATGCCAGGTCCCCTGACCAGGTAAGCCTAGATGGGTGCGACTATTTATGCTGATCTGGGGGAGTGAGTCAGGAGCCAGAGGAATCTTCCGTGTCGTCATGCATAATAGGACATTGTGAGTAAGTACCTTTAAACAAAAGTAAATAACAGAACAGAAAACCATTAGATCAACTTTCAAAAAACAGAGCCCACCTATATGGGTCATTTGAAAAAGGGAGGTAAGGATCGCAAGGGGGGAAAGGTATGTCAACCCAGTTGTGACCCTCACAGCACTTAGAAGTAGCCCCAATCATGAGGCGTGATGACAGAGTGACAAAGCAGATTTTATGGAGATAGAGTGGAGAAAGAAATGAAAGGGAATAAAAAGGGGGGGAGATAAAGGAATAGGAAGCGGGAGCAAGTGGATTCTAGAATGAGTAATACCAGTAATAGGTTAATCACCTCAGAAACCAGAGATGTATAAAGATGATAAATGAAACAGAAAAGCAGACATATGCAATCAAACAATATCTAATTTTCAGACTATTGTTAGATAACCGGAATCTACGGTGTCGTCTGGGTGGTCTTGCGCTTATTCTTCTGGGATCTTGGGGTGCGCGGGGGTTCAAAGGGAGTGAACCTCGGTATCTCAGGCAAGTCTGTTAGATCTTGATAAAGCTCCCAATTTTCAATCGGCAGCGGAGATATCTGGAGATGTTCGTATACGCCAGCCAAATCATGGAAAGCTGTAACAGTAAGGCGGCGTCCCTCATAGAAAAAAGAGATTCCGAAAGGAAAGGTCCATCTGTAAGGTGTTTTCTTAGCCCTGAGCCAGTCCGTCAGGGGCTTCAGGCTTCTCCTTTTCTTCAGGGTGGAAGGGGCCAGATCCTGAAAGACTGCAATCGGAGCTCCTTCATAGGTCAGGTCGGTGAGGTTTCTTGCAGCTTCCAGGACCGCTGATTTGGCCTGATAGTTGAGGAATCTGCAGATAATGTCCCTGGGAGGCTCCGAGGGTTTGGGCTTGGGGCGCAGTGCCCTATTATCAGGTCAGCAGGCTGGTCAGGGCCCAAGATGGAGGTGCATATCTCGTTCACCGCCGCAGGGATGTCCGCCGCTTCAATCATTTCAGGCACTCCTCTGAAGCGCAGATTGTTTCTGCGTCCCCTATTCTCCTGGTCCTCCACTGCGTTATGGAGATCATTCAGGTAGCAACGGCATTTTTGCAGAGAGACAGCCGTGGCAGATTGATGTTCTAGGACTGCCGTTTGCCGCGATTCCAGGGCCCCGACTCTGTCCCCTATATGGTGGACGTCTTGGCGGAGAGCTGATAGTTCAGTCAGCACCGGCTCCATAGCTTTGCTAAGGGACTGCTTAAGAAAGCGACGAGTGATCGGGAGTGCGGTCTTGCAATGCGAGTCCTCTGTATCACTTTCTCCCTCAGACATGTCGGCGGAGCGTTCGTGCGCTCTATGTGAGGAAGCCGGCGCCATCTTAGGTTCTCTGGCCGCTAAGATGTCACCACTGCTATTCGGAGGTTTAGGGGTGCCAGAATTGTCACCAGCCCTTGGGTGGCCAATCTTGACCATCGTCACGTCTGTCAGCTTGCGCTAGCTTGTGCTGTGCAGGGTTTAGATCAGAGAGCTCCTGACTATGCGGCCATCACAGTCCGGCGCTAGCTCCGCCCCCTCATTTTGCATCTGTCTTTAACTTATGAACAATACACTGGAATTTTTCTATACCTGTTCCATACTTTGCGTGATTGTGTCTCAAACCTGTTACCTTTCATTTTGGAAAATTGTGAGTTTTCATTAGACCTTATAATAAAATGTATGGAAAAAAAGATGAGTGCCAAATGAAATAAAAATGCCTTGTCATATGAGAGTCAGAATATGTTTATTAACAGCCCCAGCCATCTGGTCAACAGTAGTAGTAGTGCCACTTGTAGGCACAGTGGTGACGGTAGGGGCAGTGATAGAAACGGTGTCAGTCAGGGTAAATACACAGCAAAGAATCGGCAGGGGGGGCCAATGAGCCTACAATGAAATATCACCATATGCTAAAAGTGGCAGGGACAGTGAGGATTATGACAATGATTGTGTGTTAATCAGGACCTGGCAGCCTGATTGGTGTGTAGAGTCGATGGAGACATCTGAGAAGGGTGGCGAGTGCAGTGGCAATAAAGAGTGAAAGCAATGTATGGCCAAAACCTCCCACAGAACTGGCAGGGCCAGATCAGCTTCTATTGTGATTAGCTCAGGAACTGGTGATGCCGCTGATACTGTGGGCGCAGGCTCAAATTGTGCACATCTACACCATGCTCAGATGCTGCTAATTCTGTGTGAGTAATTTCCATATGGAGTCTTTCTCCACAAGGCCGGCACACAAAACCCCAGCTGTGTGCAAGATCTGCGGTATAAAAATAAGCTGTGGGCATTCAAACATAGGTACCAGGGCTCTATTGCAGCACTGAGGCGTCATCATTGGATGCTGTGCGAAAATAGAACTGGCCAGCATCCTCAATCTGAACAAGTCTGTCGTCCTTCTCCTGGTCCGTTTTGTTGCAGCCAGCCAGCATCTCCAAGCAGTACAGTGTCCTTGTCGTCATCATCATCAGCTTCTTCTTCTCCTGCTTGGACTCCTTCTCCTTGTCATCCCTCCATCGAGAGACATCAATAATGGAATATGTGGAATTGAGAAAACTATTATCGACCAGCAATTAGCTTGTAAAAATATACAAGGCATGGATCCAGGAAGCTTTTCACATGGGCTAAGGCTGATGAATAGATATAGCCTTGCTGATGGTGCCCCATCTTGCCACTATTGCTGTCTGCCTGCCTACTATCATGTTCCGTATGGCTACTGCTGCTGCCATCATGCCACTGCTGCTGTCTGCCTGTGAAGTGACCTGGAGCAGGGGCACTTTGAAGTCTGAACATTTGTGGACAGTTGCCTGTTTTCTCTAGGCAAATTCATCAGTTCCTTAAATAGCGAAAATAGATAAAATCTTTATCAAAATTTTTTAAAAGTAATTCTCTGCATAATGGGAGCAGCTTTGATTTGGGTAGAATCAATAGGGGTCCAAAACAATTTTCAAAAATTTGGCGAACCAGAAAAGGTTTGCTCATCTCTAGTAGGAGGGAGTTCTGCACAGTGTTGTACAGTATGTGTATTGTGGGGCAGCGTAACACTGTAAACCAGGCAAAATGTTTTCTTATCAATCTTTAACATAAACTTGTGAGAAAGATTGACAACTCTTTCACTCTTTGATAGCATCTTAACAAATTCAAGGATACTTTGTACACAAACTATAAAAAATAAGTACATCACATTAACTTGTACAGTCATAAATATTTTATTATGTTACCTTCGTTTATCTGCAAAGTAAAGTTTATGCGTTATTTAAGGAAAATCTAAAAAGGAGGCATTCACCAAAAAGATTGGTGACAAAATCTGCCACGTTAAAAATATTCCAAATCACGAAAAAAAAAAAAAACTATGTGGAATGTTTGATACACCTGGCTAGCCTATTATAAGTAGATTTGTTAATTACGATGTCATGTTATGAAGGCAAAATGGTCACTGCTATTGGGTCTGTCAGTCATTTTGGCAGTGAATAGGCAGCAGCCAAGGGATAATTAATAGCTGGCAAGGAAATTACCATAATCCTGTTATTTGTTTGCTTCTATGAAAGAACTGCTAGCTAAACTTAGCTTTTTGACATCTTAGCATTACAGGAGATTTAGCTTTTAGAAAAAAAATAAAAATCCCCTGAATGTATAATACAGTTAATATAATGGCATCCTCCAGACTTCACATCTCACACTGGGATACGACTGGGCAACATGATAAAAGCCTCTTTTTATGCTTCCACAATGTTGAACATTAATACTAAAGTTTTCTTTCTATAGCAGAAATGACAGCGCTGGGTCATGTTTAACATTTAACGTTCTCTAAATTTATCCCTCTTTTTTCTGCTGGAGCTTTATCTTATTAATTTTGGATTTGATGATTCCATCCTGGCTATAATCACCGACCTCACGCCGTTTTCTAACATCCAGAGACTCTCAAAGATAATGTTCCTGGGGGCTATCACTGCCATGCCGTAATGCTGTTCTTAGGATCTAGAGAAAGCAACTGAAAAAAAGAGAAAAGAAAGAAAATATTTTATTGTATATAGTAATCTTTATTTTTTTTTACTAAAAGTCCCATTAGTGGAAATACTAGGGGCAGCAAAGAAAATGCCTCTGTCTGATGTCTGTATTGAATGGTGGCTTTTAAACTCTGAATTGTCTGCTAAAGGGTGAAATTTTCTCATTATGAAAGCATTCTGCCATTTGGTTCGCAGCAGTAGATTAAATTATTATTTCTAATATGACATGATCGCCATCAAGCCCTTCCACACCAGAATGTGAAGAGATTTCTTCTGACATATGGCTAGAGCAAAAAAAAAGTTAAAAGAAAGAAAAAGACAATTGCTCTAACAATAAAACCTGTTCTAAAAATAAACAGGAAAAGTACATGGCGTGGAGATAACAACTGAAATGCTCTAATGGCATTTTTGTGATGCCATAAAAATAGTAACAATACTTTAACAAATATCACCAATGAGTTTCGACAGTTACTCTTACTGCATCTTTTCATGTAACTCAGTGTAGCAGAGCTAAGTTTAGGCTCACATTGCATTTTTGTCTTACATTTAACATAAACCAAAAAAAACTATACGTTAAAAGGTTCTTTCACATGAGCGTGTCCCTTGCGGTAACCACACTCAGTGTGAGAGATAAATTGTGCTTAGTGGAATTAGAAAGTGCACAAGATTATCATGATTGATAATCTGTGGGCCTCTATGTGACCTTTCTGTAACAGAATCATACTGACATTTTATTTGTGTAATGTATAGGGGCAGTGATAATGACAATTTTTGTAATACACTTTAACCCCATAAGGACCTCCGCCGTACATATACGGCGCTGGTGGACGTGACTTAAGGACCAGCGACATACATGTACGGTGGGCTGATGGGGCGGGTGCAGGAGCTGCGCCCGACCGATCAGCGGCAGAGGTACTGCAGTCAGTGATAGCCGGACCCCTGCTGTATGCTCCAGCATCAGAGAAAACACTGATGCTTGCGCATTAACCCTTGCTGTGCCCCGGTCAGCTCTGACCGCGGCAAGCGTGATGTCTGTAGAGGGAGGGAGCACCCATCGGGTGCCGCGCTGCTGTGACAGGGACCCGATGGCAGGTAAGGCAGCCTGATGCCTTCCTTAGGCATCGTGGCTGCCTTCCATGACAGCCTGTGAGATCCAGCCCCCTGGATCTCACAGGCAAGCAATCTGAAGTGTATTACAGTGAGTAATACTGTCACGGTCACGAATACACACACAGATGACAACTGCGCTCCACCCTCACCCCTGGCCCTGCCTACTTTCCTTGCAAGTCCTGATAACTGGGACAACTGGACGGCAGTCGGTAGCTTAGAATACGTTCTGGGAGGACAGACAAGTTCAAACTACGGATAGTGAATGGACCGAGTCAATACCAATCAAGCAACGAAGTACAAATGGAGTAAGCAGAGACTAGTCAGGAGAAGCCGGGGTCAAATACCAGGAGAGTAATAAAGTACCACAGGAATGAACAAGAACAGATCAGGTCACAAGCCGAAGGTCAAGCCAAGTGGTCACGTCAGGAACTAGGAGCAAGCAGTAGCGGGTCAAAAACAGGCACGGGTCAAAATCCAGATAGCGCAGGTAACACAATAGCAAATAGCCTTAGGACAATTAATCACAGGCAACCTGTGGCTAGCAGGTTGCCTGTTTATATACTGAAGGGCAGAGGTCATGTGACATGTACGAGTATCCAGCTCGGCGCTCATCCCCTTGACCATTACTATGGGAACAGGGGACGCGGGATGCACAGAGAGGAAACTCCGTCCCCTGTTACCCCAGTAACCAAGACGCCGAGCGAGAGAAGAACGTCACCGGCGTCCTGTGACAAATACACTTATAGCCAAATCATATATAGCCGAATCATTTCAAATTGGTTTCTTGAACATGACAATGAGTTCACTGTACTAAAATGGCCCCCACAGTCACCAGATCTCAACCCAATAGAGCATCTTTGGAATGTGGTGGAATGGGAGCTTTGTGCCCTGGATGTGCATCCCTCAAATCTCCATCAACTGCAAGATGCTATCCTATCAATATGGGCCAACATTTCTTAAGAATGCTATCAGCACCTTGTTGAATCAATGCCACGTAGAATTAAGGCAGTTCTGAAGGCAAAAGGGGGTCCAACACCGTATTAGTATGGTGTTCCTAATAATTCTTTAGGTGAGTGTAGTTTAAACGTTTATGTGCAAAAGAGAAAAGAAGAAGTCCGCTCCAATCAGATATCTGCACATAGACCAAGACTCTGGGTCTATGCAGATATCTGATTGGAGCTGACTTAGTGACTTATTTTTTTCCCTCTTTATTTCTTTATTATGGCTTCGGGGGGGGGGGGGGGTCAGGGGTGACACCATTTTCTACCGCACTGGGTGACACCAGCCATAGCAACGCCACTGTAACCATTAGGAACCCAGCTCTAAGTTGAAGTCGGAATGCGATTAATATAACCTGTATTAATCGCATTGCGATTACAACTTAGTCAAATTTGTGACACTGCAGCTTCAGAATGAATCTAAGATGGATGCTGTCCTTGCTATTTGATATGAGGTGGGAGGGTCTGGGAGGGAGGGTCTGCTGCTGATTGGCTGGAATGTGTCTGCTGACTGAGGTACAGGGTCAAAGTTTTCTCAATGATGACGTATAGGGGGCGGACCGGACATCGCATATGTTCGCCCCGCCGCGGCGAACGCAAACAAGCTATGTTCTGGGAACTATTCACTAACTATATATTAGTGATATACTATCAATTTCTATGGTAAGCAAACCTCATTTTCTTTGCTTGAATTATTTGTGCACCATGGTAACCCAGCAAGCATAAAGTTTTTTTGGGGGGGATTTTAAAACTGATCAGCAGAGGTGCAAGCCCTGCAAACCTGAAGATTAACTATTCTGCAGTAGCTCCAGAACACAGCTTCAGCTATTGTGTAGTGGATTGAGTTCCTAACTGCAGCACTACTCCCATTCACTTCAATAGGAGTAACACTGCAATAACCAGTTCTGTCCACTACACAACAGAAAATCTCTTCAATGCAGTCTCATGTAAAGCCACTCAAAATATTGCATTAGGCCTCATGCACACGACCGTTGTTTTGATCGGCATCCGAGCCGAAGTTTTGGCAGCTCGGATGCGGACCCATTTACTTCAATGGGCCCGCAAAAAATGCGGACAGCACTACGTGTGCTGTCTGCATCCATTGCTCTGTTCCGCGGTCCACAAAAAAAATATAACCTGTCCTTTTCTTGTCCATTTTGAGGACAAGAATAGGCAGATATGTAAATGGCTGTCCGTGCCATTCCGCCATCCATGTTTTGCGGATCTGCAATTTGCGGATTGCAAAACACACAACGGTTGTGTGCATAAGGCCTTAGACTGTGCCAAATTTGGAATATAGCACTGCCGCATCTGATACCTTAGACCACATGCAAGTGGCATAGTCATATGCAAGGAAGATTTAAAGGGGTACATTAAGTCTCTGTGGCTCGGTACACATGTACACACTCCATGCCAATGTGTTCATACAGCAACAAATTGTGGTGATATTCTCCCCTAAAAGCTATGTATTTGGATTACAATAAAGTTTGTGGCATTGTGTCTGATGAAATATGCCAGATTCTATATTTGCCTGTTTCCATATAAAAATTCTCTGTATGCCACTCTACTCTCAATAATAAAAAGATGACATATGAAGGTACATTAGAAGTAGCGAAGCTAGCTGCAGATCATAGATTCAAATTCACTTAGGGCGTATGTGCTTCGCCGAGGTGAAATTCATTATCGCCGAAGTCTCGTGAGACTTGGATGAATAACTTCAGACTTCAATTTTTCAACTTGAAAAAGATTTAAAACTGGGATCCAAAGTCGGCTTTGGTACCACTAATACCTAGGTGCCAAAGCCGTTACGGATCCCAGTTTCAATATTGTTTTTAAGTTGAATAATCGATGTCTCGTACGACTTCGGAGATAACTAATTTCACCTCGGCAGAGTCCATACATTGAATGCTGTTTCGAGACGGATCTCCATACAGGATTCAAACAAAGTTTTAACTGAAGCATGCTACAATGATCCTTCTCCGGCAGGGGGGGAGCTCTTCTTGATGTGAGAGTACCCCCTGCTGGCTGTAAAATTAACTGTGAGCCTGCAGTCTGTGGATTGACCCTCTTCCTGTCCTGGCTCTGGCAAAAAGGGGTTAATTCATTTTTCTTCATTAAAAAAAAATATATAAAAATAATAAAAGTACAGCTACACTTGTTTGAGCAATAGTATAGCAAACTACATACACACACATGTTTTTTATTCATAAAAAATAAAATAAAAAATATGTTTATTAGTTTTTGCAATAGTATAGTGGACTTTGCGTGTTCAAAATACTGTATAAAACGTACTTAAAACTTTTTCCTGTTTGCTTTCTTAAAACATGTAAAAATGTATAAATGTTTTGTCTTTTGTAACAGAAAAAAAAGATAAAGAAAAATATCATGTTTTCAAATTCATGTAAGTTAGCTAAGAAATAAGTTATTTGCAGTTAGATAGGCCCATTGTTTAAACTGAAAAATTGGTCTGGTAAGAAAGGGTGGTAAACACTCCGGCAATGATGCGGTTAATATGTGCTATGTTTCTACTTTACACGTGAAATCGTATTGCTACATCTGCATCAGTCACACCACTTACATCTGCTCATGTGGAAGGCTCCACTTCTCTGGCATCAATTGTAGTATGAATGGGTTCAGCTCACAGTCAATATTTGATCAATATTTTTCATCAGTGTTTGTAAGCCAAAACCAAAAGATGGAAAAGGTGCAAATCTTTATTTTATAGTTTTTTTCTGTAAGTTCCATTTTTGGTTCTGGCTTACAAATACCAATCAAATGTGAAAGTAGCCAAAAATGACCAAGAAAGTAAGTAAAAAAACATTTGTTAACCACATTTCAGCTCTTGGCTAATTTCGAGGAAAAGGAAGACCAATGCCATCCATACTGCTGTCAGCAGCATTACCGCAGTAAAGTAGGCATCATAAGTAAGATGGAGCCATATTTCTAGTTGCAATGGCACATTTACTGTAACTGGTGGAGCTGTAGGAGAAATGAGAGGGAGCTGGGTGTGAAAAGAAAATGTGTATAGCACCTTCATCAAGCAGGAGGACATGGTGTCCCCTTTCATGGCAGAAAGGTCTCCCCATACTCTATCCACATCTCTGCCAAGAACATGGACTCCTTACGTGAAAGTTCCAGAAGTTAGAAGCCACTAGTCATACTTGAGGCCATGAGGAATAATAATGCCATGAGGAATATTAACACAAAACCAAATATTCTACAGCACAAGTTAAATTAGAGGAAGCACATTTTTGACCTCTTAAAAAAATAGATAGGTAGATAGATCTATATCTATCTGTCTATCTATCTATCTTTTTCACTGTAGATGTATAAAATAATACACTTTAGCTAGCAGTTAATAAAGTGAATCCCCAAAAAGATGAAAAGCAGTCTGAGACTTTTACTCCCACATTGATTGATTAGCCTCATGTACAGTATGTGGTGTGGAGATTGGCTTTCACATGGTTGATACATTTATTGAACTGCATCAGGAAGTTAGTAAGATGCAAAAGAATGCTATATTTGCCCTAATGTTTTTACATGTGTACGCAAGGTCAAGTCAGTGGGAAGACTGAAGCTTTCACCCAAGAGACTGCCGATAGACACACATTCTGTTCTCTGCAACCAGGGACCCTTTTACAGTTTTCTTGGCTTAAGTAACAAAAGATCTTTGAGCCAAACTTAAAACACATCTACACACGTGTCTATCGGAGGAAAGCCTGGATGTTTTTCAGAAGCTGAGGTCAGTGGTTGCCTGAGGGGAAAAATGTAGTCCAAACCTAAGCGCCTTTCCAGATAGAAGAAAAAAGCTAGAAATGTTAAAACAGCTTTATTGCCATTTGGTTTCTGTTAAGTTGTCAATAAAACTACTATGTACAATTATATACTAACTCCGCTCTGGAAAATGAATGCTTACATACATCACTCCTCTACTCAGTGCCTCCATATAAATGCAGATGAGGTATTTCCAGCAAACGGCCAAAACGCATTTCAATAATCCAAACAATAAAACAAGGAGACAGTCAAATTTTAAAATCAATATTTTAAAAATCCCTTTGGTAATCCTCTGTTATTCCTTTTCTCATTTTTATGGCTCTTTAGGGGAACAATGAGCAGGGCAGCAAAGATCATAGTATGTCTTTTCCACAGAACCTGACCTGGATTGTAATGTCAAACTGCAAAGTTCCAGAAATAAAATAGTTGTAAAAAATAAAAATATATTTTTTTAAAGAAAATTGGGCAAGTTATTCTTAAAATGGCTCCAGTGTAATACCTATAAAAATGAGTTTTTAGCATAAGGCAGGATGTTACTATCTATACAGTGAATGGTATTTGGTAAAATAGGACATACTAGATTTCAGATGAGAATGTGTTCCTCTACAGATACAAATAATGTATTGGAATAGCAGGAATTTGTCTACAGAGGGATCTGGGTAAAATCCCTCTTCTTAAGCCTCGGGTGTCCCTTTCTGTAGATGAATGGAGTGGTACAAATAGTTGAGTGCTTTCACTTGGCTATTGCCATCCATCCACTTATTGACTGCACATGTTTCCAATGCTTCCACTAAACTTTATGGAGTGGAAAAGTGCATGATTATCTGGCCAAGAACTGGGTTAAGGGTCCTCTGGTCCCAGAAGTTGAACATATTAGTTAAAAAAATATGTTTCCATATAACAACCCCTTTTAGGTTTATTTAAGCTTTTGGTTTATCATACACAAGAACATGTCAACGGCTAGAAGTTGAATACCCTGTAGCTGTCTATAGAGTTTGGTGCCTGTTCCACAATTGTCCACTGTTAAGGACCACCAGTCATATGGGTGTATTCAAAAAATGCCACTCTAAGGAAATTTGCAATGTAATTAAAGGGAACTTGTCATGTGGATATTTGATTATAATCTAACTAATTATATACAATCAGCAACTACTAAAAAGTGCCTTAGATGTATTCACTTACTGGTGTGACAGATGGTTACCTCATAATATACACACAAGGATGCCACATGCCGCATGCTAATGAGTCATTGAGTCCAGCGGTTATTTAATTAACAGCTATAGCCACTCCCCTGCCCACCTGCTGCTGATTCATATGGAAAATAACTGTCAATCAGCAGCAGGTATGCGGGGAGAGTCAGGAGCTCATAAATATTGTTGACTCATCAATTCCAGCTGGAGCTTTTTAATACAAGATGTTGGCAGATTGACTGAGTCAATTAAAGAAAGTGACCCAGCATTTTGCTAAGAGAATCAGTCACTTATTTATGTTGATCTGAAAATGGGGATATAGGGCGGCTCTCCCTCTGGTTGGGGATGGCAAGCTGCTCCAAACTGATTTCGCACTCTATTCACCAAAAATATAGTGAAAAGGAAATGAGTGGGCACTCTTATATCTGGATACACAAAGACTCAATATAGCATCACTAAATTAATTTATTATATAGATGCATGTATCAAAGGTAACTGGAGATATAGAAATATAAAATATATAATATATAAAAGATGTCCGTGCAGATATCTTCAAATGTAATGAAGAAAGCAAAAAGCAAAATTATGTATAACATTAGCAGTACTGCGAATATTCAACAAAATAATAAAATATGCATAGCAGTTTAAAATTTATAAAGTAGCTACTGGGATGCAGGTTTTGAAATCCAAGCAGAGTTCATTCCAATCTCAGGCAGAAGCAAGTGAATGAATCATCCTATATTGCAATGCACCAATTAATAAAATAGTGTCTGAAAAAATATCAAATTCAAACTGTGGCCTGTAGGTAAAAGAATCCAAGTCTGTGTGAAGTATATATAAATGTGAAAAAATATTGCAAAAGAATGCTAAGCGTGCAACAAAAATAGAGGTTGTAAACGCTAAAGTGCGGACGTGCTCACAAAGGGAAAAAAATATTTGGTCAAAGTGATTAATAATATGCTGCCCACAGTCTGAGGGAACTGTGCAATAGTGATACCCAAGTCACTTCCCTAAGGTATATAGCTGGTAGTTCTCTAGGGAATGTAGCTTGTAATTGTTACTTCATGTTCATATACTGTACAATGTTGCAATCTGGGACATTACGTTCACAATGTGATCAAGAGAAAAAGTTCCGTATTGAACAGTGCCGTTTGTCAAGAGATAGTCCAGTACTCACATATATGGAGGTGGTATCCAGTTTGTGGCGTCCCACGTGGAGTGACTGGAGGGTAAGCTTACCTCTGACTTTTATCTGTTGTGGGTAGAAGGCTTCAGTAATACCTCATTGATGCAGATGCAGTCTGTTGTGACTGGTGGGCAGAACCCTGCTATAAGTCAAGGGTTCTTCCCTAGTTGTCCCGGAATCAGCTTAGGATACGGTTCCCTGTATATCTCTGGCGTCCCTCGTGTCTCCGGCAGTACCTATGCAGGTAATGGGACTTTGCTAGCTTCCTGCTACTTCCTGTCGCACGTCAGACGCTGCCGTGATATCTGGACTTCTTTGGGTGAAAGCGCTTTCTTTAACATCAACTCGGAGAGCGATGTTAGTTTTCCATTTGCCGGTTATTGCCAGATACAAATATCTGATCCTCCACGCCAGACGCATTTCGAAGGCTAAGTCTATGTGTATCCAGATATAAGAGTGCCCACTCATTTCCTTTTGACTTATTTATGTTGTCCTTAGTTAGGACACCATAAAACTGGTGACAGGTTCCCTTTAAGTTTATTGAGGATCCAGTGTTACAGAAAATAAATAACTGAGTGACATTTTGGCCTTGCACTACCTTTTTGAAGGTGTGACAAAATAATATAAAACACACTAAGTGAAGAGTACAGTGGAAAAACATACATGTAAAAGTTCTCAACAAATGGGTTATCACATTCAGGGGTATAAGAACCCATATATTTGATGTGGCATAATAAGGAGGGGTGACTACATAATACAAGGGTAAAAGCCTAAAACCAATTCTAACTGAAATTAAATAAAAATATGAGTAATTACAGTATGTAGGACCAAAGTTACCATTTTATTTATTTTCATTAAGAGTCTATACTGTATGGGGGGGGCGGAGCCAGCGCCGGTCTGAGATGGCCGCTTTGTTCTGAGCTCCGTGGAAAGCCTAGACACAGCACGAGCAATCAGTAGCTACAGACCCCAAAATGGTTAAAATCGGCAACCCTAAAGCCGGGGAACATCTGAACACTACCAAGAACCTTGTTCCAGGAGGTGAAATGGATAAGTTTATTAGGAAAGCGGCTTCCTCGTTCGTTGCACGAGATCCCAAGATGGCGCCGGCCCCTCCACAGAAGGCCGCGCCGCAAGATAAATCGGAGGACGACAGTGAACCGGAGGAGACGCAGGGCAGGGGAGCGCTGCCGATTACCAGGAACTACCTGAAGTCCACACTAGGCAAGGCCCTGGAACCTCTCCTAAGTGAATTCGCTGCACTGCGACAGGACATGAGGCAGGTGGGCGATCGGGTGGAGGTACTGGAGACGCATCAAATACAAATACTGGATCACCAAAGAGCCGTTACATCCTCGTTTCAGAAGTGCAGTGCTTACCTGAATGAACTTCACACAGCCTTTGAGGACCAAGAAAACAGGGGGCGCCGGAACAACTTGCGCCTCAGAGGGATTCCAGAGACCGTCTCACCGGGCGACGTCCCGGCGGCAGTCATCTCCCTCTGCACCATGCTGTTAGGCCCCGAGTTCCCTCTGGAAATTGTCATTGAAAGAGCTCACAGAGCCCTGCGTTCGAGGCCCAAGCCAGAAGATCCCCCTAGGGATATAATCTGCAAATTCCTGAACTTCCAAGTAAAGTCGGCCGTTCAAGAAGCTGCAAGGAACAGATCCGACATCATTTTTGAAGGGGCACAAGTGTCCGTCTACCAGGATTTAGCCCCCTCCACCTTGAGAAAGCGTAAATCGCTTAAGCCTTTGACGGAGTGGCTGCGCTCCAATAAAATCCTATATAAATAGAACTTTCCCTTCGGCCTATCGTTCTCTCATGGAGGCCGCCGTCTCAACATCACCACTTATGCAGACTTAGAAGCTGTCTATGAACACCTGCAGATCCCCCACATGCAGATTGATAACTGGGACTTATTCCAGGACCTTGCTTCGCTGCCAGAAGTCCCTACCGTGACTGCCTTCACTATGCTGCATACTCCCAAAGCACACAAAGTGGGTAAGAGGAGCAGGCACCTGACACCCAAGAGACTCTCTCAAGATTGAGGACTCCTCAGGATCAGGTCTTCCATATGTTAGCCTCTCTCCTGAGGTTTTATAATGTCTCACAGTCTCTTCCTATCACATGTTTGTATCTGTCTCAAGTGATATAATCCTTATGGTGATGGGCCCTGAGGTCTGTGTATAACCCAATTGCCTACTAGCTCTAGATCTCTACTGCTCCCTTTTCTTCCTGTTCTTGTTCTTCTTCTGCTCATCGTCTCTGCCTCATCTGCAACCCTCCTCCCTTGTCATTACTCACAGCATGACAAAATGGCAATTGTGCCCTCCCTTGTCATTACTTACATGTTTTGCTTCCCCTTGTCTTCTTGCCTCTCCCTCCTTGGCCTCGGATGTGTTTTCTTACTATCCTGTCTTCCCTGGCTCCAGATTAAGCTTTAATTCAAGTTTACATGTCATACTCAGCCCTCACGGGTTATTATCTACAATGCTGTTTGGCTTATTCTCTGGTCTATTGGCCACACTACCCCCATGTTCTATGGTATTGTGCCGAGATACTCACAATACTATTTTTTGGTTACATATCTCAATCCCAGTTCCTCCCCTATCCCTTTGTTTTTGTTCAGGATACCAGATACGAACGATCGTACTAGCTGATACAGGTTTCCAGGAACCAGTGACCTTTGATCTCCCTCCAGACGGGACCAGTTCATCTCAAGCTGTAAGTGCCCTCCCCTGGAGGACCAGCACATCACACCCTTTTGCTCTTCATAACCTATAGCCATGGTATATATTAAGGTAGCTTCCTATAATGTAAAAGGCTTCAACTCACCCTCCAAAAGAAGCCAAATATTCTCTATTTTACGTAAAGAGGGTTCAGATGTGCTGCTCCTCCAGGAGACACACTTTAGGTTTAACCTATTATCCCAACTTGGAATTCTCGCATTACCCGCTCTGGTTTCACTGTGGTGGCAATTCTGCTTCGTCTGGGGGTGTGAGCATCGGTTTTAAAAGAAAAGTTCCTTTCAAATATGTCACGCACCTACAAGATCCAGAGGGGCGATATATTATGGTTAAGGGATCTATCGGTTCCCAAACATATACCATCATAAATCTCTACGCGCCTAACCACAGACAGGTTCCTTGGCTATCGTCCATAGCTCAGACTATCTCCTCATTTAAGGAGGGTATAGTTATTATGGGAGGGGATCTCAATGTAGCCCTGAATCCTCGTGTTGATTCATCCTCACATAAAACCTCTCATTCCAACCGCTCTTTAAAGCATGTCAGAAGCATCCTGTGGGATCTACACTTAATCGATGTCTGGCGAACACTCTGCCCTGATACTTTGGACTATACTTTTTACTCCCAAGTCCATAACACATATCACCGCATAGATTACCTTTTTGTTTCCAAGGAACACCTCCAGTTATGTTCTGAAGCAACAATAGGCTCCATCCACATTTCAGATCATGCCCCAATCTATCTTAAAATATCTTCTCCTGTACAGAAACCTAAAGGTTTTAATTGGAGGTTAAATGAATCTATCCTGGGTCATACGGATTCTATCAAGAAAATAACCCTATCCCTGGAGGAATACTTTAAAATGAACACACTCCCTGATCTTTCCCCTCAAACTATATGGGATGCTCACAAACCCTTTATTAGGGGTGAATTTATAAGTATTGGCTCACATTTAAAAAAGACTAGAGAGAAACACATAAATGAACTCCTACTAAAAATAAACAAACTAGAGTCAGACCACAAACGCGCCCATTCTACATCCCTATTACAAGACCTTTCTAATGCTAGAGCGGAGCTAAAAACCTTGCTGCAGGCTAAATCATCCAAATACTACCTCAACTCACAGTTTAAATATTATGCCCATGGTGACAAGGCCACAAAATTTGTTGTGAACAGAATTAAAAATAGAAGAGCGGATAACTATATACACCAGTTATCTTCCCCTAAAGGAGGCCTGATATTTGCCTCATCCAAGATTGCTAGGCAGTTTAGAGATTTTTACGAAAATCTATACAATCTCCCTTCCCCCTCACCATCGGATGTGCACTCCCCCTTAATAGCGGAGTTCCTAGCTTCTGCTTCTTGCCCATCGCTGTCGCTAGAACAGAAACAATCCTTGGAGGCCCCATTCACCATGGACGAACTCTCTTCAGCCCTTTCCCAAATACCCCTAGGTAAGAGCCCGGGCCCGGATGGACTGCCCGCATCCTATTATAAAACCTTTAGAGCTCAGCTACTTCCACACCTTCTCTCGGTCTGCAACCAAACCCTACTGGGCTCGCCCTTATCTAGAGACATGACGATGGCCCACATAGTAGTGATTCCTAAGGAGTGGAAAGACTCAAAATCTTGCGCAAATTATAGACCCATATACCTCCTAAATCTGGATCTCAAACTTCTGGCTAAACTGTTGGCCAATCGCCTAGCAAAGCTCCTCCCTTTACTGGTGCATATGGATCAGGTAGGCTTCGTCCGCAATAGAGAAGGTAGAGATAACACAGTAAGGGTCTTAAATGCTCTGTTATGCTAGACAAGCTTCTTCCCCGCTGCTACTTCTAAGCACCGACGCTGAAAAAGCGTTCGATCGCATAGATTGGAATTACTTAAGCCTTGCTCTAGAGGCTTTCGGCCTACCTGATCCATATATTAAGGCAGTCTTTGCTATGTATACACAGGCCACAGCTCGAATCATGGTGAATGGGGACCTTTCCTCCCCTTTTCAAATCCATAATGGAACGTGCCAAGGCTGCCCCCTTTCCCCCCTTTTATTTATATTAGCTTTGGAACCCCTTCTGTCCACATTGCGTTCGGACCCTAGTATCAAAGGATTAGTCATTGGGAGTCACACCCACAAAATTGCAGCATTTGCCGATGTCATGATAATGACTACTAACCCCAAAACCTCCCTCCCTAAAATTCAAGAACATCTGAAGACCTATAGTGCACTTTCCAATTTTAAGATTAACGAAAGTAAATCCATCATTTTATGCGCAGGTATCTCTCCCCAACTTAAACTCTCTCTAAAAGTTAACTCTCCATTTAACTGGTCATCCCCTACTATAACATATCTTGGAGTACAAATTAGCCCCAACATCTCAGACCTCTTTTCTCTAAATTACATCTCCTTAAGGGCTTCAATGTTTAACGCTATCGATAAGATCAGTAAAGCGGTCCCAACTCTGTCTTGGTTCGGTAGGAAGAATCTCCTTATGTCTCATTATCCCTCGCCTTACATATCTCCTACAGGTCCTCCCCATCCCAATAGCCAAATCCTACTATGAGTCTCTTAGACAAAAATTCAGATCATTCCTATGGAACGGTAAAAAAGCCAGACTCTCTTACTCCTTTCTGTCCAAACCCTACCATTTAGGTGGCAAAGGTCTCCCAGACCCAGAACTATATGGCAAGTCCGTTCTGCTATCCAGAATTGTGGACTGGCTCAGAGATTCAACAAACAAATCGTGGGTGACGCTTGAACAAAGCATTCTAGGAATGCCAGCCAGAACATTTTGCCTGGGCCACTGTATCCCACCTAACATTAACTTACATAACTTCCCAGTAATTAAGGCCACATTGGAAGCCTGGAAATGGCTGAACCAATCGCACTCTTCTGTCCCTTTCCCATCTCCCCTCGTCACAATAAGCGATTTATTAGGTCCAACTTCCACTGGACTACGCCACAGTACCTCCAATCTATCCAGACTGACCACGATTCCGATCTCAAATCTCCTCGACCCTCCAGGCTTACCTCCTTCGTCGGAAGTCCTGAAAACCCTTTTAAACCCGAGTCCATGCGACTTCACCCTTATTTATCTTATAAAATCTTTTATTCATAAGAATAATACGAAAGGTGAGCTACTACGCCCGTTAACATGGTTTGAAGGCCTAATCTCAACTACCAAACCCCCTAGAAAGCTTATTTCACAAATTTATACCAAACTTAACCCCCCCCCCCCCCCCATGACCAGTAAACCTTCTTTCATTAGATTGTGGGAAAAAGATACAGGGGTTGATATCCCTTTTTCACACCTACCGGCACTTTTAGAGACGCCCCATAAATCATCCAGGTGCACCAGAATTCAAGAGAACGGGTACAAAATTCTGTCTCAGTGGTATATCACTCCGATTAAATCCTCACGCTTCTCCTCGTCTTCCTCTACATTGTGTTGGCGATGCCGAGAGACATAAGGCTCATTTCTTCATATCTGGTGGCTTTGTTCCCCAATAAAAAAATGGTGGTCCGAGGTCTACCTGATATCTAATCTTATCTGCTCTACAGCAATAAGCTCATCTCCTTGTGGAGCTCTATTATCTTATTATGGTGGAGACGTCACCTCCTCCCCTCCACCCCTCTTTAAACAACTAATAATGGCGGCCCGCCTTCTGATTCCTAAATATTGGCTACAAACTACTGTACCTACGGTAGAACAATGGAGACTGAAAGTCGACCAGTTACACCGATTTGAAGAAATGGCCTCATGGCAAGCTCGTACTCATCTGGCATTTATCAAAAAATGGGCCCCCTGGTCAAAGTATAGGTTCAACAAGACTTAAACCTCAGCTGGCATGCCGGGATCGAGTCCTGTCCCATCAGTCCTCTCGATGGCTTCGCGGCGACAAGATTCGAGACCCGCTAGGTACGACCTCAAGAATTGAGTCGTTAAAATGTCTAATCACCTAACCCGGTGACTGTTTAATTTTCTAAAAAAGGTGTATTGGGATCTTACTCCAGGAAATTCCTGTCTGTGGTTAGCCCCCATTCTGAATTGCGTGACTGTCCCTCTCTCCGCATCTCTTCTGGGAAGCTATGAGTGTAATGAGGGCGGTAAGCCTCCATGTGTCACTCACTTACCAGCATCATATCATGGGTCCAAGTTCTTGTATCTATTGAAATATCATTATGTATTCTCACCAGCTATGCCTCTTCCAGAGGATATATGTCTGATACCGACTGTTATACCGTTGTTGTTACGATGTGTATGCTATGTCTGTTTTCATACACCTTTAATGGTGTAGTGCTTACATTGTATATTTTCTGAATATGAAAGTATAATAAAAAAATTCAAAAAAAAAAAAAAAAAAAGAGTCTATACTGTATGTGAATATTCTACTGTATATTTGTTTGTTTGTTTGTTTTTACAAAGACAGGTGAATGTTTTTTGGAAATAATTTTTAAGTCACTCCATGTATTCTACCTCCTGTCCTGGTTGTTTAACTTCCTCTTGCTGACCATCATTGCAGCCATAGAGATCCCTGCTGTAGTGACTGAATTAGAGAATCACACATTACACTGGTAAGTGCAATACTGTTCTGTAGATCTTTAGATAATTGATGTGGCATACTCTTATCCCAATTCTATAGCTTCTTTTATCATGTAACCTACCCTTCAGATGACATCTTCTCCTTACAGCAGCAGTAAACTGACAAGTTTTTAGCTTTGTAGGAAGTCTTATTAGCTGTGCTGTCTGCTACAGAAGGACAGTATTTTGCATATCCTATTCAATGGCATAAAACTGGCAAAATGGAAAAGAAAAATGAACATAAATTCCAAAATAAAATAGTTTTTTTTTAATCAATATTTGATTGAAAAATATACCATTCTGATGGATGTCTGTTTCACATTATTTCACGTTTTTGTGTACATCGATTGAAGAACTTATCTTTGTCTTTTATGGCAGCTTAAACTTTAAGTTGTTAAAATTGATGAGAGTCACACCAAGTGGTCCCCTGTAAAAATTTCAAAAGAGAAGGGATTGTGCAGGCAGTATACATTGATCTATTCTCAGGATACTGTAGGGGTCTGACATTGTGGGCAGATCTGAGGTCTGATGGGGTTCTGACATGAACGGCTGATGTGATGTCCTGATAAAGGGGTTAGATGTGATGTCCTGATGTGGGGGCCTGATCTGATGTTCTGATATTTATGAGGGTCTGATTAACTATTACATTTTTGTGTCAGGGGTACAAAGATGGTGCATTGCATCCACAAAAACATCACTATAGGTCACCCACACTTCAGCTGCCTGTTTCCTGTCCCTGCACTACTCAGAGCTGATGGGCGGTGCTACACGTGATCCAGCTTGTATAGAGGCTGGGTCACATGATGCACTGGCACCTGCCCACAGCTTAAAAACTTGTTAATTGGCTGTCCTGCAGCCTTTCAAAAGCTTTATTAAATGCCCAAACACCAAACTCGAACCCAAACTTTTGCTGCAAAGTTTGCGTTCATACCAGAACTCGCCAAGTTCGGTACGGACCCTAACTTTGCAGTTCGCTCAACACTAGTCCTCAACATATACTGCCTGAACAACCCATTCTCTTCAAGAAATTGGATTGTATGTTACAATACAAGAACATCTTGTACTACCCCACTTATCTTAAATTTTTATATCACATACCTCAAACAACTAGGAAAGGGAATAATTGATTGACTAGTTTGTCAATGAGTCAAGGATGTGACATACTATCTTGGAATGACCTCATCAAGACATGCCAATGGCCCACACGGGTCTTGGACTATTGCAAGATTTTAACTTTTAAATTGAATGTCCTTATGTTTTCATATTATTCTTAATTGTTCTTTTGTTGCCATTACTATTGCTCATAGCGCTGTACAGGCTGAAGCACAGGCCTGCATGTTTGATTGACAAACACTTCCCTATTCAAAAGCCAGAGATATTCAATTTGTAATTAATTACAAAAACATAATGGCATTAAAATTGTAAGACACTTCTCTGTTCATGGAGGCCAATTAGACTGTTCATTTCTTCATTGAAGGCATGCATTCTTCTCCAGAAACATGGAATAACACTTAAAGTTCACACAAAAAGGCTACGTCATGAATTAAATAAACTTAAAATCTCAAAGAGTATTTTTTTCTGCTTCTTCGTCCTTTGAACAATGTATTAACTTGAATTCTTGTGTCTGACACGTATCTATTTTCTGGGATTATTGTACAATCACAATGTAATTGCCTCAGTAGAAAAATATGACAAGGAAGGACTTGTATAAATTAAACCTATCATCTGGGGATGTATTAAGAGGCTAGATGCCAAGAATTGTGTATGATGAAAACATTGTCCTCATGTCTCTTCATATGTGTAGAGGATATATAGGATAAAAGAGGATTGTTCTCAGATTCCTTTATATCTGATGTAGGGATTCACTCTGGTAGACAGGGTGTGCGGGCGCAGTACAGAGGCAAATTACCAGTTCTTAAATCAAGCTTCCATGTTTATTCACACAAAGCAAAAACAAAAAGTCACTTTGCAGTATTAGTGCTAATTCACACACATTGGAAAGTCCACATAGCAAAAATTACCTTGCTGGCAGTTCTGCCTCAGAAAGTCCAAATACAGGCTTTAGGCTGCCTCTTCCCCTGACACACGGGTCTCCGCTCTCTAGCCCAGCACAGGCCTCAGATCCCAGCACACAGACCTCCTGAGCTCCACTGTCAGATGGAGGTAAACATCTCCACCTGGCAGTGCTGCTGGTTTTACGCCTGGCAAAACCCGGCCTGGAGCGTGGGGAGCTGTCACCCACCCAGCACTTTGACTACTCCCAGTAAGAGCCGTCCCGGATCAGCTATTGCAGATATACTAAATAGCAAGGTGTCAAACAGCTACTGGTGCTGACACATGAAAACTGGCTCTTACTCCACAAAGGCCAGGAACCTCGGTGACCTTCCATCAACTATGGTCCCTTGCGCCTTCCTACAATAGACCAATAGATGTTCTTCTGATTATTAATATTTGAAATATAGCCACGTATTTTGCACCTATCAAAAGATATCTCCTATCTATCTATCAATTTATTTTTATGAAGTTCTGTCTGTCTAGCTATCTATCTATCTAGAAATGGATGTGTTCTTCCTTACTTCTATCAATTGGCTAGTGTCTATTTAGAAACACATAGCTGCTTTCTTCCTGTAATACTACCACACTTCTCTATGGGTTGTATTTGTAATTGCAGCTCAACTCCATGGAAGTGAATGAGGCTAAGCTCCAATGCCAGAGCCAATCTGTGGAAAGGTTTGGTGCTGTTATTGAAAGTAAGCAGCCTTGTTTTTCTAATTATGGACTAATTATTTTCATTGGGTAAAAAATAAAATAACAACAACAATAATAATAATAATAATAATAATAATAATAATAATAATAAATCTTTATTATAGCGCTTGAAAAAGCACCATATTATTATTCATCTTCTCATATTTTTTTCTTCTCCAGTTTTCTATGATTAACCCCTTCAGGACATTTTTCTCCTTCATGATGCGGTCTAATTTTGCAAATCTGACATGTGTCACTTCATCTGGTAATAACTTTAAAACGCTTTTACTTATTCAGGCCATTCTAAGAATGTTTTCTCGTCATATTGTACTTTATGACAGTGGCAACATTAAGTCAAAATATTTCATTTTTATTTATAAAAAATACAAAATTTACCCAAAATTTTTAAAAATTTGCAACTTTCCAAATCAGAATTTCTCTACTTTTATAATAGATAGCAATTCCTCCAAATATAGTTATTACTTTAAATTCCCCATATGTCTATATATCATGTTTTAATCATTTAAAAAATGACATTTTAATTTTTGGGGACATTAGAAGGCTTAGAAGTTTAGAAGCAAATCTTAAAATTTTAAAGAAAATTTCCAAACCCAATTTTTTCAGGACCAGTTCAGTTATGAAGTCACTTTCTGGGCTTACATATTAGAAACCACTCATAAATAACCCCATTTTAGAAACGACACCCTCAAGGTATTCAAAACTGATTTTACAAATTTCGTTAACCCTTTAGGTGTTTAACAAGAATTAAATGAAAATGTAGATGACATTTCTGAATCTTACTTTTTTGGCAGATTTCCATTTTGATAAAAAAATTCCACTAAAAAAAAGGGTTAACAGCCAAACAAAACTCAATATTTACTGCCTTGATTCTCTAGTTTACAACCACTTCTGTACGGGCACACGGCAGGGCACAGCAGGAAAGGAACGCCATATGGTTTTTAGAAGGCAGATTTCACTGGGATAATTTTAATTTGCCATGTCACATTTGAAGACCCCCTGATTCACCCCTAGAGTAGAAACTCCCAAAAAATTACCCCACTTTATAAACTATGGGGAAATATGGCAGTTTTGTTGGTACTATTTTAGGGTACATATGATTTTTGGTTGCTCTGTATTACACTTTGTGAGGCAAGGTAACAAACAATAGCTGTTTTGGCAAAGTTTTTATTTTTTGTTATTTACAATGTTCATCTGACAGGTTAGATCATGTGGTATTTTTATACAGCAGGTAAGTATGGATGCGACAATACCAAATATGACTATTTTTTGGGTTGTTTGTTTCAGTTTTACATAATAAAACATTTTTGAAAAAAAAAAGGATTTGTTTGTGTCTCCATATTCTCAAAGCCATAGTTTTTATTTACTGGGAGACTGTCTTAGGTAGGGGCTCATTTTTTTGTGGGATGAGGTGATGGTTAGATTGGTACTGGTCTGGGGGGCATACACCTTTTTAATCGCTTTGTGTTGCACTTTTAGTGATGTAAGGTGGCAAAAAAGGTTTTTTTTAGCACAGTTTTTATTTTTTATTTTTTAACGGTGTTCACCTGAGGGGTTAGGTCAGGTGATATTTTAATAGAGCAGGTTGTTACGGACATTTAAATACCTAATATGTCAACTTTTTTTTATTTATTTCAGTTTTACACAATAATATCATTTTTGAAACAAATAAAAATCATGTTTTAGTGTTTTCATAGTCTGAGAGCCATAATTTTTTTTATATTTTTTGGGTGATTGTCTTAGGTAGGGGCTCTTTTTATTTGGAATGAGGTTAGATTGGTGCTATTCTGTGGGAATGCGCTTTTTTGATCGCTTGGTGTTGCTCTTTTAGTTATGTAAGGTGACAAAATGTTTTAGCACTGTTTTTATTTTTATTTTATTACAGTATTCACCTGAGGGGTTAGGTCATGTGATATTTTTATAGAGCAGGTTGATACGGACGTGGAAATACCTAATATGTATACTTTTTTTTTACATTTAACACAATAAAAAGCATTTTTGAAACCAAAAAAAATCATGTTTTAGTGTCTCCATAGTCTGTGAGCCATAGCTTATTTTTTATTTTTTAGGCAATTGTCTTATGTAGAGTATCATTTTTGCGGGATGAGATGGTGGTTTGATTGGCACCATTTTGGGGTGCATATGACTTTGATCACTTGCTATTACATTTTCTGTAAGGTGACAAAAAAAAATGTTTTTATGCCGTTCACTTGAGGAGTTAGGTCATGTGGTATTTTTATAGAGCAGGTTATTACGAATGCGGCGATACCTAATATGTTAACTTTTTTACTTTTGTTTACATTTAACACAATAAAAGCATTTTTTAAGCAAAAAACAAACATTTTTTAGTGTCTCCATAGTCACTGAAGAGGGGATATCTGTGGACGGCACTGAAGGGGGGGATATCTGTGGACGGCACTGAAGGGGGGGGGATATCTGTGGACGGCACTGAAGGGGGGGGATATCTGGACGGCACTGAAGGGGGGGGATATCTGTGAACGGCACTGAAGGGGGGGATATCTGTGAACGGCACTGAAGGGGGGGATATCTGTGAACGGCACTGAAGGGGGGGGATATCTGTGAACGGCACTGAAGGGGGGGATATCTGTGAACGGCACTGAAGGGGGGGGATATCTGTGAACGGCACTGAAGGGGGGGATATCTGTGAACGGCACTGAAGGGGGGGATATCTGTGAACGGCACTGAAGGGGGGGATATCTGTGAACGGCACTGAAGGGGGATCTAGGGAGGGCTGTGGGGATGTTGGGGTGTGAGGACCTGGAGGGGTATTTGGGTGGGAGCTCTGGAAGGGGTTGGAGGTCCCATAGGTATGTGGGGGTGGGAGATCAGGGAGGGGGGCCCATAAATTTTTTTGCTATGGGGCCCAGTCATTTCTAGCTACGCCCCTGATTGTTAAGATTGGGCTCACTTGAGAGATAGAGCGCCTGCTGTATGAGAAGCCGGCGGGAGATGAAAGGAGGAGGGGCCAGCTCCTGGTGGTGTCGGGCACATGGCGCAAGCATGGCGATGGAGGATCTGACTGAAGCCTAAAGACCAGACATTAAGGTAGACCTGCAGAAGAACATGACAGTGCAGTATGTGATGTATACATGTGTGTAATGTATGTAGTGCAGTGTGTGATCATCACATACTGCACTACATACATTACACACATGTATACATCACATGCCCCCTCACAGTAATAATGCCAAGATAGGTTCCCTCTTCACAGACGTAATGCTCACACATGCCCCCTCACAGTAGTTATGCCCAGATATGTGCCCTCTTCACAGTATTAATGCTCACACGTGTCCCTTCACAGCGTTTGCATTTCTTTCTTGCAAAGCTACCTGGTTCCGGCCCGCAAAATTTATACCAAGTCTAGTGAGGCCCTCAGACGAAAAATCATTGGGCACCACTGCTTTAATTTATATGGGAGCCTTAAGACTTTACCCAGGCAGCAGATGTTGGGGAGATAATTATCATGCAAATTGGATTTCAACTGTGTGATCCTTTTTTTTGCCCTCTGGAAAATAAGCTGCTGTTAGAGGAGCCTCAAAGTGGGTTTCCTCCCCTCATCCTACTGAGAACAAAGTGCTTTCTCAGCTGAGCCATGCAGGCGTGTGCACAAGGGAATAGGGATAAACTGCTATTGGTCTTACTTCTCAACTATAATGTGTAGACATGAGCAAAGTTTTGAAAAATTTGATTCTGCATATTTGCCAAAGTTGGCCAAGAAACTAGATTTATTTCAAATTAATTCCTCACAAATTTCTATAAATCAGGTACACCCAGGCCACTCTGACTTAGGGTATGGCCACAAGGAGCCGCCGTGCTGCCGGCGGGTTGTGGCCATGATGCAGTGAGGAACTAGGTGGCCAATTAGCCTGCAGCTGCTTTTCATTTAATAATGAGGACCACACTGTATAGTCAGTCTTCATTGTTAATGGCTGCGTGGCACCTTTAAGGCCGAATGCACACGGCCGTTGAACGCGGCCGTGAGTGGTCCGTGGTATCCCGGCCTGGCATCCTGCTGAGAGCAGGAGAGCACGGCTTCATTGGTTGCTATGACGCCGTGCACTTCATGCCGCCGCTGCACTACAGAAATACACTGGTTTCACTGCCATGTGCATTCGGCCTAAACAGGGGCTGTTGCTGGTATGGGGTTTGGCTGCTTAGGTTGTAGGGACAATATGAAAATTCTTGCCTGCTCACGGTTAGGGGTGGCTAAGAATGGGGTGTCCCTATTTCTGGTCTCAGAAATTTTGAACTTTTTGCATTAAACCTCAAAAAGAAATGGGCTGGCTCACTGCTAGAACTTTTGGAGGAAGGATACTGTACTGGCTACGGTTGCAAAATGAGATTCCCCAGAACGTCTTCACTTAAAATCCATCTATTTTATTCCATGTCAAATGTAAAATTGAAAAAACAAAAACAAGGTCTATATTTCTCGGAAAATGCTAAAACCCGAGGAGGAGTGATCAGTGATAGAACAGTCACAGTGGAAGGTAAGCAGGACATGCCCAAGAGAAAACTGTTCTGCCCACAGCTATCTCTCCTGATCCCCCCTCATGTTTGGCTGTTGTGACTAAAAGAGGGGAGAATGCTCTGTGAGAACAAAAGGATCGAGTATGTTGAAATTCAATATACCAGACCCTTTTGACCTCCTAAGAAATGGAGGGTCTCCACACACATTAGATGGTCAGCTAATCCCATTGACATATGCAGAAGGCACTGATAATCATGTTCAACTATGACCATTAATGGGAACTTGTCACCATGGAAATGCAAATTAATTTGCAGGCATATGTTATAGAGCAGGGGGAGCTGAGCAGATTTATATATAGTTGTATGGGGAAAGATTCAGTAAAACTTGTACTTCATTCATTTACAGTTCTGTTCATTCTGGGCTTTGAAGTCCAGGAGGCGGTCCTATCAGTGATTGACAGCTATATCTGTGTACACAGCCATAGAGGGAAGGCTATCAATCACTGATAGGACCGCCTGTGTGAATTTAAAAGGAACCTGTCACTTAGATTTTGTGTATAGAGCTGAGGACATGGGTAGCTAGATGGCCATTAGCAATTCCGCAATACCCAGTCCCCATAGCTCTGTGTGCTTTTATTGTGTAATAAAAACCAAAAACGATTTGATACATATGCAAATTAACCTGAGATGAGTCCTGTCCCTGATTCATCTCACATACAGGACTCATCTCAAGTTAATTTGCATATGTATCAAATCGTTTTTTTTACACAATAAGGCACACATAGCTATGGGGACTGGGTATTGTGGATGTGCTAATGGCCATCTAGCAACCCATGTCCTCAGATCTATACACAAAATCCAGGTGACGCTGGGTTCACACCTGAGCATACTCTGTATGCGCGATTTTATCGGCGTTTACATATGCGGCTCCAGAAACAAGCAAACGCCCATTGTCGTGCGTTCCCAGAAGTCTATGTGTGGGAATGCGCGACAATACGCCCCAAAGAAGCTCCTGTACTTCTTGGGGCGTAGGGCATTTTACAGCGCGTTCGTACGCGCTGTAAAACGCTCAGGTGAGAACCATGCCCATAGGGAATCATTGGTTCTTGCCTGTTGAGCGTTTTTCAGCGCGTAGGAACGCTCGGGTGTGAACCCAGCCTGACAGGTTCTGTTTAAACCCCAGAAGGAGCAGAAAATGCAATCAATGAAATTACAGTTTATAAATAGCTAGGGCAGACACTCTGCATTTGAAACCATCCAAATGAGATATATATTTTGTATAGGTAAATGGGGAAATAGCTCACCCTCTCACAGTCACAATGAGGTGCTCTGGTCTAAAGTGATTCACCCTTCACAAATGTAGGAAAATGCATATATTTGGAAAGACCGGCACTCTACATACAGGACCAAATGGGTAATCGCAAATCACAATGTTTATTTAATACATATATAAAAGAATAAAAGGTAAAATATACACTAACACTGGCTAATTTGATAAATGATATCTCACAAAGTTGAACTAATTCTACAATGGTACCATCACATATCTAATGTTCATTGTTGGAAAAGAACCGCTGTAGGAAAAAGGGGCCGCTATAGGAAAAAAGGTCGTTGTATTCATATGTAAATTCCTAGAAGGAAAAAGAATGAGGATCCTTTTTGATTCTGTCCTAAGTGTGGACAGGCAATGTAAGATGGTATTTGCTGAGATAGACAATGTTCCGTTGTAGATGAATACCACTTTTCAGTATAGATGTCACTTAAAGATTTAGCAAGCAAGTGTCCCTGGTGATTACCCACTATGTGGGCTAGCAAACAAATGTTCCTGGTGATTACCCACTATGTGGGCTTACCTTCCCTTCATGCCGGTCAGTCAGATAGATTCCTCAGGGCTCGCTGTGAGCCGGCGTCCCGGCTGTAGCGCTGTCAGCGTCCCACGTGGGTTCGGAGGAAAAGTTTGTATTTAATATTATACAGTCACAAACATTGAATTAATTAAATTACAGTTTATGCTGAATATTTTCCCATAAAACTAGATCTCACTCTGCTCAGCTCCTCCTGCTCTATAATATGCTGCCTTCAGCTCAGACACCATGTTCATCCTGACAGGTCCCCTTTAAATGAAGACACTTGGGCCCACTTACTTTTTATACATTATAAGGTGGAAGTGTACAGTCTAAAAAATTCAAATTGTCTTAAAGGGGTTAAACAATATCAATAACTGCCCCATGTGCCTGGCCCCTCACAGGGATTATACTTACCCCACTCCCCGCACTGCTCCTGGTCTCTGCACCGCCGCTGCTGCTTCTCCTCGTGTGTGGCCCCGGGGGGGGGGGGGGGGGCAGCCAATGTCTGACGGGGACGGGAATGAGCCTCTCTAGCGTCACCCGTAATGCTAGGGAGGCGTGTCCCCATCCCCACCTGCCATTGGCTGCTCCCCTTGACACTGGATGTTTTCATCCGTGCACGGGGAGAAGCAGCAGCGGCGGTGCAGGGACCAGGAGCAGTGCGGGGAGTGGGGTAAGTATAATCCCTGTGAGGGACCTGGCACATGAGGGGGGGCAGTTATTGATATTGGATAATCCCTTTAATGATGCTGCAGACTGAATGAATTTGTACCTGAAAGGAATCAAGTCTGAAATGAACTTCAATGAATTTGCTCTTCTATAAGCTTTATGTAAGAGAGGGCAAGTGTTTTTTTTTTTTTTTTTTTATTACCATAAAAGGCATCGGATTTAATCCATCTAGACAGCCTGGCACTGATAGTAAACATATTGTGACTAGCTGACTAGCCTGATTAGAATTGCGTCTCTCCTTCGTTGTGATCTATCCCAGGGAGCTTGGTGATGCTACATATGCAAAGGTGACTCATATGAGGTCAATGTCGATGTGAACAAGGTCATACAATTAATATAGAAAACACGCCATCTCCTGTGGACTAGATTACTGATAAATACTGCCTGTAATTGCACAGATGCAGAGCTATATTCATATAGATAAATCACTGCTAATAAGTGATCTTTTCTAGTCCCATATTCTTCTTACAGCCTTCTGCCCTGTGAGTTCATGCTGCTGTTGTCATTACACTATCATTTCCAATGGGACACTAAAATATCCTTTAATACAAAATGAAATGATAAATGCAACATAAATCCGTGGTCTCCGGAGGCTCCTCGGGACTTCTCAGCTATATCTAGGTTTTCAGTTGCTGTAACTGAAACCTTTTTATCAGTGCACAGTCAATTAGAAGTTCATTGAGAATCAATTTCCAAGTCTCACTTGTGATATAAATATAGATTAGGGACCAGTCAGACTGATTATTTCTGTAATGGAATATTTCATTGATTAATTAAAAAGATTCTTTTTTTAATACATGAATTTATATGGACAGGTCCAAGGTATGGAATAATCCATTGTGCCTTATAAGAAATAATAAATCATAACACTGAAATGTGTAAATAACAACAAACCAGTGTATCCAGATTAATTGACCCTGTGACAACTCAGGGTCACTTAGCTCTCAAGGATCGCCGTCTTCTCAGCTTAGATAGTTGTCAAACCTCAAGAAGTCACTCCAACATCGCGGATTTGGGTGCAAACTGGCCGCAACCTGCTTTATTGTCACAGGAGTCCAAACATAAATCATCAACATAAATTCTTGGCTGTCTGGCCGCTGACTACACAGTATTTTTCCCTCTCTATCCGGATCTAGGTCTACCACCCAGCTCCCCAAAACACCACACAGTGCTTACCCTACACAGGGTTAGAGGGTCCCGGCTCCCACAGGCCTTGGCACAGCCTGCTTTGTCCCCAGATGGGGAGTCCGTATTGAGGAGCCCAGCCCACATTTACCTGAGCTCCTCAGCTGGCTTCTAATTACCTTTATTACCAGCATGGCATGCACAGAGGAAAAACACTATTTTCCCAGCCTTTTTTCTTCTCATCCAGCTTCCTCTGGGGGATATAAACCATTTAAATGGCCCTCATATGGATCTATGGCAGCTCCACTGCCACAACCCCAAGAGCCGACAATCTAAAAGCACAAATGCCCTCTGCTTGGCACTGATGGTCTTCAGGCCCAACCCTTCCACCTCACTCCCAGGTCTTCTGTACAGAGGGCCAAGGCACTACATGGGAGATCATTACAAATATAACAGAACTGAGTTTATTGCGTGCAGCATAACCAAGTTACTCAACAATTCATTTGGCCATCAAAATGTATTTTCCTTGGTTAAACATATAATTGAAGGTAAGGACCTTTTCACATTGTGTCTTAATAATATGTTTTATCATATATACCAGGAAAGGTCCTGGTGCACCCATTAAATGGATCAAAAGACCCTAAACTGAGCCGAGTGTGTATGTATTTAGTGAAGTTCAGAGACATAGCTGTTGGTTAAATGAGTGTTCAGCCAACAGCTATGGAAGGTGTATGGGCACTTTAACGGGGTTTTCTGATAAATATCCATTGTTAGCTTGTTTGACTGCTTTTTTATTTCCCAAGGACGTGGACTATGAATGCACAGCCACTTGACTGCTGGGATCAGGGAGTCGAAAGCTCTGTTCTGAAGGTTGGTAGGGGATCTAACAGTTGGAACCCCACAGATAATATTTTCATTGTTGCCATAAGTGATTAATCAGAAAACCCCTTTAATGTTACCAGAATGTAAAAGCTGTATGAAATTAGAAGGAAAGAGAAAGCATGCCGTAGTGCCCATTAAATGGGCAAGATTTCAACATCAGTCTATGAGCAAGAGTGGTGATGCGTCCGGGAAAAAGTATCCCCTTACTTCTAATCTTGTACAATCTGTTTGATTATTTTTCTTCACAGAATTAAAGCCCATCAACATTTGTAAGACATTTGGCTCCACGAGCAGCCGCAACTTCGCCAACCTTGGCAGCCAATGCCTAAACTGATTTAAAAATGATATCTCAATTACCCTGAAGCTTATACAGCCATTGTCTGCTGGAGGTGGACAAGGTGACAAGGTTTTGCCAAAATGAAACCCAACCTTCTACACTGTCAGAGGTAGTTCACATAATCACAGACCTGTAACAGGAGGTTACGGTTACTGTAGAGCCCACTATTACTATTGCGGGCAGACTGGTAGAACTATTCCTATGTGGATGGAAAATCTCTATGGCACTGTTGTTTCTGCAGTATAGTATATGAGACCATTGGGACCACAGCAGGCACAGTATTGGGGGTAGCAGCAGACAACAATGTTGGGGGACGGGGGGGAGGGAGGATAATGGAAAAGTGAGGAAACTAAAATGTCTGCCTCGGGCAGCAGAAAAGTAGTGTTCAACCCTGTTCAAGCTTCTTAACCCCTCGAGAATGAGCACCATATATGAATAAAGATTGTTGTCTCTAACCACTTCAACCACCCTAGCTGAAACACCCTTAATGACCAGGCCACTTTTTACACTTCGGCACTACACTACTTTCAGTTTATTGCTAGGTCATGCAACTTACCTCCCAAATGAATTTTACCTCCTTTTCTTCTCACTAATAGAGCTTTCATTTGGTGGTATTTCATTGCTGCTGACATTTTTACTTTTTTTGTTATTAATCGAAATTTAACGATTTTTTGCCAAAAAAATGACATTTTTCACTTTCAGTTGTAAAATTTTGCAAAAAAAACGACATCCATATATATATTTTTCACTAAATTTATTGTTCTACATGTCTTTGATAAAAAAAAATGTTTGGGTAAAAGTTATAGCGTTTACAATCTATGGTACAAAAATGTGAATTTCCGCTTTTTGAAGCAGCTCTGACTTTCTGAGCACCTGTCATGTTTCCTGAGGTTCTACAATGCTCAGACAGTACAAACACCCCACAAATGACCCCATTTCAGAAAGTAGACACCCTAAGGTATTTGCTGATTGGCATAGTGAGTTCATAGAACTTTTTATTTTTTGTCACAAGTTAGCGGAAAATGATGATTTTTATTTTTTATTATTACAAAGTCTCATATTCCACTAACTTGTGACAAAAAATAAAAACTTCCATGAACTCACTATGCCCATCACAAAATACTTTGGGGTGTCTTCTTTCCAAAATGGGGTCACTTTTGGGGTAGTTATACTGCCCTGGCATCTTAGGGGACCAGATGCGTGAGAAGTAGTTTGAAATCAAAATCTGTAAAAAATGACCGGTGAAATCCGAAAGGTGCTCTTTGGAATGTGCGTCCATTTTCCCACCTAGGCTGCAAAAAAGTGTCACACATCACTGTACTCAGGAGAAGTTGGGGAATGTGTTTTGGGGTGTCATTTTACATATACCCATGCTGGGTGAGAGAAATATCTTGGCAAAAGACAACATTTCCAATTTTTTTATACAAAGTTGGCATTTGACCAAGATATTTATCTCACCCAGCATGGGTATATGTAAAATGACACCCCAAAACACATTCCCCCAACTTCTCCTGAGTACAACAATACCACATGTGTGACACTTTTTTGCAGCCAAGGTGGGCAAAGGGGCACACATTCCAAAGAGCACCTTTCGGATTTCACAGGCCATTTTTTATTTTTTATTTTTACGCATTTTGATTGCAAACTACTTTGCACGCATATGGGCCCCTAAAATGCCAGGGCAGTATAACTACCCCACAAGTGACCCCATTTTGGAAAGAAGACACCCCAAGGTATTCCGTGAGGGGCATGGCGAGTTCCTAGATTTTTTTATTTTTTGTCACAAGTAGTTTGAAATCAAAATGTGTAAAAAATGACCTGTGAAATCCTAAAGGTGCTCTTTGGAATGTGTGCCCCTTTGCCCACCTAGGCGGCAAAAAAGTGTCACACATGTGGTATCGCCGTACTCAGGAGGAGTTGGGGAATGTGTTTTGGGGTGTCATTTTACATATACCCATGCTGGGTGAGAGAAATATCTTAGCAAAAGACAACTTTTCAATTTTTTTTCATACAAAGTTGGCACTTGACCAAGATATTTTTCTCACCCAGTATGGGTATATGTAAGATGACACCCCAAAACACATTCCCCAACTTCTCCTGAGTATGGCGATACCACATGTGTGACACTTTTTTGCAGCCTAGATGCGCAAAGCGGCCCAAATTCCTTTTAGGAGGGCATTTTTAGACATTTGGATCCCAGACTTCTTCTCACACTTTAGGGCCCCTAAAAAGCCTGGGCAGTATAACTACCCCACATGTGACCCCATTTTAGAAAGAAGACACCCCAAGGTATTCAATGAGGGGCATGGCGAGTTCATCCCCCAAAAAATTTTGGGCACAAGTTAGCGGAAATAGATTTTTTATTTTTTTTTCCTCACAAAGTCTCCCTTTCCGCTAATTTGGGACAAAAATTTAAATCTTTCATGGACTCAATATGCCCCTCACGGAATACCTTGGGGTGTCTTTCCGAAATGGGGTCACATGTGAGGTATTTATACTGCCCTGACATTTTAGGGGCCCTAAAGCGTGAGAAGAAGTTTGGAATATAAATTTAAAAATTTTTTACGCATTTGGATTCCGTGAGGGGTATGGTGAGTTCATGTGAGATTTTATTTTTTGACACAAGTTAGTGGAATATGAGACTTTGTAAGAAAAATATATATTAAAAAATTCCTCTAACTTGGGCCAAAATAATGTCTGAATGTAGCCTTACAGGGGGGTGATCAATGACAGGGGGGTGATCAGTGAGTCTATATGGGTGATCACCCCCCTGTCATTGACCACCCCCCTGTAAGGCTCCATTCAGACGTCCGTATGTGTTTTGCGGATCCGATCCATGTATCTGTGGATCCGTAAAAATCATACGGACGCTGAATGGAGCCTGACAGGGGGGTGATCAATGAGAGGGGTGATCAGGGAGTCTATATGGGGTGATCATGGGTGATCAGGGGTTAATAAGTGACAGGGGGGGGGGGGGTGTAGTGTAGTTTTGTTGTACTTTACTGAGCTACCTGTGTCCTCTGGTGGTCGATCCAAGCAAAAGGGACCACCAGAGGACTAGGTAGCAGGTATATTAGACGCTGTTATCAAACAGCGTCTAATATACCTGTTAGGGGTTTCAAAAAAATCACATCTCCAGCCTGCCAGCAAACGATCGCCGCTGGCAGGCTGGAGATCCTGTCTCTTACCTTCCAATCCTGCGTGCGTTCACAGGAAATCTCGCCTCTCGCGAGATGACGCACGGATGCGTCCAGGAGGAATAAATCAATCGCCTTCTCTTTCGGTGATGTCATCGGCGCAGGCGCACTGAGGGAGTTCTGAGGACGCGAGCCTCCTCATCTCAGAGCGCCTGCGCCGAATGAACACAGGGGCGCGATTTTTTTAAATGCCGACAGGGCCGGCTGGAGGAGATCGTGGCTGGCTCTGTCAATCAACAGGACGAGGGGGCGTTTTTTTGCGGCGTCTACCAGCAAGTAGACGCCCTACTTGCTGGTAGAGACCTAATTTACATATTATAAAAGTTTGTTTTTAGAAGAAACTGCTGAAGGAAAGTAAGAGCATTATATTTTCATATATAGCAGTATAAGGAATTTAACTAGCCCCCCCCAAAAAATTACATTAGTGGGGTGACAGAAGCCCTTTAAAACCAAGGCCGCACTAGTAATATCAATGTGTCAGTGTCATATAAAGCTATGGGTAAACGGATGGTAGCATGGTCAAACTTTTTTTTCCTTTTTATTAAAAAGCAGTCCACAAATTCTCTATTTTTGGCTGCAGATGCCTTCTTCTGACCTGTAAAACAGAATCAGAACTTTTGGAGAAATATGTAACAAATTATTTGTTTAGAATCAGTTTACTCATCTCTACTTCTGGCTCGTTGTCAGTATATCATGAAATATTTTACCTGCAGTTCTATGTAAAACTCCAATATTGATACTTTAAGATGTGGCAAGCAATACATTCAAATCTGAAACACATGGCAAATTCCGCAACTGCTACATTGGTACCTCAATTTCATAATAGGTTTTGACGGTTCTAACGGATATGCAAAATGTTACATCATCATCAGTAATCATCTTCAAAAAGAAGATGATTAGATTAGCTTGGAACTTTATTTGAAATCAATTTCTTTACGCAGCTCAGGAAAAGGAGAATGCAATATTTATGCTGCTTCTTGTCAGTCATAGGTGAAAATGGGGAAGGAAATTGCATGTTTGTGGTGAGGGTTTATAGAATTACAAAGGCTTCCATTATAAGAAGTCAGCAAAAAATAAACATTGCAAAAACTGACCAAACAATGCACTTGCACTGAGGTCAGCAGACCAAGAACAAACAGAATCAATACAAAACCAACTATAATTTAATCAGCTGCAAGCCTGATGCTTGTCTGATTTTATTAGTATTTTCAAAGCTTATATATATTGTTTTTATTTTATTTTTTTGCAGACTTCGCATCATTAGACTTGTTTACCCAAAATTCTGAAGGATCTTCTCTACTTAAGGATATTGATGTAATTATGGAGGATATTCAAGCAAAACTCTGGCTGCGTCAACATCTCGTTTAGGTGGAACTTTGAAGTAAGTCTCAAGTTAAAGTGACACTTAAAGGGAGTCTGTCACCACATTTTAGCATGTTAGACCGTTAAAATAGGGTTATGTGATCCAGCCAGAACATAAAAACGGTACCTTTGTGGTAGAAAACGGACTTTTCAATTTGCCGAAAACAAAGTTATAAGATTATCTTCTGAGCCCTCTCAAGTGCCCAGGGCGGTCTCTCAATCCTCGGAGCCCCAGGCAGGCACCTCCTAAACGGCTGATAACTCCGCCCTCCGTGCGCCTCTGCCCGCCCGTTTACTCCCCTCCCCTGTCCTTTTCCACTGCTGCTGTGCGGTCCAAATCGTAGCGGGCGCTTTAAACAACTACACTAATAGCAATCTCTTAATATAATTTCTTATGATGTTACATCATTCTCTATGCCGTATCATCACTAGAGATGGCCTTGCAGTTCGCCTGGCAGTCGTTTTGCGGCAAACTTTGCGGTTTGCGATTCGCCGAAAATGCTAACATATGGAGAAATTCTTGCCCGCCATATTCTTTTACATTGTGAAGAACTTGTACCACCTGATGGATGTGTCATGGGTCAAGGACAGCCAATCAAGACGTTTCAGCACATGGACATACCCCCTACCTTATAAATAAACCCGATCTGGCTGCCATTTTACATTCAGTGTTTTGCCAGTGTAGGGAGAGGTTGCTGTGTGGGGCAGGGACAGACTGTTAGGGACACCAAACGCTAGCTAATAGGGCAACAAAAGTCCTTTTATGGACTGGTATAGGTGTGCTATCGATATGTGTGATACACAGAGGGGTGCGATATACTTATAAAATACTTTAATAATGAGTCAAAAACACATAGATGTATATAGTGATCACCTGGAAGTCAGGGGGCTAGGGGCTAGGGGCTAGGGGCTTACTAGGGCCATTTTTATATAGGGTAAGGTTCCGGACAGGGTTGCTCTTATCAGGGCGGGTGGTCTGTGGTTAGGCTATCAGGGCCAGAATAGCACCCCCCTGTAGGGCAATATCAGGGACAGTTCTTTGCCCACCCTGTTCTTCAATACATCATTATCTAGCCCAGGGATAGATGGTGTTTGCTTTCCCTCCTGGATTCATGGATGTGCACTGGAACCCCCCGGATTGTGGTAGGGCATATGGTTTCTGATTTGGTGCCGCCGAGCACCTGATTTAGTGCCACCGAGCACTTGTTATTGTTATAACACATCTATGCTTTTTGCTTAACTTTAATAATTTGATTTATTTTCATTTTGAAGGATATCTTTTCAATGGGGACGGAATGTGCTGTCCGCATTTGCGGATTCGCACTTCCGCATCCGTGCTTCCGTTTCTGCAAAAAAATAGAACATGTCCTATTCTGGTCCACAATTGCAGACAAGATTAGGCATTTTCTATTATAGTGCCAGCGATATGCGGTCTGCAAATTGCGGAATGCACATTGCCGGTGTCCCTGTTTTGCGGATCCGCAAAATACCTACAGATGTGTGAATGGACCCTCATAGTAACATTATTAAAGGTTATGTTGTATCTTCATGTATATTCTAATGGTTTGCCTTCATTTGTACAATGTTATAATATACTTTCTATGTTAGAAAGTATATTATAGTGCATTTGTATTGTGCGGCAGTTGTGTGCGTTTCTGCTGCGATACTGCGATATATAGAGAGACAAGCGTTATTGGAACAAATAATTTCTACTGGTGTGATACCAGTCGCCCCCCCAAAAAACTGATTGAAGCGGGGTGTTACATACCAATATGCTTTCTTGATAGTGCATTTGGGTACTGTATAGTGCATTTGCGCATGTGCGTACACGAAAATTATATTGTCGATATTTTGCATTCAATTTTTTTTTAATGGAGATCGCAAATTTGAATAATGCATCTGGTATGTCACTGTCCATGTTGTGGGACTATTTGTGCACTTCTAGTAATTATTTCTTGGCTGTAAATATGAGCTGAAGGTTTTTCAGGTTCTCCTGCTATTAAAATGAATGGGACCTGCCGCGAACTTGGGGGTTCGCGAACATTTGATCGCGTTCGCGAACCGTCCTGGCAGATGTTCGTCCATCACTATTCATCACCTCGTAAACATAACACATAGCAGTGGAATAAAGGGATGCTGATGCTAGGAACAAAGGATGTGAAAGGTCACTCTTGCTATTTTTTTTTTTTTTTTTCTCAACGGGGAGAGTTTTATTCTACAGAAAACCACAAAAATATATTGTACATCAGGACAAGTTGCAGAGAATGACTATTTGTGTGTTCATCACCAGTAAAGCCGGTAGCATTGCTGTTGCAATTCTGATAAGAAACAGTTCTTGAAAAAGGTTCCTAGTAGAGATGAGCAAATTAATTTGTTAGAATCAAAGTTTGACCCGAGAGAGTCCAGGCATTTAATACTGATATACATTAATGCGGATTTGGACAGAAACTAATTTTAGGAAATTCAGTCATCTCTGGAACTTCCTAGCACTACATTTATAGATTGCTCCATTGATATCAGTGGGAAGAGATTAGTCAAACAGACACAAGAAACCTCTGCAAACCACAAAGATACTGTACGCAAAGGTTAAAAATAAAGCAGGGAGTCAGCAGTTTTGACCGTTCCAAACTAGTGACAGCACTAGGTAGGTGCTGTCTAGAGCAGGCTAAGTGTATCTTTTGTGGAGTTTTAATAATTAGGGGCAGCATGAATAGTGTTTTATTCTCCCAGATTCTGCTCCTTAAATGAAATGGAGACAAAGCTTGACAGCGAAGTGCTCTCTGATCTCCGTATTAAGCTGTTTTACAGACCTTTTCCTCTTCTTTGAGTGACAGCTGTAGCATCCAGGAGAACAATAGAACTGTCACTCACAGCATAGGGGAGGGGCTGGGAAGTATCTCGGTGCAGTGGACCTGCACAGTAAAGCTTTGCCTCCATTGCACTTAAGGAGCAGAATATGACAGAACTGCTGACAGAGTCTCTTTAATCATGCATGGCCGCCACTTTTTTACGTGAGAGCCGTGGACCTGCTCTGACAGCCCGGACCGGCAAGAGTGCTGATCTGGGCTGCTTAACAATTTACATGCTGTGGGCAATGGTGCCCAACACATGTAAATTAGTGACAGAGGCAGCGGACTCCCTCTGTCTCCCATCGGCACCCCGTAAATGCAATCATGTGAAGGCTGGCTGGGGTCCATGAAGGCCCCAAGTCTGCCTTAATTAGTTTCCAACAGGCTGTGCCTCTCTGGCGCAGCCTGCTGGTCAATGTCAGAATAGCACTGACATTAAAATGCAATGCACTATAGGGATAGTGCATTGCATTTTAAAAGCAATCAAAAAGCTGTGTGTTATAGTCCCCTTGTGGGGATATGAAGTGGTAAAAAAAAAAAAAAAAAAAAAGTTACAAGAAACTTATGTATTCAATAAAAAAAATTACACATTTTTTTCATTAAAAATACGTTTTTCAATAACAAAAATGCAAAAAAAAGCACAACTTCCTCATATGTTGGTATTGCCACGTCTGTAATGACCTGGACTACATAAAAATCATGTAAATTATCCCGTACAGTGAACGCCCAAAAAAAAAAAAATGGCAGAATTGCTAATTTATTCTGAGTTGCCACCAAAAAGCTTAATAACAAGAGATAAAAAAGCGTAATTTACTCCAAAATTATACCAATGAAAAATACAAGTCGTCCCGCAAAAATCAAGCCCTCACACAACTCCATAGAAATAAAAATAAAAAAGTTATGGGTCTTGGGAAGCCGATATGCAAAAATATTTTTTTCTCAAAAAAAAAAAAAAAAAAAAAGGGTGTTTTATTGCAAAAAACTACTGACCCAGATAATAGATATTTTTATTTATTATTATTAAGGCACCATTCATTCCATAGCGCATACATATGAAAATGGGTATGCATACATAATACAGACAATTGTACTCAGCATGAACAAGACGAGTTACAAACTGGTACAGAAGGAGAGAGGGCCCTGCCTGTGAGGGCTTACAATCTACATGGTATGGGAGAAGGACACAGTAGGTACGGGTGAAGCTGGTCATGGCTGTATAGAGGCAGCAGGGTCACTGGTTGTAGGCTTGTCTGAAGAGGTGGGTTTTTAGGTTTCTTTTGAAGGATTCCACTGTAGGTGAGAGTCTGATATGTTGGGGTAGCGAGTTTCAGAGAATGGGGGATGCACAGGAGAAATCTTGGGGGCAATTGTGGGAAGAGGTGATAAGAGGAGGAGGTCTTGTTAGGAATGGAGATTGCGTGTGGGGATGTATCAGGAAAGTAGCTCAGAGATTTAGGGAGGGGACAGGTTGTGGACAGGTTGTGAACCTTGTATGTATTGGTTAGTATTTTAAACTGAATTTGTTTGGCAATGGGGAGCCAGTGAAGGGATTGGCAGAGGGGAGAGGCAGAGGAGTAACAGGGTAAGAGGTGGATTAGTCAGGCAGCAGAGTTGAGGATAGATTGGAGAGGTGCGAGAGTGCTAGATGGAAGGCCACAGAGGAAAATGTTGCAGTAGTCTAGGCGGAAGATGATGAGGGCATGTACAATTAGTTTTGCAAACTCAAAGTTGAGGAAAACACGGATGTGGGAGATGTTTTTGAGTTGGAGGCGGCAGGTGGTGGAAAGGGCTTGAATGTGTGGTTAGAAGGAGACGGCAGAATCCAAGGTCACTCCAAGGCAGCGGACTTGGTTGGAAGAGTGTTCAGCCATTGATCATGATAGATAGGTCTGTTGGGGTGGTTGAGCAGGATGGGGGAAAGATTATGAATTCTGTTTTGTCCATGTTAAGTTTTAGAAAGCGAGAGGAGAAGAAGGAGGATATGGAAGATAGGTATTGGGGGATTCTGGATAGTAGGATGGTGATGTCAGGGCCATAGAGGTAGATTTGTGTGTCATCAGCATAAAAGTGATACTAAAAGCCATGGGATTCTATGAGCTGTCCAAAGGTCGAAAGTGTAGATAGAGAAGAGCAGGGGTCCTAGGACAGAGCCTTGCGGGACACCAACAGAGAGGGAAAGAGATGAGGAGGTGGTGAGAGAGTGGGAGACGCTAAACATCCGGTCTGTGAGGTATGATGTGATCCAGGAGAGGGCCAGGTCAGTGATGCCAAGAGATGAAAGTTATACCGAAAAATGAACGCCGTAAAATTTATAATGTAAAAATGCTGTGGCAGTATTGCTGTTTTTCCCATCTCCCTTCCAGAAAGAGTTAATAAAAGTTAATCAGAAAGTTATGTGTACCCCAAAATGGCACAATTACAAACTTTTCCCACTATAAACAAGCCCTCATAAAGCTATAAAGGACGGAAAAAAATAAAGTTATAGCTCTTGAAACGCAATGATGAAAAAAGGAAAAATGCTTTGTCAATAAGGCCGAAAACAGGCTGGTCACTAAGGGGCTAAGGTGCAGCCGACAGCTTCATCACAGGCAGGAAAGTCATGCTGCTGTTGTAGTGTGCAGCGGCAGAGCACCATTTAATCCCCCACCACCACATACACAAACACACAACCTGGATGCCTGAAGGCAGGAGTGTAAAAAACTAATTCATTCATTAATTTTTTTAAGAAAACTGTCCTCTGAAGTGGCACCCCCCTGTTGGCTGCTGCCCTAGGCATGTGTCTTTTAGTGCCTAATTAAAAATACGGCTCTGATTCTTTTAAAGATAGATAAACAGACACACAAATAAAAAGATAGATAGATAGATATAATTGAATGACAGATAGATAGCTAGATAGATAGATACAGTGGGATGCGAAAGTTTGGGCAACCTTGTTAATAGTCATGATTTTCCTGTATAAATTGTTGGTTGTTACGATAAAAAATGTCAGTTAAATATATCATATAGGAGACACACACAGTGATATTTGAGAAGTGAAATTAAGTTTATTGGATTTACAGAACGTTTGCTATAATTGTTTAAACAAAATTAGGCAGGTGCATAAATTTGGGCACCACAAAAAGAAATGAAATCAATATTTAGTAGATCCTCCTTTTGCAGAAATTACAGCTTCTAAACTCTTCCTGTAGGTTCCAATGAGAGTCTGGATTCTGGTTGAAGGTATTTTGGACCATTTCTCTTTACAAAACATCTTTAGTTCATTCAGGTTTGATGGCTTCCGAGCATGGACAGCTCTTTAAGTCACACCACAGATTTTCAATTATATTCAGGTCTGGGGACTGAGATGGCCATTCCAGAACGTTGTATTTGTTCCTCTGCATAAATGCCTTAGTGGATTTTGAGCAGTGTTTAGGGTCGTTGTCTTGTTGAAAGATCTAGCCCCAGCGCAGCTTCAGCTTTGTCACTGATTCCTGGACATTGGTCTCCAGAATCAGCTGATACTGATGGAATCCATGCGTCCCTCAACTTTGACAAGATTCCCAGTCCCTGCACTGGCCACACAGCCCCACAGCATGATGGAACCACCACCATATTTTACAGTAGGTAGCAGGTGTTTTTCTTGGAATGCTGTGTTCTTTTTCCTCCATGCATAACGCCCCTTGTTATGGCCAAAAGACTCAATTTTAGTTTCATCAGTCCACAGCACCTTATTCCAAAATGAAGCTGGCTTGTCCAAATGTGCTTTAGCCCACCTCAAACGGCACTTTTTGTGCTGTGGGCGGAGAAAAGGCTTCCTCTGCATCACTCTCGCATACAGCATCTCCTTGTGTAAAGTGCGCCGAATGGTTGAACGATGCACAGTGACTCCATCTGCAGCAAGATGATGTTGTAGGTCTTTGGTGCTGGTCTGTGGGTTTACTCTGACTGTTCTCACCATTCGTCGCTTCTGTCTATCCAAGATTTTTCTTGGTCTGCCACTTCGAGCCTTAACTTGAACAGAGCCTGTGGTCTTCCATTTCCTCAATATGTTCCTAACTGTGGAAACAGACAGCGGAAATCTCTGAGACAGCTTTCTGTATCCTTCCCCTAAACCATGATGGTGAACAGTCTTTGTCTTCAGGTCATTTGAGAGTTGTTTTGAGACCCCCATGTTGCTACTCTTCACATAAAATTAAAAGAGGAGGGAAACTTACAATTGACCCCCTTAAATACTCTCTCATAATTGGATTCACCTGTGTATGTAGGTCAGGGGTCACTGAGCTTACCAAGCCAATTTGAGTTCCAATAATTAGTTCTAAAGGTTTTGGAATCAATAAAATAACAGTGCCCAAATTTATGCACCTGCCTAATTTTGTTTAAACAATTATAGCACACTTTCTGTAAACCCAATAAACTTTATTTCACTTCTCAAATATCACTGTGTGTGTCTCTTATATGATATATTTAACTGACATTTTTTAACGTAACAACCAACGATTTATACAGGAAAATCATGACGATTAACAAGGTTGCCCAAACTTTCGCATCCCACTGTAGATAGATAGATTATTGTTAGATATGCTGCTGATGATAATAATTTACTATCTATTTAAGAGACTATAAAACTGAGCTTACAAGTAGAGAATTGTTTATTTTCAGATTACCAAAATGAGACATTTGAGCAGTATTCTTCTAATGACTATATATGCAGTTAGGATGTTGAAGGATAAATGATTTTCTCTGCAGTACAGTCAAGAGCACAGCTATGCAATACAATAGTAAATTTACATTCTCAGAGCCTCCTGCTGAGCACTATATCTTCATGCATAGCTAAACTCATCCCTGCATCCATCAAAAGTCAGCAGAAAACACCATAATAGTCCTCTAGAATGTAAAATATTAAAACTCTGAATAGGAAGTGAAAAAGATTCAAATAAGACTTTTGATACATGTGAAATTACCATAATAAAAAGAGTATTTTGTGCACTCACTGATGTATAATTCATCACCAGCTTACCATCTGTAACATGACGGCTTACATATAAATACATCTCTTCAATAGTTAGGTGTTTGCTGCTTCTTTAATTATTTTTAAGGGAAGTATCAGAGACTATATAACCCTTATACAACAGTCTGTGCAGACTTACCTGAAGAAAATACAGTATGTGTGTCTCTGTCTATGTGCATCTATATCTATCTATCTATTAGTGTTGGGCGAGCATGCACGGCTGAACACTAATTTTACTCGAGCATCGCGATGCTTGGCACATCGTGGTGTTCGGCCGAATACCGTGTGTGCTCAAGCGTGATGCTCGAGTCTCCTCCCCGCACGTTTGTTGGCTACTGGCATTACAGTGATTGGTTGGCCAGAACGCATTATCGAGTGCTATATAGCACCCAATGACACGTGTTTGGCTCAGTCTTAGTCAGGGAGAGCTGAAGGGAGAGATAGTGTAGGGAGTGATATAGGAATATTTTAGCTTTTATACTTATTATAGACCCAAAAGTCCTTTTAAGGACTATAGTGTGTGGCAGCAATATATATTTTTAGTGCACCCTGCACTAAATTGCTAAAACTTGTTAGAAACCTAAAATTCCATTTAAGGACTGTAGTTGCATCTGGCAGAAATATATATTTTTAGCGCAACCTACGCTAAATAGCTTGCTTGGCAGTTGCAGACAGCGACATTATCTGCGCTACATCTCCTGTCTAACGTGTGCACAGCCTAAAAATATCTGTGACATCCAGTGTACTTTTTCTGTAGATGGTGTCCGCTGCGGACAGTTACATTACCTGCACTACATCTCCTGTATAACATTTGCGTATCCGAACTATCAGTGACATTCAATCAAACTTTTTTTTCTGCTGGTGGCAGCGACATTACCTGCGCTACATCTCCTGTATAACGTTTGCCCATACTAAATATCAGTGAAATTAATTCAGTGAGATTTTTTATTAGCTGCTGGTAACAGTGACATTACTTGCGCTATACCTCCTGTTTAACGTGTGTGCATCCTAAATATCAGTGACATTCATTCAGTGTCATTTTTTATTAGGTGGTGGTGACAGCGACATTACTTGCACTATACCTCCTGTTTAATGTGTGCGCATTTTAAACATATCTGTGTCATTCTGTGTACTTTAATTGCGCATACACTTACAAGACCTGCACTACTGTACGTGTGATATACTTCAAAGCATATATACTATTTAATATGTGCAAGGCGAGCAGTATGGGATGGGGAAGTGGCTGCTTATGCTGCACGCAGAGGCCATGGCCCTGGGCGCGGTGAAACTGTGCCTGCTGCCAGAGCACAAGAAATACACTCATCCACGATACCTAGCTTCATGTCTCAGTTTGCAGGGTGGCGCAGGACACCACTCTCAAAGTCAGAACACTGACCAGGTGGTCGGTTGGATTGCAGCAGATAGTGCTTCCAGTCAGTTAAGCACCACCCTGTCTTCCACAAAGTCCAGTCTCAGGAGCCAAGAGTCTGGTCAACAGAATCCTCACCCTGATACTCCTTCCACCCACCATGGAGAATCTTGGCAAACAAGTGATCCCACACTCGGATAGGAGCTGTTATTATCACCATTACTTAATTTGGGCCTGTTGCCAAGCCCGCTTGAAAAGGGACATGAGGAGATCCTGTGCCCCGATTCCCGAAGTCTGGAGCATCCACAGTCAGAAGAAGATGCCGGTGAGGAACGGCAATTAGTGTTTCACTAGATGGAAAATGATGATGAGACAGTTGTCAATAAGTCAACCGCAATTAGTGTCTCAAGAGGTTGATGATAAGGATGAGACACATTTGTCAATAACTGAGGTTGTTGTTAGGTCAACAAGACAGGAGGATGACCAGAGTGAGGAAGTGGAAGAGGAGGTGCTGGACGATGAAGTCACTGAATCAACCTGGGAAGGTGGTAAGCCGAATGAGGACAGCAGTACAGAGGGATCCACAGCACCGCAACAGGCTGGAAGAGGTAGTGGGGTGGCAAAAGAAAGAAGGCGGGCCACACCAAACAGGCCTATAACTGTTCCCCGGAGCACCCCCTTGTGGCAATCTTTCTTGCCAAGAGTTAGGTGTTCCGCAGTGTTTTTTTGAGGAAAGTGCAGATGATAAAAGACTTGTCATTTGCAAACTATGCTGTACCAAAATGAACACTAGCATCACCACCAGCATGATCCGCCACATGGCATCAAAGCATTAATAGGTGGACCAAACACCTGGGTCCACAACCAGTGTCTGCGGGTCACACCACTGCCTCCTCTTCCCCTGTGTTAAGTGCCGGACAATCCACTGTCCAAGACGCAGGCCTGGATGCCTCCGCCATGCACCTGGATCAGCTAGCACATTCAATTCTGTGTCCCAGCGCAGTGTACAGATGTCTATAACCCAGACCTTTAAACGAAAGTGCAAATACCTAGCCACCAACCCACAGACAATAGCACTAAATTGCTGGTCCTGGAAATGTTGCCATTTAGGCTTATGGATACTGAGGCTTTCCGCAGCCTGATGGAGGTGGCTGTCTCGCAGAACTCTGTCCCCAGCCACCAATATTTTGTATGTGTCCTGTAACATCACCTGTGTCCTGACCAACTCAGTTATTGGGAAGGTCCACATAACGACTGACACATGGACAAATGCTATTGGCCAGGGACACTACATTTTCCTGATGGCACACTGAGTGAACGTTGTGGAGGCTGGGAGCCAATCGTACCCCGGGATGGCACAGGTGCTACCGACGCCAAAGATTGCGGGCCTATTGCCATCTGGGTTTCTGCCTTCACCTACATTAGTGGTTGTAACCCCCCCCCCCCCCCTTCTCCTCCTCCGCCTCATTCTCCACTTCCTCCTCTGAATTATCATCTTGCAGCACCAGTCAGCCATCAGTCAGTAGCTGGAAGCAGTGTAGCACTGCAGTGGGGAAGTGGCAACAGGCCCTGCTTAAACTGATATGCTTAGTAGTGTTAAGCGCGAATATTTAAATTACGAATTTTGATCGCAAATATTGTCACTTCAAGAATTTGCTAATATTTTGAATATAGTGCTACGGTATATATTCGTTTTTCGAATACTCAGCATTTCCATCTGAACACATGATTCCTCCCTACTTTTTGCTTGTGGGCCAATGAGTCATTGGCCCACAAGCAACTTAAGCAGGGAGGAATCATAACTTCAGATGGAAAAAAAATAAGAATATTCTAAAAAAAGAATATATAGCAATATTTTATATGGTGCTATATATAAGTTTTTGACCCACGCTGTATTGATCGCGTTATATTCTCATATTAAGCGATCATTACCTTGCCGATTTTCAAGTAAAAAATAGAGTGTAGAATATAACAATATTCGAATTCGCATATATTCGACGAATATTCAATAAAATATTTGCAAAATATCACAAATTCGAATATGAACACTGCCGCTCATCACTACTGCTTAGGTGACAAGCAGCACACCACCGCAGAGCTGTGGCAGGCGATAAGGGACCAGACTGAACTGTGGCTCTTGCCACTCAACCTACAACCAGGCATGGTTGTGTCTGATAATGGCCATAACTTGGTGGTGGCTTTGGAGCTTGGCAAGCTCACATACATACCATGCCAAGCCCACATATTCAACCTAGGGTTTCAGCAGGTTCTCGAAACCTACCCCAATTTGCCTGAAGTACTGGTGAAGGTGCCCCACGTGTGTGCCATTTCTGCAAGTCATCGACAACTTCTGCAGGTCTGGCAACGCTGCAGCAGCGGTTGCAATTGCCAGCTCACTGACTGTTGTGCGACGTGAGCACACACTGGAACTCGACATTCCACATGTTGGCCAGGCTTTGCGAGCAGCAGAGGGCAGTAGTGGAATACCAACTGCAACATGGTCGTCGTCTTTCCAGTCAGCTTCCATTCTTCACAAGTGACGAGGGGCATTGATGTCTGACATCTGTGAGGTTGTACTCAGCTTTGAGAAATCAACACAGATTGTGAGCAGGTGATAACACTATTATCAGTGTAAACATCCCACTTCTGTGTCTACTCAAATGCTCGCTGCTCACAATTAAGGTGGACACTTTGCATGTGGAAGAGGTGGAAGTGGGGGAAGAAAGTACACAGGGTGATAGCCAGACCACACTCAGTTCGTCTTCTCACTGTGAATTGGATGATGAAGAGGAGTAGGATGTGGAGCAGGAGACGGTTGCCTCCGCTACAGAGGGTAGTACCCATGGAAGTTTTATTCCATCTGTTCAGCGTGGATGGTTAGAAGAGGAGGAAGAGGAGGAGGAGATTAAGAGTCATCCTCCTAATGAGGACAGCAAAGTCTTGTCTTTTGGGACTCTGGCACACATGGCTGACTTTATGTTAGGCTGCCTTTCATGTGACCTTGGCGTACGCATTTGGCCAACACCGATTTCTGGTTGTTAACCCTTCTTGACCCCCGCTACAAAGAGAACTTCTCATCTCTCATTCCTGTGGTGGATAGGATGAGCAAAATGGTGCAATACCAGAAGGTCCTTGTGGACAAATCTCCAGCTGACAACTCTGGCTGCAGAGTACGTAGTTCCATGGCCAACCAAGGAGGGGTGACGAGGGAACACATAGCAGTTCCAACAGAGGCAGGGCAACACTCTCCAAGGCCTGGGACAGTTGCATGACACCCCACCAGCACCCTCAACCTTATGCACAGCCTAGTGTCACAAGGAGGGAAACATTTTGGAAGCTGGTTAAGGAGTACGTAGCAGACCATGTCAGCATCCTCAGTAATCCTTGGGTGCCTTACAACAATTGGGTGGCCAGCGTTTTGTCAAAGCGGGTATTTATTGCTGCTGGGGGCATAATAACTGAAAAGCCCATCCTCCTGTCAACTGAAAATGCTGACCGGTTGACTCTTATAAAAATGAACAAGGCCTGGATTGCCCCTAACTTCTCTTCTCCACCAAAGGAAAGTGGCTGAACATAAAGTCACTCTAAATGTGGCTTTTATGGTGTATTGAATACACTGTATTCCCATGCACCCCTTCCACCACTAAAAAGGATATATGGTTCAATCTTCCTTTTCTCGTCCTCCTCCACTATCATATCACCATGTTTATTAGGTTGCCCTCGCTCCTAATGTTTTAGAGGGTCAGCTCAGCATTAGACCCTTACCCCTAATGTTTTAGATGGTCAGATCAGCAGCGGGCCCTCGCCCCTAAGGTTTTAGAGGGTCACCAGCAGGCCCTTGCTCCTAATGTTTTTGAGGGTCACCAGCAGGCTATTAATCAAACTTTTTCAAGGGTGTGTATGATGCCCTCCTTTATGTGTAATAAAGGGGGTTTTGGAGTACCGGTTCCTTGTAATTTTTGGCAGCCCTTTCCCTTAGTGCATAGGCTTTATGAGTGTAGGAGTCCCACTACCTGAACAATTGTACCACAATGTGAATGAGGCCCTCCATTTCCCGAACCATTTTGGTGGTGTTTCCATAAATTTCTGACCTTTTACTATGAACCAGACATCCTCCTCTCTTCAGAACAAGGGGTGCCTGGTTTAATGCTTGGGTTCTCCATTGATTTACATTGTGCTCGGTAGAGCACCCGAGCAATTCTACTCGAGCACCCGAGCACTTTGCTGCTTGACCAACACTAATTTAGACCATTTTCTAAATGATGAGTGAGATAGGCTTGTCGGGCCCATCCTCTCCCCCATCCATGTCACACCCACTTTTTTAGACCTGGCGTTAGATGGGAAGAAGTCACAGATTCTTCCCCACCATGGTGTCCGACAGAATTTGAGCCATATATACTTCACAAATGTCAGATGAGAAATTCTGCCAGATGAAGGTGTGCTGTGTTGAAAAATTAAGTGTACTATGTGCTGCACATTTAAAGGGGTTATCCAGGTCTATTATGTTTCTCCTTCCCTGTGCTTCCCCTGCCAGACCCTGCAACTTACTAATATACAATACCTGCGCTCTTTTTCTGTCTCTTTCTGGAGATTGGGAGAGTGGTCACATAAATGCGCCCTCTATGGAGACTGTATTTCCTATGACATCACAACCAGGTCTCCCATGATCCCCTCTGTCAGAATCCCTACCGGAATGGATGTGATTTTTTAATTCTAAGCCACACCTTTAACACCGCCCAATGCATATCTATACACACACAATCCCGCCAGTTCCCTTGGTACCCCTCAAAATAGTTATTCCTACATTCTACCCCTTTACAGTAGTTATGCCCACACTGTGCCACATCACAATAGGTATGCCCACTTAGTGTACTCTCACAGTAGTTGTGTCTGTAATGTCCCCCCTCAAGCTAGTTATTCCCAGAATGTGCCCACACAAAGTTCATGTAAAATGTAGAGCAGATAACCAGTGGCACTACACCAAACCTAAAATTGTCAGGATGCGACTGCCAAGGAGTGGTGCCTCACGGAGGTGCTCAGCTTGTAGCTGCATTGAGCATATAGGATAAAAGGAAAAAGAGAACAAAAAGAGCAGCACTCACCGTTGATAAGCAGGTAACTTTATTCCATGGCAGGAGGGGGGTGCAAGGGTTGCAGATACAGGAGCAAGTAAGCGACAGCCGTTTCACGCGTGTATGCGCTTCTTCTGGCTTTCCAACACTGAAGAGGTCACGGCACCTTCTTATAGTGCACAGGAAGCCGCGTCATCGCAGTAATTTGCTTAATTACTAAGTAATCAGCACCTGGCCTCTCAAGAGGGAGGGCAGGGATTTCAGTCAGGCGGGACCTCTTCAATGATGTAAGGTGCATATGTGAACATACATAAACCAACTAGAACAAATCAAAATACGAAAATACAATAAGCAAGAGTGGTTCATTACAAAAATACGCTCATATCTATTTTTTCATTTAGTCCCAGCGGAACCAATGCATCCGCGCGTAGGATCCATATAGTTTCTCTTCTCAGAAGCTCCCTTTCTCTGTCACCACCTCTTTCAGTGTGGTTAACTACTTCAAGGCCAGCAAAAGTCAGCACATTGGGATTTCCACTATGTGCCCTGTTCACATGATCTATTAACCGCGGAACACCCTTTCCTGTTTTTAAGGAGTTTAGGTGTTCGCGGAATCTTTCAAATAGGCAGCGGATAGTTTTTCCAATGTAGAAGCGTCCGCATCTACATAAATCTACATAAAATTATATAAACCACAAATTTGCTGCGGCAGGTAATAAGTGGAAAAACCCTATGTTCTATCCCTGCAATAGAGATCACTTGTAATTGGGAATTGAAGCTGCAGAAGGAACAACTTCTGCATCTCTTATTCCCTTTTGTTCAGACAGCCATGTGAGCCGTTTTTTTCTGAAATGGCTAGTTACCACTTGATCGCGTATAGTATGGTATCTTCTAAACGCTATCACTGGTTTCGTATCTTTCAATTGTTTTAGGGAATCGTCCCTCACTAGGATACTCCAATTTTTCTTTATGACCTGTTTTATCTTATCGGCCATAGGACTGAATTTAAAGGAAAAGGCGAAGGGTGGGGGCCCTTTTATTGAGGGTTTACCCTCCCTTAGTTCTGTCTGATGTACTTGTGACGCTTTTGTCATAGCTTGATTTAACAAGTCTAGGGGATACCCTCTACGTCTCAGCCTATCGCGCAGATCCTGCGCCTGTTTATCATAACTTATTGAGGTGGTATTTATACGCGCAAGTCTTCTGAATTGGCCATATGGCACTGATTGTTTTACTGTTCTTGGGTGATAGCTAGAGAAATGGAGGAAGTTGGCGGCGGTCGGTTTGTTCTCTTTTTCCTTTTATCCTATGTGCCCACACAAAGTATTTATGACCACATTCTGCCCCCACTGTAGATATGCTCACATTCAACACCCATTGTACTGTACATGAAATTTTCAAAATGTCATCTACTTAGTTGGTATGGTATGACACTGTGGATTTTCTGCATGAAAATCTGCTCTGAAAATTCATACTTAATATGCACTGTGAGGGTCTTTGAAGTTAGTTTTAAAATTGGGGTTGCTATGTTAACAAATCTGGGGGTACTTGGTGTGGAGGTGCGACTGGCTGCAACTTTTTTTGCAACATTTTAAATAAGTCATACTTCATAGATGTGACTTATAGGGGTATACCAGTAGGTACACGTTATCCCCTATCCACAGGGCCCCGTACCTCCTGCAGGCCCCTTGCTGATCCCCTAAAATGACAACACGACTGCTCCATTCATTTCTATGGGAGTTCCGGAGATAGCTGAGCGCTGTCAACCAGCCGCCCTGGTCATTTCAGAGGAGAAGCAAGGTGCCTGTAGGGGCTGGGTATGGGGCTCCTGTTCTTGTGATCATGGGGGTCCCAGAGGTAGGACCCCCACTGATCTTATAGTTATCTTCTATCCCGTCGACAGGGGATAACTTGTACCTACCGAAATACCCCTTTAAAAGTGTTCTACTGGTAAAACCTAACCAACTTCTCAATCCACTTCTGAAAGTGGCGTGGGAAGGCGCAGATCGCAAAATGTGTGACTTTTGACACAACATGTTGCACATGACATCCCTTGCAATATTTTTACCCTACAAAACTGGCATAGCAGATTTGAAACATGCCCCCCGATGTGCATTTAGACTCAAATCTTGGAAAAAGTCACAATAAGCATAGATTTGTGCGATAGTTGAAGTTAAAGAGAAAATTCCTTGTTCCTGTGAAAAATGTGTGTATGTAAACTGTGTACAAATGTTGAAAAATATTTTTTATGTTTTTATTTTGCTTAATGAAGTCAATTTAGTAAAAATTATATAAAAAAGCAAAATCTAGACCATGGCGATAAAAAGTATCATCCTACATAGTTACATAGTTAAGATAGTTGAAACAAGGCATAAGTTCATCAAGTTCAACCAAGGGATAGGTGGGGATGTGGATTCTCTATGAAAAAAAACACAGATGAAGCCACTGGGACCCGGAAATGGAGCAGGATATCAACCTTTGTCAGAGCAATATATTGTTAGTTATGTTCATGTAATGTATACAGTATATAGTTTTTCACATACAGTGATGCCCAGTGATGACAGCACCAGCAAAGTGCACGAGATTACACAAATCTCATGTACACTTTGCAATATTTTTCTGTGCAGACCAATTGACCTGCTGTGTAGATTTACAAATCTGCAGCATGTCAATTGTGTAATTTCATGCACTTTGCTGGTACTGTACTACGCTGTGGTTTTACTGCATGGGAATCCACACAGAAAAACCTCATGTATTATGTGCAGGTGGCCTTATTTTTCTTGTACAATATGTGCTATACAAGACCCTAAAAAAGCTCCTGTCCTCATCATAGAGAGTGATTTACAGCTTCCAGCTTCTATTCCTGACTGTTATATGCAAGGACTTGCTTCATCTGTCTTAGTTATCTGATTATTTTTCTTAAAGCCTAATTTTCTTTTATCCTGGGATGACATGTTGGGGCTTTGGAACCAATTATTGGTTTTCCATACATTTAAGGACTCAAGTTAGAATGGTTTCAACTTGCAATGGTCGTCCAGGAACCAATTAATATCGTCACTAGAGAGACCACTGTATCCTTTTCAAAATTTTAACATAGTAACATAGTTTATAAGGCCGAAAAAAGACATCTGTCCATCCAGTTCGGCCTGTTATCCTGCAAGTTGATCCAGAGGAAGGCAAAAAAAACACATGAGGTGGAATCCAATGTTCCCCACTTAAGGGGAAAATAATTCCTTCCCGACTCCAATCAGGCAATCAAAATAACTCCCTGGATCAACGACCCCTCTCTAGTAGCTATAGCCTGTAATATTGTTACACTCCAGAAATACATCCAGGCCCCTCTTGCATTCCTTTATTGTACTCATCATCACCACTTCCTAAGGCAGAGAGTTCCATAGTCTCACTGCTCTTACCGTAAAGAATCCTCTTCTATGTTTGTGTACAAATCTTCTTTCCTCCAGACGCAGAGGATGTCCCCTTGTCATCGTCACAGTCCTGGGGATACATAGATGATGGGATAGATCTCTGTACTGACCCCTGATATATTTATACATAGTTATTAGGGTATTGTAGTCCCTCCATTCTAGTTATTACTTTAGTTGCCTTTATCTGAACGGTCTCCAGCTCTGCAATGTCTGCCTTGTTCACAGGAGCCCAGAATTATACACATTACTCCATGTGTGGTCTGACTAGTGATTTGTAAAGTGGCAGGACTTTTGCTACATATTAAACGCAATCCATCATCACTGAAAAAACATAGATATTTTTTTCCCAGACAACCAGTTCTTTAAATTCAAGATGAGCAAACCAGGCAGGATTCGTTTCATTTTTCAAAAAATTTGAGAAGTGAGAGACAGAGCCTAGTGCTCTTTCTAATTATGGAGAGCCCATGGTACCCCTAGTATGTATGCGCAGTATTGTAAGCCAGGCGATGTTCTTCTGGGTTTCTGGGAAAGATATTCAAATTAGCTTTTGTAATCCTGACACTGGCAGATGTTAGACATGATAATTTGCATATATTTTACCCAGAAATCCAGAGGAGCGTTGTCTGGCCTACAATACTCGTCACATATATCAACTGGTCTCCATAATAGAAATTGTCCCCACCTAGAGGTTCCCCCTAAGGCCTTGCAATTAGAATTGTTGTTCTCATCTGCTTTTCTCTGATTAAGGCTTTTTATTCTAAAATAACTAGTTGTAGATGTGGGCTTGGCTTAGCTTTTTCTTCTAGCTTTGTTACATAAGTATTTTTCAAAGGCAGGAAGGTATCTCTGTCCGTCTGCTGTGTGAAAATAATGCAATGTTCATATTGCTGATGTGTTCTCTTTTACGGTTTACCTACTTGCAATTTGAATACTAAAGTATTGAATATGGGCATTCCTTCCATGTGAGAATACACAGATCTCACAGGGCAAAACTTGGCACACAACTGTCTGCCTACAATCACCACAAGGAAGAGCTCAGTGCATAGGTATTTATACAGTTAGCATTTAAATCAGAGGCAGCTGTAAAAAAGCTTTATGTAGTGTAGTCTTCCTAGTCGGGGCTACAGGAAAACATGGTCGATTTTTTTGGGCAAGAGAAGAAGTTCAACACTGGGTCACACAAGGCCCTATAACAGTTGTGCGGTCTGCCTCCAAAGTAGGATCACCATTGGAAAATACTGTGCTTTATGAAGGCCTACTGAATGCCTACATGCCTGTAAAATGGGCCCACAGAGACTCTGTGGTAAAAGATTATTCTTTCATTGTGCACAAATAAGAAATTAAGGTTTCAGTTGTCCACACACTGAAACTTTCTGCAGTACCTAACTCCCCAATGTTGAATCTGTTCATTGAATAAATTTGATTTATGACATTCTTTATTTGTCTTGATCAATGCTCTTATCTATTAGTAGAGATTTTTTCTATCACAGATGCTGAGCAATAACCACAAAGTTAAATTCAGAGAAGAACATCACTTGCCAAATGGAAACCGGGATGTACAGTATAAGGTTTCACGGAAATGGTTGCATAATTGAGATTAGTGATTAGGATAAAATGCATATCTCAGGGAATCTGGGTTCCAATAACTCTACAGTAGTTCATTTTAGTTAGGAGTCCATTATGTCTTTTATTGTGGACATTAGAGAGGCTAACCAACAGTACTTCCCTGTGGTGATCAGTCAAGTTAATATACTGTAAGAGATGGGAAACATAAAAACAAATGGCTTGGATCCCTTTTGTGGGGTGAATACATGTGTCCTCCTTAACCCCTTAAGGACACGGCCATATTTCATCTGACCAGTGTCAATTTAAGTGGTGATAACTTTAAAACGCTCTGACTTATCCAGGCATTTCTGAGATAGTTTTTATATTGTACTTCATGACACTAGTAAGATGAAGTAAAAAAAAATAATAATTTTTATTTATAAAAAAATACAAAATTTACCTTTTTTTTTTTTTAATTGCTAATTTCCAAGTTTCAATTTCTCTACTTCTATAATACATAGTAATACCTCCAAAAATAGTTATTACTTTACATTCCCCATATGTCTACTTCATGTTTGGATCATTTTGGGAATTATATTTTATATTTTGGGGATGTTACAAGGCTTAGATTTTTCTGAAATTTTCAAAAACCCAATTTTTAGGGACCAGTTCAGGTCTGAAGTCACTTTGTGAGGCTTACATAATAGAAACCACCCAAAAATTACCCCATTCTAGACTCCTCAAGGTATTCTAAACTGATTTTACAAACGTTAACCCTTTAGGCATTGCACAAGAGGTTTCCACTGGTAATGGCACGGGTCTCACCCCTGGGGATAGGTACCTGGAGGGGGTGGGCAGGGAGGCCGCGTTGATTTTTCCGCACGGTCCCACAAGCGGACATGAACAAGGGGATACTAGTATAAAAGTTATCTAGCAGTGGGTGCATAAGGTCCCACACAAGTTTCCCGCTAACACCCAGAGTGGGGGGACATTCTGGGGGTTGACTACGGGAATCTCGCCCCTCGTACACACAAAACTTGTAGGTGTACCCTGAGGTACTCTCACAAAGTTTGTACAGCTTCACGCCCGCTTTGAGGGAACATACTGGCGGAAAATGAGTCTCCCCTTGAACGCAATGAGAGACTCATCAACCGCGACTTCCCTTCCAGGTACGTAGGCCTCTAAAAATTTGGCCCCGAAGTGATCGATGACCGGCCTGATTTTGTACAGGCGGTCATAGGCAGGATTACCTCAGGGGGGACATGCTGCATTATATGCAAAATGCAGGCATTTCTGGATGGCCTCAAACCTGGGAGCGTTTCATGGCCGTGATGTAGAGTGGGGTCTGGTAGAGGATGCCCCCACTCCAGTACAGCCTGGCACTAGGTTTTTTAACTAGGCACATGTGCAGCACGAGGCCCCAAAATGTCCTTATTTCGGCTGCACTGACCAGGGTCCAGCCACCGGGCCTAGCCAAAAAAGAGCCCGGGTTTTGAGCGACGAACTGTTGGGCGTACAGGTTTGTCTGCTCCACTATTAGATTTACCAGTTGGTCACTGAAAAAATGACTACAAAAGTCGTATTCAGTGAAACCCACTGTGTAAATCCGGATTCCTGATCGAAATCAGGAATCATGGGCTCAAATCGCTCTGGGGTACACCAGCCAAGTTCACCTGCAAGGGGCTCAGGTGGACTGACCTGGTGGGCCAGAAAACTAGTACGAGCCCCAGAGCTGCTCGTACTAGGGTGAGCCACAGGGTGGGCGCATCAGGGTAAGTGATGGGCGCATCAGGGTAAGAAGAGAGGCAGATGAAGTGATGCACCCATCATGCCTAGTGCCTACTATACAAGCCTGTGGGAGCAGTGCTATGATCTGGGGTTGCTGCAGTTGGTCAGGTCTAGGTTCAGCAACAGTATGTGCTCCAAGAATGAGGTCAGCTGACTACCTGAAAATACTGAATGACCAGGTTATTCCATCAATGGATTTGTACTTCCCTGATGGCACAGGCATATTCCAAGATGACAATGCCACGATTCATCGGGCTGAAATTGTGAAAAAGTGGTTCAGGGAATGAGACTTCATTTTCACACATGGATTGGCCACCACAGAGTCCAGACCTTAACCCCATTGAGAATCATTATTTTTTATTTTTTTTTATGGCGACTTTTTTTGGGGTCAGGCAGTGTATCGAAGCACAACATAAATAAATTGGCTCCTGTGTTATGGAGGTTGTTTTGCATTCTTCTAGATCAACACTATAGAGACTTACGTTTTCATTGACCTTATTTTATATCTACCGTACATTAAACTCTTACTGGACTATGATTTACTACATTGTACTACATTGTGCAGTACGTTTACTGCCCTGGTATTAGCTGCCCCAATAAATAGTGGTTCAGATATTACAAAGGAAGGGGCTTCTTTGGTGTCGGCTGTTAGGTCACACCTTGGGTACAATGTAAAAAAAAAAAATGCATTTTTGGTTCCTCCTATATCACAACAATCTGTAAAATAAAGTTAATATGGTAATTATAGTTCATGATGAACATCACCTAACGCTTTTTTAAGTTTTTAAATTCTTATCCCTCCCTGTCAGACCTGTGGAGTCAAGCATACTTACTGCCCCGTCTTCAGGCTCTTCCCGCACTTCAGGGAAGAGAACGGTGACGTGCCGCTTGGGTTAAACATTACCTCTGTGGCCAGCAATTAGCTGTGGCGGCTCATATGACTACAAACAATGCCATAAATTTACATACGGGGACCGGAGTTCAGATGAGCACATAAGTATGCTTGATTCCACAGATCCAGCAGGGAGGTGGAAACATTTTAAAGCCAAAAAAAGCTGGACAACCCCTTTAAAGCTTATAAATAGGGATGAGCGAACTCGAACTGTATAGTTCGGGTTCGTACCGAATTTTGGGGTGTCCGTGACACGGACCCGAACCCGGACATTTTCGTAAAAGTCCGGGTTCGGGTTCGGTGTTCGTCGCTTTCTTCGCGCTTTTGTGACGCTTTCTTGGCGCTTTTTGAAAGGCTGCAAAGCAGCCAATCAACAAGCGTCATACTACTTGCCCCAAGAGGCCATCACAGCCATGCCTACTATTGGCATGGCTGTGATTGGCCAGAGCACCATGTGACCCAGCCTCTATTTAAGCTGGAGTCACATAGCGCCGCCCGTCACTCTGCTCTGATTAGCGTAGGGAGAGGTTGCGGCTGCGACAGTAGGGCGAGATTAGGCAGATTAACTCCTCCAAAGGACTTGATTAACTGATCGATCTGCAGCTGTGGATCATTGAGCTGCTGATCCTCAATTGCTCACTGTTTTTAGGCTGCACAGACCGTTTGTCAGTCTCATTTTTCTGGGGTGATCGGCGGCCATTTTGTGTCTTGTGGTGCGCCAGCACAAGCTGCGACCAAGTGCATTTAACCCTCAATGGTGTGGTTGTTTTTTGGCTAAAGCCTACATCAGGGTGAAGCTGTCACACCAAGTGCATTTAACCAGCAATAGTCTGTTCATTTTTTGGCCATATACAAAATCAGGGGCAAGCTGCGCCTGTCACCAAGTGCATTTAACCCTCAATGGTGTGGTTGTTTTTTGGCTAAAGCCTACATCAGGGTGAAGCTGTCACACCAAGTGCATTTAACCAGCAATAGTCTGTTCATTTTTTGGCCATATACAAAATCAGGGGCAAGCTGCGCCTGTCACCAAGTGCATTTAACCCTCAATGGTGTGGTTGTTTTTTGGCTAAAGCCTACATCAGGGTGAAGCTGTCACACCAAGTGCATTTAACCAGCAATAGTCTGTTCATTTTTTGGCCATATACAAAATCAGGGGCAAGCTGCGCCTGTCACCAAGTGCATTTAACCCTCAATGGTGTGGTTGTTTTTTGGCTAAAGCCTACATCAGGGTGAAGCTGTCACACCAAGTGCATTTAACCAGCAATAGTCTGTTCATTTTTTGGCCATATCCCAGTCTAATTCTGTCACTAAATCCATACCGGTCACCCAGCGCCTAAATACTAGGCCTCAAATTTATATCCAGCTAAATCTGTCCCTAGTGCTGTAGCTGGGCGAGTTATTTAGTGTCCGTTCAAGCACATTTCTTGTTCTGGGTTGAAATACAATTCCCAATTTAGCAATTTCATAATTTAGTGGTTCCTGCTATATCAGAGCTATTTGAAATCTATCCCAAAAAGGGTATATAATATTGAAGGTGCACATTGGGTCATTCAGAATAACTTCACACACACCCGCTACTGTGTATTTCCAAGTCTAATTCTGTCACTAAACCCATACCTGTCACCCAGCGCCTAAATACTAGGCCTCAAATTTAAATCCCTCTAAATCTCTCGTTACCCACCGCTGTACTGTTGTTGCTGGGCAAGATATTTAGTGTCCGTCAAAGCACATTTTTTGTTCTGGGTTGAAGTACAATTCCCAATTTAGCAATTTCATAATTTAGTGGTTTCTGCTATATCAGAGCTATTTGAAATCTATCCCTAAAAGGGTATATAATATTGAAGGTGCACATAGGGTCATTCAGAATAACTTCACACACACGCTTCTGTGCATTTCCAAGTCTAATTCTGTCACTAAATCCATACCGGTGACCCAGCGCCTAAATACTAGGCCTCAAATTTAAATCCCTCTAAATCTCTCGTTACCCACCACTGTACTGTTGTTGCTGGGCAAGATATTTAGTGTCCGTCAAAGCACATTTTTTGTTCTGGGTTGAAGTACAATTCCCAATTTAGCAATTTCATAATTTAGTGGTTTCTGCTATATCAGAGCTATTTGAAATCTATCCCTAAAAGGGTATATAATATTGAAGGTGCACATAGGGTCATTCAGAATAACTTCACACACACGCTTCTGTGCATTTCCAAGTCTAATTCTGTCACTAAATCCATACCGGTGACCCAGCGCCTAAATACTAGGCCTCAAATTTAAATCCCTCTAAATCTCTCGTTACCCACCGCTGTACTGTTGTTGCTGGGCAAGATATTTAGTGTCCGTCAAAGCACATTTTTGTTCTGGGTTGAAGTACAATTCCCAATTTAGCAATTTCATAATTTAGTGGTTTCTGCTATATCAGAGCTATTTGAAATCTATCCCTAAAAGGGTATATAATATTGAAGGTGCACATAGGGTCATTCAGAATAACTTCACACACACGCTTCTGTGCATTTCCAAGTCTAATTCTGTCACTAAATCCATACCGGTGACCCAGCGCCTAAATACTAGGCCTCAAATTTAAATCCCTCTAAATCTCTCGTTACCCACCGCTGTACTGTTGTTGCTGGGCAAGATATTTAGTGTCCGTCAAAGCACATTTTTTGTTCTGGGTTGAAGTACAATTCCCAATTTAGCAATTTCATAATTTAGTGGTTCCTGCTATATCAGAGCTATTTGAAATCTATCCCAAAAAGGGTATATAATATTGAAGGTGCACATTGGGTCATTCAGAATAACTTCACACACACCCGCTACTGTGTATTTCCAAGTCTAATTCTGTCACTAAACCCATACCTGTCACCCAGCGCCTAAATACTAGGCCTCAAATTTAAATCCCTCTAAATCTCTCGTTACCCACCGCTGTACTGTTGTTGCTGGGCAAGATATTTAGTGTCCGTCAAAGCACATTTTTTGTTCTGGGTTGAAGTACAATTCCCAATTTAGCAATTTCATAATTTAGTGGTTTCTGCTATATCAGAGCTATTTGAAATCTATCCCTAAAAGGGTATATAATATTGAAGGTGCACATAGGGTCATTCAGAATAACTTCACACACACGCTTCTGTGCATTTCCAAGTCTAATTCTGTCACTAAATCCATACCGGTGACCCAGCGCCTAAATACTAGGCCTCAAATTTAAATCCCTCTAAATCTCTCGTTACCCACCGCTGTACTGTTGTTGCTGGGCAAGATATTTAGTGTCCGTCAAAGCACATTTTTTGTTCTGGGTTGAAGTACAATTCCCAATTTAGCAATTTCATAATTTAGTGGTTTCTGCTATATCAGAGCTATTTGAAATCTATCCCTAAAAGGGTATATAATATTGAAGGTGCACATAGGGTCATTCAGAATAACTTCACACACACGCTTCTGTGCATTTCCAAGTCTAATTCTGTCACTAAATCCATACCGGTGACCCAGCGCCTAAATACTAGGCCTCAAATTTAAATCCCTCTAAATCTCTCGTTACCCACCACTGTACTGTTGTTGCTGGGCAAGATATTTAGTGTCCGTCAAAGCACATTTTTTGTTCTGGGTTGAAGTACAATTCCCAATTTAGCAATTTCATAATTTAGTGGTTCCTGCTATATCAGAGCTATTTGAAATCTATCCCAAAAAGGGTATATAATATTGAAGGTGCACATTGGGTCATTCAGAATAACTTCACACACACCCGCTACTGTGTATTTCCAAGTCTAATTCTGTCACTAAACCCATACCTGTCACCCAGCGCCTAAATACTAGGCCTCAAATTTAAATCCCTCTAAATCTCTCGTTACCCACCGCTGTACTGTTGTTGCTGGGCAAGATATTTAGTGTCCGTCAAAGCACATTTTTTGTTCTGGGTTGAAGTACAATTCCCAATTTAGCAATTTCATAATTTAGTGGTTTCTGCTATATCAGAGCTATTTGAAATCTATCCCTAAAAGGGTATATAATATTGAAGGTGCACATAGGGTCATTCAGAATAACTTCACACACACGCTTCTGTGCATTTCCAAGTCTAATTCTGTCACTAAATCCATACCGGTGACCCAGCGCCTAAATACTAGGCCTCAAATTTAAATCCCTCTAAATCTCTCGTTACCCACCGCTGTACTGTTGTTGCTGGGCAAGATATTTAGTGTCCGTCAAAGCACATTTTTTGTTCTGGGTTGAAGTACAATTCCCAATTTAGCAATTTCATAATTTAGTGGTTCCTGCTATATCAGAGCTATTTGAAATCTATCCCAAAAAGGGTATATAATATTGAAGGTGCACATTGGGTCATTCAGAATAACTTCACACACACCCGCTACTGTGTATTTCCAAGTCTAATTCTGTCACTAAACCCATACCTGTCACCCAGCGCCTAAATACTAGGCCTCAAATTTAAATCCCTCTAAATCTCTCGTTACCGCTGTCCTGTTGTAGCTGGGAAAGTTATTTAGTGCCCGTCAAAGCACATTTTTTGTTCTGGGTTGAAGTACAATTCCCAATTTAGCAATTTCATAATTTAGTGGTTCCTGCTATATCAGAGCTATTTGAAATCTATCCCAAAAAGGGTATATAATATTCAAGGTGCACATTGGGTCATTCAGAATAACTTCACACACACGCTTCTGTGCATTTCCAAGTCTAATTCTGTCACTAAATCCATACCGGTGACCCAGCGCCTAAATACTAGGCCTCAAATTTAAATCCCTCTAAATCTCTCGTTACCCACCGCTGTACTGTTGTAGCTGGGAAAGTTATTTAGTGCCCGTCAAAGCACATTTTTTGTTCTGGGTTGAAGTACAATTCCCAATTTAGCAATTTCATAATTTAGTGGTTCCTGCTGCATCAGAGCTATTTGAAATCTATCCCAAAAAGGGTATATAATATTCAAGGTGCACATTGGGTCATTCAGAATAACTTCACACACACGCTTCTGTGCATTTCCAAGTCTAATTCTGTCACTAAATCCATACCGGTCACCCAGCGCCTAAATACTAGGCCTCAAATTTATATCCCGCTGAATTTGAATACAATACATTGGGCCAAATAATATATTTGTTGTTGTGGTGAACCATAACAATGAGAAAAACATCTAGTAAGGGACGCGGACGTGGACATGGTCGTGGTGGTGTTAGTGGACCTTCTGGTGCTGGGAGAGGACGTGGCCGTTCTGCCACATCCACACGTCCTAGTGTACCAACTACCTCAGGTCCCAGTAGCCGCCAGAATTTACAGCGATATATGGTGGGGCCCAATGCCGTTCTAAGGATGGTAAGGCCTGAGCAGGTACAGGCATTAGTCAATTGGGTGGCCGACAGTGGATCCAGCACGTTCACATTATCTCCCACCCAGTCTTCTGCAGAAAGCGCACAGATGGCGCCTGAAAACCAACCCCATCAGTCTGTCACATCACCCCCATGCATACCAGGGAAACTGTCTCAGCCTCAAGTTATGCAGCAGTCTCTTATGCTGTTTGAAGACTCCGCTGGCAGGGTTTCCCAAGGGCATCCACCTAGCCCTTCCCCAGCGGTGAAAGACATAGAATGCACTGACGCACAACCACTTATGTTTCCTGATGATGAGGACATGGGAATACCACCTCAGCATGTCTCTGATGATGACGAAACACAGGTGCCAACTGCTGCGTCTTTCTGCAGTGTGCAGACTGAACAGGAGGTCAGGGATCAAGACTGGGTGGAAGACGATGCAGGGGACGATGAGGTCCTAGACCCCACATGGAATGAAGGTTGTGCCACTGACTTTCACAGTTCGGAGGAAGAGGCAGTGGTGAGACCGAGCCAACAGCGTAGCAAAAGAGGGAGCAGTGGGCAAAAGCAGAACACCCGCCGCCAAGAGACTCCGCCTGCTACTGACCGCCGCCATCTGGGACCGAGCACCCCAAAGGCAGCTTCAAGGAGTTCCCTGGCATGGCACTTCTTCAAACAATGTGCTGACGACAAGACCCGAGTGGTTTGCACGCTGTGCCATCAGAGCCTGAAGCGAGGCATTAACGTTCTGAACCTGAGCACAACCTGCATGACCAGGCACCTGCATGCAAAGCATGAACTGCAGTGGAGTAAACACCTTAAAACCAAGGAAGTCACTCAGGCTCCCCCTGCTACCTCTTCTGCTGCTGCCGCCTCGGCCTATTCTGCTGCTGCCGCCTCGGCCTCTTCCTCCGCCTCTGGAGGAACGTTGGCACCTGCCGCCCAGCAAACAGGGGATGTACCACCAACACCACCACCACCACCTCCGTCACCAAGCGTCTCAACCATGTCACACGCCAGCGTTCAGCTCTCCATCTCACAAACATTTGATAGAAAGCGTAAATTCCCACCTAGCCACCCTCGATCCCTGGCCCTGAATGCCAGCATTTCTAAACTACTGGCCTATGAAATGCTGTCATTTAGGCTGGTGGACACAGACAGCTTCAAACAGCTCATGTCGCTTGCTGTCCCACAGTATGTTGTTCCCAGCCGGCACTACTTCTCCAAGAGAGCCGTGCCTTCCCTGCACAACCAAGTATCCGATAAAATCAAGTGTGCACTGCGCAACGCCATCTGTAGCAAGGTCCACCTAACCACAGATACGTGGACCAGTAAGCACGGCCAGGGACGCTATATCTCCCTAACTGCACACTGGGTAAATGTAGTGGCAGCTGGGCCCCAGGCGGAGAGCTGTTTGGCGCACGTCCTGCCGCCGCCAAGGATCGCAGGGCAACATTCTTTGCCTCCTGTTGCCACCTCCTCCTTCTCGGCTTCCTCCTCCTCTTCTTCCACCTGCTCATCCAGTCAGCCACACACCTTCACCACCAACTTCAGCACAGCCCGGGGTAAACGTCAGCAGGCCATTCTGAAACTCATATGTTTGGGGGACAGGCCCCACACCGCACAGGAGTTGTGGCGGGGTATTGAACAACAGACCGACGAGTGGTTGCTGCCGGTGAGCCTCAAGCCCGGCCTGGTGGTGTGTGATAATGGGCGAAATCTCGTTGCAGCTCTGGGACTAGCCAATTTGACGCACATCCCTTGCTTGGCGCATGTGCTGAATTTGGTGGTGCAGAAGTTCATTCACAACTACCCCGACATGTCAGAGCTGCTGCATAAAGTGCGGGCCGTCTGTTCGCGCTTCCGGCGTTCACATCCTGCCGCTGCTCGCCTGTCTGCGCTACAGCGTAACTTCGGCCTTCCCGCTCACCGCCTCATATGCGACGTGCCCACCAGGTGGAACTCCACCTTGCACATGCTGGACAGACTGTGCGAGCAGCAGCAGGCCATAGTGGAGTTTCAGCTGCAGCACGCACGGGTCAGTCGCACTACAGAACAGCACCACTTCACCACCAATGACTGGGCCTCCATGCGAGACCTGTGTGCCCTGTTGCGCTGTTTCGAGTACTCCACCAACATGGCCAGTGGCGATGACACCGTTATCAGCGTTACAATACCACTTCTATGTCTCCTTGAGAAAACACTTAGGGCGATGATGGAACAGGAGGTGGCCCAGGAGGAGGAGGAGGAGGATGAGGAAGAGGGGTCATTTTTAGCACTTTCAGGCCAGTCTCTTCGAAGTGACTCAGAGGGAGGTTTTTTGCAACAGCAGAGGCCAGGTACAAATGTGGCCAGCCAGGGCCCACTACTGGAGGACGAGGAGGACGAGGATGAGGAGGAGGTGGAGGAGGATGAGGATGAAGCATGGTCACAGCGGGGTGGCACCCAACGCAGCTCGGGTCCATCACTGGTGCGTGGCTGGGGGGAAAGGCAGGACGATGACGATACGCCTCCCACAGAGGACAGCTTGTCCTTACCCCTGGGCAGCCTGGCACACATGAGCGACTACATGCTGCAGTGCCTGCGCAACGACAGCAGAGTTGCCCACATTTTAACCTGTGCGGACTACTGGGTTGCCACCCTGCTGGATCCACGCTACAAAGACAATGTGCCCACCTTACTTCCTGCACTGGAGCGTGATAGGAAGATGCGCGAGTACAAGCGCACGTTGGTAGACGCGCTACTGAGAGCATTCCCAAATGTCACAGGGGAACAAGTGGAAGCCCAAGGCCAAGGCAGAGGAGGAGCAAGAGGTCGCCAAGGCAGCTGTGTCACGGCCAGCTCCTCTGAGGGCAGGGTTAGCATGGCAGAGATGTGGAAAACTTTTGTCAACACGCCACAGCTAACTGCACCACCACCTGATACGCAACGTGTTAGCAGGAGGCAACATTTCACTAACATGGTGGAACAGTACGTGTGCACACCCCTCCACGTACTGACTGATGGTTCGGCCCCATTCAACTTCTGGGTCTCTAAATTGTCCACGTGGCCAGAGCTAGCCTTTTATGCCTTGGAGGTGCTGGCCTGCCCGGCAGCCAGCGTTTTGTCTGAACGTGTATTCAGCACGGCAGGGGGCGTCATTACAGACAAACGCAGCCGCCTGTCTACAGCCAATGTGGACAAGCTGACGTTCATAAAAATGAACCAGGCATGGATCCCACAGGACCTGTCCGTCCCTTGTCCAGATTAGACATTAACTACCTCCCCATAACCATATATTATTGGACTCCAGGGCACTTCCTCATTCAATCCTATTTTTATTTTCATTTTACCATTATATTGCGATGCTACCCAAAGTTGAATGAACCTCTCCTCTGCCTGTGTGCTAGGCCTAAATATATGCCAATGGACTGTTGCAGTGGTGGCTGACATGAAGCCTGATTCTCTGCTATGACATGCAGACTAATTCTCTGCTGACATGAAGCCAGATTGTCTGTTACGGGACCTCTCTCCTCTGCCTGGGTGCTGGGCCTAAATTTATGACAATGGACTGTTGCAGTGGTGGCTGACGTGAAGCCTGATTCTCTGCTATGACATGCAGACTGATTCTCTGCTGACATGAAGCCAGATCGTCTGTTACGGGACCTCTCTGCTCTGCCTGTGTGCTAGGCCTAAATATATGCCAATGGACTGTTGCAGTGGTGGGTGACGTGAAGCCTCATTCTCTGCTATGACATGCAGACTGATTCTCTGCTGACATGAAGCCAGATTGTCTGTTACGGGACCTCTCTGCTCTGCCTGTGTGCTAGGCCTAAATATATGCCAATGGACTGTTGCAGTGGTGGGTGACGTGAAGCCTCATTCTCTGCTATGACATGCAGACTGATTCTCTGCTGTCATGAAGCCAGATTGTCTGTTACGGGACCTCTCTGCTCTGCCTGTGTGCTAGGCCTAAATATATGCCAATGGACTGTTGCAGTGGTGGGTGACGTGAAGCCTCATTCTCTGCTATGACATGCAGACTGATTCTCTGCTGACATGAAGCCAGATTGTCTGTTACGGGACCTCTCTGCTCTGCCTGTGTGCTAGGCCTAAATATATGCCAATGGACTGTTGCAGTGGTGGGTGACGTGAAGCCTCATTCTCTGCTATGACATGCAGACTGATTCTCTGCTGTCATGAAGCCAGATTGTCTGTTACGGGACCTCTCTGCTCTGCCTGTGTGCTAGGCCTAAATATATGCCAATGGACTGTTGCAGTGGTGGGTGACGTGAAGCCTCATTCTCTGCTATGACATGCAGACTGATTCTCTGCTGTCATGAAGCCAGATTGTCTGTTACGGGACCTCTCTGCTCTGCCTGTGTGCTAGGCCTAAATATATGCCAATGGACTGTTGCAGTGGTGGGTGACGTGAAGCCTCATTCTCTGCTATGACATGCAGACTAATTCTCTGCTGACATGAAGCCAGATTCTCTGTTACGGGACCTCTCTCCTCTGCCTGTGTGTGTGCTGGGCCTAAATATATGCCAATGGACTGTTGCAGTGGTGGCTGACGTGAAGCCTCATTCTCTGCTATGACATGCAGACTAATTCTCTGCTGACATGAAGACAGATTCTCTGTTACGGGACCTCCCTCCTCTGCCTGGGTGCTGGGCCTAAATATCTGAGAATGGACTGTTCCAGTGGTGGGTGACGGGAAGCCAGATTCTCTGCTATGGAACCTCTCTCCAATTGATTTTGGTTAATTTTTATTTATTTAATTTTTATTTTAATTAATTTCCCTATCCACATTTGTTTGCAGGGGATTTACCTACATGTTGCTGCCTTTTGCAGCCCTCTAGCCCTTTCCTGGGCTGTTTTACAGCCGTTTTAGTGCCGAAAAGTTCGGGTCCCCATTGACTTCAATGGGGTTCGGGTTCGGGACGAAGTTCGGATCGGGTTCGGATCCCGAACCCGAACATTTCCGGGATGTTCGGCCGAACTTCTCGAACCCGAACATCCAGGTGTTCGCTCAACTCTACTTATAAACTGCAAAATATTTTTTCCTATTTCTTTAGTGCATAAAAAATAAAAAATGAAGCAACTTTGCAAGCTTGACCTAATGTGTTGTGTCTACAGCTCTTATTTGCAGATATACAGATATGTCCCTTAATACCATTCCCCAGATGTGTTGCATGATATGGCTATTTTTGAATACATACATAAACATGGTTTTGCAATACTCTTTCAGGAGATGCTTATTCTATATTTGTCTATTTGTGGCCAGCCAGTCATCGTGATGTGTATTGCAGTCTGTCAAGGATCTTTTTTCATATGTATTGAATTTGATAAATGGGATCCCTTAATGAAATTTGTGGAAATATAAGGTTAGAGAAATATATGTAGCTCGATGAAAAGAAACTGCAACCAAACCTTATGTTATCTGATCCTGCGGTAATATTTCATTCTGTCTCCATTAAAATGTTTGATTTTAGATGCACAGAAGAAATAAAGCTGGTTGCAATGTTGGGGATATCCTTCAAACACTATATGACATATACTCAAAAATGGTGCCATAAAAACATAAAACAATTTTTTTTTTCATGGCTTTGTCAATGAACAATTCACAGCTGATTCAGAAAGGCAAAAACTATTGCTTGAATTCAAACAAGTTACAGATTTTTTTTAAATGTTTGGCTTCTGAAAAAGTACTATGAAAAGTCATCTGCATGTAAACTTGTATGCTCAATAGAAGCTTATAGGTTTGTTACAGTATATAGCCTTATATCTCAGGATTATGTTTGACATGGAATGTGGACCAAAACACTGTTATGGATACCCAATCCATTACTGAAAATGTCAATATGTAGTAACACTTCTCAGAGCTCTATGCACCTTCAGGTTTTATCTGCTCCATTTGGCTCATACAGCACATGGAATGCAGATCCTGATACTTTCTATGGATCTTTACTCCTCAAGCTTTAAAAGCTGTACAAAGCCAGTGAAACCCAAAGTTGAAAGTTATATATGTATGATACTAGCAGCTTATTTCATAAATAGAACTCTAGGTCTTTAGCACGGGCATAGCTAGAATTGACTAGACCCCACAGCAAATTTTTGTACACCATGGCCATCTTGACATCATTTGTGTGTATACAGCGTATGTAAAGGTGTGTTGACACCATGTTTTTCCCATCTGTTTAATGTATACTTTGGAAAAAAAGGCATACAAGCCAAACTTTTGTAGCCGCCATACAGTGACTGACTAACAGGGTATAAGGGGGCACAGTATAGAGCATAGGATGACACAGTATAGGGTATGGTAAGAAGGCACTGCAGGGTATAAGAGGGCATAGTACAGTTTAGGATATCCCCTTACACCCATGTACTGTGCCTATTACAGTGTACTATAAGGGGGCACAGTACAGGGTAGGGGGCACAGTACAGGGTAGGGGGCACAGTCCAGGGTAGGGGACATAGTACAGGGTAGTGGGTGCAGTAATGCATAGGGGGCACACTACAGGGTAGTGGGTGCAGTAAAACCTAGGGGGCACAATACAAGGAAGGGGGCACAATACGAGGTAGTTGGCACAGTACAGGGTGGGCTGCAGGCAGGAAGCAGGGGTGCTCAAAGGCGGACATGGTGTGATACACAATGCTGCTGCTTCTTCTGGGCTTTCTTTCACAGCCAGAGCAGGAGTGAGGTAGCACTATGTGCATAGTGAGTGGGCAGAAAGTTGTGCATGAAGGCAAGGGGTCAAGTCACAGAGGTGGGCAGGCGGATAGGTGTGCAGGCGGGAAAGTGGGCAAATACAGGGTCCACTTCAACGATTGGTAGAGCAGAAGCTTCCACTCACTGCTGCTCCACCAATCAGATTACAGCAGCACAGAGGGGAGATAGGAGATTCCCTTTCTCCCCTCTCCTTATTTTTGTATGGGCCACAGCTTTGCACCCCACTCCCACCCGCAAAAAGGGAGGAAATCTGTAAAATACAATTTAGGGATGAGTGAACCCGAACTGTATAAAATTCCCAATTTACCGAATTTTGGGGTGTCCGTGACACGGACCTGAACCCGAACATTTTCGTAAAAGTCCGGGTTCGGGTTCGGTGTTCATCGCTTTCTTGGCGCTTTTTGAAAGTCTGCAAAGCAGCCAATAAACAAGCGTCATACTACTTGCCCCAAGAGGCCGTCACAGCCATGCCTACTATTGGCATGGCTGTGATTGGCCAGTGCAGCATGTGACCCAGACTCTATTTAAGCTGGAGTCACATAGCGCCGCCCGTCACTCTGCTCTGATCAGTATAGGGAGAGGTTGCAGCTGCGACGTTAGGGCGAGATTAGGCAGTGATTAACTCCTCCAAAAGACTTCATTCAGAGATCGATCTGCAGCTGTGGATGATTGAACTGCTGCTATTCAACCGCTCACTGTTTTTAGGCTGCCCAGAGTGTTTTTCATTAACTTTTTTCTGGGGTGGTCTTGTGGCGCGCCAGCACAAGCTGCCACCAAGTACATTTAACCCTCAATAGTGTGGTTATTTTTTGGCTATATCCTACATCAGGGTCAAGCTGTCACCAAGTGCATTTAACCATCAATAGTGTGGTTATTTTTTGGCCATATAATACATCAGGGGCAAGCTGAGCCTGTCACCAAGTGCATTTAACCCTCAATAGTGTGGTTGTTTTTTGGCTATATCCTACATCAGGGTCAAGCTGTCACACCAAGTGCATTTAACCATCAATAGTGTGGTTATTTTTTGGCCATATCCCAGTCTAATTCTGACTGTAAACGTATACCTGTCACCCAGCGCCTAAATAAAAGGCCTCAAATTTATAGTCAGCTAAATCTGTGGTTATTGCTGTAGCTGGTCAAGTTATTTAGTGTCCGTCAAAGCACAGTTTTTGTTCTGGGTTGAAATACAATTCCCAATTTAGCAATTCTCTAAATTAGTGGTTTCTGCTGTATCAGGCCTACTCTAAATCCCTCCCTAAAAGGGTATATTAGAATCAAGGTGCTGATAGGGTCATTCTCAATAACTTGACACACACGCTACTGTGCATATCCCAGTCTAATTCTGTCCGTAAACGTACACCTGTCACCCAGCGCCTAAATAATAGGCCTCAAATTTATAGTCAGCTAAATCTGTGGTTATTGCTGTAGCTGGTCAAGTTATTTAGTGTCCGTCAAAGCACAGTTTTTGTTCTGGGTTGAAATACAATTCCCAATTTAGCAATTCTCTAAATTAGTGGTTTCTGCTGTATCAGGCCTACTTTAAATTTATCCCTAAAAGGGAATATTAGATTCAAGGTGCTCATAGGGTCATTCTCAATAACTTAACACACACGCTACTGTGCATATCCCAGTCTAATTCTGTCCGTAAACGTATACCTGTCACCCAGCGCCTAAATAATAGGCCTAAAATTTGTAGTCAGCTAAATCTGTGATTATTGCTGTGGCTGGGCAAGTTATTTAGTGTCCGTCAAAGCACAGTTTTTGTTCTGGGTTGAAATACAATTCCCAATTTAGCTATTCTCTAAATTAGTGGTCTCTGCTGTATCAGGCCTACTTTAAATTTATCCCTAAAAGGGAATATTAGATTCAAGGTGCTCATAGGGTCATTCTCAATAACTTAACACACACGCTACTGTGCATATCCCAGTCTAATTCTGTCCGTAAACGTATACCTGTCACCCAGCGCCTAAATAATAGGCCTAAAATTTGTAGTCAGCTAAATCTGTGATTATTGCTGTGGCTGGGCAAGTTATTTAGTGTCCGTCAAAGCACAGTTTTTGTTCTGGGTTGAAATACAATTCCCAATTTAGCAATTCTCTAAATTAGTGGTTTCTGCTGTATCAGGCCTACTTTAAATTTATCCCTAAAAGGGAATATTAGATTCAAGGTGCTGATAGGGTAATTCTCAATAACTTCACACACACGCTACTGTGCATATCCCAGTCTAATTCTGTCCGTAAACATATACCTGTCACCCAGCGCCTAAATAATAGGCCTCAAATTTGTAGTCAGCTAAATCTGTGGTTATTGCTGTGGCTGGGCAAGTTATTTAGTGTCCGTCAAAGCACAGTTTTTGTTCTGGGTTGAAATACAATTCCCAATTTAGCAATTCTCTAAATTAGTGGTTTCTGCTATATCAGGCCTACTTTAAATCCATCCCTAAAAGGGTATATTAGAATCAAGGTGCTGATAGGGTCATTCTCAATAACTTGACACACGCTACTGTGCATATCCCAGTCTAAATCTGTCCGTAAACGTATACCTGTCACCCAGCGCCTAAATGCTAGGCCTCAAATTCATAGTCAGCTAAATCTGTGGTTACTGCTGTGCCTGTATTAGTGTAATACGGTACCTAAATAGATAGCCAGATAGTGTTAGGTGTCTGTAAAAAAAGGCCTGAATTTGAATTCAATACATTGGGCCAAATAATATTTTTGTTGTTGTGGTGAACGATAACAATGAGGAAAACATCTAGTAAAGGACGCGGACATGGTCGTGGTGGTGTTAGTGGACCCTCTGGTGCTGGGAGAGGACGTGGCCGTTCTGCCACATCCACAGTGTACCAACTACTTCAGGTCCCAGTAGCCGCCAGAATTTACAGCGATATTTGGTGGGGCCCAATGCCGTTCTAAGGATGGTAAGGCCTGAGCAGGTACAGGCATTAGTCAATTGGGTGGCCGACAGTGGATCCAGCACGTTCACATTATCTCCCACCCAGTCTTCTGCAGAAAGCGCACAGATGGCGCCTGAAAACCAACCCCATCAGTCTGTCACATCACTCCCATGCATATCAGGGAAACTGTCTGAGCCTCAAGTTATGCAGCAGTCTCTTATGCTGTTTGAAGACTCTGCTGGCAGGGTTTCCCAAGGGCATCCACCTAGCCCTTCCCCAGCGGTGGAAGACATAGAATGCACTGACGCACAACCACTTATGTTTCCTGATGATGAGGACATGGGAATACCACCTCAGCACGTCTCTGATGATGACGAAACACAGGTGCCAACTGCTGCGTCTTTCTGCAGTGTGCAGACTGAACAGGAGGTCAGGGATCAAGACTGGGTGGAAGACGATGCAGGGGACGATGAGGTCATAGACCCCACATGGAATGAAGGTCGTGCCACTGACTTTCACAGTTCGGAGGAAGAGGCAGTGGTGAGACCAAGCCAACAGCGTAGCAAAAGAGGGAGCAGTGGGCAAAAGCAGAACACCCGCCGCCAAGAGACTCCGCCTGCTACTGACCGCCGCCATCTGGGACCGAGCACCCCAAAGGCAGCTTCAAGGAGTTCCCTGGCATGGCACTTCTTCAAACAATGTGCTGACGACAAGACCCGAGTGGTTTGCACGCTGTGCCATCAGAGCCTGAAGCGAGGCATTAACGTTCTGAACCTTAGCACAACCTGCATGACCAGGCACCTGCATGCAAAGCATGAACTGCAGTGGAGTAAACACCTTAAAAACAAGGAAGTCACTCAGGCTCCCCCTGCTACCTCTTCTGCTGCTGCCGCCTCGGCCTCTTCCGCTGCTGCCGCCTCGGCCTCTTCTGCTGCTGCCGCCTCGGCCTCTTCCTCCGCCTCTGGAGGAACGTTGGCACCTGCCGACCAGCAAACAGGGATGTACCACCAACACCACCACCTCCGTCACCAAGCATCTCAACCATGTCACACGGCAGCATTCAGCTCTCCATCTCACAAACATTTGAGAGAAAGCATAAATTCCCACCTAGCCACCCTCGATCCCTGGCCCTGAATGCCAGCATTTCTAAACTACTGGCCTATGAAATGCTGTCATTCAGGCTGGTGGACACAGACAGCATCAAACAGCTCATGTCGCTTGCTGTCCCACAGTATGTTGTTCCCAGCCGGCACTACTTCTCCAAGAGAGCCGTGCCTTCCCTGCACAACCAAGTATCCGATAAAATCAAGTGTGCACTGCGCAACGCCATCTGTGGCGAGGTCCACCTAACCACAGATACGTGGACCAGTAAGCACGGCCAGGGACGCTATATCTCCCTAACTGCACACTGGGTAAATGTAGTGGCGGCAGGGCCCCAGGCGGAGAGCTGTTTGGCGCACGTCCTTCCGCCGCCAAGGATCGCAGGGACACATTCTTTGCCTCCTGTTGCCTCCTCCTCCTACTCGGCTTCCTCCTCCTCTTCTTCCACCTGCTCATCCAGTCAGCCACACACCTTCACCACCAACTTCAGCACAGCCCGGGGTAAACGTCAGCAGGCCATTCAGAAACTCGCATGTTTGGGGGAGAGGCCCCACACCGCACAGGAGTTGTGGCGGGGTATAGAACAACAGACCGACGAGTGGTTGCTGCCGGTGAGCCTCAAGCCCGGCCTGGTGGTGTGCAATAATGGGCCAAATCTCGTTACAGCTCTGGGACTAGCCGGTTTGACGCACATCCTTTGCTTGGCGCATGTGCTGAATTTGGTGGTGCAGAAGTTCATTCACAACTACCCCGACATGTCAGAGCTGCTGCATAAAGTGCGGGCCGTCTGTTCGCGCTTTCGGCGTTCACATCCTGCCGCTGCTCGCCTGTCTGCGCTACAGCGTAACTTCGGCCTTCCCGCTCACCGCCTCATATGCGACGTGCCCACCAGGTGGAACTCCACCTTGCACATGCTGGACAGACTGTGCGAGCAGCAGCAGGCCATAGTGGAGTTTCAGCTGCAGCACACACGGGTCAGTCGCACTGCGGAACAGCACCATTTCACCGCCAATGACTGGGCCTCCCTGCGAGACCTGTGTGCCCTGTTGCGCTGTTTCGAGTACTCCACCAACATGACAGTGGCGATGACGCCGTTATCAGTGTTACAATACCACTTCTATGTCTCCTTGAGAAAACACTTAGGGCGATGATGGAAGAGGAGGTGGCCCAGGAGGAGGAGGAGGAGGAAGAGGGGTCATTTTTAGCACTTTCAGGCCAGTCTCTTCGAAGTGACTCAGAGGGAGGTTTTTTGCAACAGCAGAGGCCAGGTACAAATGTGGCCAGCCAGGGCCCACTACTGGAGGACAAGGAGGATGAGGATGAGGAGGAGGTGGAGGAGGATGAGGATGAAGCATGGTCACAGCGGGGTGGCACCCAACGCTGCTCGGGCCAATCACTGGTGCGTGGCTGGGGGGAAACGCAGGACGATGACGATACGCCTCCCACAGAGGACAGCTTGTCCTTACCTCTGGGCGACTACATGCACATGAGCGACTACATGCTGCAGTGCCTGCGCAACGACAGCAGAGTTGCCCACATTTTAACGTGTTCGGACTACTGGGTTGCCACCCTGCTGGATCCACGGTACAAAGACAATGTGCCCATCTTACTTCCTGCACTGGAGCGTGATAGGAAGATGCGCGAGTACAAGCGCACGTTGGTAGACGCGCTACTGAGAGCATTCCCAAATGTCACAGGGGAACAAGTGGAAGCCCAAGGCCAAGGCAGAGGAGGAGCAAGAGGTCGCCAAGGCAGCTGTGTCACGGCCAGTTCCTCTTAGGGCAGGGTTAGCATGGCAGAGATGTGGAAAAGTTTTGTCAACACGCCACAGCTAACTGCACCAAGACCTGATACGCAACGTTTTAGCAGGAGGCAACATTTCGCTAACATGGTGGAACAGTACGTGTGCACACCCCTCCACGTACTGACTGATGGTTCGGCCCCATCCAATTTCTGGGTCTCTAAATTGTCCAAGTGGACAGAGCTAGCCTTTTATGCCTTGAAGGTGCTGGCCTGCCCGGCGGCCAGCGTTTTGTCTGAACGTGTATTCAGCACGGCAGGGGGCGTCATTACAGACAAACGCAGCCGCCTGTCTACAGCCAATGTGGACAAGCTGACGTTCATAAAAATGAACCAGGCATGGATCCCACAGGACCTGTCCATCCCTTGTGCAGATTAGACATTAACTACCTCCCCTTAACCATATATTATTGTACTCCAGGGCACTTCCTCATTCAATCCTATTTTTATATTCATTTTACCATTATATTGTGGGGCAACCCAAAGTTGAATGAACCTCTCCTCTGTCTGGGTGCCAGGGCCTAAATTTATGACATTGGACTGTTCCAGTGTTGGGTGACGTGAAGCCTGATTCTCTGCTATGATATGAAGACTGATTCTCTGCTGACATGAAGCCAGATTCTCTGTTACGGGACCTCTCTCCTCTGCCTGGGTGCCTGGGCCTAAATATATGACAATGTACTGTTACAGTGGTGGGTGACGTGAAGCCTGATTCTATGCTATGACATGAAGACTGATTCTCTGCTGACATGAAGCCAGATTCTCTTTTACGGGACCTCTCTTCTCTGCCTGGGTGCTGGGGCCTAAATTTATGACAATGGACTGTTACAGTGGTGGGTGACGTGAAGCCTGATTCTATGCTATGACATGAAGACTGATTCTCTGGTGGCATGAAGTTAGATTCTCTGTTACGGGACCTCTCTCCTCTGCCTGGGTGCCTGGGCCTAAATATATGACAATGGACTGTTACAGTGGTGGGTGACGTGAAGCATGATTCTCTGCTATGATATGAAGACTGATTCTCTGCTGACATGAAGCCAGATTCTCTGTTACGGGACCTCTCTCCTCTGCCTGGGTGCCGGGGCCTAAATTTATCACAATGGACTGTTACAGTGGTGGGTGACGTGAAGCCTGATTCTCTGGTGACATGAAGCCAAATTCTCTGTTACGGGACCTCTCTCTTCTGCCTGGGTGTCGGGGCCTAAATTAATGACAATGGACTGTTCCAGTGGTGGATGACGTGAAGCATGATTCTCTGCTATGATATGAAGACTGATTCTCTGCTGACATGAAGCCAAACAGACAGAACAACAGACGTGCAGGTCGGGGGACACCTGGGAAATAGTGACCACAAAGTAATAACCTTCCAATTATCATTCAAGAGAGCGTTTGTACAGGGAGGAATAAAAATACCAAACTTCAAAAAAGCTAAATTTAGCCAACTAAGAGAGGCCATAGGCCTAACTAACTTGGATAAAGTCCTCACAAATAAAAATACAGCCACAAAATGGGATATCTTTAAAAGCATCCTAAAATCTCATTGTGAGAGGTACATACCGTATGGGAATAAAAGGTTAAGGAACAAAAAGAAACCAATGTGGATAAACAGAACTGTAAAGAAAGCAATAAATGACAAAAAGAAAGCATATAAAACACTAAAACAGGAAGGTAGCACGGAAGCATTGAAAAACTATAAGGAAAAAAATAGAACATGTAAAAAACAAATAAAAGCGGCCAAACTAGAGACTGAGAGATTAATTGCCAAAGAGAGTAAAACTAACCCTAAAATGTTCTTCAATTATATAAATGTTAAAAAGTATAAATCTGAAGGTGTCGGCCCGTTAAAGAGTAATGAGGGGGGAGTCGCAGAGAGCGACGAGGAGAAAGCAAAGCTGTTAAATATTTTTTTCTCCAATGTATTCACTGAGGAAAATAAACTGTCAGATGACATGCCGAATGTTGAAATAAATTCCCCATTAAAAGTGTCCTGTCTGACCCAGGAAGAAGTACATCAGCGACTTAAAAAGATTAAAATAGACAAATCGCCAGGACCGGATGGCATACACCCTCGTATCCTAAGGGGATTAAGTAATGTCATAGCCAGACCCTTATTTCTGATATTTGCAGATTCTATATTGACAGGGAATGTCCCACAGGATTGGCGCATGGCAAATGTGGTGCCAATATTCAAAAAGGGTCCAAAAACAGAGCCTGGAAACTATAGGCCGGTAAGTTTAACATCTGTTGTGGGTAAACTGTTTGAAGGTTTTCTGAGAGATGCTATGTTAGAGCATCTTAACGGAAATAAGCAAATAACGCCATATCAGCATGGCTTCGTGAGGGATCGATCATGTCAAACAAAACACCGGGCCGGCACCCCAATAGAAGTTGCGGACCGGACGTTCGGGGCCGCGGACCGGAAATGCAGATGCGGACAGCACACTGTGTGCTGTCCGCATCTTTTTCGGCCCCATTGAAAATTAATGGGTCCGCACCCGTTCAGCATAATTGCGGAACAGATCCAGACACATTCAATGGACGTATGAATGGACCCTAAGGGAGTACACCATGGCACAACACTTCATCAGGGCCACCATCAATCCTATCATCTACTCCGGATCCTCAAGGGGTTGCTGCACATAACAAATGAGGTACTGGGATTATAGAACTTGTAAGGGGTTAGATACAGTTAAATATGTCATACTTTTCAGGGCGATCAGGGCACATTATTGGGACCAAATTGAATCTGAGGACTGTTTCAACCAAAACAGATCCAAAATGATTAAATCTCTGGTCGTTAAATGTTTCTTGCTTTATTTTATTTTTCCAGATTGTGTGGGAGTGTTTTCTTTTTCAGATAGGTAACCCACATTTCCATGAGAAGAACTTACACTGAATTATTGTACCTTATAGCTCAATTGTTTCTCTTACTAGATGTGTGCTGTTATAACTTAGTGGGGCATACGACTCTGGCCCACTTTCTATAACTGACCCAGCCTTTTTTTAAATGAATTTATTGAACAGCTCTAATGGTGTTCATCACACAGCCCAATCCAATGAGTCCTGACATTCAAGAGGACCCATCTCTCCCTGCCCCTCTCATGTTCCTGCAGCTGATTTACATACTTTTTGATAGAACAGCCATCAGGGGGAAGTGCAGAATCCTCCTGAATATCAGGACTCATCATCTCACATTAGATATTGAACAGATATTGAGCTAAATCTCTTCAATACATGGTTTTACCAAAATGGCTGGGTCAATTTAAAGGAAATCTATCAGCTGTTTTGACCACACTAAACTAGGTAGGAGCTAGAGAGAGCGCAATACAAGCATACTTATTGTTGAACTTTTGTTATCAGAAGTAGTGTGAATATAAAGTTTTATTTTTCTATAGTCTGTTCCTTGCTCTGGAGGAGGAGCTTCAAAGTGAAATGAACTGATTCACAGCCCCCTCTCATCATCTCCTCTCCACCCAGGTGACTACTACAGCTGTCACTCGGATCAGTAGGAAGGGGCTGTGAAGCATCTAAATGAAGAGAGCACTTCACAGTGCAGCTCTACCTTCAGTGCCGTTAAGGAGAAGAATCTGACAGAATAAACATTCATATTCTTACTACTCCTGAACAAAAGTTATGTTTGTACTGCTCTCCAGTGCCACAGTCAGCAGTATAGAATGATCAAAACTTCTGACAGAGGCCCTTTAACCACCTCCGGACCGCCTAACGCAGGATCGCGGTCCAGAGGCGGCTGTCCCAGGCAGAGTCATGCATATACGCGTCATCTCGCGAGACTTCCTGTGAACACGCGCGCACACAGGCGCGCACGTTCACAGGATCGGAAGGTAAGAGACAGGATCTACAGCCTGCCAGCGGCGATCGTTCGCTGGCAGGCTGTAGATGCAATTTTTTTAACCCCTAACAGGTATATTAGATGCTGTTTTGATAACAGCGTCTAATATACCTGCTACCTGGTCCTCTGGTGGTCCCTTTTGCTTGGATCGATCACCAGAGGACACAGGCAGCTCAGTAAAGTAGCACCAAGCACCACACTACACTACACCCCCCCTGTCACTTATTAACCCCTGATCACCCCATATAGATTCCCTGATCACCCCCTGTCATTGATCACCCTCCTGTCATTGATCAACCCCCTGTAAGGCTCCATTCAGAGGTCCGTATGTGTTTTGCGGATCCACGGATCGCCGTACTCAGGAGAAGTAGGGCAATGTGTTTTGGGGTATCTTTTTACATATACCCATGCTGGGTGAGAGAAATAGCTCGGCAACAGACAACTTTTCCCATTTTTTTATAGATATTTATAGATATTTTATAGATATTTATCTCACCCAGCATGGGTATATGTAAAATGACACCCCAAAACACATTGCCGAACTTCTCCTGAGTACGGCGATACCACGTGTGTGACAATTTTTTTTGTCACAAGTTAGTGGAATATAAAACTTTGTAAAGAAAAAAAAAAGAAAAAAAAATCATCATTTTCCGAAAACTTGTGACAAAAAAGAAAAAGTTCTATGAGCTCACTATGCCCATCAGCGAATACCTTAGGGTGTCTACTTTCTGAAATGGGGTCATTTGTGGGGATTTTCTACTGTCTGGGCATTGTAGAACCTCAGGAAACATGACAGGTGCTCAGAAAGTCAGAGCTGCTTCAAAAAGCGGAAATTCACATTTTTATACCATAGTTTGTAAACGCTATAACTTTTACCCAAACCATTTTTTTTACCCAAACCATTTTTTTATCAAAGACATGTAGAACAATAAATTTAGAGAAAAATGTATATATGGATGTCGTTTTTTTTTTTTTTTATTTACAACTGAAAGTGAAAATGTTAAATTTTGATTAATAACAAAAAAAGTAAAAATGTCAGCAGCAATTAAATGCCACCAAATGAAAGCTCTATTAGTGAGAAGAAAAGGAGGTAAAATTCATTTGGGTGGTAAGTTGCATGACCGAGCGATAAACGGTGAAAGTAGTGTAGTGCAGAAGTGTAAAAAGTGGCCTGGTCATTAAGGGGGTTTAAGCTAGGGGGGCTGAGCTGGTTAAGAAAGTGACCCAGCTGTACAGTGCTATATTAGTATATTTATGTTTATGGGGCACTGCTACGTGAAATAAACATATTAAATGAAAGCAGTTTGTTGTTACCATGTCCTGGCTCTGAACTCGTCTGGATGTGCACATGGAATAACTGTGGTGTGATACTTGCTGTTGAAAGGCCATGCTAATTGCAAGCACTGATACTCCTCCACAGACAAGTTCTGGAAACAGAGACAATCTGACAGGTGGGCTTTGGGAACAAGCAGACACAAGAGAGAAAATGACTTTGGTCATGCATAGAATATAATTGTAACTTGCATTAATTAAAACTCGCCTGTGGCTTTTCTGCAAAGAGACAAACATGTTATAAGAAGAAAAAATAAATAAAAAAAAACAGCAACAACTTAATGACATATTAAAATACATCCTGTTCTAAGTAACTTTAACCATAACAGTGATTCAAATTTGAAGTGTGGAAAGCTGTGGGGGAGATGAATTGGTATAAAGGAACTTGGTAAAATGGAAATTAATTTGACGAGATTTAAAAAAAAAAAAAATTGCACAATTATTTTACAGTTAAAGATATTCACAAATTAGCATTAAAATGTAGAATTCCTCCTAATTTCTAGGACTATTGCTTGTTTAATCTTTTATATCTTTCCCCTTTATTACATTTCATGTACAGACTTTCACTGCTGATGTAACACATAACTATACAAATCTCTTATTTTAGCTCGTACCCAGTAGAGTCCATTCTTTCTGGAGTCTTTTCTTTCTGATTACAAATGTAAGGATTATACTCATTAACAGAAAAGAGAACTCAATGAATATATCCCCTTTCTTGCCTTAAAGGGGGTGTCCAGGATTATAAAAAAGGAGTCTTTTGAGGACCAGCTGAAGATGCCGCTGCCTCAGTGGAGCTCCAGTCCGGTCTTCACAGCTTACCGAGCAATGTGCTGCACATTGTACAGTGGCTGTGCTTGGTATTGCAGCTCATCTCCATTCACTTGGGACTGAGCTGCGCATAAGCCATGCAACCGACGTACAGTGACGTCACTGGCCTAGGAAGAGACCTTTCTTCAAATCCCAGTAGTCAGACTCTGCAGTTCTGATATTGATGACCTATTCTGAGGATAGGCCATTAATATTAAAATCCTGGATAATACCTTAATAACCACCTTAAAGGGCATCTGTCAGCAGATTTCTACCTATGACACTGGCTGACCTGTTACATGTGCACTTGGCAGCTGAAGGCATCTGTGTCGGTCCCATGTTCATATGAGTAAACATTACTAAGAAAAATGATGTTTTAATATATGAAAATGAACCTCTAGGAGCAACGGGGTGTTGCCATTAAGCCTAGAGGCTCCTCTTTTTCTGCGGTGGTGTACCCTCTGCACTTTGATTGACAGGGGGAGACATGATCACGTTTCACTGCCTGGCACTGCCAATTAAAGTGGAGAGTGAGCAGCAGTTGCAGAGGAAGCAGACTCTCTAGGTCAGGGATCAGCAATCTCTGCAACCTCCAGATGTTCGGAAACTACAACTCCCTTCATTCACTACTATGAAAGTTAAGCCTCTTGCACACGAACGTGTGCTGCGGTCCAGCTGCATGCGGATCGCAGACCCATTCACTTGAATGGAGTCTGCGATCTGTCCGTTCCACAAAAAGATAGGACAAGTTCTATCTTTTTGCGGAACTGAAGCACTACAGAGTGCTTTTGTGGGGTTTCATTCCATGCTTCCGTTCCGCAAAAAGATAGAACCTGTCCTATCTTTTTACGTGGTTCCGTTCCACACCACATCTCCGGATGTGCGGACCCATTCAAGTGAAGCATCCTCGTATTTGGCCCCAAGGGACACACTTTCGTGTGAAAGAGTCTTAGAAGAACAGCCAAGCATGCTTTCATGCTGGGAGTTGCAGTTTCAGTAGGAGTACAGAAGGATGCTGATCTCTGCTCTAGGTGTAACAGCAACGCCCCCGTTGCCCCTAGAGGCTCATTTGCATATATTAATACATCATTTTTCTCAGCAATGTGGAAACATATGAACATGGGACCAACACACATGCCTTCAGCTGCCAAGCACATATGTAACTGGGCATCCAGTGTCATAGGTACAAATCTGCTGATAGATGTCTTTTAACCGCCTCCGGACCGCATATACGCGTCATCTCGGGAGAGCCGAGACTTCCTGTGAACGCGCGCACACAGGATCGGAAGGTAAGAGACAGGATCTCCAGCCTGCCAGCGGCGATCGTTCGCTAGCAGGCTGGAGATGCAATTTTTTTAACCCCTAACAGGTATATTAGATGCTGTTTTGATAACAGCGTCTAATATACCTGCTACCTGGTCCTCTGGTGGTCCCTTTTGCTTGGATCGACCACCAGAGGACACAGGTAGCTCTGTAAAGTAGCACCAAGCACCACTACACTGCACCCCCCTGTCACTTATTAACCCCTTACTAACCCCTGATCACCCCATATAGACTCCCTGATCACCCCCCCTGTCATTGATCACCCCCCTGTAAGGCTCCATTCAGACGTCTGTATGATTTTTACGGATCCACGGATACATGGATCGGATCCGCAAAACACATACGGACGTCTGAATGGAGCCTTACAGGGGGGTGATCAATGACAGGGGGGTGATCACCCATATAGATTCCCTGATCACCCCCCTGTCATTGATCACCCCCCTGTCATTGATCACCCCCCTGTAAGGCTCCATTCAGATGTCCGTATTATTTTTATGGATCCACGGATTCATGGATCGGATCCGCAAAACACATACGGACGTCTGAATGGAGCCTTACAGGGGGGTGATCAATGACCAATGTCAGGGGGGTGATCACCCATATAGATTCCCTGATCACCCCCCTGTCATTGATCACCCCCCTGTAAGGCTCCATTCAGACGTCCGTATGATTTTCACGGATCCACGGATACATGGATCGGATCCGCAAAACACATACGGACGTCTGAATGGAGCCTGACGGGGGTGATCACCCCATACAGATTCCCTGATCACCCCCCTGTCATTGATCACCCCCTGTAAGGCTCCATTTAGACATTTTTTTGGGCACAAGTTAGCGGAAATAGATATTTTATTTTTCTTACAAAGTCTCATATTCCACTAACTTGTGTCAAAAAATAAAATCTCACATGAACTCACCATACCCCTCACGGAATCCAAATGCGTAATTTTTTTTTAGACATTTATATTCCAGACTTCTTCTCACGCTTTAGGGCCCCTAAAATGCCAGGGCAGTATAAATACCCCACATGTGACCCCATTTCGGAAAGAAGACACCCCAAGGTATTCTGTGAGGGGCATATTGAGTCCATGAAAGATTGAATTTTTTGTCCCAAGTTAGCGGAAAGGGAGACTTTGTGAGAAAATACAAAAAAAAATCAATTTCCGCTAACTTGTGCCAAAAAAAAAAAATTCTATGAACTCACCATGCCCCTCATTGAATACCTTGGGGTGTCTTCTTTCCAAAATGGGGTCACATGTGGGGTATTTATACTGCCCTGGCATTTTAGGGGCCCAAAAACGTGAGAAAAAGCCTGGGATCCAAATGTCTAAAAATGCCCTCCTAAAAGGAATTTGGGCCGTTTTGCGCATCTAGGCTGCAAAAACGTGTCACACATGTGGTATCGCCGTACTCAGGATAAGTTAAGGAATGTGTTTTGGGGTGTCATTTTACATATACCCATGCTGGGTGAGATAAATATCTTGGTCAAATGCCAACTTTGTATAAAAAAAATGGGAAAAGTTGTCTTTTGCCAAGATATTTCTCTCACCCAGTATGGGTATATGTAAAATGAGACCCCAAAACACATTCCCCAACTTCTCCTGAGCAGGGCGATACCACATGTGTGACACTTTTTTGCCGCCTAGGTGGGCAAAGGGGCACACATTCCAAAGAGCACCTTTAGGATTTCACAGGGCATTTTTTACACATTTTGATTTCAAACTACTTACCACACATTAGGGCCCCTAGAATGCCAGGGCAGTATAACTACCCCACAAGTGACCCCATTTTGGAAAGAAGACACCCCAAGGTATTCCGTGAGGGGCATGGCGAGTTCCTAGAATTTTTTCTTTTTTGTCACAAGTTAGGGGAAAATGATGATTTTATTTTATTTATTTTTTTCTTACAAAGTCTCATATTCCACTAACTTGTGACAAAAAATAAAAAATTCTAGGAACTCGCCATGCCCCTCACGGAATACCTTGGGGTGTCTTCTTTCCAAAATGGTGTCACTTGTGGGGTAGTTATACTGCCCTGGCAATTTAGGGGCCCTAATGTGTGCGAAGTCGTTTGAAATCAAAATCTGTAAAAAAATGGCCGGTGAAATCCTAAAGGTGCTCTTTGGAATGTGGGCCCCTTTGCCCACCTAGGCTGCAAAAAAGTGTCACACATCTGGTATCGCTGTACTCAGGAGAAGTTGGGCAATGTGTTTTGGGGTGTCATTTTACATATACCCAAGCTGGGTGAGATAAATATCTTGGTCAAATGCCAACTTTGTATAAAAAAAATTGGAAAAGTTGTCTTTTGCCAAGATATTTCTCTCACCCAGCATGGGTATATGTAAAACGACACCCAAAAACACATTTCCCAACTTCTCCTGAGTACGGCGATACCAGATGTGTGACACTTTTTTGCAGCCTAGGTGGGCAAAGGGGCACACATTCCAAAGAGAACCTTTCGGATTTCACGGTCATTTTTTACAGATTTAGATTTCAAACTACTTTGCACGCATTTGGGCCCCTAAAATGCCAGGGCAGTATAACTACCCCACAAGTGACCCCATTTTGGAAAGAAGACACCCTAAGGTATTTTGTGATGGGCATAGTGAGTTCATGGAAGTTTTTATTTTTTGTCACAAGTTAGTGGAATATGAGACTTTGTAAAAAAAAAAAATCATAATTTTCCGCTAACTCGTGACAAAAAATAAAAAGTTCTATGAACTCACTATTCCCATCAGTGAATACCTTAGGGTGACTACTTTCCGAAATTGGGTCATTTGTGGGGTGTTTGTACTGTCTGGGCATTGTAGAACCTCAGGAAACATGACAGGTGCTCAGAAAGTCAGAGCTGCTTTAAAAAGCGGAAATTCACATTTTTGTACCATAGTTTGTAAACGCTATAACTTTAACCCAAACCATTTTTTTTTACCCAAACATTTTTTTTTATCAAAGACATGCAGAACAATAAATTTAGCAAAAAATTTATATATGGATGTCGTTTTTTTTTTGCAAAATTTTACAACTGAAAGTGAAAAATGTCATTTTTTTTTGCAAAAAGATTGTTAAATTTCGAGTAATAACAAAAAAAGTTAAAATGTCAGCAGCAATGAAATACCACCAAATTAAAGCTCTATTAGTGAGAAGAAAAGGAGGTAAAATTCATTTGGGTGGTAAGTTGCATGACCGAGCAATAAATGGTGAAAGTAGTGTAGTGCAGAAGTGTAAAAAGTGGCCTGGTCATTAAGGGTGTTTCAGCTAGGGGGGTTGAAGTGGTTAATAGTGGGAAGCTGGCTCTAACAAAAATCATGTTTCTCATTGTCTTCACTTATTAACCATTGGTAGAAAATTGTTTCCTCAATTTTCCACAAATAAACTTAGAAAACCAGTAAGTAATAGGGGTGATTTATTATGGCTCTACGATAGCTTAGAAAAGTTATACATTTTGCCACAACTGCTTGTTTGCAAGAAAATGTTTAGCTTTCTCGAAAAACCCTTGCCTTTTTCCCAAAAGTGTGTGGAGTGTGAGAAGTAGGAGGAGAAAAGGACAACTAGAAAAGGATAAAATCATTGATCGGGCTATGTATCATCGCCTCCACCCTGGGGAAGCACCTCCATGTATTTATGGACTTCCTAAGATACATAAGGACGGGACACCTCTCAGGCCAATTGTCAGCAGCATCAACTCTGTGACCTACCATGTGGCCAAATACTTAGCCAGAATCCTAGCGCCCTTGGTTGGAAACACACAACATCATATACAGAACTCTCAAGATTTCACCACCAACATCCAGAACGTGGTATTGGGCACAGAAGAAACAATGGTCTTCTATGATGTTACATCCATCTTCACCTACATACCCACTACAGAGGCAATTGAAACAGTCAGGAAACAGTTGCTACTAGACAACACCTTAGGCTGCAGAACAGAACTTAGCCCAGACCAAGTGTGTGCCTTACTGGACCTTTGTCTGAGTACCACCTACTTCAAGTATAAGGACAAGTTCTACAAGCAAAAACATGGCTGTGCTATGGGATCGCCAGTCTCGCCTATTGTAGCGAACCTGTATATGGACGAAGTAGAAAGGAAAGCCCTGACCACTTTCAAGGGAATTACACCGAGTCATTGGTTCAGATATGTGGATGACACTTGGGTTAAAATTCATAAACAAGAGTTACAGGCTTTCACCGACCATATCAACTCAGTGGATCATAACATCAATTTCACGCGGGAAGATATGTAGAACAACAAACTGGCGTTTATGGACTGTCTTATAACAGTGGAAGAGGGAAGGAAGCTGGGAATAGAGGTCTATCGAAAACCAACACACACAGACCAGTACCTGCTATTTGATTCCCACCATCCTCTAGAACACAAACTGGGAGTCATCCAGACTCTACACCACCGGGCAGAGAAAATCCCCACCAGCACAGAGGCCAAGGCAAAGGAACTCGAACACTTCAGAGGGGCACTTAAAACTTGTGGGTATCCAGTTTGGGCGTTTGTCAAAACAGAAGGAAGGAGAAGAAAGAGCACCAAGACTACTAGTGAGGGCGAGAAGCATGACAGACGCAAGGATATGGTTATCCCATATGTAGCTGGGGTGTCTGAGAAACTCAAAAGGATTTTTAATAAACATCACATTCCTGTTTGCTTTAAACCCAGCAACACACTGAGGCAACAACTGGTTCACCCCAAAGACCCAACGCCTAAACACAAGATGGACAACATTGTGTACGCAGTCCAGTGCAATGAGGAATGCTCAAAACTGTATATCGGCGAAACAAAACAACAACTACATCAGTGTATGGCTCAGCATAGAAGAGCCAAAACCTCTGGTCAAGATTCAGCCGTGTACTTACATCTAAAAGGAACAGGTCACACCTTTGAAGACAGTCAAGTACGTGTTTTGGATAAGGAGGCCGATTGGTACAAACGAGGCATGAAGGAGGCCATCTACGTAAAAATGGAGAAGCCAAGCTTGAATAGAGGTGGGGGGGGGTTAGACATCTATTGTCTGCTACATGCAATGCTGTCTTGACACCTTTTTCTGGGAAGTCTTTATCACCTACTGACTCCAATTAGGATAATGGAATCAACACCTTTCACCCAATGCTGGGTATAATTACCAGATGTGGATTCAGTTACATATTTATTCCCAGAATTTTTGTACAATCACTCAGAATTAGGAAAGCACGTTGGAAGAACGAGTGAAACGTTTTCAAGAAATCTACAGTACGTCCAGTTGCCTTGATTTATTCTTTACAGATATATGAAGTAGGAGGTGGGCTCTGGGTTGGATAACCCCACTGATTTAACAATGTGTAAGCAAGAAAACTGGTGCACATTAAACCAGACATCTACTCCAGTTCCTGAATAGAGAAGATTTCAGTTCTGGTGTACAGGCGGCCTGATATACATCACAATTATGATAATCACTTACTGTAAATTTCCCAACTGTATTGTATGTGATGGAAGTTTTTTCCAAGCCATCTACTCTTTCTGTGTCATAGTACCTGTATTTCCTGGCATTGTTTCTTATTTACCACTCTAACTAATTTCAGATTGTGCTCCCATGTTCTGGTGTTTATTCCCCCCCCCCCCCCCCCTTTAAATACCTGTATTTACGCTTGGTTTTTTTTGTTTTTTTTTGTCAAACCCAACTTCCTGCAAAGGGAAGCATACTTACCTGCTTCCTGATGCTGGCTCCTGACTTGTTCCCTCTCCAGCCTCCGCTGCGGCTCCCTGAACGTAAACTTCTGGTTTGGTGCCACCGCAGCCAATCCCTGGCCACAATAGTGGCCTGCTCCCCTTTAATCACGTGACCATTTAACATGCCACAAAGGAAACAGATCACCACTGCAGCTAGCGATTGGCTGCAGCGGAGTAAAAAATCTGAAGTTTACATCTAGTGATATGAGCAGAGGCTGAATAGCACAGGATTTGGGAGCCAACATCAGGATACAGGTAGTATGCCTCCATTCACAGGTCTGCAAAGAGCGAATAGAGGTGGTTGGCAAACGTGTACAATCTTTTGAAGGTTTTGATCAAGTTCCCCTTTTAATTGTGACAGTGCAGGACAATTTAAGACAAGCATTCACAGTGCCAGTCTTAATACATCTCCCCCATAGGCTTTCTGTTTTATAGTGATTTTTATTTAATTTTTTGCTTTCTTTTGTCACCTTATATTAGTAACTGAATATCTATTCTAGCATTCATCCATCAGCAATACTTACAGTACAGCGGAGCCCCTGCATAATGCAGTTTCAGCAGAGTTCACGCTCTGCCCAGAAGCACATAAATCAAATGTAGAAAAATGCTGTATTGCAGTGAACATCACCCATATATAACCGCGGGTAAAGGTCAAGCCTTTTTACAAGGAATTTACACTGATTCTTTCAGCTGCATGTGAAACACTGAAAATCTGTCATTTTTGCAGAGTGTGAGTTCACCCTTTTAATTTTTTTTTTTTTAAGTACAGACCCAAGTGAATTGATCCAGTTGATGCAAACAATATTTCATCAATTTTCTTAGGCCTCCTGGGGCTACTTTTATAAACAATCCTTTGTTTTTAGGTTCCCACAAAAGAACAGATCCTGACTGGAGTAATGCAACCTCATGAAAGCTAATGTATTTTTATATCACTTTAAAGCCCATTGTATTTATTGTGTATAACACAGTGGTAATCATGCCCTTATTACTCCTTGGCCTGTTATTCTTTGAACTATACTATGCACTTACCCTTCCAGTAAGGAAATCTAGTTCATTAAAGCTATTGTGAGTCTACCATATATGACAGACAATAGCATTATAGGAACACTGCCCCCTCTTAGCAGTGGCGTAGCGTCGGCTCTCCCCCCCCCAACCTGTGGACATGCCCCTTTTTACAAACCCACTGAGGAAGAAATAGGGATCTATTTCGCGTCTGGGATCGATGGGATATTCATTAAGAGTCCGAAATTTTAAGCATGGCCATGCAACATTGAAAGATATCAAGGAAATTACTTCCTGAAAAGTACAAAAGAAAACTGACTGGTGGTCGACTTCATTAACGGCTAGCTACTCATAGCAATTCATGATCACAAGATCGAAGCTTCACTGCAATTTTTAGCCTCGATTAAAGAGTCTGTATTATACAAAAGAAAAAGTAACAGCTCATCTCGCGATAAATGAAGCGATTTTACTGAGTTCTGATTTTATGACGTCAGTAAGCAATTACATTCTGCATCCGATTGAATCGACACCGAGGTAAGCGCTCTTACATGTGGGACGCCACAAAGTCGCACATTAAATAGTGAGTACTCTACTTATCATGCTATGAGATTGTTTTCTATGGATTTTGCCCAACAGGAATTATTAGCATAAGAACGGGACCTTATCCATTTTTTCCAACTAGCTAGGTTTGATCCAACCTAACAGATATACCTGCACCTTACGGACTTAGTACATGAGATAGTCCATCTATTATCTCATCCATCCCATTATTACGTATATGTATTTTTTTATGTTTTTATGTTTTAATAAATTGCACTATTTTACTTTATTGGTTCTTTGCGTGAACCCTTATGTTTGAGTGCCGGTCCAATTTAATGCAATGTAGTAGATGTCACCTGCAGTCCTATGTAACACCACAGATAACACAGTGCTAACTCTCTGAGTACAGATAATGTAGTAGATGGGTATGAGACCCCAGAATTCAGAACACACACAGTGTGAACTGAAGTCTGGGGCCAGGATGCGGCAGGGTGGGCCATATTCTCAATCCACCCCCCAACCCTACTGTGAAACAGTTATGTGGATGGACATTACATACATCGCTACAAAATTTACTGTGGAATACGGCACCACATACCTCATCCATCCAGTGACATCTCCTGTGATGTGGACTTTCCTCAACATCCTTATTCGAAGATAAGACCGTCATGAAACCTTCTTTCAGCCACGTCTCTACAGAGTTTCACAGAAAACATTTTTTAATTCCCCAATTTAATATTCGAAGGGCGATGGTGAATGTACATGTGTGTGTGTGTGGGGGGGGGGGGGGGGGGACGACCGCTCCATCCTCTCATTGGACGCATGTAAGGCGTTAAACAGGGTGGAGTGGAACTTTCTATGGCAGACTAGGGAAAAAATATACTTGGACCCCAATTTTATTAGATGGGTAAAGGTACTGTATAATCAGCCCACCACAATAATTAGTATTAACAGTTCATGTTTGAATTATTTTACCCTACATCAAGGACCTAAACAGGCTACCCTCTCTCCCCCCTTTTATTCGCCATCTTTATGGACCCTTTAGCATGCAGAATAAGATCAGATGAAGGGGTACAGGGATTCGGGGGGGGGGGGCAGGTGTGCACAATGAAATAAGCCTTTACGCAGACAATGTCCTTATTTTTACGAGATGGCTGTACTGCCATTACGCTATGTAATGATATTGATAAACGATTTTGGGGCCATATCAGGTTTTGAGGTCAACTGGTCAAAATCGGTGCTACTGCCTTTAATCCGGGTCCCCCATATGAGAGAACCTGAGGTTCGGATTCTCTCTCCAACCGACTGGCTTGAATACCTAGGCATTAGAATTAGTCCATTGGTGCAGGACTTCTATAAATTGAATGTCTTGCCCTTGACGACCCATGTTAAAGATAAAGTTTGGTTCTGGGAAAAGTTTACTCTTAGCCAATCAGATAGGGTCGCCTTGATTAAAATGGTTCTTTTACCACAAATACTTTCTAAAATCACGGCCTGCCCCATTTGGATTGAGGACTCTTTTTTCAGACTTATTGAAAGTATTCTTAATGATTTGATTTGGGGAAGGAAGAGAGTCCAGATTAAACAAAAACATCTATGGCTCTCAGAGAAAGATGGTGGTTTATCCCTTCCATATTTTCAAGGATATTATCTTGCCACCCAGATCCAGTGGTATATGAGTGACATAGACAATAGAATACATATTTTTACAAAAGAATTTCCAGGTCCTCAACGAGACATTTTCAGCAACTCAGAATCAGGCTATATGGGAATACAAGGGAATTGTTTTTATTATTAGTAGGGAAATGCATAGTGTTTGGGAAAAAGTTAAATTGATATTAGGGATCACAGACACTTTATCCTTCACACCTCTTTGGCACAATGCCAAATTTAGGGAATTTATGTTAATTGAGGACTATAGGCATTGGGAAAATTTGGGTATTATAAGAGTCACACAAATAGTCTCCACTGGATAGATAAAAAGGATGAAGTAATTGTGTGGTCCAAATAAACACAGGTTAATGGCTAATTTTAAATATGCTCAGTTAAGACACACGTTCTCACACACTCAGAATACAAGTTAATTCACAGTGAAAGCACATGTGTTCACGGATTTTTGTTATAATTCTAGGGACAATAAAGTCTCTATATCACAGATTTATAAAACAAATGATGCACTACACTGGATGACTATATATAAGAATATAAAAAAAGCCTCTTTAGCTAATAATCATAGACTAATTCAGTTTAATATTCTTCATCACCTGTACTATACCCCTGTAACTTTGTCTTGAATATATAAAAGCCTAGAGTACAAAGGTTGGAAATGCAAAATGAAACAAGCAGATTTTTTCCATATGATATGGACATGTCCACTGATCCAGTGTTTTTGGGGTAGGGTGTTTGAATAGCTAGTTTGTAGATCTGATTTCAGACCTCCCTTTGATGTCTCTTTGACCGTATTTTCTGGCTTAAAACTCTGCTATTGGCCAGAGTGGTTATAGCAAAAAAATGGGGCTCAAATCTTCAACCCGAATTTGAAGAGTGGAAAAGTTTAGTTGGAAAAGTCAAAATCTTTGAGAAAATTGCAAGTCAGAGTCCTTGGAAAAAAATTAAATGGGCTCAAAACTGGGTATATTGGTCTTAGTTCATAGACGGTATTAGAACACTCCATAACGGGGATATACAACTTGCGGTATGCAGGGTCGTACATTGTGTGTGTGTGTGGGGGGGGGGGGGTGTTCTGGTCCATGGCTCTCGAGACAATGTGATATTAAGGGTGGAGGTGGGGACTTTGGGTTGGTATTAGGGAGATAAATGGTAATATTCTTTTTTTTTTTTCTTATATATTATTAATATAATGAGTGTGGGAATCTTGACGGCTTTATATTTGTCATAGATTTGTTCTGTTTCCTATTTAACTATAAGAATAATCTTACTGTGATAGGGTTAAATGTGACATTACTATATAATACCCCATACTGTATTTTTTTTTAGATTGTAAAATAAAATGTAATAATTAAAAAAATAATTCCTTACTTTACTATGATCCTCCTCCTCTTGATGCCACAACATTAATAATATAATAATAATAAAATGTATTTATATAGCGCCACCATATTCCACAGCGCTTTACAAGTTATACATACAGACAGGAGGACCAGAGTTGAGGCATACTCATATATACTAATAATACAGAGGGGCTATTATATATAATAATAATAATAATAATAATAATAATACAGAGGTGGCCATTATATATAATAATAATACAGAGGTGGCCATTATATATAATAATAATAATAATAATAATAATACAGAGGTGGCCATTATATATACTAATAATACAGAGGTGGCCATTATATATAATAATAATACAGAGGTGGCCATTATATATACTAATAATACAGAGGGGGACATTATATATTATACTAAAACAGAGGGGCCATTATATATACTAATAATACAAAGGGGGCTATTATATATGCTAATAATACAGAGGGGGATTATATATTATAATAATACAAAGGGGGCTATTATATATACTAATAACACTCACCAGTAATCACTGACCACAGCATACTGTAAGTGCCTGCACTCTCCCTGCTCTGGACGCTGCTCTGCTTCTCCCTTTTCCTGCATCTGGCACAGTCTTGAAATGCCTGCTGCCTGATGCCCCCCGCAATTTGATGCATGGGGCAATGGCCCCCCTCCCACACCACGCCACTGCCTCCTAGTGCTCCTTAGTAGGGATAATGCACCCCTTGTGGTGGTCCCCATTCTGTTTGTATGGGGGCAAAAAAGATAATCTCATCCACTTAATTGTGTGGACACTCGCTCTTCTTTGTAGACAGCAGGACGTCACACTCCCAGCATAGAGACATCCAGTGTCGGACTGGGGAACTTAGGGCCCACCAGTGTAACATTCTGGGGGCCCACCTTGGGGCTCCTGCACACAAACTTATATTTTTTCCATGTCTGTACCATTCACTTAACTTCAATGGGGCCGCCACAAAAAATAAAAATTACTCTTTGTGCATTCCGTGTCTGTATGTCCACATGGCTGTTCTGCAAAATGATAGAACATGTCCCACACCCGGTATCCATGTTTTGCGGATCCGCAATTTGCAGACTGTGCAACATCCAACGGTCGTGTTCATGAGCCATTACAGTGATAACAGAAATATTAAAGATAAAGTATGATGGCAGACGTTCACAACAAAATGCACAAACATACATGTGCAAGAATTTACACATATATAGTTAAGGGTACTTTCACACTTGTGTTAAACTTTTCCGGTATTGAGTTCCGTCCTAGTTTTATCCTAATGCATTCTGAATGGAGAGCAATCCGTTCAATATGCATCAGGATGTCTTCAGTTCAGTCACTGTACGGTTTTTGGACAGAGAAAATACTGCAGCATGCTGCTGTATTTTCTCTGTCCAAAATTCCGGAACACTTGCCGGAATGCTGGATCCGGCATTATTTTACATTGAAATGCATTAATACCAGATCCAGCCCCAAGTGTTCCAGAAAAACGGATGCAGTTTTGCGGTCTGTGCATGCGCAGACCTTTAAAAATGTGAAAAAGATAAATATCAGATCCGTTTTTCCAGATGACAACAGAAGAGACGGATTCAGTATTGCAATGCATTTGTGAGACGGATCCACATCCGTATCTGTCTACAAATGGTATCCGTTTGCATACAGATTGCCAGATCCAGCAGGCATAGAAGTGAATTGGGCTGCGTGTTTTCCTGAACCCACCCTGAACGCATCCGGACCTAATCCATGACACTCGTGTGAAAGAGGCCTTAGTCAGTCAGAAACAAGACACATGCAGTCCACACCAATCCCTCATTGGACACACGTGGGACACAAGACACTTATACATGGTTCACATGCCACTGATGCATATGCCACATGCTGCATAAACACCACTGATACATAGAACATATATAACACACACTGATCACACATAGGAAACACGCAATGCACACACCAAGACATTTATGCCTAACCCTATTAAGTGTAGCTCACTTAAAGGGGTTAAAGGGTTTGTCTCACTTCAGCAAATGGCATTTATCATGTAGAGAAAGTTAATAGAAGGCACTTACTAATGTATTGTGATTGTCCATATTGACTCTTTTCCATCACATTATACACAGCTCGTATCCATGGTTACGACCACCCTGCAATCCACCAGCGGTGGCCATGCTTGCACACTGTAGGTAAAGGTGTTGGCCTATGAGCACTTCCAGCCTTTCCCTATAGTGTGTAAGCACGGCCACCGCTGCTGGATTGCAGGGTGGTCGTAACCACGAATACGTGCTGTGTATAATGTGATGGAAAGGAGGCAATATGGACAATCACATTAGTAAGTGCCTTGTATTAACTGCATGATAAATTCCATTTACTGAGGTGAGACAAACCCTTTAACCATAAATATCTAGCATGAAATGTACTACATTTTAACCTCCTCATGTTGTACATAATCTACATTATAATTAAAAGGGTTGTCCTACCATAATCGCAAGATATTTTCCCCACCCGGCTTGTCTGGGCCTGACATGGATTGATTGACAGATCTCTCCCTATGCAGACATACAAAATTTATCTCCTGACAGGAACACACTTTGCAAAAAAGACATGAAAAAGGACTTTGGGTATATTAGCGGACTTCACACCACCTGTAGCAATCAATGCCATGCAGCGGCTGTTTAAAAAAAACCTTAATATTGATGGCCTATCCTCAGAAAAGGCTATCAATATCTGATCACTGAGGTTCTGACACCCTACATCCCCTGCTGTTTTAGAGTAGCTCCAGTGATGGAAGTTGGTCCTGAAACTGCACAGCTCCATCCATTGTGCAGCCGACGGGCTAGTTACTGCAGCAGTGCTCCCACACTTCTGGCGCCGCTGATCGGCAAGCCTGTTGGGGTCAGATATTATCAGATATTGATGACCTAATTGCCCACTGTAGGATAATAAGCTAAGTAGTGCTATAACTGTAAGGGGTGCAGTGGTTGCATTCACATGTGGGCCCAGGAATCTGAGGTATTCACACCTATCTGGACTGCCTGGACTAGCCTGAGACAGAGGGATAACTGTAAACCCGCCGCTGCGCTCTGCAGACTCCAGGGCGCGGTGGGGACCCTTACTGTCTGCGTGCCTGCGCTGTGTAGGGATGCTCTGTATGGAGAGTGCTGCGTAGGCACGTCACGTATGAGGAGGCAGGACCCACGATGGTGGAAGGTGGGCCCGCTGCACTAAGCAGCGCTGCAGGGGAGCGGTCTGGAGAGGAGGCGCTGGGCACTGGCGGCCATGGCAAGTGAAGTGGCGAGGTGAATGATCATGGATCAGTCATCTCGCCACAACGCCACTTACTGTATATGACAAGTCTGAGGAATCACTGTTGTGCTCATTGAAGTGGCAGGCAGCGGTGCTGGCCAGCGGGAAGCTGCCTGCCACACTAATCATTATGAATGAAAACTCCAGGGGCCCACCGAGGGTTTCCCCGACATCCCGTTGGGCCAGTCTGAGCCTGGAGACATCATCCTATGAGAAGCCAGTGTCCCCGCTTCTGTCTAAACTGCCATTAAAAACTATTTCAAAGGGGGCCATGCAAATAATCAAAAATAAGATATGTCCTATTTTTTAATGGCTACCATTTCCTGGCCATTAAGAAAAAGCGCCCACGTGAATAGCCCCATAAACTGTAATTGATTCTAAAAATGTCTATCACATTTATATGCACAAATTTATGAAAATTAGCATTTCTAACATCTGCCATCAGATGCAAATTTGAATATCTTTCTCAGAAACTCAGAAGAGCATTGCCTGGCCTCCAATACTCTGCAAATATGTTACGTATTCTAGTAGTATACTCTCTCTCTCTCTCGCTCTCCCTCCAATGAAACAAATCACAAAAACAAAGTTTATTTAAAGGCTATTGTCTCCTTTGCATTTATTTTTTAAACATTTTTTTTATAAATTGTATATACAACACAAAAAATGTAAAATTATTTTGTAGTTGGTCTTTTTATTTTATTTATTTGGCCTGTTTAGCTCTTGCAGCTTGCATATATTGCAGTACTTACCATCCATCAGCCATGTCCTCAGATGACTCCAATCCAATCACTTCTATGTTCTGAAAATCACCTAAGCTATATTATGATCAAAGTTGATGAACTTTGATTTGAGTACCATTCAGACAATCCTTTAGACTCTTCCAGGCAATGAGAGCACTTTAAATTCTAGTCGAATTTCTATTAGACCTGGATCAAATCAGGCAGCTGAATCAGCAGAATCTGACCAGAACTGAATTTTAACAAATTCACTCTTCTCTATCTCTACTCATAAATCGGCATTGTGTGTAGCACCTGAAAATGTATAAATGAATTGACAACTGGGTATCAGTATTGCCTGTGTCTCTACACAGTCTATCACTATCATCACTGATTGGACAGTATACAGGCGCTGATTACCCGATTATATACATAACAATTAACAATTGCAGATACGATTATATACAGTGAGCGGGGCCCGTGTAGTAGAATACAGTCACTGCATGGGCCCCGCTATCATTATAAAAGCAGATGCCGGCCTCCAGCCCCTCCTCCCTCTCAGCTGATACACCCGCCACGCAGCATCGCGGCGCGGCGTATCATTGAAAATTCTGCAAAATGCAGCATTCGCCCTATAAGACGCACTGCTATTTCCCCCCCACTTTTGGGGAGGGAGGAAAGCACGTCTTATAGGGTGAAAAATACGGTACTTGATTTTGCACATTGTAATATGGCTTGACAAAGGCTCCATAGGGTGAGCTGAAATGTTGCTATAACATGGGTTAATAAATTACCCACCGTTTTCCACGAATACCAGTGTGCTGCCTTTGCTCTTTTTTGGTATATGTAGCTAGACCTTGGTCCTTGGTCCTTTTAAAGGTATTGCACCGCCGAGTTGTTTGTGTGCTGCTCTTTAACCTTATTTGTGTATCTATCTATCTATCTATCTATCATTTCAGATCAATCTATTATCGATCTCTATCTATTTAAATAGATATCCTTTTGTCCACCTACCTTAACAATAACAGTAAAACTAAAATAAAGTAAGAAACACTAAACGTCATCATTATCAATGAAAATCCTAATATTTGATTTGTGTAGAAAGTACTAATAGTCAAATGACTCAATAATAAATTTGATTAATTGATTATTACTGGGAGGCAGCATGAATCGCTGACCTGGATAATTCTATTTGTTGTGAAGGTCTGTCATGAAAACTCTGAAGGTTTGCTTGCTAAGACTTTTCTGTACTATAGCTCTGTATAATATTGCATACATTTGACTATATGATAACTGCAGTTTTGCTTCTGAATATGCAGCCAGCATGTTTTCATGACAGATTGGTTTTTGACATGTGAGATTAGACAGCGAAGGCTAATCTAATGCTATAAGAATAGCTAGGTCAGCAAAACTAAAACCAGGCATTTGTGAAATATACATGTGGAAATGCAAAGCATCAGTTGACCAGGGAATGCATCTGAAATCATCCATGGAGCTTTAATATGCACAAAATGGTGATGTTTATGGGATGACCTGTTAACTCTTCAACAATCAAATTCCTACTTTTTATTGACTACATCAACTATGTATGACCAAAGCCTGAAGAGCAGGAGTCTATGACCCAGTTACCCTGCAACAATGGGCCTTGTGTGCTTTAGAGAGCCTATACACAAGAGAGCAAAGACAGTAAACCCATTGATTCTGGCAGGGCGGTCAACTATTGTATGTGTATGGGTGTGTACTGACTCTCCTCTGACAGATCATGACGGCAGAAAGGAGAATATAGCATATTGTATTTCAAAACCTGACCTTTTGTTCTAACAAAACGTCTGGCAGTGGCATACACCCCTCACCCCATTTCACATACATGCATGCTTGGCTGCAGCAAACATGCATTTGTATGGGGGGGGGGGGGCGGGGGGGAGTAGGAATGGTTGTCAGCCGAACAAGGTTTTAGCTAACAACTATTGAATGTGCATTGTTTTTGTAATTAAAAATCATAATTTCCATAATCTAAATAGTTTTAACATTTTAAGACCGGATTTTCAATTTTTTTCATTTTCGTTTTTTACTCCCAGCACATCCCCCCCCCCCCCCCCAAAGCCATAAATGTTTTTTTTTTTTCATTCACATAGTTTGAGAGGTGGTGTTTTTTGTGGGACAAAATGTGCTTTCTAATGGCACCATTTATGATTTCATACGATGTGGTGGAGAGTGGCAAAAAAATTCCAAATAGGATGGAATTATAAAAAAAACTTTATGGAGATTTTTTATGCTGTAAACATAACTATAAAAAAGTTTATAGGGGTCAGAATATGGTATTGAAAAAAAATATTTTTTTCCAGTATTAAATGCAAAAAAAATACATATGTGGTATTGTCTTAATTGTAAGAATGAAAGTAAAAGGTCTGTTTTACAGCATGTAAAACAGACCTTTTACTTTCATTCTTACAATTAAGACAATACCACATATGTATTTTTTTTTTAGCATTTAATACTGGAAAAAAATATTTTTTTTCAATACCATATTCTGACCCGTATAAACTTTTTTATAGTTCTGTTTATGGAGCTGAGTGCTAAATTTTGTGGTCTCTACCTTTCAAAAATACCATTTTGGGGTGTGTATGACTTTTTAAACACTTGTTATTAAAAAATAATTGTGCGAGGCGAAGTGACCAAAAAAAAAAGCAAATCAACCATTTAGACTTTTTTTTATTTTGCTGTTTTCCATATGGGAAAAATTCTTATATTTTAATAGTACAGGCGTTTTCGCATGCGGCAATGCCCATGATGTGTGTTTTTTTATTGTTTACCTATTTTTATTAGAATTTTTATATTTCTCATAGTGAGCTATAACAAGCAATCATTAGATTGCGTCTCTCTTAGCATTAAGAAGCACTGCTGGGGGTCATTTATGACCAGATATATGGCATATATTTGGCACAAATTCTGTTGCATGCCATGGTGTGGCAGAATCTGTGACTTCTTCCCTGCACACTCCAGGTCCAAAAAAGTAGGTACAGCATGGGAGGGGAAGGAGACGGGCCTGCTAATTCAATACATTATAAATCTGGTTTAGGCATAGAAAATGGTCTAAATTTAAGGCAGCTCAGAAGCGATGCAGCTACATAACTTTGGTGATCCACCGCCAGCTACAGGGCTAATTAAGACTGGCGTCTAAAATGTCGGTCTTAATAAATGTGCCCCTCTTGTTCCTATAGAGCCTTGCCATAAGCAGGGGCTCCATAAGAACTAATGTGCAGCAGCTTCTGTTCCTTCAAGAGGATAGAAGCTGCCACACTACGCATCCAGCTACCCCGATCCTTGACGTTTTAGGGCATCTAAATGCTGTGGTCACGTTTGACCACAGCCTTAGAAGGGTTAAAAGTCCACGACCGACATTACTGCTGGTCGCGGATATTAGTTTCGGGTGCCTGCTGTTTAAAACGGGAGAAGGGGCCATTTTAAATGCCCAACCTCCAACATAAATTTACGTAGGACTTTCCAGAAGGGGTTAAAGTACATTTGAAGAGACCTTAAAGGGGTTGTCTCAATTGAGCAAACGGCATTTATCATGTAGACAAAGTTAAACAGCAGTGGCCATACTTGCACATTATAGGGAAAAGTGCCAGCCTATGTGCACTAGTGATGGACGCGAACGCGCGAAAAACGATCAAATGTTCGCAAGTTTGAGGCGGGCCCCATTCACTTTAATGGCAGGCAAACCTGAAAATCCTTCTGATCATATTTGCAGCCACCAAATACTTACTAGAAGTGCACAAATTGTCCTACAACATGGACAGTGACATACTAGAGGGTGATCAATGACAAAAATTCTCACAAAAAATATGTATTTGAATCATGGGCCATTTTAATGCATCTTAAAAGTAACTTCTCAAAAATGTGCCCTGCAGGAGCCTAGAAAATTTAAATTTTAGGCCACGGGAGTATGGTCCCTGAAAATTAGGCATTCACCTGACATAAAAGAAATTCTGATTATGTGGCTCGAGGTACATTATGCGGTCACTGAATAACAATTTTACTGTAGCCCACCGGAGTACAGGCCCCAAACATTAGGTATTCACTGAGCAGAAAAGATCAGGTGATTACGGTATGTGGCTGGAGGTATATTAGACGGTCATTGGATATCAATTTAATAATTCATAAAATCTAATTTGATACAAGTTAGCAAGAACAATTTAGAGTCAGTTTGGGTTACCTTGCAGCTTGATAATCATAAGGTAACTCGTGTAGGTGTGATATATAGACCACCTAGTCAAGTCAAAGAATTAAATGATCTACTAGTTGAGGAAATAGCTAAAATGACATTGAAGGGGAAAGTTATCATTATGGGAGACTTCAATCTTCCAGATGTAAACTGGAAAACCAAAATAGCTAGTTCTGCCAGGAGTACTGATATTCTAAATTCCCTACTGGGATTATCTCTACAGCAAGTAGTGGAGGAGCCAACCCTGAAGGAGGCCATTTTAGATTTAGTATTCACAAATGGGAATTTGGTATCTGATATTACTGTAGGGAAAAGCTTAGGATCTAGTGATCACCAGTCAGTGTGGTTTACTAAAAGTACAGTGACTGAGTCACACCACACAAAAACAAAAGTTTTAGATTTTTGAAAAACTGACTTTTCTAAAATTAGATTAGTGGTATACGAGTCCCTATCAGACTGGAACAGTTTCATTGGAGTCCAGGAGAAATGGGACTACTTAAAAGTGGCACTATTGAAGGCAACAGAAAATTGAATTAGGCTTGTCAGTAAAAGCAAAAAAAGGAAGAGACCACTGTGGTACTCAGCAGAAGTGGCCAAAATCATTAAAAACAAAAAGATAGCATTAGGAATTATAAAAAAAAACCGAGGATGACAGACAAATTTATAAGATTAGGCAGAGAGAGGCCAAACAAGTTATAAGAGCTTCTAAAGCACAGGCAGAAGAGAAATTAGCTCAGTCAGGGAAAAAAGACGATAAGGCATTCTTCAGATACATAAATGAAAAAAGGAAACTAAAACAAGGAATTACCAAATTTAAAACAAAAGAAGGAAGGTGTATATGGAAGAAGATAAAGAACTAGCTGACTGCCTCAATGAGTACTTCTGTTCAGTTTTTACAAAGAAAAATGAAGGGGAAGGACCTCAGTTAGGAAAGAAGACTAATGAATCTTTTGATGCACGTGTCTTTACAGAGGAAGAGGTTCTAAGTCAACTGTCTAAAATTAATACAAAAAAGTCACAGGGGCCTGATGGGATACGCCCAAAGCTATTAAAAGAGCTCAGCGGTGAACTAGCAAAACCATTAACAGATTTATTTAACCAATCACTGGCAACAGGAGTCGTCCCAGAAGATTGGAAATTAGCAAATGTTGTGCCCATTCACAAGAAAGGTAGTAGGGAGGAATCGGGCAACTATAGGCCAGTAAGCCTGACATCAATAGTGGGGAAATTAATGGAAACCATACTTAAGGAGAGGATTGTGGAACATCTACAATCCCATGGATTGAAAGATAAAAAACAGCATGGGTTTACTTCAGGGAGATCATGTCAAACTAATCCTATTGATTTTTTTGATTGGGTGACAAAAATAATAGATGGAGGAGGTGCAGTAGACATTACTTATCTAGACTTTAGTAAGGCTTTCGATACTGTCCCACATAGAAGGCTTATCAATAAAGTGCAGTCTTTGGATTTGGACTCCCATATTGTTGAATGTATTAGGCAGTGGCTGAGGGACAGGCAACAGAGGGTTGTAGTCAATGGAGTATATTCGACCAAGGTCTTGTTACCAGTGGGGTACCTCAGGGATCTGTTCTGGGACCCATATTGTTTAATATCTTTATCAGCGAAATTGCAGAAGGCCTCAATGGTAAGGTGTGTCTTTTTGCTGATGACACAAAGATTTGTAACAGGGTTGATGTTCCTGGAGGGATACACCAAATGGAAAAGGACTTAGGAAAACTAGAGGAATGGTAAAAAATCTGGCAACTAAAATGTAATGTTGATAAGTGCAAGATAATGCACCTGGGACGTAAAAACCCAAGAGCAGAATATAAAATCAGTGATACAGTCCTAACCTCAGTATCTGAGGAAAGGGATTTAGGGATCATTATTTCAGAAGACTTAAAGGTAGGCAGACACCGTCATAGAGCAGCAGGAAATGCTAGCAGAATGCTTGGGTGTATAGGGAGAGGAATTACCAGTAGAAAGAGGGAGGTGCTCATGAGGGAGGTGCTCATGAGGGAGGTGCTCATGCCGCTCTACAGAGTGAGAGTGAGACCTCATTTGGAGTATTATGCTCAGTACTGGAGACCATATCTCCAGCAGGATATTGATACTTTGGAGAGAGTTCAGAGAAGAACTACTAAACTGGTACATGGATTGCAGGATAAAACTTACCAGGAAAGATTAAAGGACCTTAACATGTATAGTTTGGAAGAAAGACGAGACAGAGGGGATATGATAGAAACTTTTAAATACATAAAGGGAATCAACAAGGTAAAAGAGGAGAGAATATTTAAAAGAAGAAAAACTGCTACAAGAGGACATAGTTTTAAATTAGAGGGGCAAAGGTTTAAAAGTAATATCAGGAAGTATTACTTTACTGAGAGAATAGTGGATGCATGGAATAGCCTTCCTGCAGAAGTGGTAGCTGCAAATACAGTGGAGGAGCTTAGCATGCATGGGATAGGTATAAGGCCATCCTTCATATAAGATAGGGCCAGGAGCTATCCATAGTATTTAGTATATTGGGCAGACTAGATGGGCCAAATGGTTCTTATCTGCCGACACATTCTATAATGTTACTGTGGAGAATAGGCCCCAAATATTAGGCATTCAATGGAGGTACATTAGGCGGTCACCGTATAATAATTTTTCTGTTGGCCAGTTAGATTACAGGCTCCAAACATTAGGCATTCACCGGACAGAAAAGGCCTTTTATGCCGCTGTATTTACATAAGACACGAACCATTATTTGTTCTATGTGATGGCGGATATGTGTGGGCTGGCATGAGGAAATTCAATTAAACGTGATCGTCACAGGTGTTGAATTCCTCTGAGATCCATGCCTCATAAATTTTAGAAATGTGAGGTAGTATACACTGTCGTGAGCTAGGCTAGTGTGCTTATTGGTCACAATCCCCCCTGCTGCGCTGAATGTCGAGGGGCAAGCCAAGAGTTCCATGGAAAATTGTGCCAGCTCTGGCCACAGGTCAAGCCTGCACACCCAGTAGTCAAATGGTTCCTGGCTTTTCAGAGCATCCACATCAGTGGTTAACCAGATGTAGTCGGGCACCTGTCGGTCTAGGCGTTCCCTGAGGCTGGATCCGGAGGGCGACTGTCGATGGGTTGGCTGCAAGAATGATCTCATATTCAAAGTGACCAACACATCATTCTTGCATGCACAGTAGGATTGGCACCCGCAACTGCTTCTCTGTGAGTGAAAATTCCTCTGCCAGCGCCCGCAACAGAAGAAGGCAGCATCTCTCGCAGCAAGACCTGGAAATGCTGCATTATGACAGCCTTCTGTGATTCTTGTAACATGTCTGCCATTTTCTGTTTGTACCGGGGGTCTAAGTACGTTGCCACCCAGTACTGGTCCTTGCCCTTTATGCTTTTTTTTTTTACGGGGGTCCCTCTTCAAACACTAGAGCATGAAGGCCCCCATTTGCACTAAATTGGAAGCTGTGGAGAGCCCTGGTTCCTGCTCATCGCCCAGGAGAATGTCGTCCTCAGTCTCCTCCCCCCAGCCACGGACAACACCAGGGATCCTCGAAAAGTTTAAAGCCTGCTGTTCTTGCTCCTCCTCCTTCCCCCAGGCACCATCCTCCTCTGACTCCTCTTCAGACTCCTGCTAACTTTTCTCAGATGGAGTAGCCCCCCCCTGGGGAATTCATTAAGCATTGCGACTTCCTCATCTTCCAGCTTCTGCTCCTCGACGGCTTGATCAATGACACAACGCAATGTAAGCTCCAGAAAGAAGGCGTAAGGTATAATGTCAATGATGGCGCCCTGGCTGTGACTGATCAGTTTGGTGCTCTCATCAAATGGCGGCAGAAGTCTGCATGCGTTGCACATGAGCAGCCACTGGCATGGTGAAAAGAAACCAAGCTCCCCAGAACCTGTCCTGCTGCAGAGTTTGTACAGGTAGTCGTTAACGGCATGTTTCTTCCGGAGCAGCCTATCAGGAATATACAAGGTGGAGTTCCAGGGTGTCGGGCTGTCACAAATCAGATGTCTGACGGGCAAGTGGTGTCACCGCTGAACGTCAGCAAGGCGAGCCATGGCCGTGCAAGATCTAAGATGGCCAGAGATTTTCCTGACCTGCCGCAAGACGTCCTGGCCCCCGGTGGTATTTGGTAACGAATCGCTGCACGACTAAGTTTAGGACATGTGCCAAGCACTGCACCTGTGTCATTTTGCCCTGTTTCAGCACGCTCAGCAGATTGGCACCGCTGTCGCAAACCGCTTTACCAACTGTCAAATTAAGCGGGGTTAGCCACTGATTGACCTATGACCGCAGAGCTGAAAGCAGTGCAGGACCGGTGTGGCTCTTGGCTTCCAGGCACAACAGCGGCAGCACAGCATGGCAACGTCTCACCTGGCACGCTGAATAGGTTCTAGAGAGCTTGGGGGGTGCAGTGGAAAAGGAGGAGTTAGCCGAGGAGGAGGAGGAGAAGAAGAGCAGACCTGCATGTAACCTGTGGCGGTAACACCATGCTTGACAGCCGTCAGAAGGTTCACCCAGTGGGCAGTAAAAGTTATGTACCTTCCCTGCTCATGTTTGTAGACCACGTGTCTGTGTTCAGAAATATCTTGGCACCGACATTCACTTGCCGTTGAACATGGCCATATAGCAGCGGGATGCCCTTCTGTGAGAAATATTTCCTTCCGGGGACCTTCCATTGTGGTGTGCCAATGGCCACAAATTTTCTAAAGGTCTACGAGTCCACCAGTTTATATGGCAGTAGGTGGTGGGCTAGCAGCTCTGACAAGCCAGCGGTCAACCGTTGGGCAAGAGGGTTATACGGCATCATCAACTTTTTACGTTCAAACATTTGGGCCACAAAAGTCTGTCTTTTGCCAGATGAACGCGACAACAGCACGGTGGAAGGTGGAGTGGATACAAATGGGAGGAGATAGGAGAAGGATAAGGAGAAGAGGCAGGATGTGGAGCGCCGGGAGTTTTGCATTGTGGGTTCTGACGGTGTTGCTCCCACTGGGCTCGGTGATGGGAGGCCAGGTGCCTTCTTAAGGCGGTCGTACCTAGGTGAGTTTTGGGCTTACTGCGACTTATGCGTTGACAGCACAGGCTGCAGATGGCAACACTGCAGTGCCATGTGACGGCATCCAGGGAGCGCCAGATGTGACCGTTCATGATGGAGACTTGCTCCAGATACATTTTCAGTCTGCTTTTTGCCTCCTGTGCACTGCGAGTTCTGCCTGCTTTTCCTCCTTCTACCCAAAATTTGCTGCTTGTTCTATCCCTCTGAACTCTCCTCCTCTTCTTTTCTTGTGGGCACCCACGTGACATCGACCGACATGTCATCATCGTCACCTTCACCACCACTGACATTAGAGATCTCGGAGTAGGCAGCAACAGCAGGGACCTCCGTCCTTGGGCTGATCTGGGTACTGTCATCAGACCGCAGGGTGGCGGCCGTTGCAACCTCTTCTTCCTGATGCAATGCCAAGAATAGCTGCGCATCGGTAAGGTCTGGGAATGGATGGGAAAATAATTCCTCTGACTCGAGTTGGAGAGGCTATGGTGGTGGTGATGTCTCTGGGGTGCACACAGCAGAGAGTGAGGAGGGTGCAGATACAGAGGATGAGGAGAGTGCATAAGTGGAAAGCTGAGTAAACCACTCAACTGGTGCGTCCTTTGATGTAATCACAAACACCTTCTCCAACTTCCCACTTAGGCTCTGGCCTGGTGCATCTGACCGACCTCTACCACCCCTGCGGAATGGCCTGCCTTTTCCTCTGCCTGTCATTTTCAAAATGACCCTGTGACAAAGTCCTTATAGAAGAGCAGTATTTGTGGAAGCAGGTATATTGCAGGCCTCAAACAATATTTAGTGGAAGCCGGTATATCAATCCCCTTAATCAATATTTGGTGGAAGCCGGTGTATCACAGGCCTCAATCAATATTTGGTGGAAGCTGGTAATATCAATCCCCTCTTTCAGTATTTTGTGGATACAGGTATATAGAACCCCTTAATGAGTATTTGCTGGAAGCCGGTAAATAAAACCCCCTTAATCAATATTTGGTGGAAGCCGGTGTATTGCAGGCCTCAATCAATATTAGGTGGAAGTCAGGATATCAATTCCCTCTATCAGTATTTTGTGGAAACGGGTATATAGAACCCCTTAATGAGTATTTGCTGGAGGCAGGTAAATCAAACCCCATAATCAATATTTGGTGGAATCTGGTGTATCACAGGCCTCAATCAATATTTGGTGGAAGTCGGTATATATATCCCCTCTATTAGTATTTTGTGGAAAAAGGTATATAGAACCCCTTAATGAGTATTTGCTGGAAGCTGGTATATCAAACCCCTTAATCAATATTTGGTGGAAGCCGGTGTATTGCAGGCCTCAATCAATATTTTGTGGAAGCCGGTGTATCACACCCCTCAATCAGTATTTTGTGGAAGCAGATATATCAAACCCCTTAATCTGTTTTGGGGCAACAGGTGTATCACACCAGTTGCAATTAGTTATTCCAAAAGCGTTTGTCCCTCTATCTAGCTCCAGTATTGCAGCAGAACCGCACACAACTGCTTCACAATACAAATGCACTATAATATACTTTTTATGTTAGAAAGTATATTATAAGTATATTACACACCTCAGTATGTCACATCTATCGATAGCACACCTATACCAGTCCTTAAAAGGACTTTTGTGGCCCTATTATCTAGCATTTGGTGTCCCTAACAGTCTGTCCCTGCTCCACACAGCAACCTCTCCTTACACTGGCAAAAAAACTGAATGTAAAATGGCTGCTAGATCGTGTTTATTTATAGAGTAGGTGGTGTGTCCATGTGCTGAAACATCTCAATTGGCTGTCCTGTCCCACCTGATGGATGTGTCATGGTTTAAAGTTCGGCACAATGCAAAAGAATATGGCGGCGGCGGACATCGCCATTTGTTCGCATGTTCGGCCAACAGCAGTCGAGCAAACTTTTCCGCGAAACGATTGCCGTGCGAACAGCAAGGCCATCTCTTATGTGCACTCCCACAGTTCCGGACACTAGAGAGGACGGTGCTTTTTCTTATATTGTGCAGGCACAGCCACCGCTGCTATATTACAGGGTGGTCGTAACCCCTGTATACGAGCAGTGTATAATATGATGGGAAAATGAATCCAGCCAGCAGAGGAGCCAATATGGACAATCACAATAAGTGCCTTGTATTAGCTTACTCTACATGACGAATGCCATTTGCTGAAGTGAGACAACCCCTTTAATATATATGGAAGTATGCAAAGAAGTGTTGGCAAAAGCAAAATAGCATAAGTGGCATATAAAAAAATCGGACCAATATATGTCTAGACTGTGATAGTAATTACAACTAAATTACAAACAAAAAAATCTGTTAGCTGAGAAAATTTCACGGCATGGCCAAGAGGTGAAAAAAATCTCCCTAGCGTCACTCATGATGCTAATGAGGCTCATCCCTGTAGCAGCCCGCTATTGGCTGCCCATCCTGCCTCCCATCGCCGGATGTTTTGATCTGCGTGACGGGGAGATGCAGTGGCTGCCATCACGGGCAGCAGAAGTGATGCTAGTGGCGGGCAGAGAGGTAAAGACAATCTGTGTGAGGGACCTGGGCATTTGGGGGTGCATTTTTAAATAATGAGCTAAAGTTATATAGATGATTTTTTACTATAAAATAATTTCAGCATTCCTCCCCATCTTCTTTCTATTTTAGTTGGAATACTCCTCTGCACTCACCAGTGTAGTTAGCAGTAGTCTATTTATCTCCATGCAATGTCATTTTCCATGCTGGGTTATCAGTGTCATCACAGCTGCTTTTAACATATGGTTTATTTTCTGATGACCTGCGTGTAATTGCATAATCATTGGTGAAAATGTGAATTAGATGTAATCAGCTTTTCATCACTTCAAGGTCAATAAATAGAAGACCTTTCAGAAATCAGTAATAATGAGACGTTTCACCTGTTTTTTAAATACTAGAAAATAAAGCAAATCATGAGAATATCAAAGTGGTCTGGGCAAATTATTCTGGCTATTTATACTATCAGTAGTGTTTAATTTACCCTTCCAAGGACTCACTCATTACTACTCACTAAGGAAAGGTACTTAGATCGGTATCCAAAGTACATATACTTTCAAACCGAGTCCTCTCCAGGAAAACTGCAATAAAGGAAGAGATTAGTCCTTTTTCATAGCAAATCCAAAGCACCTCAGGCACATCTGATGGACTCAGCTGGCTCTCAAGACACAAATGTGTTTATAATGATATAGCATTTTTTGTGTGTACAGCCACATGCATCAAAGATGAACATGAGACCATACTGTTATTGGATGCAACACAATATGTATATTTAAAGTGATTCATTTTATCTAACAAATGTTGTTCTGGATTTACTGGTTACCAAGATTTTGTAATACTAATTTCTGTAATAATTAGTAATTAGTGTATTTTTTGTAGCTTCTTCAATAGTGCAGTCTTGAAATAGGTGTTTCTATAATTGATATGGTCTTCAAACAACAGACTGTCTCTAAAACTTCTGTAAACTTTAGGGGCTATTGAAATATTCTAGGATTGTAGTATCAATAAAGGTTAGGGATCATTCACATCTGATTGGGAGGGTCCATTAAGAGCCTCTGTCACAGTTTCCATAAAAAACACTAGTACAATGCCAGACTACATAATGGAAACTTGATGGACCCCATTATAGTGAATTCAGTTATTTGCTGGATCTGCCTCTTCAATTATTTTCATTATTCTGTTTTTATAGTGTTGCAGGACCACATAAATAACGGCAACGTTGATGGTTATACATGCAAAACCTTTTTCCTGGTGTCCTTAATATATCTACATGTTTTAACATCTAAGCTTTAGCCACCACAGGCAAGGTGTTCCAGCACCATATCTCCCATCCTGGCTGTTCTAGCACATGTGACCGCTGAGGCTAGTCATTGGCAGCGGCAATCATAGGACATCACCCCTTGTGGTCCAGCCAGCGCATTCTGAAACAGGACATGCATCACTGGAACAGCTTACTTGTGAACAAGTGAGTATTGGTGTTTCTGAAGCAGATGTGGATTTGCTGTGCTACTGAACTGATTTGAATTAGGGTTACCCCTAAGGATGTTATCCTTTCAGCCCCCTGTTCTATACCTTTTAATCCTTATACAGGAATCTGCACTCTGCTGTAGAGGAACCACCAGACCACTGGAGTAGTCTCAGTTCAGTAGCTGAGTCACCAGTATGGACATTGGTGTATAGGCAGGCAAGCAAGACAAAAACCCACCTGCGCAGGGGAAGGTGCCTAAACTAATATAAGGTGTCCACAGGCTGACCATTGGCTGGGGAGGACTAAGCTGCCCCACTCTGGTCAGAGCATTCACGTGTACAGTGGCATACATATAGAAGGGCCCCACAGCAAGGATCAAACTAGTCCCCCCACACAGGCAGAAGGGTGTCTGCCTAAACCCTTTTCATTTTTCCACTGCTTCATTTGCTAAAAGTTGTTTCTTTAGAGGGTAGAATCCTAACCAAGTTTTCACCTCCAGTAGAAGAGGAGATAATCCCAACTAAGAGTGGGAACCCTATTGCCCTGGGCCCTATAGCAGTTGCATGGTCTGCCTCTACGGTAGTTATGCCCCTGCACACATACTTTATGGGCAGCAGGACGCTCAGTGGCAGTAAAGAGAGGAGCAAGGCTGCCGAAAGGAAGCAGGAGAATGCAAGTGGGTACGAGTTGCAGGGAAACAGACAGCAGAGACCAGAATGCTAACAGTGTTTGAGGTAGTGGTGTCGCTAGAGGGGGGTGAGAGGGGGCAATTGCCCCCCCTATGTTGTTCCTTGCCCCCCCCTGGTGCCCCCCCGCTGATTCCCCCGAGTGAATACTAATGAGCGCTTCCATTATGGAAGCTCTCATTAGTACCGAAGGACCAGGAAGTGGTGAACGCTCTGTACTTACCACTTCCTGGTTCTTGGCTGTCGGCTGTGCAGGGCTGCGCAGGGCTGCGCACAGCGTGAGGTCGCTCTGTGACCTCACGCTGTGCGCGCCAGTTTAGAGCACAGTCGACTGAGGAGGGAGAAAATTGTAGGTGGCGTCCGTCCAGGAGTAGGAGAGGTAAGTGTTTTTATTTTATTTTATAAAAAATGTGGCTGCTGGGGGCATTATGGGGGCTAATTGGAGGCATATGGGGTCTAATTGGAGGCATATGGGGTCTAATTGGAGGCATATGGAGGCTAATTGGAGGCATATGGGGCTAATTGAAGGCAAATGGGGGCTAATTGGAGGCATATGGGGGCTAATTGGAGGCATATGGGGGTATTAGGAGGCGTATGGGGGCTAACAGGAGGCATATGGGGGCTGATTGGAGGCATATGGGGCTAATTGGAGGCATATGGGGGATAATAGGAGGCATATGGGGGCTAATAGGAGGCATATGGGGGCTAATTGGAGTACAGTTGTATGGTCTGCCGCTATTGTAGTTATGCCCCTGACTGTTGCAGCCAATCAGCAGCAAGCCACCCCTGTGATGTCACAGCCCTATAAATAGCCTCAGCCATCTTGAATTCAGCCATTTTCCAGTGTACTTAGTGCAGGGAGAGACGTCAGCAGGCGCTAAGGACAGTGCTCAGGGTTTATCACAAGGAAATATTTATATATCTTATTTGCCCTTGTGCGGTGCAGTTATATGTTCTAAAGCATTTTTGGCTTGTATTAGTGGGGAAAAAGGGCTTATTAGCTGTTGTGTGGTGAAGTGCAAAAATTACAGCCCTTTTTGGCGTGTATTATTGGCACAAAAATATATATTATTTGCCTTTCAGCGGTGCAGTTATATGTTCTAAAGCCCTTTTTGGCATGTATTAGTGGCAAAAATATATATATTATTTGCCGTTTAGTGGTGCAGTTATATGTTCTAAAGGCTTTTGTGGAAGGTATAAGTGGAAAAAAATAAGGTCCTATTTGCCGTTCAGCGGTGCAGTTATATGTTCTTTTCAGCTGTTGTGTGGTGAAGTGAGAAAATTACTGAATAAGGCCTCATGCACACGACCGTTGTGTGCATCCGTGGCCGTTGTGCCGTTTTCCGTTTTTTTTCACGGACCCATTGACTTTCAATGGGTCCGTGGAAAAATCGGAAAATGCACCGTTTGGCAGCCGCATCCGTGATCCGTGTTTCCTGGCCGTGAAAAAAATATGACCTGTCCTATTTTTTTCACGGCCAACGGTTCACGGACCCATTCAAGTCAATGGGTCCGTGAAAAAACACTGATGCACACAAGATTGTCATCCGTGTCCGTGATCCGTGTCCGTGATCCGTGTCCGTTTTTTCCTATCATTTCAATGGCAGAATTGACTTAGATTTTTTTTTCATTTTTCATGTTCATGGATCCTCCAAAAAACAAGGAAGACCCACGGACGAAAAAACGGTTACGGATCACGGACCTACGGACCCCGTTTTTGCGGACCGTGAAAAAATACTGTCGTGTGCATGAGGCCTTAGGCTACTTTCACACTAGCGTTCGATCGGATCCGTTCTGAACGGATCCGATCATATTAATGCAGACGGAGGCTCCGTTCAGAACGGATCCGTCTGCATTATATTGGCATATAAAAGCTAAGTGTGAAAATAGCCTCAGACGGATCCGTCCAGACTTTCAATGTAAAGTCAATGGGGGACGGATCCGCTTGAAGATTGAGCCATATTGTGGCATCTTCAAACGGATCCGTCACCATTGACTTACATTGTAAGTCTGGACGGATCCGCACGCCTCCGCATGGCCAGGCGGACACCCGAATCCGCCTGCTGAGCGGAGCGGAGGCTGAACGCCGCCAGACTGATGCAGTCTGAGCGGATCCGCATCCATTCAGACTGCATCAGGGCTGGACGGAAGCGTTCGGGTCCGCTCGTGAGCTCCTTCAAACGGAGCTCACGAGCGGACAGCCGAACGCTAGTGTGAAAGTAGCCTTATTTGGGGTGTTTTAATTTCCTTTTTATTTATTTATTTGATCTAACAGTATGTCAGACAGAGACGTGCCAGGCCCTGCACAGGGGAGTGGTAGGGGCCTAAATGTTTCTGGCGCAGGCACAGGTCACAGCAGAGTTAGAGGGCGTGGCAGCAGGAGTTGCAGCGAGAGGCCTGAGCTTCTGGTGTCATCTAGTGGTCGTGTCTTGATCAGCAACCCAGCGGTTCTAAAATGGTTGACTCAGTCATCCACTTTGTCCCCAGTGACATCAGACACCCCTGGCCAAGAGTCGGTGGGTTTGTCAGACACAACCCTTCGTTGGCATGGTCCGGGAGCAGGCCCTGTTCTCTCACCTGTCCTCTACCTGCCTCTGTCCTTTTCTGTTCCCTCAGCCAGAGAAGTATTATATGCTGTGGGCTCAGCTCCACTATACAACGAGGACGACTAGAGGACAGTCAGCAGCTACTGGCCAGCCAAGATGTGGAAGAGACATCCGCCGCTTCTTCCGCTAGGCGGGTAAGTAGTGATGAGGAGACTGCCATTGGAGCTGGTGTTGCGAGCTGTCAGGCTCCTGACCTTGATACTGTTGAGGAGGACATCGGTGACGTGCAGACAGTACTCGTTGATGATGATGTAGCTGATCGCACTTGGGATCCGGATGAATTAGGGGCTTCATCATCATTGGAAGAAGAGTGGCAGCTTGCCCGTGAGGCAGCGGCGGAGCCATAAAGTCGCTAGTGTGACCGGGAGCGAGGTGGCAGCAGTGATAGGTCGGGAGCCAAACGTGCCTGGTGTAGACCACGTGCTTAGCAGGAGCCTACCTACCCGGAAAGTAGTGGTGCAGGGGTTCACGGAAGCAGCGGTGGTAGCAGTCAGTCAGTGCAGAGTGTTGGAAGTAAAATCACCTACTCGAGGGGTTGGCAGTTTTTGTTAAGCCGCCAGAGGAGGGTTACATGGCCATTTGTAAAATCTGTGGGCAGAAAGTGAAGCGTGGCCAGGGTGCCAATGTTGGCACCATGGCCCTACATCAACATATGCAGCGTCACTGTAAAGTGCCTGGGAGAACCGTGGCTCTGATGTGGTGGTCCAGCCTGCTGCAGCAACCACTGCATCACCTAGTGGCACACAACCGATTTCATGCAGTCAAGGCTCCACCACCTCAGCCGAAGGGAGCTGTCTGTCCTTTACATCATTCTGTCATCAATCGATCACTGAAGTGATTGCCAAGAGACAACAGTATATGTGCACTCATCCAACGGCGCAGAAGCTGACCAGGTTTTCACCTCCAGTAGAAGTAATCCCAACTAAGACTGGGCCCCCACTTGCGCTGGACCCTCACTTGCCCTGGGCCCCATAGCAATCGCATGGTCCTCCGCTATGGTAGTTAAGCCCCTGGGTCAGGGACAATACATCTCCTTCAGGGCCCACTGGGTGAATGTGGTTCCTGCACAGCCACACCAGCAATTTCTGAGGGTACTTTCACACTAGCGTTTTTCTTTTCCGGCATAGAGTTCCGTCACAGGGGCTCTATACCGGAAAAGAACTGATCAGTTTTATCCCCATGCATTCTGAATGGAGAGTAATCCATTCAGTTTGCATCAGGATGTCTTCAGTTCAGTCGTTTTGACTGATCAGGCAAAAGAGAAAACCGTAGCATGCTACGGTTTTCTCTCCGGCGAAAAAAACTGAAGACATGCCTGAACGCCGGATCCGGCATTTTTTCCCATAGGAATGTATTAGCGCCGGATCCGGCATTCAGAATACCGGAATGCCGGATCCGTCGTTCCGGCATGCGCATGCGCAGATCGGTAAAAATGAGAAAAATGTACAAGACGGATCCGTCGGTCCGCATGACAAGCGGAGAGACGGATCCGTCCTTGCAATGCATTTGTGAGACGGATCCGCATCCGGATCCGTCTCACAAATGCTTTCAGTCAGCAGCAGATCGGCGGATCCGGCGGCCAGTTCCGACGACGGAACTGCCCGCCGGATCACACTGCCGCAAGTGTGAAAGTAGCCTTAGCCAGGCGATGCCGCTTCCGCCACCACGTTCTGATGCCATTGGTCCTGCAACAATGTCCACCTCTGCCTCCTCATCCACCACCGTGTCCTCAGCCTCCACTGCAGGGACAATTCACAGTGCCCCTCCAGCATACCACATGTGTAGGGCATGGCAGTGTCACGCTGTTCTGCACCTTGTTTGTCTGGGCGGACAGAGTCACACAGGGGAGGAACTGCTTCTTGTCCTTTATCAAGAAATCGAATCCTGGCTTTTTCCGCGAAACTGAAAATCGGAACCAAGCTGACCGACAACAGGAAAAACATGGTGCCAGCACTGCTTCAATGAGGGCTGAGCCATGCGCCCTGCATGACACACGTGTTCAATCTAGTTGTCAAGCGGTTCCTGAAGTCTTCCACCCATCTGCAAGACATCCTAAAAATGGTCAGGAAACTTTGCATGCACTTCTGCCACCGCAAGGCACACCTTCCTTGAGTTGCAGCGACAGAATGGCATCCCCCAACATAGGCTAAAATGCAATGTTTCCACCGGCTGGAATTCCACCCTCCATATATCGGACCAACTATACAAACAGAGAAAGGCCATAAACGATTTTGTGATGATCCAAGTGGAAAGGAGTACTTCCCTGTGTAACTTCGATGTCAGACAGTGGCAGCTCATGCTTGACACCTGCTGTTTGCTCAGGGCCCTTTGAGGAGGCCATGTTATTTGTCAGTCGCCAGGAACAACTTCATTCCACTGATTCATGTCCTGGAACAGATGATGGTAAATCTAGCTGGTCAGGGGACTGGAGACGTGGTTCCTAGATCTCACGGCCACATAAGCCCTGTGGGGGCTGAACTGGTGGAGGGGGACATTGGAGCACAAGCAATGTGTAGCGAAATGGGTGGTTTTTCTACACAGGTGACAGGATAAGAGGAGCAAGAGCAGCCATAGGAGTTACAGGGCGATGAGGAAGATGAGGCAGAGGACCCAGACACACAGTGGCAGTATGCAGTGGAGATGGAGACAGGGAGTCCCTTCACGTCACTTGCACAAATGGCCCGATGCATGCTCACTTGCTTGCAAAGTGACAGCCAACTTGTCAGCATTTAGCAGAGGGATGACTTCTGGCTCTCCACTTTGTTGGACCCTCGCTACTAGTCCAAAATGGGGGCCTTTTTTACAGCCGCTGAGAGGGAGGACAAACTGAACTACTATAGAGACATCCTATGTAGTCAGTTGACTGCTGACTATCTGCTCCATTCTCTAGCGGGAGGGCCCTCTGTGCTTACGTTCCACTGCCATGGCTGCTGGGGAGGGGTGGGGTGGCAGGAGCAGTACCAGCTCCATCAGCAGCAGCCCGAGTCTAGAGTTGCTGTTTTGCAGCTTTCTTTATCCGCCTAGTGAAGAAACTACTCACCAGCAGCATCTAGACCTGGAGCAGAACCTGAACCAGCAGGTGGTGGCATACTTGGACAGCACCCTGCCATTCCACATTGAAGATCCGCTGGGCAGCCAAACTGGATTTGTGGCCGCAACTGGAATTTGCCCTGGAAAAGCTTTCCTGCCTGGCCAGCAGTGTTGCATCAAAGCGGATTTTTAGTGTGGCGGGGGCCATAGTTACCCCAAGAAGACCTTGCCTGTCCACCCAAAATGTGTTAAGATGAATCAGGTGTGGATTAGCCAGGATTTCCACCCACTAATGCCTGATGCAACAGACTAGATCACCCATGTTGCCACACCAACACTTTGACAAAAGAGACCGGTTTCTTCTGGCTACCTGCCTCAGCTACTATTCTGATAATACCACCCACCTGATGCCACCCATCTGATGCCAAGTGCTCCTTATTTCACCCACCATCTTCAGCTGGTGAGGGTATTGCCACCCACCTCCCCACTCTGTCACCAAGTCACTCTGTGGTCTCCTGATGCTGCTGCCACCTCCACACTATTTCACCTTGCCACTCCGTGGTCTCCTGATGCTGCTGACACCTCCATACTATGTCACCTTTCCACTCTGTGGTCTCCTGATGCTGCTGTCACCTCCACACTTTGTCTTTGTCACCTTGCCACTATGTGGTCTCCTGATGCTGCTTCAACCTCCACTCTATGTCACCTTGTCACTCTGTGGTCTCCTGATGCTGATGCTACTTCAACACTATGTCACCTTGTCACTCTGTGGCCTCCTGATGCTGCTGCTGCCATCTCCACACTGTCATTGTGCCACTCTGTGGCCTCCTCCTGATGCTGCTGCCACCTCCAGACTTTGTTATTGGGCCACTCTGCGGTCTCTTCATGCTGCTTCCACCTCACCACTATGTCATAGGGCCACTCTGTGGACTTCTCATGCTGTTTCCACCCTCCCCTCTTCATGACTGGGCTACTATTTTGCCTTTCGGCCTGGCTGACATCATAATTTATTTGACCCTTCTTCTGATCTGTCAGAAGAAAAGAAAAGTGAGGCGCACAAAAGATCCTGTCTATGTAACAGCTATAAGGCCTGCATGAGATGGTCCCTATTTTGCATCAGAATTAGCTTATGATTTGGTAGCCAAAAGCAGGAGTGGGCACAAAACACAGAAGACATGCAAATATTCCATTCAAGTGTAATCTCTGTTTAGGATCCACTCCTGTTTTCTTTTGGCTTTAGAAATACTGATGGATTACTGACCAAATGCTGACTGAGTGAAGGCAGATGCTCCACAGTCAGAATCCGTTTTTTGGGGGTTATTGTTCTGACGGATCAGAGGAAGGGCAACATAATCAGTGACATCAACACAAATTTACTGCTGATATCCTCTTCAATCTGTCAGGGGGGCTCTACTTGTATAAGCGTTTAATAGAACAGGTTCTGTAGACATCTATGTGGAATCAGCTGACAACGGTGTAAAAGGAGTGCACTTCTTCATGACACTAACATTGACCTGTAAGGCTGAGTTCACATTTTAGTTATTTGGTCAGTTTTGGCCCCGTAACTGCCCAAATAAGTGAAGTGTGCAGTGATTCTAAGAGTGACACCTGTTATCTGCATGTCATGCTGAATCAAAGTATTGTTTCACTACTACAACAGACTCCCTATGTGTGTTACTGCAAGGCACAGTGTTCTACACCACTATAAAAGCTCTCAGCAGCCAGGAAATAGCAGTTTTGAATGCAATTCACCACAAATAAATTCGGATCAAACCACATTTTTTCAAAAAATTTGGCGAACCGGCCGAATCTAATCTTTGAGAAATTCGCTCACCTCTAGTTATTTTCTCAATGTGAAATTGCATGAACATGTACTGGTAATGTACAATTGTTAGGTTCTTTGTAGAATATCTTGCATTGCACTCATATTATAGCACCCAGCAATTACAATGAAGACATTATTTCTTGAAAAGCATTACTGAAACAGTTTGAAAATAATTTCAAATGCAATTTGATCTTGTTGATAAGCTTTCCTTTTTGACTCACAGCAAGGTTTTTGGTTTGGTCTGTCAACTACAAGTAGGATGAGAAAAGAGTAAATAATTTGTTATAATACATTTTTATTTTAAATGGATATGAGTATATTATAAAAGTAATTGTCCACATTGTAATTTTTTATGTGATATTATAGAATAATAAATCATATAGTTTACTAATATACAGGTATATGCATTTAAAATTTATATCACATACTGTTCTTTAATGTTGAGCGTGAATATTCAAAATATTATTGCGAATATCGACACTTCGAGAATTTGCAAATATTTAGAATATTTAGAATATAGTGCTATATATTCGTAATGACGAATATAACTTTTTTTTTTTTTTTACACAGTACACATCAGGTGATCATCCCTCCCTTCTTCTAGCTTGTGGGCCAATGAGAAGGCTTTGTCACAGCTTAGCAACATCCCTAGCAACTAATAGAAAAGTTGCCTGCCCCTTACTATACAAGTTGCACATATTGTGAAAAAATATGCGCATCATTAATGGTAAATATATTGGAGCACTCTATCTGCATATAAATCTACTCTAATGTTCTGTCGTGTCAACCATTTTATCCAGTCTCAGGAAACTTATACCAGCTTGAAAACTGTAGTATAAGTGACCCACGCCTGTATTTCACGCGCATTATGCAAATATTACATTGCCGATTTTCGCAATCAAGAATATAATCTTGAATTTGCGAACTCATGAATATATGATGAATATTTTACAAAATATTCGCGAAATATCGCTGTAGCGATACCCCTTTGTAGCAGAATGGTTTCACCGCCAGAGATGTCTCTTTCCCAATGGTGAGAGGTGCTGCAGAAACTCCAGGGTCATCCGTGAGGGAAGCAGGAACAGCTCTTACAAGAGCTAGTGAATTGTTATATAGCGTTTTCCCCAATAAGAGACAGAACTCAGTATTGAGGGTGAAGATGAACTGCCTTTATTTGTGCCACACTTGGCCTTATATGCAAGTCCCCATGCAAGGGGACCTCCCATCTGGACCTGATTGGGAACTGCGTGACAAACACACAGGCTAATGGAAACAGGACAAACAATAATTAGGTCAGGGAGATAATTAGGTCAGATACTGTATATGACCCAATCATCTCCCGGCAGAAAAAAACACATTTTCCCCAAAACATAGACAACACACCAAAACACAACATATCCCCATAAATCTTACATCCAGGATAGCCCTGATCTGGGTGAACAACATGTCCAAAAATCATCCAGATCAGAGCAGGGGTTCAGGAAATTCCTGGAAGTCTCTTTTTGACCGGCCGCAAGCATGGCTTTTATGCCCAATAAAGTTCCATAGAATTAGGCTGTGCATCCAGTCTTTTTTTTTTTTTACATAGTTCCATGAACTCGTCGGCAAAACACCACTGACCGCGTGTTCGGCTAAGCAAGATGGCCGCGGCCACGTGTTCGGCTATGCGAACAGCGACCACCCAGTAAGCAGAAAAAAAATGTTTTAAAGCCAAGTACATTACAGGGGCCATATTGGAATAGGAACAGTGGGCATCCAATGAATAACCAGGTGGGCAAATGAATAGTAGTGAAATCCAAAATGCAGAGAGTCTGTCACAATGCTCCCTTTTTGTGGAACATCCAGCAGACCCGGATTGACCCTGTTCGGGTTAACTTGGGGCTGTCCGCTAACAGGGTAACAGTTTCCTACTGATATTCGCGACAGGGTGCTCCCCTCGATCTTCTCCCACTTGGCTTAGAACTGCTCCCAGTCTGACCATGGAGGTATCTGTGTGCACGATGAAACGTTTGTCAGCGACCGGGGCAACCAAGACAGGAGCATTCACTAAGGCAGTCTTTAGTGCTTGAACGGCATTAACGGGGGACCACAGGACCTGTCTGGGTAGGTTCTTTTTCATCAAATCAGTCAAGAGTTTGGCCATTGCACTATAGTCTGGGACGAACCGTCTGTAGTATCCTTCGGTCCGCAGGAAGGCCAGTACATGGGTCTTAGTACACAGGTGTGGGCTAGCTAGCGACTGCTTCGATCTTGGCAGGTTCTGGTCTCTGTTTCCCACCCAATGTCCCAAATACTAGACTTCTGCCATACCTACATGGCACTTATATGGTTTCTGGTTTCAGTGTCAGGCTGGCAGCCTCAATCTGATCTAATACTGTCCCTACATGCCTTAACTGTTCTTCCCAGGAGTCATTGTAGACCACAATGTCATCCAGATATGTGCAGGCAAACTCCTGGATGCCATCAAGAAGTCTATCCACCAAGCATTGGAAAGTGTCCGGGGCATTTTTCATCCCGAATGGCATGACCTTAAACTGGTACAAGCCAAACGGGGTTTCATCCGGCTTGGGGACAGCCTCTTCGGCCAAGGGAATCTGCCAGTACCCCTTGCAGAGGTTGATGGTGGTCATATAGCGTCCCCTGGTGGTACGGTCTAGCAGATCGTCTACTCGGGGCATGGGGTAAGCGTCGGTCACTGTTTTTTCATTTAGCCGCCGATAGTCTTCGGAAAACCTTTTTCATAACTAGGACTACTGGAGATGCCCATGGGCTGTCGGACGGCTCAATGACGCCTAACCTTAACATTTCCTGTATCTCCCCTCTCATCCCTTCACTGACAGCTTTGGGTATCCAGTAGGGGGGCTGTCTAAGGGGAATTTGCCTGGAGGGTTTCTACCTTGTGGGTGGTGAGAAAGGTACAACCGGGTTCTTGGGAAAGCGTTTGCTGTTTGCTCGCTAGTAAGTGGAGCATCTGCTCCCTTTCAGTGGAATTTAGTCGGTCCTCTAACTGGACTTGGCGGATGAGGTCACCCTGGGGTTGTCTCTCTAAAAAGTCGGGTAAGGGTAAATTGCCTTGGTCGTCAGTAGCTGAGGAACATACGGCTGCTACGTCCTCCTGCCTTTCCTGATATTCTTTTAACATATTTAAGTGAAAGGACCTCCTTATCCGCTCATCTTTACAGCTAGCAATTATATTTGTGGTGTCACATAGTGGCTCTACTACCTTATAGGGACCTTGCTACGCTGCCTGTAGTTTATCGATCTTGATGGGTTTCAAGACTAACACCTTCTGTCCTATCTGGAATGTACACTGACGGGCACTCCTCTCATACCATACTTTCTGTTGTCCCTCGGCCGCCTGGAGGTTCTCCTTTGCCATCTGGGCTAATTGATCTATGCGGTCCCTGAGCTCTACCACGTATGATACGATGGAAATCCCTTACCTCTTGGTCTCTCCCTCCCAGTGCTCACAAATAAGATCAAAGGGACCTCGTACCCTTTTCCCATATAACAGCTCAAAGGGGTGAACAAACAAGAGGTGAGGTAGGAATGTAGGTGTCTGTGAATGTCTTCAACATTTGCTTTAGGGTCCCATTGAAGTGCTCACAGAGACCATTGGTCTGGGGGTGATATTGGGAGCTGAACAAGGGCTTAATATCACAGACTTCCCATAAATGGCAGGTGCGGTCTGCGGTAAACTGCATCCTTTGGTCAGATATGATTTCTTTTAGGAAACCTACCCTGGTTAATATCCCTACTAGGGCACTGGCAACAGTATCTTTCTGGATATTTGAGAGGGCTACTGCTTCCGGGTATCAGGTGGCGTAGTCCACCACTGTAAGGATGTACTGCTTACCGGACTGACTGGGTCTCTTGACGGCTCCCCAATAACTGGCAAAGATAGCAATTGAGCTTTAGAGTGGTCTCCCCTCTTCCCTACTCTTTGACATATATCACAGGTCGTGCAGTAGTGTTGCACATCCTTGGAGACTCCCAGCCAGAAAAAGTGCTGGGTTATTCTCCCAGCTGTGTGAGATACCCCCAGGTGTCCTGCTAGTGGGATATTGTATCTGATCCACAGAAGCGCCAGCTGGTATTTTCGTGGTACAATCAGCTGGCGTTTCTGTGAAGTGACTGTCCCGTGGCTGCGGGTGATTGACTCCCTATATATCGTACCCTGCTCCCACATAAATGTATTTCCTTCTAACCCTCCCTCCTTGTCTCTGCCCTATCCCTGTACTTGGAGAGTGAGGGATCTAGCTTAGTCTCTAACCCAAACTCTTCGGGGTTGTCCCCAGCTACCGTCTCAGTTAGATCGTCAGTGTGTCTTACCTGGGTCTCCCCGACTGGTGGATTGGAGTCGGAAGCTCGGGCTTGGGCACAGGTTGTAAAAGGGTTGATGCTGGCTGGCCCTGAGGAAGTGTAGGCAGAAGTCATTGGTCCTAAATCATTCCCCAATAGCACCTCTGCTGGTAAGTTGTCCATAAGTCCCACATGTACCATGGCGGATCCAGCGCCCCAGTCGAGATGTACTCGGGCACTGGGGAGGCAAAACACAGCTCCTCCCGCCACCCTTACTGCAACGGTGTGTTTGGTGCGGTCACTTTTTTTTTTACCAAATGACATTGGAGCAAAGTACACACGGCTCAGGTGTCACATAATCCTTGTGTTGTGCGCCCATTGACTCGTACCTCCTGGCGATAGTTGTCGGTTGTCATGGGTGTCCGCTTTTACGGGATTAGCTTTGTGTAGTACCCCCGGGTACTCTTCCAAACCGCTCTTGGCTTCCAAACAGTGTGCCCTGGAGTACGGAGGTGGAAGGCTGTGTTGCTAGTGGGGTTGGCCTCCATGTGTTTCGGGGAGGCTCTAGGGGGCAATCCCTGTGATAATGTCCCCAATGCTTGCAACAGTGGCACTGAACTGTGGAGTGGTTCGGTTGCTGCACTGGCCTAGGTGGCCCAGAGTAACGGGTTGGCGCTGGAGCCACGGGTGCTTGAAATTCGATGCAAAGTGGTGGTTTTGGTGCTGACTGTTCTATGCGGCAGGCATCGGTGTACTCATCGGCTAGACAAGTAGCCTCAGGTAGAGTTAGGGGCCTCCGGTCACGTACCCACTCTCTTAGCTTTGGTTGCAAGGCGTTGAGAAAATGTTCCACTAAAAACAACTGTAGTACATCCTCAGGGGTCATGGCCTGGCATCCAGTGACCCAGTTTGATGCTGTGCGGTGGAGGCGAAATGCCCACTCCATGTAGGAATCCCGCCCTTCTTTTTGGACTATCAAAATCAACACCTGTAGGCCTCTGGAGTGACAGCGTACTGGGCTAACAAAGCCTCCTTTACCAGATGGTAGTGTGGTATGTCCACATCAGGGATGGCACCGAAAGCATTGGAAGCTTTCCCAGATAATTTCCCTAATTATATGGTGACCCATTCCTCCGTGGGTACCCGGTGTAAAGTGCACTGCCGTTCAAAATCGGCCAAAAATCCATCAATCTTGTTGTCACTTTCCTGGAAGGACTTAAATGCTGTGAATGGAATCTTTTTCCCCTCAGTGTAACTAAGGCTCAGGGACACAGGGGCGCTGAGAGGCTGCTGGGTTGCGAGTCGCCGATCTTCCCTGCGCCTCCCGGCCTCTGCCTCAGCTGCAGCGAAGACTAGGTCGATTAGTTCCCATGATGGATTTGGGCTGTAGACTGTCAATCTGTTCCGAACAGCTTGAACGAGAGTGGCGTCTTTATCAATATCTATATTGGTTTCAGTCATCACTGCTGCATGATCCATTTTGATCAGCTCGGCTATCAGTTCCCATCGTGGACAGTTGCTAGCTGACCTTTCCCGACTCTAGAGTAGATCCTTCAGTGTCAGCCTTTTCAACTAGTCATACTGAATCTCCATCAGGGTAGCACTCTATCTGGGTAGAAAGGACCATCCCACTGCTTGCCACCAATTGTAGCAATAACCCTTTGTAGCAGAAGGGTTTCACTGTCAGAGACATTCTTTTCCCAATGGTGAGAGGTGCTGCAGGAACTCCAGGGTCATCCGTGAGGGAAACAGGAACAGCTCTTACAAGAGCTAGTGAACTGTGATATAGCGTTTTCCCCAATAAGAGACAGAACTCAGTATTGAGAGTAAGGATGAACTGCCTTTATTGGTGCCACACGCTGACCGCGTGTTCGGCTAAACAAGATGGCTGCCGCCACATGTTTGGCTATACGAACAGCGACCACCCAGTAGGCAGAAAAAAAAAAGGTTTTAAAGCCAAATACATTACAGGGGCTATATAGGAAAGGGAACAGTGGGCATCCAATGAATAACCAGGTGGACAAATTAATAGTGATGAAATCAAAAAGGCAAAGAGTCTGTCACAATCGAAAATTTTAATATTGCCCCTGCCGCTCATCACTACTGTTCTTATACCAGTGCAGCAGCCTCTGTCTCTGCACCACAGAGTAAGTTCTTCTTATTCTCCTGTTTCTACTTCTACTTCTTTTTCTCTTACTTTTTCTATTTCTTCTTCTTCGTTTATTTACTTGCTGCATGATTTCCTCATGCTCTTAATAAAGCTGTAATTAAATATAAATTAATAAAATAAAAGACAATAAAAATAGGCAACCCTTTTAACGTTTGCAGCCAAATCTGCCAAACATTCCTCTACACCTGTTTTCTGGCATAAAATCTAAGTGCAACTGCATTTCTGCACCATTCTTTCCCAAAAAGGCTCCTGATGGAATGTGGGTGATCATCACTGTATTACTCCACTAATATTGCCTTTATGACAGAGTGGCCAGAAAGAAGCATCTCCTCAATAAAAGACACATGCGTGAATTTCATACATTTCACCTTTACTGTATCCTGACTCATTTATTTGTATGGGTCTGTGTACATGAGCATTGTTTTTCATGCATCTTCTCTGCACTATATATAAAACGCATCTGAATGCAATCCGGAGTGTTTTTCATTGATGCTTGCTAGGAGATGTAGATCGTTATTCTTCAGGTTTTTGGTGAAAAACGCATTAGAACTGATAGGCATAAAAAATAAAAAGAAACAATTGAACTTAATCGCAGACAAAACTGACTGCACTTGCGTGCAAAACCACTAGTTTTTCTAAAAACATCCGGACACAATCTGTGTTGTTTGTGTGAAAGAAGCCCAAAGGGCTCTGAGACAGTGAGAAACAAGATTATCTGGTCTGATGAAACCAAGATTAAACTTTTCAACCTCAATTGTAAATGTCATGTTTTGAGGAAACCAGGCACTGCCCAATATCATCCTTACAGTGTAGCATGGTGGTGGCATCATCGTGCTACAGTTGAAGGAAAGCTGAAAGGAGCAAATCACAGAGATATTCTTAATGAAAACCTGATGCAGAGTGTTCTGGACCCCAAACTAGACCAAATGTTCACCTTGCAACAAGACAGTGACCCTAAACATATAGCCAAGACAACTTAGAAGGATGACTCTGTGAATGTCTTTGAGTGGTCTAGCCAGATCTCTGACTTGAACCCAATCGAACATCTCTGGAGAGACCTGAAAAATGACAGTCCACACATGGTCATCATCCAACCTGACCTCCAACCCCAACTAAGCACTGAGTAAAGTGTCTGAAATCTTATGTTAATGCAAGATTTTAGTTTTTCCTTTTCAATAAATTATCTTTTATTTTAGCACATGGCAGCAACATAAAATGTGAAAAAAGTCTGCAGACTTTCCAAATGCATTGCACAGTGAGACTTAAAGTCAAACATAAAGATGTATCAGCACCTTGTGGGTGCTAAGATTTCTGTCCACATATTATCTTTACAATTTTAAATTACATCACTCCTATATTTACTATGCTTGTACATATAACCTACTTAGTGCACATTTTGATCTCCTATGACAAGGCAATGTGACTGCAATGAAGGAGCTGACAAACACAAGATGTTGCATGTTTACAGTATGTCTGTTTGCTTTTGTATTGCAGTCACAGCAGATTTGCACCTTCCCATTTATTGAGTTTGTCTTGCATTACACATGAAGCTGGTGACAGCCTCCATCTTGGTCATGTACTCCTACCTGTCCAAAGCTGTTTATAATTAGTGTAGAATAAAAGCTGTCTCCTAAGAGAAACAGAGGTACTGTAAGCCTTCTGTTGTAAACAATGTAGTATAGAGATCCATTCTAGTGAGGTTGCCAGGTTGTGGTAGGTCTGGCTAACACAATTTAATCAAAATGCTTGCTAAGTATCATTAATGCCGCAGTAATTCAATTTAAATAATACAAGTATTACATGCTTGCATATACCTTAATGTCCGCAATGATGTTGCTGCATATTTGTATTTGCTTGTTTTTTTTTTTTTATAGCAAAAAAAGATTACGCTATGTTGCAATTAAATGTGGTTGTCTGAATGATCTTAATTTATGCATATATGGGTGAAATTTTCTCCAGTTGGCTCAAAAAGAACCCATGCTATGGAATCGTGTGCCTACTCTATGTAAAACCAGGCTGTGAGACATCACTTAGTTGTTCTATTTATCGCCTGAATGGCACCATGTCATTCCAAGTAACGGAGGCTTGGCAATTATCAAGCCATGTTATGCCCCATCTCGGTCTGTGTTATTAATCTTTTATTTTTTCTAAGTTTGATTTTCCTACTGTTCCATGAAAGCCCTTTGCTTTTGATTATGGTCAGTGATGTTACTTCAAGTTCCTTGGATCAATAAAAAATATTCAACCAGCCCCCCCCCTTACCATGTGCTGGCAGAGGGAAAGCTAAAGACTGTAAATGACATTCTACTTTGACATTTAAAAGAAACTATTTGGACCACTATTAATTGTATTATGCAAATGTACCATTTCCCAGATTATTACTGTACTTTACTGCTACACAAAGACATAAAATATCTGGAAATAAGAGTAACTTTTAAATATGGCTGACATTATACAAGACATATAAAAAAGCCCAAAACACATCAGATGCAAATTTGCTTCACAAATAAACACAAATCAGACACTATGCAAATGATATAAATGTTATCTGTTCTGTGACACTCCTGATGTTCCTTCTTTTTACTTAAAATGTATGTATGATTACAGGTTGCTGTACATGAGTGCCCTTAGTGATTTACTGTAAGTGATTTCTCAGTGTGCAAGCTGTAATAAGGATGATGAAGTATTTACCTTTAAGGTATTACAATATAGATGGAGAACCATTTTACTGCACTGTTCTCCACCTTTTATACAGAATTAATTTGTAATCAGGAACATAAATAGCGGCCATTATCTCATTTTTTAACAGACTGGGTCATCATACATTCTCTAACCAAAGAAACCAATTAAAATGTTACCTCTTGGTTGACAAATTCAGTGGTTTTAGTAGATGGACATTAAACTGCTACAAACTGATATTCTGTTGTGTTTTTACATACCACTAATTGGAATCATAAAATAAAATCTGAGCCGCTTAAAGCCATATTGGTGCTCTGGGTATCCATTTAATACTTTCTCTGTCTGGGTAAAGGGCATCTTGCTTGGTAATAAGTGTTAAATTGCTGCATCAAATTTTAATAAGCCCTTTAATGCAGCATGGCTGGAGTTCTCTGTCATTTTGTTTTGCGTTATAAATGATGGTATCTTTATATCAGCCTGTGGTGAATAAAGGAAATATAATGTATTAAAGACAATAAGATGCCTCACCTAAGTAAAACGTTTCCTCCGGCAGGCTGAACATTCGGTGGGAATTCTATGCTTACAGTCAATAGTTACAACATATTTTACTGGTTATTAGGGATGAGCGAACTCGAACTGTATAGTTCGGGTTCGTACCGAATTTTGGGGTGTCCGTGACACGGACCCGAACCCGGACATTTTCGTAAAAGTCCGGGTTCGGGTTCGGTGTTTGTCGCTTTCTTGGCGCTTTTGTGACGCTTTCTTGGCGCTTTTTGAAAGGCTGCAAAGCAGCCAATCAACAAGCGTCATACTACTTGCCCCAAGAGGCCATCACAGCCATGCCTACTATTGGCATGGCTGTGATTGGCCTGAGCCCCATGTGACCCAGCCTCTATTTAAGCTGGAGTCACATAGCGCCGCCCGTCACTCTGCTCTGATTAGCGTAGGGAGAGGTTGCGGCTGCGACAGTAGGGCGAGATTAGGCAGATTAACTCCTCCAAAGGACTTGATTAATCGATCGATCTGCAGCTGTGTGTCATTGAGCTGCTGAAATTCAATTGCTCACTGTTTTTAGGCTGCCCAGACCGTTTGTCAGTCACTTTTTTCTGGGGTGATTGGCGGCCATTTTGTGTCTTGTGGTGCGCCAGCACAAGCTGCGACCAAGTGCATTTAACCCTCAATGGTGTGGTTGTTTTTTGGCTAAAGCCTACATCAGGGTGAAGCTGTCACACCAAGTGCATTTAACCAGCAATAGTCTGTTTATTTTTTGGCCATATACTACATCAGGGGCAAGCTGCGCCTGTCACCAAGTGCATTTAACCCTCAATGGTGTGGTTGTTTTTTGGCTAAAGCCTACATCAGGGTGAAGCTGTGACACCAAGTGCATTTAACCAGCAATAGTCTGTTTATTTTTTGGCCATATACTACATCAGGGGCAAGCTGCGCCCGTCACCAAGTGCATTTAACCCTCAGTAGTGTGGTTGGTCAAGCTGTCACACCAAGTGCATTTAACCAGCAATAGTGTGGTTATTTTTTGGCCATATCCCAGTCTAATTCTGTCAGTAAATCTATACCTGTCACCCAGCGCCTAAATACTAGGCCTCAAATTTATATCCCGCTAAATCTGTCGTTACTGCTGTACTATTCTGGCTGGGCAAGTTATTTAGTGTCCGTCAAAGCACATTTTTTGTTCTGGGTTGAAATACAATTCCCAATTTAGCAATTTCCTAATTTAGTGGTTTCTGCTGTATCAGAGCTATTTGAAATCTATCCCTAAAAGGGTATATAATATTCAAGGTGCACATAGGGTCATTCAGAATAACTTCACACACACGCTACTGTGCATTTCCAAGTCTAATTCTGTCAGTAAATCTATACCTGTCACCCAGCGCCTAAATACTAGTCCTCAAATTTATATCCCGCTAAATCTGTCGTTACTGCTGTACTGTTCTGGCTGGGCAAGTTATTTAGTGTCCGTCAAAGCACATTTTTTGTTCTGGGTTGAAATACAATTCCCAATTTAGCAATTTCCTAATTTAGTGGTTTCTGCTGTATCAGAGCTATTTTAAATCTATCCCTAAAAGGGTATATAATATTCAAGGTGCACATAGGGTCATTCAGAATAACTTCACACACACGCTACTGTGCATTTCCAAGTCTAATTCTGTCAGTAAATCTATACCTGTCACCCAGCGCCTAAATACTAGGCCTCAAATTTATATCCCCGGTTGTAGCAACATTCTACAGTCTGCCGAAACTGCACAAAGCAGGATCAGTACTAAAGGGCAGGCCTATTGTCTCGGGCATAGGGGGTCTTACTGCTAATGTAAGCACGTATCTGGACACAATTCTGCGTCCATTTGTGATGTCGTTGCCATCCTATGCCCGAGACACAATGGATGTGCTACAACGTCTGGATGGAATACAGTGTGAGGAAGGTGTCCTCCTCACTAGTTTGGATGTTGAGGCCTTGTACAGCTCTATACCCCATGATCTTGGGTGTAGGGCTGTCGAGGCCTTCATCCAACAGAGAGGTGAACAATGTCGCCGGCATAACATTTTCTTGCTACAACTGCTGGATTTTGTCCTCACCCACAATGTTTTCATCTTCGACCAACGCTTTTACCACCAGCTCAAGGGCGTCGCGATGGGCAGTCCCTGTGCCCCGACTTTTGCCAACTTGTACCTGGGCTGGTGGGAGAAGGAAGTTGTGTTCGGCGATGAGATGGAGCAGCACACATCGAAGGTGCAACTATGGATCAGGTACATCGATGATGTGCTGATCCTGTGGAAGGGGACACAAGAACAATTTGCGACATTTGTGGCAGCATTAAATGTGAATCAGATGGGGTTATTTTTTACATCTGAGGTACAAGAACAACAGATAGCATTTCTGGACCTAATGATCACCATTGGTACTGACAGAAAGATAACCTCAAATCTGTTTAGGAAAAAAACCTCGACTAACAGCCTCCTGCACTGGCAGAGTGGTCATCCCCTGGCCCTGAAAAGAGGTATTCCGAAGGGACAGTACCTCAGGGCCAGGAGGAACTGTTCAGGCCTAGGTGATTTTAGAGCCGCTGCATCTGACCTTAGAGGCCGATTTATCAATCGGGGATACCCACAATATGCTTTGAAACAAGCGTTCCATCACTCCATGAGTACAGATCGTACCCAATTGCTGGTTCCAAAACCAAGAAACACTGCGGACTCTACGCCCAGAATTGTCGCAACTTTTGATAAGGCTCATAATAATGTTCGTGACATTTTACAAAATCATTGGTCTATTCTGCAATCTGACCCAGATATTGGGGGGCTCATTCCAGAGTTTCCCTCAATCACGTACCGACGTAGTTCAAATCTACGTGACCACCTGGTGAAGAGTTTATATACACAACCCAAACCTGAGACCTGGTTAAAAAATACCCTTAAAGGTACCTTTCCCTGTGGCTCATGTATTATCTGCAGGAATATCCTGAGAGGAGAATTCTTTACTAGCCACACAACAGGCAAAAGGTACAAGATACGGGCGTTTATCAGGTGTACTTCTGTGGGTGTTGTATATCTAATCAGTTGCCAATGTGGGTCACAATACGTCGGTAAAACAAGACGTGAATTGAGACGCAGATTCGGTGAACATATGTCAGACATCCGTAATAAACGGGACACATCAGTGGCACGTCATGTATGTGAAATGCATGACGGTGACCCTGATGTGTTAAAAATACAAGGGATTGAATTAGTGAAGATGTCAATCCGTGGAGGGGATATTGATATACCCCTATTACGAAAAGAAGCGATGTGGACATATAAGTTGCAGACAGTTCAACCACTAGGGCTTAATGAGTCCATATCTTTCGCCAGTTTCATCTAATACAGTAGTCCCAATACACATGGGATGGTCTATATCAGAGCCGTATGTCTGATATTGCAGTACGTCTGATATTGGAGTTGCACATATTTATATTTATATGCTGCCCTTTAAATTTGAAATTTAAAATTTAAATTTGATCTGCATACATGTATATGCTGCCCTTTAAATTTTAATGTCAATAATATGATATAATGTTGCATCTTGTTTTTCCATTTTGGTATATTAGGGTTTGCATATGTATATATCGATGTGCACCTATACATGCTGGATGTATACTATATATATATCAAACCTGACTATCAGTGATGTGTTTTGTGAGTGTATCAGTGTTGTAATTCACCCCTCCCCATTGTTGTCATACGACATGGGTGGGATCGGTACCTGTCTTTTTCTGTTTATGAATCCTGAGGACACCCCTTCTGCGGATCTGCTCCGGTTTCAAATGACAATATATGGGCCGCGAATTTCACTCCCCCTGTTACTGCGTTAAACGCAATCCATGTCAGGAAGTGTAGGAATCAATTTCGGCATCGGCCGGTCAGAGGGCGGAGCTAGAGAGCCCGCCCCTACTTCTGATTGGGGATGGTACCGGTACATTCCTCCTGTTGGGCGGGGCCTCGTCCATATGAACTCGGCGTTCTATCGTCCGCGTGCGGCCATTACAGCGCCAATAGCCATAGCACACCACAGTGCGGCTTTACTGTTTTGACATTAGCAAAAATAAGCTCCTGAAGATGTCACGTAGAAAGGCGTAGAGCTAGTACATTGTATCAGGACACAGCTCTTTAGGCAGGACTGCACTAGATGCAATTAACCTTTTAGTTAGCCTTGGAGTATGCATGTGATGAATGGATGAGCCAAAATATACTGGCTTTGATGTGTGTGAATGGAGCTAAATCAAATTGGCTCTGAGTGATTGTATCTAGCCAATACTGGCTGCGGATATAGGGTTGTGACCTAGGTATATACCATCAGCCATACACATTAAAGACTGATCTGTCATCTGCACTACATCTAGTGGTTGTAAGTCCTTTGAGACTTTTATCTGACAGAGGCAGTGCGATCAAATGTATTGAGCATTTCAGGATACCTGTACCAGTTGGCACAACCTGATCTGTGTATATACATCTTACAGGATCACCGGCGATACACACATAGTGCATCCATTCACACTGACTTTAGTGTCCCTTTACCCCGGCCTGCATGTGCATAGCAATTCCAGCTAGCAAGTCGGGTCCTAACCTAATCTTTCTATAAAGTGCAGAGATATTTGCTCCCCTCTCTGTATACATCTCAAAGATTAGTTGCCTGATGGTCACAGATTGTGACATATGGGTTTTCCCACCCTCTTTTTAAACAGACTTTAAATAAAGTTTTGTTCTTTAATTTTAAACGTTCATCAGGCTGTGATTATCTCAAATTTATATCCCGCTAAATCTGTCGTTACTGCTGTACGGTTCTGGCTGGGCAAGTTATTTAGTGTCCGTCAAAGCACATTTTTTGTTCTGGGTTGAAATACAATTCCCAATTTAGCAATTTCCTAATTTAGTGGTTTCTGCTGTATCAGAGCTATTTGAAATCTATCCCTAAAAGGGTATATAATATTCAAGGTGCACATAGGGTCATTCAGAATAACTTCACACACACGCTACTGTGCATTTCCAAGTCTAATTCCGTCAGTAAATCTATACCTGTCACCCAGCGCCTAAATACTAGGCCTCAAATGTATATCCCGCTAAATCTGTCGTTACTGCTGTACTGTTCTGGCTGGGCAAGTTATTTAGTGTCCGTCAAAGCACATTTTTTGTTCTGGGTTGAAATACAATTCCCAATTTAGCAATTTCCTAATTTAGTGGTTTCTGCTGTATCAGAGCTATTTGAAATCTATCCCTAAAAGGGTATATAATATTCAAGGTGCACATAGGGTCATTCAGAACAACTTCACACACACGCTACTGTGCATTTCCAAGTCTAATTCTGTCAGTAAATCTATACCTGTCACCCAGCGCCTAAATACTAGGCCTCAAATTTATATCCCGCTAAATCTGTCGTTACTGCTGTACTATTCTGGCTGGGCAAGTTATTTAGTGTTCGTCAAAGCACATTTTTTGTTCTGGGTTGAAATACAATTCACAATTTAGCAATTTCCTAATTTAGTGGTTTCTGCTGTATCAGAGCTATTTGAAATCTATCCCTAAAAGGGTATATAATATTCAAGGTGCACATAGGGTCATTCAGAATAACTTCACACACATGCTACTGTGCATTTCCAAGTCTAATTCCGTCAGTAAATCTATACCTGTCACCCAGCACCTAAATACTAGGCCTCAAATTTATATCCCGCTAAATCTGTCGTTACTGGTGTACTGTTCTGGCTGGGCAAGTTATTTAGTGTCTGTCAAAGCACATTTTTTGTTCTGGGTTGAAATACAATTCCCAATTTAGCAATTTCCTAATTTAGGGGTTTCTGCTGTATCAGGCCTACTTTAAATACATCCCTAAAAGGGTATATAATATTCAAGGTGCACATAGGGTCATTCAGAATAACTTCACACACACGCTACTGTGCATTTCCAAGTCTAATTCTGTCAGTAAATCTATACCTGTCACCCAGCGCCTAAATACTAGGCCTCAAATTTATATTCAGCTGAATTTGAATACAATACATTGGGCCAAATAATATTTTTGTTGTTGTGGTGAACGATAACAATGAGGAAAACATCTAGTAAGGGACGCGGACGTGGACATGGTCGTGGTGGTGTTAGTGGACCCTCTGGTGCTGGGAGAGGACGTGGCCGTTCTGCCACATCCACACGTCCTAGTGTACCAACTACCTCAGGTCCCAGTAGCCGCCAGAATTTACAGCGATATATGGTGGGGCCCAATGCCGTTCTAAGGATGGTAAGGCCTGAGCAGGTACAGGCATTAGTCAATTGCATGGCCGACAGTGGATCCAGCACGTTCACATTATCCCCCACCCAGTCTTCTGCAGAAAGCGCACAGATGGCGCCTGAAAACCAACCCCATCAGTCTGTCACATCACCCCCATGCATATCAGGGAAACTGTCCGAGCCTCAAGTTATGCAGCAGTCTCTTATGCTGTTTGAAGACTCCGCTGGCAGGGTTTCCCAAGGGCATCCACCTAGCCCTTCCCCAGCGGTGGAAGACATAGAATGCACTGACGCACAACCACTTATGTTTCCTGATGATGAGGACATGGGAATACCACCTCAGCAAGTCTCTGATGATGACAAAACACAGGTGCCAACTGCTGCGTCTTTCTGCAGTGTGCAGACTGAACAGGAGGTCAGGGATCAAGACTGGGTGGAAGACGATGCAGGGGACGATGAGGTCCTAGACCCCACATGGAATAAAGGTCGTGCCACTCACTTTCACAGTTCGGAGGAAGAGGCAGAAGTGAGACCGAGCCAACAGCGTAGCAAAAGAGGGAGCAGTGGGCAAAAGCAGAACACCCGCCGCCAAGAGACTCCGCCTGCTACTGACCGCCGCCATCTAGGACCGAGCACCCCAAAGGCAGCTTCAAGGAGTTCCCTGGCATGGCACTTCTTCAAACAATGTGCTGACGACAAGACCCGAGTGGTTTGCAGGATGTGCCATCAGAGCCTGAAGCGAGGCATTAACATTCTGAACCTTAGCACAGCCTGCATGACCAGGCACCTGCATGCAAAGCATGAACTGCAGTGGAGTAAACACCTTAAAAACAAGTAAGTCGCTCAGGCTCCCCCTGCTACCTCTTCTGCTGCTGCCGCCTCGGCCTCTTCTGCTGCTGCCGCCTCGGCCTCTTTCTCCGCCTCTGGAGGAACATTGGCACCTGCCGCCCAGCAAACAGGGGATGTACCACCAACACCACCACCACCTCCGTCACCAAGCGCCTCAACCATGTCACACAGCAGCGTTCAGCTCTCTATCTCACAAACATTTGAGAGAAAGCGTAAATTCCCACCTAGCCACCCTCGATCCCTGGCCCTGAATGCCAGCATTTCTAAACTACTGGCCTATGAAATGCTGTCATTTAGGCTGGTGGACACAGACAGCTTCAAACAGCTCATGTCGCTTGCTGTCCCACAGTATGTTGTTCCCAGCCGGCACTACATCTTCAAGAGAGCCGTGCCTTCCCTGCACAACCAAGTATCCGATAAAATCAAGTGTGCACTGCGCAACGCCATCTGTGGCAAGGTCCACCTAACCACAGATACGTGGACCAGTAAGCACGGCCAGGGACGCTATATCTCCCTAACTGCACACTGGGTAAATGTAGTGGCAGCTGGGCCCCAGGCGGAGAGCTGTTTGGCGCACGTCCTTCCGCCGCCAAGGATCGCAGGGCAACATTCTTTGCCTCCTGTTGCCACCTCCTCCTTCTCGGCTTCCTCCTCCTCTTCTTACACCTGCTCATCCAGTCAGCCACACACCTTCACCACCAACTTCAGCACAGCCCGGGGTAAACGTCAGCAGGCCATTCTGAAACTCATATGTTTGGGGGACAGGCCCCACACCGCACAGGAGTTGTGGCGGGGTATAGAACAACAGACCGACGAGTGGTTGCTGCCGGTGAGCCTCAAGCCCGGCCTGGTGGTGTGTGATAATGGGCAAATCTCGTTGCAGCTCTGGGACTAGCCGGTTTGACGCACATCCCTTGCCTGGCGCATGTGCTGAATTTGGTGGTGCAGAAGTTCATTCACAACTACCCCGACATGTCAGAGCTGCTGCATAAAGTGCGGGCCGTCTGTTCGCGCTTCCGGCGTTCACATCGTGCCGCTGCTCGCCTGTCTGCGCTACAGCGTAACTTCGGCCTTCCCGCTCACCGCCTCATATGCGACGTGCCCACCAGGTGGAACTCCACCTTGCACATGCTGGACAGACTGTGCGAGCAGCAGCAGGTCATAGTGGAGTTTCAGCTGCAGCACGCACGGGTCAGTCGCACTGCGGAACAGCACCACTTCACCACCAATGACTGGGCCTCCATGCGAGACCTGTGTGCCCTGTTGCGCTGTTTTGAGTACTCCACCAACATGGCCAGTGGCGATGACGCCGTTATCAGCGTTACTATACCACTTCTATGTCTCCTTGAGAAAACACTTAGGGCGATGATGGAAGAGGAGGTGGCCCAGGAGGAGGAGGAGGAGGAAGAGGGGTCATTTTTAGCACTTTCAGGCCAGTCTCTTCGAAGTGACTCAGAGGGAGGTTTTTTGCAACAGCAGAGGCCAGGTACAAATGTGGCCAGCCAGGGCCAACTACTGGAGGACGGGGAGGACGAGGATGAGGAGGAGGTGGAGGAGGATGAGGATGAAGCATGGTCACAGCGGGGTGGCACCCAACGCAGCTCGGGCCCATCACTGGTGCGTGGCTGGGGGGAAAGGCAGGACGATGACGATACGCCTCCCACAGAGGACAGCTTGTCCTTACCCCTGGGCAGCCTGGCACACATGAGCGACTACATGCTGCAGTGCCTGCGCAATGACAGCAGAGTTGCCCACATTTTAACGTGTGCGGACTACTGGGTTGCCACCCTGCTGGATCCACGCTACAAAGACAATGTGCCCACCTTACTTCCTGCACTGGAGCGTGATAGGAAGATGCGCGAGTACAAGCACACGTTGGTAGACGTGCTACTTAGAGCATTCCCAAATGTCACAGGGGAACAAGTGGAAGCCCAAGGCCAAGGCAGAGGAGGAGCAAGAGGTCGCCAAGGCAGCTGTGTCACGGCCAGCTCCTCTGAGGGCAGGGTTAGCATGGCAGAGATGTGGAAAAGTTTTGTCAACACGCCACAGCTAACTGCACCACCACCTGATACGCAACGTGTTAGCAGGAGGCAACATTTCACTAACATGGTGGAACAGTACGTGTGCACACCCCTCCACGTACTGACTGATGGTTCGGCCCAATTCAACTTCTGGGTCTCTAAATTGTCCACGTGGCCAGAGCTAGCCTTTTATGCCTTGGAGGTGCTGGCCTGCCCGGCGACCAGTGTTTTGTCTGAACGTGTATTCAGCACGGCAGGGGCGTCATTACAGACAAACGCAGCCGCCTGTCTACAGCCAATGTGGACAAGCTGACGTTCATAAAAATGAACCAGGCATGGATCCCACAGGACCTGTCCGTCCCTTGTCCAGATTAGACATTAACTACCTCCCCTTAACCATATATTATTGTACTCCAGGGCACTTCCTCATTCAATCCTATTTTTATTTTCATTATACCATTATATTGCGAGGCTACCCAAAGTTGAATGAACCTCTCCTCTGTCTGGGTGCCGGGGCCTAAATATATGCCAATGGACTGTTCCAATGTTGGGTGACGTGAAGCCTGATTCTCTGCTATGACATGCAGACTAATTCTCTGCTGACATGAAGCCAGATCCTTTGTTACGGGACCTCTCTCCTCTGCCTGGGTGCTGGGCCTAAATTTATGAAAATGGACTGTTGCATTGGTGGCTGACGTGAAGCCTGATTCTCTGCTATGATATGAAGACTGATTCTCTGCTGATATGAAGCCAGATTGTCTGTTACGGGACCTCTCTCCTCTGCCTGGGTGCTGGGCCTAAATTTATGAAAATGGACTGTTGCAGTGGTGGGTGACGTGAAGCCTGATTCTCTGCTATGATATGAAGACTGATTCTCTGCTGACATGAAGCCAGATCCTCTGTTACGGGACCTCTCTCCTCTGCCTGGGTGCTGGGCCTAAATATCTGACAATGGACTGTTGCATTGGTGGCTGACGTGAAGCCTGATTCTCTGCTATGACATGCAGACTAATTCTCTGCTTACATGAAGCCAGATTGTCTGTTACGGGACCTCTCTCCTCTGCCAGGGTGCTGGGCCTAAATTTATGAAAATGGACTGTTGCAGTGGTGGGTGACGTGAAGCCTGATTCTCTGCTATGACATGAAGACTGATTCTCTGCTGACATGAAGCCAGATTGTCTGTTACGGGACCTCTCTCCTCTGCCTGGGTGCTGGGCCTAAATTTATGAAAATGGACTGTTGCAGTGGTGGGTGACGTGAAGCCTGATTCTCTGCTATGATATGAAGACTGATTCTCTGCTGACATGAAGCCAGATTGTCTGTTACGGGACCTCTCTCCTCTGCCTGGGTGCTGGGCATATATATCTGACAATGGACTGTTGCATTGGTGGGTGATGTGAAGCCTGATTCTCTGCTATGACATGAAGACTGATTCTCTGCTGACATGAAGCCAGATTGTCTGTTACGGGACCTCTCTCCTCTGCCTGGTTGCTGGGCCTAAATTTATGAAAATGGACTGTTGCAGTGGTGGGTGACGTGAAGCTTGATTCTCTGCTATGACATGAAGACTGATTCTCTGCTGACATGAAGCCAGATTGTCTGTTACAGGACCTCTCTCCTCTGCCTGGGTGCTGGGCCTAAATATCTGACAATGGACTGTTGCATTGGTGGCTGACATGAAGCCTGATTCTCTACTATGATATGAAGACTGATTCTCTGCTGACATGAAGCCAGATTGTCTGTTACGGGACCTCTCTCCTCTGCCTGGGTGCTGGGCCTAAATATCTGACAATGGACTGTTGCATTGGTGGCTGACATGAAGCCTGATTCTCTGCTATGATATGAAGACTGATTCTCTGCTGACATGAAGCCAGATTGTCTGTTACGGGACCTCTCTCCTCTGCCTGGGTGCTGGGCCTATATATCTGACAATGGACTGTTGCATTGGTGGGTGATGTGAAGCCTGATTCTCTGCTATGACATGAAGACTGATTCTCTGCTGACATGAAGCCAGATTGTCTGTTACGGGACCTCTCTCCTCTGCCTGGGTGCTGGGCCTAAATTTATGAAAATGGACTGTTGCAGTGGTGGGTGACGTGAAGCCTGATTCTCTGCTATGATATGAAGACTGATTCTCTGCTGACATGAAGCCAGATTGTCTGTTACGGGACCTCTCTCCTCTGCCTGGGTGCTGGGCCTAAATTTATGAAAATGGACTGTTGCAGTGGTGGGTGACGTGAAGCCTGATTCTCTGCTATGACATGAAGACTGATTCTCTGCTGACATGAAGCCAGATTGTCTGTTACGGGACCTCTCTCCTCTGCCTGGGTGCTGGGCCTAAATATCTGACAATGGACTGTTGCATTGGTGGCTGACATGAAGCCTGATTCTCTACTATGATATGAAGACTGATTCTCTGCTGACATGAAGCCAGATTGTCTGTTACGGGACCTCTCTCCTCTGCCTGGGTGCTGGGCCTAAATATCTGACAATGGACTGTTGCATTGGTGGCTGACGTGAAGCCTGATTCTCTGCTATGATATGAAGACTGATTCTCTGCTGACATTAAGCCAGATTGTCTGTTACGGGACCTCTCTCCTCTGCCTGGGTGCTGGGCCTAAATTTATGAAAATGGACTGTTGCAGTGGTGGGTGACGTGAAGCCTGATTCTCTGCTATGACATGAAGACTGATTCTCTGCTGACATGAAGCCAGATTGTTTGTTACGGGACCTCTCTCCTCTGCCTGGGTGCTGGGCCTAAATTTATGAAAATGGACTGTTGCAGTGGTGGGTGACGTGAAGCCTTATTCTCTGCTATGACATAAAGACTGATTCTCTGCTGACATGAAGCCAGATTCTCTGTTACGGGACCTCTCTCCTCTGCCTGGGTGCCGGGGCCTAAATATCTGAGAATGGACTGTTCCAGTGGTGGGTGACGTGAAGGCAGATTCTCGGCTATGGGACCTCTCTCCAATTGATTTTGGTTAATTTTTATTTATTTAATTTTTATTTTAATTCATTTCCCTATCCACATTTGTTTGCAGGGGATTTACCTACATGTTGCTGCCTTTTGCAGCCCTCTAGCCCTTTCCTGGGCTGTTTTACAGCCTTTTTAGTGCCGAAAAGTTCGGGTCCCCCATAAGCACTTCACTCTTTCTACTGCTTATACCTCTCCCTATACATCCAAGCATTCTGCTTGCATTTCGTGCTGCTTTATTACATTGTCTTCCCACCTTTAAGTCTTCTGAAATAATTACTCCGAAATCCCTTTCCTCAGATACTGAGGTCAGGACTGTGTCAAATATTCTATATTCTGCCCTTGGGTTTTTACGCCCCAGGTGCATTATCTTGCACTTATCCACATTAAATTTCAGTTGCCAGAGTTCTGACCATTCTTCTAGTTTTCCTAAATCCTTTTCCATTTGGCGTTTCCCTCCAGGAACATCAACCCTGTTACATATATTTGTGTCATCAGCAAAAAGACTAACCTTACCATCGAGGCCTTTTGCAATATCACTTATGAAGATATTAAACAAAATTGGTCCCAGTACAGATCCCTGTGGAATCCCACTGGTAACATGACCTTGTTTTGAATGTTCTCCATTGACTACAACCCTCTGTTGTCTGTCACTCAGCCACTGCCTAATCCACTCAACAATATGGGAGTCCATGCTCAATGACTGCAGTTTATTGATAAGTCTTCTATGTGGGACAGTGTCAAAAGCCTTACTAAAATCTAGATATGCGATGTCTACTGCACCTCCACCGTCTATTATTTTAGTCACCCAGTCAAAAAAATCTATAAGATTTGTTTGACATGATCTCCCTGAAGTAAACCCATGCTTTTTTTCATCTTGCAATCCATGGGATTTTAGATGTTCCACAATCCTATCCTTTAATAGGGTTTCCATTAATTTGCCTACTATTGATGTCAGACTCACTAGTCTATAGTTGCTCGATTCCTCCCTACTACCTTTCTTGTGAATGGGCACGACATTTGCCAATTTCCAATCTTCCGGGACGACTCCTGTTACTAATGATTGATTAAATAAATCTGTTAATGGTTTTGCCAGCTCACCACTAAGCTCTTTTAATAATTTTGGGTGTATCTCATCAGGCCCCTGTGACATATTTGTCCTCACTTTAGACAGCAAACTTAGAACATCTTCCTCTGTAAAGACACATGCATCAAATGATTTAATAGTCATCCTTTCTAGTGGAGGTCCTTCTTCTTTTTCTTTTGTAAAAACTGAACAGAAGTATTCATTAAGGCAGTCGGCTAGCCCTTTATTCTCTTCTACATACCTTCCGTCCTTTATTTTTAATTTAGTTATTCCTTGTTTTAATTTCCTTTTTTCATTTATATATCTGAAGAATGTCTTATCCCCTTTTTTCATAGACTGAGCTAGTTTTTCTTCTGCCTGAGCTTTAGAAGTTCTTATAACTTGCTTGGCCTCATTCTGCCTAATCTTGTAGATTTCCTTATCTTCATTGCTCTGGGTTTTTTTTATAATTACAAAATGCTAGCTTTTTATTTTTAATGATTTGGGCCACTTCTGCTGAGTACCACAGTGGTCTCTTCCTTTTTTTGCTTTTACTGACAAGTCTAATGCAATTTTCTGTTGCCTTCAATAATGCACCTTTTAAGTAGTCCCATTTCTCCTGGACTCCATGTAATCCGTTCCAGTCTGATAAGGACTCATTTATGACTAATTTCATTTTTGAAAAGTCTGTTTTTCTAAAATCTAAAACTTTTGTTTTTGTGTGGTGGGACTCTTTCACAGTTCTTATATTAAACCACACTGACTGGTGATCACTAGATCCCAAGGTTTCGCCTACAATGACATCATATACCGAATCCCCATTTGTGAATATCAAATCCAAAATGGCCTCCTGTAGAGTTATGGGACAGCCGGTAAGGTTTGTTTTTGTCATGGCCTATGGTGTGTTTTGTGACACTTTCCTTCGCTTGGTTGCCCGTGGCAACGTGTGGTGTTGTGTGCATGTGGTGGCAGTGTCTCAGCCCTATGGCTGATCCCCAGGACATGGTTGCCACGCATGCCGTTGCCCGCTGCAACATGTGAAGTGTATGTTTGTGTGTATTTCCCCTTTAAGTGGCCGTCTTCCCTTGCCTGGTGTTGGAAGGGTTAAATCCCTTCTGTGTGTGTGAACACTGGGTGTGTCTGTGTGGGTGTGGCTACTTGGGCCTATAAAGCCTCAGTGAATATCACCAGTCTGAGGGGTACTTCAGCCATGGCTAGCTGGAGCAGCCTCCTGTGTTATTCAATCTGCCAGTGGGGGCCACCCTTGTGGTCGTAAGTTCACGTATGGTGTTTTGAAGGTTGTTTGGTCTTGTTATTGCAGCATATGGTTTCCTGGGTTCCTGTGTGATGTCTGGTGTGTGCTGTGTCCTCTGTGTTGTTGTGGACAGCAGCTCTTGTACATGGGTTCCAGGTTGCGTGTCTGTGGCAGGTAGGTGTGGAACTAGTCTCACTTACCTGTCATTGCCATATGTCTGTTTATGTTCCCATTTCTATGTAGCTTGGCCAGTGAGACTCCTGTTGCTCCGTGTCTAGGAGGAATGGGTCGTCTTACCCTGCTCCTAGTCCAGGGCCACCCTGAGGGCGAGCAGGAATATCAGGTTCCGGAGTAGGAGCCCTCCCACCTTCAGGGTTGGCTCATACGGATAGGAGACAGGGTCAGAATTAGGGATGTGTAGAAGGTGACCTGCTCCCTGATTCCTGTCCTGGCCTGGCAATGACAATCCGCCTTCTGATACCGCACGGCTGAGGGTTTTCCCCATCCTCAGCCGTGACAGTTTTACTCAGTGCACGCCGGCAGCTGATATGGGGTACAGGATCCATCTGCTGGGCATTTGTGGTATTCTCAGCTCAGCCAGCATCTCCAGTTAATGCCTACCCAATTGCATACAGTAATATTGTGCATAAGGGGGTTGGTGAATGGGGGGCAGGGGCGGACGAATATTTAGCTAGAATTAACTCATAAAAAAAAATATGTAAACTTACTGATATTCTGTTGGGGTGGGGGTGTTAGTTATCTGCTACGTCAGTAGATAGTAAGTTTTTATTTTCTCTCTTTCATTTCCGTAGCACGGTTAGCTACACTAGTAGTGCGCTGCAGTTCTATCTTATCTTACACGTGCAGTCAGAAGGTAGGTATGGTCATGCCATTTGTGGCAGGGTGTTGTCGGTCTGCTTAGGGGCTTTTGCTTGCTATACTATTTGCGGTTGCTGCTGGTCAGGGGTGTAGGGCTGGGGGGTTTGTTCATGGGTGCGCCATTTTCACCTAATCCATAGGCACTAGGCTTTCTGTTGCCACTGCTAGGAAGTTCCACATATCATGAATCTGGGTTGTTGGGCCTACAGTCTTGGCCCAATGTCATGGCGTTACTATATGGTACTAGCTCAAAAAATAAAAATAAAAAAATGCTAAAAATCTGATCCTGTCATAGTTACAGGCACGTTTTACAGGTCACTGCAGACGCCAGCGTATCGTCCAGGCACATACAGAACCACGAGAACGCAATACTCAGGGCACAGGTTGGAGGCCTGTCACGTCTATAGGTGGGGTATTGCCATGTCTGTCATGACTACAAACTCGATGTGAAGTCCTGTCACGACTACAGGCAACAGTGCAATGTCTGTCACGACTACAGAATCGATGTGAAGTCCTGTCACGACTACAGGTAACAGTGCAATGTCTGTCACAACTACAGACTCGAGGTGAAGTCCTGTCACGACTTCAGGTCAGCATTTATATGTCTGCCACGTCTTCAGACTCGATTTCAAGTTCTATCACGACTACAGGCTCAGCATGGTAAGCTCTACCATGACTGTAGACCACGTCCAGGGCAATTAGTCCTGTCACGACAACAGGAACGTTGTATAGTGGTTCACGACTGTAGGTTCATATGAATCTAGTCACAGCTGTAGGTGGCGGTTGTCTATACATCATTCATACTAAGGTTTAGGTATATTGTTTTTCAGTGTTTGCATGGTGGTTGTCATTTAGGGTGCTGGTCTGTTAGTTTGATATTTTATCTATTTTAGTAGGGAGATGTCTCAAGAATTTCTCGCTGAGGGCTCATCCTCCTCTCGCGACAGTGGTGATTTGCAATCAGTACGAGGTGCAGTACCCTCGTTGAGGTCGTGAACCATCCAGAAATTGACAGCAGAATTATTAGAAAGAGGAATCCCGATCCCAGCCTCAGCTAGAAAGGCAGAACTTTACCGTCTTCTCTCTACGGATTTGGCTGCACCAAGCCAGGAAGTGGTGTCCATGAATACAATCCAGACTTCACTTACTCAGCTACACGCTGTTATTAATACGATGGCTTCGTTAATGTCTGATATTCAGTCTAGGCTGGAGACATTCGAAGCTAGAACTGCTGCATCTGGCTTGATTTGGCAGACACCGACGGTGGCCACTATTTTGCAGTCTAGTGCTCCTGTTGGGTCGAGTCAAGACATCCTTGAGGGGAAAGATGTTAATCTGGCATCTCTTCTCATAGCTACACATGAGGCCCCAGATAACAAGACCATAGCCTGCGATGAGGTCTCAGTGATACTGAAATCTAGGGATGCTAGATTGAATAGAAAGCTCAATATTGCAGAGTTTGTATTGGCCTTTAGCTTGTTTCGGGATGTGGTTTGTACTGGTAGCCCACTTAGGAGAGAGGAGTTAGACCTCTATATGTATAAAGTGGTAGATTTAGGATACAAATATGGTTATACTGCATTCTACGACTATCACCGCTCATTTTCGGCTAAGGCAGCAGCTGCTCTTGCACATTGTCAGCATATGGTTGATTGGTCTAATATTGATGCTGAACTATTTTGTCGCCATTTTGCGGGACTTAAAGCCCCAACCTGTATGGTTTGTAACTCCTACGCCCATACAGCTGGGTGGTGTTCTGAAATTAATAACACAACAGAACCTTCCAAGTCTAGAGTTGTTCCGGGCCAGTCAGTTAACAGGGTAGTCTCCGGGGTGGATAAGTTGGGTTGGCCAATTCAATATTTAGGTAAGTCCCAAATTTGTAACAATTTCAATTATTCTGTGTGCCACTACAGCCAGTGTAGATTGTTGCATTTTTGTGCTATTTGTTTTAGGGTCCACCCCCGAGTTTCTTGCCCTCAAAAGGGCAATAATCCTGCATGACTAAGCGTGGTGAATATGGAACTACTTAGTTGTCACTTAGCCGCTTATCCAGACCAAGCTTGGGTACAGTTTGTGCTTACGGCTTAGTTAACGGTTTTCATATAGGTATGCTCGCCCTCCCTCAGTCCCCATATGAGTGCAGGAATTTATTGTCGGCATTCAAAGACCCTGAGGCTATTTCACAGTTATTTCAGATGGCGTTAGATAGGAGATATTTAATTGGTCCTTTGAAGCAGCCCTCATTTGAATGTTGGAGGATTAATCCGGTTGGGGTGGTGTCCGGCACATTTTCTAATAAAAAAAGGTAGATTTATGATTTGTCGGCCCCACATTCCTTACCCATACCTATTTTGAAGTCATTGATTTTGTCAGAAGAGTTTTCCATGAAGTATGTGTCTATTGATGAAGGTCATACTTAGGTTAGGTAAAGGAGCATGGTTATTTAAAGCAGATGTTACAGATGCTTTTAAGCAACTCCCCATTCAACCAGACTTATGGTGGTGGCATGGTATTAAGTGGCAAGGGCAGTATTTATTTTCTAGTAAATTAATGCTCGGGTCGAAATCTAACCCATGGTTATTCAACCAGTTTGCTAGCGACCTGCATTGGGTTTTGTCAAACACCTTCTGTGTCAATCATTTCATTCATTACCTGGATGACTTGCTCTTGATTGAGCCCCCGTTACAAGAGCCTCAAGACTTACAGGTATTGCGTACAGTATTTGAAGATCTTAGAATTCCTGTAGCTCCGCACAAGGTCGAAGGGCCGAGTACCTTAATTACATTTCTGGGTATTCGTTTAGATACTATTCAGATGCAAGCTAGTCTCCCGCTAGACAAATTAGATAGGATCAGGGAGGTCATACATAGATTGGCACAGGCTAGGGTTACTACCAAGGCGAATCTCCAGTGTCTTTTAGGTATGCTCAATTTCGCTATGCGCATTATTCCCCAAGGAAGGTCGTTTATTTCTAGACTTCTGGTTTTTCTACCTTGTGCCCAAAGTCAGGAGAGTCCAGTTTATTTGGATCAAGAGGCCGTTGCTGATTTATTAATGTGGGACAGGTTTCTGTCACAATGGAATGGAGTCTTGCTGTTTATTCAGGTAGTCTCTAATCAATCTCCGGTGGTTTACACAGATGCATCTCCGGCAGTCGGTTTTGCCACGATATATGGAAAGCATTGGCTTGCTGGTCCCTGGCCACCGGAGATTGCGATTATCCCAGGCTTCTCTCAGTGTTCCCCGTTGTTTGAAATGTATCCTATAGTGGGGGCAGTGCTAGTATGAGGTGAACAATGGAGGAACGATACAGTGTTATTTCTGACTGATAATGCGGAAGTTGCTGACATCCTTATGAAGTGTAGATCTGGTTCGAAACAGATAATGTAATTTGTAAGGAGGTTTGTTTGGCTGTCTTTACAACATAATTTTCACTTCATTTGCACACATATTAGTGGGCAGTGTAATGTCGCAGCGGATGCTCTGTTCCAGCTTAATCTTCAACTCTTTTTTCAGATTTTTCCGGGGGCAGATCTTTGTCCGACACCAACTCCTCGTCATTTCCAGTTGCTGATGGATAAGTTGCACATCTTGCTGTAGCCAAAAGCCTCATGGCTAAATCATTGTCCACTAATACCCTTAGGACATATAAGACGGCCTGGCACTTGTTTAGTAAATTTAAACATACCTACCCTCCTGCGGGATAGGGGCCTATAACTTACCTACTTTCATTTGTTACTTTTTGCCACTCTCATCTGAACTTTGCCCATAGCACCATTAAACTGTACCTCGCTGGTATTCAACATTATTGGTATGGCCAGTATCCCGATCAACCATCTCTGTTCTTAGCCCATCCCATTAAGGTGTTATTGAAGGGTATTCAGAAGGAGTCCGTTAAAAATCTACCACTCGGCAGCCTTTTTCTGGTAGCATATTTAGGTCTTTATCAGACATATTGCAGAATAAACCATTTGGTCAGCATATTAACTTACTAATTAAAACAGCCATCTACTTGGCTTTCTATGGGTTCCTCAGGCCGGGTGAGTTTACTGGTGCCAATACATGCATAAATTACTTGCGGAAGAGTCAGTTGCGCTGGAGTGGCTCTTGTTATATCCTTACCTTAGAGGCTTCAAAGACAGCCCAGCTGGGGGAACTGGTAGGGGGTCAATATTTTACCACCGGTAATAAGTGGTGCCCGGTGAATGTATTACATAAATGGTTGCAGTTTATCAAGGCTGAGCCGGCTGATTTCCCCTTGTTTGTTGGAGGCTGTGCCTTTGAATATTCAAACGTTCCTGAAGTTTATCTGCATATTGTTGGCCAATTCAGGGGTTAACCCTTTGTCAATTACAGGTCATTCATCTCGTATTGGCACAGCTTCAGCTGCTTCTAAGCATAATGTACCGGTTCATATCATTAAAAAGTTGGGTCGATGGAATTCTTCTTGCTATACTCGTTATATTCCAGATCCTCATCGTGAACTGTCACTTGCTTTTCAAGATTTGGTTTTGTAATTATGTGTCATAAATATATATTTGCTGTATCTATGGTCTGTTATTTTTGACCCCTTTATGCTGCCCTTCTACAGAAGTTCCGGCATAATCATGCTGCTATTAGGTAGAGATAGGTAGGGTAAGTTATTACATGAGCCGATCCGAGCACAAGTGTTAGGCAATTTGTTTGCCATATTTGTGGGAGGTGAGGCGGGGCCAACTGCTTACTTATACCGGTGAGCACTACAGCCAGAGGACAGCTCGACTGAGTTTTCAGCCCTCCCAAATCCCCCCCCTTTTTTAGGGTACTTCATATTAGGGTTGCCCCCTTTAGGATGCCCTTCGACAGCAGTTCTGGCATAATCATGCTGTTATTAGGTAGAGATAGGTAGGATAAGTTCTTACATGAGCCGATCCGAGTAAAAAAAAAAAATATATATATATATATATATACAGCCCTAGCATTAACCCTCCCCCCATTATTGCGCAGGTCCCGCTAATGCACTCCTAGAATTGAGCCCGTTAACGCAAAAGACCGCCAATCAGAGCTGGTGAAGTGAAGTGACGGGAATAACTGCTAGGCGAAAGCCTCCTCCTAGCAATGTCCAAATGTAAATAAACAGCCCTTGCCCTGTGCTGCATAAAAAGCTCCAATGCGCCACTCATTTGTGGTGATTGAGTACAGATCGGGTTATGTCTAGGTTCAGGTCTGAACCTGGACAACCCCTTTAAGACCAGATGACATTTTCTCATAGTGATTTTATCATGGGAACGCTGAAAGAATACTATAGGCATGAGAAAATCCAAAGTGATGGCTAGCCAAATAATGAAGAAACTGTATATTCTGTTGTTCGTGAACTGCATATGTTTTAGAAGAAAATAGGGAGAATGTTATGAAAGCAAAATTCACTAACCTAGTATAACATTCACATGCAATCCAAACCTTTCTCCTGACCTCCAGTCACCCCCAGAATCTCCCTTGCATCTGTTACAAGAAAAGCTTAGATGGCATTAATAGTACTAGAATTTTCTCCAGAAAATAAATCCTTGAGACAGCAGTGAACTCTTATCAGTTGGATATTTTCTGTCTGCTATGAGCAGTAATGTATATTTGATGGTCTGATAAAATCAAGAACATAAGTGAACAGTAGAGAAGGCCTTGGTGTTCACCCGGCGATCGTTCCATGGAGAACTTTGCCTGTTCACGATTCGCCGAACATATGGCGATGTTCGCATGCGCCATATTAATTTGCATTGCGACGAACTTTGACCCATGACACATCGATAATATGGGACAGGACAGCCAGTTGAGACATTTCAGCACATTCCACCCTATAACCAAACCCGATCTGGCAGCCATTTTACATTATGTCTTTTGCCAGTATATTATAGTGCACTTGTATTGTGCAGCAGTTGTGTGTGGTTCTGCTGCAATACCGCAGCTATATAGAGGGACAAGTGTTATTGAAACAACTATTTGCAAAGGGTGTGATATACCTGATGCCCCCAAAAAAAACTGATTAAGGGGTGTGATATACCTGCATCCACCAAATATTGATTCAGGGGTTCTATATATCTGTTTCTACAAAATACTGATTGAGGGGTGCGATATACAGATGTAGCAGGGTTAGCACTCCAGCTCTTAACTTAAATTTATTAACTCATCACGTTATCTTGAGACAAAAGCCATTGAAAATAAATTGAAGGTGTTTGCTTAAATTAGATAACACAACTCACAAATCTCAGAAAACAGGAGTGTTAACTCTACTCCATCCGTACCTGTTTCTACAAAATATTGATTAAGGGGTTCTATATACTTGCTTTCACAAAATAGTAATTCAGGGGTGCGATATACCTGCTTCCACAAAATACTGATTGAGGGGTGCGATATACCTGCTTCCACCAAAAATTGAATCAGGTGTCCTATATACCTGTTTCCACAGAATACTGATAGATGGGTGCAATATACCTCCTTCTACAAAATACTGATTAAGGGGTTTTATATTCCTGCTTCCACAAAATAAGGATTGTGGGGTGCGATATACCTGCTTCCACAAAATACTGATTGAGGGGTGCAATATACCTGCTTCCACCAAATATTGATTGAGGCCGACGATACACCAGCTTCCATAAAATACTGATTGAGTGGTGTGATATACCTGCTTCCACCAAATATTGATTCATGGGTTCTATATACCTGTTTCCACAAAATAGCGATTGAGGGGTTTAGTATACCTGCCTCTACAAAATACTGATTAAGGGGTTCTATATGCCTGCTTCCACCAAATATTGATTCAGCGGTACTATATACCTGTTTCCACAAAATACTGATTGAGGGGTGGGATATACCTGCTTCTACAAAATACTGATTAAGTGGTTTAATATACCTGTTTCCACAAAATACTGATTGAGGGGTATGATATACCTGCTTCCACAAAATATTGATTGAGGACTGTGATATACTAGCTTCCACAAAATACTGATTGTGGGGTGCAATATACCTGCTTCCACAAAATACTGATTAAGGGGTTTGTTATACCTGCTTACACAAAATACTGATTGAGGGGTGTGATATACCTGTTTCCACCAAATATTGATTCAGGTGTTCTATATACCTGCTTCTACAAAATACTGATTGAGGTGTGCAATATATCTGCTTCCATAAAACACTGATTAAGAGGTTTGCTATACCTGCCTCCACAAAATACTGATTGAGGGGTGCGATATACATGCTTCCACCAAATATTGATTTAGGTGCTCTATATACATGTTTCCACAAAATACCGATTGAGGAGTGGGATATACCTGTTTCTACAAAATACTGATTGAAGGGTATGATATAGCTGCTTTCACAAAATATTGATTGAGGAGTTTGATATACCTGCTTCCACAAAATCACGATTGAGGTGTGCGATATATCTGCTTCCACCAAATATTGATTCAGGTGTTCTATATATCTGTTTCCACAAAATTGTGATTGAGGAGTGCAATATACCTACTTCTACAAAATACTGATTAAGGGGTTCTATATACCTGCTTCCACAAAATACTGATTGAGGGGTGCGATATACCTGCTTCCAGCTAATTTTGATTGAGGCCTGCAATACACTGGCTTCCACAAAATACTGATTGAGGGGTACGATATACCTGCTTCTACAAAATCCTGATTAAGGGGTTCTATATACCTGCTTCCACAAAATACTGATTGCGGGGTGCGATATACCTGCTTCTACAAAATACTGATTAAGGGGTTCTATATACCTGCTTCCACAAAATACTGATTGAGGGGTGCGATATACCAGCTTCCACCACATACTGATTGAGGCCTGTGATATACCTGCTTCCACAAATACTGCTCTTCTCTAGGGACTTTCGCACAGGGTAATTTTAAAAATGACAGGCAGAGGAAGAGGTAGGCCGTTCCTCAGGGGTGGTAGGGGTTGGGCAGGTGCACCAGGCCGTAGCCTAAGTGGAAAGTTGGAGAAGGTGCATGCGATTAAGTCAAAGGATGCATCAGAGTTGGCTGAGTGGCTCACTCAGCCTTCCGCTTCTGCACCTCATCCTCTGTATCTGCACCCTCCAAACTCTCTGCTGTGTGCACCCCCAAAGACAACACCACAATCCACGATCATAGCCCCTCCACTCGAGTCAGAGGAATTATTTCCCCATCCATTCCCAGACCTTACCGATGCGCAGCCATTCTTGGCATCGGATGAGGAATAGGAGGTAGCAACGGCCGCCACCCAGCGGTCTGACAACAGTATCAAGATCAGCCCAAGGAGGGTGGTCCCAGCTGTTGCTGCCTACTCTGAGATCTCTTATGTCAGTGGTGGTGAAGGGGACAATGATGACGTGTCGATGGACATCACGTGGGTGCCCACAAGAAAGGAAAAGGAGGGAAGTTCAGAGGTAGAGATGGAGCAGCAGATAGGGATAAGGAGTAGAAGCAGGCAGAACTCGCAGTGCAAAGGAGGCAAAAAGCGGACTGCAAATGTATCTTGAGCGAGCCATCCACCATGCATGGTCACAAATTGCGTTCCAAGGAAGCCGGCACATGGCTCCTCAGTGTGGGCTTTTTTTAACGTGTCAGCTGCTGACAATAGTGTTGCCATCTGCAGCCTGTGCTGTCAACGCATAAGTCGCTGTAAGCCCAACACTCACCTAGGGACGACCGCCTTAAGAAGGCACCTGGCCTTCCATCACCGAGCCCAGTGGGAGCAACGCTGTCAGAACCCACAAAGCCACACTCCAGGTGCTCCACATCCTGCCTCTTCTCCTTTCCCTTCTTCTCTCTCCTCCCATTTGTTCTCCACTCCACCTTCCACCGTGCCATCTTTGCGTTCATCTGGCAGAAGGCAGGCCTCCATGGCTCAAATGTTCGAGCGTAAAAAGTTGATGACGCCGGAAAACCCTCTTGCCCAATGGCTGACTGTTGTCTTGTCAGAATTGCTAGCCCGCCAACTACTGCCATATAAACTAATGGACTCAGAGGCCTTTAGAAAATTTGTGGCCATTGGCACACATCAACAGAACGTCACCAGAAGGAAATATTTTTACAAGAAGGGCATCACAGAGCTATATGGCCACATTCAGCGGCAATTGAATATATCTCTAGCACACAGTGTCGGTGCCAAGATACATCTGAACACAGACACGTGGTCTAGCTAATATGGGCAGGGAAGGTATATAACTTTTACTGCACACTGGGTGAACCTTCTGACGGCCATCAAGCATTTAACCCGTGGCAAAAGTGTGGATTTGGTGTTGCAGGCCTGCCTCTATTTCTCCTCCTCCTACTCCATCCTCCGTCTCCTTCTTGGCTTACTCCTCCTTTTCCACTGCTACAGCCTCTTCCACTGCACCCCAAAGCTCCCCAGAACCTATTTGACGCTCCAGGAGAGACATTGCCATGCTGTGCTGCAGCTGTTTTGCCTGGAAGCCAAGAGCCACACTGGTACTGCACTGTTTTCCGCTCTGCGGGCACAGGCCAATCAATTTAACAGTTGGTAAAGTGGTGTGCGACAGCGGTGCCAATCTGCTCAGCGCGCTGAGCCAGAGTAAAATAACACACGTGACGTGCATGGCACGCATCTTGAACTTAGGCGTGCAGCGATTCATTGCCAAATACCCAAGGGTCCAGGACGCCTTGTGGCAGGCCAGCAAATTCTCTGGCCATTTTAGAAGATATTACACGGCCATGGCTCGCCTTGCTGACGTTCAGCGGCGACACTACCTGTCCGTCAGACTGTCTGATTTGTCACAGCCTGATGCGCTGGAACTCCACCTTGTATATGCTTGATAGGCTGCTCCAGCAGCAATGTGCCGTTAATGACTACCTGTACGAACTCTGCAGCAAGACAGGTTCTGGAGAGCTTGGTTTCTTTTCACTACGCCAGTGGCTGCTCATGCGCGACGCATGCAGACTTTTGCGGCCATTTGAGATCACCAAACTGGTCAGTCACAGCCAGGGCACCATCAGTGACATCATGCCTTACACCTTCTTTCTGGAGCATGCATTGCATCGTGTCATTGATCAAGCCATCGAGGAGCAGGAGCTGGAAGAATAGGAATTTCCAATGCTAAATGAATTCCCAGGGGGGATACTCCATCTGAGACAATTCAGCAGGAGTCTGAAGAGGAGTCAGAGGAGGATGGTGGCTGTTGGGAGGAGGAGGAGGAAGAAGAGCAAGAATAGCAGGCTTTGAGGGGGACTTTAAACTTCTCAGGATCCCTGGTGTTGTCCTTGGCTGGGGGGAGGATACCGAGGACGAAATTCTCCTGGGCGATGAGCAGGAGCCAGGGCACTCCACTGCTTCCAATTTAGTGCAAATGGAGGCCTTTATGCTCCAGTGTTTGAAGAGGGACCCCCATATAAATAGCATAAATGTCAAGGACCAGTACTGGGTGGAAACATACTTAGACCCTCAGTACAAACACAAAATGACGGCCATGTTACCAGTATCACAGAAGGCTTTCAGAATGCAGCATTTCCAGGCCTTGCTGCAAAACATGCTGCATTCTGCTGTTGCGGGCACTGGCAGAGGAATTTCCACCCCCAGCGAAACAGGTGCGGGTACCAATCCTACCTCGCCTGCAAGAAGAGGGCGGTTTGAAAATGTTTTGATCACTTCGGATATGAGATCATTCTTGCAGCCAACCCATCGAGAGCCGCCCTCTCTGATCCAGCTTCAGGGAACGCCTAGAAGGCAGGTGTCCGACTACATCGGGTTAACAGCCGATGTGGACACTCTGAGAAACGAGGAATCCCTTGACTACTGATTGTGCAGGCTTGACCTGTGGCCAGAGCTGGCAGAATTTGCAATGGAACTCTTAGCTTGCCCCTCGTCGAGTGTCCTGTCCGAAAGGACCTTCTCCGTAGCAGGGGATCATTACCGATAAGCGCACTCGTCTAGCTCACGACAGTGTGGACTACCTTACGTTTCTAAAAATGAATGAGGCATGGATCTCAGAGGAATTCAACACCTATGAAGACCAAGTGTGAAAGAATTTCCTTATGCCAGCACCCACATATCCACCACCACCACACAGAACAAAGAATGGTCCTTGTCTTAGGGCTCTTTCATATCTGCGTTCTTTTCTTCCGGCATAGAGTTCCGTCGTCGGGGCTCTATGCCGGAAGAATCCTGATCAGGGTTATCCCCATGCATTCTGAATGGATAGAAATCCGTTCAGGATGCATTAGGATGTTTTCAGTTCCGGACCGGAACGTTTTTTGGCCGGAGATAATACTGCAGCATGCTGCGCTTTTTGCTCCGGCCAAAAATCCTGAAGACTTGCCGCAAGGCCGGATCCGGAATTAATGCCCATTGAAAGGCATTGATCCGGATCCGGCCTTAAGCTAAACGTCGTTTTGGCGCATTGCCGGATCCAACGTTTAGCTTTTCCTCAATGGTTACCATGGCTGCCGGGACGCTAAAGTCCTGGCAGCCATGCTAAAGTGTAGTGGGGAGCGGGGGAGCAGCATACTTACCGCCCGTGAGGCTCCCGGGGCGCTCCTGAGTGACGTCAGGGCGCCCTAAGCGCATGGATCACGTGATCGCATGGCACATCATCCATGCGCATGGGGCACTCTGACGTCATTCTGGAGCGCCCCGGGAGCCGCACGGACTGTAAGTTTACTGCTCCCCGCTCCCCACTACTACTATGGCAACCAGGACTTTAATAGCGTCCTGGCTGCCATTGTAACACTGAAAGCATTTTGAAGACGGATCCGTCTTCAAATGCTTTCAGTTCACTTGCGTTTTTCCGGATCCAGCGTGTAATTCCGGCAAGTGGAGTACACGCCGGATCCGGACAACGCAAGTGTGAAAGAGGCCTAATGTATATACAGTGGCATAAAAGGACTTTTCTGTCAGGTAAATGCCTAATTTTTGTGGCCTGTACTGGCCTACAGTAAAATTTTTACCTGGTAAGCGCCTATTGTACCTCCAGCCACATCATCAAAAGTTCTTTTCTGTCAGGTGTATCCTAATTTTTGGGGCCTGTACTGGCCTACAATATAATTGTTATCCACTGGATATCTATTATACCTCCAGCCACATAATCACTTGTTTTTTTTCTGTCAGGTAAATGCCACATTTTTGGGGCCTATACTTCACTGGCCTTCAGTAAAATTGTTATCTACTGACCGTCTTATATAACTCCAGCCACATAATCACTTGTTCTTTTCTGTAAGGTGAATGCCTAATTTTTGGGGCCTGTACTGGCTTATAGTAAAATTGTTATACACTGACCGTCTAATATACTTCCAGCCACATAATCACTTGTTCTTTTCTGCAAGGTGAATGCCTAATTTTTGGGGCCTATATTCCACTGGCCTACAGTAAAATTGTTATTCAGTGACTGCCTAATGTACCTCCAGCCAAATAATCACATGTTCTTTTCTGTCAGGTGAATGCCTAATTTTTGGGGCCTGTACTGGCCTATAGTAAAATTATTAACCACTGACTGCCTAATGTACCTCTAGTCACATAATCACTTTTTCTTTTCTGTTAGGTAAATGCCTAATTTTTGGGGCCTGTACTGGCCTGCAGTAAAATTGTTAATCCGTGACCGCCTAATGTACCTCTAGCACCAAAATCACTTGTTCTTTTCTGTCAGGTGAATGCCTATTTTTGGGGCCTATACTCCAGTGGCCTACAGTAAAATTGTTATTCAGTGACCGTCTAATGTACCTCCAGCCACATAATCACTTGTTCTTTTCTGTCAGGTGAATGCCTAATTTTTATAGCCTATATTTTTACTGGCCTGCAGTAAAATTGTTATCCAGTGACCGCCTAATGTACCTCCAGCCAAATAATCACTTGTTCTTTTCTGTCAGGTGAATGCCTAATTTTTGGGGCCTGTACTGGCCTACAGTAAAATTGTTATCCACTGACTGTCTAATATACCTCCAGCCACATAATTACTTGTTCTTTTCTGTAAGGTGAATGCCTAATTTTTGGGGCCTATAGTCCAATGGCCTACAGAAAAATTGTTAATCAGTGACCACCTAATATACCTCCAGCCACATAATCACTTGTTCTTTTTTGTCAGGTGAATGTCTAATTTTTGGGGCCTGTACTGGCCTATAGTAAAATTATTTTCCACTGACTTCCTAATGTACCTCTAGTCACATAATCACTTTTTCTTTTCTGTCAGGTAAATGCCTAATTTTTGGGGCCTGTACTGGCCTGCAGTAAAATTGTTAATCCGTGACCGCCTAATGTATCTCCAGCTACATAATCACTTGTTCTTTTCTGTCCGGTGAATGCCTAATTTATGGGGCCTGTACTCCACTGGCCTACAGGAAAATTGTTAATCAGTGACCGCCTAATGTACCTCTAGCCCCCAAATCACTTGTTCTTTACTGTCAGGTGAATGCCTATTTTTGGGGCCTATACTCCAGTGGCCTACAGTAAAATTGTTATTCAGTGACCGTCTAATGTACCTCCAGCCACATAATCACTTGTTCTTTTCTGTCAGGTGAATGCCTAATTTCCACTTCATCACCATGACGGCTACAAGGAGATTGACCCCTGACCTCTGTAGGGGCAGGAACAGAGAGAGGGTTTAAATCCCCCCCTCCCACCACCAGCACCAGTGTTTCCTGTCCCTACAGAGGACAGGGGCAGAGAGAGTCTCCCTGCGGGGAGATGAAGATGAAAGCGGAACTTCCTGACACCTACCGGGTGTTCCCCCTGCCCTCCTGCGGTCTCCGTACTAACGCTGGGCAGGGGCGAAGGAGGGAGGCCTCGCTCCATTATTATATGTGAGCCTGCTCCCGGTCGCGATCTCCCGCCGGGCCTGTTTGGCTATCGCCGGGTGCGCGCCTAAGCGCTTCAGGATAACGGCCGTCGTCACTTCCGGGTGCCGAAGGAAGTGACGTCATTCAGAAGCGTCTCCGAGTCAAATTTTCGCGCGCAGCAGCGCCGAATGTCTCAGTGTACCGGCGTACATCGGAGCCAGCGTGCAGTCATGTCGGCTGAACCCCGCTCCCCTGGAGACCCTTCTGTGCCGCCTGTAGTAAGTCCCCTGTGGGGAAGCGCTTCTTCCTTTACCCTGTACTTGTCTATACACTGTACCAGGTTGCTTGTTCCTCCTCCTCCACATCTCTGGCTTGGGGCTATAACCTGCTGTTAGCATGTGTACTTACCATAGCTAATAAGGGTTGTTCTCCCCAGGTCACTAATGAGGCTCAGAAAAAGATCAAAAAACAGTCCAAATGTGTGTCCTGCCTCAAACGGCTACCGGACGACTACCGTAAAAAGCTTTGTAAGGACTGCATATCTAATGTGATCGCCGAGGAACAGCCTTCTTTCCTTAAAGATCTAAGGTCCATGATCCATGAGGAAGTTAAAACCTCCTTATCCCAGATACCTTTACCTAGGGATGCACCCCCTTCAAAAGACATAGGGGCCCATCCCCTTCCCTATCTGATCCAGAGATTATAGAGGAGGAGGCCTCGTCCTCCAGAACACGGGAGGACGAGGCGGTCTCCTCTGATCTTGAGACTTCAGAATCAGATCAAAGATTCTGCTTCTCCTTGGACGAGATGCCAGACCTGCTAAGGGCAGTCCGGGCCACTATGGGGGTCGAAGAAACCCCTAAAGCACACTCAGTCCAGGATGAGATGTTTGGGAGACTCAGGGTTAAAAAAACCCGGGTGTTCCCAATCAATGAGAACATACGGGATATGGTGCTGGACGAGTGGTCCAACCCAGAAAAGAGGTTGGGGGTGTCCAGGTCCTTTAAAAACCGGCTGTTGTTTGACACGGACGAAGTTAAAATCTTCAGTGAAACACCGAAAATCGATATTCAGGTCGCAAAGGTCAATAAAAAGACTGCCTTGCCCTTTGAAGACACCTCTCAACTGCGTGATCCCATGGACAGGAAGGCAGATAGCCTCTTAAAAAAATCATGGGAAGCAGCGATGCTTATCTTAAAAACAAACATCGCAGCTACCTCAGTTGCAAGATCCATGAAACTGTGGCTAGAGGAACTGGAATCTCGTATCAGAGATAATACTCCTAGGGATGAGATCTTGAGATCCCTCCCCCTGTTAAAATCCGCCACAGCATTTATGGCTGACACCTCAGCGGAATCGGTCAGATTCGCTGCAAAGGACGCGGGACTCTCCAATGCGGCCCGTCGCGCCCTATGGATGAAAAGCTGGTCGGGCGACAACACATCAAAGATGAAGCTTTGCTCCATCCCGTTCTCAGGGGAATACGTCTTTGGCCCCGTCCTAGACCGTATCCTGGAGAAAGCGGCTGACAAGAAAAAGGGATTCCCAGAAGAGAGACCCTACAAAAGGAAATATCCCTTTCGGGCCCCCACTAGCCAGAACAATCCCTTTAAGGGTAAAGGGAAGTCAGGACGCTGGAGTTACCCCAAAGGGGGCAGGGGTAGGAATAACCCCTCCTCCTCCCAGAGTAAACCCTCGGATAAACAATGACGTCAGAGTGGGGGGGAGATTGAAGAATTTTCTGACTCCTTGGGAGTCCATTACCCCGAACCCTTGGGTCCGGGACATCATAAGATCCGGGTACCGGATCGAACTCTCTTCATCTCCCCCAAACCGCTTCATTGTTACCAACCCACATTCCCCCAAAGTACGCGGAAAGATTCTGGAAGGAATTCAAAGCCTTCTGGCAACGGACGTAATAGTACAAGTCCCGCCAACACAGCAAAAACAAGGTTTCTACTCAAACCTGTTTTTGGTAGAGAAAAAAGAAGGCTCTTTCCGTACAATCATAAATCTGAAAGCCCTGAACAAATTTGTCATCTATCGAAAGTTCAGGATGGAATCCCTGAAATCCCTGATTCCGTTGATAAAGAGGAATGCCCTGATGTGCTCAGTAGACCTTCAGGACGCATACTATCACGTCCCAATTCATCCAGAGTCACAAAGGTCCTTGAGGTTCGCCATCCAGGACCACAAGAGGGTAACCCGTCACTACCAGTTTACGGCCCTTCCCTTTGGGATATCATCTGCACCCAGAGTGTTTACAAAGCTGGTAGTCGAGATGATGGCCTTCTTGAGACACAAGGGACTGGTGATCATACCGTACCTGGACGATTTTCTCCTAATTGGCAATTCAGAGAAAGAACTCAGAACAGACCTACAAACCTTTCTGTCTCTCGTTCAGGATCTGGGTTGGTTGGTGAACTTGAAGAAATCAAACCTGGTGCCCTCCAGCACTATCCAGTTCCTGGGTGTTATCCTGGATTCCCGAACACAACATACCTTCCTTCCGCCAGACAAGGTCAGAAACCTTCAATTAAAGGTCCGACGATTCCAGCACAGGAGGTCCTGTCCTTTAAGAGAAGCTATGAGCCTCCTGGGTCTTCTCTCGTCCTGCATCACGTCCGTCCCATGGAGCCAGTCCCACTTCAGATCCCTCCAGTCGTGGATCCTCAGAGCTTGGAACAGACAGCAGGCCTCCTTGGATCAGAAGGTCCTGATCCCTCTGGCAGTAAAAACCTCCCTAGATTGGTGGAAAAACACAAGCAATCTGTCCTTGGGGGTCGTTTGGGAGAAAATCCCCTACATTCAGGTGCTTACAGACGCAAGCGAGAAAGGATGGGGAGCGACAGTGGGAGACCGTTGGTTTCAAGGTTCCTGGACCCCAACTATCCGCTCTCAGTCCTCCAATTTCAGGGAACTAGAAGCGGTCTGGAAAGCCCTGAAAACCGCAGAGATACTTCTGAGGGGTCAACACGTAAAGATTCTTTCAGACAACACGACGACGGTGGCGTACCTATCTCACCAGGGAGGCACGAGATCGGAGAAACTGATGTCTATTACAAAGAAGATCTTCAACTGGGCAGAATCCCACGTGAATTCCATCTCCGCAATCCACTTAAAAGGGATACTGAACGTGGAAGCGGACTATCTCAGTCGCCAGTCGATAGACCAGACAGAGTGGTCCTTGAATCCAGAAGTGTTCCAGCTACTGGCAGAAAGATGGGGCACTCCACAGGTGGATCTGTTCGCATCCAAAAGAAACGCAAAGGTACCGACGTTCTGTTCGTTAAACCCACGGGACAATCCCTGGGCGTTGGATGCGCTCACAATTCGTTGGGACTGGGATCTCAGTTATGCGTTCCCACCATTGCCTCTACTTCCCAGGATAATCCAGAAACTCTACCTAGAAGATACGACACTAATCCTGATAGCTCCCTATTGGCCGAAGAGGAGCTGGTTTCCTGCTCTAAGGAATCTATCAGTAGAGGACCCATGGCCTCTTCCTGCCAGGAGGGACCTGCTTCACCAAGGCCCAATACTACATCCAGACCCAAGCTTCCTCAAGTTGTCAGCTTGGATCCTGAGGTCCAGAAGTTGAGGTCACAGGGGCTCTCGGACCAAGTGATAACTACCCTTAAAGCGAGTAGGAAGAAGGTTACCTTCTCAATTTATCTAAAAATTTGGAAGAGATTCTGTACATGGATGGGGAACCCGGCCCCAAACTTAGAGCCGCCCAATTTCTTGAAGATCTTGGACTTCCTCCAGCAGGGACTTGAACTAGGTCTCAGACCCTCTACCCTAAAGGTACAGGTCTCGGCACTAGCCTGCTTCTTTGATCGAGATATAGCCAGTCATCACTGGATCAGGAGATTCATGAAAGCTGCCTCCCGTCTACGTCCCTCTCTAAAATCTAGGATCCCCAGCTGGGACCTTAACGTGGTACTCACTGGCTTAACTCTCGCTCCATTTGAACCCCTATTTGATTGTTCCATCAAACATCTGTCGTTTAAAACTGCTTTCTTGGTGGCCATCACGTCCGCAAGAAGGATAGGCGAGATCCAAGCATTATCGATACAGGAACCCTATCTCCGTATCACCGATGATAGGATTATTCTTAAATTGGATCCGGGTTTCTTGCCTAAGGTAGTATCGGATTTCCACCGAAACCAGGAGATAGTCTTACCCTCCTTTTGCAATAATCCCTCTAACGATAGGGAATCTAACTTCCACTCTCTAGACGTAAGACGCTCTGTCTTACGGTATCTTGAAGTGTCAAAAGGTTTCCGTAGATCCAATAACCTGTTTGTCCTCTTCTCGGGGAAGAATAAGGGTCTAAAAGCCTCCAGATCCTCTCTAGCACGGTGGATAAAAGACTCCATTTCCATTTCTTACGAGTCCCAAGACCTGTCTTGCCCCTCAAATTTAAGAGCTCACTCTACCCGGGCTATGTCCTCCTCCCAGGCAGAACGGGCCGGAGCTTCCCTTGAAGACATTTGTAAAGCCGCTACGTGGTCTAACATCCACACCTTTACAAAACACTATAGGTTAGACCTATCTAGCTCAGACTTGTCTTTTGGACGAAAAGTCCTTCAGGCGGTCGTCCCCCCCTAAGCTATAATTTTTTATATCTCCTTGTAGCCGTCGTGGTGATGAAGTGGAAAGCCGGAATTAGACTTACCGGTAATTCAATTTCCACGAGATCACCACGACGGCACATATATTCCCTACCCTTCCTTTAGCCTTACCTGGGAGGTTATGAAGTAATACCCTCTTGGTTTATTATGTTTTGTTCTCACCACTTTTTTTCTGTCTCTGTAATTTTGGACACACTGGTGCTGGTGGTGGGAGGGGGGGATTTAAACCCTCTCTCTGTTCCTGCCCCTACAGAGGTCAGGGGTCAATCTCCTTGTAGCCGTCGTGGTGATCTCGTGGAAATTGAATTACCGGTAAGTCTAATTCCGGCTTTTTGTAGCCTATATTTTTACTGGCCTGCAGTAAAATTGTTATCCAGTGACCGCCTAATGTACCTCCAGCCAAATAATCACTTGTTCTTTTCTTTCAGGTGAATGCCTAATTTTTGGTGCCTGCACTGGCCTACAGTAAAATTGTTATCCACTGACTGTCTAATATACCTCCAGCCACATAATTACTTGTACTTTTCTGTAAGGTGAATGCCTAATTTTTGGGGCCTATAGTCCAATGGCCTACAGAAAAATTGTTAATCAGTGACCGCCTAATATACCTCTAGCCACATAATCACTTGTTCTTTTTTGTCAGGTGAATGCCAAATTTTTGGGGCCTGTACTCCACTGGATACAGTAAAATTGTTATTCACTGACCATCTAATATACCTCCAGCCACATAATCACTTGTTCTTTCTGTCAGTTAAAAGCCTAACTTTTCGGGCCTTTTCTCCCATGTAGTGATGGACGAACATCAGCCGGGACGATTTTCTAATGCGAACGCGCGTTCGCGATCAAATGTTCTCAAACCGCGCGTTCGCTTTGCACCCATTGACTTTAATAACAGACGAACCTGAAAAACATTCATGGCATATTTGCAGCCACCAAATGCAAACTATGAGTTCACAAATAGTCCCATACCATGGACAGTGACGTACCAGAGGTGGATCATTGTCAAAACTTCCCACAAAAAATTGTTATTTTAATCAGGGGCCATTTTTATGCGTTTTAAAGGAAAACTCTCAAAAATGTGCCCTGCTGGAGCCTAGAAAAATTGTATTTCCTATCGGTTTGATGTATACAAATGTGCAGCACTCCACATTTTTGTATCCTGCAAAGTCCATAAAAAAAATGCATACTTTAACGTAATTTTTTACGTCTGAGTGATTTTACGTCTGAGTGATCTGTTAACGCATACATTTTTGATATGCGTTAAAGAGTTTGTCCGGGTTCAGAGCTGGACCCGGACATACCCATAATAATACCACGGCAGCCCCCCTGACTTGAGCATCAAAGAAGTTCATGCTCCGATGTTCTCCTGTGCCCTGTGCTAGATCGCGCAGGACAAGGGCTCTTTTGTTTACAATCACACACTGCCGGGCGTAAGCTTCCGCCCGGCAGTGTGTTTGGTGATGTCATCGGCTGTGATGGGCGTGCTTTAGCGCTATCCTGGCCATTTTAATGGCTATAGCAGCACTAAAGCCCGCCCATCAGTGCCGGTGATGTCACCGGGCTTCCTGGCAGCCCCATGGAGAGCCCGGTACGTCACCAGATCTCCAAAGAATGACTTTGCCCTGCACAGTTTAGAGCAGGGCAAAGGAGAGCATCGGAGCATGAACTGGTCGAATTCTCAAGTCAGGGGGGCTGCCTGGGTGAAAATGGAGGTATGTCTGCATTCAGCTCTGAACCCTGAAAACCCCTTTAAATGGATGGCAAAAATAGGATTTGATCCCAGCCCTAGTGTCAGAATAAGCACCAGTACACAGCTGAGCAGCCTGGCGGAGAGGGGAGGCCGCCATGTACTAATCGCTACTTGGTCCTGGTGGTCAGGGATGAGGACTGTGGATTCTGTGGCTGGAGGTACATTAGGCGGTCACAGGATAAATATGCAACTGTCAGCCAGTACAGGCCACAAAAATTAGGCAATAGGCATTCACCTGATAGCAAAGAACTTTGGATTCTGTGGCTGGAGGTACATCAGGCGATCCCACAATAAAAATGGAAATGTCGGCTAGTAAAGGCCCCAAAAATTAGCCAATAGGCATTCACCTGACAGCACAGAACTTTGGATTCTGTAGCTAGAGGTGCACTAGGCGGTCACAAGATAAATATGTAACTGTCAGCCAGTACAGGCCCCAAAAATTAGGCCTTCACCTGACATAAAATGCCTTTTATGCCACTGTATATACATAAGGCAAGGACCATTCTTTGTTCTGGTTAGTGGCGGATATGTGTGGGCTGGCATGAGGAAATTCAATTACATTTTGTCATCACAAGTGTTGAATGCCTCATTCACTTTTTAAAATGTGAGGTAGTCCACACTGTCATGAGTTAGGCGAGTGCGCTTATCGGTCACGATCCCCCCTGCTGCTCTGAACCTCATTTCGGACAGGACACTCGACGAGGGTTAGGCCAATAGTTCCATGGCAAATTGTGCCAGCTCTGGCAACACCAAGTAGTCCAGAGGGTCTTGCTTCTCAGAGAGTCCACATCGGCCGTTAACCCGATGTAGTCGGACACCTGTTGGTCTAGGTTTTCTCTGAGGCTGGATCCGGAGAGGGGCTATCGATGGGTTGGTAGGAGGAGGAGAAGAAGAGGCAGGCCTGCATGCAATCCGTGGCTTTAACACCAAATCCACATGGGTGTCACGGGCTACGTGCTTGACGGCCGTTCTCCCAGTGGTGAAAAGTAAAAGTTATGTACGTACCTTCCCTGCCCGTGTTAGCTAGACCACGTGTCTGTGGTCATATGTATCTTGGCACCTACACTGTGTGCCAGAGATATATTAACTTGTTAAACGTGGCCATATAGTTCAGGGATGCCATTCTGGGAGAAATATTTCCTTCCAGGGACGTTCCATTGTGGTGTGCCAATGGCCATAAATTTTCTAAAGGCCTCCGAGTCCACCAATTTATTTGGCAGTAATTGGCGGGCTAGCAGTTCCGACAAGCCAGCAGTCAGCCGTTGGGCAAGAGGACTATCCAGCGTGATTATTTTTTTATGCTCAAACGTTTGGGCCACGGAAGCCTGCTTTGTGCCAGATGAACACGGTGTCGGCATGGTGGAAAGTGGAGTGGAGGACAAATGGGAGGAGAGAGGAGAAGGAGAAGAGGCAGGACGTGAAGCACCGGGAGTGTGGCTTTGTGGGTTCTGACGGTGTTGCTCCCACTGCTCTCGGTGATGGGAAACCATCACCGAGGCAGTCGTCCAAAGTTGAGTAGTGTGCTTACAGTGACTTATGCATTGACAGCACAGGCTGCAGATGGCAACACTATTGTCAGCAGCTGACAAGTTAAAAAAAGCCCACACTGCGGAGCCATGTGTCAGCGTCCTTGGAGCGCAATTTGTAACCATGCATGGTGGATGGCTTGCACCAGATACATTTGCAGTCTTCTTTTTGTCTCCTGTGCACTGCGAGTTCTGCCTGCTTCTCCTCCTTCTCCTCCCTATCTGCTGCTCTGTCTCTCCCTCTGAACTCCCCTCCTCTTCCTCTCTTGTGGGCACCCACGTGACATCCATCGACACGTCATCATCTTCACCTTCACCACCCCTGACATTAGATATCTCGGAGTAGGCAGCAACTGCTGGGACCACCCTCCTTGGGCTGATCTGGGTACTGTTGTCAGACAGCTGGGTGGCGGCCGTTGCTATCTCCTCTTCCTCATCCGATGCCAAGAATGGCTGCGCATCGGTATGGTCTGGGAATGGATGGAAAAATAATTCCTCTGACTCGAGTGCAGGGTCTATGGTGGTGGTGTCTTTGGCGGTGCACACAGCAGAGAGTGAGGAGGGTGCAGATGCAGAAGGCTGAGTGAGCCACTCGATCCACTCTGGTGTGTCCTTTGACATAATCGCATGCACCTTCTCCAACTTCTCACTTAGGCTCCAGCCTGCTGCACCTGCCCGACCCCTATCATTGCAGAATGGTCTGCCTCTTCCTTTGCCTGTCATTTTTTAAATGACCCTCTGCCTAAGTCCGTAGAAAAGAGCAGTATTTGTGGAAGAAGGTATATAGCACCCCTCAATCATTATTTTTTGGAAGAAGGTATATGGCACCCCTCAATCAGTATTTGGCAGAAACAGGTATATGGCACCCCTCAATCAGTATTTTGTGGAAGCAGGTGTATCTCAGCCCTCAATCAGTATTTGGTGGAAGAAGGTATATAGCAATAGCACCCCTCAATCAGTATTTAGTGGAAGAAGGTATATGGCTCCACTCAATCAGTATTTGGTGGAAACAGGTATATACCACCCCTTAAACAGTATTTGGTGGAAACAGGTATATAGCACCCCTCAATCAGTATTTTGTTGAAGCAGGTGTATTGCAGCGCTTAATCAGTATTTGATGGAAGACGGTATATAGCAATAGCACCCCTCAATAAGTATTTAGTGGAAGAAGGTATATGGCACCCCTCAATCAGTATTTGGCAGAAACAGGCATATAGTACCCCTCAATCAGTATTTTGCGGAAGCAGGTACATAGCACCCCTCAATCAATATTTTGTGGAAGCAGGTGTATCTCAGCCCTTTCAGTCAGTATTTGGTGGAAGAAGGTATATGGCAATAGCACCCCTCAATCAGTATTTTGTGGAAAATGCTATATGGCACTCCTCAATCAGTATTTGGCAGAAACAGGTATATAGCACCCCTAAATTAGTATTTGGCGGAAACTGGTATATAGCACCCCGCAATCAGTATTTGGCGGAAACAGTTATATAGCACCCCTCAATCAGGATTTTGTGGAAGAAGGTATATCACAGCCCTAAAGCAGTTTTTTGGGGGGCAACAGGTAAATCACACTAGTTGCAATTAATTACTCCAATAGCGTTTGTCCTTCTAACTAGCTGCTGTATTGCAGCAGAACGGCACACAACTGCTGCACAATACAAATACACTATAATATACTTTCCATGTTAGAAAGTATATTATAACTCTATCACACCCCTCTATTTCACACCTATCGATAGCACAACTATACTAGTCCTTTAAAGGTGTATCACACCCCTCAATCAATACTTTGTGGAAGCTGGTGTATCACACCCCTCAATCAGTATTTTGTGCAAGCAGGTATATCAAACCCCTTAATCAGTTTTTGGGCAACAGGTGTATCACACCAGTTGCAATTAGCTATTTCAATAGTGTTTGTCACTCTATCTAGCTGCGGAATTGCAGCAGAACCGCACACAACTGCTCCATAATACAAATGCACTATAATATAATTTCTATGTTAGAGAGTATATTATAAGTATATCACACCCCTAAGTATGTCACATCTATCGATAGCACACCTATACCAGTCCTTAAAAGGACTTTTGTGGCCTTATTATCTAGCATTTGGTGTCCCTAACAGCCTGTCCCTGCTCCAAAATGCAACCTCTCCCTACACTGGCAAAACACATAATGTAAAATGGCTGCCAGATCGGGTTCTGATTTTAGGGTTGGGGGGTGTCCATGTGCTGAAACTTCTCAATTGGCTGTCCTGTCCCACCTGATGGATGTGTCATGGGTCAAAATTCGGCGCTATTTAAAAAAATATGTCACATGCGAATATCGCTATATGTATGCATGTTCGGCGAATCACGAACGAGCAAAGTTTGCCATGAAACGACAGCTGGGCGAACCAAAAGGCCATCTCTTCTCCCATGGCCTAAAATAAAAATGTTCTAGGCTCCAGCAGGGCACATTTTTGAGAGTTTCTATTTAAGACGCATAAAAATGGCCCCTGATTAAAATGCATATTTTTTTGTGGGAATTTTTGCCATTGATCCCCCTCTGGTATGTCACTGTCCATGTTGTGGAACTATTTGCGCACTTCTAGTAAGTATTTGGTGGCTGTAAATATGACCTGTAAGTTTTTCAGGTTCACCTTCCATTAAAATGAATGGGTCCCGACGCGAATGTGCGGTTCGCGAAAATTTGATCGAGAAACATCCCAGCCGATGTTCGTCCATCACTAGTGAACAGTATTTAAACAAAGACCTTCTCCTGTCTTTACTTGGTCTAACATATATCTCTGGATAGACACATAGAGAAAAGGGAAGTATGGAAGGAAGTTAGAAAGGTAGGACACCAGTGCTCCATTTGGATAAAGTTTCAATATCGATTGCCTATCCTCAGGAGAGGTCATCAATATCTAATTGGTGGGGGTCTGACACCCAGCATCCCTGCAAATCAGATGTTTGAAAAGGCTGTGGTACTCTGGTGAGTGCAGTGGCTTTTTCCTAGTCCAGTGATGTCACGTTCATTGGTCACTATTTCCAGCTCAGTCCCATTTAAATAAATGAGTCCTGGGTGCAATACCAAGCGCAGTCACTATACAATGTGCAGTGGTGTGCTTGGAATGCTGTGGGGAGTGGTGTGGCCTCTTCAAACAGCTGATTGTGAAGGTGCATGGAGTTTTACCCAAGCCAAGTAGATATTTATAAGCTACTCTTAGTAAAGGCCATTACTATTGAACTCCATAAAAACCCCTTTCAATAGGTTGTTAGCCTTTGTAGAGCTTTTATACAGACCCCACAGTGTAAACGGTCACATGGTGGTAATCATACGTACTTTTTTCCTGTTATTGGATTCCGGCCCCGTCATTATCCCACCAGCTCTGCAGATACCAGGTTTCCTTCCAATTTGACGCCAGGTCATATGACCACAGCAACTAATGTCTAGCTGAGGCAGTTACGTGTCTCATTGATCTGGCCATTCATTAGCAGCAGCAGTCATGGGACCCAGTGTCAAACCGGACGCTGACACAGGGAGAGCAAGTGGGGTAGTGAGTGATAGAGCCAGAACAGCGGGGGAGATAATGTAAGTATGATTACTACTGCAGGTCCAACCATACTGGTAGGTCTGTAAAAAACATTCACAAAAGTGAACAACCCCTTTAAGAAGAGTTGCAAACTTTATTCACTCATAAGCGCAATGTTTCAAACCTGCACCACCCTTTTAATGGAGCAAAGCTGAAATGTTGCTCAAATAAGTGAATAGATAGATAGATGGACAGATAGATAGATCACAGTACATTATCTTTTGGAACAAGTATAATATCCAAGAATAGAAAGCCAGGTAAAGTATCTACAGCGCTGAAAGTACCAGAGTAGTAGTTATACAAATGGCAGCAAGTGACTGAAGAAATAGAACTAGTATTGCTCTGTGGCTAAATTACCTGCTGCGGAGGACTTGATGCTCCTGCTGAGTGATAGTTATCTTCCTTCCGAATGGCACAGCCATTAACTGTGTCTACAACAAGACAGTAACTGCATTGTAATGACAAGAAGAAAAAATGCATTGTTTGAAAGGTACAGGTTGAGCATTGCCTAAATTGTACAGAGGACAAACAAGTAAATTCTTGCTCAAATCAAATGAAATCTTTCCTTTGAAATGTCTATTACTAGATGGACGCTATACTCCTTTGGACATAAAAAAAAGCAAAATTCATTGGAACAGACTATTATGATCCGAAGAGTTGAGAGGAAAGGAGGGAGACAGTGAGCAGTAACCAGATACTATATAAATCACAATAAAAATACCACGAGATATGAAATATGGGTAAGTTCTTTTTTTATCTGGTAACAGAGTAAAAGAATTAAAAGTTTAAGTGATCATATCTATATTATAAAAAATGAATGTCCATCTGTTGGACTCCAAACACAGGAAGAGAGAGAGACTAAGTGGTACATATGCAGTATTGTAGGCCAGACAATGATTCATGATTTATGAGACGTGTTATCTAAACTAAATGCATTAACCAAACACCTTCAATTGCTTTTCATTGGCTTTTGTCTCAAGATAACCGATGAGTTAAGAAATTTGAGTTAAGAACTTGAGTGGTAACCCTGCTACATCTGTACTTTGACAAGTACATGTACACAGTATTGTAGGCCAGGCAATGCACCTGGTACGCTGAGTACTTGTGCGCAGTATTTTAAACCAGGCAATGAACCTCTTGGTTTCTGAAGAAGATATTTAACTTAGTTTTTGTAAACCTATCTGACAGATGCTAGACATGATAATTTGCATATATTTCAAGAGGATTGTTGTCAAGCCTACAATAGCTGTCACTAATGTTGAGCAAATAAAAGTGAAATTAATTGAATTTGATTCAAATCTCAGGGAAAAATTTATGCACGATGAATTTTGTCTCGCTTCATTGTAACAAATCAGCTTTTTTCCCAAAATGGCGGCTACTTGTGTACAAAGTTAAATTAAGAAGCCCGGGAACTACATTTGACCCATAATGCCGTGCAGCCAGCCAATCAGCAGATAGCCACCCCCTGTGATGTCACAACCCTATAAAAGCCTCATCCTGAGTGGGCAATACCATTTTACTGTGAACTGAGCATAGAAAAAGGCAAGCCAGTCTGGTCGACGGGACTTTTTTTTCCGTCATGTATAACGGAACAAAACGGAACCATTATTTGTGCTAATAGAAATGCATTAGGACGGAACAAAATGGAATGCCTCTTAAAGGGGTTCTCCAGGAATTAGGAAAATGAAAATATTTAAATATTACTTTATTTTAAATATATTCCCAAATACCTTTCATTAGCTATAGTGGCTTATTTGTCTATGGAGCAATCATCAGGGGAAATAAAATGGCCACCATCCTATTAGTACACACAAAACCTGTCCTAATCACACAGGAGGACATGTTACTTCACACCACTGAGCCAAAGAGCTGCCTCATCCTCCTCTCTGCTTGTCAGGAACTATGATCCTGAATACAGCTGATACAATTAATGTCTGCAGGTGTGAAGTTCAAGAGGAAACATGAAGTTGAGATGAGGGTGGGGGTAATGAGCAGCAACACTTGTTATGCAGTCTCCATTACCACAGCCCCACATTACCACAGTCCGTCCTCTCTGTACTTCATGTCTCCTCAAGAACTTCATTCCTACAGAGATTTAGCTAAAGATCAGCTGTATTCAGGACTTAGTGATAGCCGAACATCGGCCGGGTCGGTTCGCGAACGCCATCAAATGTTTGTGAACCGTAAGTTTGCGGCGGACCCCATTCACTTTAAAGGCAGTCGAACCTGGAATACCTTCAGGTCATATTTTCAGCCACCAAATACTTGCTAGAAGTACACAAATGGTCCCACAACATGGACAGTAACATACCAGCTGTATTATTTGAATTTGTGATCGCCATTCATTATTTTTTCAATGCGAAATATTGGCAATGCAATTTTCGCCTATGTACATGCGCAATATATGCGCAGCCTACTACAGCAACTGCGTTTCCACAGGACCGAAGTTGGATGCGATAAGAAAAGATGGTTGGCAACAATGTTTAAAAAAAGCGCCGTTGCGAAAATCCCTAATGATGCGATTGATTTTTTCGCGGTACACACAACTTCACATTTCATAAGGTCTCATGAGATATTAGTGATTGGTGCACTAAGTATTGTTGTAAGAACTTGCCACTCCAGTAAAGGCCCCAAAAATTAGCCAATAGGCATTCACCTGACAGCACACAACTTAGTAGGATTCTGTAGGCTGGAGGGACATTAGGCGGTCGCAGGATAAAAATGTAACTGTCGGCCAGTATAGGCCCCAAAAATTTGCCAATAGGCGTTCACCTGACAGCATAGAACTTTGGGTTATGTGGCTGCAGGTGCATTAGGCGGTCACAGGATAAAAATGTAACTGTCGGCCATTACAGGCCCCAAAAATTAGCCAATAGGCGTGCACCTGACAGCAAAGAACTTTGGATTCTGTGGCTGGAGGTATATTAGGCATTCACAGGATAAATATGTAACTGTAGGCCAGTACAGGCCCCAAAAATTAGTCAATAGGCTTTCACCTGACAGCAAAGAACTTTGGATTCTGTGGCTGGAGGTACATTAGGCGGTCACAGAATAAAAATGTTACTGTCGGCCAGTGCAGGCCCAAAAAATTTGCCAATAGGCATTCACCTGACAGCAACTAACTTTGGATTCTGTGGCTGGAGGCACATTAGGCGTACAAGGGATAAATATGTAAATGTTGGCCAGTACAGACCCCAAAAATTATCCAATAGGCATTCACCTGAAAGCAAAGGACTTTGGATTATGTGGCTGGAGGTACATTAGGCGGTCACAGGATAAAAATTTAACTGTCGGCCAGTGGAGGCCTCAAAAATTAGTCAATAGGCATTCACCTGACAGCAAAGAACTTTAGATTCTGTGGCTGGAGGTACATTAGGCATCACAGGATAAATATGTAACTGTCGGCCAGTACAGGCCTAAAAAAATATGCATTCAATGGACATAAAAGGGCTTTAATGCCGCTGTATTTACCTAAGACAGGGACCATGATTTGTTCTGGGTGGTGGCATATATTTGTGGGCTGTCATGAGGAATTTCCATCAAACATGGTTGACTCTTTACATTCGTTGAATTCCTCTGAGATCCATGCCTCATTCATTTTTAGAAATGTGAGGGAGTCCACACTGTCGTGAACTAGGCGTTCCGCCCTGCTGTGCTGAACTTCCTTTCGGACAGGAAACTGGACGAGGGACAAGCCAACAGTTCCATGGCAAATTGTGCCAGCTCTAGCCACAGGTCAAGCCTGCACACCCAGTAGTCCAGGAGTTCATTGCTTTGAACCCGATGTAGATGGACACCTGTCGGTCTAGGCGTTCCCTGAGGCTGGATCCGAAGGATGGCTGTTGATGGGTTGGCTGCAAGAATGATCTCATATCCGAAGTGACCAACACATCTTCAAACCGCCCTCTTCTTCCATGTGCTGTTGGAATTGTACCTGCAACTCTTTCTCTGTGAGTAGAAATTTTTGTGTCCAGCACCCACAAAAGCAGAATGCAGCATTTCTCGAAGCAAGGCCTGGAAGTGTTGCATTCTGACAGCCCTATGTGATGGTGGTAACATTTTCGCCATTTTGTGTTTGTACTGGGGGTCTAAGTACGTTGTCACCCAGTACTGTTCCTTGCCCTTTATGCTTTTAATACAGGGGTCCCTCTTCAAACACTGGAGCATGAAGGCCCCCATTTGCACTAAACTGGAAGCGGTGGAGTGGCCTGGCTCCTGCTCATCATCCAGGATAATGTTGTCCTCGTTTTCATCCCCCCATCCATGGACAACACCAGGGATCCCAGAACTGCTTAAAGCATGCTCTTCTTGCTCCTCCTCCGCCCATGCACCATCCTCCTCTGACTCCTCTTAAGACTCCTGTTGTTAAATTGTCTCAGATGGAGTAGCATTGCGACTTCCTCATATTCCAGCTCCTGCTCCTCGACGGCTTTATCAATGACATGACACAGTGCATGCTCCAGAAAGAAGCCGTAAGGTACAATGTCACTGATGGCGCCCTGGCTGCGACTGACCAGGTTGGTGATCTCATCGAATTGCCGCAGAAGTCTGCACGTGTCGCACATGAGCAGCCACTGGTCTGGTGAAAAAAAATAAAGTTCCCCAGAACCTGTCCTGGAGCCCGGGATATTTGTCAACGAATCACTGCACGACTAAGTTCAGGAAGTGTGCCATGCACGGCACGTGTGTCATTTTGCCCTGCCTCAGCGCACTCAGCAGATTGGCAACGTTGTCGCACACCACTTTACCAACTGTCAAATTGAGCACGGTTAGCCACTGATCTGCTTGTGACCGCAAAGCTGAAAGGGGTGCAGGACCGGTGTGGCTCTTGGCTTCCAGGCACAACAGAGGCAGCAAAGAATGGCAACGTCTCACCTGGCACGTTGAATAGGTTCTGGGGATCTTGGGGGGTGCAGCGGAAGAGACGGTAGCAGTGGAAAGGAGGAGTCAGCCTAGGAGAAGAGGGAGCATGGAATAGGAAGAGTAGAAGAAGAGGCAGGCCTGCATGCAATCCGTGGCGTTAACACCAAATCTACACGGGTGCCACGGGTTGCATGCTTGATAGCCGTCAGAAGGGTCACCCAGTGGGCAGTAAAAGTTATGTACCTTCCCTGCCTCTGTTTGCTAGACCACGTGTCTGTGGTCAGATGTATCTTGGCACCGACACTGTGTGCCAGAGATACATTCACTTGCCGCTGAAGCGGGCCGTATAGCTCTGGGATGCCCTTCTGGGATAAATATTTCCTTCCAGGACCTTCCATTGTGGTGTTCCAATGGCCAAAAATGTTCTAAAGGCCTCCGAGTCCACCAGTTTATATGGCAGTATTTGGTGGGCTAGCAGTTCCGACAAGCCAGTGGTCAGCCGTTGGGCAATAGGGTTATCCGGCGTCATCTTTTTTTGCTAGACCATTTGGGACAAGGAAGCCCTCCTTTTGCCAGGTGAATGCGACAATGACACAGTGGAAGATGGAGTGGAGGATAACTGGGAGAAGAGAGGAGAAGGAGAAGAGGCAGGATGTTGAGCGTCGGGAGTTTGGCTTTGTGGGTTCTGACGGTGTTGCTCCCACTGGGCTCGGTGATGATATGGCCAGGTGCCTTCATAAGGTGGTCGTCCCTAGGTGAGTGTTGGGCTTACAGCGACTTATGCGTTGATAGCACAGGCTGCAGATGGAAACACTATTGTCAGCAGCAGACACATTTAAAAAAGCCCACACTGCGGAGCCATGTGCCGGCGTCCTGGGAGCACCAGATGTGACCGTGCATGGTGGATGTTTCGTTCTAGATACATTAGCAGTCCGCTTTTTGCCTCCTTTGCACTACAAGTTCTGCCTGCTTTTCCTCCCTATCTGCTTCTCCATCTCTCCCTCTGAACTCCCCTCCTCTTCCTCTCTTGTGGGCACCCACATGACATCCAGCGACACGTCATCATCGGATTTGTCACCTTCACCACTACTGACATTAGAGATGTCAGAGTAGGCAGCAACAGCGGGGACCACCCTCCTTTGGCTGATCTGGGTATTGTCATCAGACAGCTGGGTGGCGGCCGTTGCTACCTCCTCTTCCTCATCCGATGTCAAGAATGGCTGCGCATCAGTAAGGTCTGGGAATGTATTGGAAAATAATTCCTCTGACTTGAGCAGCGGGAATATGGTGGTGGTGGTGGTGGTGTCTTTGGGGGTGGACACAACAGAGAGTAAAGGGGGTGCAGATACAGAGGATGAGGAGGGTGCAGATGCGGAAGGCTGAGTGAGCTACTCAACCAAGTCTCGGTGCGTCCTTTGACGTAATCGCACGCACGCAAATTCCCACTAAGGCTCCGGCCTGGCGCACCTGCCCGACCCCTACCACCCCTGCGGAATGGCCTGCCTCTTCCTCTGCCTGTCATTTTCAAAATGACCCTGTGACAAAAGTCCCTATAGAATGGCAGTATTTGTGGAAGAAGGTATATCACACCCCTGTCTCAATCATTTTTTTGGGGGGGGCAACTGGTAAATCACACCAGTAGAAATTATTGGTTCCAATAGTGATTTTCATTCTGTGTAGATGCGGTAACGCAGCAAAACCGCAGACAAATGCTGCACTACCTAAATACACTATTTAGAACATATATTATTGGTATATAAAATCCCTGCTTCAATCAGTTTTTTAGGGGGAAACTGGTAAATCACACCAGTAGAAATTATTTCTTCAAATAGTGTTTTTCACTCTGTGTAGATGCGGTAGCGCAGCAAAACCGCAGACAAATTCTGCACTACAAAAATGCACTATATAGAATGTATATTATTGGTAAATAACACCCCTGCTTCAATCAGTTTTTTTGGGGGGGCAACTGGTATATCACACCAGTAGAAATTATTTGTTCCAATAGTGTTTGTCACTCTGTATAGCTGCAGTATCACAGCAGAACCGCACACAACTGCTGCACAATACAATTGCACTATAATATACTTTCTATGCTAGAAAGTATATTATAAGTATATTACACCCCTCTGTATGTCACACCTATCGATGGCACACCTATACCAGTCCTTAAAAGGACTTTTATGGCCCAATTAGCTAGTGATTTGTGTCCCTAACAGTCTGTCCCTGCTCCACACAGAAACCTCTCCGTACACTGGCAAAAGACTGAATGTAAAATGGTGCCCAGATCAGGTTTATTTATAAGGTAGGGGGTATGTCCATGTGCTGAAATGTCTCAATTGGCTGTCCTGTACCAACTGATGGCTGTGTCATGGGTCATTCTTCACAATGTAAAAGAATGTGGGCGCGAATATCACCATATGTTCACATGTTCGGCAAATCGTTAACGCGCAAAGTTCGCCCCGAACCGACCGCTGGGCGAACCGCAAGACCATCTCTATCTGGCAACCAAGGAAACCAGACGTCACGTGACCCCTAATGCGGTCACATGATCCCAGCTTGATCATGTGACCCTTCTGAGTGATTTCTTAACACTGATTTATTTATTGAGTAAAAATAATTCTTATGTTTCACCATTTGAACCAGGGCCGTAGATATTTTTTTTTCCTCGGGAGGGGGGGGGCAGCTTTCTCAAATTATAAGACTTTATCTAGCAGACACACCAGGGTTTGAAAAAAATATACCAGCCATATCATTCCTAAACCAATCCTTTACCTTGAGCAATGCCGATTTTGTTGTTTGACACCATATGGAAAAAACATGTTTTAAAAAGACTCATAATTGGTACCTACCCACTCCAGTCTGGAGTGACAGTCTATGGCACGCATGACACATCACATGCTAGCTTACTCTTGTAATTTCCATAAGAAATTGCGTTTCTTTATTGTTGAGGAGACTAGAGTGTGAGAGACTAGAAAAAATACATCAAACCATGCAGCCTGCACAATAAGTGATGTGGACCATCATGGGGGTGGCCAGTTCCCTCAATTCATAAGAGTCTGGGGGCTGAACTAAATATATGACTTGACACTGTCTGTAGCCTGGTGTGGGGGGTGGGGGTGGTGTGGGGGTGGGCTTTGAATCTTATTGATTTTCTTTTTTAACTATTGCTTTTACTTACACTAGTGCTCCAGAGTCTCTGTCTCGCTCTCTCTCTCTCTCTTAAGGTACTTCTTTTTCTTTCTTCTCTCTCTCTTCTAATCTTCTGAGATCTCCAGGCTCTGTGCTCTGTCAGCCGCCGCCCAGGAGTAGCAGGCACGCGCAGGCAGGAAGCTGGCCAGGGTCCAGACGTACAACAGGCGGAGGCGGAGCCTGAAGGCAGCATGCATGCCAGGTGATCATCAGCGTCATCCCTGCCTGGCTACCCTGTGTGTGTCTGTGAGTTACTTGTGCTGCTGTACCTACCCCCCTGCGCTGCCCGGCCCCGCCCTGCAACCTCCATCACCTCTCTGTGTGCCGCACTGCCCGCGCCGCTATTGCAGGCAGCGGCACGCCCGGGCCGTTCTCTGGCAGGTTAGGAGGACAGACACTCTGGGGGTGGATTGAACCCCTCTATCCCCCCTTATCTACGCCCCTCATTTGAACCACCAATGTCTTAGTGTATTTTATCGATGTGCATGTTTGTTTTACTATTTTGGTCTGCATTTGGTGTTTATTCTTTGGGGACCACACCACCGGACCACCCCCAAACACCCCCCTGACCTTTGATCCCTTTTTTGGTGATTTTTTTTTATGTGTATACATACCTGCTTTAAGTGTTAATATGTTATACATGCAGTTTTTCACCTGATGAAGGGGCGAAAACTCCCTGAAACGCATTGTATCTTTCTGCGTAATTGACTACTGACAACCTACAACAATCTGGATCTTCCAGCTGGTTCCTTGTGCCGAGGGATGTTTTCCTGAACGTGTTTACTTCCAAATCTTCTTGGGGGACCAGGCATCCCTGATAAGAGCAACATCCGTGGCTGCAGACCGCCCTTTCTTGGGATCCACCCTCTACCACTCAGACAAGCGTCTCCTAGAGTTGTGCCTAAGGTTTGCACAACTCCTTAAGGTAAGCCTCCTATTTGGAGCCCAATATTTACCTTTCCTATATGTTATTACCCTATGGTGCGCCTCTCTTTTCTGTTTACCAATAGATGACGCCTATTTTTGGACATAGAAACATAGAATGTGTCGGCAGATAAGAACCATTTGGCCCATCTAGTCTGCCCAATATATCTGAATCCTATGAATAGCCCCGGCCCTATCTTATATGAAGGATGGCCTTATGCCTATCCCATGCATGCTTAAACTCCTTCACTGTATTTGCAGCTACCACTTCTGCAGGAAGGCTATTCCATGCATCCACTACCCTCTCAGTAAAGTAATACTTCCTTATATTACTTTTAAACCTTTGCCCCTCTAATTTAAAACTGTGTCCTCTTGTGGTAGTTTTTCTTCTTTTAAATATGCTCTCCTCCTTTACCGAGTTGATTCCCTTTATGTATTTAAAAGTTTCTATCATATCCCCTCGGTCTCTTCTTTCTTCCAAGCTATACATATTAAGGTCTTTTAACCTTTCCTGGTAAGTTTTATCCTGCAATCCATGGACCAGTTTAGTAGCTCTTCTCTGAACTCTCTCTAGAGTATCTATATCCTTCTGGAGATATGGCCTCCAGTACTGCGCACAATACTCCAAGTGAGGTCTCACCAGTGTTCTGTACAGCGGCATAAGCACTTCACTCTTTCTACTGCTTATACCTCTCCCTATACATCCAAGCATTCTGCTTGCATTTCGTGCTGCTTTATTACATTGTCTTCCCACCTTTAAGTCTTCTGAAATAATTACTCCTAAATCCCTTTCCTCAGATACTGAGGTCAGGACTGTGTCGAATATTCTATATTCTGCCCTTGGGTTTTTACGCCCCAGGTGCATTATCTTGCACTTATCCACATTAAATTTCAGTTGCCAGAGTTCTGACCATTCTTCTAGTTTTCCTAAGTCCTTTTCCATTTGGCGTTTCCCTCCAGGAACATCAACCCTGTTACATATCTTTGTGTCATCAGCAAAAAGACAAACCTTACCATCGAGGCCTTTTGCAATATCACTTATGAAGATATTAAACAAAATTGGTCCCAGTACAGATCCCTGTGGAACCCCACTGGTAACATGACCTTGTTTTGAATGTTCTCCATTGACTACAACCCTCTGTTGCCTGTCACTCAGCCACTGCCTAATCCACTCAACAATATGGGAGTCCATGCTCAATGACTGCAGTTTATTGATAAGTCTTCTATGTGGGACAGTGTCAAAAGCCTTACTAAAATCTAGATATGCGATGTCTACTGCACCTCCACCGTCTATTATTTTAGTCACCCAGTCAAAAAAATCTATAAGATTTGTTTGACATGATCTCCCTGAAGTAAACCCATGCTGTTTTTCATCTTGCAATCCATGGGATTTTAGATGTTCCACAATCCTATCCTTTAATAGGGTTTCCATTAATTTGCCTACTATTGATGTCAGACTCACTGGTCTATAGTTGCTCGATTCCTCCCTACTACCTTTCTTGTGAATGGGCACGACATTTGCCAATTTCCAATCTTCCGGGATGACTCCTGTTACTAATGATTGGTTAAATAAATCTGTTAACGGTTTTGCCAGCTCACCACTAAGCTCTTTTAATAATTTTGGGTGTATCTCATCAGGCCCCTGTGATTTATTTGTCTTCACTTTAGACAGCAAACTTAGAACATCTTCCTCTGTAAAGACACATGCATCAAACGATTTATTAGTCATCCTTTCTAGTGGAGGTCCTTCTCCTTCTTTTTCTTTTGTAAAAACTGAACAGAAGTATTCATTAAGGCAGTCGGCTAGCCCTTTATTCTCTTCTACATACCTTCCGTCCTTTGTTTTTAATTTAGTTATTCCTTGTTTTAATTTCCTTTTTTCATTTATATATCTGAAGAATGTCTTATCCCCTTTTTTCATAGACTGAGCTAGTTTTTCTTCTGCCTGCGCTTTAGAAGTTCTTATAACTTGCTTGGCCTCTTTCTGCCTAATCTTGTAGATTTCCTTATCTTCATTGCTCTGTTTTTTTTTATAATTACAAAATGCTAGCTTTTTATTTTTAATGATTTGGGCCACTTCTGCCGAGTACCACAGTGGTCTCTTCCTTTTTTTGCTTTTACTGACAAGTCTAATTGAATTTTCTGTTGCCTTCAATAATGCACCTTTTAAGTAGTCCCATTTCTCCTGGACTCCATGTAATCCGTTCCAGTCTGATAAGGACTCATTTATGACTAATTTCATTTTTGAAAAGTCTGTTTTTCTAAAATCTAAAACTTTTGTTTTTGTGTGGTGGGACTCTTTCACAGTTCTTATATTAAACCACACTGACTGGTGATCACTAGATCCCAAGGTTTCGCCTACAATGACATCATATACCGAATCCCCATTTGTGAATATCAAATCCAAAATGGCCTCCCTCCGGGTTGGCTCCTCAACCATTTGTTGTAGGGATAACCCCAGTAGGGAATTTAGAATATCTGTACTCCTGGTAGAACTTGCTATTTTGGTTTTCCAGTTTATATCTGGAAGATTGAAATCTCCCATAATAACTTCTTCTTTCATTGTCATTTTAGCTATTTCTTCAACTAGTAGATCATCTAGTTCTTTAACTTGATCAGGTGGTCTATATATCACACCTACACGAGTTACTGCATGATTAGCAAACTGCAACGTAACCCAAACTGACTCTATGTTGGCCTCACCAACTTGTATTAGGTTAGATTTAATGCTATCTTTCACATACAGGGCCACTCCTCCTCCTTTCTTGCCTTCTCTGTCTCTTCTGTATAAAGAGTACCCTGGTATGGTTATGTCCCAGTCATTTCTTTCATTAAACCATGTCTCCGTAACAGCCACTAAATCTACATTCTCAGATGCCATTATTGACCCAAGTTCATTGATTTTTTTACCTAAACTGCGAGCATTTGTAGAGAGGACTCTGAGCTTATCATTTCTTAACCTCTGTGCATTTGACCTGTTCTGGCATTGTTTCGGGGGGCAATTGGACTCTTTTATTTTCACTCTTTTGCCCCCCCTTCCTAGTTTAAATACTCTTTCGCAAATTCTTGGAGTTGTTCACTAAGTACATTTGTTCCTTTGAGAGAAAGATGCAAACCATCTTTTTTGTACAGTTCCTTTCTGTTCCAAGTAGAGCTATTATGAGAAACAAAGCCAAATCCTTGCTCTTGACACCATTTACCAAGCCATATGTTAAACTCCTTTATGCGCCTCTGCCTATCATTCTGAACATTATGTACAGGCAGAACTTCAGAAAATGAAATGGTGGATGCAAAATCCTGTACGTCATTACCAAGTGTGATAAAAGATTTTTTCACCTCTGACACTTCATTGCAAGCCAGGTCATTTGTCCCTAGATGGACAAGAACATCCACGTCCCCTTCCTGCTTTGCTTGCTTAACAATATTAATAATACGTCTTCTATCTCTTCTAGCAGTAGCCCCAGGGAGACATCTCACAAAACCATTTTCTTTAAGCTCCACACTTCTTATGATTGAATCACCCAGCAACAGCTGCTTCCTTTGAGACTTCACTTTATCTTTTTTGTCCTTGGCTGCAGTCTTGCCTACATTAGTCATAGGAGTCGATGGTTTCTCACCCTCTACGCTTGAGTCCATAACCATGTTGTCCTTACATTCTGAGAGTGCTGCAAATGAATTTTGGAGAATCACCGACTGTGGGACATGTCTTCTATCCACCACTCCAAGTCTTCCAGAACCTACAGTAACCCATCTGCCATTTCTGGGGTTCCTCTGTGGCAGTGGCATTGCAGCAGTCCTAGCTGGAGTTTGTTTAACAGATAATTTAAATATCTCAGATTTTAAAAATGCAATTTCCTGCTGCAGTAAGGAGAACTGTCTACAGATCTGACAGCATCCGAATCTCCAAAGAGTGGAACATGAAATAAATGCACAACAATTCCTGCACTGAACCAAGTCTGCCATTTTAAAGAGGAGAAAAAAAAATGAAAAAAGAATAAAAATTTGTCAATTTAAATCAAACAAATCTTACCGTTATTCACTGTGCATAGCCCTATAAACTGCATTGGTTCTGAACATGTCCATTAAAAAAACGTCCATCACACGGCTATTTTTTATTGAATGTAAATGTACCCTTACTTTTTAGTATCCCGTTGCACCATTTTTCCCCCCCAGAAGTTTAGGTTATGTGTGAACTCAGTTGAGTTACCTATTCTATTACCAAATCAATGGCTTAGACCTTGATGACTTATTCAGCTTTGAACCACCACTTCCATTGCTGTATGTCAGGCCATGTGATATGAAATATCAGCAGCCATCATAAAGAAGAAGGTGCTAAATTACTGGCATGCATTCTAAGAAGGCAGAATCCTAAATGTATAATTGGGATTCAAGAATGATACTAGGTGTGCTATTTATCATTCTAAAATGAATTCTACAAAACCATACAAAAGCAGCATTTAATGATGGGTGCTCTTCAACTCATCCGTTGGTATAGATCTGCGCGTGCAGCTGTGGCATAGTACTGTATGAATGCTATGTTTCCAGGACACCAGGAGTTCAGTAAGTACATTATTTCCTGATAGGATTTAAGAGCAATAATAACATTGTTCTGAACTCAAGTACACACAAAGGATTGATGTCTCCATCTCATTGTTTGTATTCTCTGTAATTACAAGTTATGCTTAATGTTTAATTTCTCTGTTAAATAAGAGGATCTTCATGGGAACAAAGTAAATCTGAAGGTGACAGTCAAAAACTAATTGGATTCTTCCAAGTTGCTGTGTTATGTTTCACTTCTGAGGAGAACATTGGTTTATACTTTAAAGGATTATCCCATGAATAATGTAAAAAAATGAAAATCAGACATAATCTAGTGCATGGCAACTTATTTTCAAAAAAGCTATAACCAGCCCTGCACCACACATGGAGCCAGAGAATATTCCTTTCATTGCTGAAATTGTTCTGCTAGATTTATTTTTAAAATGTCAGCTTAGGGGAGCGTGTCCTTCTGCTGCAGCTGGTGGCAGTTGAAGAACAGAACTGCACATTCTGTCTCAGTGAACAGGACAGAAAAATTAGACAAAGAGCAAACAGCAGGTGGCGCTATGCAGATAGATTATATGCAATTACAAAAGTATTCAGATCCAGGTGCTGGTTTGAAAATTGGAGAATATCTTTCATGGGGCAACCTATTTAAGGTAAATGTGGCATATTGTTTATTAGCAACTCAGTTTGGATAGTTAATTAGATCTATTGAAGAGGTATTTTAACATAAGAAATGTTAAATCATATTCTTTAGGTACATTTAAGGCTACTTTCACACCTGCTTTCAGTGCGGATCCGTCTTGTATCTGCACAGACTAGTGATAAGCGAGCATGCTCGGCCGAATACTTGTTCGGCTCGAGCATCGCTATGCTCGACACATGGCGGTAATCGGCCGAGTGACACATGTGCTTGAGCGGCATGCTGCTAAGCAGTCAATAAACGTGCAGGTAAGTACTGCCATCAATGTCCACTAGCTACTGGCATTACAGTGATTGGCTGGCTGGAACGCGTCATCAGGTGCTATATAGCACCCGATGACACGGGATTGGCTAATTGCGGGTCAGGGAGAGCTGCGCTTAGGAAGGGACAGATAGTGTAGGGAGCTTGTGATCGCATTTTATTCAAGTGAATAACGTTTCAAAGACCCAAAAGTCCTTTTAAGGACTATTGTGTGTGGTTGGCAGCAATTTATTTTAGCAAAGTAGTACTTAATTATTTTTTTACATAATTATCAAAATAGTGATTCTTTTTCTATGTAGAGGGTGTCTGCAGTGACTTGTGACATCGGTGCAATACCTTCTGTGTGGGCAGAGATAGGAAGAATATTAGTGAAAACACTATTTTTATTTCCCATAATCTATCCAAATTTTTGCTGTAAACGGTGTAATCCGTGAGTTGTCAGATCTGTGCTTCAATACCTTGTGTGGTTGTCAGGGCCAGATATAGGGAAAAAATTATAATACAAAAAACACAATTTTTTTCCCATAATCTATCCACATTTTTGCTGTCAACAGTGCAATCTGTGAATTGTGTGATCTGCGCTTCAATACATTGTGTGCTTGTCAGGGCCAGATATAGGGAAAAAAATTGTAATACAGAAAACACTATTTTTTTTCCCGTAATCTATCTATATTTTTGCTGTCAACGGGGCCATCCGAGAATTGTGTGATCTGCCCTTCAATACATTGTGTGGTTGTTAGTGCCAGATATAGGGGAAAAAATTGAATACAGAAAACAATATTTTTCCCATAATCTATCCATATTTTTGCTGTCAATGGTGCAATCCGTGAATTGTGTGATCTGCACTTCAATATATTGTGTGGTTGACAACCCTAGATATAGGAAAAAAAAATAAAAACTACAGAAAACAATTTTTCTCCCATAATCTATCCAAATTTTTTGCTGTAAATAGTGTAATCCGTGAGTTGTCAGATCTGTGCTGCAATACCTTGTGTGGTTGTCAGGGCCGAAAATTAAGAAAACATTTGAATACAGAAAACAATGGTGCAATCCGAGAATTGGGTAATCTGCACTACAATACATTGTGTGGTTGTCAGGCCCAGATATAGTGAAAAATAAAAATATAAACTATATCAGAAAACCGTGGTCTGTAACGCAGATTCCAATGATCTGGGTCTAAAATAGTGTCCATATTCTGTGTGTTTCTGTGACATATACTGTCCTACATCAGAAAATGTTTCTTTAGGTCAAATTCTTAAAATCTGGGCCTAATTTTGCGTCCATACTCTGTGTGTTTCTGTGACATATACTGTCCTGCATCAGAAAACTGTGTCTTTAGGGAAAATTCCAAAAATCTGGGCCTAATCTAGTGTCCATATTCTGTGTGTTTCTGTGACATATACTGTCCTGCATCAGAAAACGGTGTCTTTAGGGAAAATTCCAAAAATCTGGGCCTAATCTAGTGTCCATATTCTGTGTGTTTCTGTAACGCAGATTCCGATGATCTGGGTCTAAAATAGTGTCCATATTCTGTGTGTTTCTGTGACATATACTGTCCTACATCAGAAAATTGTTTCTTTACGTCAAATTCTTAAAATCTGGGCCTAATTTAGCGTCCATATTCTGTGTGTTTCTGTGACATATACTGTACTGCATGAGAAAACTGTGTCTTCAGGGAAAATTCCAAAAATCTGGGCCTAATCTAGTGTCCATATTCTGGGTGTTTCTGTGACATATACTGTCCTGCATCAAAAAACTGTTTCTTAAGGGCAAATTCCTAAAATCTTGGCCTAATTTAGGGTCCATATTCTGTGTGTTTCTGTGACATATACTGTCCTGCATCAGAAAACTGTGTCTTTAGGGCAAATTCCAAAAATCTGGGCTTAATCTAATGTCCATATTCTGTGTGTTTTTGTGACATATACTGTCGTGCATCAGAAAACTGTTTCTTTAGGGCAAATTCGAAAAATCTACTAATCTAGTGTCCATATTCTGTGTGTTTCTGTGACATATACTGCCCTGCATCAGAAAACGGTGTCTTTACATAACAAAAATTTTAACAGCAAGCAATCAAAAAGTCATATAGCCCCCAAAATAGTGCCAATAAAACCGTCCTCTCATCCCGCAAAAAATGAGCCCCTACATAAGATAATCGGCTTAAAACAAAAAAAATGACTCAGACTTAAGAGACACAAAAACTTTTTTTGTATCAAAAAGGATAATATAGTCTAAAACCAAAATAATTGTAATAAAATAGACTTATTAGGTATCGCTGCGTCCGTAAGAATCTCCTCTATAAAAATACCCCATGAAACTACACCTCTCAAGGTATTCAAAACTGATTTTAAAAACGTTATTAACCCTTTAGGTGTTCCTCAACAGTTAATGGCAAATGGAAATGAAATTTCTGAATTTCAATTTTTGGCAACCTTACCTCACAAAAATGTAATATAGAGCAACCAAAAATCATATGTACCCTAAATATAATCCCAACAAAACCGCCACCCTATCCCGTAGTTTCCAAAATGGGGTCACTTTTAGGGAGTTTCTACTCCAGGGGTGCATCAGGGGAGTTGAAACATGACACAGTGTAAATAAACCGGTCCATAAAAATCAGCCCTCCAAAAACCAAACGGCGCTCCTTTCCCTCTACACCCCGCTGTGTGGCCGTACAGTACTGTATGGCAACATATGGGGTGTTTCTGTAAACGGCAGAGTCAGGGCAATAAATTTACAGTCTTGTTTGGCTGTTAACCCTTGCTTTGTTAGTGGGAAAAATGGGTTAAAATGGAAAATTTGGCAACAAAATTAAATTTTTAAATTTCATCCCCATTTGCCAATAACTCTTGTGCAACACCTGAAGGGTTAACGACATTTGTAAAATTAGTTTTGAATACCTTGAGGGGTGTAGTTTTTGGGTGGTTTCTATTATATAAGCCTCACAAAGTGACTTCAGACCTGAACTGGTCCCTAAAAATTGGGTTTTTGAAAATTTCTTAAAAATTGGAGGATTTGCTTCCAAATCTCTAAGCCTTGTAACATCCCCAAATCATAAAATATCATTTCAAAAATGATCCAAACATGAAGAAGACATATGGGGAATGTAAAGTAATAACTATTTTTGTAGGTATTACTATGTATTATAGAAGTAGAGAAATTGAAACTTGGAAAATTAGCATTCTTTTCACATTTTTGTTAAATTTGGTATTTTTTCAAATAAATAAAAATGATTTTTTTTACTTCATTTTACCAGTGCCATGAAGTACAATACGTGCCAAAAAAACTATCTCAGAATGGCCTGGATAAGTCAAAATGTTTTAAAGTTATCACCACTTAAAGTGACACTGGTCAGATTTGCAAATAATGGCCTGGTCCTTAACCCCATAGGGACACAGCCTTATTTCACCTTAAGGACCAGGCCATTTTTTGCAAATCTGACCACTGTCACTTTAAGTGCTGATAACTTTAAAACGCTTTGACTTATCCAGGCCATTCTGAGATTGTTTTTTCGTCACATATTGTAATTCATGACAGTGGTAAAATGAAGTAAAAAAAATTGCAAATTTCAAAGTTTCAGTTTCTCTACTTCTGTAATACATAGTAATACCCCCAAAAATTGTGATGGACCGGTTTATTTGCACCATGTCCTGTTTCAACCCCCCTGATGCACCCCTGGAGTAGAAACTCCCTAAAAGTGACCCCATCTAAGAAAGTACACCCCTCAAGGTATTCAAAACTGATTTTGCATACGCCGTTAACCCTTTAGGTGTTGCGCAAGAGTTATTGACAAATGGGGATGAAATTTGAGAATTTGATTTTTTTGTCTAATTTTCCATTTTAACCCATTTTTTCCACTAACAAAGCAAGGGTTAACAGCCAAACAAGACTGTATCTTTATTGCCCTGACTCTGCCGTTTACAGAAACACCCAATATGTGGCCGTAAACTACTGTACGGCCACACAGCGGGGCGTAGAGTGAAAGGTGTGCCGTTTGGTTTTTGGAGGGCTGATTTTTATGGACCGGTTTATTTACACCGTGTCCTGTTTCAACCCCCCTGATGCACCCCTGGAGTAGAAACTCCCTAAAAGTGACCCCATTTTGGAAACTATGGGATAAGGTGGCATTATTTGGGGGACTATTTTTAGGGTACATATGATTTTTGGTTGCTCTATATTACATTTTTTGAGGCAAGGTTACCAAAAATTGAGATTCTGAAATTTCATCTCCATTTGCCATTAACTGTTGAGGAACACCTAAAGGGTTAATAAAGTTTGTATAATCAGTTTTGAATACCTTGAAGGGTGTAGTTTCTTAGATGGGGTCACTTTTAGGGAGTTTTTACTCTAGGGGGCATCAGGGGGGCTTCAAAAGGGACATGGTGTCAATAAAAAAGGCCATCAAAATCGGCCTTCCAGAAACCATGTCGGTCCTTTCCTTTTGCGGCCTCCCTTTTACTGATACAGCAGTTTACGACCACAAATATGGCATTTCTGTAAACTGCAGTATCAGGGTAATAAATATTAACTTTTGTTTGGTTGTTAACCCTTATTTTGTTATAGGAAAAAACGGATTGAAATGAAAAAGTGCCAAAAATTGCGTTTTTGGCACTGTTTTCATTTTTTTTTTAACCGTGTTAATCTGGGGGGTTAGGTCATGGGATATTTTTATAGAAGAGATTCTTACGGACGCGGCGATACCTAATAAGTCTACTTTTTTTACAATTATTTAGGTTTTTGACTATATTATCCTTTTTGATACCCAAAAATTTTTTGGGTATCTCTAAAGTCTAGGTGTCATTTTTGTTATAAATTTTTTATCCGATTATATTATGTGGGGGCTCATTTTTTGCGGGACGAGCGGACGGTTTTTCTGGCACTATTTTAGGGGCTATATGACTTTTTTATCGCTTGCTATTAAATTTTTTGTTATGTTTGGTGACAAAAAAAATCTTTTTTTGCATCTTTTTTATTTATTTTTTGGACCGTGTTAATCTGGGGGGTTGGATCATGGGGTATTTTTATAGAGGAGATTCTTACGGACGCGGCGATACCTAATAAGTCTACTTTTTTTACATTTATTTGGGTTTTAGACTATATGATCCTTTTGTATCTCTAAAGTCTAAGTGTCATTTTTTATTTTTTTTTCTAATCCGATTATCTTATGTGGGGGCTCATTTTTTGCGGGGCGAGCGGACAGTTTTATTGGCACTATTTTGGGGGCTATATGACTTTTTGATCGCTTGCTATTAAACTTTTTGTTATGTAAGGTGACAAAAAAAAACGTGTTAATCTGGGGGGTTAGGTCATGGGGTATTTTTATAGAGGAGATTATTACCGACACGGCAATACCTAATATGTATACTTTTAATAAATTATTTTAGTTTTTTTGGGTGTCTCAAGTCTGAGAACCAGTTTTTTTTTATCCGATGTCAGTCCTAAATTGGGATATAAATTTAGTACTCCATGGAAGTGTGATACTCCCTGAAGCAACCAATAATGCAGAGGCCCGGATGATCGGGGCACGTGTCACATTGAGTTGTGGTGTCCTTCCGTATCCCCCTCCTGTGACACACTCTGCACCTTTTTTGGGTTCGTCCCTTCTTTCCAGTATGGGGGACCACACCTGGAAAGTGTTGGCCAGGGACGATCCGGGCACCTACAGTTCCCGAGGTACTCCGGCCTGCTCTTTCCCGGTCCGAAAAGATCAGGGCCTTGAGGACTGCCTCATAGAACTGGAGGAATGTCCCTGTTCTGCCAGCGCTTCGGGATAGTACAAAAGAGTTGTACATGGCAACCTGCACCAAGTAGACCGCAACTTTTTTGTACCATGCCCGGGTTTTGCACATGGCGTTATATGGCTTGAGGACTTGATCAGAGAGATCAACTCCTCCCATATACCGATTGTAGGCGACGATACAATCGGGCTTGAGGACCGTTGCCGCGGTACCTCGCACAGGGACAGGGGTGATGCCGTTACCATGAATTGTGGACAGCATAAGGACATCCCTCTTGTCCTTATACCTGACCAGCAACAGGTTTCCAGTGGTAAGGGCACGGGTCTCACCCCTGGGGATAGGTACCTGGAGGGGGAGGGCAGGGAAGCTGCGTTGATTTTTCCGCACGGTCCCACAAGCGAACGTGGATCTGGCGGCAAGGGACTGGAACAAGGGGATACTGGTATAAAAGTTATCCACGTACAGGTGGTAACCCTTATCCAGCAGTGGGTACATAAGGTCCCACACAAGTTTCCCGGTAACACCCAGAGTGGGGGGACATTCTGGGGGTTGAATCCGGGAATCTCGCCCCTCGTATATACAAAATTTGTAAGTGTACCCTGAGGTACTCTCACAAATTTTGTATAGCTTCACGCCATACCTCGCCCGCTTGGAGGGCACATACTGGCGGAAAATGAGTCTCCCCTTGAACGCAATGAGAGACTCATCAACCGCGACCTCTCTTCCAGGTACATAGGCCTCCATGAATTTGGCCCCAAAGTGATCAATGACCGGCCGTATCTTGTACAGACGGTCATGGGCAGAATCACCTCGGGGGGGGGGGGACATGCTGCATTATCGGAATAATGCAGACATTTCCGGATGGCCTCAAACCGGGAGCGTGTCATGGCCGTACTGTAAAGTGGGGTCTGGTATAGGACGTCCCCACTCCAGTACAGCCTGACACTGGGTTTCTTGACCAGGCCCATATGCAGCACGAGGCCCCAAAATGTCCTCATTTCGGCTGCACTGACCAGGCGTCCAGCCACCAGGCCTGGCCAAAAAGGAGCCCGGGTGTTGAGCGACGAACTGTTGGGCGTACAGATTCGTCTGCTCCACCATCAGATTTACCAGTGGGTCACTGAAAAAATGACGAAAAAAGTCATATTCAGTGTAGCCCACTGTGGAAATCTGGATTCCTGATTGGCCTACAAAATCAGGAATCACGGGCTCGTATTGCTCTGGGCTACACCATACAAATTCACCGGCAGGGTGCTCCGGTGGAGTTAACTGGTGGGCCGGGAAACCAGTACGATCCCCAGAGCTGCTCGTACTAGGCTGGGCCACAGGGTCCCTAACATGGCAGTCCCCTTGCTCCGCCTGGCGGCGTCTCCGCCGCCTTGGGGGCTCATCATCATCGCTAGATGATGAGGAGGATGCGGATGACAACAGGAATGTGGGGTCATCCTCATCCTCACTGGGACTCTCGGAGTTGGAGGCAAGCTGGGCGTATGCCTCCTCGGCCGAGAACGTCCGGCGGGCCATAGGGGAGTGTGTGTCTGCGTGTGTATGTGCGTGTGTGGAAATCTTTATTTTGTGTGCGTGTGTGTGGGGGCACGGGTGTTCACGAACTCACCCTAAAACTAACAAAAAAAAATAAATGACTAAAAAAAAGGCAAAAAAATGTGAAAAAAAAAATTCAAAACCACTGATCAACCGTCCGAAGTTGATCAGCGGTGGGGTGTGCGATGCGCTAACAGTGGCCGGACGCTAAGAGGGCCGGCCACAGTCAGCGTACACAAAAAAAAAAAAAAAGAAATCCTGCACCCCAAAAAAGTGGGGGAAGGGGGGGCAAGTGGCAGCACCCCTGGGGGGTCTAGGGTCACTCAGCTGTGCTGTGGACCCCAGACACCCTAACTAGGGTGATGCAATGAAAAGTAAAAAAAAAATAACTTTCCCTCTTTTTCCCTGCCTAACCCAAACTTTCCCTAGCTGTCCCTATGTACCTGATGGGGGTGCTGGTGGCAGTGATCGGGTCCTGGGGGCACAGATCGGGTGCAGGCAGCGGTGCAGCGGTGGCAGCAGACACGTGCAGGCAGCTCCTCTCTCCTCCGGCTCCGGAACACAAAAGGAGGAGGAGAGGAGCGCCTGCCTCTTTTGAATCTGCCGCCGGACCGCCCACTGACCAATCAGAAAGCGATCCTGAGTGGTGATGTCACCATCACCACTCAGGATCGCTGGATGGTGATTGGTGGAGTGAAATCACACCACCATCACATCCTGTTCCGGGTTATCGGGTCTTCAGAGACCCGAATAACCCGGAAACGCAGAAAACCGCAGGTCTGAATTGACCTGCGGTTTTCTGCGATCGCCGACATGGGGGGGTCACAGGACCCCCCGGCGCATTTGCCCCAGGTGCCTGCTCAATGATTTGAGCAGGCACCGGGTTCCGATCACCGCCCGCCGAGCGGCGGTGATCGGAACCATTCATGACGTACCGGTACGTCATGTGTCCTTAAGTACCAGGACATCATGACGTACCGGTACGTCATGTGTCCTTAAGAGGTTAAGATGAAATAAGGCTGTGTCCTTAAAGAGTTAAGGCCGCAGTTTAAGCAGCAGCATGGTGATAAAGATAAGTGGCAAGGTGACATGGTGTGGAGATGGCAGCATAAGGAGGCCACATAGTGGCACAATGACTGAGTCTGGATTGTTAGTCCACAGATTGCTTAGAAAAATGCAGATGGAAACAATCAATTAATGCAGCCATCAAATTCAAGTTGGGTTTGCCCGTTCCACCTCAGCTCACCAGCAGGCCCGCGACCTAAATCTTTTTCAAGGTCAGCTCACATGCAGACCCGCAACATTTCTATAAGAAAAATAATAGTTTGAAAAATTAAAAAATTAAAATAAATTATAATAAATAAATAATATGAAAGAAAAATAATGTAGAGTGGCATCAGAAATTATACTTATACAACATGATAAATATTTAAATAATAATAATAACAAAATAATATTTAAAAAAAATATATGATATAGAGAATGGATAATAATAGTCCTAAAAATTCTCTAAATAAAAAAATATATAAAATATATAAAATATAAAAAAATATAAATAAAAAACAAATAATAAAATACCCTGATATAAATTTCTGAATGAGAAATTCAGTATTAGGAACATAAATGGGTAAATTTAAATTAGGTATAGGTAGGTTTGGGGTAAAGAGAAACAAAAATGAGGCTCTTGTGTTTATTCACACATTCCCGGGTGTTGAATCATGCAGCTGAATTAACACGTCAAGTCCTTTTTGACAGGCGGTTAATTCTGCACATGAATTAATTATAGATATTCAATATAGGTTTTATTTAGGGCTTCGATGGTGTCCCTTTTTGCACTAATTTAATAATAAAAAAAGTAGTAGGCATATTTTATGGCACTATTCACATAGATCAGTATTATTACTTTATTTATTAGTTTATTTCACTACTGTGCTTCATTTTTACCTTTGTCCCCTTTTCGACTTATCTTTACTATTTTTTGTTTTTTGATTTTTGTATATTGTCTGTATTTCCCTGTTATAGATTTTTTGATCTTTTGTCTATCCAATTTTTATCTATAAATATTGCCTCATCCTGTGCATATCTCTTCTTACTTTTCTTTTTCTGCCGCTCTGTGCGCATCCGCAGCATCCCTCGCCAAAGCATACCCTGTGGTTCATGCGCGTTATGGCACTTCCGGCTGCTGACACGCAGTGGGTGCCCTACGAGCCTGCGCGTGCTGCTATATCCGGTGTGTGGAACGCAGCGCGCGCCGGCCCAGGTGGACGCATGCGTGGACAGCATATCCGGACGCCGTTCGCTTTCTGATGTCCTTCATCTGTTACATGTGTGTACTCTGTGAGTTTATCTCTCACTCCTCTCTACTCCTATATGATAATGAGGTGGCCACCGCCCCCTCCTTTCATCTGAGGATCGGGGACGCAGGTAAAAAGCATTACCATCTGATTATTTAGTATATATATATTTGATTATGGGCTACCAAGGATTAGGCACTCCTGAGGAAGCCAGCAAGTCTGGCGATACGTGTTGGGCTTTTCTTCTGACCACCACGCACGCCCCCCCATCATGCCATTTTTATGATAAGTATTTGAGCCTTATTTATTGTTGATGGATTACATGCCCTTTATAATGTTATATGCTTATGGATGTGGGGGTCTGTCTATGGGTTTGTGGTGAGTCAGATGGGCATGTGCCGATACGTGGTTCACATGGCCTTGATTTGTTGTATACAACTATTTTAATTCATTTTGTGTTGTGTCTGTCTCCTTGAATAAATTTGTCATATTTTAGATGTGCGGCTCCTGTCTCGGTATTCTTTTTCTTTCTCTTTGCTATACCCGTGGTCACCATGGTAGGTGCAGAAAAGAACACCGAAAGCTGATAGGGCAGTCATCCAAATGGATTGTCACCATCACGGGGACATGCAATCGCCCAGAGGTTATCTAGAGTCACCAATGCAGCAGCAGGCCCTTGCCCCTAAGGTTTTAGATGGTCGGATCAGCAGCAGACCCTCACCTCTAATGTTTTATATGGTCAGATCAGCAGCAGGCGCTTGCCCCTAATGTTTTAGAGGGTCAGCTCAGAAGCAGGGTCACAAGCAGGCCCTTGCTCCTAATGTTTTTGAGGGTCACCAGCAGGCCATCAATCATAATTGTTCAAGGCTGTGTATGATGCCCTCCTTTATGTGTAATAAAGGGTGTATTGGAGTGACGATTCCTTGTAATTTTTGGCAGCCCTTTCACTTAGTGCATAGGCTTTATCAGTGTAGGAGTCCCACTACCTGAACAATTGTACCACAATGTGAATGAGGTCCACCTTTATGTGATATACAGGCTGCTTCGGAGTGCCTCCTGCTTGCAATTTTATTGCAGCACTTGCACTTTACATACAATATTTTTCCTGTAAATTTTTTTTGGGGGGGGGGTTTTGTGCAGATCTTTGTCAGTCTGTAAAAGTGGCATGCAACTCGGACAACATGGCTCCCAGACTCAACCTGGGAGTCCAAGATGCATCCAGACATCGTCCCCATGATGTTCCCTATCCATTTTGGTGGTGTTTCTGTCACTTTCTGACCTTTTCCAATGGACCAGGCACCCTCCCCATCGACTTCTATTATACTTGGGTGCCCGGCCGAGCACACGAATATGACAATGTGTTCAGCCCAAACACCCGAACACCCGAATACTTTGGTTCTCGATCATCACTAGCACAGACGGATCTGCACCGATAATGCAATCGCTTGTATCTGTTCCGGATCCGTTTTCAATTGCACCATATTGTGTCAGTGAAAACGGATCCATTCCCATTGACTTACATTGTGTGTCAGGACAGATATGTTTGGCTCTGCATCATCAGGCAGACACCAAAATGCTGCAAGCAAGCCTCCAGAGCGGAATGGAGACGCAACGGAGCCAAACTGATGCATTCTGAATGGATCCTTATCCATTCAGAATGCATTGAGACTGAACTGATCCGTGGCAGCCCTGAATCATGGGATGGACCATGTGATGAGCGCAGTGACATCACCACAGGTCCTTTTCCTCAAAGAAGAAGACAGAAGAGAAGCCGGATTAAGGTTACTTAAATTATTATTATTATTTTTTTAACCCCTCCATCAATATTTTACTTAGCATTCTGTAATGGATAAAGCAATGCGTACCCTAGCAATATTAGATAGTTCTATTACTAGAGAATTCAGTCTGTAGAGTCTAATAATGCTTCTGAAAACTAGTTATGCTGTCTGTGAATAATATTCTTCTACATTATAGTAGGGATCTGTGCATATTTCACTATAACTATAATGTCCCACTTACCATAGGCAGAAGAGTTAAAACTTAGCTTTGTATAAGTCTCAAATTATTCAATGCATTAAACTGAGCAGCTTGTGTTGCCTGCACCTTGCCACATGTACAGTATTCTTTTATCTACAAAAACATGTCATTTCTCCAGTTTTTCCATCTCCTCTGAAACAGAAACAATCTGGTTTCACCATGAGCACAATATCTCACCTCCTCCTCAGTGCTGCACAAAATATCTCCTTTATTTACACGTATAAAGATCTCGTGCGACAAACCTTCCTGGAGGTGTCAGAAGAAAGCAGGAAAGCTGATGAGCCTATTATGAATATATTGTGACAGGGCACAGATATTCCCTGTGTCGTAATTAAGTGCAACTTGTACCATTTGACATTCAAATTATTTACAGGTAATTGCAACATTGTAGTTTCATCATTACCGTTTATTGTAAAAATCTATTTGTATCTCTCATGGAGTAAAGTGTAATACAAAATGATAGGTTGAGCATATCCGGGTGTTTGAAGGTATTTTATTCCGTATTATCATGCCCTCTGTTCAGAAAAACAGATCAAAAGGAGTCGATGTGTAATATCAAATATATAATTGTGTTATGTTGAGGGAAGTGTCAAATTTAAGTATATATATGTATATATGCCCTGACATATATGCATATATATATATATGGGCCCTTTTTCTGGGCCCGTCCAGGTGGGATGCGTTGCATACATGAGGATGTATGTGTGCCCCCTTGGCCGCATGCATCTCTATGTATGTAGGGCATGTTATAGGGGTGGGTTTCAGGGGTATGGGCACATATGTATCTATAGATGTGGCCCAGACATCTGTGGATATATATGTACCCCTATACAGTTATATAGGAGGGCTTATTCCTGCCCCTATGTAAATAATGTCCGTTCATATATGCTTATAGATGTGCCCCAAGCATCTATGGGCATATATGGCCGGAATCCCGCTCATATGCGCCTGCTGGGTGGGTGGAGGAGACCGACAGTTGGACAATTATGTCCAGCGTCGGCCTCTACAAAGGACAGAGGATCAAAAAGATCCTCTGCCCTTTGTCACCATCTCCGGCAGCGCTGGAGATGGTATGCCTAACAGGGACATGGGAACAGATTTCCCATGCCCCTGTGTGCCGCTCACCTCCGGCGCTGTAATTACAGCGCCGGAGATGTGCGATATCTCCACAGGCGGGAGAATCAAAGGATCCCCTGCCTGGGAGCGTGGGCTGGCGCAGGGCGGTAAAACGGGTGCGAGCGCTGCAGGGTTTAAATACCCAGCAGCACTGCGCTCGGACAGATCGCCCCCCCCCCGCCCCGAAGATGAGCGGATCCGGTGCTCAGGAGAGCGCAGGCAGCAATGTGCTGCGCTCTGAACAAATGACCGGCCACCCCCACAGAGAAGAGAGAGAGAGTGCAGGCAGCACTGAGCCCTGCACCCGGAACAAGAGCTGAGAAGAGAGTTGGAGAGCCCTGAGTAGTTGAGCCCAGAGCAGCCCAGAGGAGGAGAGCAGAAGGACGGAGCAAAAGTTATACAGACTAAGGCCCCATGCACACGGCCGTGTTTCACAGCCGTGTGCGGGCCGTGGAACCGCGGCCTGGATTCCTCCTGAGAGCAGGAGCGCACGGCGTCACTGGTTGCTATGACGCCGTGCGCTCCCTGCTGCCGGCACAGTACAGTAATACACTGGTATAGATCATACCAGTGTATTACTGTATTGCAGCGGCAGCAGGGAGCGCACGGCGTCATAGCAACCAGTGACGCCGTGCGCTCCTGCTCTCAGGAGGGATCCAGGCAGTGGTTCCACGGCCCGCACACGGCTGTGAAACACGGCCGTGTGCATGGGGCCTAAGTATCGTTTTCCCTGTCCTGCCTCCTCCTTAACCCTTGCTGCCCTGAACCCCTAATCCTTTCACCCTGGGATCTCACTGCCCCCTGCCATTAACCCCTTCCCCCAGTGGACCCTGTAATCTCAGCAGCATTGCTGCTGCCCTTAACCCCTGCCCTGCTGCCCCAGTACACAGTCAGCCTGCTGCCCTGCATCTGCTCTGCAAGGCCCTGAAGAGCATTAACCCCTTCAATGCTCTGTTCACAGTCCCCTGCTCTGCAACTCTGCTCCCCAGTCCCCTGTTAACCCCTTCAGTACCCTGTTCCCTACTCTGCCCTGAGACCCCTGATCAACCCCTGGTTTACCCCTGAATCGCCCCCTTCCTGCATCCCCTGGTTAACCCCTGCTCTGCTGCTCTATTGAGCATGCAGCTGCTCTGCAAACAATCTGTATTCCTTGGCCTGCAGGTATTAACCCCTGCAGAGCCACCATTGTGTTTAACCCCTTGAACCCCGTAGGGACAGTGATTAGTCAGGCGGGTGGGTTACTGATATTTGTGTGTATGAATGTATTATTGCAATGTATAGATAGTATGTGGGGTGGAATTTGGGATTGTGCTGTGTAGTGTAGTTAGGCTTGTATTGTGTTTATTGTAGTACTGTTTCTGTACTGCGGTGTGTACGTCTATATGTATATATCTTCATATCCATTGATCTATGAATATATATAGATATAGCGTATTGTTAGACTTGTATAATTGTATTGTGTATTAAATATTCCTTATTGTTCATAATACAGTGTATGGTGTTTTTACTAGTCGCCGCCCTAGTATAGTGTTAGTAAGGCGCATGCAGCTAGTTTAGTGATTAGTGTAAGGCAGTCAGTAGCGATTTGTTGTTATGTAAGCCATAAATAGGCGGAGATATCATAAGACGACTCACGCCTATTTATGAATATTAATTATCAATATTTGCATAAATAATGGTGATTAATATTCCCCTTTAACATGTTATTTTTGAAAGACTGTTCTACTCAAAATAAAACTCTCCCCACCCCCAAGGACCTATTCAAATTAAGAGTACTGGCTACTTGGCCCCAAATCACAGACTACGTGCATCAAGCCATGTGGCACCTCTCCATTTACTGCCTATGTATTTCTTGCTACCTTGTGGCTTCAGATGGCCTCCAGCAGAGGTCATGTACTAAAACCATTACAACACTATTCTATGCATGAACAGTATGTATATGTGAACTTGTGTGCACTGTATATGTGTATTCAGACCGTATATATGTGTGTATGCAGGAGGACTGTATGTCAAGTGCCACCGATGGGGGTAGCTACCCTATAAGTCAATGTCTCACCTTTTAACAGACCTTGCACCATGACTAAGGATATAATCTAATCCATTATCTTCAGCATAAGGGTCCATTCACATGTCCGTAAGTGTTTTTGCGAAACATGGATACCGGCCGTGTGCGCTCTTCATTTTGATGACCGCACATGGCCCTATGATAGAAATGCCTATTCTGGTCTGAGATTTTGGAGAAGAATAGGACATGCTCTATCTTTTTTGCGGGCCCATGGAACAGAATTACAGATGCAGCATCTTTTGCGACCCCGTTAAAATGAATAGGTGTGCACCCGTTCTGCAAAATTGTGGATCCAGAACAACAAACTCGTGAATGGACCATAAGGAAAACAGCATTTTTCAATATCTGCAATGTGGATACTATTTTTATGAAATCTACTCTACCAAACATCCTGCTTTCACATTATAGGGTTAAACATCAAGATGCGAATGACATGTTTGCAATCTGCATTGCGCTGAGACAGGGATGGAAAGACAGTATCCTGTGTTACTTACATCTGCTCCGCGGACCAGTATTTATTGACTTCTGGAATATTCCGCTGTGTTATATGTTGTAAACAAGGCTACTAACTGCATGTGTAAATTATGTATAAAAGGGAACTGGAAAATGCAATTCCAGCCAGCAATCAAAGCAATTAAAGATGCCTTAGAGGGGATTTACCTGCTGTATGGCCATGCTACAATGACCATCAGTAATATCACCCTATTACTGTGTGCCAGAATTAAATGGTTTTCCAAGTGTCTGTATAAAAGTTGTTGCTGCACAGTCTTTTTTTTTTTACTTTTTAAAAATGCCAAGACAGCCGGATTTCACAAGAATTTTTTAGGGGTGTCCCTTTTAGCACACAATATTTTTCCAGCGTTTTTTGTCCTTTTTTTTTTTTTTTCTTTTTTTCTTCCCCTATAGAAAAGTCTATGGCCCCTTTCACACGAGCGTGACGGATTAGGTCCGGATGCGTTCAGGGTGCGTTCAGTGAAACTCGCACTATTTTGCAAGCAAGTTCAGTCAGTTTTGTCTGCAATTGCGTTCAGTTGTTCATTTTTTTCCGTGCGGGTACAATGCGTTTTGATGCGTTTTTCACGCGCGCGATAAAAAACCGAAGGTTTACAAACAACATCTCTTAGCAACCATCAGTGAAAAACGCATCGCACCCGCACTTGCTTGCAGATGCAATGCGTTTTTCACGCAGCCCCATTCACTTCTATGGGGCCAGGGCTGCGTGAAAAACGCAGAATATAGAACATGCTGCGATTTTTACGCAAGGCGGAACTGATGCGTGAAAAACAACGCTCATGTACACAGACCCATTAAAATGAATGGGTCAGGAATCAGTGCGGGTGCTATGCGTTCACGTCACGCATTGCACCCGCACGGAAAACTCGCTCGTGTGAAAGGGGCCTATAGAAAGATGCCTGAAAACAATGCCACACCTAGAACATGTGGCAGTTTGAAGTGTTGCTATTATTTTTTATCTGGTCCTAAGGAATGACAAAAGTCAGAACCCATGGAGATAAGCTGATTGCTGCAATAGCTTCCATTGAATTTATTCCTTTCTGACATCCGCCTTAAATGTATAGTACAACAGGCAAACTGTTTACACTTTGCGCCATGCTGGTTGCTGACATCCAGGTCTCTGCCGTAACTGCTGGCATTGGAGATAACAATAGTGCTAGACGTTTACCCTTAGATGTGGTGGTCAGTTGTGACCATGGCATCTAAGAAGTTTGCATAGGGAGGGGGATCCCTCTCTCACCCCACTGGCTTCCTGCCTGCAAGGCGATCACGGGATGCTGTTGATTGCTATGGCAGCCTGAAGACTTACAAAGGCCTCCTGGTATGGTAACTATGGAAGCCTACAAGGCCTGCCTGATAGGTCTGATAGGTGTTGTGTCAGTGTAAAAAGTGACAGGCCTCATGCACACGGCCATTGCTGGCCGTTGCCCATATTGTGGCCTGCAAACAGTGGGTTCGCAATATGCAGGCACCAGCTCTATGCTCAACCCATCACGGATGCAGACCCATTCACTTGAACAGGTCCGCAATCTGGAGTTGCAGTACGGAACGGAGGCACGGAATCCCAAGGAAGTACTTGCACACGGCTGTTGTTTGGCCGCTGACGCAATAGATCCAGACCTATTCAAGTTTAATAGGATCCAGACCCATTCAACTTGAATGGGTCCGTAATCCGTCCGCTCCACAAGGATGCTGCCCAGGCATTGGGACTGCAACGGCCGTATGCATGAGGCCTTACAACGTATTACAATCCCCATCAAGCGAAAATAGACATATTTGGTACATCCATAACAACCTGTTCTATAAAAATATCACATGATCTACCTCATCAGGTAACTGCCATAAAAGAAAAAAAGATTCCAGAATAGCAATTTTTGGTCACCTTGCTTCAAAAATCTTATCCATCCCTCACACAAGACCATCACCAGAAAAAGAAAAAAATGTTTATCAGGAAATGGCGACTCAAAAACATGATTTTTTTCTCAAAAATGTGTTTATTACATAAAAGAGGTAATATATATATATATATATATATATATATATATATACAGTACAGACCAAAAGTTTGGACACACCTTCTCATTCAAAGAGTTTTCTTTATTTTCATGACTATGAAAATTGTAGATTCACACTGAAGGCATCAAAACTATGAATTAACACATGTGGAATTATATACATAACAAAAAAGTGTGAAACAACTGAAAATATGTCATATTCTAGGTTCTTCAAAGTAGCCACCTTTTGCTTTGATTACTGCTTTGCACACTCTTGGCATTCTCTTGATGAGCTTCAAGAGGTAGTCACCTGAAATGGTCTTCCAACAGTCTTGAAGGAGTTCCCAGAGATGCTTAGCACTTGTTGGCCCTTTTGCCTTCACTCTGCGGTCCAGCTCACCCCAAACCATCTCGATTGGGTTCAGGTCCGGTGACTGTGGAGGCCAGGTCATCTGGCGCAGCACCCCATCACTCTCCTTCATGGTCAAATAGCCCTTACACAGGGCTATTTGAAGTGGCAAAGAGCGATGTTTCGACTCATACATGAGTCTTTCTCAAGCATTTGTACAAAATGAACAGCATACATATAAAGGTGTGCCAATCAGAACAATCAACACATGGACATAATTGATAATTAAAAGAATCAAGTGCAAAATGTATCAAAATATATAGAAATATATAAAATAGAATCCATGATCATCATAAAAAATAAAGTGACAAGTGCATTATAGTGAATCAAATACATAGTATGATATATTACATACAATATCCCCAAAAACTACTTAATTGGATCCAACTGTATCACACCCATCTATAATTAGTGCATAAAGTTAAATTGTGAACATGAGAGGGAGGAGACTAGTTGATACCTGGAAGAGCAATATGGCCCACGTATACCATCACGCTGTGCAGCGCGTCCACAGATTACCATTGCGCATGTCCCGACCGTATCACGTCATCAGTCCGTGGCCGCACAGAGACGCATGCATGTCGCAAGGTAGCCAATTGATGACCCAAGCGGCACACACATGAATCATCCACACCGCCAATACACCAATGGCTAGAGAAGGTTGTGCATGTGCAACAGCGTCATCTTTGTAACCACCACCATATTAAAAGAGGGAACAATGCCAGATCTCTTGTTTTCATACTTCATCATTATAACTAAGTTCCGTCACTGTTCTTATATAGTCAGTCACTGTGGATGGATTCCACTGCCAAGCAGGTTAGGCGAGTAACCATCTTTTCCAAGATGGGTAATTCAAACCCAATCGCTACCCATATGTGTGTCTAAGTACCGCTGACACCCCGAGGTCCGATTCCACAGAATGTGAGGTACTGTCCCCCCCGTATGATACTGTGAATGTACCTAACATGCCTTTTGATGGGGATATGGGGGATGCAATGTGTACTTCTCCCCTCAGAGAGGAGGGGGTCATTCCTGCCAGCTGTGCTGAGGCCCCAGGGTGTGGCCAGCAAGCCTGCTGGAACCTGTTGTCCTCCGGTGTGGTGACTGAAGGGACAAGCAGGGGGCAGACAGCTGCGGGGGAGGAGGATGCCAATGAGGTTAGGGTTGTCCCAGGAGAAGAAGGGTTGCCAGGTAAAGCTTCAGTGCAGGGTTCCTCCACAACTGGTATGTCAGAGGGCCAGGGCCAGGTTAGTCCGTCTGGACTGGCGACTTGGTCGGGAGCTGAGGTAAAGCAGGCACTACCAGCAGTGGCAGCGGCCATAGCTGCTGTCACGTGCAGTGGGAGTGCTGGGGCCCTAGGGGCCCCTCCGGGGTCTGATGGCTTTCCCCCTTCTGACCAAGTGGCTGCCGAGTCAGATGGAAGCCCGGAGACTGTCCCAGGGTCCTGACAGAGGAGTCTCGTCTATTCTGACCACGTCCGGTCAGGGGTTTCATGTTATTTTTGAAAGACTGTTCTACTCAAAATAAAACTCTCCCCACCCCCAAGGACCTATTCAAATTAAGAGTACTGGCTACTTGGCCCCAAATCACAGACTACGTGCATCAAGCCATGTGGCACCTCTCCATTTACTGCCTATGTATTTCTTGCTACCTTGTGGCTTCAGATGGCCTCCAGCAGAGGTCATGTACTAAAACCATTACAACACTATTCTATGCATGAACAGTATGTATATGTGAACTTGTGTGCACTGTATATGTGTATTCAGACCGTATATATGTGTGTATGCAGGAGGACTGTATGTCAAGTGCCACCGATGGGGGTAGCTACCCTATAAGTCAATGTCTCACCTTTTAACAGACCTTGCACCATGACTAAGGATATAATCTAATCCATTATCTTCAGCATAAGGGTCCATTCACATGTCCGTAAGTGTTTTTGCGAAACATGGATACCGGCCGTGTGCGCTCTTCATTTTGATGACCGCACATGGCCCTATGATAGAAATGCCTATTCTGGTCTGAGATTTTGGAGAAGAATAGGACATGCTCTATCTTTTTTGCGGGCCCATGGAACAGAATTACAGATGCAGCATCTTTTGCGACCCCGTTAAAATGAATAGGTGTGCACCCGTTCTGCAAAATTGTGGATCCAGAACAACAAACTCGTGAATGGACCATAAGGAAAACAGCATTTTTCAATATCTGCAATGTGGATACTATTTTTATGAAATCTACTCTACCAAACATCCTGCTTTCACATTATAGGGTTAAACATCAAGATGCGAATGACATGTTTGCAATCTGCATTGCGCTGAGACAGGGATGGAAAGACAGTATCCTGTGTTACTTACATCTGCTCCGCGGACCAGTATTTATTGACTTCTGGAATATTCCTCTGTGTTATATGTTGTAAACAAGGCTACTAACTGCATGTGTAAATTATGTATAAAAGGGAACTGGAAAATGCAATTCCAGCCAGCAATCAAAGCAATTAAAGATGCCTTAGAGGGGATTTACCTGCTGTATGGCCATGCTACAATGACCATCAGTAATATCACCCTATTACTGTGTGCCAGAATTAAATGGTTTTCCAAGTGTCTGTATAAAAGTTGTTGCTGCACAGTCTTTTTTTTTTTACTTTTTAAAAATGCCAAGACAGCCGGAGGTTTTCACAAGAATTTTTTAGGGGTGTCCCTTTTAGCACACAATATTTTTCCAGCGTTTTTTGTCCTTTTTTTTTTTTTTTTTTTTCTTCCCCTATAGAAAAGTCTATGGCCCCTTTCACACGAGCGTGACGGATTAGGTCCGGATGCGTTCAGGGTGCGTTCAGTGAAACTCGCACTATTTTGCAAGCAAGTTCAGTCAGTTTTGTCTGCAATTGCGTTCAGTTGTTCATTTTTTTCCGTGCGGGTACAATGCGTTTTGATGCGTTTTTCACGCGCGCGATAAAAAACCGAAGGTTTACAAACAACATCTCTTAGCAACCATCAGTGAAAAACGCATCGCACCCGCACTTGCTTGCAGATGCAATGCGTTTTTCACGCAGCCCCATTCACTTCTATGGGGCCAGGGCTGCGTGAAAAACGCAGAATATAGAACATGCTGCGATTTTTACGCAAGGCGGAACTGATGCGTGAAAAACAACGCTCATGTACACAGACCCATTAAAATGAATGGGTCAGGAATCAGTGCGGGTGCTATGCGTTCACGTCACGCATTGCACCCGCACGGAAAACTCGCTCGTGTGAAAGGGGCCTATAGAAAGATGCCTGAAAACAATGCCACACCTAGAACATGTGGCAGTTTGAAGTGTTGCTATTATTTTTTATCTGGTCCTAAGGAATGACAAAAGTCAGAACCCATGGAGATAAGCTGATTGCTGCAATAGCTTCCATTGAATTTATTCCTTTCTGACATCCGCCTTAAATGTATAGTACAACAGGCAAACTGTTTACACTTTGCGCCATGCTGGTTGCTGACATCCAGGTCTCTGCCGTAACTGCTGGCATTGGAGATAACAATAGTGCTAGACGTTTACCCTTAGATGTGGTGGTCAGTTGTGACCATGGCATCTAAGAAGTTTGCATAGGGAGGGGGATCCCTCTCTCACCCCACTGGCTTCCTGCCTGCAAGGCGATCACGGGATGCTGTTGATTGCTATGGCAGCCTGAAGACTTACAAAGGCCTCCTGGTATGGTAACTATGGAAGCCTACCAAGGCCTGCCTGATAGGTCTGATAGGTGTTGTGTCTGTGTAAAAAGTGACAGGCCTCATGCACACGGCCATTGCTGGCCGTTGCCCATATTGTGGCCTGCAAACAGTGGGTTCGCAATATGCAGGCACCAGCTCTATGCTCAACCCATCACGGATGCAGACCCATTCACTTGAACAGGTCCGCAATCTGGAGTTGCAGTACGGAACGGAGGCACGGAATCCCAAGGAAGTACTTGCACACGGCTGTTGTTTGGCCGCTGACGCAATAGATCCAGACCTATTCAAGTTTAATAGGATCCAGACCCATTCAACTTGAATGGGTCCGTAATCCGTCCGCTCCACAAGGATGCTGCCCAGGCATTGGGACTGCAACGGCCGTATGCATGAGGCCTTACAACGTATTACAATCCCCATCAAGCGAAAATAGACATATTTGGTACATCCATAACAACCTGTTCTATAAAAATATCACATGATCTACCTCATCAGGTAACTGCCATAAAAGAAAAAAAGATTCCAGAATAGCAATTTTTGGTCACCTTGCTTCAAAAATCTTATCCATCCCTCACACAAGACCATCACCAGAAAAAGAAAAAAATGTTTATCAGGAAATGGCGACTCAAAAACATGATTTTTTTTCTCAAAAATGTGTTTATTACATAAAAGAGGTAATATATATATATATATATATATATATATATATATATATATACAGTACAGACCAAAAGTTTGGACACACCTTCTCATTCAAAGAGTTTTCTTTATTTTCATGACTATGAAAATTGTAGATTCACACTGAAGGCATCAAAACTATGAATTAACACATGTGGAATTATATACATAACAAAAAAGTGTGAAACAACTGAAAATATGTCATATTCTAGGTTCTTCAAAGTAGCCACCTTTTGCTTTGATTACTGCTTTGCACACTCTTGGCATTCTCTTGATGAGCTTCAAGAGGTAGTCACCTGAAATGGTCTTCCAACAGTCTTGAAGGAGTTCCCAGAGATGCTTAGCACTTGTTGGCCCTTTTGCCTTCACTCTGCGGTCCAGCTCACCCCAAACCATCTCGATTGGGTTCAGGTCCGGTGACTGTGGAGGCCAGGTCATCTGGCGCAGCACCCCATCACTCTCCTTCATGGTCAAATAGCCCTTACACAGCCTGGAAGTGTGTTTGGGGTCATTGTCCTGTTGAAAAATAAATGATGGTCCAACTAAACGCAAATCGGATGGAATAGCATGCTGCTGCAAGATGCTGTGGTAGCCATGCTGGTTCAGTATGCCTTCAATTTTGAATAAATCCCCAACAGTGTCACCAGCAAAGCACCCCCACACCATCACACCTCCTCCTCCATGCTTCATGGTGGGAACCAGGCATGTAGAGTCCATCCGTTCACCTTTTCTGCGTCGCAAAAAGACACGGTGGTTGGAACCAAAGATCTCAAATTCGGACTCATCAGACCAAAGCACAGATTTCCACTGGTCTAATGTCCATTCCTTGTGTTCTTTAGCCCAAACAAGTCTCTTCTGCTTGTTGCCTGTCCTTAGCAGTGGTTTCCTAGCAGATATTCTACCATGAAGGCCTGATTCACACAGTCTCCTCTTAACAGTTGTTCTAAAGATATGTCTGCTGCTAGAACTCTGTGTGGCATTGACCTGGTCTCTAATCTGAGCTGCTGTTAACCTGCGATTTCTGAGACTGGTGACTCGGATGAACTTATCCTCCGCAGCAGAGGTGACTCTTGGTCTTCCTTTCCTGGGGCGGTCCGCATGTGAGCCAGTTTCTTTGTAGAGCTTGATAGTTTTTGTGACTGCACTTGGGGACACTTTCAAAGTTTTCCCAATTTTTCGGACTGACTGACCTTCATTTCTTAAAGTAATGATGGACACTCGTTTTTCTTTACTTAGCTGCTTTTTTCTTCCCATAATACAAATTCTAACAGTCTATTCAGTAGGACTATCAGCTGTGTATCCACCTGACTTCTCCACAACGCAACTGATGGTCCCAACCCCATTTATAAGGCAAGAAATCCCACTTATTAAACCTGACAGGGCACACCTGTGAAGTGAAAACCATTTCAGGTGACTACCTCTTGAAGCTCATCAAGAGAATGCCAAGAGTGTGCAAAGCAGTAATCAAAGCAAAAGGTGGCCACTTTGAAGAACCTAGAATATGACATATTTACAGTTGTTTCACACTTTTTTGTTATGTATATAATTCCACATGTGTTAATTCATAGTTTTGATGCCTTCAGTGTGAATCTACAATTTTCATAGTCATGAAAATAAAGAAAACTCTTTGAATGAGAAGGTGTGTCCAAACTTTTGGTCTGTACTGTATATATATATATATATATATATATATATATATATATATATATACACATACATTTTATAAAAAACCACCGACAGCACCATCCAAAAATGAAAAAGGAAAAAGGCGGGTGCAATGTCCAAGTATGGCAACAGGTGCTTACCCACTTGTATAGGATAAAAATCGGACTGCACTCCAAAGAAATCTTTAATGAAACCGTGTGTTTTTATTCACCCATGAAGTGGCAAAGAGCGATGTTTCGACTCATACATGAGTCTTTCTCAAGCATTTGTACAAAATGAACAGCATACATATAAAGGTGTGCCAATCAGAACAATCAACACATGGACATAATTGATAATTAAAAGAATCAAGTGCAAAATGTATCAAAATATATAGAAATATATAAAATAGAATCCATGATCATCATAAAAAATAAAGTGACAAGTGCATTATAGTGAATCAAATACATAGTATGATATATTACATACAATATCCCCAAAAACTACTTAATTGGATCCAACTGTATCACACCCATCTATAATTAGTGCATAAAGTTAAATTGTGAACATGAGAGGGAGGAGACTAGTTGATACCTGGAAGAGCAATATGGCCCACGTATACCATCACGCTGTGCAGCGCGTCCACAGATTACCATTGCGCATGTCCCGACCGTATCACGTCATCAGTCCGTGGCCGCACAGAGACGCATGCATGTCGCAAGGTAGCCAATTGATGACCCAAGCGGCACACACATGAATCATCCACACCGCCAATACACCAATGGCTAGAGAAGGTTGTGCATGTGCAACAGCGTCATCTTTGTAACCACCACCATATTAAAAGAGGGAACAATGCCAGATCTCTTGTTTTCATACTTCATCATTATAACTAAGTTCCGTCACTGTTCTTATATAGTCAGTCACTGTGGATGGATTCCACTGCCAAGCAGGTTAGGCGAGTAACCATCTTTTCCAAGATGGGTAATTCAAACCCAATCGCTACCCATATGTGTGTCTAAGTACCGCTGACACCCCGAGGTCCGATTCCACAGAATGTGAGGTACTGTCCCCCCCGTATGATACTGTGAATGTACCTAACATGCCTTTTGATGGGGATATGGGGGATGCAATGTGTACTTCTCCCCTCAGAGAGGAGGGGGTCATTCCTGCCAGCTGTGCTGAGGCCCCAGGGTGTGGCCAGCAAGCCTGCTGGAACCTGTTGTCCTCCGGTGTGGTGACTGAAGGGACAAGCAGGGGGCAGACAGCTGCGGGGGAGGAGGATGCCAATGAGGTTAGGGTTGTCCCAGGAGAAGAAGGGTTGCCAGGTAAAGCTTCAGTGCAGGGTTCCTCCACAACTGGTATGTCAGAGGGCCAGGGCCAGGTTAGTCCGTCTGGACTGGCGACTTGGTCGGGAGCTGAGGTAAAGCAGGCACTACCAGCAGTGGCAGCGGCCATAGCTGCTGTCACGTGCAGTGGGAGTGCTGGGGCCCTAGGGGCCCCTCCGGGGTCTGATGGCTTTCCCCCTTCTGACCAAGTGGCTGCCGAGTCAGATGGAAGCCCGGAGACTGTCCCAGGGTCCTGACAGAGGAGTCTCGTCTATTCTGACCACGTCCGGTCAGGGGTTTCAGGTGGCGTAAGTGGCTAACGCCATCCTGGACGATCCCAAGGAGCAGGTGGCACAGCCTCCCTCGGACTCAGACCTCGAGCGGGTGGTCTGGGACCAAGGACGGCTGTACCAGGTCACGGTCCATCAGGGCTCACTTGAGGAGTGTCCTAGGGACCGGCAGGTAGTAGCACTGACAGGGGACGTGGCAGTCTTGTCTATTCTGACCACCTCCCAACAGGGGTTTCAGGTGGCGCTAGGGGCTAGCACCAGCTTGAAAGCTCTCATGGTGGCACAGGTGGCACAGCCTCCCTTGGATTTAGACCTCCAGAAGGTGGTCTGGGACCAAGGACAGTTGTGCCCGGAGATGGTCCAACAGGGCTCACCAGAGGCGTGGCCTAGAGACCAACAATTTGTGGTACCCTATCCGTTCAGGGTGGAATTTCTGTGGGCTGTGCATGAGATTCCGGTGACCAGATACCCAGGGGCCGCTAAGACAGAGGTCTGGACGGGAGACGTAGCCACCTCTGGGGCGTCGGTCATCGAGTGTGTCATGCGCTTCCAGGAAAAGGCGCAGGCCTTGGGAATGGAGTTTTCCCCTGTCACTTCTAAGTGGATGGTCCACCTGCTTAAGGGACTCGAAGGGTACAAGCTGGAGATTATTGCCGTCTTCGGTCCCACAGGGGAGGATCCCGGGAAGTATCTGGCGCAGATGCTCGGGCAGATCTGCCAGGCAGGCTTGACCATTACGCCAGGAAAGTGCCAGCTGGGCATAAGTGAGGGGCCCCCGCAGGCGGGGAAGCTTTGGAATCAGAGCCCGTGAGAGTGGATGCCAGCGCATCCTGGCCCACCCTCCAGGACAAGAACCAGGTGATGTCCTTCCTGCTCACCGCAGAGTACTTATAAGGGGTTCGTGCCCCACTGTAGTAGCCTGGCAAGGCCCCTGACGGACCACACTAGGAAGAAGTTGCCCTCCGCAGTGGATTGGACAACCGACTGTGAGACGGCCTTCCAGGCGCAGAAGGCCTCCCTTCCCAGCTTCCCGGTACCACAGGCAGCAGACTTTGCGTGGCCATTTGTAGTACCGACTGACGCCAGTAATTGTGGCCTCAGTGTCGTGCTCGGTCTGGGTGACTCTATTCCTCAGGAACTAATAGGAGTTGGGTAAGTGGGAGCCTGGCACTCCAGCCGTACCACCTTGCCATTCGCCACCAGAGAGGGTGCGTATGGGCACACAGGGAAACACAGGAATGTGCTTCCCCTAGCGCCCTCTAAACGGGGGAGGTGTGAGGAATATGGATTATCATTTATTGGCAGCCCTGATTGTCATTTGATTCACCTTTTGGCGTGTACATGCAAAATATGTTCCCACCCCCCAGCCATCAGCTAGCAAGGGAGAAAGCCTCAGGGGTCCAGGCTTCAAGGAGGCCCCAGGTGGATAAAGTCATAACTCAACCAGCCAGGTTGGAGGCAAGCTAATCCTGCAGGAAAACCCGCAGCAGGAGGTCTCAGTCATTGCCCAGGATCAATGATTCCTCCCAGACATATTGGCAGCTATATTTCATAATTAATTATGAACCGTCCGTCCATCCCAGGCATAATTCGGTTATCTTTTTGCAATCCTGGGGCAAAGCCCAGGAGGGGAGATATTTATATCTCCCCACATAAACCAGATAGCACCATGTTTGGACTCTAGTTGTAGCCGGAACCCAGGCGGATCAATTGGTCCCAGATTGGGGGGCGGAGCCAACGGAGCATGGTGCAGGACGCTTGAACTAAGAGCTACTCACCACACCACCCGGCTTATCAGCTAAAACAGCGTTTTTTCCTGCCAAATCATGGGCAAACTCAGTAAAGGAAGAAGCAGAGACTCGAAGGCCACCCCAAGGGTCAAGAAATCTCAGGGAGACATGAATAAATTCTTCAGAAGAAGTTGTCTCTAACGGCCGAGGGCGGCAAAATGACGTCTGCAGACTACAGTGATGCGGCGCATGAAGATGAAGACTTTGACGGCGCGAGTTCGTGCACTCACTCTGAAACCCAGAGCAGGGAAGACCCGATGCCCATCACCAGATACTTCTTGAAGCACACACTGGCACAAGCCTTATCGCCAGTAATGAAGGAGTTGGCAGATATAAAATCGGAGGTGAAACACGAGGCACAGAGTGGAGGCTTTGGAAGAATTGCAAGCCACAATAATCTAGCACAGTAAAGGGATGCAATTGCAAATGCAAAAGCTTTGCTCACAGATTAATAATGCCTGAGGCTGAGATGCATACCCGAATCGGTCCCTCCCGACGAGCTTATGGAAGCGGTACGCCGCGTATTCACCACGTTGCTGGGTTCGGATTGCGCGGCTACTATAACGATCGAGAGAGCTGACCGAGCGTTGAGGCCAAAACCTCCAGCAGGTGATCCCCCTAGGGACACTATTTGTGCTTTGCTAAACTACCTGGACACTGCAGAAGTCCCAAAAGCAGCGAGGGATAAGGAAGAAATCCTGCTTGACAACAGTAAGATCTTACTATTTCAGGACTTAGCCGCAAGCACTCTGGCCAAACGCAGGGCTCTCCATCTGCTGACAGCAGAGCTGAGATCTAGGAAGCACCCACTTAGATGGCTGTTCCCATTCGACCTAAGCACCACCATAAATGGAAGACAGATCCTGGTGAAGCATGCAGAAGATCTACACAAGATATGGGAAGCACTAGATATCGCGCCAATGGACATTCCACCTGATTTTGATGAACTTCCCAAGTTAACCAATCCTTCTCCATGGAATCGAGTGGCCAAGTTCAGATCTCCAAAGAAGAGAGCTGATCCAGCTGATTGAAGTCCCTCACGTGAGACTCTTGTGTAAAATGATTTAACCCTTTGATTTTCAGGGCCAAGTGAAGGGACTTATTAACATAATTGTTAGTTAACAGTTGTGTTTATCTCACTGTCTAGGCTTACATCAATCTCCTACTATAGGATTTAGATGTATGCACAGTTAATGGTTAACAATATTTTTCCCTCCTGTTTATGTGGCTGGCTGGGTTAACGTTTCTATGTTTCTCATAGATAATAGTAGCACTATGTATAGAGCTCCTGGTGTAATTGTGCAATGATATTGCTTAATCCAGATGAGGATTAATTTTGTTATCCCGGAGGAGATATCCTATGGCCCTTAACCCAGTTCTTGATCCTCTAGCCTTAGGCAGGTTACATTTTGCTGAAGCCGAGGTTGTGATGCTCCGAATCTGACCTTGGCTCTCACCACTAAGTTACCTCCCCCAACATGCATCTATTTGTGTGTTGCTGTACTTATGTACAGTTATACGATTCTAATGTGTCTCCCCCTCTATTGTAGGCTGACACAGGTTTTTGTTATCGTTTTATTATTTTTTAAGTCAGTTAGGGTCTTGATATTAACGCTATCTTTCAACCTCAATTATCTCTCGTATGGCTAAAGTCACAGCTGTGACATTAAATGTGAATGGGATGAACATACCACAAAAACGTAGTCAAATATACCACATGCTTAGGAAGGAGAAAGCTGATTTTGTGTTTCTTCAAGAAACTCACTTCAGACATCTCCACATACCCAACTTGGTGAACAAACATTTTACTGTCTGGCATCACACTACTTATACATCAGCAGCTAGAGGAGTTTCTATAGGGATTAGCAAAAATATCCCTATAGTCGTGCTAGATAAAATAGTGGATCCTGACGGGAGATATGTGTTTCTCAAGGGCAGAATTTTGAATTCTGTTGTCACTCTCGCTAATTTGTATGCCCCTAACACCAAGCAGGTTTCATAGTTGGTCCAGCCATTAGATATTCTAAAACCATTTGCAGAGGGAACTCTCATTCTGGGCGGAGATTTTAACTTGGTCATGGATCCCTCAAAAGACTCCACCTCCAAACATACCTCTGTATCTTTGAAACAGATCCGTAGGTTTCAGTTGGGACTTGCTGATTTGGGAATATCTGAGGTCTGGAGAGTATTCCATCCAAGCGATAGAGATTACACCTATTTCTCTCAGGTCCATAGGTCCTATCAAAGGCTGGACTATTTATTCCTTTCCAATACTGCCCTCATGTCTGTCAATAGCACATCTATAGGCTCTATAACAGTCTCAGATCATGCCCCAGTAAGTCTGCAAGTGAGGCTTCAAGATATACCACCTAAAGCTTGGTCTTGGAGACTTAATACCATGCTAATAGATGTAGTTAATAGGGACCTGATCAAAGATAAGATTTTGGAGTATTTCCGGGACAACAATTCTCCCAATATTTCCAAAACTATATTATGGGAGGCCCACAAAACAGTTGTCAGAGGAGAGTTGATTAGCCTAGGCACTAGGGTGAAAAGACAAAAAAAAAAAAAAAAATAGCACACCTTCTGTCACAAATCTCCACGCTAGAAAAACAGCACAAATCCAACATGACACAGAATACTCTAAATCTCTTACACTCTCAATTGAAGGATACGCTAAATGTCAAGTCGGCTAGGACTCTGCAATCATTGAGGTTTAAGTCTTATTCACATGGTGATAAGGGTTCTAAATTAATGTCCTCCCGTTTGAAGGCCCAGAGAAACAAAACTTTTGTTGGTGCTATTAAAACTAAAGATGGTAATAGATTGATTACGACCCCTGCCATAGCAGAGTAGTTTTGTAATTTCTACAAATCACTTTATAACCTAAAGGAACACTTGGAAGCCCAAGGGATTAATCCCTCTCATTTACAAGACCACATCGACTCCTTCCTTAAATCTATTAAAATACCAACTATCTCGGAAGCGGGGAAGAATAGCCTCTTAATGCCCTTTACGGTTCAGGAAGTAGAAAAAACACTTAATACTATCCCATCTGGTAAAAGCCCTGGCCCCGACGGGTTTCATATTGCCTACTATAAAAAATACAAAGAGGTACTTTTACCGCACTTTACCAATATGTGCAACTCTCTGATGTTGGGCTCTTCCCTCACTCCTCAGGCTCAGTTGGCGCACATCACCATTTTGCATAAGGAAGGGAAGGACCCAGAGGATTGTGGTAGTTATTGACCCATATCTCTCCTCAATACAGATCTGAAGTGGTGGACAAAGCTCTTGAGTCATCGCATTTCAATATTGCTCCCAGAACTGATAGGAGAAGAACAGGTGGGTTTTGTGCCAGGCAGGGAGGGAACACACAACATCAGTAGAGTGTTGCATGCTATGTTCCTAGCGAAAGAGAAAAAGTCACCACTTTTGCTTTTAGGGACGGATGCTGAAAAGGCGTTCGACAAAGTTAATTGGCTGTTTATGAAATCCTGCTTAGAAGCCTTTGGCTTTCCTTTACCAACTATTGATGCAATATTTTCATTATATTCAGCCCCATCGGCTAGAGTAATAGTTAATGGAACTGTCGGACGCCTTTCAGATTAGAAACGGCACTAGACAAGGGTGCCCTCTTTCTCCCGCCCTTTTTGTCCTGACTTTGGAGATACTTCTCTTGAAGTTCAGACAATCCCCTAATATTAAGGGAATACAAATAGGAGGTGTACAACATAAGATGGCGGTGTTTGCTGACAACCTTTTACTGATGATAACAAACCCTGAACATGTTTTGGAGATTTTCGGGAGTTTTGGAACTATTTCCAATTTTAAAATAAATATGGGAAAATCTGAAGCTTTGGGAGTCTCACTTGATCTGGCTAAAAAGAGACATATAGAGGCCTTGACCCCTTTCAAATGGCCCAATGAGGCTATAAAATATTTAGGAATACTAGTGCCAGATAATCCGCCTCTCCTCTTCAGACTTAATTATACCCCCTTAATAAATAAGATAAAATCATTCCTCTCCAAAGCCTCGATACCTAACCTGTCTTGGCTGGGGAGAAAAAATGTTTTGACAACGTATGTTCTTCCTCAAGTTATGTATACGTTCAGATCCCTTCCCATTCATGTCCCGAAGTCATTCCTTAATAAAATCAAGGTACTCATGGGGAGGTTTCTCTGGGCAGATAAAAGAACCAGACTTTCTTTCTCCCTTCTAATGAGGAGAAGAAAGCAAGGTGGTATTTCTCTGTCGGATTTGTCTGCTTATATCCAAGCTATACACCTGGAGAGGTGGATTGCTTTATCCAGACCACAACCTTTTCCCCTTCATATTGCCCTGGAAAGAGCTCTGTTAGGTAAAAATAGGGAACACCTTCTCTGGAGCTACAGAGGTAAAGCTCCTAATAGACAAGAAGAGTGAGGTCACGAGGTGTACCATTATGCACTGCAATACATCTTGGGCACTTAACATGAGTGGCAAACGTCTTTACCCATAATGCCCCTCCATCTACTTCCACATGTACTTTCTACCAATCCCATCAAAAGATCAAATGTAGGGAGGTATGTCCAAAATTACAGACTGGGTGACCTATCTAGAACTTCCCCAAACCCTGATTATTATTCTACCCTCATTGGGAATTCTAATGCTGAAGCAAATATGATCCAAAAATGGGATTTCGAGAGTACATGTGCCAAGTTCTCGAGGTCTGCACATCTTCCTCTTCCAGATCCAACCTGGCTGGAGAACTATATCCTTCTACCTTCCATTCCCACAAGGTGCCTTTCATTAATTTATAGGCAATTATTGTCTGGGAGAGATCAACAGATTCCGGCTTATCTGAGGGAATGGGAGAGAGAACTGAATATCACAATAAATGATTCAGATAAAGCATTTATATTAACCCATTCTCATGGATTCTTCAGATGCGTAAGAGTCCAAGAGAATTCGTTTAAGATACTTACTAGATGGTATTGAACGCCGGACTTCTTTCAGAGAATTAACTTGATCCTTTCCAATAAGTGTTGGAGATGCTCTACGGGCGTGGGAAACATTTCACATATCTGGTGGACCTGCCCAGCCCTGAGACACTTTTGGCATGAGGTTGAATCAGCCATTAACAAGGTTTGCCGCTCCCAAATTAAACTTAAAGGCCCCATGATTTTATTGTGGCACCCCGAGAAAGACTTCAGGACAAAATAAAAATTTGCTAGCCACACATATGATCACCGCTGCAAAGCTTCTTATTCCCATTAAATGGAGGGAAACGGATCCCCCCACTTTGTCCATGTGGTATGAAAAAACAAACCTTTATGTCAAATGGAGGAATTGGCGGGGTGGGAGAACAACAAAAGGAGTGAGTTTCTGAAAATTTGGCAAGCCTGGCTTTCACATATGGAAGAGAAGTACACTAAGGCTAAAGGGTAGTTCCGCCAAATATGCTCATTTTACAATATTAATAATGTAAACAATGTCGTCCCTAACTGTTCACAGTTCTCATGAAGTAGAGGTTTACTGTTTATACATGATAGATTTCTGCTTGAATGGTCAAGATCCTGACAGACTTATATTTATGAATCCTTGATTTTTGTTAGGGCCCTTTCACACTTGCGTGGTCCGGATCCGGCATAGAGTTCCGTTGTCGGGGCTCTATGCCGGAAGAATCCTGATCAGGATTATCCTAATGCATTCTGAATGGAGAGAAATCCGTTCAGGATGCATCAGGATGTCTTCAGTTCCAGAACGGAACGTTTTTTGGCCAGAGAAAATACCGCAGCATGCTGCGCTTTTTGCTCCGGCCAAAAATCCTGAACACTTGCCGCAAGGCCGGATCCGGAATTAATGCCCATTGAAAGGCATTGATCCGGATCCGGCCTTAAGCTAAATGTTGTTTCGGCGCATTGCCAGGACCCGACGTTTAGCTTTTTCTGAATGGTTACCATGGCTGCAAGGACGCTAAAGTCCTGGCAGCCATGGTAAAGTGTAGCGGGGAGCGGGGGAGCAGCATACTTACCATCCGTGTGGCTCCCGGGGCGCTCCAGAGTGACGTCAGGGCGCCCCAAGCGCATGGATCACGTGATCACATGGAACACATCATCCATGCGCACAGGGCTCTCTAACGTCATTCTGGAGCGCCCGGGAGCCACACGGACTGTAAGTATACCGCTCCCCCGCTCCTCGCTACACTTTACCATGGCTGCCAGGACTTTAGCGTCCTTGCAGCCATGGTAACCATTCAGAAAAAGCTAAACGTCGGGTCCTGGCTGCCATAGTAACACTGAAAGCATTTTGAAGACGGATCCGTCTTCAAATGCTTTCAGTACACTTGCGTTTTTCCGGATCCGGCGTGTAATTCCGGCAAGTGGAGTACACGCCGGATCCGGATAACGCAAGTGTGAAAGGGCCCTTAGTTGTTGTTACCCTTGTGTGTCCATCTCATGATGCTCTAACTAATTTGGAATGAGACCAGCAGAAAATATTAGGTCATTTAGCTAAAAATTGCATAGGGCAACAGTTAAAAACAGCATGATTGGAAGAGTTAGTTGACTCTAGCATAATATATATTTTCTGTTGCTCTCTACTTGCTTTTTAGGACTCCTAGTAATCTGTTGGTGGGACTTTTTCCATCTTGCTTGATTGTCAGAGAATTGTTTTAATGTGACATGTATATGCCCTGCCCTCTAATGTACATGAATATGCTTTGTATGTCTCGTTATTGAAAAAATCAACATAAATAAAGATAAAAAAAAAAAATTGGGCCCAGAACATCTTCCTGCGACATTCTGGTCTGGGGCTATGAGCCCTAAGCTATAATTTTCTGTGTTTTAAAAAATACCCATTTAGGGCAAAATACTTTATTTGCGGCCTTTACTGCATCTGTCATTGTGAGATACTCCCTTTACATACTGCTCTGCTATTTTAAAAAAACACCCATTTAGAGCAAAAATCTTAATTTTGCAGCGTTTTCTGCTTATGTCTTTGTGAGATACACCCTTTAGATACTGCTGTTCTATTCTACTATTTTTAAAAAAAACACTTATTTAGGACAAAAAACATAATTTTGCAGCCTTTGCTGCATCTGTCATTGTGAGATACACGCGTTAGATACTGATGTTCTATTCTGTTATTAAAAAAAACAGCCATTTTGGGCAAGATCCTAAATTAGAGAAATATGAGGAGAGCATCAAATAAGGGACATGGGCCCGGTCGTGGTGCTGCTGGTGGAGCTCCTGTTGCAGGGAGAGGACGTGGTCGATCAGTGCCAGCTACACGCTCAAGTGAAACACCTTCCTCAGGTGCGAGTAGGTGACAGAACCTACTCTACGAATGCTGAAGCCAGAACAAGTAAAAGCGATAGTAGATTGGGTTGCTGACAGTGCCTGCAGTTCCTTTACATTGTCTGACACCCAGTATCCTGCTGAAAGATCAGAATTGGCACCTGCAGCCGATGTCCATCAGTCTTTCACCTCATCCCCTTGCAAATCAGCCAAGCAGTCTGAGCCCCAAGTCATGCAGCAGTCTCTTCTGCTTTTTGATGACTCTTCTGCAGGGTTTCCCAGGGCCATCCACCTAGCCCTGCCCCAGAAGTGGAAGAGATTAAGTGCAATGATGCCCAACCACTTATGTTTCAAGATGAGTACACGGGAGGATCATTGCAGCATGTCTCGGATGATGACGAAACACAGGTGCCAACTACTGGGGCTTTCAAAATTGTGCAGAGCAACAAGGAGGGCAGGGCTGAAGACTGGGTGGAAGATGATATGGAGGACAATGAGGTCCTCGACCCCAAATGTAATCAAGGTCATGCGAGTGACCTGTGTAGTTCAGAGGAAGAGGCGGTGGTCGCACAGAGCCACCAGCACAGCAGAAGAGGGAGCAGGGTGCAAAAGCGGAGCGGTTGTCCCGTAGACAGTACGCCTGCTACTGCCCACCACAGCAGAGCACACCAAAGCCAGCTCCAAGAAGTTCCCTGGCATGGCAGTTCTTTAGACAATGTGCTGACGACAAGACACGAGTAGTTTGCACGCTGTGCAATCAGAGCCTGAAGCGAGGCATAAATGTTCTCAACCTGAGCACAATCTGCATGACCAGGCATCTAAGTGCAAAGCACGAGCTGCAGTGGAGTAGACACCTCAAAAACCAAGAAAAGTCTCTGACTCCTCCTGCATCCTCTTCTGCTGCAGTCTCGGCCTCTTAATCCACCTCTGGAGTGACAGTGCCACCTGCCACCCTGCAAACAGAGAATCTGCCAGCAACACCACCATCTGCATCACCAAGCATCTCCACAATGTCCCACAGAAGAGTTCAGCTCTCCATCTCCCAAACACTGGAGCGGAATAGGAAGTACCCCCCTACCCACCCGCGATCCCTGGCTCTGAATGACAGCATTTCTAAATTAGTGGCCTTTGAAATGCTGTCATTCCGCCTGGTGGAGACGGAGAGTTTTAAAAGCCTTATGGCGGTGCCTGTCCCACAGTACGTCGTGTCCAGCTGCCGCTACTTTTCCACCTTCACTACCAACTTTAGCACAGCCAGGGGTAAACGACAGCAGGCAGTTTTAAAACTTATCTGTTTGGGGGACAAACCCCACACCGCACAGGATCTGTGGACGGGCCTTGAACAACAGACTGATGAGTGGTTAGTGCCAGTGAACCTCAAGCCCGGCCTGGTGGTGTGCAATAATGGGCGAAATCTCGCAGCAGCTCTGGGACAAGCCAGTTTGACGCACATCCCTTGCCTGAGCATGTGCTGAATTTGGTGGTGCAGAGCAACTGCCACAAACGGAAAATAGGAAACAGGAAGTGGTGCACCAACATAACATCCATAACATCTCCCCCTTTTTAGTGTTAATAAATGAACATTGTAAGTTTTGAAGAGATATAACAATAACGCATTTGATACTCTAGAAGTTCAGTCTCATAGGTGTTTTTGAACATCTGCCACTACGGGTGACGACTGGTCCTTGTAGACAGAGTCTATTAGTCATCTCGGTAGTTACTAGACTGTTATCACCGCTCATCACTGGTATGTCTTGAGCATGACTGCTGGTAGATGTACTAGCTTGCTCAGGATTGCCAGTACCATTGGTCTGTGGCCCCACCTCTGTACATTCCTCATAGTCAATGGGCACACGTGTCCCTGTTATACCAAGCAAGACTGGCTTATCAATGAGATATTGCGACGTAGGTTTTTCTGCAACTCGTAAATCCACACGATTGCGATGAAAGAGATTTCCGTCCACTAGATATGAGCGTGGTGCAACTTTTTTCAAACAAGTACCCATTCTCCAACGACCTGTTCGATCCCAAGGTAAGGGATCCATATGGATTTGTTCTCCAATAATCAACTCTGGCAGATCCCTGGCCGATGTATCTTATTGAGCCTTTATAAGGCAAACACCAAAAAATGAGTATACTGTTTATATAAAAATGTATAATTTTATTAAATTACATCAGACAATAAATATCACTTGTAGTCAAAAGGGATTGGATATAGAGAAACGAGCCTCTCAAAAAATGGGCTCAACAATGCGGAGAATCGCATCGGAGGAAAATCGCACTTTGATGCAGCCACGGTTCACAAAATACTGAAGAGTCGGGTGACAATCAAGTTTATAATAGATAACAATAATGGCAAAATATCACATCAGACCCCTAACATGATTATCCAAAAAATCCTTTCACCCTCCTCAATCTAGAAATAAAGTTAAATATCAGACTACGTCATTATCTTATTGTATAACTGATGAACAAAGCCTGTACCACACAAGGTTCCAGAAGCTTATTCGCTGCTGGTACGGAAGTCTTCAGCCTCCTTGACATCAGTCTTTGTGCCGGCCTAATATCCATGCTTTTGGTTAGAGTGTTTCTGCAATGCAAAATGGCCTTCCACGAGTCTTTACCATCACTGTAAGCTCTCTTGCATAAGTTCTTAACAATCTTTACAGCTGCTTCAGCTTTGCCATTCACCTGTGGATGACGTAGTGAGGAAGTAACGTGCTCTGCTCAAAGCATCGCTGATATACATTTCACTTCCTGGCTTATAGACAACATTGAGGTTGTAATGCTGCAATGTAAGCATCATGCTCTGCAAACGCTTGGGAGCACACAAAAGGAGCTTCTTGAACATGGCTATCAGAGGTTTGTGGTCAGTCTCAGCCCATAGAGATAATGATGGAAGCTTTGGCATGCAAATACAATACTTAAACGTTCCTTCTCAATCTGAGCATAGTTTTTGTCAGTTGGTTAAAGAGCTCTGGACGCATATTCAATCGGTTGACCTTCCTGCAAAAGACAACAACCTAGGCCATTTTTGCTAGAGTCACTTTTTATGGCAACAGGCTTAGTGACATCATAGTATTTCAATACTGGGGCAGAGCTGACCAAGCCTTTGATATCCTCTACCGCCTGGTCATGTTTGGGAAGCAAGTGCCAAACCGCATCTCTTTCCACAAGTCGTCTTAACGGCTCACAAACCTCATATTAATGTGGCAGGAATTTTGCTAGATATATAACAAAGCTAATAAATCTCTGTACTGCTTTGGCATCAGCAGGCTGTGGCATGTCCACAATGGCTTTAATATTGTCGGGTCAGCTTTTAAGCCTTGCGAAGACAGGATATGCCCATGGAAATGGACTTCTTGCACCTTGAACTGCAATTTCTTCATGCAAGTGTTTGATAAAGGCTGTGAATCAGCCGACACGTCACGACCTGCTGCACGTTTGTTCACTCAAGCGGCTCCCAATAAAGGGACCTTTTTGTACCGGATATGCTGCCTCCATCTTCTTTTATGGGACTTTTCATGCTAAGCCTCAGCATCACCTGTCTGCAATGATCTTGTAGCGCTATTAACTTTTCATCATGGTCACGCTCAGCTTTTTGATCAGTGTTACCACAACCAACTATAAGATTGTCATCAGCTATTGGCTCAATTCCATGAAGCCCATAGTTCATGTTGTTCACGCTGGCAGACCTGTGGTGCCTCTGGTGCCACGTAAACCCCAAATGGAAGTTTAAGGCATCTCTTTCTGCCCCAAGGAGTCCAGAAAGTGGTCACATAACTGCTTTTTTTAAAATCTAGTTAGCACTGTAAAAAGGCATTTCTTGCATCGACTAGTGTGAAAATATGCACTTTTGGAAGTCTGTGCAGAATGTCATTGAGCATAGGCATTAGGTAGTGTGACCACTTCAGGGCCATATTCAGGAACTTGGGATCGATACAGATTCTGATCTTTTCAGGCTTTCTGATAACCACCATGTTGCTTATCCAATTCGTGGGTTCTGATACTGAGGTTAGATGTCCCTCAGCTTCATACTTGTCCAGTTGTGCTTTGACCTGTGGCTTAATAGCTATTGGGCCCTCAAATACATCACTGTAGGCATGAAGAATTTGTTGTTTTGTCAGCGGCCTCGTCAGAGATTTCGCTAACTGATTATCAACATTGTGCAGCTCAGCAGGAATAGTGAACTGCAGCAGTCCCAGGCGCTCACATGTTGAACCAGATAATAGCTATTTCTGATCAGCTTCCACAATCTCAAAGTGCAATTTGTGCACAAAATCTCGTATGCTGTATTTTGTTTGGAAAAGTCCCAATGATTCCAATATTTCCCCTGAATACAGATTTAATATAGTGCTGCTAGGCTGAAGGGGTGTTTTGGGCACCAGTTTCATTTAGTCCTTTAAACTCATTACATCACATGTTGCACCTGAATCCAGCTGACAAGTTTGGATTATATTATTTAAATTGAGGTTTACAAACCATTTCTTGACTTTTGTGTTTACAGCACCAATGCATTCTGAGGAGTAAAGCATACCCGTGCTAAACAGTTGTGCATCCTTAGAATCAGGCACTTGATGAATTGTGTGTAGCTTCCTTACTTTCATGTCACGGGAGGGACACACCCTTGCAAAGTGATTTGGCTTACTGCATGCAGTAATTCCACTTTAATTCCAGAACTTTAATTCCATCTATTCAGGGTGGATGGGCAGAAGAGGAGGAGGAAGATGAGGAGATGGAGAGTCATCCTGATGTCAACATTGACGTCTTGCCGGTTGGTACTCTGGCACACATGGCTGGCTTCATGTTAGGCTGCCTTTCCCGCAACCCACGCGTTATACGCATTTAGATAACACGGATTACTGGGTGTTCACCCCTCTCAACCCCCGCTACAAAGAGAATTTCTCATCTCTCATTCCTCTGGTGGAGAGGACGAGCAAAATGGTGCAATACCAGAAGATCGTTGTTGGAAAATTGCTCAAAAATTTTCCATCTGACAACGCTGGTGGCAGAGTCCGTACTTCCTTGGCCAACTGAGGAGGGGAGACAAGGGGAACATATAGCAGTTCCAACAGAGGCAGGGCAACACTGTCCAAAGCCTGGGACAGTTTCATGACACCCCGCCAGACACCCTGATGTGCGGCCTACTGCCACAAGGAGAGAAACATTTTGGAAGATGGTGAAGGAGTACATAGCAGACCATGTCAGCGTCCTCAATGATCCCTCAGTGCCTTACAACTACTGGGTGTCCAAGTTGAACATGTGGCACGAACTGGCGCTCTAACCCTTGGAGGTGCTGTCCTGCCCTGTTGCCAGCGTTTTGTCTGAGCGTGTATTTAGTGCTGCTGGTGGCATTATAACAGATAAGCGTATCCGCCTGTCAACTGAAAATGCTGACAGATTGACTCATATAAAAATAAACAAGGCCTGGATTGGCCATGACTTCTTGACTCCACCAGAAGAAAGCTGATGAACATAAAGGCACTTTACATGTGTTGTTTTTAATGTAGTTAATAGACTGTATTCCCATGTACCCCTTCCACCACAAACAAGGGTATATGGTTGAATCTTCCTTTTCTCATCCTCCTCCTCCTCTTCCTTCACATCAACATGCATTGCTTATTTGTCACATATAATGCCCTCGCATATATGGCCTTCGAATATAATTTTTTTGATGGTCCGCTCACCAGCAGGCCCTTAGATCTAATTTTTTAGAGGGTCCACTCACAAGCAGGCCCTCACATCTAATTTTTTAGAGGGTCCGCTCACCTGCAGAAACCTAAAATCTTTTACAGGGTCAGCTCATCTATAGGCCTGCAACTCAGTGTGAATGAGGCCCTCCTTTATGTGATATATAGTTTGTATCGGAGTGCCTCTTCCTTGTAATTTTTGGCAGCACTTGCACTTTATATACAAGTAAATATACAGGAAAGAATGCTTTCAATCAATTTTTCCTATAATGTTGATTTCTTTTACTTTGGTTTTGTGCATAAAACCTTAATTAGATTGTGGGTCCGGTGATCACTTTAAGCCCTTTTAGGCTGCAGCATCAGTAGCAGGTAAGGTGATGAAAATGAGTGGCAAGGTGACATGGCGTGGAGATGGCAGCATGAGGAGGCCACATTGAGTCTGGATAAAGGACTGAGGCTACAGATTTATTAGAAAGATGCAGATGGAAACAATCTGTGGAGCTGTATCACGATCACCTGCAGATTAATGCAGCCATCAAAATCAATTGGGCTTGTCGGTTCCACCTCAGCTCACCAGCAGGCCCACACCTAAAATCTTTTACTGGGTCAGCTCACATGCAGGCCCGCGACTGAAATCTTTTACAGGGTCAGCTCACATTCAGGCCCTCACATAGAACTTTTTAGAGGGTCAGCTCAGCTGCAGGCCCTCACATATAATGTTTTACAGAGTCAGCTCAGCTGCAGGCCTCGCATATAATGTTTTACAGGGTCAGCTCACCAGCAGGCCTGAACCTAAAATCTTTTACAGGGTCAGCTCACCTTCAGGCCCGCAACTCAAATCTTTTACAGGGTCAGCTCACCTGCAGGCCCGCAACTCATGCTGCCTTTCTTAGATGTAGTAGCCGTAGCCGTTTATCAGGCTCCCTCTCCAAAATTGAACAATGATTCCCCGTTACCGGTGGTTACCATGTTAGGCACATAAAAGAACATCAAAAGTTGATAGAGAAGATATCCAAATGGATCGTGGACGTCACGGGGACGTGCGGTCAGGCAGAAGTTATCTAGAGTCAACAAAGTGGCAGCAGGGCCTCCTACTGTATAACGTTTCCTCATTCAAAATACTGCAGTGACATTCCCTATAATTTTTTCTTACTCATTCCAATAACAGGGCATCTTAAGAGTTCTGTTTCGTTATTTATCGTCACTACCTCCCTGAGTCGGGAGTGGGTAATTGCCGCGCGCCTGCTGCCTTCCTTGGATGCTTGAGCTTTAATAACTTGTCCCACCCTCTCTAGGTGGTTCACAATTAGGAAAAAAAAGGGGCAAGACAACAACAGCCAATCAAATTTCAGCTATTGACCTCCCTTGGATGTGGTATCCCTTTCCCAAGCTCTCTCTCCGGCATCGAACCCTGATTCCCCGTTACCTGTGATCACCATGTTAGGTTTTAGATGGTCAGATCAGCTGACCCTTGCTCCAAATTGTTTTGAGAGTCACCAGCAGGCCATCAATCATAATTTCTTTTCAATTGAAGGGTGTGTATGATGCCCTCCTTTATGTGTAACAAAGGGTGTTTTGGAGTGCCGAATCCTTGCCAATTTTGGCAGCCCTTTCACTTAGTGCATAGGCTTTATAAGTGCAGGAGTCCCACTACCTGAACAATTGTACCACAATGTGAATGAGGTCCTTCTTTATGTGATATACAGGCTGTTTCGGAGTGCCTCTTGCTTGTAATTTTTTGCAGCACTTGCACTTTATATACAATTGAATACTGTAAAATATATATATTATTTTTTTTTTGGGGGGGGGGGGCGTATTTTTGTCAGTCTGCAAAAGTGGCATACAACTCGGACAACGTGGTTCCCAGCAGCGACCTGGGAGTCTAAGAAGCATCCAGACATCGTCCCCATGATGTTCCCGATCCATTTCGGTGGTGTTTCTGTCACTGTCTGACCTTTTCCAATGGACCAGGCACCCTCCCCTCTTCAGAGCAGGGGGTGCCTGATTGTATCCCTTTGCCTTCCATTATACTCGGGTGCTCGGCCGAGCACATGAATATAGCAATGTGTTTGGGTCGAACACCCGAATACTTTGGTGCTTGATTCTCATTAGCAGATACGCTTATCTGTTATAATGCCACCAGCAGCACTAAGTACACGCTCAGACAAAATGCTGGAGGCAGGGGAGGCCAGGACCTCTGGACGACTTGCGGAAATGGGCACACATGCGGGGAGCCTTCACTAGTAGCTCTGGCAAATTTGGGTAGGTTTTGATAAACCGCTGAACCACTAAGTTTAAGACGTGGGCTAGGCATGGGATGTGTGTCAGGTTGCCGAGCTCCAAAGCCACCAACAAGTTACGGTCATTGTCAGACACAACCATGCCTGGTTGTAGGATGAGTGGTGAGAGCCAAAGCTCTGTCTGATCCCTTATACCCTGCCACAGCTCTATGGCGGTGTGCTGTTTGTCCCATAAGCAGATCTGCTTCAGCACGGCCTGTTGACACTTACCCACAGCAGTGCTACACTGCCTCCAGCTAGCTACTGATGGCTGACTGCTGGTGGAGGTGGAAGTGGAGGAGAAGGCGGCGAAGGAAGACAAGTGGGGGTTGGAGCCAGTAACATAGCTGCTGGCGGAGACCCTGATGGACGTAGGGCCCGCAATCCTGGGTGTGGGTAGCACCTGTGCCATCCCAGGGTACGACTCACTCCCGGCCTCCACAACATTCACCCAGTGTGCGATCAGGGAAATGTAGCGTCCCTGGCCACCAGCACTTGTCCATGTGTCCGTAGTTAAGTGGACCTTCCCAGTAACTGCGTTGGTCAGGGCACGGGTGATGTTCTGTAAGGCGGGCATGACACACTTTGAAAAATAGTGGAGGCTGGGAACTGCGTACCGAGGGACGGCCGCCGACATCAGGCTGCGGAAGGCCTCAGTGTCCACAAGCCTAAATGGCAACATTTCAAAGGCCAGTAATTTCTAAAGTTGTGCATTTAGTGCTATGGCCTGTGGGTGGGATGGTGGATATTTGCGCTTGCATTCAAATGACTGTGTTATGGACATTTGGATGCTGCGGTGGGACAGGGAAGTGGATGTTGTTGCTGATGGTTCATGCGAAGGTCCAGGTGGAGGGCGAGAGGCATTCAGGCCTGCACCTTCAACAGGGGATTGGCCAGCAGTGCGTAACACAGGGTAAGAGGAGGCAGTGGTGGGACGCAGACCCAGATTGTGCACCCAAGCGTTCGGACCATTTTATTAGGGTGCTTGGACGCCATGTGGCGGATCTTGCTGGTGATGGTGAGGTTGCTAGTGTTCAAGCCCCAGCTTATTTTGGTACGGTACAGGTTGCAAACTACAACTCTTTTATTATCTGCACTTTCCTCAAAAAAGCACCATACTGCGGAACACCTACCCCTTGGCAAAGTAGATTTACGTATGTGGGTGCTCGGTTGCCAGCCTGTTTGGTGTGGGCCGACTTCTCCCTTTTGCAACCCCACTGCCACTTCCAGCCTGTTGCAGTGCTGCAGATCCCTCCCCCTCTGCACTGCTGTCCTCGCTCGGCTTTTCACCTTCCCATGTTGGGTCAGTGATCTCATCGTCAACCACCTCCTCTTCCACTTCCTCACTCTGCTCATCCTCCTGACTCTACCAAACCACAACCTCAGTGATTGACAACTGTGTGTCATCATCATCCACCTCGTTTACCACCGTCATCTTCTTGAGACTGTGAAGGCTCAAGAGGTTGGAAATCAGGGCACAATATCTCAGGTCCCTCTTCAAGCATGCTGGGCGCGAGGGCCAAATGTAATAGTGATGCTGGAAAGAAATCTTTAGAATATCCGAGTGTGGGATCACTCGTTTGGCAAGCCTCTCCATTGGGGGGGGGGGGGGGGGAGGATGATCAGAGTGAGGATTCAGTTGACTAGACTCTTGGCTACAGAGACTGGATTTGATAAAAACATCCTGCACGATATGATAGATACATGTGCGGATGTCCTTGGCCACATTCATGAAAAAAAAAAATTAAAAAAGATAATCTGACCTGAGACCACCTTGGCGCTTTATAGGCGGGCACAGATGTGTTTGGATCAAAATACAGGTGAAACTTGAAAAATTTGAATATCGTGCAAAGTTCATTTATTTCAGTAATGCAACTAAAAATGTGAAACTAACATATGAGGTAGACTCATTACATGCAAAGCGAGATATTTCAAGGCTTTATTTGATATAATTTGGATGATTATGGCTTACCGCTTATGAAACCCCAAAGTCACAATTTTGAGGTACCCTTTGCTCAGGGGTATGGATTAATTAGCTGACTAGAGTGTGACACTTTGAGCCTAGAATATTGAACCTTTTCACAACATTCTAATTTTAAGCTGCAATAATGCTATTCCTTTCATTTGCATTACTGAAATAAATGAACTTTTGCACGATATTCTAATTTTTTTTAGTTTCACCTGTATATTGGCTAAGTGTCTCAGATTTTATTCCGTCAGAGTGAGGGTTTGGTCCATATACAATGCTTGCATCTATATTAATTGCATTATTATCTTTTTTTCCCAAAAAAATCATGAATGCGGCCAGGCACATCCGCACATCTATCATATGGTGCAGGATGTTTTTATCTTTGTTTTTTCTGTGATTTTTCTGTTTATGTAGTATATGCTTGAGGGAGCGGCACCTTCAAGTGTGAATATGCTTCTATTTTATCTTGGGAGTAGCATTCCTTGGCTCTTTTGCCCTTCCTATCTAATAGAGCGCCTTGATTAGGTGGTACATATCGTTGTTCTTGCTCCTTTTCCCATCGGTTACTTGATGCACATGGAGGTGACTAGGAGCAGCACACCATATGTGTGGCATCTGCGTTCCTAAACATAGAAGCCCAACGGCTTAGGTAGGTTTAGCGTAGGACCCGCCTGACCTGAGACCACCTTGGCGCTTGCTAGGCGGGCACAGATGTGTTTTGATCAAAATATATTGGCTAAGTGTCTCAGATTTTATTGCATCAGAGTGAGGGCTTGGTCCATATATAATGCTTGCATCTATATTATTAAGTGCATTATTATCTTTTTTTGGGGAAAAAAAAATCATGAATGTGGCCAGGGACATCCGCACATCTATCTATCATATTGTGCAGGATGTTTTTATCTTTGTTTTTCAGTGATTTTTCAGAGACTGGACTTGGTGGAAGAGAGGGTGGTGCTTAACCGACTGGAAGCATTATCTTCAGCAATCCAACCGAACAATTGTTCGCACTGGTCCGACTTGGCTAAGTTGCACATGAAGCTGGACACTGTGGATGTTTTTTTTTTTCTGGTGCACTGGCAGCAGGCACAGTTTTATAGTGCGCAGAGCCACGGCCTCTGCGTGCACCATCAGCATCACCCCCACCTTAGTGATCGCCTTCTTCATATTAATGGTTTTGTCACTAGATGTGGCGCAGATTGTTTTACACTGCTCTAAAGACACAGTAAAAAGTTTGGTAGTAAAAACAGCAAATTTCTCTCCCTGCACTATCTGTCCCTTCCTCAGCATGGATGTCCCTGAGACTGATCAATTTATTGCTTCTCTAAAACACACACACAGTAGTCTTTAAAATAACTTTTGGGTCTTTGAAAAGCTTTCTTAGAATAATAACTGTGAATTTCTCTCCCTACACTGCCTTTCCCTTCCTATGCTCTGCTCTCCCTGGCTATAACTTATCCAAACACATGTCATCGGGTGCTATATAGCACCCGATGACGCGTTCCAGCCAGCCAATCACTGTAATGCCAGCAACCAACATGGCTACTGGCATTACAGTGATGGCAGTACTCACCTGCACGTTTATTGGCTGCTTAGCAGCCGCAAAACGTGCGGGAAGGGGACCCGAGCATGAAACTCGAGCACATGCGGTACTCGGCCGAGTACCGCCATGTGCCGAGCGTAGCGATGCTCTAGCAGAACAGGTATTCGGCCGAGCATCCTCACTCATCACTACTTCTGATGTTTTACTTATTATATATTTCATATTACTGTGGCTGAGCCCATGTATGTTTCCATTTAGAAACTGGTGTTTATAGGATAATGTGGTGGACATACATTCAGTCCACACACATTGATTGCATTGTATACAATGTTTTAATCTTTTTCAGTTTTTGCGATTTTGTGTTTAACAAATTATATTTTTATTAATAAAGGTGCAGCCTTGTATGCGGTAATTATTTGTTCTTTAAATGAGTAGAGAATAGTCACCATTGTATTTAGCTGTCAGGAGTAGGGATGAGCGGACCTGTGGATGTTTGGGTTCACCGGGTTTGGACAAACTTCAGGTCAAAGTTCAGGTTCAGGTCCCCAACTTGACCCGAACTCGAACCCGAACCCTATTGAAGTCAATGGGGACATGAACTTTGGTGTACTAAAATGGCTATAAAATAGTCATAGTAAGGTCTAGAGAGCTGCAAAAGGAAGCAAAATTGGGGAGGACAGTTGCCCTGCAAACAAATGTGGATAGGGAAATGACTTAAAACAACATAGAATAAAAAATAAAAATAATCTTGAACTAGGAGGTGGAGGTCAAAGTGAAGTAGGAGGTTGAGGAGGCGGTGGATGTGGCGGTGTAGGTGGAAGCGGCGGTGGAGGAGGAAGAAGTAGCCAACCCTTTTTTTTTTTTTTTTTTCTTTCTTTATTTTATAAATTTGGGAAGACCCCAAAGCATTGGGAAATAGAAAAGAGAATGCAAAGAAAAAGTGCGCTGGAGTATAACAATGGCTGGGTGCGGCCGGTATACTTGTCTATTCAGCACAAAGTACGGACAAGTCCAGTAGGATCCATGCCTGGTTCATTTTAATAAACGTAAGCTTGTCCCCATTGGCTGTGGACAGGTGGATGCACTTGTCTGTAATTACCCCCCTGCTGTGCTAAACATATGTTCGGACAATACACTGGCTGCAGGACAGGCCAGCACCTCCAAGGCATAAAGGGCAAGCTCAGGCCATGTACCCAATTTGGAGACCCAGAAGTTGAATGGAGCAGACCCATCAGTCAGTACGTGCGGGCATGTGCACATGTACTGTTCCACCATGTTGCTGAAATTCTGCCTCCTGCTAAGACGTTCCATATCAGCTGGTGGTGCTGGTTGTTATGGCGTGCTGACAAAGCTTTTCCACATTTCGCCCATACTAACCCTGCCTTCTGAAGTGCTGTTGGTGCCCCAACTGCGTTGGCAACTTCTTCCTCCTCTGCCTTCGCCTTGTGCTTCCACTGAACCCCCGCTGTGAGGTGTTAATGCTTTCAGCAACGCATCTACCAGCGTACACTTGTACTCGTGCATCTTCATATCACGCTCCAGTGACGGAATTAAACACGGCACATTGTCCTTGTAGTGGGAATCCAGCAGGGTGGCCACCCAGAAATCAGCACTGGTTTGAATGTGGGCAACTCATCGGTCGTCGCACAGGCACTGCAGCATGTGTGCCAGGCTGCCAGGAGGCAATGACAAGCTGTCCTCTGTGGGAGGTGTATCGTCCTCTGTATCCCCCCAGCCACACTCCATTGATGCCCATCAGCTGCTTTTGGTGCCACAATGCTGTGAACACAGATCCTCCTCATCATCATCCTCCTCATCCTGCAGAACTGTGTCCTGGCTGGACAGTTGTGTACCTGGCCTCTGTTGGTGCAGGAATCCACCCTCTGAGCCACTTGTGAATGACTGGCCTCATAACCATGATCGCGAGTGGGTAGTGGGGTACTTTATCTTTCTTGTGACAAAAAATAAAAAATTCTAGGAACTCGCCATGCCCCTCACGGAATACCTTGGGGTGTCTTCTTTCCAAAATGGGGTCACTTGTGGCGTAGTTATACTGCCCTGGCAATTTAGGGGCCCAAATGTGTGAGAAGTACCTTGCAATCAAAATGTGTAAAAAATGGCCTGCAAAATCTGAAAGGTGCACTTTGGAATATGTGCCCCTTTGCCCACCTTGGCTGCAAAAAAGTGTGACACATCTGGTATCGCCGTACTCAGGAGAAGTTGGGGAATGTGTTTTGGGGTGTCATTTTACATATACCCATGCTGGATGAGAGAAATATCTTGGCAAAAGACAACTTTTCCCATTTTTTTATACAAAGTTGGCATTTGACCAAGATATTTTTCTCACCCAGCATGGGTATATGTAAAATGACACCCCAAAACACATTCCCCAACTTCTCCTGAGTACGGAGATACCAGATGTGTCACACTTTTTTGCTGCCAAGGTGGGCAAAGGGGCACATATTCCAAAGTGCACCTTTTGGATTTCACCGGTCATTTTTTACACATTTTGATTGCAAAGTTCTTCTCACACATTTGGGCCCCTAAATTGCCAGGGCAGTATAACTACCCCACAAGTGACCCCATTTTGGAAAGAAGACACCCCAAGGTATTCTGTGAGGGGCATGGTGAGTTCCTAGAATTTTTTATTTTTTGTTGCAAGTTAGTGGAATATGAGACTTTGTAAGAAAAAATAAAAAAAATAAAATCATCATCATTTTCCGCTAACTTGTGACAAAAAATAAAAAGTTCTATGAACTCACTATGCCCATCAGCGAATACCTTAGGGCAGGCATGTCCAAACTGTGGCCCTCCAGCTGTTGCAAAACTACAACTCCCAGCATACCCTAATAGCTGTAAGCTATCCAGGCATGCTGGGAGTTGTAGTTTTGGAACAGCTGGAGGGCCGCAGTTTGGACATGCCTGCCTTAGGGTGTCTACTTTCCGAAATGGGGTCATTTGTGGGGGTTTTCTACTGTTTGGGCATTGTAGAACCTCAGGAATCATGACAGGTGCTCAGAAAGTCAGAGCTGTTTCAAAAAGCGGAAATTCACATTTTTGTACCATAGTTTGTAAATGCTATAACTTTTACCCAAACCATTTTTTTTTTTGCCCAAACATTTTGTTTTATCAAAGACATGTAGAACAATAAATTTGGCGAAAAATTTATATATGGATGTCGTTTTTTTTGCAAAATTTTACAGCTGAAAGTGAAAAATGTCATTTTTTTTGCAAAAAAATCGTTACATTTTGATTAATAACAAAAAAAGTAAAAATGCCAGCAGCAATGAAATACCACCAAATGAAAGCTCTATTAGTGAGAAGAAAAGGAGGTAAAATTCATTTGTATGGTAAGTTGCATGACCGAGCGATAAACGGTGAAAGTAGTGTAGTGCCGAAGTGTAAAAAGTGCTCTGGTCATGAAGGGGGTTTCACCTAGCGGGGCTGAAGTGGTTAATATGCAATGATACTCTAATGGGTTTGGTTAGTTGCTATGGCATGAGGTCAAGGTATGAGATATGTCCACTTTTTATACTTTTATATGTGATTGTTTCACAATATTTGTATTAAGTTTTTGGTGTGTAATCTCTCAATTGACTGTGCAAAACGAACCATAGGAGTTATTGATGTTGGAGGGATGGTGGTTTTATACTTGTCGCAGTATTTTCCTGCACTGCTACCACTATATGCATTTTTTGCTGTATTATGTATTTAATTTCACTTTTTAAACAATAAGGATTGAGTTCATACTATATGTGTGTAATATTTTTTTTGGGGGGTTATCTGTTTAGAGACACACATATTCAACTATTGATATTAACGTATTGGTTGTTATGTAACAGTACTCAGTATCAAAGCAGCGGTCTGGCCGGCAGTGTAATGTAACTCACTCAGTCAGTCACGGCCCTGCCAGCTTCATTAATGAAGTGGGAGGAGCCTGACCGAGTGAGTGATGTCACGCGCCGGCCAGACCACTGCTTTGATAGTGAGTACCATTGCTGGAGCATTACATAAAAATATTTTACATATAAAGACTGCTGTGAGCGGGGCCTGGTGTAATAGAGTACAGTGACGGCACAGGGCCGCGAGTTAAACAGCAGTTGCCGGCCTCCAGCCCTTCCTCCCTCCCTGCTGATAAATCGCAGGCCGCGCTGTGAAGCATAACAGACAGCGATGTATCATGTCAGACATTTAAAAAGCGCACCATTCGCTTTATAAGACGCACTGCCATTTCCCCTCTACTTTTTTGGGGGAAAAGTGTGTCTTATAAAGCGAAAAATATGGTAAATGTGTAGAAATCGGAGTCTCACGTTCTTTCTGGGATTCACATCCCCACCCATCCTTTGGTTGAACTTGATGGACTTATGTCTTTCTTCAACCGTATTAACTATGCCACTATGTAACTATGTTGATGTTGAAGATTTTAGTTAGGTGAGTAGTGACAACAAGGGAGAGAGACTGGAGGATGTGTGCGGGAATAAATAGGGTCAGTAATGCATGTGGTAGCATGAGAAGATAGATAGATAGATAGATAGATAGATAGATAGATAGATAGATAGATAGATAGATAGATAAGAAATTGATAGAACAGCGAATTATTCAGATTTTGTAACACTTTTTAAAGACAGTCTTTTTCCTTCTAGGCTAACAAATCAATAGCATGTTTATTACTAGTATTGATTTTATCTGACCTCTTCAGATTAGAACTAACCTTCAGCGTCTGTCCTCTGGATCCTCTGTATGTTTGAGAGCTTTATCCTCATTAATGAGACAAAACATTCTATGTGGAGACTCTAAAAGTATTAAGACAGACTGTTCCGGAAATACTAGAGCTTACCCCCTGGTGCACTAGAAAGCAGCAAACTACATAGGATTTCACTGCTGCCTGCTCAGGAGATTTGGAGTTATTTCCACTCTGTTGTGCTTCCTTTTTAAGATTCCAATCACTCATTCTTTGAAAGCTCATGAGCAATGATGTTCGTATTGACATACATATAGAAGTATAGCTAGGTTTTCTATCACCCTTAGCAAAGATTCAGTTTGGCATAGTATACATTCTGGTTTGAAGATTTGACTTATACAATTCCCTAAAGTCCTCCCCATTCTGCATCTGAGACACATCTCCCAACATCTAGAGCAAGATATGATTCTCCTTTGTAAATTTCCGGTAGTCCACATGATATTCCATTCTGTCATCTGATATCAAGCACTAACAGGTTCATGTACCAGTCTGGACCTACAAGATGTAATTCTATTATTTTTAGTGGGAAAAGTATAGTGCTTCAGGTGCTCAATATACTGGACATTTTTACTTCAAACAAGTAAATATTTTCATTTTGTGTTAGCTACTTAAAGACACCGTCTGGTTGAAGAAAAATCATCTGCAAAGCTCCAAATTCCAATGCCCCTTTTCTGTAATTCAAGATGGTCGCACCACTTCTCAGACTACCTGATGCACACTGTGCATTTGGTAACCCAGGACATATCCTACTTGTCCAACGTCGGTCTTGGATGTGCAAGCATTGCTCAGATAACCAGTGGTGGCTGAACCAAGTTCAGCAAGAAGTGTCTTGTACTACCAAGTTCACTATGTGCATATTATCCTCTGAGAAGCTGTGTGTGATCTTGGATGGCAGAAAAGGAGCCTGAGGACTGCTAAAAAAGACAAAACACACTACACTGCTCTGCAAAAGATGGTTATGATGTGATCCTGCCTATGATATTCCATCATGGCTGAGCAACCTGCCACGATCGCTCCCGATGTGTAGCATATGTATTGAGGTACCGCCCCTCACCCCACTGTACAGCCCTGCAAGAGGTGAAAACCAGTCCTGCTCACATTCTAGGACAGGTTGCTTGTAGTCATTTTAATCATTCCCAGAGAACCCCTTTAACAAATGAAAGTTGAGCATGAATCGGTTGCCACAAACAACAGATACAGCATCTCTTTTAAACAATTTTGAATATAAATTAGCATATAAAATGAACATTTACATATTAAAACATATACACCCTTCAAAAACACTATAACATAATAAATATTCACATTGAATAAAGGGAAATACCAAATACTGTAGCTCAAAGGAGTTGGATAGATCAATAGGAGATAACTCAATAAATAGGGTACATTTATTATAAACAATATGCCAGTTATCTCAAATAACATTCACAGCATTCAGCCTGAAACCTTTAAAGTGCAAGGGTACTTTCACACTTACGGTGGAGGATTCCGGCAGGCAGTTCTGTCGGCAATCCGGACAATCCGGAGCAAAGGGATGGCATTTGTCAGACAGATCCGGATGCGGATCAGTCTGATAAATGCATTGAAATACCGGATCCGTCTCTCCGGTGTCATCCAGAGAAAAACTGATGCAGTATTTATTTTTTTCACAGATTTAAAGGTCTGCGCATGTGCGGACTGGAAGAACAGATCCATCAATGTGGCAATTTTAATGCCGGATCCGGTACTAATACATTTAATTTCCGGCAAGTGTTCAGGATTTTTGGCCCGAGAGACAAATACAGCATGCTGCTGTATTTTCTCCGGCCAAAAAACATAAGAGGGACTGAACTGAAGACATCCTGATGCATACTGAACGGTATGCTCTTCATTTAGAATGCATTAGGATAAAACGCTAGTGTGAAAGTACCCAATCTGTCATTTCAGATTCAAAGGTGTAGCGGAGGTTATCTCATTAACCTTTACTTTATTAGTGCATGCAGCTTACTTTTGTGTTAAAAGCGGATTCAGGGTCTGTCAAAGCTCAGATGTTAAATATGGGTCCGATACAGGCTAGATAAACAGTTTATCCTACTTTAGTCCTAATAAAATATATTGTAAAAGTTAATAAAATCACACCAAACGCATTTATAACACCACAAAAGGGGCCCAAATTATAACTGGAAATCTATGCCAGCTAAAGAATAAAAACTGATTTTGACTAATTTAATTTGTTGGAGGAATCAGGATGAGTGAGATAGAGGGAAAGGGCAGAGGGAGAGTGTGGGGTGGGAGTATTGGAAGAGGGTGGGGTTAGTGGAGGGAGAGGGTGAGGAATGGAGGGAGAGGAGTGAAGAGAGAGGGAGTTGAGGGAGAGGGGTGAAGGGAGGGGAGTGGAGCAAGAGGAGTGGAGGGAGAGAGGTGGAGGGAGAGGGCGGAGGGAGAGTGTGGGCTGCGAGTATTGGAAGAGGGTGGGGTTAGTAGAGGGAGAGGGTGAGGGGTGGAGGTAGAGGAGTAGAGGGAGAGGGGTGGAGGGAGAGGAGTGGAGGGAGAAGTATGGAGCAAGAGGAGTGGAGGGAGAGGGGTGAAGGGAGAGGAGTGGAAGGAGAGGGTGTGGAGGGAAAGGGTTGGAGGTAAAGTGAGAGGAGTGGAGAGAGAGGGGCAGAAAGAGAGACTTTTCCAAGCAATCAGAGCACTTTTAATTGAAGTCAAATTTATGATGACCCAAATTGTCATCCAATGAATCAGACCAGACTGTGACTGATATAATTAGACACATTCCCTGCAAATTCAGGATTGTTATCAATTATGGTAATAGAAGCCCATAGCCGGTGTAGATTTTAGTTTCTGGCACATGGACAGCGGAAGATGAGATATGCACCTCTTAATAAATCTGGCATATTGTATCTTACTCCAACTGACTTTCTACTGAGAACTAAATGAGATGCCAGTCTTTAGTAACTCTGCTCCATAGAGAAACAACCTATATAACAGCAACTATCCCCCAGACGTGCACCTTACCTATCTGCTGCCTGAGGTGAAAATTACCACGCCAAATTTTCAATGTTCATAGTATAATGACTAAGAGGAGCATTACCACCTCTTTTTGTACCCCCACTATTTTCATTGGTGTATCATGTGTCATCTCTCATGTGTCATCTCTTATATTTATTGCCATTTTCTGCAATGTGTGTATGCATTTCCTTAGCAAATAATGTTTAAGTGTAATGTGCCTGGTTCAGCAGCAGATTGCGGTAATCTGTGAAGAGATAGTTTCCTTGGAAAGTAACCTTCTAGTTCTCTTCCAGCCCTCTCTAGAGAGGGAATGAAGAGAAGTACGCTACACCTTAAGTGGAGCGTGTGGACTGCTGGGGGCGCACGAGACAACCAAACAAGGACCGTGTTTTAATTTCGGCAGTATTCCATTTATTTATAAGACAACGCGTTTCGGGGTAAAGTCCCCTTTATCAAGTCTGAGCCGGGAAGGTTAGGAGAGTGTCACGGCTGATGAGCCGTGACACTCTCCTAACCTTCCCGGCTCAGACTTGATAAAGGGGACTTTACCCCGAAACGCGTTGTCTTATAAATAAATGGAATACTGCCGAAATTAAAACACGGTCCTTGTTTGGTTGTCTCGTGCGCCCCCAGCAGTCCACACGCTCCACTTAAGGTGTAGCGTACTTCTCTTCATTTCCATTACCCTAGTGGCAGGGTGGCCCCTGCCCAAGGTGTTAGGACGGATCTTGGCTGCACCAACCATCCCTTATCTATACTTGATCTCCATTGCAGTTGCATCCAATTGATGCAACCGCAGTAGGTGAGCAAACCATTTCTTTCATTAGAAATTTGTTTGTTTGAATTTACTTACCCTATGAGCGCCTTCTCTATCCCATTGGCCATCATTTTCTCTAGAGAGGGAGAAGTTAGTTAGTGTTGGTACGTCTAGCTTACCCTCCCAAGGGGAAGGTTGTGTCGGCCAGTAGAGCACTGCCTGCTCTGCTGGGACTGCAGGCCCTGCCTGCAAGTTCTACATTGTTGCTTGTCCCCTCCTGGGTTCGCATTGCCTACAAGCCAAGCTATGAGAGCTTGAAGCCAGGAAGAAGTTTCTAGAATTAAAGATAAAGTAAGAGACACACTGTAGCTAAACTAAGTTCCAGCAGAAGAGGAAAGTTCCTGTTTTACCCAGCTAGTAAGTTGAGAAAGCTACAGCATACTAGAGCTGAGATTGTTGCAGAAGTGTTTGCCTGCCAAAGTTAAGCCAATACCTGCTGCTGACCAATATATCATTTGGAAACTGTTTGGATTACTATTTATGCCAAGTAAAGTTGTGTTCTATGCTGTGTTGTACGTTAAAGTCTGGACTCCATTATTTTTACTCCTTCACCACCCAAGTTCAACAACCCCCTTTTGCACTCGCTTCAGACTACACGTCTGGGATCCAAGGATATTCAGATAGAAGTACCATGTGTATACAACATCTACAGAGACATTGTAGGCCACTCTACATCACTCTGGCAATTCTACATCAGGGTACCCACACTACCATCTACAAAGGAGACTCCATATCCTTGTTGCTTAACTGCACCTGGCGTCATGACTACTTGCTCTATAAGAGGGACATATTTTGCAGAAACCTCCTAACAGGCAAAGAATACCCCAGACGCTGGCAATAGGCTGATGCAATAGCACACTGCAGGGGACAAGCTCAATAACAGTCTATGGGCTAATATCGATTCCATCTACTACAGAGATGACTGTGCGATTTATCAGTGCTTCTTTTTCCTCGTTGTAGTGGTTGTTGGGAATACTAGCTCTCAGAACCCCTCTGATCAAAACCTTTGATATGCTACTATGACATATCAAAAGTTTTTTAAAAGTTCAGTGACTCTTTAAGGCCAACTGCACACAATGTGGGTAATCCAGGGGCAGACATACCGCTTGTGCAGCTGGTTCAGCTGTACAGGGGCCCAAAGAGGGAGGGAGGGCATACAGGGGCCCAGAGAGGGAGAGAGAGGGAGAGATACCCCAGTGCCAGCAGAGTTTTTATTTTATAATTTTTTTACATTCCATCATCTGGTAACCTGGTCATCTTGGGGTGCAGGTCGGGGGAGGCGGTGGCCCTGATTAGTACTTACTGTGAATATGCTGTCCTTCTGCTTAACCGCCTCCGGACCGCCTAACGCAGGATCGCGGTCCGGAGGCGGCTGTCTCAGGCAGAGTGACGCATCTATGCGTCATCTCTCAAGACGTGAGACTTCCTGTGAACGCGCGCACACAGGCGCGCGAGTTCACAGGATCGGAAGGTGAGCGAGAGGATCTACAGCCTGCCTGCGGCGATCGTTCGCTGGCAGGCTGTAGATGCAATTTTTTTAACCCCTAACAGTTATATTAGACGCTGTTTTGATAACAGCATCTAATATACCTGCTACCTGGTCCTCTGGTGGTCCCTTTTGCTTGGGTCGACCACCAGAGGACACAGGCAGCTCAGTAATAAGTAGCACCAATCACCACACTACACTACACCCCCCCATGTCACTTATTAACCTCTTATTAACCCCATATAGACTCCCTGATCACCCCCCTGTCATTGATCACCCCCCTGTAAGGCTCCATTCAGACGTCCATATGTGTTTTACGGATCCACGGATCCATGGATCAGATCCGCAAAACACATACGGATGTCTGAATGGAGTCTTACAGGGGGGTGATCAATGACAGGGGGGTGATCACCCCATATAGACTCTCTGATCACCCCCTTGTCATTGATCACCCCCCTGTAAGGCTCCATTCAGACGTCCATATGTGTTTTGCGGATCCGATCCATGGATCCGTGGATCTGCAAAACACATACGGACCTCTGTATGGAGCCTTATAGGGGGGTGATCAGGGAGTCTATATGGGATGATCACCCCCCTGTAAGGCTCCATTCAGACGTCCGTAAGTGTTTTACGGATCCACGGATCCATGGATCGGATCCGACATCTGAATGGAGCCTTACAGTGGGGTGATCAATGACAGGGGGGTGATCACCCCATATAGACTCCCTGATCACCCCCCTGTCATTGATCACCTCCCTGTAAGGCTCCAATCAGAGGTCCGTATGTGTTTTACGGATCCATGGATCGGATCCGCAAAACACATACGGACATCTGAATGGAGCCTTACAGGGGGGTGATCAATGACAGGGGGGTGATCAGGGTCTATATGGGGTGATCACCCCCCCTGTCATTGATCACCCCCCTGTAAGGCTCCATTCAGACGTCCGTATGTGTTTTGCGGATCTGTGGATCCGCAAAACACGGACACCGTGGATCCGCAAAACACATACGGACGTCTGAATGGAGCCTTACAGGGGGGTGATCAATGACAGGGTGGTGATCACCCCATATAGACTCCCTGATCATCCCCCTGTCATTGATCACCCCTCTGTAAGGCTCCATTTAGAAAAAAAATTTTGGCACAAGTTAGCGAAAAAAAAATCTTTTTTTTTTCTTACAAAGTCTCATATTTCACTAACTTGTGTAAAAAAAAAAATTCTCACATGAACTCACCATACCCCTCACGGAATCCAAATGCGTAAAATTTTTTAGACATTTATATTCCAGGCTTCTTCTCACGCTTTAGGGCCCCTAAAATGCCAGGGCAGTATAAATACCCCACATATGAACCCATTTCGGAAAGAAGACACCCCAAGGTATTCGCTGAGGGGCATATTGAGTCCATGAAAGATTGAACTTTTTGTCCCAAGTTAGCAGAAAGGGAGACTTTGTGAGAAAAAAAACAAAAAAAAACAATTTCCGCTAACTTGTGCCCAAAAAAAAAAAATGTTCTATGAACTCGCCATGCCCCTCATTGAATACCTTGGGGTGTCTTCTTTGCAAAATGGGGTCACATGTGGGGTATTTATACTGCCCTGGCATTTCAGAGGCCCTAAAGCGTGAGAAGAAGTCTGGGATCCAAATGTCTAAAAATGCCCTCCTAAAAGGAATTTGGGCCCCTTTGACCACCTAGGCTGCAAAAAAGTGTCACACATGTGGTATCGCTGTACTCAGGAGAAGTTGGGCAATGTGTTTTGGGGTGTCATTTTACATATACCCATGCTGGGTGAGATAAATACCTCGGTCAAATGCCAACTTTGTATAAAAAAAATGGGAAAAGTTGTCTTTTACAGAGATATTTCTCACACACAGTATGGGTATATGTAAAAATACACCCCAAAACACATTGCCTAGTACGGCGATACCGCATGTGTGACACTTTTTTGCAGCCTAGGTGCGCAAAGGGGCCCAAATTCCAATGAGTACCGTTTAGGATTTCACAGGGCATTTTTTACGCATTTGGATTCCAGATTCCAGACTTCTCACGCTTTAGGGCCCCTAAAATGCCAGGGCAGTATAAATACCCCACATGTGATCCCATTTTGGAAAGAAGACACCCCAGAGTATTCCGTGAGGGGCATGTCGAGTTCATAGAAGATTTTATTTTTTGGCACACGTTAGCGGAAATTTTTTTTTTTTTGCTTTTTCTCACAAAGTCTCCCTTTCCGCTAACTTGGGACAAAAAGTTCAATCTTTTATGGACTCAATATTCCCCTCAGCGAATACCTTGGGGTGTCTTCTTTCCAAAATGGGTCATTTGTGGGGTGTTTGTACTGCCCTGGCATTTGAGGGTCTCCGCAATCATTACATTTATGGCCAGCATTAGGAGTTTCTGCTATTCTCCTTATATTGAGCATACGGGTAATGAGATATTTTTTTTTCCCGTTCAGCCTCTGGGATGAAAGAAAAAATGAACGGCACAGATTTCGTCATTCGCATCGACCAATGTGGATGAAAAAATCTCTGCCAAAAAATGTGCAAAAAAAAAAAGAGGGGAAAGGCTTCTGCCAGGACATAGGAGCTCCGCCCAACATCCAAACCCACTCAGCTCGTATGCCCTGGCAAACCCGATTTCTCCATTCACATCAATCGATGTGGATGAATAAATTATTGCCAAAATTTTATTTATTTATTTTATACAAAGTGTTTGCCCAAGCATATGAACACCGCCCCTCAGCTCATAAGCCTCAGCAAACATATCTTTTTTACCGCAGAGGAGAAATCTTGTCTTGCAGCGCCGCATACACCGACTTTTGTGTAATCTGACAGCAGCGCAATGCTTCTGTCAGAAAACACATCAGTGCTGCAGCTGGTTGATCGCTTGGTCCACCTAGAAGGTAAAAAAATAACAGGCAGCAACGCAATAAATTTATTAACTTTATATAACATTTGAAACAGAACATTAACTTTTATAAACTTTATTGAACTTTTGAAACAGAACATTAACTTTTTTGCTTACCTGTGATTTTTTATTTTTTTTTTTACCTCTAGAGGATAAACCTCTCCTTCCCCATGGGACAATGTGCAAAGCACAAATCGCCCAGAGATGTGGCGAAGTACATTATGCACTTTGTCCCAGGTGAAAGGAGAGGTTTGTGGCAGCTCTGTGTGAAAGGGCCCTAAGACCCCTGTGTGCCTGTCCTGTGTAACGCAATCCCTACACTAATAGTGTACCTGTGTGTGGTACTTGCGGAAACACTCCCCTATGCATAGGGCAGGCTGGTCAGGACAGTCATGACAAAAAAAAGGTGGTGTCACGCCTCATTCCAGCCCTGCTACAGACACGACATCTTTTTCGTGGGGAACGGTGAGTTGGGGTACCAGGATAGACACTCGGGAAGTGTCTGGCATGTAGCCGGCTCACTACATAAGGGACTTGGGGCACGGACCCTCCTGGATACAGGAGTTCCGAAATGATCTCTTCCTGGAATTTTAGGAAGGATCCTGTTCTCCCAGCCTTACTGTAGAGAACAAAACTATTATACAGAGCCAATTGAATTTAATAAACAGACACCTTCTTATACCAGCGTCTGGTGCGGCGGGACACTAAATAGGGAGCCAACATCTGGTCATTGAAGTCCACCCCTCCTATGTGAAGGTTATAGTTGTGGACAGAGAGGGGTTTCTCAATGACTCCAGTTGCCCTTTCAATTTGTATTGTCGTGTCTGCCTGAATGGTGGACAGAAGGTAAATGTCCCTCTTGTCCCTCCACTTCACCGCGAGCAGTTCTTGGTTACACAAGGCAGCCCTCTACCCCCGTGCAAATCAGGTATTAACGAGCCGTTGGGGGAAGCCCCGGCGACTAGGATGCGCGGTGCCACAGCATTGAATTCTGACTAGATGTAAGTGCCGAAAGAGGGCCACACTTGTGTAAAAATTGTCCACGTATAAGTGGTACCCCTTGTGGAGTAAGGGTGACACCAAGTCCCAGACAATCTTGCCACTGCTCCCCAGGTAGTCAGGGCATCCGACCGACTCCAGTTTTGAGTCTTTTCCCTCATAAACTCTAAAACGATATGTATAGCCTGTGGCCCTTTCACAGAGCTTATACAGTTTAGTTTGACCCCAAACCGGGCGCGCTTGCTGGGGATGTACTGTTTGATTCCAAGGCACCCGGTAAAATGTACTAGGGACTCGTCTATGCAGATGTTCTGATTGGGGGTATACGCAACTTCAAATCTGGATGACAAATGGTCTATGAGGGGCCGAATTTTGTGGAGCCGGTCATAAGCAGGGTAGCCTCTTGGATGACAGGTTTTATTGTCAGCGAAATGCATAAAGCGCATGATGACCTCAAAACATGCACTGGACATTGCAGCAGAGAACATGGGCATGTAATGTATTTGGTCTTTAGACCAATAGGACCGCAATACATTTTTTTTTGTTAGACCCAAAAGGCCCAAAAATATTTTAAATTTGGAAAGGCTGGGCATAGAAGCTTTCTGGATTGGCGGTTATAAAGTCTGTGGCGTATCGGTTGGTTTCTGCCACAACTAAGTCATAGAGGTCCGCGGTGAAGAACTGCTCAAAAAACTGAAGGGCCGATCCTAAATGAGCTGTCTCCACGCGAACTCCAGACTGGGCGGTGAAAGGGGGCAATACGGGTGCAGCGGAAGCAGGGGATTGCCAATCTGGGTTTGCCAGCACTTCTGGGATACTAAGGGCTCTACGGGCCTGTGAACGTGGTGGCTACGACGGGGGAGTTACTGCACGTGCCACCGTACCAGCTTGAACTGCAATTTTGGTGCTCGCCACTTCACCAGGGAATACGGCAGTGCTGGTAGAAGGTCCAGGATGTACTGTGCTGTTGGTGTATGCCGCACCATAAAAAAGATCAGCGTTAGCACCACTCTGCTGCAAATGAGGCTCATCACGCGGGGTATGCACGGGGTATGCATTACAATGACATGGGATGGGGTACGCCTGACCGTAGCAGGGACCTCAACCTCGTCATCTTCACTAGCCGTTAGAGTGCCTCTGCTGTCTACAGGTTCATATTCTGAACCACTGCATTCAGCGGGTGGGGCATCCCATTCGCTTTCATCCATCACGGCCAGAATCCTGTACCCATTGTTTGACATTTTGGGCTAACTAAATTTAGGGGGTATTCCTCTGAGACTACCCAGGAAAAGAAGCAAACCTGCCTAGTAAAAAGTAGTGCTTGCGAAGTAAAGCTGCGATCGCTAATAAAGATCCAAAAAGCTCAAAAGTGATCTTTATAGCGGGGCAGCATTTTTACGGTGCTTTTGCAGTGATCAGAAAAAATACATTTCTGTCACTGCGGTGGGGCGGACTGAACGTAAGTGTGCGCACAAGATCAGGCCTGATCGGGTGAACACTGCGTTTTTTGTAGAGCCTAAGGTGACCCTAATGTACTTATATAGATCTAATTGCGATCAGTCTTGATCACTTACAGATACTATATAGTACTAGTGCTGATTAGCGACAGTGATGACGCTAATCAGCGACTAATCAGTGACTGCGGTGCGGTGGGCTGGGCGCTAAGTACCTGACAAGTAGCTAACTTCCTGGCGGTGATGAGGGACCCTTACAGGGGGGTGATCAATGACAGAAGGGTGACAGGGGGGTGATCAGGGAGTCTATATGGGGTGATCAGGGGTTAATAAGTGACAGGGGGGGTGTAGTGTATGTGTGGTGATTGGTGCTACTTACAGTGCTGCCTGTGTCCTCTGGTGGTCGATCCAAGCAAAAGGGACCACCAGAGGACCAGGTAGCAGGTATATCAGACGCTATTTACTAAATACTTCTATCATTGGTTAATTAAAAAATCTACAGCCTGCCAGCCAATGATCGCTGCCGGCAGGCTGTAGATGAACTTCTGAACTGCGCGATCCTGTGAGCGCGCGTTGACAGGAAATCTCAGGTCTCACGAGATGACGCCTATTGGCGTGATCAAGACCTGAGAACACCACCTCCCTGACGCCGATCGGCGTTAGTGTAACGGGAGGTGGTTAAGGACAGCCAGGTGCTGCCAAAACCCGGACCAGCATTTAAAATATGGTCCGGTATTTGATCTCACCTGGCTGTAAGTATACAATATATCAATCGGCACTGTGGGAAATAGAGTGGAGGTGTGCGTGTCCCAAGGCATGCGTCCCATGTAGATAAAAGGAAGAACGGACCGGCACGCGCTGTTGGTATATAATCTTGTGATTTATTGTCACATTCCAGTGATGGCGTTTCGGCATACAATCTGCCTGTATCAAACTGTCAGTTTGATAAAGGCCAATTGTATGCCGAAACGCTGTCACTGGAATGTGACAATAAATCACAAGATTATATACTAACAGCGAGTGCTGGTCTGTGGATTTCTGTGAAAATTGGGAAAACAAAATGAAGTATTTGCTTGCAGGCAGCTGCTTTTTAAGTGCACGTGCACTTCTGATAGCAGACACAGTCACAGGTCCTGTCTCTTCTCTTCCTGTCTGTCAGCCCTGATTCTCTCTATTGTACATAACAGACACAATTCTTCTTTGAAATCCTAGCCTTTCCCTTCACTGTCCCTGGCAATAAGCTTGATTGATTGATTTCTGACTGTCCCTGATTGATTTTTCACTCAGACTCCCTAAGATCATATTCTGGCAGATACTGTATGACCCAACCACCTTCATTTACAACCCAGCACAGGCTGGTGTTCTGCTTGTTCTGCTAGTGCACCTCCCTGTCGACTACAGCACCGATTGGCTCATCCAGGCTGTGTGTCAACCTGTGAGCCAATCAAAGCAAGCCCCCCCCCCCCACTTCCTCTCAGGGTCATGTGAGAACTTCTTTCTCCCTAGTGCTTATTTCTCGCTGACATTGCATTTTAGTGGATTCGTCTGAGACAAACCGGGAAAGATTTGGGTTTGTCTGCCTTCTGAAAAATAGCAAAGTTTGCTGATCCTTAGTACAAACCCATACAGTATACACACATGCCGCTTTTACTTTATACAGTGTATATACAAGTGTTTACAGTACATGCACTACATATATACACACACAGCCACGTAAAGGCATCCTGGGGGTTAACCTGGAGCAGGTTAAGGTGGAGACATGATCTCCTAGTGTCCACTGCTGCCCCAGCTGTTTTCCATTGCTTCCTGATGGTCCTAACTGCTTGCAGGCCCAGGCATTGAATTATATAACCTGTGACCCATTACTTATAGGAAGTTCATGGGGATCACAGGTTATGATTCACTGCTCATGCTCAGTACCAAACGCTGCTCTGTGGATGTGGACAAGAGTGGCTCCTAGGCTGGATGTGCGATACACAGGGTAGCTAGGCAGCTGTCAGGAGGGAGCAGGGACATGCTACCCGTTCCTCAAAAGTCCTTATAAAACAGCATTGTGTCCACGGCATGCCTTCAGAGCAAGGCTGCTCTTCCACCACAGTGACAGCCCATACAGTGCTGCTCCTGATCCATATCACTGCCCCCCACCTTCCCTTTATGTCGCTACCTGAGGCGACCGCCTCAACTTGCTTTATTAGCGGTGCTTCCCTGCTTAACCCCATGTGTATGGCCAAGCACAACTAGATATTGGTGAGGGAGGATAGGCCATCAATATTGAACTCGCAGAAAACTCCTTTGAAACTGGACAGAAAAGCATGTAATCATTGGAGGATAGATGGAAATATGAATGTTATGAATAGTTTTTAAATGACTCAAGTAGCATGAATAAGAAAGACTGGAAATATGATTGCAATCTAATGAAGACTTTATATGCAATGTCAGGAATGGGTAATACTTAAGGCCTTGTGCAAACTGTATTCCAGGGACATCCGCTGGTGCCTCTATATGTCACTGTATTAGAGAGATATCCCCCCCAGAGAGGCTTCTAGAGAAGAATACATACACAATGGAGCCTGCGATGATTAAGAAATAAATTTCCTTTGTCCAATACAGTACATCTCCGTATGAGCTTGAGTTATATGCACATGCAGTAGGGCTCTATAGACTTCTGCATAGGCAAGCCTGCATGGACCCTATGGGCATATGTCCACCTCAGTGTACTTCAAGCAGATTTTCTGTGGAGATTTTCATGCAGTTCAGATCAAACCAGCCCCCCCACAGGACAGAAGGGTTTCCGCCTAAACCCTTTTCAATGACCCTTGGGCCATTTTTTCCACTGCCTCATTTACTAAAAGTTGTTCCTTTAGAGGCAGGGCCGGCGGACCCAGTAAGGTGACCTAGGCAGTCGCCTGGGGCGCAGTTTAGCAGGGGGCGCTCGGAGCGGTTTAAAAAACAAAACAAAAACGTTGGTTATAAGTTAACTTAAGTGGCGGCCGGCGGCGCCCTTCATGCTGTGCCGCCTGAGCGGCTGAGCACTCTAAAGAATCCCGGCGGGCGGCACATGTCAGACTGCACAGACACAGCAGGTGCAGGCTGCGCAGCACTGAGCCGGCGGCTGGAAAATCGGAGTCTGAGATGAGATGATGATGCATGTATCGTCCCGTCCCGTTGTGCTGTCCGATTCCTCCAGTTTCGAATCCAGACAGTCCAGTCCAGAGGGCAGAGGTTGAGCCGCTGCCTCAGTGAAGGCGTGGGGGTGGGGGCGCACCGCGCAGCAGACCAGAGAGACAGTCTGTCACTGACAGTGACAGTCTGACACTGCTGTCTGTCTCTGTTGGTGGTCTGACGTCTGAGTGACTAACTGCTAGCTTACCTGGCTTCAGGCTGCTGAGGATGGAGAGGAGGCGGAGCTCTGCCAACTTTGGAGGAGAACTTGAAGGCTGGCTGGGTTGGTAGTAGCTGAAGGCAGCTCAAGGGCGCCCCACTGCCCTGAATGATCTTGATCTGAACCCACTGACCCCTCCCACCCTTGAGCACATGACGCAGAGAGAGGGGTGGAGTGAAGGAGGAAGAGAAGGTCGCACACTGAGCAGCAGCCAAGCAGCCACCCATGGCCACCACCAGCAATTTGCCTCCCCCAACTCCCAGTGCGACAGTGCCTTCTCCTTCTGGGACAGAAGTGGGCTCCTACCTGGATTGGAGTGCAGCCTGCAGGTGCAGCTGCTTTCTTCTTCCCCAGGACCCCAGGGCGACATTGGTGAATGGTGTACGTACTGTGTTTGTCTCCAGTCCCCAGAGCCAGAACAAAAGTGGGGGAAAATGGCCGTGCGTCTTATAAAGCGGATTGCGGATACTTCGCTGGCCGCTATGCTGCACAGCGCGGCCAGCAAAGTATCAGTGTGAAGGGAGGAGGCGGGGACACTCATAGCGGGGCCCGGTGCAGTGACTCTACTCTAATACACCAGGCCCCGCAGCTGTTAAGTACATTCAATCCGAATGGGTCCGCAATTACTGTACTGTACTTACTGTAGTAACTTATGTATAGCATTAAGATGGCGCAGACCAGCAGCTTCCTCGGTCATGCGCCGCCTGCCGCAGCTCCCTCCTCCTGCGCCGTCTGCCTGTTCATTCATAAAGTGAGATAAGCAGGGAGGCGGCGCATAAGGAGGGAGCTGCGGCAGGTGGCGCATGACCGAGGGAGCTGCCGGTCTGCGCTGTCTTAATGCTATACATAAGGTACTACAGTAAGTACAGTACAGTAATTGCGGACCCATTCGGATTGAATGTACTTAACAGCTGCGGTGGGACCCGGTGTATTAGAGAAAAATTACTGCACCGGGCCCTACCATGAGTGTCTCTGCCTCCTCCCCCCACACTGATGCATCTGATAAGGGGATCTGTAGATGACACTTATGGGGATCTGTGGATGACACAGATCCCCCCGTAACAGTGCGTCATCCACAGATCCCCCCATAACAGTGTGTCATCCACAGATTCCCCCATACCAATGCGTCATCCACAGATCCCCCCCATAACAGTGTGTCATCCACAGATCCCCCCATAACAGTGCGTCATCCACAGATCCCCCCCATAACAGTGTGTCATCCACAGATCCCCCCATAACAGTGCTTCATCCAAAGATCCCCCATAACAGTGCGTCATCCACAGATCCCCCATAACAGTGTGTCATCCACAGATCCCCCATGGTGTCATAAACTCCATTGTAACCCATTTATCAACTTACTTCCAATAAATACAACACTCAAAGTAATATTAATCATTTTAATTTATTTTCTTTCTTTTATTTGTTGGATAAAATTGGCCACGGTGTTACTTATGTTACTTAATAAATATTTAAACATGAATTAAATCTGCTAAACCAATTCAATAAATATTAACTCCACCTAGTCCACTCAAAGAGTGACCATTACTCCATATAAATAATTAAATCCAACTAGTCCACTCAAAGAGTGACTATTACCCCATATAAATAATTAAATCCAACTAGTCCACTTGAAGAGTGACTATTACCCCAAAGCTAACACCGTGACATATATTTAAAAAGGGGGATGGGGGGGGGGAAGGGGGTTCCTTTGCTTGCTGCTCACCAACTGACAATTAACCGTGCGATCCTTTTCTTTTATAGGTACTCACGTGAGGATTTTCAGGAAAAAGATATTCCTACAAGTCCAGATCGCACGGGGCATCTGTTACCAGCAAAGACTCAGATCGCAATAGCATCTGTTACCAGGTAAGAATATAATTAATATTAATTGCACATGCATTTAAAGGTGTCATGACACCATGTCACCCCTAATTGCATGCACAATCAGGTTTGTCCATAACAGTGCGTCATCCACAGATCCCCCATAACAGTGTGTCATCCACAGACCACCATTAGTTTAAAACCTACCAAAAAGCACACCTCAAAATATTTTTTTCTTATTTTCCTCTTCAAAAACCTAGGTGCGTCTTATAAAGCGAAAAATACGGTAATTGTTTAGTTATTAATACTACATTGGAAACTAATTTATCTCACATTAAAATGACACTATTGTCCCAGAACCACTACAGTTTAATGTATGTAACTGAATCTGGTGTAACTGTTAATGGTATAACTGAATCTCAATGTTTTTTTGCTAGTATAGGTGATTTTAAGAAGCTTCATAAAATTAAAAACTGGATTTATTTTGTCTACTGTTGCCAAATCTGTATTTTAAGGCTGAAACAATGTCACTTCAGTAGGGTGTCAACAGGGGGCGATAGGAATAGTTCACCCTGCGTGATGAGAAGGAGGGGGTACACGGAGTAACTCGCCATTACATTGTGTTGCATGGATCCAGATATAAGATTGAATTACTTTGTATGTGACTTTGTAATGTGACTGTGTGTGTAATTATGTTGTGACGGTGTATGATTGTGAGTCTGTGCTCTCGCTTGCTCTCTCCATTTATGCTTATTCGTGTTTACATCAACTTCTCTCATACGTGAAAGCCATAGTCTTACACAAACATATTTGCCTGTTTCACACACACACATGTGCGCGCACAAAGTATTATCGTGGTTTAACCCCTTAAGGACTCAGCCCTATTTCACCTTAAGGACTTGGCCATTTTTTGCAAATCTGACCAGTGTCACTTTAAGTGCTGATAACTTTAAAACGCTTTGACTTACCCAGGCCGTTCTGAGATAGTTTTTTCGTCACATATTGTACTTCATGACACTGCTAAAATTGGGTCAAAAAAGTTAATGTTTTTGCATAAAAAAATACCATATTTACCAAACATTTAGAAAAATTTGCAGATTTCAAAGTTTCAGTTTCTCTACTTCTGTAATACATAGTAATACCCCCAAAAATTGTGATGACTTTACATTCCCCATATGTCTACTTCATGTTTGTAGTATTTTGGGAATGATATTTTATTTTTTGGGGATGTTACAAGGCTTAGACGTTTAGAAGCAAATCTTGAAATTTTTCATGAAATTTACAAAAACCCAATTTTTAGGGACCACTACAGCTCTGAAGTCAATTTGCGAGGCTTACATAATAGAAACCGCCTAAAAATGACTCCATTCTATAAACTACACCCCTCAAGGTATTCAAAACTGATTTTACAAACTTTGTTAACCCTTTAGGTGTTGCACAAGAGTTATTGGCAAATGGGGATGAAATTTGAGAATTTCATTTTTTTGCCTAATTTTCCATTTTAACCCATTTTTTCCACTAACAAAGCAAGGGTTAACAGCCAAACAAGACTATATCTTTATTGCCCTGACTCTGCTGTTTACATAAACACCCCATATGTGGCCGTAAACTACTGTACGGCCACACAGCGGGGCGTAGAGTGAAAGGTGCGCCGTATGGTTTTTGGAAGCCAGATTTTGCTGGACTGTTTATTTGACACCATGTCCTGTTTGAAGCCCCCTGATGCACCCCTAGAGTAGAAACTCCATAAAAGTGACCCCATCTAAGAAACTACACCCCTCAAGGTATTCAAAACTGATTTTACAAACTTTGTTAACCCTTTAGATTGTTGCACAAGATTTAATGGAAAATAGAGATACAATTTACAAATTTCACTTTTTGAGCAGATTTTTAATTTTAATATTTTTTTTCCAGTTACAAAGCAAGGGTTAACAGCCAAACAAAACTCATTATTTATGGCCTGGATTCTGTAGTTTACAGAAACACCCCATATGTGGTCGTAAACTGCTGTACGGCCACACAGCAGGGCATAGAGTGAAAGGTGCGCCGTATGGTTTTTGGAGCCAGATTTTGCTGGACTGGTTTTTTGACACCATGTCCCATTTGAAGCCCCCCTGATGCACCCCTAGAGTAGAAACTCCATAAAAGTGACCCCATCTAAGAAACTACACCCCTCAAGGTATTCAAAACTGATTTTACAAACTTTGTTAACCCTTTAGTTGTTGCACAAGATTTAATGGAAAATAGAGATACAATTTCAAAATTTCACTTTTTTGGAAGATTTTCCATTTTAATATTTTTTTCCCAATTACAAAGCAAGGGTTAACAGCCAAACAAAACATATTATTTATGGCCCTGATTCTGCAGTTTACAGAAACACCCCATATGTGGTCGTAAACCAGTGTACGGGCACACGGCAGGGCGCAGAAGGAAAGGAATGCCATACGGTTTTTGTAAGGCAGATTTTGCTGGACTGTTTTTTTTGACACCATGTCCCATTTGAAGCCCCCCTGATGCACCCCCAGAATATAAACTCCAAAAAAGTGACCCCATTTTAGAAACTAAGGGATAGGGTGGCAGTTTTGTTGGTACTAGTTTTTTGTGCGGCAAGGTAACACGAAATAGATTTTTTGGCACTTTTTTTTGTTATTTACAACATTCATCTGACAGGTTAGATCATGTGGTAATTTTATAGAGCAGGTTGTCTCGGATGCGGCGATACCTAATATGTATAAAAAAATTTTCATTTATGTAAGTTTTACACAATGATTTCATTTTTAAAACAAAAAAAATGTTTTAGTGTCTCCATAGTCTAAGAGCCATAGTTTTTTCAGTTTTTGGGCGATTATCTTAAGTAGGGTCTAATTTTTTGCGGGATGAGATGACGGTTTGATTGGCACTATTTTGGGGTGCACATGACTTTTTGATCGCTTGCTATTACACTTTATTGTGACGTAAGATGACAAAATGGCTTTTTTTACACTGTTTTTATTTTTATTTTTTTACGGTGGTCACCTGAGGGGTTAGGTCATGCGATATTTTTATAGAGCTGGTCGATACGGATGCGGTGATACCTAATATGTATATTTTTATTTATTTATTTAAGTTTTACACAATGATTTCAATTTTGAAACAAAAAAAATCATGTTTTAGTATTTCCATAGGCGATTATCTTGGGTAGGGTATGATTTTTGTGGGATGAGATGACGGTTTGATTGGTACTATTTTGGCGTACATGCAACTTTTTTGATCACTTTTATTACCTTTTTTGGGAAGTAAGGTGGGCAAAATTTCAATTTCCTAAGTTTTTTTTAATGGCGTTCACCGTGCGGGGAAAGTAACATGACCGTTTTATAGATCAGGTCATTACGGACGCGGCGATACCAAACATGTGTATGGAATTTTATTTTTTTCATTTTTATTCAGTGATAAATGTTTTTTTATTTTTACTTTTTTCCACTTTTTTTTGACCCAGACCCACTTGGTTCTTGAAGATCCAGTGGGTCTGATGTCTGTATAATACAGTACAGTACAATATATATTGTACAGTACTGTATTTTACTTACACTTTGTCTGCACAGATCTGTTCAGCATCATAGACAGCAGGATGTCTGAGAGGCGTCCTGTTGCCATGGGAACCTTCCCCGTCTGCTCCGTAGTGGTCAGAACTGCGCAGACGGGGAAGGGTAAGGACGGGGCTTCGGGGGGCTGTCTGGGAGCTCTCTCTCTCTCCATTCGGGGGGCTGCAAAGGCACAGCATCCCCCCGATGGGAGAGGGAGGGAGCTACTTCTTACTGTTAACTTTTTCCATACAGCGGTCCGTACGGACCGCTGTATGGAAAGGGTTAAACGGCTGACATCGCATCACCGATGTCAGCCGTTTATACCAGGGTGTCAGCAATGTGCTGGCACCCTGGTATACCCACTCTACACCAACGAATTTTCAAGGGGAGGCGGGCGGGGGATCGTGATCCCGTCTGCCGCACCGCCCCCACCGCCCACAACTCCCCCCTGCACCACCCGCCGGCAAAAAATCATGCAGGGGTGCAGGGGGGGGGTGTAAAATCTATATTTGAGGGACACTAAAGTTTCTGATTCCCACAGTCAGGGACCGCGGGGATCATAAACTGCAAAAAGCGCAGCAAACCGCAGGTCTGAATTGACCTGCGGTTTGCGGTGATCGCCGATAGGGGGGGGGGGGGCACATTCATACCAAAGATTATTGGCAACTGAAACACAGTACTGGCAGAAGGTTCTTCAGCGCCTTGTAGCCTATTGTTCAATACCTTGGGAAGCAGTGCTTGGCCTTCAGGGGTAGCAGTGACACACTGTACTCTGAAAATAATGGAAATTACTTGAAACTTGTCAAAATGATGCCAACATTTGATAGTGTGATGCAAAACCACTTGAAAAAGATACAGAATTCAGAAATTCATCATTATTATTTAGGAAAAGACATTCAAAATGAACTAATTGGTTTAATTGCAAAATAAATACAGAGACGCATTCTGCGGTTGCTTAAGGATGCCAAGTATTATTCTATTATATTTGACTGCACCCCTGACATCACTCTTGTTGAACAGATGACTATTTTCAGATTTTCAGGTTTGTATCAGTTAAGCAAGGAGACTCACCTACTGCAAATCCTGAAATACTCATTGAGGAAAGATTCCTTGGTTTCCTGCCAGTTCGCAACTCATCTGGAGAAGGATTAACAGAGGCAATTTTGAATGAGCTTGAAAAGCTGAAGATACCTCTCAGTGATATGAGAGGTCAGGGATATGATAATGGTCTCCAACATGAAGGGCAAGCACTCAGGAGTACAAAAAATAATTATGGACCTGAACTCACGTGCTTTCTATGTTCCCTGCAGTGCTCATTCCTTAAATCTTGTAGTAAATGATGCTGCTATGTGCTGTAGGGATGGCAATACATTGTTTGGCATTATTCAGAAAATATATCAGGTTCAACAAATCGATGGGATGTTCTAAAAAACACGTGAGTAAGCTGACAGTAAAGCCGCTATCCGATACTAGATGGTCAAGCAGAATTGATGCTATTCGGCCATTTAGGTTCCATGTTGGAGAAGTGCATGACACCTTAATTGAAATCGGAGGTGATGCAAAGTTTTTCAAAGCCAGTCAATGTACTTGACAGATGTTGTGGAACTTTTGGAATCAATCAAGACATTTTTTCAATCTTATCGGACAATGATGGTTTTAAGAATTTTCTTAAGGAAGCAGGAGAGCCAGCAGTTGAAATGGAAATAGACCCAGTGTTCCCCCCTCAAGTGCATCAGATGAGGGGGGAAAAAAACAGTTGTTTTTGTATGAGGTTCCAGATGACCCTATCTTAGAGCCTAAAAATAAATTTAAAGTAGAATGTTTCTTCACAATATTAGACACAAAAATAAAATCTGTACATGAAAGATATGAACAGCTCAAATTTCATTCCACACATTTTCAATTTTTGTATGACATTTGCAAGCTAAAAGATGTGCAAAAAGAAGAACTCCTGAAGTTCTGCATGGAATTGCAGAATGTCTTAACCAATGAAGAATCAAAGGAGTCTGATGTAGATGGAAGGCAACTGTGTGAAGAACTTGCTGTCTTGGCTCCTGTGATAAAACCTACGATGACATCTGTTGATATTTAACTTTGTATTATGTTGACCTTGCCAATCACTGTTGCCACAGGTGAGCGAAGCTTTTCGAAGCTAAAAATTATAAAAAAAATTCTGCTGTCTTCAATGTCCCAAGAACGGCTTGTGGGAATTTGGGCCCCTTTGCGCATCTTGGCTGCAAAAAAGTGTCACACATGTGATATCGCCGTACTCAGAAGAAGTAGGGCAATGTGTTTTGGGGTGTATTTTTAGATATACCCATACTGTGTGTGAGAAATATCTCTGTAAATGACAACTTTTAAAAAAAATGTATACAAAGTTGTCAATTTACAGAGATATTTATCTCAAACAGCATGGGTATATGTAAATATACACCCCAAAACACATTGCCCTACTTCTTCTGAGTACGGCGATACCACATGTGTGACACTTTTCTGCAGCCTAGGTGCGTAAAGGAGCCAAAAGTCCAACGAGTACCTTTAGGCTTTACAGGGTTGCTCACAATTTAGCCACAAATGACCCCAAATACAACTCACCATGCCCCTCCGCGAACACTTTGGGGTGTCTTCTTTCTAAAAGGGGGTCATTTGGGGGGTATTTATACTACCCTGGCATTCTAGCACCTCAAGAAACATGACAGGTGCTCAGAAAGTCAGAGCTGCTTCAAAATGCGGAAATTCACATTTTTGTACCATAGTTTGTAAACGCTATAACTTTTGCGCAAACCAATAAATATACACCTATTGGATCTTTTTTTTTTTATCAAAGACATGTAGCACAATAAATTCTGGCACAAACTTGTATAGAAATGTAATTATATTTGAACAATTTAACCAGAGAAAGTTAAAAATACACTTTTTTTTGAAAAATGAAAAAGCAGCAATCAAATACCACCAAAAGAAAGCTGTATTTGTGAGAAGAAAAGGAGGTAAAATTAATTTGGGTGCCAAATTGCGTGACCGAGCAATAAACTGTTAAAGTTGTGAAGTGCCGATTTGTAAAAAAAAGGGCCTGGTCACTAGGGGGGTATTAACCTGTGGTCCTTAAGTGGTTGTTAAAGCTGTTTACAAAGTTGTTTAGCACTTATATTGTATGCTGCATTTATAAATTTATTTTGCTATGTGTTTGGAGTTATTTGAATGACCATGCCATTTCTATTGTTGCACTTAAACTATGCAAGTATGCCACTATAATAAAATGTGTGGCATGTATTTTTCTCTTTGCACTTTCAGAATGTTTATGTATTAAACAATTTAAATTTGCACTTTATTTTACATTATGGCCTTTTGTGCAATTTGTCAGTGTTTTGAACCAAAAACTACAAATAAAAACTACAAGGTTAAAAGTGAATTTAAACTTAAGGTCAAAGTAGCTTAAATGAAAGCATAACTGATGTAATTTTATTTGCACTAAAGAACTTAATTTGGGTAAGAAACCATGAAGTTGCCAAATTTACGAGTAAGTGAACAATTTAATACACAGGCTTGTTTTTTTTAGCTATGGCTTAAGTTATGGTAGTTAATCTCCAGCATTCTTAATAGGGAGCTTTATTGCAACATATAACTCTCTTTTAATTTAAATGCTGAGAAAGGGGTGGAACATATGTGATGTCATGATATGGGCAGATCATCTGATAAGGGGGGGGGGCAATTTTTATCTTGCCTAGGGCGGCAAAAATCCTTGCACCTGCCCTGTTTAGAGGGTAGAGTCCTGACCAAGTTTTCACCCCCAGTAGAAGAGGAGATGATCCCAACTAGACCCCATAGCAGTTGCATGGTCTGCCGCTATTGTAGTTACGCCCCTGTGCGTTATGCCAGACTGACAGGGGAATTATACGTGAGGTCACAGTGTGAGCATTAGGTGGGCCGAGGTAAATACAGTTCTGATTTACAAAAAGTTGAGACACTAAACAAATTGTGAATAAAAACTGAATGCAATGATGTGGAGATGGCAAATGTCAATATTTTATTTGTAATAGAACGTAGATGACAGATCAAACGTTCAATCCGAGTAAATGTATCATTTTAAAGGAAAAATACGTGGATTCAAATTTTCACGGTGTCAACAAATCCCCAAAAAGTTTGGACAAGTAGCAATAAGAGGCTGGAAAAAGTAAATTTGAGCATAACAAAGAGCTGGAAGACCAATTAACACTAATTAGGTCAATTGGCAACATGATTGGGTATAAAAAGAGCTTCTCAGAGTGGCAGTGTCTCTCAGAAGCCAAGATGGGTAGAGGATAACCAATTCCCACAATGTTGCACAGAAAGATAGTGGAGAAATATCAGAAAGGTGTTACCCAGCGAGAAATTGCAAAGACTTTGCATCTATCATCATCAACTGTGCATAACATCATCCGAAGATTCAGAGAATCTGGAACAATCTCTGTGCGTAAGGGTCAAGGCCGTAAAACCATACTGGATGCCCGTGATCTCCGGGCCCTTAAACGACACTGCACCACAAACAGGAATGCTACTGTAAAGGAAATCACAGAATGGGCTCAGGAATACTTCCAGAAACCATTGTCAGTGAACACAATCCACCGTGCCATCCGCCGTTGCCAGCTGAAACTCTACAGTGCAAAGAAGAAGCCATTTCTAAGCAAGATCCACAAGCTCAGGCGTTTTCACTGGGCCAGGGATCATTTAAAATGGAGTGTGGCAAAATGGAAGACTGTTCTGTGGTCAGACGAGTCACGATTCAAAGTTATTTTTGGAAATATGGGACGCCATGTCATCCAGACCAAAGAGGACAAGGACAACCCAAGTTGTTATCAACGCTCAGTTCAGAAGCCTGCATCTCTGATAGTATGGGGTTGCATGAGTGCGTGTGGCATGGGCAGCTTGCATGTCTGGAAAGGCACCATCAATGCAGAAAAATATATTCAGGTTCTAGAACAACATATGCTCCCATCCAGATGTCATCTCTTTCAGGGAAGACCCTGCATTTTTCAACAAGATAATGCCAGACCACATTTTGCATCAATCACAACATCATGGCTGCGTAGGAAAAGGATCCGGGTACTGAAATGGCCAGTCTGCAGTCCAGATCTTTCACCTATAGAGAACATTTGGCGCATCATAACGAGGAATGTGCAACAAAGAAGGCCCGAGACGATTGAACAGTTAGAGGCCTGTATTAGACAAGAATGGGAGAGCATTCCTATTTCTAAACTTGAGAAACTGGTCTCCTCGGTCCCCAGACGTCTGTTGAGTGTTGTAAGAAGAAGGGGAGATGCCACACAGTGGTGAAAATGGCCTTGTCCCAACTTTTTGGGGATTTGTTGACACCATGAAATTCTGATTCAACATATTTTTCCCTTAAAATGGTACATTTTCTCAGTTTAAACTTTTGTTCCGTGATTTATGTTCTATTCTGAATAAAATATTAGAAGTTGGCACCTCCACATCATTGAATTCAGTTTTTATTCACGATTTGTAGTGTCCCAACTTTTTGGGAATCCGGTTTGTATCACGGTGATGTCGTCCCTGGGCAGGCTCGCATAAATGATAAAGAGAATGGCACAAGAATTCTCTGGGGCAAACTCTGGTGTTAGGGACACAGGCCAGATGGTGGTTCGAGGTGCCCTCGATGGTCTGTATTAATGTGCCTACTACAAGGTCCCTTGTGGTTGTGACGCCAGTGCCTTTTGTGGTGGTACAACCATTTACTGTAGTGTTAACTGAGGAACTGAAGACTGAGACAAGGATGGTGCATCCAACTTATAACTTTTACTAACCATTGCCCCTGGTAACAGTAACATCCAAGTATTAAACAGTCTCTTTAAGATGGACAGAGGTAAAGCTGCAACAGGTCCACTGCTGACAGGTGTGATGTCCGTCTCTCTAGCTATTAAATGATGTAGATTCGTATGCTTACTGGTAGAGGACTTCTAAGCTGGTCCTGGTTATCCCAGTGCAGGTTAGTGAGGCTGCTGGAGGCTGTTAAATCCTTCACTTTTGACTCCAAAGGTCCTACGGCGCTTTTAGCGATGGCCATAACCCTTTAAGGGTCTACTTCTTTAGTACTTTCTGAATTAATATACTGCTGAGTATGTGGCCCACTTCAGCTCTGGGCTGAAGACTGGCTGAGAGATCAAGACTGCAGACTCAGACTGGAATCCCACTCTAGACTCCACACCCACTCTAGACTGACTAACTAGGCCTGAGCTGAGCTATATATATGGGAGGTGTTATCTCCCCCTAGTGGTAGGCTCAGTGTAATGCAATATAATACACCTGTCGGCAGGGATTTTACATAAAGATGCATTGCAGCATGAAACAAGTTACATAAGGCATACAAAGCAATACACAACCACTTTGCAGTACCCATGGGGGTAGTGGGACACTGCACCTGGATTTGCCACAAATATCACCCATTAGAGTATATGCACATGGAAATGTAGTTTATGTGAATTTTCCACATTGATTTTTATGCAGTTTTGACTGTTTCTGCACCAAATTTGACCCAGAATCCACATGTATTAGGTCAAGTTAACAATTCAGTTATTTGGTCAGTTATTTCCATCAATCTTTTGGGACCCAAAACCAGGAATGGGTCAGAATAAGAACTGGGGCAAATCTTAACATTACACCTGATCTCTGAGTAGGCTTCACTGTTGGTTTTTGCTCACAATAAGGCCTCATGCACACGACCATATGTATTTTGCGGTGAGCAAAAAAACGGATCCGCCAAAAATATGTATGACATCCGTGTGCATTCTGTATTTTGCAGAACGGAACATCTGGCCTCTAATAAAAAAGTACTATAATTTTCTGTAATGCGGACATGTTCTATTTTTTAGCGGAAAGGAAATACAGACATACAGAAACGGAATGCACATGGAGTAACTTCCGTTGTTTTTGCGTACCCATTGAAATGAATGGTTCCTTATACTGTCCGCAAAAAAAAACCAGAACGGACACTGAAAGAAAATACGTTTGTGTGCATGAGCCCTAACTGATGGAAAATACTGATCAAATAACTGAAGTGTAAACTCAACCTTAAGTCTCATTCGCACAGCAGTGTTCCACGTACGTGTGCTGTACATGTTCCCAACGGACAGTACACATACCCATTCATTTTAAGGTGTATATTCACAGATCAACTTTTTGTGCTTTGTGTTTTTAGCACAAACGCATGCTCTATTTTTTCCATGTTCACGGATCCATCACGTCCATTATAGTCTATGGGTCCATGAAAACCACAGATGTAGCACGGATGCCATCCATGCCATCTGTTCAGTGTCAGTGAGACACAGATGACGCACAGACAGCAAGTAATGGACCCACGGACCCACACATGGATCCTTCACGGGCATCACTGACCACCTTCTCACGGATTTAGGCATGGACACGGACGCGTGAATGAGGATTTTCTTGCAGATTTTGTTGTAGATTTGCCCAGTGTGGAGGTACCCTGTGCGCAAATCTGTAGCTAATCAATCATGTGTGAAACCAGCCTAAAAATCTGTGCATTCCAAGAAGCACCTATAAGGCCACCTGCACACAGCGCTGATTACATGTTGTTTTTCCTCTAGGATTCTTGTGCTGAAAAAAACGCAGCGCAATACAGTACCAGCAAACTGTATGAGATCTGACAAATCTCATGTACACTTAACTTTTTTTAAATCTGTAGCATATTAGTTTTTTGCACGATTTTTGGTGGGGATTTCACCCTTTTCCATGAAAGGGTGAGATCTGAGGCAAAGCCGCATCAAATCCACAACAAATGCTGCAATTAACAGATGGTGGGGGGGCATTTATCAAAATCGGTGTAAAAAAAAACAGGCTTAGTAACCCTAGCAACCAATCAGATTCCACCTTTCATTTTTCACAGCTTCTTTGGAAAATAAAATGTGGAAACTGATTGGTTGCTATGGACAACTAAGACAGTTCTACTTTACACCAGTTTGATAAATTACCCTCAGGGCTCATGCACACAAACAAATTTTCTCTCCGTGTCTGTTCCGTTTTTTTTGCGGACCGTATATATAACCATTCATTTCAATGGGGCCACAAAAAAAAAACGGAAGTTTAACCGTGTGCATTCCATTTCCGTATGTCCATATTTCCATTCCGCAAAAAAATAGAACATGTCCTGTTATTGTCCGCATTATGGACAAGGATAGTGCTGTTCGATTAGGGGCCAGCTGTTCTGTTCAACAAAATACGGAATGCACACGGAACGTCATCCGTATTTTTTGCAGAAATATACATATGGTCGTGTGCAAGAGGCCTCATGGTGTGGATTTGGCTCAGAAACACATAAATCAGCACGAAAAAAAAATGAATTTCTGTTTTGAAATCTGGCCTTATTTGCAGGCACTTATGGGGTACTCGTACTTCCATTTGTAGGAAGAGGTTAAGACTATTTTTCTTGCAGCAGTAGTGCAGCCTTGACTAGCAGCATGCATGGTGTGAACATATTCTGATATCTAACGGATGGACGTCTGCTGCAGCACCTGTTGTCAGAGCATAGCCGGCCTCATCAGATGTTCACATTATCATGGAGGTAGCTCATTGTGCACTCCGTCTAGAAAAATCAAAGAATCTCATCCATTGTCGATTTAAACATTACATTTCAAATTCTTCTGAAAGATCATTTTATTCTGGTGTTTTCGCCCACTAAATCAGGAGATGTTTAGAAAAAAGGAAGCACAGTAGCTGCAGGCACCAGCAGGAGACATCATGCAGCTTCTGAAAATAGAACAAGACTCACTCAGAGCTGTCGTGTTCTGATTGTACGAAGAGCAGCTTACCGAATTCATTCTGTAGACTCTGACGCAAACCGAGGGTCCCATGCCATGTTAACCCATGCTCGGGGTTAACCCTTGCTTGCCATTTCCAGGACACACAAGGCAGTTTAGAGCTTACTGTATAGGGTAGGCTGGCAAATGAAGAGTGGAGGCTAGAACCTGATGTGTGTACTATGGGTGGTATGGACGGTCTGAACAACGCTGGCTGGTCTACATCTATCTTTAGAGATGAGCAAATTGAATCAGACAAAGTGGAATTCAATCCAGATTTCAGGAAAAAATTGATTCGCAAAGAATGCGAATTTCCTGGCGCTTCGGGGTAACGAATCACAATTTTTCCTAAAATGGCAGCTACACGTGTGAGGACTGAGGACATGGGGCAAGGAACTCTGTGAAGGTAGTATCACCCAGATTGACATGTATGCATGCAGCCAATCAGCAGCCAGCCAGCCCTGTGATGTCACACCCCTATAAATACGACAGCCATTTTAGATTCTGCCATTTTGCAGCGTTCTAAGTGCAGGGACAGACGTGAGAAGGTGCTAGGGACAGTAATAGGAAAGACCTCATTCCGAATAAAGAAAATGAAAAAACAATTTATAACTGCAGGGAAAGGATAGGTAGGAATTATTTCACAGCATCTTAGTGCAGGGAGAGATGTCAGAAGGCGCTAGGGACAGTGCTAGAAAAGCAATTTACAAGTGCAGGGAAAGATTATTTGGGGATCCAAATAGCCATTATACAGCTCTGTCATTCCAGCAATTTGTTCTTGGGGTGCAAGTGCTATGTTGAAAAGCCTTTAGTGGCTTATATCTGTGGAAAAATAAAAATATATATGCAGGTCACTTTTGCAGTTATATGTTGTAAAAGCGTATAGTGGCATATTTCAGTACAAAACGAAAAATATATAAGCAGTTCACTGTTGCAGTTATTTGTGGTGAAAGCATTCAGTCACATCTTTCAGTACAAAAAGAAAAATATATACGCAGTTCACTGTTGAAGTTATTTGCGGTGAAAGCATTTAGTGGGGATTTCAGTGCAAAATGAAAAATATATACGCACTTCACTGTTGAAATTATTTGTGGTGAAAGCGTTTAGTGACGTATTTCAGTACAAAAGGGAAAATATACACGCAGTTCAATGGTGCAGTTATTTCTGGTAAAAGCGTTTACTGGTCTATTTCAGTACAAAAAGAAAAATATATTCTCAGTTCACTTCTGCAGTTATATGTGTTGAAAGCATTTAGTGGCCTATTTCAGTACAGAAAGAAAAAAATATACGCACTTCACTCTGCTGCCACCTCCACAATCTATTGTCGTCATAATACTCTGTGACCTCCTCATGCTGCTGCCAGCTCCACAATCTCTCGTCATCGTGCCTCTCTGTTGCCTCCTCATGATGCTGCCACCTCCACAATCTCTCATCATCGTGCCACTCTGTGGCCTCCTCATGCTGCTGCCACCTCCATAATTTCTCATTGTTGTGCTACTCTGTGGCCTCCTCATGATGCTGACACCTCCAGAATTTGTCGTTGTGCCACTCTGTGGACTCCTCATGCTGCTGACACCTCCACAATCTCTCGTCGTCGTGCTGCTCTGACCTCCTCATGCTGCTTCCACCTCCACAATCTCTCGTTGTCGTGCCACTCTGTGGCCTCCTCATGCTGCTGCCACCTCCACAATCTCTCGTCCTCGTGCCACTTTGTGGCCTCCTCATGCTGCAGCCACCTCCACAATCTTTCCTCGTCGTGCCATTTTGTGGACTCCTCATGCTGCTTCCACCTCACCACTATGCCATAGGTCCATTCTGTGGACTTCTCATGCTGTTCCCACCCTCCCCACTTCATGACTGGGCTACTCTTTTGCCTTTCAGCTTGGCTGACATCATCATTTATTTGACCTTTCTTCTGATCTGTCAGAAGGAAGGAAAAATGAGACGCACAACGGATCCTGTCTAACAGCTGTAAGGCCTGTCTGGCCCCATTATAGAGATAATGCATTACCTTTTAAAAGCAATCAAAATACTGTATATTATAGTCCCCTTGTGGGACTTTTAAGTAGTAAAAAAATAGAAAAAAATGCACATTTATTAAATAAAAAAATTCCATAAAATAAAAAAAGATGTTTTTTTCCCATTGAAAATACGCTTTTCAATGAAAGAAATTGCAAAAAGAAAATATCCCCCATATGTTTGGTATTGCCGCGTCCGTAACGACCCGGACTACATAAATATTACATAAATTATCCCCTATGGTGAACACCGTAAAAAAAAAAAAAAAGGACAGAATTTCTAATTTATTCTTAGTTTCCACCGAAAGAAATGTAATAACAAGCGATAAAAAAGCAGCATTTACTCCAAAATGATACCAAAGAAAAATACAAGTTGTCCCTCAAAAATCAAGCCCTCACACAACTCCATAGAAAAATAAATAAAAAAGTTATGGGTCTTGTGAAGTGGCAATGAAAAATCATTTTTTGGGTTAATAAATGGGGTTTTATTGGAAAAATAAGTTGTAAAACTTAAAAAAAAAATTATAAGTATTTAGTATCACTGTAATCGTTCTGACCCAGGCCGAACTGGATGGACAAATGTCTTTTTTCGGCCTTATGTACTATGTTACCCAGGGAATAAAAATATTATGTTATTTGTACCGAAAAATGAACGCCGTAAAATTTATAATGTAAAAACGCAGTGGCCGTATTGCTATTTTTCCCCATCTCCCTCCCAGAAAGAGTTAATAAAAGTTAATCAGAAAGTTATGTGTACCCCAAAAGGGTGCCATTAAAAACAACAACTTGTCCTGTAAAAAAAACAAGCCCTCATAAAGCTATATAGACAAAAAAAGTAAAAAAGTTATAGCTCTTGGAACGAGACCATGAAAAAAGGAAGAAAAACGCTTGGTCATAAAGGCCCAAACAGGCTTGGTTACTAAGGAGTTAAAGGGTTGGCCACTATATATTTACCACTTCCCTACCGCCCTAGTAATTTGGCATTGGTAGTCGGGTATTTAAAGTGGGTGCCATAGCCACTGGGTGCCTGCTGTCTAAAACAGCGATCACAAATTATTAACCCCTTAAATCTGGACACACAAAAACCTGCTTCTGCATCTGGACGCACAAAAACCTTGAAGTGTGCACATCCGGGTGTGTGCTGGCTCAACTCCCCCTCCCCTGGCGAGGACCAGGGGAGCCGGAGTGTGTACAGAACCTGAGTTCATGATATTTTTTTTTTTTACAGTAGAAATCTAATTTATGAAATTATTACGCAAAGTCTCGCGTGAAGTAATAACTTCGGCTCATAGGAGCCAATACATTCTAATACTGTATGGAGCGCTCGCTGTTTCATCTGAAGTCAATTCGCTCATCCATAATCCTGAGGATAGGCAATCAATATCAGAATCACAGAAAACACCTTTAAAGGGGTTGTGTCATGTAACATATTCAACATTTTTCCAACCAACACCTGGATCTGAATACTTTTGTAATTGCACGCAATTAAAAATGTAGTATAGACACTGAGTTATTCAATAAAATGTATCTGGACAGCGCCACCTGCAGTTTGTTCTTTTCCTTATTTCTTGTCCACATCACTGAGTTGGTCGAACGTGCTCAGATTAAATCTTAAACTTCCATCAACCATATGTTCTGTTAGAAGCTGTGGCAGTAACAGGGAGAGAGTTGAATCAGAAAGGACACACCCCCTGAGCTGCCAGGCTGAGGATAATCCAGCAGAACAATTGGAGCAGTGAATGTGGAGATCTCTGGATCCATGTGAGGTACAGGGCTGGTTCTAGCTTTGTTAGAAAGGTATTGTCATGTACTATATTAATTTTTTACATCAATCATTACATAACCCCTTTAACCCCTTAGTGACCTCCCAACTGCCTTTTTACAGTGGTCACTATGGGGCCATAGGCTGGGCAGCCACTTTTTATGGTGGCCCAGTCTAAGCACTGCACAGGTCCTCCGTGCAGTAGGGAGCGGGACCCCTGCTCTGGCATCATTTACTTTTCAGGATACCAATGCAAACTACAAGTCATCCAGCAAAAAGTCAAGTCCACACATACCTCCATAGAAATAAAATAAAAAAAGTTATAGATCTTGGGAAGCAGTGATGCAAAAAAAGTTCTTCCTTTTTAAAAAAAGGGGTTTTATTGAACAAAAGTGGTAAAACTGAAAAAAGCTATATGTATTTGGTATCGCTTTAATCATACTGACCAAGAGAATAAAGATATTATGTTATTTATACAAAAAAATTTACACTGTAAAATTTTCAACTTAAAAACTCAGTAGCACTATTGCTGTTTTTCCCATCTTTCTCCTAGAGTTAATAAATGTTAATCAGTAGTGTTGAGCGTGAATATTCAATTTCAGAATTTTAATCGCGAATATCGTCATTTAGAATTCACAGATTTCAAATATAGTGCTATATATTCCTTTTTCGAATATTCGTAATTTTTTCCATTTGAACACATGATTCCTCCCTGTTTCATTGGCCCACAAGCAACTTAAGCAGGGAGGAATCATGACTTCAGATGGGAAAAAATGCTGAATATTCTAAAAAATGAATATATAGCACTATATTCTATAGTGCTATATACCGTATTTTTCGCTGTATAAGACGCACCGGCGTATAAGACGCACCTAGGTTTTTGGGGAGGAAAATAAGAAAAAAAATATTTTTAACCAAAAGGTGTGCTGTGGGTTTGGAACTAGGTGGTCTGTGGATGGCACTATTACTGGGGATCTGTGGATGACGGACACTGTTATGGGGGGATCTGTGGATGACGGACACTGTTATGGGGGGATCTGTGGATGACGGACACTGTTATGGGGGGATCTGTGGATGACGGACACTGTTATGGGGGGATCTGTGGATGACGGACACTGTTATGGGGGCAACTGTGGATGACGGACACTGTTATGGGGGAACTGTGGATGACAGACACTGTTATGGGGGGATCTGTGGCTGGCACTGTTACGGGGGGGGATCTGTGGATGGCACTGTTATACATGTGTCATCCACAGACCCTCCCAGCCCATAACTGTGCCATCCACAGATCCCCCGCCGCTCCAGTATACTAATATAATATGTCTTATTCAATAAATGGTTATTAAATATGCCTCTTTATTCCTAATAGTACCTTAAAACCTAACCGCTTCAGTACGATGCCGGCAGGCAGGCCGGGCAGCCGGTGCGGCGCGTCACTCACTGACGTCACTTGCCTGCGCCGCCTGCTTCATTCATAAAGTAGGCGGCGCAGGCACGTGACATCAGGGAGTTACGCTGCCGCCCGCCCGGCCTGCATTCTACGGATGCGCTTAGGATTTAAGGTACTATTAGGCATAAAGGGGCATATTTAATAACCATTAATTGAATATGACATATTTTATTAGTACACCGGAGCGGCGGGGCGGGCCTTTAGTACAGTGACTGCACCGCCCCGCCGCTATTGCCGGCCCCAGCTCCTCCTCCCAGTCCCTCCCAGAGTCCCCGCTCGCTTTTCATCGCTGCCAGCGATGTAAAACTGACTGCATTCGCCGTATAAGACGCAGGGGCATTTTCCCCCCATTTTGGGGGAAGAAAAAGTGCGTCTTATACGGCGAAAAATACGGTATTTGTTTTTGACCCATACCTGTATTGACTGCGTAATATTATGCGATCATTACCTTGCCGATTTTCGAGTAAAAAAAAAAAGCAGAATATAGCGAATATTCAAATTTGCGAATATTCGACGAATATTCGTCAAAATATTTGTGAAATATCACAAATTCGAATATGACCCCTGCCGCTCATCACTTTTAATCATAAAGTTATATGTACCTTAAAATGGCACCATTATAACTACAACTTCTCCCACAAGCCCTCATACAGCTATATAGATGAAACAATTAAAACGTTATAGCTCTTAAAAGGTGACGATGAAAAAAGGAAGAAAAACGCTTGGTCAGTAAGGCCCAAAACAGGTTGGTCTCTAAGGGGTTAAGGGCTGGCAAGCTATGATGCATGGCCACAGTCACCGATGTTGCCAGGATTATGGGGCACTAGAAAACATAGCTAGTTAAGTTGTGCCACCATTGTGAAGAATACAAGTTATCTGTCCAACCACAATGGTCTGTGATGAGATGCTAAGATTGGTATGTACTCTATGGACCAGTCACCACTAGAAAGGGGAATCAGGAGCTTATTGCACTGGCCGTGTGCTCCCCGCATTACAGATGCGGACCCATTTACCCATTCAATCTGGAGTTGCAGTGCGGAACATAGGCACAGAACCCCACGGAAGCACTACAGAGTGTTTCTGTCCATGCCTCCACACTGCAAAAAAAAAATAGAACATGTTCTTTTTTTTACAGTGTGGACGGATCACGGACCCATTCAAGTTTAATGGGTCGCGATCCGTCCCAGCCGCCGCACGGATGTTGCCCGGATGTTGCCCGTGCATTGGGGACCGCAAATTGCGGTTCCCAATGCATGGAACGGCCTCAAAACGGCCGTGTACATGAGGCCGTAAGTGATGTTCCGAGATTTTAATACTAAAGACCTATCCTCTGGATAGATCATTAATATTTGATCTAAGGTGTCGGACCCCCATAGATTAACTGTTTGAGAAGGCAGTAGCGGTGTGGCATTTTCTCAGCAATGCTGCAGTCTTTTCTCAGCTTTTTCTTAGGCCAGTAACAATGTCTGTCTCATGGCCTAGATGCAGCTCGGCACCATTGAAGTGAATGCGGCTGAGCGCGATATGAAGCACAGCCGCTATACAATGTACGCAACTGTGCTTGGTGTGCACTGAGAAGGCCACAGCGCTCACAGGAGCTCTGGTGCCTTCTCAAACAGCTGATCAGCAGGTTTCCTGGGTGGCGGACTGCCACCGATCAGGTACTGATTACCTCTCCAGTATTAAAATCTTGGAAAACACTTTTTAGCATATTAAGGGTATGCAGTTAACATCTAAGTTCCCTATAGTGGTGGCTACACTACAGCTGTGTATGTCTGCCATTTTATTGTGTTTGCAAATACAGAGGTCCCTCAAGTGACAATATTAATTGGTTTTAGGAGGACCATTGTCACTTGAGTAATTGGTTCAAAAGACCCAAAGTGTCATCCAAGATCAAAGAAAAATCCTGATTTAAGAAAAATAGGCAGGTACTAAGACAGATAAAACAAGTCCTTACATATAACCGCCAGGAATAGCTGATAAGTAGCAGCTATTTTACCAAAGAAGTGTCCTTGATTGGTTGACTCTGAGGCATTGTATTTTGAGTCTAGTTTCAACTTACGATGAGCCAGAAAAATCCATTGAAGTTTAAAATATTGTATCAAGAGGCCATTGTATCCTGAGGGATCACTGTAGTTGCATTGACTATACATTTTAATATCATTGAGACAAAGTTATGCAAAGTGTATACCAGTTAAAGATATGCTAAAGGTATACACCTTTGCATACAGTATGTCTGTCTTGTAGAAGCCTGTGGGCATGTTTGATGTATCGGTTGAGAGAATGTGAGACATTTCTGGTGAACTACTTGCTGCCTAAATGCAGTTCAAACATAGATTAGGCTTCACTTTCATTGACGCTGCTCATTTTCTTACCTGGTCCCAATTCTGGCGATTCACTGTAGGTTAGGAATGAAAAATATGACATTACGCTTAGATTGGAACATGCTAATGCAAACATAGTGGCAATGTATTTCTCTAAGAATTGAATCAGGTTTTAACTTGTTTGAAATGTGTTAGTAGAGAATAATAATATGCAATGGATAAATTACACGTTTTACGGAAACTTTGCCTACAAAAACTATACATCAATCTGCGTAACAGTCTCTGCTCTGTAACATGTGCTGTACCCCAGACGTGGAGTTATCTACAATTGTTATACATTTTTATGAATGTACACCAGCATGATGAGGTGTGGTTAGCAGGGTTAACCCCCTGTTACTCCCCTCTTGGTAGAAGTGGGTTGGCCCTAATTCATGCCAGAAGAGGGAGTTCTAGCTAGGACAAAGAGGTGGAAGGAAGCTTGTCCAATTGCTCCTACTCCAAGGGTGTTCTGGATCCCAGTTTCCTTTGAGACCACAACTCCAGAGAGACTGCAAGAATGCCAAGATGCAACATTCTTGAAAGCAACAGCATTTACAGACAGCAAAGTGACCAGCAAGCCATATCTTTACAGATGCTGCTGCAGGTGAGGGAAGTTCAGACACCCATTATCTAGATTACAATCAGGCCAGAGCAAGCCTACAGATGATAGACAGAAGTTCAAGAGAGTCATCTGCAAGATAGCACATCGGAGGAGCCATTAACTGCCACTTATCCAATAGAAATTGCACTTTGGAGCAACAACTGTGACACAACATCTCATCGGGTCCACTACCACTCTCATCTTCTGCACCTCAGGGGCTCGCTGCATATGCTACCAGTAGATAAGGCCCGTTTAATGCGACAGATTATCTTTCATCCAAAAATTTATCTGGACCTGAAGCAACAATGAAAATCTGTGTATTCAGTAATATTTTAACCATGAAAACCAACACAATTAGAGTTGAGCGAACACCTGGATGTTCGGGTTCGAGAAGTTCGGCCGAACATCCCGGAAATGTTCGGGTTCGGGATCCGAACCCGATCCGAACTTCGTCCCGAACCCGAACCCCATTGAAGTCAATGGGGACCCGAACTTTTTGGCACTAAAACGGCTGTAAAACAGCCCAGGAAAGGGCTAGAGGGCTGCAAAAGGCAGCAACATGTAGGTAAATCCCCTGCAAACAAATGTGGATAGGGAAATTAATTAAAATAAAAATTAAATAAATAAAAATTAACCAAAATCAATTGGAGAGAGGTTCCATAGCAGAGAATCTGGCTTCCCGTCACCCACCACTGGAACAGTCCATTCTCAGATATTTAGGCCCCGGCACCCAGGCAGAGGAGAGAGGTCCCGTAACAGACAATCTGGCTTCATGTCAGCAGAGAATCAGTCTTCATGTCATAGCAGAGAATCAGGCTTCACGTCACCCACCACTGTAAGAGTCCATTTTCATAAATTTAGGCCCAGCACCCAGGCAGAGGAGAGAGGTCCCGTAACAGACAATCTGGCTTCATGTCAGCAGAGAATCAGTCTTCATATCATAGCAGAGAATCTGGCTTCCCGTTACCCACCACTGGAACAGTCCATTCTCAGATATTTAGGCCCCGGCACCCAGGCAGAGGAGAGAGGTCCCGTAACAGACAATCTGGCTTCATGTCAGCAGAGAATCAGTCTTCATATCATAGCAGAGAATCAGGCTTCACGTCAGCCACCACTGCAACAGTCCATTGTCATAAATTCAGGCCCAGCACCCAGGCAGAGGAGAGAGGTCCCGTAACAGACAATCTGGCTTCATGTCAGCAGAGAATCAGTCTGCATGTCATAGCAGAGAATGAGGCTTCACGTCACCCACCACTGCAACAGTCCATTTTCATAAATTTAGGCCCAGCACCCAGGCAGAGGAGAGAGGTCCCGTAACAGAGGATCTGGCTTCATGTCACCAGAGAATCAGTCTGCATGTCATAGCAGAGAATCAGGCTTCACGTCACCCACCACTGCAACAGTCCATTTTCATAAATTTAGGCCCAGCACCCAGGCAGAGGAGAGAGGTCCCGTAACAGAGGATCTGGCTTCATGTCACCAGAGAATCAGTCTGCATGTCATAGCAGAGAATCAGGCTTCACGTCAGCCACCACTGCAACAATCCATTGGCATATATTTAGGCCTAGCACACAGGCAGAGGAGAGAGGTCCCGTAACAGACAATCTGGCTTCATGTCAGCAGAGAATCAGTCTTCATATCATAGCAGAGAATCAGGCTTCACGTCAGCCACCAATGCAACAGTCCATTGTCAGATATTTAGGCCCAGCACCCAGGCAGAGGAGAGAGGTCCCGTAACAGACAATCTGGCTTCATGTCAGCAGAGAATCAGTCTGCATGTCATAGCAGAGAATGAGGCTTCACGTCACCCACCACTGCAACAGTCCATTTTCATAAATTTAGGCCCAGCACCCAGGCAGAGGAGAGAGGTCCCGTAACAGAGGATCTGGCTTCATGTCAGCAGAGAATCAGTCTGCATGTCATAGCAGAGAATCAGGCTTCACGTCAGCCACCACTGCAACAGTCCATTGTCATAAATTCAGGCCCAGCACCCAGGCAGAGGAGAGAGGTCCCGTAACAGACAATCTGGCTTCATGTCACCAGAGAATCAGTCTGCATGTCATAGCAGAGAATGAGGCTTCACGTCAGCCACCACTGCAACAATCCATTGGCATATATTTAGGCCTAGCACACAGGCAGAGGAGAGGTTCATTCAACTTTGGGTAGCCTTGCAATATAATGGTAAAATGAAAATAAAAATAGGATTGAATGAGGAAGTGCCCTGGAGTCCAATAATATATGGTTATGGGGAGGTAGTTAATGTCTAATCTGGACAAGGGACGGACAGGTCCTGTGGGATCCATGCCTGGTTCATTTTTATGAACGTCAGCTTGTCCACATTGGCTGTAGACAGGCGGCTGCGTTTGTCTGTAATGACGCCCCCTGCCGTGCTGAATACACGTTCAGACAAAACGCTGGCTGCCGGGCAGGCCAGCACCTCCAAGGCATAAAAGGCTAGCTCTGGCCACGTGGACAATTTAGAGACCCAGAAGTTGAATGGGGCCGAACCATCAGTCAGTACGTGGAGGGGTGTGCACACGTACTGTTCCACCATGTTAGTGAAATGTTGCCTCCTGCTAACACGTTGCGTATCAGGTGGTGGTGCAGTTAGCTGTGGCGTGTTGACAAAAGTTTTCCACATCTCTGCCATGCTAACCCTGCCCTCAGAGGAGCTGGCCGTGACACAGCTGCCTTGGCGACCTCTTGCTCCTCCTCTGCCTTGGCCTTGGGCTTCCACTTGTTCCCCTGTGACATTTGGGAATGCTCTCAGTAGCGCGTCTACCAACGTGCGCTTGTACTCGCGCATCTTCCTATCACGCTCCAGTGCAGGAAGTAAGGTGGGCACATTGTCTTTGTAGCGTGGATCCAGCAGGGTGGCAACCCAGTAGTCCGCACAGGTTAAAATGTGGGCAACTCTGCTGTCGTTGCGCAGGCACTGCAGCATGTAGTCGCTCATGTGTGCCAGGCTGCCCAGGGGTAAGGACAAGCTGTCCTCTGTGGGAGGCGTATCGTCATCGTCCTGCCTTTCCCCCCAGCCACGCACCAGTGATGGACCCGAGCTGCGTTGGGTGCCACCCCGCTGTGACCATGCTTCATCCTCATCCTCCTCCACCTCCTCCTCATCCTCGTCCTCCTCGTCCTCCAGTAGTGGGCCCTGGCTGGCCACATTTGTACCTGGCCTCTGCTGTTGCCAAAAACCTCCCTCTGAGTCACTTCGAAGAGACTGGCCTGAAAGTGCTAAAAATGACCCCTCTTCCTCCTCCTCCTCCTCCTCCTCCTGGGCCACCTCCTCTTCCATCATCGCCCTAAGTGTTTTCTCAAGGAGACATAGAAGTGGTATTGTAACGCTGATAACGGTGTCATCGCCACTGGCCATGTTGGTGGAGTACTCGAAACAGCGCAACAGGGCACACAGGTCTCGCATGGAGGCCCAGTCATTGGTGGTGAAGTGGTGCTGTTCTGTAGTGCGACTGACCCGTGCGTGCTGCAGCTGAAACTCCACTATGGCCTGCTGCTGCTCGCACAGTCTGTCCAGCATGTGCAAGGTGGAGTTCCACCTGGTGGGCACGTCGCATATGAGGCGGTGAGCGGGAAGGCCGAAGTTACGCTGTAGCGCAGACAGGCGAGCAGCGGCAGGATGTGAACGCCGGAAGCGCGAACAGACGGCCCGCACTTTATGCAGCAGCTCTGACATGTCGGGGTAGTTGTGAATGAACTTCTGCACCACCAAATTCAGCACATGCGCCAAGCAAGGGATGTGCGTCAAATTGGCTAGTCCCAGAGCTGCAACGAGATTTCGCCCATTATCACACACCACCAGGCCGGGCTTGAGGCTCACCGGCAGCAACCACTCGTCGGTCTGTTGTTCAATACCCCGCCACAACTCCTGTGCGGTGTGGGGCCTGTCCCCCAAACATATGAGTTTCAGAATGGCCTGCTGACGTTTACCCCGGGCTGTGCTGAAGTTGGTGGTGAAGGTGTGTGGCTGACTGGATGAGCAGGTGGAAGAAGAGGAGGAGGAAGCCGAGAAGGAGGAGGTGGCAACAGGAGGCAAAGAATGTTGCCCTGCGATCCTTGGCGGCGGAAGGACGTGCGCCAAACAGCTCTCCGCCTGGGGCCCAGCTGCCACTACATTTACCCAGTGTGCAGTTAGGGAGATATAGCGTCCCTGGCCGTGCTTACTGGTCCACGTATCTGTGGTTAGGTGGACCTTGCTACAGATGGCGTTGCGCAGTGCACACTTGATTTTATCGGATACTTGGTTGTGCAGGGAAGGCACGGCTCTCTTGGAGAAGTAGTGCCGGCTGGGAACAACATACTGTGGGACAGCAAGCGACATGAGCTGTTTGAAGCTGTCTGTGTCCACCAGCCTAAATGACAGCATTTCATAGGCCAGTAGTTTAGAAATGCTGGCATTCAGGGCCAGGGATCGAGGGTGGCTAGGTGGGAATTTACGCTTTCTATCAAATGTTTGTGAGATGGAGAGCTGAACGCTGGCGTGTGACATGGTTGAGACGCTTGGTGACGGAGGTGGTGGTGGTGGTGTTGGTGGTACATCCCCTGTTTGCTGGGCGGCAGGTGCCAACGTTCCTCCAGAGGCGGAGGAAGAGGCCGAGGCGGCAGCAGCAGAATAGGCCGAGGCGGCAGCAGCAGAAGAGGTAGCAGGGGGAGCCTGAGTGACTTCCTTGGTTTTAAGGTGTTTACTCCACTGCAGTTCATGCTTTGCATGCAGGTGCCTGGTCATGCAGGTTGTGCTCAGGTTCAGAACGTTAATGCCTCGCTTCAGGCTCTGATGGCACAGCGTGCAAACCACTCGGGTCTTGTCGTCAGCACATTGTTTGAAGAAGTGCCATGCCAGGGAACTCCTTGAAGCTGCCTTTGGGGTGCTCGGTCCCAGATGGCGGCGGTCAGTAGCAGGCGGAGTCTCTTGGCGGCGGGTGTTCTGCTTTTGCCCACTGCTCCCTCTTTTGCTACGCTGTTGGCTCGGTCTCACCACTGCCTCTTCCTCCGAACTGTGAAAGTCAGTGGCACGACCTTCATTCCATGTGGGGTCTAGGACCTCATCGTCCCCTGCATCGTCTTCCACCCAGTCTTGATCCCTGACCTCCTGTTCAGTCTGCACACTGCAGAAAGACGCAGCAGTTGGCACCTGTGTTTCGTCATCATCAGAGACATGCTGAGGTGGTATTCCCATGTCCTCATCATCAGGAAACATAAGTGGTTGTGCGTCAGTGCATTCTATGTCTTTCACCGCTGGGGAAGGGCTAGGTGGATGCCCTTGGGAAACCCTGCCAGCGGAGTCTTCAAACAGCATAAGAGACTGCTGCATAACTTGAGGCTGAGACAGTTTCCCTGGTATGCATGGGGGTGATGTGACAGACTGATGGGGTTGGTTTTCAGGCGCCATCTGTGCGCTTTCTGCAGAAGACTGGGTGGGAGATAATGTGAACGTGCTGGATCCACTGTCGGCCACCCAATTGACTAATGCCTGTACCTGCTCAGGCCTTACCATCCTTAGAACGGCATTGGGCCCCACCATATATCGCTGTAAATTCTGGCGGCTACTGGGACCTGAGGTAGTTGGTACACTAGGACGTGTGGATGTGGCAGAACGGCCACGTCCTCTCCCAGCACCAGAGGGTCCACTAACACCACCACGACCATGTCCACGTCCGCGTCCCTTACTAGATGTTTTTCTCATTGTTATGGTTCACCACAACAACAAATATATTATTTGGCCCAATGTATTGTATTCAAATTCAGCGGGATATAAATTTGAGGCCTAGTATTTAGGCGCTGGGTGACCGGTATGGATTTAGTGACAGAATTAGACTTGGAAATGCACAGAAGCGTGTGTGTGAAGTTATTCTGAATGACCCTATGTGCACCTTGAATATTATATACCCTTTTTGGGATAGATTTCAAATAGCTCTGATATAGCAGGAACCACTAAATTATGAAATTGCTAAATTGGGAATTGTATTTCAACCCAGAACAAAAAATGTGCTTTGACGGACACTAAATATCTTGCCCAGCAACAACAGTACAGCGGTAACGAGAGATTTAGCAGGATATAAATTTGAGGCCTAGTATTTAGGCGCTGGGTGACAGGTATGGGTTTAGTGACAGAATTAGACTTGGAAATACACAGTAGCGGGTGTGTGTGAAGTTATTCTGAATGACCCAATGTGCACCTTGAATATTATATACCCTTTTTGGGATAGATTTCAAATAGCTCTGATATAGCAGGAACCACTAAATTATGAAATTGCTAAATTGGGAATTGTATTTCAACCCAGAACAAAAAATGTGCTTTGACGGACACTAAATATCTTTCCAAGCAACAACAGTACAGCGGTAACGAGAGATTTAGCAGGATATCAATTTGAGGCCTAGTATTTAGGCGCTGGGTGACAGGTATGGGTTTATTGACAGAATTAGACTTGGAAATACACAGTAGCGGGTGTGTGTGAAGTTATTCTGAATGACCCAATGTGCACCTTGAATATTATATACCCTTTTAGGGATAGATTTCAAATAGCTCTGATATAGCAGAAACCACTAAATTATGAAATTGCTAAATTGGGAATTGTATTTCAACCCAGAACAAAAAATGTGCTTTGACGGACACTAAATAACTTTCCCAGCTACAACAGGACAGCGGTAACGAGAGATTTAGCAGGATATAAATTTGAGGCCTAGTATTTAGGCGCTGGGTGACAGGTATGGGTTTAGTGACAGAATTAGACTTGGAAATACACAGTAGCGGGTGTGTGTGAAGTTATTCTGAATGACCCAATGTGCACCTTGAATATTATATACCCTTTTAGGGATAGATTTCAAATAGCTCTGATATAGCAGAAACCACTAAATTATGAAATTGCTAAATTGGGAATTGTATTTCAACCCAGAACAAAAAATGTGCTTTGACGGACACTAAATAACTTTCCCAGCTACAACAGGACAGCGGTAACGAGAGATTTAGCAGGATATAAATTTGAGGCCTAGTATTTAGGCGCTGGGTGACAGGTATGGGTTTAGTGACAGAATTAGACTTGGAAATACACAGTAGCGGGTGTGTGTGAAGTTATTCTGAATGACCCAATGTGCACCTTGAATATTATATACCCTTTTAGGGATAGATTTCAAATAGCTCTGATATAGCAGAAACCACTAAATTATGAAATTGCTAAATTGGGAATTGTATTTCAACCCAGAACAAAAAATGTGCTTTGACGGACACTAAATAACTTTCCCAGCTACAACAGGACAGCGGTAACGAGAGATTTAGCAGGATATAAATTTGAGGCCTAGTATTTAGGCGCTGGGTGACAGGTATGGGTTTAGTGACAGAATTAGACTTGGAAATACACAGTAGCGGGTGTGTGTGAAGTTATTCTGAATGACCCAATGTGCACCTTGAATATTATATACCCTTTTAGGGATAGATTTCAAATAGCTCTGATATAGCAGAAACCACTAAATTATGAAATTGCTAAATTGGGAATTGTACTTCAACCCAGAACAAAAAATGTGCTTTGACGGACACTAAATAACTTTCCCAGCTACAACAGGACAGCGGTAACGAGAGATTTAGCAGGATATAAATTTGAGGCCTAGTATTTAGGCGCTGGGTGACAGGTATGGGTTTAGTGACAGAATTAGACTTGGAAATACACAGTAGCGGGTGTGTGTGAAGTTATTCTGAATGACCCAATGTGCACCTTGAATATTATATACCCTTTTAGGGATAGATTTCAAATAGCTCTGATATAGCAGAAACCACTAAATTATGAAATTGCTAAATTGGGAATTGTACTTCAACCCAGAACAAAAAATGTGCTTTGACGGACACTAAATAACTTTCCCAGCTACAACAGGACAGCGGTAACGAGAGATTTAGCAGGATATAAATTTGAGGCCTAGTATTTAGGCGCTGGGTGACAGGTATGGGTTTAGTGACAGAATTAGACTTGAAAATACACAGTAGCGGGTGTGTGTGAAGTTATTCTGAATGACCCAATGTGCACCTTGAATATTATATACCCTTTTAGGGATAGATTTCAAATAGCTCTGATATAGCAGAAACCACTAAATTATGAAATTGCTAAATTGGGAATTGTACTTCAACCCAGAACAAAAAATGTGCTTTGACGGACACTAAATAACTTTCCCAGCTACAACAGGACAGCGGTAACGAGAGATTTAGCGGGATATAAATTTGAGGCCTAGTATTTAGGCGCTGGGTGACCGGTATGGATTTAGTGACAGAATTAGACTGGGATATGGCCAAAAAATAACCACACTATTGCTGGTTAAATGCACTTGGTGACGGGCGCAGCTTGCCCCTGATGTAGTATATGGCCAAAAAATGAACAGACTATTGCTGGTTAAATGCACTTGGTGTCACAGCTTGACCAACCACACTACTGAGGGTTAAATGCACTTGGTGACGGGCGCAGCTTGCCCCTGATGTAGTATATGGCCAAAAAATAAACAGACTATTGATGGTTAAATGCACTTGGTGTGACAGCTTCACCCTGATGTAGGCTTTAGCCAGAAAACAACCACACCATTGAGGGTTAAATGCACTTGGTGACAGGCGCAGCTTGCCCCTGATTTTGTATATGGCCAAAAAATGAACAGACTATTGCTGGTTAAATGCACTTGGTGTGACAGCTTCACCCTGATGTAGGCTTTAGCCAAAAAACAACCACACCATTGAGGGTTAAATGCACTTGGTGACAGGCGCAGCTTGCCCCTGATTTTGTATATGGCCAAAAAATGAACAGACTATTGCTGGTTAAATGCACTTGGTGTGACAGCTTCACCCTGATGTAGGCTTTAGCCAAAAAACAACCACACCATTGAGGGTTAAATGCACTTGGTGACAGGCGCAGCTTGCCCCTGATTTTGTATATGGCCAAAAAATGAACAGACTATTGCTGGTTAAATGCACTTGGTGTGACAGCTTCACCCTGATGTAGGCTTTAGCCAAAAAACAACCACACCATTGAGGGTTAAATGCACTTGGTCGCAGCTTGTGCTGGCGCACCACAAGACACAAAATGGCCGCCGATCACCCCAGAAAAATGTGACTGACAAACGGTCTGGGCAGCCTAAAAACAGTGAGCAATTGAGGATCAGCAGCTCAATGATCCACAGCTGCAGATCGATCAGTTAATCAAGTCCTTTGGAGGAGTTAATCTGCCTAATCTCGCCCTACTGTCGCAGCCGCAACCTCTCCCTACGCTAATCAGAGCAGAGTGACGGGCGGCGCTATGTGACTCCAGCTTAAATAGAGGCTGGGTCACATGGTGCTCTGGCCAATCACAGCCATGCCAATAGTAGGCATGGCTGTGATGGCCTCTTGGGGCAAGTAGTATGACGCTTGTTGATTGGCTGCTTTGCAGCCTTTCAAAAAGCGCCAAGAAAGCGTCACAAAAGCGCCAAGAAAGCGACGAACACCGAACCCGAACCCGGACTTTTACGAAAATGTCCGGGTTCGGGTCCGTGTCACGGACACCCCAAAATTCGGTACGAACCCGAACTATACAGTTCGAGTTCGCTCATCCCTAAACACAATGCATGGAGAACGATAGCTCTTTCTTTACATGCAAAAGCGGTATGTTCACACAGCGAGGTCGTAGTTGAGTACAGTGCGGCCGAATGGGCTGCAGCTGACTCTTGTTCATTAATGTTAATGGCCACACACACAGTATTAAAGGTGCCAAACAATCATGAACAATGCAGACCAACTAAACGATGGAGTCTTTTTGCATCCATTTAACAAGAGTCAGATGTAGGCTCGTACGGCCGTACAGTACTCAACTGCAGCACGGACGGACGTGTCACAATCACTACACCCTGTTGCAAAAAAATGCATCATATACCTACACAGAATTAAAAAATGTTATGTACGGCTTTGAATTGAAAGAGGGAATGAAAAGGGGTGAAAATGAAGCTAACATATGTGTCACCAAAAATGTTATCTTCCAGTTAAAACTAGATAGCTACACATATCCTTCTTTCTAATCTGTTTTTATTTTCTGATAGCAGATTTATTTATTCTATTTCCTGAACATGATTATGCTTTTGTTTAAGGAAAATTAAAAATAACTTGACTAAAAATACTTTAGAAATATGTTAAACATAAAAAAACATGATTTAAACAATAGGTTATTTGCTGATGACACGTTCCCTTTAAGTGTTAAAGTGGTCAAGTTTGTGATTTTGGTGAAAATCACAGCAAAAACACTATTTGATCACATTGTGTGAATAAACCCTATTCCTTACAAATATTTATATATATATATATATATATATATATATATATATATATATATATTTTAATTATTATTATTTTTTTTCTCTATAAAAATAAATGTCATAAAATCCATTAAACAGGGCAGTAGGGGACCACATCCCATTAGGTGTATCTCAAATGCTGTTAAGGTATTTAACCCTTTCAGCCCTCGTGGATCTTTTTTTTATTTTTATTTTTTTACTTTTTAATGGCACCATTTATTATTGCATATGATGTAGCGGGAAGCTGGAAAAAAAGCAATTCTACTATAGTTTTATGGGTTCTGTTTTACAGTGTTCCCTATGTGTTAACACATTTCCAAATTTTCCAAATAAAAACTTCGGAAAAAATATTTTTCTTTTAATTGACATATTCTGACCACCATAACTTTCTATGTTTACATCTAAGGAGAGGTGTGCATGACTTTTTGATAAATTTTTATTATATTTTTTTGGGAGGTGAAATAACGAAAAAATTGTGAACCTGCTATTTTTTTATTCCGTTATACCATTCACCATATGTGATAAATATTTTTATATTTTAATAGTGCAGGTGTTTTCATAAACAGCAATGCCTATAAAGTTTATTTGTTATTGTTTATTTTTTCTTATATTGAAAAAAGGGTGGGTTATTTTAATTTTTATATTTTTTTTCAATATTTTTGAAACACTAGGTGATTATAATGAGTAATCATTAGATTGCTATTTCTATTCTGTAATAGAATGTGATCCATTACTCAATATAGAATTCAGTATTCAGCTCCAGCCTATTATTACCAGGTGATAGTTTCCCAAGTCTCAGCAAAGGAAGCTGTTTCCGGCATGGGAGCTCAGTCTCCTGCATTTTCACCACTCAGATGCCGGTCCCAATAGACCACAACATCTGAGGGTTTAAATGTCTGTGATCTAAGTTTTCACCAATCGCAGATATTAGCCACAGGTGCCTGATGTGGGATATACGCTAGCAGGCATCCGATGGCTTCGGCTATGGATCATTTTTAACTCCCTGCCTTACCAGGCCATAACATTTTTATTTTTCCATTCATATAGCCATATGAGGGCTTGTGTTTTAAGGGACAAGTTGCACTTTCTAATACCAACATGTAATATTGCATACAATGTAGTGGGGAGCTGGAAAAAAATTCCAAATGGGGTATAATTGGGGGAAAAAACATAATTCCACAACAGTTTTATGGGTTTTGTTTTTGCAGCATTCCCTATGCAGTAAAACAGACCTGTTACTTTGATTCTCTAGGTCAGTATGATTACAGTGATACCACATATGTAACATAGTAACATAGTAACATAGTACATAAGGCCGAAAAAAGACATTTGTCCATCCAGTTCAGCCTGTCATCCTGCAAGTTGATCCAGAGTATTTTTTTGTATTTTAATACTGCAAAAAGTAAAAACCTTAACAAAAATGAGTTTTTTATTTTCATCTCCAAATTCTAACCCCTATAACTTTTTTTTTTTTAGTTATGCATACAGAGCTGTGCAGAAAACATTTTTTGCGGGGTGATCTGTACTTTTCATTCATACCATTTTGGGTTGTGCATGACTTTTTGATCACTTTTTAATTAATTTTGTTGTGGGAAGTGAAATAAAATGGCAAATCGGCCATTTTGACTTCTTTCCGTTTTGCTGTTTGTCATATGGGATAAATATGTTATTTTAACAATACGAGCATTTTTGCAGATGGCAATGCCTTATGGTTTATTTTTTATTGTTTATGCATTTTTATTTTGGTTTTGGGGAAAGGGGGGGTGACTATTGACAATTAAGAAAAATAATTGTCAAGTTGCTCTGCTCAAGAGATCAGGCTCAGCTATTAAAAGAGGTAAGAGAGTTAGGCTCCTTATGTTATGGTGGCAATAAAATCTTGAAGTGCTTTTATTTCTCCACAGCTGCTGAAACTGTACAGTGGATGGACTCTAGGGGGGTATAATATGTATTGATTGTGATATTATTGAATCTGACATAGGGATGTGGGGATGAAGAGGGAACAGGCTATAGTGTAAGATTTGATAGAGGTCTGTTGCATGTTTTTTTTTCATTCTTTTCTTTATTCTTTTATAAGTAATGGTGGATAGTGAAGATATTGAGGTATTCATGTGGAATATTAGAGGGATGAGGGAGAAAATAAAATGTTGCACCATATTTGATGTAATCACCTTCCGGCAAGTATTTGTCTTTTAGAAACAAATGAGACAAATGATAGATTAAAAGCATTTTTTTTAAAAGAAGCACTGGGCTAGTCAGGAATATCACACATGTTTTAGTAATTATTCAAGAAGGTTCACTATAAGTTTATGGGTAGACAAAAAGATTAATTGTAAAGTACACCCATCTATGATAGATTCAGAAGGGTGTTTTTGTTTTTGTTTGGCATATTGGCACAGATAAAATGTGTATTGCCGTTCGTTTATATCCCTCCACCCTTCTCTTTTAGGGTATTGAGGTTTTTGGGTAACTTTCTTGTGGAAATAGATGAGGTCCTAGAATGCCCCCACACTAATTAGGAGTTTTTGTGCGGAATTATATATAATGGATATCTGGAGGAATAATAATCCTATGGTAAAGGCTTATTGGTGTTTTAATAGTTCATACCAAACTTTATCTAGAATTGACCTATGTAATGAAGCCTTTTTTTGGCAAAATTGGTAGAATAAAATATGAAATTATGGGGGCCTCCAGTCATTCCCCTTTAGCTGTGGTCTTAAGACTAGGGTTAAGAAATACTTCCATGAAGAGAACTAGGAAAATTAACCCACATTGGATGATAGCTTAAAGGAAGAAGCTAGAATTAAGAACTATATATGGGAATATTTATAATTAAATGATTCTTTTGTCTCATGTCAGGTGGTTTGGGATTGGCCTACTTAAGAGGAATACTTACCAGTGAAATATCTCAACTGAGTAAAAAATATGGTCTGAAGGAGTTAGAAGAGTCTCAGGAGAAGTAATGTTTATATATTAGTAATCCCTCTAAGCAGAGTTTTTTTTTTTTTTTTGCGGCACATAACCATTTTATAGAAGGTACCCAACCAGGAAGTTTATAAGTCTTGTTACTAAAGGTCAAAAGCCACCAATAGTTATAGCATCAATTAAAGCAAGTGATGGGAAAATTTGGAATTAGATAGAAAGTATTAAGACTGAGTTTTAAGCTTTTTATGCAAGTTTATATGGAGCAGAGTTGGATAATATAGTGGAGGAAATGAACTTTTTCCTTTCTAAGACAATTTTTCCAGAAATTACGGAATGTCAAAGGAGCATGCTTAATGAACCAATTTCAGTCAGGGAGATTAGCCAAGCTCTTTTTTTTACCGAGAACACCTCACTGGGTACTGATGGTTTTCCGTATAAAATCTATAGAGAATATGGGGATATTTTAATACCAAGTATGGCAGACTACAATAGACTAGTCGATAGTTTCAACCAATATATTTGTTAAATACAGGTGCAACCATTTTTGCCAAGGTCCTGGCTAGTAGACAAGCTAAGGCTAGTTTCACACTAGCGTTCGTCGGTCCGCTCGTGAGCTCCGTTTGAAGGAGCTCACGAGCGGACCCGAACGCCTCCGTCCAGCCCTGATGCAGTCTGAATGGAGCGGATCCGCTCAGACTGCATCAGTCTGGCGGCGTTCAGCCTCCGCTCCGCTCGCCTCCGCACGGACAGGCGGACAGCTGAACGCTGCTTGCAGCATTCAGCTGTCCGCCTGGCCGTGCGGAGGCGAGCGGATCCGTTCAGACTTACAATGTAAGTCAATGGGAACGGATCCGCTTGAAGAGGTCACCATATGGCTCAATCTTCAAGCGGATCCGTCCCCCATTGACTTTACATTGAAAGTCTGAACGGATCCGCTCAGGCATCTTGCGCACTTAGAAAATTTTCTAAGTTATTAATGCAGACGGATCCGTACTGAACGGAGCCTCCGTCTGCATTAATATGATCAGAACGGATCCGATCAAGCGCTGGTGTGAAAGTAGCCTAAGATTATTTATATATATATTGATAGGGATCAAAAGGGTTTTCGAGCAATTTGGGAATGGCCATCAGGTGACTATTCTTTTTCTGGATGTCGCAAAAGTGTTCAACAGAGTAGGGTGGAAATATCTTTGGGAGGTTATGCGATGATTTGGGCTAGGTGACAACTTCATAAAATATGTTCAACTTTTATATAGAACTCCCAAGGCTATTTTACAGATGAATAATGAACTTTTGGACTCATTTGTGTTATTATGTGGCACCAGACAAGGTTGGTCACTCTCTCCATTATTATTCACCCTATTTATTGAGCCCTTGGCCATTAAGATCAGATCAGACTCCAGTATAGAAGAGTTTGAGTGTCAAGGTGTAGATGATAAAATAGCATTATATGCAGATGACATTCTTTTTTTCCTGAATAAATCCTTAGGCCCCTTTCACACGAGCGAATTTTCCGCTTGGGTGCAATGCGTGACGCGAATGCATTGCACCCGCACTGAATCCTGACACATTCATTTCAATGGGTCTGTGTACATGAACGTTGTTTTTCACGCATCACTTCTGCTTTGTGTGTAAATCACAGCATGTTCTATATTCTGCATTTTTCACGCAGCCCTGGTCCCATGGAAGTGAATGGGGCTGCGTGAAAAACGTGTTGCATCTGCAAGCAAGTGCGGATGCAACACGTTTTTCACTGATAGTTGGTAAGAGATGTTTGTAAACCTTCAGTTTTTTATCACGGCTGTGAAAAACGCATCAAAACGCATTGCACCTACGTGGAAAAAACTGAACAACTGAACGCAATGGCAGACAAAACTGACTGAACTTGCTTGCAAAATGGTGCGAGTTTCACTGAACGCATACGGATGTAATCCATCACGCTCTTGTGAAAGGGGCATTAGAGATGCTCCCTAGAGTGGTACAGATGGTAAAGAAATATGGGTGCTTCTCAGGATTTAGAATCAGATTGCTCCGTAGCATTGGAGTCTATGAGGATTATACTATGTTTCTATAGAGCTCTGCCACAGGCAAGGGCTCCATAGCAGCTAATGTACTTCAGCCTCGTATCATTCAGGAATAGAGTGGCTGCCGCACACACACTCTGTCTCCCCCGATCCATGCTAGTGGGAGCTGGTACACACCCAGTATGCTGTGGTCACGTTTGACTATGGCATCTAAGGGGTTAAAAGTATTATAGATGTTATTGTCAATCACATACATTTGTCTTTGTTGTCTGCTGTTTAAAACAACAGGCACCCAGAGGCTATGGCGCTTGCTGTGCTCTCAAGCAAGCACAAACTTCAAAATGCTGCCCAGTGCTTTACATGTACAGTAATGGTCAGGAAGGGATTAAAAACCTTACCTCCACCTTACATGTATGGCCGTGGATGGGAAGGAATGAAAAGTGTCACTGTACTGTCAAAGTGACATATCAAATTTTTGATTAGTGAGGGTCCAAGGCCTGAGCCCCCCACCAACAGGTGTAACTAGGTGAGAGAAGTGCATACATTCCACATTCTCTCTCCTCAGTGCAGAGATGGAAGTGAGACAGACTCATAAGAAAGTCTATGGGCCCATCTCAATTTTGTCACCTGCAGCAAGAAGTGAGAGCGTACTATGTGAGCAGTTCTCTCTCCTCATTCTTAGCATTCAGAACTCTGCGGTCAACATTTTTTACATGTCGCTATGATACAAAGTACAGTGCCACTACAACAGTAAGCTCTGGTTTGATATGGGAAGCAGAACTGGATTGGCAATTAAACTTTTTATGTTTTTGTGCTATAATAATCGTAAGTTTTCCTCTCGGTTTAAAGGGAATCTGTCACCTATTTTGACCATATAAAACCGTTAACATAGCAATGTGCAATAAAGTACCTTCTTACCTACATGTGTCTTCTTTCTTTTATTCAACTTTTCATTCTTATTAAAAAGCGATTTTTCTGATATGCAAATGAAGTCTCAAGGTGCCCAGAGGGGCGTTATTACTCTGCTCTAGTGCCCAGTAACGCCCCCTGCAGTGCCCAGCCGGCCTCCTAAGACATAACTGTCCTCCCACATACTTGCCGAAAGGCGCCGCCCCCTCCACTACGTCATTTAATTTATTCATTGCACCATCGTGCTTCCTCCTCTCTTTGCCTACAGCGCCGCCCCCTCCCCACTACGTCATTTAATTTATTCACTGCACGCTCCAGCCCTTGCTTCCTCCTCTAGAATCTCTCAGAGGCAACAGCGCTCTGATTACGTCACTGGGCTCGGCGCATGCCCAGTGACACTAGTGAGGCTGTTGCCCTCTGGAGCAGGAGTATCGTGCAGGCACTCAGCGATACTGCGCCTGCGCGGGATTTCGGAAGAGGACAAGAGAGGAGTAAGCAAGGGTGAATGCAATGAATAAATTAAATTACGTAGTGGGGAGGGGGCGGCGCCGTAGGCAAAGAGAGGAGGGAGCACAGACGATGCAGTGAATAAATTAAATGACGTAGTGGAGAGGGGGCGGCGCCGTTTGGCAAGTATGTGGGAGGACATTTGTTTCTTAGGAGGCCGGCTGGGCACTGCAGGGGGGCGTTACTGGGCACTAGAGCAGAGTAATAACTCCCCTCTGGGCACCTTGAGACTTCATTTGCATATCAGAAAAATCGCTTTTTAATAAGAATGAAAATTTGAATAAAAGAAAGAAGACACATGTAGGTAAGAAGGTACTTTATTGCACATTGCTATGTTAACGGTTTTATATGGTCAAAATAGGTGACAGATTCCCTTTAAGCTATGTCAAATAGCTACCGTAATTCAGCTTTATACACTCAAACAGAATTGCTATACAAAAATCATATTTATTTATTTATTTTTTACAAAATAAATAAATACGTTTAAAGTAGAGGTAAAAAACTAAAAACATGAGCTGAATCTAAAAGATTATTTATAGTGTGTGAGTAAATAACATGGACTGTGATGAGATAGGACAACAACTGAGGTAGCGTACCTCCAGATACTTTGAGCTACATGGTTTATACGTAGATAATGAAAGCATAAAGCATATCAGTTCATATATAATGTATTTTGAGGTATTAAATCAAAATGTTTGCAGTTTAACCATGTTCAGATGTAAGTGTGTTATGAATAAAACATAGCAACTGAAGCTAGAGATGGTTATTTTATGAAAACAGTGTCATACACTGCTTATGGGCAAATTTCACCTGTCACTTGCAAATACCATTTACAAACATTTTGTGTACTATATCAAATCAAGGAATTTGTAGTACTAATACCATGAATAATAAGGTTTTTTGAATAAAGGAGAGAATATGCCTTTTCTTTCTTTTCGGGTCTATAGCGAAATGTCAGTCCACTAACTTTCTAACTTTTAAAAAACAATATGTATATACTTTAGTTCAGAGGGTCTCCCATTTCTCTTCATCATCTTTAAAATGTGGTAAATTCAGTTGATTGGACATGTTTTGGAAAGATACAATCCTTGTCTATATAAGGTCTCACAGCTGACAATACATATAAGTACAAGGATCAAGCCATGAGGAGGAAAGAACTGTCTGTAGAGCCTAGGGACAGGATTGTGTGGAGGTAGAGATCTGGAGAAGGGTACAAAAAACTCTGCTGTACTGAAAATTCCCCTGTTCAAAAATTTGCTACGGGGTCCAGTCCAGTTATTTCTAGTTATGCTCCTGATCTGCAGTGAAGAATCCCCTAATCCAGGTGTGCAAACCTTATGGCATCATACCCAAGAAGATTAAAAGCTGTAATTAGAGATGGCCTTGCGGTTCGCCCGATGGTCGTTTTGCGGAGGACTTTGCTCGTTCGCTATTCGCCGAACGGGCGAACATATGGCGATGTCCGCCGATGCCATATTCTTTTACATTGTGAAAAACTTTGACCCATTACATCCATCAGGTGGTACAGGACAGCCAATTGAGACGTTTCAGCACATGGACACACCCCCTACCTTATAAATAAACCTGATCTGGCAGCCATTTTACATTCAGTCTTTTGCCAGTGTAGGGAGAGCTTACTGGCTGGAGCAGGGACAGATTGTTAGGGACACCAAATGCAAGCAAATAGGGCCACAAAAGTCCTTTTAAGGACTGGTATAGGTGTGTTATCGATAGGTGTAACTTACTGAGGGGTGTAATATACTTATAATATACTTTCTAACATAGAAAGTATATTATAGTGCAATTGTATAGATTCTACTAGTGTGAATTACCAGTTGCCCCCCAAAAAAACTGATTGAGGTAGGGGTGTTATATACCAATTATATACTTTCTATATAGTGCATTTGGGTAGTGCAGCATTTGTCTGAGGTTTTGTTGCATTACCGCATCTACACAGAGTGACAAACACTATTGGAACCAATAATTTCTACTGGTGTGATTTACCAGTTGCCCCCCCAAAATAACTGACTGAAGCAGGGGTGTTATATACCAATTATATACTTTCTATATAGTGCATTTGGGTATTGCAGCATTTGTCTGAGGTTTTGTTGCATTACCGCATCTACACAGAGTGACAAACACTATTGGAACCAATAATTTCTATTTGTGTGATTTACCAGTTGCCCCCCCAAAAAACAGATTGAGGCAGGGGTGTTATATACCTATAATATAATTTATATATAGTGCATTTTTTATTGTGCAGCAGTTGTGTGCGGTTCTGCTAAGATACCGCAGCTATACAGAGAGACAAACGCTTTTGGAACAAATAATTGCAACTGTTGTGATTAGAGATCAGCGAATTGATGCTGACAAAGTCGAATTCTTTCCCAATTTTCAGAAAAATTTGATTATAAACGAATGCAAATTTCCTCATGCTTCGTGGTAATGAATCACATTTTTAGCAAGAGTTTAAAGTGCCTATATATAGCACATAGTGGGACACTGCATCAAGATGAATCAGGCGTGGATCAGCCAGGATTTCAACACACTAATGCCTGATGAATCAGACTAGATCATCCATGGCGCCACACCAATATTTTGACAAAAGAGACCGTTTTCTTCTGGCTACCTGCCTAAGCTACTATTCTGATGCTGTTACCCTCCTGATGCCAAACATCTGATGCCAAGTGCTCCTTCTTTGACCCACCATCTTCAGCGAGTACTAGTATTGCCACCCACCTCCACACTATGTCATCTTGCAACTCTGTGGCCTACTGATGCTGCCATGTCCACTTTATGTCAGCTTGCCACTCTGTGGCTTCCAAATACTGCTGCCAACTACATACTCTGTCATTGTGCCACTCAGTGGCCTCCTCATACTGCTGCCACCTCCACACTGTCATTGTGCCACTCTGTGGCCTTCTAATGCTGCGGTTACCTCCAGACTTTGTCAATGGGCCACTGTGTGGTCTCCTCATGCTGCTTCCATCTCACCACTCTGACATAGGGACACTCTGTGGATTTCTCATGCTGTTCACACTCTCCCTACTTCATGACTGGGCCACTATTTTGGCTTTCGGCCTGGCTGACATCATCATTTATTTGACCTTTCTTCTGATCTGTCAGAAGGAAGGAAAAATGAGAGGCACAACAGATCCTGGCTGTCTGTGTAGCAGCTGTAAGGCCTGTATGGTCCCATCAGAATTAGCTTATAATTTGGTAGACAAAAGCAGGATGTGTACAAAACACAGAAGACATGCAAATATTTCATTCACAGGTTATCTCTGTTTTAGATCCACTCCTGTTTTTATTGGCATTAGCAATACTGAGCAAATGCTGACCGGGTGAAGGCAGATGCTCCAAAGACAGGATCCGTTTTTTGTGGGTTATTGTTCTGATGGATCAGAGGAAAGGCAAAATAATCAGTGACGTCAACACAAACTTACTGCTGACACCCTCTCCACTCTGTCAGGGGGCTCTAATTGTAAAAGTGTGTAATAGAACAGGTTCTGTAGACATCTATGTTGAATCATCTGACAACAATGCAAAAGGAGTGCACTTCTTCTCGACACTAACATCGACCTATAAGGCATGAGTTCATACTTGAATTATTAGGCCAGTTTTGGCAAATTTAAATATACTTTCTTATCATTTTAATCAAGTTTTTGTTTAATAAAATCAATGCAAAAATAATGTTAATAATTAAAATAAAATATTGCGTAATACAGGAGAGAATCGACTAATCTTCTGTTTATTCAACGACGTGGTGTTGCGATGGAGAAAGCATTCCAAAAAAAAAGAAGACAAAGCTTGTTCTTTTCTGTACATTGAATGAATTATTTTTGGGGCCAGTACTCCACTGGCCTGCAGTAAAATTGATATCTAATGACCGTCTAATATACCTCCAGCCACATAATCACTTCATGTTTTCTGTCCGGTAATTGCCTAATGTTTGGGGCCTGTACTCCCGTGGCCTAAAACAAAAAATTTCTAGGCTACAGCAGGGCATATTTTTGAGAGTTTCAATTTTAAATGCATAAAAATGGCCCCTGATTAAAATGCATATTTTTTGTGGGAATTTTTGCCATTGATCCCCCTTCGGTATGTCACTGTCCATGTTGTGGGATGATTTGTGGACTTCTTGTAAGTATTTGGTGGCTGCAAATATGAGCTGAAGGTTTTTCAGGTTCGCCTGCCATAAAAATGAATGGGGCCCACCTCAAACTTGTGGTTCAGAAGCATTTGATCACGTTTGCGAACCTTCCCGGCTGATGTTTGTCCATCACTAGCTGTAATCACTGCCAAGGGTTTTTCAACTAAATACTAAGTAAAGGTCTGACTACTTAGGTCAGGCATCCTCAAACTGCAGCCCTCCAGTTGTTGTAAAACTACAACTCCCACAATGTCCTGCTGTAGGCTTATACCTGTAAGCTGTTCAGGCATGCTGGGAGTTGTAGTTTTGCAACAGCTGGAGGGCCGCAGTTTGAGGATGCCTGACTTAGGTCAATGCAAGATTTCAGCTTTTCAATAAATTAGAAAAGATTTTGAACATTCTGTTTTCACTTTGCCATTATGGATTATTGAATGTAGAATGATTGAGAAAAAATTGGAATTGTTTTTTTATGTTAGTGAAAGGCTACAACATACCAAAATGTGAAAAAAGTAAAGGGGTCTAAAGACTTTCCAAATGCATTAGATAGATAGATAGGTAGATAGATAGATAGATAGATAGATAGATAGATAGATAGATAGATAGATAGAAGCACCTGTCTAAAATAGTTTTTCATGGGGAACATCTTCCAATTCTCTGGAGATTCACATTGCCTTTGCCAGCTTGCTTTCTTTCCATAATGTTTCCTGGTGCCATCTCTTCTCCAAGTAAGTGACTAACAGTCTACCAGCTGTCCTCATCTTGATTCTTCAGACCTGGCCACCTTCTCCCAATGCTCATGTACCCATTGTAGGCTCTCTTGTTGGTAGATGTGGGTCAGTTTGACTACTCTGCATATGCATCAAACTGATGTGTTGTGTGTCCTGGCATACTTCTATCATAGTCAGCATTAATTCTGCCAATAAGTTAGCCATAACCCTGTCACTGTTTGTCCTTTCTTTGACCACTTATGATAGGTGATAACCAATGTGGGTGCTAAATAACTTTTGCAACAGTTTGGCTCTTGTGTTTATTTTACCTGTTTTCAACACTTCAACTTAATAGGTGCCATTTTCATAATATAATGAAATGACCATTCCGCCAATCACTGATGGGGAGAGTCACCACTGTGGTCATTGCCTAAAATAAGTAATACCTGGTTATTTGCGTTAATCACTAATAAACAATGTTCTGTTATCTAGCGCTATGTTCACACAATCTGCTGTAGTCTGTTCCGGTAGATATCCGGTAGTCTGTCGCACACAGCCAGACCCTCATTAACTTTAATGGGATCCAACTTTAATGAGATCTGGCCACTTTCGGCCACAAAAATATAGCTGCATGCAGAGAGTTGGAGTTAAACTTCTGCCCTTACATTCTCCTGTAAAATGTTTTGACACACTTTAGAATTATTATTTTTTTCTCATTGCTTGCAAGATGTAGGCCCTGAAGAAGCAAAACAGCCATAAAACATAATGCTTCCTCCACTATGGTCATGTTTGGCATGAGGTTTTAGTGTTGGTGTGCAGCGTTCCTTTTCTTACAATTCGTTTTTTTGACAGCAGTGGCCTCCTTGATGGTGTCTTGTCTTTCCAAGAACATTATTTTTGTTTTTACACTAAGGGACACATGAACAGAGGTTTTTAAGAGTACAGAGAACAGTAGTTTTTAGAGTATTTCATAGTTTTTTATTTATTTTATTATTGGATTCTTTCTCACCTTCATCGGGATTTCCCATTGTGTTCTTGGAAAAATCGTAACAGGACACACGCTCCTAGGGAGAGTATCATCAGTTTTGAATTCATATAGACCTGGGTCTTTTTTTGTTAATGCTATTAAATTTCCATGATTAATACAAAAATATAAAAATAAATAATAATATTTAAATATTTACAGATATTGTACATTGAACAATTATATCCAAACATAATTATATAACCCCATCAAAACCCCAAGAATGTCTGGAAGAAAAAGAAAAAAAAGGAAGGGAAAAAAGAAAGCAACTTCTTAAAGCCAATATAGTCATCCACACTCAGGTAGATTATACTCTACCCCAAAACTATCAAGTACCAAATTAAATAATGGATACAACCATACTAATACTATATATGACCATCTACTCTCTTGTTTAATACTTGCATGTATTAATTTGTTAAAGATTATAATTATAACATAATGGAGAGCATATTGTAGACTTAAAGGGGTTGTCTACTTCTTTTATATTGATGACTTATGCTCAGGATAGGTGATCAATTTCAGATCTGTGATGGTGTAGGCAATTGAATAGGAAGGAGCCGTCCCACTGAAGTGAATGGGACGGAGGTAGTATAATTACACCACTCTCCGCTATCAGTGCAACTGTGAGCAAGTAAACAGGGAAGAGAAGGCCACTGTGCTCTCGTCATACAGCTGATCAGCAGTGGTACCGGCAGTCGGACCCATGCTGATCTTAAAATGATGATCCATTCTGAGGATAGGTCATCAATATAAAAATAAAGCAGACAACTCCTTTGCAATTTTTTTATTTATTTGATGCACTTATATTGCGCTGCTATATTCCGCAGAGCTTTAAAGACATTAGCATCAAGCTGTCCCCAGTGGAGCTCACAATCTTTCAAAGAAATCCTTGATCCAAAGCCATACCTTATTAAATAAATGACATAGCTGAAAAATACTGTCATGCTTCATATGAATTTTGCACTACATAAGGTAGAAAAGTGGATTTGTCGTGACCAAGTACTGCATCTGAAAGGCAACACAATATTACTTTATATTTGGAGAGGAAAATTAAGAAAAGTCTGTTTTTAATTTGTCTGTCTTTCTTCTCCATATCAACTCATTAATAATTGATTCTAAGGTCTTAAATATGGAGTCATTCAACCATATTGGACTGGCACTAAGATAATAAATTATCTGCGGAAGGATTATCATTTTTCCAAGGAAATTCTTAGGGCTTTAGAAAGGGCGTCGTTTCAGCCATACACCTACTTTCTTCTTTATTTTACTAATATGCAAATGTTATGAAAAGGATATTACTGCAGATTTTTAGTAACATAAACCACAGAATATTCCAAGTCGTTCCCATCATATACCACTCGATTTTCCTGGAGAAAGGAGTCAATCCCATCATCCAACGTTAGTAGCTTTGTTTCTCCCAAATTTATAGATTATCCAGAAGAAAATGCCAAACTCTTTTGCTATCTGTATGACCCTAGATATTGAACTATTGTGCGCATAGTTCACATTTCCACAAACACTGCATTGTTATATATTAATGTTAGCGGACGCATAACTGCATCAGACCAAGTGTTTCATAGACATTTTTGTACAAAAATCTAATTATTGAACCAGTGTGATATTAAATGCATAGAGCGCATTTCACCACAAATACAGCATTAACCAAATGTAAATTGTCAATTCCAATTTGCAATGTGTCTGTAAAAAAGGAAGAGGTGCATTTTATTGCACCTCTGTCTTTAACCCCTTAATGAACAGCCTGTTTTGGGCCTTACTGATCAGGCGTTTTTTTTTTTTCCTTTTTTCATCGTCACATTCCAAGAGCTACTTTATTTTTCCGTCTATAGCTTCATGAGGGCTTGTTTTTTGTGGGACAAGTTGTAGTTTTTAATGGCGCCATTTTGGGTAACACATAACTTTCTGATTAACTTTTATTAACTTTTTCTGGGAGGGAGATGGGGAAAAACAGCAATACTGCCACTGCGTTTTTACGTTATAAATTTTATGGCGTTCAGTTTTCAGTATAAATAACATAATATCTTTATTCTCTGGGTCACTATGATTACAGTGATATCAAATACATATAGTTTTTTTTTCCGTTTTACTACTTTTTTGCTATAAAACCTTTTTTTTAAAGAAACAAATCTTTTTGCATTGCCGCTTCCCAAGACCCATAACTTTTTTAGTTTTCTTTCTATGGAGTTGTGTCATGGCTTTATTTTTGTGGAACGACTTGTATTTTTTATTGGTATCATTTTGGAGTAAATGGCACTTTTTGATTGCTTGTTATTAAGTTTTTTCTTTGGCAACTAAGAATAAATTAGCAATTTTGTATTATTATTATTTTTTACAGAGTTCACCCTAGGGGATAATTTACATGATATTTATGTAGTCCGGGTCGTTACGGACACGGCAATACCAAACATATGGGGGAGATTTTTTTTATTTATTTGCAATTTGTTTAATTGAAAAGCATATTTTCAATGGAAAAAAAGGATAATATTTTTTATTGGAGTTTTTATTGAATAAATGTGTATTTTTTTAACTTTTTTTACCACTTAATAGTCCCACAAGAGGAATATAACAGACAACATTCTAATTGATTTTAAAATGCAATGCATTATCCCTATAGTGCACTGCATTTTAATATCAGTGCTATTATGATATTGACTAGCAGGCTGCGCCAAAAAGGCGCGGCATGCTGGAAATGACTCAAGGCTAGTCTTGGGCCTACACGAGACCATTGCCCACAGCATGTAAAGTGTTAAACAGACAGGATCGGCACTCCTGCCAGTCCGGGCTGTTAGAGCCAGGCCGCGGTTCTCCGCTGCACGGGTCCCAGCAGCGTCCCAGCCTAAGGCCCCTTAGTGACCGCTGTAAAAAGCTTTATGGGTGGTAACTAAGGGGTTAAATTGCATAAAACACACTTGCAATTTTGCTAGTACCATATAAAAATCTATGTGTACCAAACCTGTTACTTTTTATTCATATGAAACCCCTGACTTAAATTACAGAGAACTGACTTGCAATTTTGCTAGTACCATATAAAAATCTATGTGTACCAAATCTGTGACTTGTATGTAAATCAAAAGAGTGTAAAATGAAAGACCAATGCCTCATCCTACCACAGTCAGAAACTGGGTAGCAGCACCAGCCATCTGGCTAGTAGTAGTGGTAGGACAAAGTTCTCTGAAAGGGTCAACATTATTATTAAGGCCAAAGAGGAGGAGGAGATTGTGGACTGGACGGCTCACTCCTCCTCTCAGTCAGAGCAGAATGATGTTGAGGTCACCTCTGAGTTTGACACCTGGAGCCAAGAGTCACAGTATTCCTCCTGTTTCTCCTCCTTGTAACCCCACAGAAGTCTTAGGCCCCTTTCACACAGGCGAGAATTCCATGCGGGTGCAATGCGTAAGGTGAACACATTGCACCCGCACTGAATCCGGACCCATTCATTTCTATGGGGCTGTGTACATGAGCGGTGATTTTCACGCATCACTGGTGCGTTGCATGAAAATCGCAGCAAGCTCTATTTTGTGCGTTTTTTGCGCATGCCCCATAGAAGTGAATGGGGCTGCGTGAAAATCGCAAGCATCCGCAAGCAAGTGCGGATGCGGTGGGATTTTCACGCATGATTGCTAGGAGATGATCTGGATGGGGACCCGATCTTTATTATTTTCCCTTATAACATGGTTATAAGGGAAAATAATAGCATTCTTAATACAGAAGCTGCGGAGAGCATTTCTTCCACTCCCCCTCCCTCCTATCATATGTGTAAAGTGAGGCATTGCCATGTGGTGTTAGAGCTAATTGGATACAGTGACACTAGCCTCACAACCGATCACTTGCTACAGTGTATAAAGCAGCTGGCTGGGATGTCAACAACAAAGGCAGGAACATTGTGGCCATACTGCATTTGGGGGAAATAAGACATGCTCCCTGCATGGTATGCGTGATTAATTTAGTTGTCCAATGCTTTTTGTAAAAATACAGTGGCTTGCAGAGGGTGCTGGACATGGACAGTCCAGGGGACTTTACTCGCATTTTAGCTGTATTCTTATGTAGCAAGTAGAGTTGAGCGAACAACTGGATGTTCGGGTTCGAGAAGTTCGGCCGAACTTCCCGGAAATGTTCGGGTTCGGGATCCGAACCCGACCCAAACTTCGTCTCGAACCCGAACCCCATTAAAGTCAATGGGGACCCGAACTTTTCGGCACTAAAAAGGCTGTAAAACAGCCCAGGAAAGGGCTAGGGGGCTGCAAAAGGCAGCAACATGTAGGTAAATCCCCTGCAAACAAATGTGGATAGGGAAATGAATTAAAATAAAAATTAACCAATATCAATTGGAGAGAGGTCCCATAGCAGAGAATGATGCTTCACGTCAGCCACCACTGTAACAGTCCATTGTCATAAATTTAGGCCCCGGCACCCAGGCAGAGGAGAGAGGTCCCGTAACAGAGATCTGGCTTCATGTCAGCAGAGAATCAGTCTTCATATCATAGCAGAGAATAATGCTTTACGTCACCCAACACTGGAACAGTCCATTGTCAGACATGTAGGCCCTGGCACCCAGGCAGAGGAGAGAGGTCCCGTAACAGAAAATCTGGCTTCATGCCAGCAGAGAATCAGTCTTCATATCATAGCAGAGAATCATGCTTCACGTCAGCCACCACTGTAACAGTCCATTGTCATAAATTTAGGCCCCGGCACCCAGGCAGAGGAGAGAGGTCCCGTAACAGAGAATCTGGCTTCATGTCAGCAGAGAATCAGTCTTCATGTCATAGCAGAGAATCATGCTTTACGTCACCCAACACTGGAACAGTCCATTGTCATAAATTTAGGCCCCGGCACCCGGGCAGAGGAGAGAGGTCCCGTAACAGAGAATCTGGCTTCATGTCAGCAGAGAATCAGTCTTCATATTATAGCAGAGAATCATGCTTCACGTCAGCCACCACTGTAACAGTCCATTGTCATAAATTTAGGCCCCTGGCACCCAGGCAGAGGAGAGAGGTCCCGTAACAGAGAATCTGGCTTCATGTCAGCAGAAAATCAGTCTTCATATCATAGCAGAGAATCAGGCTTCATGTCACCCAACACTGGTACAGTCCATTGTCAGATATTTAGGCCCAGGCACCCAGGCAGAGGAGAGAGGTCCCGTAACAGAGAATCTGGCTTCATGTCAGCAGAGAATCAGTCTTCATGTCATAGCAGAGAATCAGGCTTCACGTCACCCAACACTGGAACAGTCCATTGTCAGATATTTAGGCCCCGGCACCCAGACAGAGGAGAGGTTCATTCAACTTTGGGTTGCCCCGCAATATAATGGTAAAATGAAAATAAAAATAGGATTGAATGAGGAAGTGCCCTGGAGTACAATAAGATATGGTTAAGGGGAGGTAGTTAATGTCTAATCTGCACAAGGGATGGACAGGTCCTGTGGGATCCATGCGTGGTTCATTTTTATGAACGTCAGCTTGTCCACATTGGCTGTAGACAGGCGGCTGCGTATGTCTGTAAAGACGCCCCCTGCCGTGCTGAATACACGTTCAGACAAAACGCTGGCCGCCGGGCAGGCCAGCACCTCCAAGGCATAAAAGGCTAGCTCTGGCCACGTGGACTATTTAGAGACCCAGAAGTTGGATGGGGCCGAACCATCAGTCAGTACATGGAGGGGTGTGCACACGTACTGTTCCACCATGTTAGTGAAATGTTGCCTCCTGCTAACACGTTGCGTATCAGGTGGTGGTGCAGTTAGCTGTGGCGTGTTGACAAAACTTTTCCACATCTCTGCCATGCTAACCCTGCCCTCAGAGGAGCTGGCCGTGAAACAGCTGCCTTGGCGACCTCTTGCTCCTCCTCTGCCTTGGCCTTGGGCTTCCACTTGTTCCCCTGTGACATTTGGGAATGCTCTCAGTAGCGCGTCTACCAACGCGCACTTGTACTCGCGCATCTTCCTATCACGCTCCAGTGCAGGAAGTAAGGTGGGCACATTGTCTTTGTACCGTGGATCCAGCAGGGTGGCAACCCAGTAGTCCGCACACGTTAAAATGTGGGCAACTCTGCTGTCGTTGCCAGGCTGCCCAGAGGTAAGGACAAGCTGTCCTCTGAGGGAGGCGTATCGTCATCGTCCTGCGTTTCCCCCCAGCCACGCACCAGTGATGGGCCCGAGATGCGTTGGGTGCCACCCCGCTGTGACCATGCTTCATCCTCATCCTCCTCCACCTCCTCCTCATCCTCATCCTCCTCGTCCTCCAGTAGTGGGCCCTGGCTGGCCACATTTGTACCTGGCCTCTGCTGTTGCAAAAAACCTCCCTCTGAGTCACTTCGAAGAGACTGGCCTGAAAGTGCTAAAAATGACCCATCCTCCTCCTCCTCCTCCTGGGCCACCTCCTCTTCCATCATCGCCCTAAGTGTTTTCTCAAGGAGACATAGAAGTGGTATTGTAACGCTAATAACGGCGTCATCGCCACTGGCCATGTTGGTGGAGTACTCGAAACAGCGCAACAGGGCACACAGGTCTCGCATGGAGGCCCAGTCATTGGTGGTGAAGTGGTGCTGTTCCGCAGTGCGACTGACCCGTGCGTGCTGCAGCTGAAACTCCACTATGGCCTGCTGCTGCTCGCACAGTCTGTCCAGCATGTGCAAGGTGGAGTTCCACCTGGTAAGCATGTCGCATATGAGGCGGTGAGCGGGAAGGCCGAAGTTACGCTGTAGCGCAGACAGGCGAGCAGCGGCAGGATGTGAACGCCGGAAGCGCGAACAGACGGCCCGCACTTTATGCAGCAGCTCTGACATGTCGGGGTAGTTGTGAATGAACTTTTGCACCACCAAATTCAGCACATGCGCCAAGCAAGGGATGTGCGTCAAACCGGCTAGTCCCAGAGCTGCAACGAGATTTCGTCCATTATCGCACACCACCAGGCCGGGCTTGAGGCTCACCGGCAGCAACCACTCGTCGGTCTGTTGTTCTATACCCCGCCACAACTCCTGTGCGGTGTGGGGCCTGTCCCCCAAACATATGAGTTTCAGAATGGCCTGCTGACGTTTACCCCGGGCTGTGCTGAAGTTGGTGGTGAAGGTGTGTGGCTGACTGGATGAGCAGGTGGAAGAAGAGGAGGAGGAAGCTGAGTAGGAGGAGGTGGCAACAGGAGGCAAAGAATGTTGCCCTGCGATCCTTGGCGGCGGAAGGACGTGCGCCAAACAGCTCTCTGCCTGGGGCCCAGCTGCCACTACATTTACCCAGTGTGCAGTTAGGGAGATATAGCGTCCCTGGCTGTGCTTACTGGTCCATGTATCTGTGGTTAGGTGGACCTTGCTTCAAATGGCGTTGCGCAGTGCACACTTGATTTTATCGGATACTTGGTTGTACAGGGAAGGCACGGCTCTCTTGGAGAAGTAGTGGCGGCTGGGAACAACATACTGTGGGACAGCAAGCGACATGAGCTGTTTGAAGCTGTCTGTGTCCACCAGCCTAAATGACAGCATTTCATAGGCCAGTAGTTTAGAAATGCTGGCATTCAGGGCCAGGGATCGAGGGTGGCTAGGTGGGAATTTACGCTTTCTCTCAAATGTTTGTGAGATGGAGAGCGGAACGCTGCCAGTGTGACATGGTTGAGATGCTTGGTGACGGAGGTGGTGGTGTTGGTGGTACATCCCCTGTTTGCTGGGCGGCAGTTGCCAACGTTCCTCCAGAGGCAGAGGAAGAGGCCGAGGCGGCAGCAGCATAAGAGGTAGCAGGGGGAGCCTGAGGGACTTCCTTGTTTTTAAGGTGTTTACTCCACTTCAGTTCATGATTTGCATGCAGGTGCCTGGTCATGCAGGTTGTGCTAAGGTTCAGAACGTTAATGCCTCGCCTCAGGCTCTGATGGCACAGTGTGCAAACCACTCGGGTCTTGTCGTCAGCACATTGTTTGAAGAAGTGCCATGCCAGGGAACTCCTTGAAGCTGCCTTTGAGGTGCTCAGTCCCAGGTGGCGGCGGTCAGTAGCAGGCGGAGTCTCTTGGCGGCGGGTGTTCTGCTTTTGCCCACTGCTCCCTCTTTTGCTACGCTGTTGGCTCGGTCTCACCACTGCCTCTTCCTCCGAACTGTGAAAGTCAGAGGGAAGACCTTCATTCCATGTGGGGTCTAGGACCTCATCGTCCCCTGCATCGTCTTCCACCCAGTCTTGATCCCTGACCTCCTGTTCAGTCTGCACACGGCAGAAAGACGCAGCAGTTGGCACCTGTGTTTCGTCATCATCAGAGACGTGCTGAGGTGGTATTCCCATGTCCTCATCATCAGGAAACATAAGTGGTTGTGTGTCAGTGCATTCTATGTCTTCCACCGCTGGGGAAGGACTAGGTGGATGCCCTTGGGAAACCCTGCCAGCGGAGTTTTCAAACAGCATAAGAGACTGCTGCATAACTTGAGGCTCAGACAGTTTCCCTGGTATGCATGGGGGTGATGTGACAGACTGATGGGCTTGGTTTTCAGGCGCCATCTGTGCACTTTCTGCAGAAGACTGGGTGGGAGATAATGTGAACGTGCTGGATCCACTGTCGGCCACCCAATTGACTAATGCCTGTACCTGCTCAGGCCTTACCATCCTTAGAACGGCATTGGGCCCCACCAAATATCGCTGTAAATTATGGCGGCTACTGGGACCTGAGGTAGTTGGTACACTAGGACGTGTGGCTGTGGCAGAATGGCCACGTCCTCGCCCAGCACCAGAGGGTCCACTAACACCACCACGACCATGTCCGCGTCCTTTACTAGATGTTTTCCTCATTGTTATCGTTCACCACAACAACAAAAATATTATTTGGCCCAATGTATTGAATTCAAATTCAGGCCTTTTTTTTACAGACACCTAACACTATCTGGTTATCTATTTAGGTACCGTATTACACTAATAAAGGCACAGCAGTAACAACAGATTTAGCTGAATATAAATTTGAGGCCTAGTATTTAGGCGCTGGATGACAGGTATACGTTTACGGACAGAATTAGACTTGGAATTGCGCAATAGCGTGTGTGTGAAGTTATTGAGAATAACCCTATCTGCACCGTGAATCTTATATACCCTTTTAGGGATAGATTTAAAGTAGGTCTGATACAGCAGAAACCACTAAATTGCAAAATTGGGAATTGTATTTCAACCCAGAACAAAAACTGTGCTTTGACGGACACTAAATAACTTGCCCAGCCACTGCAATAACCACAGATTTAGCTGACTATAAATTTGAGGCCTATTATTTAGGCGCTGGGTGACAGGTATACGTTTACAAACAGAATTAGACTGGGATATGCACAGTAGCGTGTGTGTGAAGTTATTGAGAATGACCCTATCAGCACCTTGAATCTAACATACCCTTTTAGGGATAGATTTAAAGTAGGCCTGATACAGCAGAAACCACTAATTTAGAGAATTGCTAAATTGGGAATTGTATTTCAACCCAGAACAAAAACTGTGCTTTGACGGACACTAAATAACTTGCCCAGCCACAGCAATAACCACAGATTTAGCTGACTATAAATTTGAGGCCTAGTATTTAGGCGCTGGGTGACAGGTATACGTTTACGGACAGAATTAGACTTGGATATGCACAGTAGCGTGTGTGTGAAGTTATTGAGAATGACCCTATCAGCACCTTGAATCTAATATACCCATTTAGGGATAGATTTAAAGTAGGTCTGATACAGCAGAAACCACTAAATTAGGAAATTGCTAAATTGGGAATTGTATTTCAACCCAGAACAAAAACTGTGCTTTGACGGACACTAAATAACTTGCCCAGCCACAGCAATAACCACAGATTTAGCTGACTATAAATTTGAGGCCTATTATTTAGGCGCTGGGTGACAGGTATACGTTTACGGTCAGAATTAGACTTGGATATGCATAGTAGCGTGTGTGTGAAGTTATTGAGAATGACCCTATCAGCACCTTGAATCTAATATACCCTTTTAGGGATAGATTCAAAGTAGGTCTGATACAGCAGAAACCACTAAATTAGGAAATTGCTAAATTGGGAATTGTATTTCAACCCAGAACAAAAACTGTGCTTTGACGGACACTAAATAACTTGCCCAGCCACAGCAATAACCACAGATTTAGCTGACTATAAATTTGAGGCCTATTATTTAGCCGCTGGGTGACAGGTATACGTTTACGGACAGAATTAGACTTGGATATGCACAGTAGCGTGTGTGTGAAGTTATTGAGAATAACCCTATCTGCACCGTGAATCTTATATACCCTTTTAGGGATAGATTTAAAGTAGGTCTGATACAGCAGAAACCACTAAATTAGGAAATTGCTAAATTGGGAATTGTATTTCAACTCAGAACAAAAACTGTGCTTTGACGGACACTAAATAACTTGCCCAGCCACAGCAATAACCACAGATTTAGCTGACTATAAATTTGAGGCCTATTATTTAGGCGCTGGGTGACAGGTATACGTTTACAGACAGAATTAGACTGGGATATGGCCAAAAAATAACCACACTATTGATGGTTAAATGCACTTGGTGTGACAGCTTGACCCTGATGTAGGATATATCAAAAAAACAACCACACTATTGAGGGTTAAATGCACTTGGTGACAGGCTCAGCTTGCCCCTGATGTAGTATATGGCCCAAAAATAACCACACTATTGATGGTTAAATGCACTTGGTGTCACAGCTTGACCGTTGTAGGATATAGCCAAAAAACAACCACACTATTGAGGGTTAAATGCACTTGGTGACAGCTTGCCCCTGATGTAGTATATGGCCAAAAAATAACCACACTATTGATGGTTAAATGCACTTGGTGTGACAGCTTGACCCTGATGTAGGATATAGCCAAAATACATATTGAGGGTTAAATGCACTTGGTGACAGGCTCAGCTTGCCCCTGATGTAGTATATGGCCAAAAAATAACCACACTATTGATGGTTAAATGCACTTGGTGTGACAGCTTGACCCTGATGTAGGATATAGCCAAAATACATATTGAGGGTTAAATGCACTTGGTGACAGGCTCAGCTTGCCCCTGATGTAGTATATGGCCAAAAAATAACCACACTATTGATGGTTAAATGCACTTGGTTTGACAGCTTGACCCTGATGTAGGATATAGCCAAAAAACAACCACACTATTGAGGGCTAAATGCACTTGGTGACAGGCTCAGCTTGCCCCTGATGTAGTATATGGCCAAAAAATAACCACACTATTGATGGTTAAATGCACTTGGTGTGACAGCTTGACCGATGTAGGATATAGCCAAAAAACAACCACACTATTGAGGGTTAAATGCACTTGGTGACAGCTTGCCCCTGATGTAGTATATGTCCAAAAAATAACCACACTATTGATGGTTAAATGCACTTGGTGAGACAGCTTGACCCTGATGTACGAAATAGCCAAAAAATAACCACACTATTGATGGTTAAATGTATTTGGTGGCAGCTTGTGCTGGCGCACCACAAGACACAAAATGGCCGCCGATCACCCTAGAAAAAGGTGAATGAAAAACGCTCTGGGCAGCCTAAAAACAGTGAGCAATTGAATAGCAGCAGTTCAATGATCCACAGCTGCAGATCGATTACTGAATGAAGTATTTTGGAGGAGTTAATCACTGCCTAATCTCGCCCTAACGTCGCAGCTGCAACCTCTCCCTACACTGATCAGAGCAGAGTGACGGGCGGCGCTACGTGACTCTAGCTTAAATAGAGGCTGGGTCACATGCTGCACTGGCCAATCACAGCCATGCCAATAGTAGGCATGGCTGTGACGGCCTCTTGGGGCAAGTAGTATGACGCTTGCTGATTGGCTGCTTTGCAGCCTTTCAAAAAGCGCCAAGAAAGCTACGAACACCGAACCCAAACCCAGACTTTTAGGAAAATGTTCGGGTTCGGTTCCGTGTCACGGACACCCCAAAATTCGGTACGAACCCGAACTATACAGTTCGGGTTCGCTCATCCCTAGTAGCAAGGAATGCCCTGCTGGACTTGCAGCGACAAAACAGTCTGTAATTGCCCTGCTTGATCTGCAACATTCTAACTTGCTGGAATTCTTCCTTGCATGTGCTGGAGCATCTGTACAAGCAGCGTAAAGCAGTGACTGATCATCAGAGATGCCTGTTGTGTTCTCAGGCCCTTCAAAGAGGCAGACAGATTTGTCAGTAAGGACGATTGCGGCATCAACAATGCCAGATCCTTGATATATATCTTAGAGCAGTCTTTCACTCTGATGCGACAAGTGTAGAGGGGTGCGGACCCACATGGATAAAGTCCCATGGAGGAGGAGGAGGATGAGCAGAGGAGAAGGATGGGTTGGTGGTGGAGGAGAAGAAGCAGAATAATGATGATGATGATAATGACACCAGCCATGATGAGCCGGAAAGCCTGGCCAGTATGGCAAGCTGTATGCTTGTGTGCTTATGTAATGACAGCTGTACACTTACCATCAAGCAGTATGATTTATGAATAGCTATGCTTTTAGACCTTCACTTTCAGGGAAAAATGGGGGAATGTTTTCTTCTTGTTGAAAAGGAGGCCAAATTGCTGTATTACCAGGAAAGAGTGTGCACGCTGCTTTCTGTAGCTTTCGGTGAACAGAGACATGTCGACGGTGTGTCTGAGACCCCTCTATACCCCTCCTCCCACCAAGTCATCAACTTCCAAGGGTCTCTGCCACCACAAGCAGCAGAAAACACAGCAGTTAGTTCAGAATCATATTTCTTGTGCCACGCTGCCATAAATCAGCAAACAAAGATGTATCACCTCAACACCCAGGTTCAGTTTTACCTAGACTATGGCCTTTCTCTGGTACATACTGTGTTTCCTGATCCCTTGACTTTTGGTCAGGTAGACTGGAACAATGGTCTGAACTGGCCCAGTATGCTATCTCTGTTCTCTCTTCCCCAACCTCCAGTGTCACCTCAGAGAGAGGTTTCAACGTGAAACTGGGCATTGTGACACTCAAACAGATAAAGTTGTCCTCTGCCAGTGTACAACGAGGCAGAGATCAGTGAGGATGTTCAGGTTCCTCCGAATTAGGCAGGTAAATAGATCTGCCCTTGCTACTGCTGTTGCCACCATGCTGCTGCTGCCGCTGTCTGCCTGCTTACTATCATGTTTTGTACTGTTTGCCTGCCTACAATCATGCCACCATCACAGCTGCTACTCCTTGCTGCTAATTAGTAATGAACGAACATCGTCCGGGACGATTCACGAACGAGCATTAGCGATCAAATGTTCGGGACCCGCGGTCCCATCGCGCCCATTGATTTTATTAACAGGTGAACCTGAAAAACCTTCAGGTCATATTTTCAGCCACCAAATGCAAACATTAAGTGCACAAATAGTACCACAAAATGGACAGTGACAAACCAGAGAGGGATCATTGGTAAAAATTCCCACAAAAAATATGTATTTTAATCAGGGACCATTTTTATGCGTCTTAAAGGGAAACTCTCAAAAATGTGCCCTGCTGGAGACTAGAAAGTTTGTAGTTCCTATCGGTTTGCGGTATACAAATGTGCAGCACGCCACAGTTTTTGTATCCTGCAAAGTACATTAAGAAAACGCATACATTAACATAATTTTTTTTTTTCTACCATGGAACTGTATGGTGAACGGACTCTAGTCTGACGCATCTGTTAACACATACATTTTTGGTATGCATTAAATGGATAGCAAAAATAGGATGTGAACCCAGCCCTAGTGTCAGAATAAGCACCAGTACACAGCGGAGCAGCGTGGCGGAGAGGGGAGGCCGCAATGAACTGACAGAGCGCTATCTGGTCCTGGTGGTGAGGGAGGAGGACTATGTTTCCCAAGGATAATTTTCTACTGGGAAATACAGGGCACAGTATAATACACTAGAATCTATATAATATAAAGATTTTAGCTCTACACCTGAATAATAATACAATTAGGTGGTCATTTATTATATAGAAATACATCTATGTTAGGCGTATGTAAGACACTCTCCTGTTTTGCGGTGCACTGGGGCCCCCAGGAATTTTCGTGGGGCTCGGCCTGCGGGGGACCCCATTGGAGTGGCGGGACAGGTCCTGCATGTGCCTGCGGAATCTTCGGTTCCGACTTCTTTGTGGGCGGACGCGGTTCCAGCATCCGTGCTGACGCCATCGCGTATCCATGCTGGGCTGCTTGAGCGTTTTAGCGATGAGGATAATCATATGGCATACATAAGGCAAGGACCATTCTTTGTTCTGGGTGGTGGTGGATATGTGTGGTCTGGCATGAGGAAATTCAATTACACATGATCACATGATCTTGGTGTTGAATTCCTCCGAGATCCATGCCTCAGTCATTTTTAAAAATGTCAGGTAGTCCGCACTGTTGTGAGCTAGGCGAGTGCGCTTATCGGTCACCATTCACCCTGCTGCGCTGAATGTCCTTTCGGACAGGATACTTGACCAGGGGCAAGCCAAGAGTTCTATGGCAAATTGTGCCAGCTCTGACAACAGGTCAAGCCTGCACACCCAGTAGTCAAGAGGTTCCTTGCTTCTCAGAGCGTCCACATCGGCCGTTAACCCGATGTAGTCGGACACCTGTCGGTCTAGGCGTTCCCTGAGGCTGGATCCGGAGGGCAACTGACTTGTCTCAGATGGAGTAGCCCCCCTGGGAATTTAATTAGCATTGCGACTTCCTCATGTTTCAGCTCCTCAGCGGCTTGATCAATGACACAACGCAATGCACGCGCCAGAAAGAAGGTGTAAGGTACAATGTCACTGATGGCTCCCTGGCTGCGACTGACCAGTTTGGTGATCTCATCAAATGGCCGCAGAAGTCTGCATGCGTCGCGCATGAGCAGCCACTGACGCGGTGATAAAAAAACAAGCTCCCAGAACATGTCCTGCCGCAGAGTTCGTACAGGTAGTCATGTGTCATTTTGCAAAATGACATGTGTGTCATTTTGCAAAATGACATGTGTGTCATTTTGCACTGTTTCAGCGCACTCATCAGATTGGCACCATTGTCGCACACCACTTTACCAACTGTCGAATTGAACGTGATTAGCCACTGATCGGCTTGTGACCGTAGAGCAGAAAGGAGTGCAGGACCGGTGAGGCTCTTGGCTTCTAGGCACAACAGCCGCAGCACAGCATGGCAACATCTCACCTGGCACTTAGAATAGGTTCTGGGGAGCTTGTGGGGTGCAGAGGTAGAGGTGGTAGCAGTGGAAATGGAGGAGTCAGCTGAGGAGGAGACTGTCAACGCATAAGTCGCGGTAAGCCCAACACCTAGGGAGAACCGCCTTAAGAAGGCACCTGGCCTCCCATCACCGAGCCCAGTGGGAGAAACACCGTCAGAACCCACAAAGCCACACTCCCGGAGCTTCACGTCTTGCCTCTTCTCCTTCCCCTTCTCCTCTATCCTCCCATTTGTCCTGCACTCCACGTTCCACCAAGCTGTCATCGCATTCATCTGGCAAAAGGCAGGCTTCCGTGGCCCAAATGTTCGAACATAAAAAGTTGATGACGCCGGATAACCCTCTTGCCCATCGGTAGACCACCAGATTGTCGGAACTGCTAGCCAGCCAACTACTGCTATATAAACTGGTGGACTCGGAGGCCTTTAGAAAATTTTGGCCATTGGTACACCACAATGGAAGGTCCCTGGAAGGAAATATTTCTCCCAGAAAGGCATCCCAGAGCTATATGGCCACGTTCAGCATCAAGTGAATATATCTCTGGCACAATGTGTCGGGGCCAAGATGCATCTGACCACAGACACATGGTCTAGCAAACACAGGCAGGGAAGGTACATAACTTTTACTGCCCACTGGGTGAACCTTCTGATGGCTGTCAAGCATGAAGCCAGTGGCACTCGTGTGGATTTGATGTTACCGCCACAGATTGCATGCAGGCCTGCCTCTTCTTCTACTCCTCCTACTCCATCCTCCGTCTCCTCCTCGGCTGACTACTCCTTTTCCACTGCTAACACCTCTTCCGCTGCACCACCCCAACTTCCCAGAACCTATTTAACATGCCAGATGAGACATTGCCATGCTGTGCTGTGGCTGTTGTGCCTGGAAGCCAAGAGCCACACCGGTCCTGCACTCCTTTGAGCTCTGCAGTCACAGGCCGATTGGCGGTTAATCCCACTCATTTTGACAGTTGATAAGGTGGTGTGCAACAACGGTGCCAATCTGCTGAGCGGGCTGAAACAGGGTAAAATGAGACTTGTGCCGTGCATGACACACGTCCTGAACTTAGTTGTGCAGCGATTCATTGGCAAATACCCTGGGGACCAGGACATCTTGCGGTAGGCTAGGAAAATCCCTGGCCATTTTAAAAGATCTTATACGGCCATGGCTCGCCATGCTGACGTCCAGCAGCGACACCACTTGCCGCCAGACTTCTGATTTGTGACTGCCCGATGCGCTGGAACTCCACCTTGTATATACTTGATAGGCTACTCCAGCAGAAACGTGCCGTTAACAACTGCCTGTACGTACTCTGCATTAGGACAGGTTCTGGGGAGCTTGTTTTTTTTTCCACCGCGTCAGTGGCTTCTCATGTGTGATGCATGCAGACTTTTGTGGCCATTTGATGAGATCACCAAACTGGTCAGTCGCAGCCAGGGCGCCATCAGTGACATTGTACCTTACGCCTTCTTTCTGGAGCGTGCATTGCGTTGTGTCATTGATCAAGCCATGGAGGAACAGGAACAGGAAGATGAGGAATGCTGAATGAATTCCTAGGGGGGCTGAAGAGGAGCTAGAAGAGTAGGCTTTAAACTTTTCGGGGATCCCTGGTGTTGACCGTGGAAGTGGGAGGAGACCGAGGATGACATTCTCCTGGGCGATGAGCAGGAGCCAGGGTGCTCCACCGCTTCCAATTTAGTGCATGCTTCAGTGTTTTATGAGGGACCCCTGAATAAAAAGGGTAAGGACCAGTACTGGTTGGCAATGTACTTAGACCCCCGATACAAACACAAAATGACGGACATGTTACCAGCATCACAGAGGACTGTCAGAATGCAGCATTTACAGGCCTTGCTGCGAGAGAGATGCTGCATTCTGCTGTTGCAGGTGCTGGCAGAGGAATTTCCACCCACAGAGAAACAGTTGCGAGTACGAATCCTACAGCGCATGCAAGAAGAGTGCGGTTTAAAGATGTGTTGGTCACTTCGGATATGAGATCATTCTTGCAACCAACCCATCGACAGTCGCCCTCCGTATCCAGCCTCAGGGGACGCCTAGACCGACATGTGTCCGACTACATCGGGTTAACGGCCGATGTGGACGCTCTGAGAAGCGAGGAAACCCCTTGATTACTGGGTGTGCAGGCTTGACCTGTGGCCAGAGCTGGTACAATTTGCCATTGATCCCCCTCTGGTATGTCACTGTCCATGTTGTGGTCGATTTGTGCACTTCTAGTAAGTATTTGGTGGCTGTAAATAAAACCTGAAGGTTTTTCAGTTTCGCCTGCCATTAAAATGAATGGGGCCCGTCGCGAACTTGCGTTTCGCAAACTTTTTATTGCATTTGCACGGCCAATGTTTGTCCATCACTATTTTTAAACACGCTGCTTGTTAACACCGTCAAACATGCATTTACACATAGCTATTTATGTCAGCGTCACTGTGACATTATTTGCTATTGCTTTCAAGAGCTTAAAAAAAAGGTAAAAAATTATCAAAAAGAGAATATATTCTATGAGACTAGATGGTGTTATATACCAATTTTAAGGGCAATTGAAGCAACATTGATTTGTGACAAATTATTTTAGTTCTGAACCAAATATTTTTGGGTATATATACTTATTAGTCTTAAGTAGCAGACAACTATGCTGCCTAGCTTTTCCGTAGATGCATTTTATTAGGATTTTTATTAAACTTTCCTTAAATCTACATCGACAAACGATAGCCCTGAGTTAAGTTGCACAAATCATAAGTCATTGACATAGCATAAAACTGCACAATACCCACCACATAACAAAATAAAGCAGCATAATAATGCTAAAGAAATACCATTATGCTTAAAATGTTCTTAACAGACAAGGGAATCCATTTATAGTTTCCTTGAACAGCATATCCCAAATTAGGAAGGTCACCTTGGTAGAGAACTTCAGTTTTCGAAATGCATCTATCTTTTGTTAAAAGCCAAGATGGAAGTTTGGCAAGCAGGGTCATTACAGAACCTGTTGTGGGGTTTTCTGAAAGCTCTTTCTGTCTGCTGAGGCCCATATTAGAAGCTTATCAGTGTTTTTTCACTGCTCTTTAAACCATTACAAACCGCTCTGAGTGCAGTGGTTTTCAATGTGGTGTGCCTTAATCCACAGGAGGGCTAAGCAGAAACACAAATTCCCTGCTATTACAGAGCTTTAAAATGGATTGCAAATGAAAGGCAAGGAGAGAAAGTGCAAGAAAAGAAGAAAAATTGCATTCAGCAGCAAATAAACACATATCAGAATATAAATAAATAATACACTGGATGAGATGGTTCCAGAACAGAAAATGAGACCAATTTAAAAATCACTTTGCAAAAGAGTGCAACAACCCACGTTTTAATATACTATACCTTTCATGGACTCTTTACATAATAGACGCAAATATGGAGCTAATGAATATATGGATTCAATTGTCTAATTTAGTTATTTTTGGCTATGGCGATTTCCGTTGAATATAGAGAGATGAGCACTTCCACAATGTAAGCACTCATTACTTAATAGTGTCTGGCCAATACCCTCCCTTGAGATACCACCAGGGCATTCGCACCCCTTTCCAAGTGCTAGAAACATGTGTTAGGCCTATATTTCTTGCCAAAAATACAAGTGAACCACCACTTCAGCAAATTACATTTCTCATTTAGAAAAAGTTACTACAAGGCCCTTCCTAATGTATTGTGATTGTTCATATTGCCTCCTTTGCTTGCTTGACCATTTTTCTATTGTATTATAGGCTACTAGTTTCCAGAAGTTATGGCCACTGGTGCAGTGCAGATAAAAGGTGGCCTGGATGTGAGCTGCTGTGCATACGTGCTTATGCACGCCCCCATGGTCCTGGCCACCAGTAATGCCACAATTTTTCCAATAGTGTGGCACAGCAGTGGTCATAACTCCTGGAACCAAGCAGTGTATAATGAGATAGAAAAATGAATCAGGTCAGCAAAGGAGGCAACATGGTCAATCACAATACGTTAGCAAGTGCCTTTTATTATCTTTGTCTACATGATAAATACCATTTGCCTAAGTGAGACAACCCCTTTAATAGAATTCACTAGCATATCAATAGTTTAAGGGGGGATGTATCATAAGGGGAAAACATTTTTCTAAAGTCCATTGCTCACTGTTTCATAAATGTGACACTTTTGTCTACAGATGTTATTCCAGTTTTTCTATTCCACCCCACTAATGGCAGGAAATTGAGCATTTTTTGCAACTTTTTAAAATGTCACAGTGGATAAAGATGAACTAATTAACATAGCTAACTGTGCCCACTTTTGAATACATTTTTCAAAATGTTTATAAAATATTGCAAAAATATTGTGCATATAAGCCCCAAAAGTCCTGTATTATGTCCAGGTGGTGAAATACAACACGTACAGACTTTTTGGACTACACTGAGTTGATATTAAGCAGTGTACAGAAAACACGGTTTCCACCTGCATTGTAATATGGTTATAATAGTGGCAGTGAGAATTTGAGAGGAAGATGTAAATGTAATTTATACTATACCTTAAAAGATTATGTTTCCTTAGTTATCATATTGATGGTGTATCCCCAGGTTAAGTTATCAATATGAGATTGACAGGGGGGCAACTGCTGGCACCCCGGCCGATCAGCTATATAAAGAGGCCGCAGCACTTTATGAGCCCTTCTCACCATGTAACTTCACATTGATCAGCCACATTGTCTAGGCGCAGCTCAGTCCCTTTCAAGTGAATTGGAATCAGCTGCAACACCAAGCACAGCTGCTATGAATTGGCCAGAACTGTGTTTGGTGAGGCCGCAGCACTCATCAGAACTTGGGTGAGCACGGTGGCTTCCTCAAACAGCTGATCAGAGGTGGTGCAGGGAGTTGGAACTCCACCAGAGACACATCTGCCTTGAGGTGAGATGGGTATCTTGCCTAAGGTGGCAAATTTACCTGCCTCTGAGGAGGAGGCAGTTTACAGCAGAGAGAGGGAGCCTATGGTAGTAGAACATTATATGTTTTATCTGCAAATGGGGGCCATTATACTACAGGGTGCACTATGGGGTAAGGGGGAGAATTATATATCACCACTACAGGGGACATTATTCTACAGGGGGCACTACAGGATGGAGGCATAATATATTGCCATTACAGGGGGGCATTATACTACAGGGGGGAGCATTATATATACTACCACTACAGGGGTGCATTATGCTACTGGGAGGGGGCAGAGCATTACATATACTACCACTACAAGTAGGCATTATACTACAGGGAGACAACGGGGGAAAAGCATTATTTATACTACCTTTACTAGGGGTATTATAATACAAGGGGCACTACAGAGAGGGCCATTATAATATAGGTGCTAGGCCTGGGCCTTCTGCCATTCCGCCTGCTGTTTCACCTGTCAAATCCCCAGCATCTCCTGCCTTGCTGCCCGCTGCTGTCTCTGCCAAATGTGGCATGTGCATGTCTGCCAGACGCGTCCTCTGGCCATGCTGACTCAATGCTCCATCCCATGCTGATGTGCCATATGGGACGCATGCCCACTGCTTCCTGTCATTTATGCTTCCAGTGGCGGGTGCATCTTGCCTCCCAGAACAGCCCCTGGGCCGGGTTACAAGGTTAAATAGCAGATTCCTCTTCCAGAAAATTGCATGAGTGTTTAGTTACTATTAGTAAAAGCAAAGGGGTTCTGTTCTGATCTGATCTTCTGTGTTTGACCCAGCCTGTTTGACCATTATGTTTGTCTGCCGCCTGTGTGATCCTCTGTACCACGCTATTATCTTATACCGACTTCTGACCTCTGGCTTGTCTCTGACTACACTTCAGTTCTGCCTCTGACAATCTTCATCATCATCATCTTCTGCCTTTACTCAAGTCTTCTCTGCAATACCATTTCTCACCACCATGTCTGCTAATGGACTTTGTTCACAATACTGTGGTTCTTACTGCAGCTTAAACTATTGGAGCATGACCTGTTTTCTGACTCTGTGAGTCAGCTGTCAACCATATTAGCTAATCTTGTAGGTAGTGGTTCAGTTTCTCTTGCTGTGTTCTGTCCTGTCTCCTGTGAAAGTGCTCAGAAACACCCTAGGGGTTAGTGGCTGCCATCCCTTGGTTGACACAGAGAACCCGCACTCTGTTTTGACCAGTGGGTCCCACCCATTTGTCGTAACAACAGGCTAGGGCACTACAGGGGGCATCACCCATTCAGGCATTACAAGGTGGTGCATTATACACACTGGTGCTACAGAGGGCATTATAATACAGAGGGCACTACATTATAGTCATTATAACTACTATAAATTGTCTAATCTGTGAATAGAGAAAATTTGGAAAGAGAGACTACATTAGAGGAGATATCACTGGATGTAAGAAGTATATGGTGCTATATTAGGATAGTTTCACACTAGCGATAAAATGTTCCAGTAGGCTGTTCCAGCAGAGGAACAGCCTGCTAGAGTTCATCATATCCGGCATAGCCAGAAAGGGCCAGAACACCACCAAGCCCTATTGACTATAATCTAGCTTCTTTCCGGGATTAATGCCAGGATTCAGCCAGACAAATACTACTGCAAGCAGCTGTTTTTGTTCAGCTGAATCCTGACACTTATGCTGGAAACAGGCCAAATACCTGTCTGGTCCCATTATAGTCAGTGGACTCCAGTGTGGGAAAGGCAGTATCCAGCTATGCCAGACACAATAAAATGTGGAAGGTTGTTCCTCTGCCAAAACAGCCTACCGTAAGATTTTGGGGGTTGTGTGAAAGAAGCCTTACCCTGTATGTTTTGTAGCGCTGCATGTAATGTCCATCCATATATGTCTTTAAAAGTAGCGCTGGGAGGGGTTGGATTGAGAATTTGGCATTTAGCATGAGTGGGGCAGTATTACAATTTTTGTCTGAAAGCACCAGAAGGGCTATGTGCACCACTTACCTGCACCAATCTCATATTGATGACCTATCCTGAGGATAGACCACCAATATGAAAATTCCAGAAAACCCTATTTATAACACAATTGAGATGCCGCCACTCTGTTTTCTTGCTGTTTATTTTTTTTTTTTATGGTATAAAATGCTATGTCTTTCATGTGTTTTAGAAACGTGTTTTTGGAGGTGGTATTTTTAGTCACATGTTGTACTTACAATTCTTTCAGATGTTTTTTGTTTCCTATACAGAGGTCTATGGGAAAACACCTGCAAAAATGCCATACTCACAGCATGCTGCATCTTGAAAAAAAACTTGTCAGAGTACAAAAAAAACAAAAAACAGGAAATACCACATCAAAATAAATTCTGTATACAGTATATACAAATGCACAACTGAGAACTTCATCAACCCACTCCCCTTTTCCCTACTATAATGCATGATTACCTGGCAGTCATTCAATGCACCCCTATAGTTCAAGACAGAACACTAGCAGTGGAATTTGGCAGGCATTATGCTGAATAGGAAAAAAAGTTTGAGAAGTTTTGCTACAGGGGGTCTTATCCGGTTGTTAAAATCTACTGGAATTGCAGGTTAAAGATTCTGCAATGATGGAGAACAAAACGGATGTTATGCTAATTACGCTCAGAGAAACTCTACTGGGAGATTTTAAACATATGTTATAACAAATGTAACATCACTGAGCGAAGAGACCGCAGATTTTACAGGGAGCCTAACATGGATGAATTTGCTTTTGCTTATAATGAAAAAGTACTGTAAAAACTAACAATGCCCTTGTGTTAGTATGTGACCGCGAAAGTAATCGATTTAAAAGTGTTACCTAATTAAGTCTCTTAAAGGCAACTTGGAGCACGTTCTACGTTCATAGCAAAATAAATAATGAACTATTTTTTAGACCAAAATAAATTATTTGAAACTTTGCTCCATGATATGTTTTTGCACAATAATCCATTCTTAAAGTTTCCTCTTTGTCAGTGGTTTTCTGCACTGCTTGTGCTTTCTCAATCCTCTACTGGTATTGAGATGCTATGGAAATTTGCATTCCCTTATCGATGGATTAAAGGGGTATTCCAGTTAGAGAACATTATACCCTATCCACAGGATAGAAAATAACAATTAGATTGTGGGGGTTCTTCCTCTGGGACCCCCTCTAATCATGAGAATGGTGGCCCTGTACCTTGTGGAGCCCACTGGAATAAAAAGTGGCTGGTCAGAAATGCACGCTGCAGCTCCACTCATTTCTATGGGAGAGCCGGAGATAGCTGAGCACTGACATTTCAGGTGCTCCACAGGGCATGTGCCCCCGTTCTCATGATCAGTGGGGTTCCCAGTGGTAGCACCCCCACCAATCTAATAGTTTTCCCCTATTATGTACATAGGTTATAACCTTCTCTAACTGGTATACCTCTTTAAGCACAATATATTCTGATTAAGGGGGGCAAATTTGTGGCAACAGTTTAGGAAGAGCCAGTTCAGTTTTAGCATGTAATGTCCTTATGCAAAAGCAAGGTCTATAAAAATGCCTTGTTTAAGAGGCTCTTCATAATGATTAATTGTTAGGACATGCAATCAATATGTGATCTGCACAGGTCCCCACTGAAGAATGGAGGGTAGAATGCTGTAGTCTCTTCTAGTTTTAACACAGCACCACCTTCTGTGTTCCTGCCCCTCAGGCATCAGGATCCAGGTAGGTGCCTAGTTAATAATAGACACTGAGAACATGACGAAGGTTGGCCGAACCTGTTGATTTCAACAGGGCCATCTAATGTGTATTGGATTTGCAGTTGATGTCTATTTGGTCTATGTTGAGGAGTAAAAAGAATTGGGCATGTTGAATTTCAGTAAGTCCAATCCTTTGGCTGGCGGCAGTTTACTCTCTACTCACTATTCAAAATAAATACATGCTCGGCCAAACCAAACATACATGTGTGTAGAGAGGTCGGAAATTATAGCTGTCAGCAAATGATGAGTGAAGCGAGGTTTGGATGCTACATCCAAATTTACTTTGCTCAAAACTTCGGATTAATGCTGTACGGAGATCTGTCTCCATACAGCATTAAAATGTATGGGCTCCGATGAGCCGAAGTCAGTTATTTGTGATGTTGCGCAAGACTTCATTGAATAATTTCGGTAGTTGATTTTTAAAATGGAAAACCACTTTAAAACTTACTCGGCTTTAGTTCCGACTGATCACTGAGATGAGCAAAGTTTTGAAAAATTCGATTCACAGAAATTTGATAAAAATTTGATTTGTTCTTAATTAATTTGTCACAAATTGCGATAAATCTGGTATACCCTGGCCACTCTGCCTAATCTTATTCATCCCACCTGGTGGCCCAATCTCAGGCCTGGAACTTAAACCGCATGGAGATAGCAGGGAGAGTGTATCGCCATGTGCATTATGTTCTAGTGCACCCACATTCATAGTTAATCCGTTATGTTGGTACTGTGCCGTCAGTACTACAGGTGTATTTTATTGCTGTCTACATCACTGTGCAGCGCACCAAGATTCATGCTTTTTAATCCCTTCTGTTAGTCGTAGATTTACTGGGGGTGGCAACATGGAGGGCAGCAGCACTGACACAACACGACAATTAGTGTTGAGCGAATCAAAGTATCTGAAATGGACTTCGATCCAAATTTCAGGGAAAATTTTACTTGCTGCAAAGCTGAATTTCCTTGTGCTTTGTCATAACAAATTAATTTTGCCCGAAATGGCGTAAAAAAAACTGAAAACAAAATTCACCTCATCCCTTTGGGTCATATTGCATTCGTGGGTGCTTTCTAACACGTGCAGCAGACATTTTAGAAAAAAAAAAATACTATTGTTACAATAAAGCATCAAGAAATTCATATTTGTGGCCAATCTAATTTTTACTCACTTCGGATCAAATTCCACTCTGGGTGCTTCTATTTGCTAAACACTAATGGTCACTTTTTGCAGGCCATTTCACATGCCAATCCTAGTAGATATTCCGCCTGTGGAAGATTCAACCAATTTAAAACCAAATTTAATAAATAAAATTATTTAAGTAATACATTTTTCACATTTCCCACTGTCCATCAGCCAGAACTGGAAATCTACACCAACTAGGAGCAAGAGTAGATTTCTGCTATAATGTGCAGACGTTTTCTTGCTGTTTCCTTATTGTGAAATGAGTTAGGCCGCCATGCATTTCCCTCCTCCCACCAACTTTTTGATACAGAGGCAAGGGCATCAGAAAAAACAAAAAAAGTTGCAAATAGTGTCACAGAAAATACACTTGTAACAAAATATTCAACTTTTCTACACCAGAAAACTGGAAAAGATCTATAGTAAATGACCCCCCACCCCCACAATCCTAAAACCACCAAATGTACCTTTAATAAAAATAAATTGTAGTAAACTAATTTTTAAAAACTTGCTTATGAAACATCAGCCTAAATGACCCCCCCCCCCACCAAGTATCCTTTCTAAAAGCATGTCATTCATTATAAAATGTAGTACAGAAACATGTAAAACTGAACTAGAAGAATACAGCGGATAGCTTTACAAGTTGATTGCTTCTTGGGGTGTTAGAAGAAGGGCAATGATTTACTTTTCACCAAAGCACTGTTACTTAACTCAATATTATGCTACACAAATGTAAGTTGTAATAAGGCTGAAAAGATTGAATTGTACTGACACAGGTTTTTCAGTTGCAACCATACAGCCATCACATGGCCTTCTATAGTAAGGGGATATAATGTTTGTCTTGTATTCTGTGAATAACAAGTCACAGAGTATAACTGGTAAGTTATAAAAGATACATTAACTGTATTTATCATTGTGCATCATAGCACATAATGGCAATTATATGTTCCTAAAGTGTGCTCCCACCTCGGAAATGTTCAAGACAGAAAATATCTTTCATTTCTGATGTTTCTTCTCATTAACTGTCTACAGTCAAGATGGATTTGGTATTCGTAATGCTGGTCTATATTGAACATATCAATAACTGTGCACAGAGATAAGAATATAGATCATAAAATATTGTATACCAACTATTGGTTGGCTTAGTTTGCGACTTAGGCTACTTTCACACTTGCGTTCAGAGCGGATCCGTCTGAGACGGATCCGCTCATATAATGCAGACGGTGGATCCGTTAAGATGACTCCCTCCGCTACTGATCTCCCCCGATGATTTAAAATATTGTGTGGGCCAAGGGTACTATCACGTGGAGATGTGAAGATTTGGAGTCAGCGTCTCCCGCCACACCGCTATACGGCTCCATGACATCCCAGCGGTCTGGTTGGTGATTACTGCGAGCGAACTTCCATCCTTGAGGATATCCCACAGATGGCACCTGAGGTGCATGAGGTGTCCTGTCACACATATAGATTTTTGGAAAATATGCCTCCAAAAAATCTTAATAGGAAATCAATTATTCCGGCCTGTCCTAAAGGGCCGGTGTCGAGTATCCCATTGACTAAGAGGACAAGTTTTAAAATCCCCCCAGCCTAAGATGAGGTTGGCCCAGAAGATGCAGGGGCCTACGGATATTAGGATTCTAGATAGAGAAGGAACTGGGAACAGCGTAGAAAAAGTAGGGGGAGAGGCAATATTAGATAAGAAAATAGAACAGATAGATAGGAAATAGATATTTTAGAGGCAGTTCAACTCTCCAATCAATCTATGGGAGACCTATCCATAAAGATAGCATCTGTTCAATCTGATATTATACTAATAAGACACGAGATGAATAAAATTCACAAAAAGGTTAAAGATCTACAGGAGTTCTCAATAGATATTAAAAAAGAGATGATTTAACAACCAAGAGAATTGAGGCATCAGATTTAGAGAGCAAATCATTATGGGAAAAACTTGTTGAGTTGGATCTAATCTTTGAATATTAGGTTTTCCTGAGGGGACAGAGTCTGATGACACTGCAGGTTTTATTCAAAAATGGTTATTGGCAGTATTTGGTGTCGAATATCTCTCTCCTCTATTTGCCGTTGAGATTCCAGGGAGGAAACCTCCCCCTGGTAGCCCTTCCAGAGCCATTTTGGTCAGGATGCTGTCCCAGAAGGATAGAGATATGATTATGGTCAGGAAGAGGGATGTTCGGGACTTACAATACAACGGTAATAGAATAGAGATTCATCCTGATTTTGCCAGAGAAACTCAGATGAAACTGAGAGAGTTTCGAGAGGTTAAGAAAAGACTCATAAGTGCCAAGATTAAATATTCCATGATATAGCCCGCTAAAATGAGAGTGATTTATCAAGAGAGAGTTTTGTTTTTTTTCGCAAAATCAGAAGAGTTGTTGAAATGGTTAGATGAGAGGGGAATAGGTACTTGAGTTAACTGTATCATTCATAGTTTCATAAGGAGGGGGGTGGGAAGGGCAGATAGTAGGAGGTTTGTAAGGTTGCATCTCCTTGCGGACCAATGGGGATGGGGGGGGCGGAGGGAAGATCAGTGGTGTATTGTCTCGAGGGCTATGGAAACAAATAATCCCCAGGCAATGTCTTCCGGAGGTAGTGCCTTAGTGTATCTTGTTTCAGGAGAATGACTCAAAGAATCCTGGTTTGGAATGTTAGGGGCTTAGCAGATAGAACTAAAATAATAATCATTCTGATTCAATTAACATTAATCTCCCTGCGATAGTAGGATTAATAGAAACACACTTAACATCGGAGATACTGGCATGCATAAAAAAAAATTGGCACAGTATGAGTATCATTCCTGTTTATCATCTTTCTCTCGTGGGGTGAGTGTTTACATACACAGAAGGGTAGAGTATGAGCCTATTGAACAAAAATTTGTAGGGAAAGAAGGTTTGTCTTTCTCCATTTTTGGTGGAAAGGAGTTGTTTGCGTGTTGGCTTTCGTGTACTTCCCTCCGCCCTTTTCTCTTTATGTAATTTCCTGTCTTGCCGAATTTGTTAACATGAGTGGTAGATGTACTGTTCTGGTCCTGGGCGATTTTAATAATGTAATGAATCAGGAGAATGATAGAATTCAATCGACATTTGAGCCCAGGACCAGGGCAGGTGGATACACCATATTGTACAAGGCATTGATTGATATTTGGCGCCATTTGTATGGGAAAAAAAACCATTCTCTTGTTTTAGTCATTCATATTCAGCTATGTCAAGAATCGATCTTGCCCTGGCAAGCCCTGATTTTATTGAAAAAGTTGTCCGTATGATGTATGAAGTTCATAGAATTTCCCATCATACCCCTATATTGCTATTGGTGAATGAAGCTAATCTGACTCAGGGCCCTAGAAGATTTAGGCTGAACCCTCATTGGTTCAACTTAAACTGTAACTGCCATTTCACTACCAAAAATGAAATTCCTAAAATATGTGATGCTGAAAGGAAGATATTCATGAAGCTGCATTTTTCAGCTAATTTTACCTTTCTGATGTCTGTATTCAGCCCTTAGCAACTATATTTCTCTGCTCCTCTATTTTAGCAACTTCCTAAGATGGCCTCAGCTGCTCTTCCTGTGATGATCTTTGCCCTTCCTTGAGGCCATCTTGTATTTCCCTCACTTCCCATAAGCCCTTGCTTTCCTCACATGAACTAGCAGGACCAATCAACATGCAGATAACTTCCCACAGTACCCAGAGCAGTGTGTATCCTTACATATAGCTAACCAGAGACAAGCCTTGTAGTTACATTAAAGGGTTTCTGTAGCTGACTGACATTAGCGATGTGCTAATGTCAGCAGTACATAACAGTATGATGATTTATGCCAGCCGCCGTTCCCTCAAAATAAAGACTTTTATAATGTGCTAATTAGCCTGCGCCTGAGGCCGAAGGAAGGAAGACGGCAGCAGGAGCGCGTCTTTCATTCACTGCGCCTGCTCTGAATACTAAAAGGAACGACGCAGGCATGGGATTTACATGACACTGATGAGAACTCTGACATCAATCAACTGTACATGGGCGTGCCAAAGGTTGAGAAGACGGAGCCTCTAGGTGCTGCAACAATGCCCCACCTAGAGGCTCATTAGCATATTATAAAAGTCATTATTTTGAGGGAACGGCGGCAGGCAGGGAGTCATAAATCATACTGTTATGTACTGCTGACATAAGCACATCGCTAACTTTTCTCATGACAAAAACCCTTTAAATCAGCAAGCATTTTCTTTAACCTCTTAATAGCCAGCTGTCCCTCATTCTCTTCCAGACTGACAGGGAGGGGGAGATACTTTAGCTGCTTATATCTGGGCTTTGCATTGTCTGAAAGCTGACATTCCAAGCTTTCAGACAATACCAGAATGACATAAATCTGTTCAGTACAGGGGAAGATATCAATGATAGAAATTGGGATGCTGTGAATGAAGCTGCAAGTGAAAGTAAAAGCAGATTTCACCCAGGATTATTCCTGACTCTATTTCTAACAGTGATTTATCCTAGAGCTGTCATTCTGGACTTGTATGACAGCCTGGACTGTCAGATTTCAAACAAGAACAGTTACATATTTTTAGCTGCTACCATTGGGAAGATATCATCATCTAAAGCAGCCCTGCCCCTCCACTTTCTCTCTTTCAGCCCTAGCTCCAGGCTGTCAGGGCTGAACTCCTCCTGCCAGTTATTAACAGGTAAAACTGAAAATGATCAAATTTTAAAGCACAAAAGCACTTATACACCAGGGTGTACTATACTATTAGGGAATAAAAAATGAAACATACACTTTAATTAAAGATCATGAAAAAATATGTAGTGAAATTAAAGACCAATGTAGTAGAAGGTAAAGAAGGCGGCACTCACCCATGCAGTTCAATAAAAAGTAATCCTTTATTTCATCCAAGGTGCAATCAAGATATCAGCAGAGATGACGGAGCGAATAACATTCAATCCAAACATAGCAGCAATGGCCATTTTGCTCAGAAACACGCTTCCTCAGGGCACTGACGTCAGCGTGTAACAAAGCACTGTTTTTTAAAGAGTCCAGTATCAAGGTTGTCATGACAATATACAACAACCTACAAGCTCCACAGGACGTACATACGAAAAAGGTAAAACATACCATGAATATAAAAACAAGCATGCAACCATAATAGCAATTACAGAAAAACACTTAAATCATTGTGGTCATTAAGTCCTAGTTGACCCAAAGCTCCTGTGCGCATAATTCACCTAGCTTCACCCAAAGGGGGGTTGGGAACCAATTCAATACCAGCAAACATGAAGAGAACAACTTAGGACAATGTTGCGTAAGTATGTTATGCTTGATTTTATTTCTAATAAACAGGCCGAGAAACTTGGACCACTTTTTCCCACAAAACCTTGTTGGTATTTCTTATTAAAAATCTACAAGTCGCTGAGCCGACCCCCTGGCCACCCACCTGTACTTATTAGTGCTCCTGCTTACCTGCAAGACACCAATGATTTCCTTTTGTCTCTGAATGGCGTTCATTGGCAGGCGGGGTATCATTTGGTGTCTTTAGATGCCGAGAGCCTTTACACCCGCATCCCCTATGATATGGGTGTTATGGCCGTCCTGGACGTCCTTCACAATGTAGGTAAGAGCACTTTATTTTGTAATTTTGTTAGTGAAGCTCTTTTGTTTATTTTGACCAACAATGTATTTATGTTTGGCAATCAGTGGTACAGTCAAAAACTCGGCACGGCAATGGGCACTCCAGTATCGTGTACATTTGTCAATATCTATCTACATTAGAGGACAAAGTTGTATTCTCCAATGGCAACCCCTATTTGTGTCACATCAAATTGTTTCTAAGATATGTTGATGATATTTTCATGGTCTAGTCTGGTACTGAGGATCGATGTGTTGAATTTGCTGCCTTTTTCAATGATAATAACAATATGGGCATGTTTTTCACTCTCAATTTTGGAGGTTCCAGCCTTGACTTTCTGGATGTTACTGTCAGGGTGGTGGGCGATGGGTTGGTCACCAGTGGGTCACCAGTGGGTATTGTAAACCCACAGCAACCAACTCCAGTTTTCACCCAGAGAGTGTAAAAATATCTGTCCCTTATGGGCAATTTGTCAGATTGAGGCAATAGAAGTCTTTTATGCACAAGCACTAGAATTGAAAGAATGCATGAAAAAAAAAGAGGTTAGCCAGAAAAAATGCTAGACACAGCCATGAAAGAAATTAGGGAATTGTCCCAACATGATCTACTCACCAATAGAAAAAAGTCCCATAAAAATGTGAAACACTTTGGGGTTGCTGAGGAGGACCAGAAAAAGAGGTTTGTTTTTTCTTTTAAGCCCTATGGCTGACTGTATACGAAGATCTATTCATGAGAACTGGGAGATTTAGAAAAAAGACAACTCACTTATGGAGTGTGTAGACAGACTGCTCATTACATTCAGGAGAAGTCACACTATCAGAGATAGATTAGTGAGTCGACTCACTTATGGTACTAATAGCAACTGGTTGCGTGACAGAAGACCGAAAGACAACTTTAAATGTGCCAATTGCTCATTTTGTAAGTTCAACTCCCAAAAGAAGACACTTAATGTTGGAGGTGTACAGTCGTGGCCAAAAGTTTTGAGAATTGCATAAATATTGGAAATTGGAAAAGTTGCTGCCTAAGTTTTTATAATAGCAATTTGCATATATTCCAGAATGTTATGAAGAGTGATCAGATGAATTGCATAGTCCTTCTTTGACATGAAAATTAACTTAATCCCAAAAAACCTTTCCTCTGCATTTCATTGCTGTCATTAAAGGACCTGCTGAGATCATTTCAGTAATTGTCTTGTTAACTCAGGTGAGAATGTTGACAAGCACAAGGCTGGAGATCATTATGTCAGGCTGATTGGGTTAAAATGGCAGACTTGACCTGTTAAAAAGAGGGTGATGCTTGAAATCATTTTTCTTCCATTGTTAACCATGGTGACCTGCAAATAAAGGCGTGCAGCCATCATTGCATTGCATAAAAATGGCTTCATAGGCAAGGATATTGTGGCTACTAAGATTGTACCTCAATCAACAATTTATATGATCATCATGAACTTCAAGGAAAGAGGTTCAACTCCCCAGATCTTAATCCCATTGAGAACTTGTGGTCAATCCTCAAGAGGCGGGTGGACAAACAAAAACCCACTAATTCTGACAAACACCAAGAAGTGATTATGAAAGAATGGGTTGCTATCAGTCAGGAATTGGCCCAGAAGTTGATTGAGAGCATGCCCAGTCGAATTGCAGAGGTCCTGAAAAAGAAGGGCCAACACGGCAAATACTGACTCTTTGCATAAATGTCATGTAATTGTCGATAAAAGCCTTTGAAACGTATGAAGTGCGTGTAATTATATTTCACTACATCACAGAAACAACTGAAACAAAGATCTAAAAGCAGTTTAGCAGCAAACTTTGTGAAAACTAATATTTGTGTCATTCTCAAAACTTTTGGCCACGACTGTACATCATAGAGCAGGCATGTCCAAACTGTGGCCCTCCAGCTGTTGCAAAACTACAACTCCCAGCATGCCATAATAGCTGTAAACTATCCAGGCATGCTGGGAGTTGTAGTTTTGCAACAGCTGGAGGGACGCAGTTTGGACATGCCTGTCATAGAGTGTACGATTTTATTACATGTAGGAGCACATTTGTAGTATATGTCCTTGCATGTGATTGTGGCCACTTTTACATAGGGAAGACCATCAGATGCCTTTTTAAAAGGGTGAGGGAACACTTTAACTCTGTACAGTCAGGAAAGGGCTGTCCCAGGTTTATCAAACACATAAGGGAAACACACAATTACAGTTGTAAAACCCTCAGGTTTGCTGGTATCGAATTGGTTCCCAACTCCCCTTTGGGTGGAGATAGGCAAAAGATGCTACTCCAAAGAGAAGCTAGGCGGATTGTGCGCACAGGAGCTTTGGGTCAACTAGGACTTAATGACCGCAATGATTTAAGTGTTTTTCTGTAATTGCTATTATGGTTGCACACTTGTTTTTATATTCATGGTATGTTTTACCTTTTTTGTGTGTATGTCCTGTGGAGCTTGTAGGTTGTTATATATTGTCATGACAACCTTCGCTCTGGACGCTTTAAAAGACAGTGCTTTGTTACGCGCTGACGTCAGTGGCCTGAGGAAGCGCGTTTCTGTGCAAAACGGCCATCGATGCTATGTGTGGATTGAATGATATCCGCCCCCGTCATCTCTGCTGATAACTTGATTGCACCTCGGATGAAATAAAGGATTACTTTTTATTGAACTGCATGGGTGAGTGCCACCTTCTTTACCTTCTACTACATTGGTCTCTTGTTTCTTGGTTGGCTTGTGCACCGCCACTGTGCAGTGGAGACTGAAAAGGTGCGCCCATTCCTGGTTGAGGTTTTTGGTGGTATATCTACTGACTGAGCTGGTAGCGGTGCTGCCTCTACAATATCTTTCTTATTTTTGCTTTGTGAAATTAAATAATTTTGGCTTATGGATTTTAGCTCTACGCATGTACATTATGTTTGGGATGCCCTAAAAGCATCTACTCTGGGATTTTTTTTTTTTGCCAAATTAAAAAAGTCTAAGCTAATTTGAAAATGAGAAACAACCTAAACAGAGGGTTAGATCCTTATAGTCCGAGATTAGTAATAATCAAAATTCTGAAGTACAATGTCGTCTTAGGAAAGACACTTAGGAATATAAATTATACCTCCAAGACAAATCCCAACAGTGGGCTTTTTTTGCAGGTCAGAAACAATATTGTGAAGCAGGTAAGCCAGGTTGCTTCCTTGCTACTATAATCCAAAAGAAAAAGGTCTCTAACAAAATGAAATCTATTAGATTAAGAAATGGTCGCCTGTCTTCTGATAGTGAGGAGAAATTTACTGTCTATTTCTCCTTATTATATAGGTCTGAGAGGGATAGGAAAGAAAGAGATCTTTATACATTTCTTGATAATATTGCCAGCTCTATCAGAGGGGGACAGGGCATCACTAAACATTCCTATTCAATTAGATAAACTAAATGAGGTTTTGAGTTTTATCAGTGGCAAATCTACCCCGGCTTCGGACGGACTTACTTTTGAGCTATATAGGAGTTATGGTGAGGTACTGCTTCCCTATCTATTGCAGGTATTAAATTCATCTTGGGTTCCCTCCCTCCCTATCCAAGGCAATTTTAACACTTGTATTAAACAAGGGTAAGGATGAACAGGAGATCATATTGTCCTATTTCACTACTTAATATTCATTATAAAATATGTGCAGAGTCCTGGTCAAGAGACTAAAGAGGATAATTGGTAAAATCATACATCCAGATCAAACTGTGTTCATCCCTTGTAACATTTTTGCCTCTATACAGCACCACAATAGATTTGAAATGAAACAAGCAAGATGTGCTTTAACTGCAGACTGTCAGCTTTAATTTGAGGGTACTTATATCCAAATCAGGTGAACGGTGTAGGAATTACAACAGTTTGCATTTGTGCCTCCCACTTTTTAAGAAACCAAAAGTAATGCGACAATTGGCTTCTCAGCTGTTCCATGACCAGGTGTGTGTTATTCCCTCATTATTCCAATTACAATGAGCAGATAAAAGGTCCAGAGTTCATTTCAAATGTGCTATTTGCATTTGGAATCTGTTGCTGTCAACTCTCAAGATGAGATCCAAAGAGCTGTCACTATCAGTGAAGCAAACCATCATTAGGCTTAAGAAAAAAAACAAAAAAAAACATCAGAGAGATAGAAAAAACATTAGGCGTGGCCAAAACAACTGTTTGGAACATTCTTAAAAAGAAGGAATGCACCAGTGAGCTCAGCAACACCAAAAGACCCGGAAAACCACAGAATACAACTGTGGCGGATGACCGAATAATTATTTCCCTGGTGAAGAAAACACTCTTTACAACAGTTGGCCAGATCAAGAACATTCTCCAGGAGGTAGGTGTATGTGTATCAAAGTCAACAATCAAGAGAAGACTTCACCAGAGTGAATACAGAGGTTTCACCACGAGATGTAAACCATTAGTGAGCCTCAAAAACAGGAAGGCCAGATTAGAGTTTACCAAATGACATCTAAAAAAGCCTTCACAGTTCTGGAACAACATCCTATGGACAGATGAGACCATGATCAACTTGTACCAGAGTGATGGGAAGAGAAGAGTATGGAGAAGGAAAGGAACTGCTCATGATCCTAAGCATACCACCTCATCAGTGAAGCATGGTGGTGGTGGTGTCATTGCGTTGGCCGTGGCTGCCAATGGAACTGGTTCTCTTGTATTTATTGATGATGTGACTGCTGACAAAAGCAGCAGGATGAATTCTGAAGTGTTTTGGGCAATATTTTCTGCTCATATTCAGCCAAATGCTTCAGAACTCATTGGATGACACTTCACAGTGCAGATGGACAATGACCCAAAGCATACTGCAAAAGCAACCAAAGAGTTTTTTAAGGGAAAGAAGTTGAATGTTCTGCAATGGCCAAGTCAATCACCTGACCCGAATCCGATTGAGCATGCATTTCACTTGCTGAAGACAAAACTGAAGGGAAAATGCCCCAAGAACAAGCAGGAACTGAAGACAGTTGCAGTAGATGCCTGGCAGAGCATCACCAGGGATGAAACCCAGCATCTGGTGATGTCTATGAGTTCCAGACTTCAGGTTATAATTGACTGCAAAGGATTTGCAACCAAGTATTAAAAAGTTAAAGTTTGATTTATGATTATTATTCTGTCCCATTACTTTTGCTTCTTTAACAAGTGGGAGGCATATATGCAAACTGTTGTAATTCCTACACCGTTCACCTGATTGGATGTAAATACCCTCAAATTAAAGCTGACAGTCTGCAGTTAAAGCCCATCTTGTTTGTTTCATTTCAAATCCATTGTATGGGGTGTATAGAGCCAAAAATGTTAGAATTGTGTCGATGTCTAATATTTATGGACCTGACTATATATATCTTCCTGTATTTTTCTTTTAATGGCTAGCTTTGATTAATCTAGATTGATGGATTGAATTTGCATTAATTGGTGATAAACTGCCTGAGGACAGCCTCCACAGTTAGCGGTGGTTTCCATGCAGGGTTCAGGTCAAGAAGGGATAATTCCAATAACTGATGCAATCTGGAAATCTAGGCAGAAATATTATTTTTCCATATGGACGGCAACATTTTTGTGTGAATTCTACTGTTTTTTGGCATGTGATCTATATGGAAATCTGTGCACAGAAAGCAAGAAGCCATTACAGTTTTGTGTGCCTTAATAGGCAAATGTTTTTGGGAAGGGGTACAGCAGACTGGACTTACAGCGAACTCACCTTAGACCACCAGTAGTGACACATAATCACCAAGATTTGTCAAAGTGATTTGAACAGAGGATGTGTCACATGCCAATTCTGTTTGCAAAGCATCTGCAGTCCCATAGAATTGCAGCACAGCAAAGCGATATTTTACCCAGCATAATAGTAGGGAATGGATCCGAAGAAGCAGCTGTGTAAATATTGACTAAGATAAAATGGAGAAGGTAAGCTGTAGTGGGCCTTCTGCACACTGGGGGCCCAGTATCTACATATCTGTCTTTGCTGGGTGCTGAAAGGGACCCTGGCTGAACATTTGGGAAATCAGGATTAATGAATGCTAGCTAGATATAAAGCAGTGCTATGGAAATGTACCAGAGAAAAAAAAGCAATTGAAAAAAAAAAAAAACGTGTAAGTGCTTGGTTGTCCATTTTCTTGTTCTATCTTATTAACCTTGTCACATGCTGCCACTCACAAGAAACACAGAAATTACACATTCTTCTGAGTTTCAGAATCCAGTGGACACAAAACAAAGAAATTTGATTTTGATTAAAGTAAATTGAAGGAAAGCTTGTGAGAGGTCTGGAGCACTTGTACAAAGCTCTTATGCAGCTAAGATTTGCTTCTCATAAGTGAACTTCTCATTCAATTCCTCGCACGCCTCTGGAAAAAAATGAGATTTTTTACAATGCTAACTATTCCCTCACTTTAATCATCTGAAGTCTTCAATGTAATTTAACATGCACTCCCAAACCTGTGATAAAATTGCCGATGTTCTCTCTTTCTATCCGAATCTATTTTCTAAGTATATGTGAGGGTCGGGGAGGTTTCATTTAGATGATACTATAAAATATGTTTAGTATGAGGTGAATTAACATTATCTGGTGATGTAATCATTTTCCGCTTAAGTGGCATATGGAGTCCAGAGCCTCACAATATCAGAAATGCAAATGTGTAAATCAGTCAGTGTGTAATATATACTAGTTATGTATGTCATATATAGTATATGGATACTTATTTATAACTCATTTGGGAGTCTGAAAGTCAGACAGCCCAAGAGAGGGAAGTGGGGCATGGGAGGCGTCATCTTGGCCCTGAGGGTGGTAGTAGTACTCACAGTGGCAATTTCTCTCCCTACGGTCAAGCAGTGACTGAAGGACCCACTCTTTCTTCCATTATGGCACAACCTGGACTTAGGGATCTTGCCTAGTGGTCATTTCGATCCCCTTGATATCAAAGGGGTTCTCCATTCAAGTGAATTGGATGGGGCCATCCCAATGAAGCGAATCCGATGGAGGAGATGTAAGTACACTGCTCACTGCTGCAATGTTTTTTTTTTTTTTACAGGTGAAAGAGGCAAACAAACATGCCTCAGATATAATAACTTATCAACCAATACAAACAGGTCATAGTCAAACAAAAGTGGGCAGGATTGGATCAAGCTGAAGTGCACATGGTACATAACATCAAAGGTCTATACAGATATAATGCGAGACATCTCTTCAGGAAATATACATAGGAGCCAAGCAGGGCCGGCTCCAGGTTCATGTGGGCCCTTGGGCGGTAAATCCCAGTGGGCCCCCATGAGGCATTTTTTTACATTGACATGTCCCCCTGTGGCTCCCACACGGTATAATGACCCCCAGTAGCCCCTATACAGTATAATGACTACTAGTGGCCCTTCACACAGTATAATGACTACTAGTGGCCCTTCACACAGTATGATGAACCCCCAATTCCCCCCACTGTATAATGACCACCTGTGGCTCTGCATTCAGAGTAATAACCCCCAGTCGCCCCCATTCAGAATAATGACCCCCAGTAGCACCCAGACTGGGGGAATACTATATGGAGGGGGCTCTGGGGGTCATTATACTGAATGGAGGGTCATTGGTGATCATTATACTAAATGGGGGACACTGGGGGTTATTATACTATGTAAAGGGCCCTCACAGTATAATGACCCCACAGTGACCCTCCATTCAGAATAATGACCCCCAGTCGCCCCCACACTGGGGGTTATACTGTATGGAGGGGGCACGAGGAGTTATTATATTTAATGGGGGCTCTGGTGGTCATTATACTAAATGGAGTGTCAATGGGGATCATTATACTAAATGGGGGGCACTGGGAGTCATTATACTGTGTAAGGGGCCCCCACAGTGTGATGAATGACCCCCCCAGTGGCCCCCTCACATACCTATCATTGCTGGAGAGCAGGGGAGCCGGCGGTCCTGTCATTCACTAACCACAGCTCCCTGCGCTCCTTCTCTCCGGCGGCCCGCTGCAGCAGTGAGCCAGGCCTGGAGGAGAGAAGGAGATGTGCAGTGATGTAGCTAGAACTGACTGGGCCCCACAGCAAATTTTAGTACGCCCCCCTCCCCCCCAATGTGTGTTCACATCACGTTTTTCCTATCGGTTTGATGTATACGAATGTGCAGCACTCCACGTTTTTGTATCCTGCAGAGTCAAGTAAAAAATGCATACATTAACGTATATGTTTTTTTACAATGGAACTGTATAGTGAACGGACGCCACTGTACGGCATCAGTCTGAGGCATCTGTTAACGCATACATTTTTGGTATACATTAAATGGATGGCACAAATGGGATGTGAACCCAGCCCTAGTGTCAGAATAAGCACCAGTACACAGCGGAGCAGCGTGGCCGAGAGGGAGGGCGCCATGTACTGACAGAGCGCTAACTGGTCCTGGTGGTCAGGGATTAGGGCTATGCTTCCCAAGGATCATTTTCTACTGGGAAACACAGGGCACAGTATAATACACTAGAATCTATATACTATAAAGATATTAGCCCTACCCCCAAATAATAATACAATTAGGGGGTCATTTATTATATAGAAATACGTCTATATTAGGCGTATTTCTGACAGATTGTGGCGCAAAGGTCCTTAACAACGCAATCTGTATCTTTCCCGCTCATGCCAGGTCTAAAAAAAGTGGTGTGGGCAGGGAAGGGGATACAGTTATGGCCATGCAGTTATTGGATACCACCGCCATATAGTGATAACACCGCCATACAATGATAAAACCACCATACAGTGACCAGATAAGGGGGTATAAGAGGGCACAGTACAGGGAATGACTATGGGCACTGCACAGGGTGTGGTAAGAGGGCACAATGCAGGGTATAAAGGGGCACAGTACAGGGTGGGGGGCACAGTCACATGACCCTGTGACGTTAGAAGGTCCTTATGGTGAATGCTGTTCAGATGCCACCATAATGAGAGGCAGAGGAGTGAGACAGGAGCCCTGGGTGGACAGGAGGGGTGGACACAGCAAGTAGGGGGAAGGGGCTCTGAGGGGGATTCATACAAGAAGTAGTGGCAGGAGGTTTGTGCAGGGCAGCAATAGGAGATAGGAGGGTGGGACAGGAGCTCTGGATACATGAGGGAGAAAAGGAGACAGCAGGGGTCCCATGAGGATTAGATAGGACAGGATATGTGGGGGGGGGGCAGGTGTCATGGAGACAAATTGCTTAATGAAACAGTAACACAACTAAATAGAATGAAGCAGCAGCAGATCGAAGAGTCCCCCCCTTCTGTCCCACAGACAAGAGACAGTCACAGTGCAGACTCACTCACAGACTGTCTACACACTTTTCTGCTCCAGCTCCAGCCCTGCGGTCTCTCTCCTCAGGCAGCATGTCCTGTGTAGAGGGGGGCGTGTTCTGAGTCTCTGCAGCTCAGAGGGCCCATCAGAGGGGTACTGCGTAAGTGAAATGACAGCAGTGAGAGCTTCCATCTGTATTGATGGAAGTGCTCATAGCAGCTCAGTGGGCCCTCCCAGGAGCATTGGTCCCCGGCACTTGCCAGGGGATGCGGGTTATGACACCGGCCCTGGAGCCAAGCCCTAAGAGGTTTGAGTCGAGGACAGAGGATAGTACAGATCAACTGTCAGTGGTAAAGATTTTAAAATGCTTTCCAAATTTGTCTGTATGACTTCCAGTTTCCAGTGTTCTACAGTAGGTACGTGGATCAGTAGACAGACAAAACTTTGGGACAAGGAATGGAGCTGAATTAATAAGTTGCTTAAACAAGCGAGTAGGTTTGCCATTGGACTGAGAGGGATAAAGGTCCAAAAGGGCACTTAGAGGGGAAACAGGGACCCCAATGCCACAGACCTATTATACTAATGCGGTAGATCTGTTCCCACCACTTCAAGATAATTGGGTAGTGCCACCAAGCACTCGAGCAAGCATCCGAGGGGGAAGCTGTGTTTTTAAGCCGTGTACCAGGTGCGCTCTCCAGGACACAGCGAAGTCACAAACGAGGAAAGCAATTTTGACAACAGCTTTTGTGAATCAGATTTCTTTTTACTGTAACAAGGTATTAAACAAAAGAATGAACAAAGAATCAGGTTACATACACTCAGCCGCAGCTAAGAACCCCTGTGCTGCACAGCCAGATGCTGCTGGTGGATACCAAGGCAGTTTGCCGTAGTTTGCCGTAATTTTGCCTAGAACTGTCCCACCGTACCTGTTATTACCCTTTGCAGAACATGAACGATTGTGTGTATGCTTAGTTCGCGGTCATCTGCGGTACAGCACAGCAGCTTACAAACTTATCACTTCTATACAATATTTTCCCCCTCCCCTTTACATAACCGGTATGATAACACATGTCCAAATGTTACTTCCTTAATGAAGACACTAAACAGGTTTGTAGTCAAGGAAGATTGCTCTCAGTATGCAATGTCTCTTTAAGTAGCAGAGTCCTTGTACTAACGGTAGCAACACTTTTGGCCTGATACACTGCAATGACCCTGACTAACTACAGGCCTAATATTTAGGCACAAAATATCACTAGGCGGTGTGTGCACGATATTACTGACCCGGGTCTTGATCTGTATCCGATGATGCCTTCCAACTGAAGAAAGAGAAGTCCTTTCAGCAACCATGAGGTAGTTCTCCGTTCCTCAGCTCCTATCAGCCTTCCAGAAAAACTATTCATTTTCCTCCAGACAGGATCTGTACTGAACGGTGATTACTCAGCTGCCGTTCCTGAAGCTCTAGGACGCACTGACAGCCTGGATGCAAGCAGATTCAGTTTACACACAGTCTCTTGCAAGATGTCTGCTCTCCTGCTTCCTGGTTCTTGCTTCTGCAGCTCAGCTCCACCTCCTATGAATATGCAAAAGCTTGCAGTCTGTTAGCAGTGTGGAGAAACAGCGGCCTCTTGTGGTCAAAACTCAGAATCTCACAAGTATGTCTTATCTGCTGTATTTTACCATGGAGTTAGGATCTAATATTCATTCTCCTAAATCCTGCATATCAAGATGACATGTGCAGGCCAGAACTAGGGAAAATGCATGCAATATGTCTTTCTCCCATAGTCTAATGAAGGCCAGAATAATATATATAGCTGGGCAGCTGAGTCTTTGTATAATCGTGATATTAGGCTTGTTGAACTGCTGCTAATTAAGCTCTCAAACAAAATGACTGGGTGAGTCTTGTTTCCCATTTCTATATGTTGGGTCAGATGAGAATGGAGGAATGAGCTCAAAGGGATGTGATAACCTTGTATTTGGAGAAGAGCTGCCAACTCCTCAATGCCTATCGCCTGTCCACTATCATCAAAGTAGTTATAAAGATGTATAGTAGAGTCTCAAATAGGTCATTGAGTCCCTTCTTGAAGGGCTGTGGGTGCCAGGGAAGAATATGCCTGACCCATAATAATGGGGAGGGGACATGCACAGTATAGTGTGAGGTTTGAAACCACTTCCAGGCTGACAAAGTGGCCTTTATTGTTGGGCTTGCATTGGCAGGCATTGGAGGAAGGGGTTTATTTCCCAGCAATAAAGAGCTAAAGGGAGAACCTACCAAAAGTGTTCTATAGAGACCCAAGACATATGAGGGGGGCCCATAACCAATCCACAATTTGTGTTATTAGTACCACTCTACCATATAATTATGGATCTGGGAATGCAATCCCTACCATCCGCTTGGGTTATAAAATTCTCCTTTTGTTCCATATAAAAGACCTACAAGGATAGGGAGTATTTGTAGATACATTACACGGGGCAGGATTTTTTCTACCAAACCAGGAGAGTCTGGGGACATCTAGTTTATGTAGACTTGCACTAATTTAATATGTAAGAAAGGGGGTGGGGGGCAAGTATTATTCCCAAATATGTCAAGAAAGGGGAGGACCAGTCAAAGGATGAGTGTTGGGCTAATTGATGCTTATGTAAAGGGCATAATCCAGTGCTAATGATTAATGATTTATTCATGTTCAATTTTAAGTTACATATTAATCTTCTTAATGATATATTCTAAAGAGAGAGGTGCCCAAGTCAGTGGTGTTAAACAAAAGGTCATCAGCAAATGTCGCTGTTTTATGTTCTTGATCCCCCACCAAGACACCTCTAAACCCTGGATTTGTTCGGAACATATGTAGGAACGGTTCTAGGGTAAGAACAACAAAAGTGTGGAATGTGTGCATCCATGATGAGTTGCATTACTAATTTTGAAAGGCAGTGATATTTCAGCGTTTACTGTAATAGAGGCAGTGGCGTTAATATAAATAGCAAAGGTTGTGTTAATGAAAGTTTCAAGAAACAAAATTTAGTGAATACCTGTCACATGAAAGACCATCTGACCCTATTGAAGGCCTTCTCAGCATCAGTGCTAAGATGGACCAGGGGAGTGGACTTTTTCCTAAAATGGTACAGAGTGTTGAGCACTGTGCAGTGTTGTCTCTACCCTCTCTTCCCTTGCAAAGCCCATCTGATCTATATAAATGAGAAGACATAGGTAATAGGCTAGCTAATCTGTTAGCCAAATACTAGTAGTTTAAGATCAGTATTCAATAGTGAGATTAGGCGGTAATTAGGGCACTGTGTAAGATTCTTTCCCTCTTTCAGTATGAGAGACATGTGGGCCTTATTCATGTTAGGAGAGAGAGGTATATTGGACAAGGCTTGATTACATACAGGTAAATGGTATGGCGCTATGAGATGTTGAAAGGAAGAATAATAGATAATTGGGAATCAGTCCGGACCTGGGATCTTCCCTTTAGGTGATGGATAGCTAAATGTAATTCATCTTGAGTGAAAGGAACTGCTAGTGCCTGTCTATGGGAATCAGGTAAGGTAGGTTAAGAGAGGGAATCAAGGTAGGAATCTATAGCTGAAGATGATTGAGAGTCATCCAAATCTGAACCCTGGGGACTTAAAGGGAATGTGTTTTCAGAAAATGACCTGCTGTTTAAATCATTTTTTGTATTTTTTACATATTTTGAAAGAATTTTTTATGTTTTCAATTTTCTATGTATTATATATATTTAAACAAAAAGCACTTGCCACTACGTCAATTAGCTCCACTTCCATTATACATATGACTTTACTGCAGTTAACTCATAACTGGCATTCTCCCATTTATCCTCTGCATCACAAACTCGTCACATGTGCAAAAAACTTATGTTCAGAATGCAAATAGTATTTAGTAGAGGCAATATTTAATAGAATAATAGAACTTTGAGTTTGGCCCTCATGTTGGACAATTTGTCTTGCTAAGCTTCTAATGGCGACTGTATGTGCATGGACTCTAGTTTTCTATTTTCAGGTAAAGGGAATCTATGCTTCTGTCTCTCTCTTTCTTAATATGTGTTCCATTGCTAATGCACTGGCCTCTAAGGTGGGCTTATCAGGGTGCTCATTAAGAGCAAAATAGCCCTCAAGAATTTAGACACAATATTTGTCAGCATATTAGCAATGTCAACACCAAAGCAGATACAGTCATTTCAAGGCATGTCAGACAATACCATGATGGTGACCCCAGCTGTCTCAGGTTCTGGGCCATATGTAAAAAGTCACTGTGGGTGAGAGAAGGGAATTTGGACAAAATCTTACTACAAGAGAAAACTAAAGTGGATCTACAGATTGGACAGTTTGAGTCCAAAAGGCCTGAATTAAGGCTTTATTTATTCTTCATTTTTATAGATGCTGATATATTCTGGTATATACGTTCATCCTTCTACAGTTGCAAGTATGTGAACCCTTTGGAATGATATTGATTTCTGCACAAATTGGTCATAAAATGTGATCTGATCTTCATCTAAGTCACAACAAAAGACAATCACAGTCTGCTTAAACTAATAACACACAAAGAATTACATGTTACCATGTTTTTATTAAAAAACACCATGTAAACATTCACAGTGCAGGTAGAAAAAGTATGTGAACCCATAGACTAATGACATTTCCAAGAGCTAATTGGAGTGAGGTGTCAGCCAACTGGAGTCCAATCAATGAGATAAGATTGGAGGTGTTGGTTAATGCTGCCCTATAAAAAAAAACACACACCAGTTCTGGGTTTGCTTTTAACAAGAAGCATTGCCTGATGTGAATGATGCCTCACACAAAAGAGCTCTCAGAAGACCTATGATTAAGAATTGTTAACTTGCATAAAGCTGAAAAGGGTTATAAAAGTATCGCCAAAAGCCTTGCTGTTCATCAGTCCACGGTAAGACGAATTGTCTATAAATGGAGAAAGTTCAGCACTGCTGCTACTCTCCCTAGAAGTGGCCGTCCTGTAAAGATGACTGCAAGAGCACAACGCAGACTGCTCAATGAGGTGAAGAAGAATCTTAGAGTGTCAGCTAAAGACTTACAAAAGTCTCTACAATTCGTAAAACACTAAACAAGAATGGATTTCATGGGAGGATACCACAAAGGAAGCCACTTCTGTCCAAAAAAAAACATTGCTGCACATTTACAGTTTGCACAAAAGCACCTGGATGTTCCACAGCAGTACTGGCAAAATATTCTGTGGACAGATAAAACCAAAGTTGAGTTGTTTGGAAGAAACACACATCACTATGTGTGGAGAAAAAAGAGGCACAGCACACCAACATCAAAACCTCATCCAAATTGTGAAGTATGGTGGTGGGGGCATCATGGTTTGGGGCTGTTTTGCTGCGTCAGGGCCTGGACGGATTGCTATCATAGAAGGAAAAATAAATTTCCAAGTTTATCAAGACATTTTTCTGGGGAACTTAAGGCCATCTGTCCACCAGCTGAAGCTCAACAAAGGATGGGTGTTGCAACAGGACAACGACCCAAAGCATAGAAGTAAATCAACAACAGAATAGCTTAAACAGAAGAAAATACGCTTTCTGGAGTGGCCCAGTCAGAGTCCTGACCTCAACCTGATTGAGATGCTGTGGCATGACCTCAAGAAAGCGATTCACACCAGACATCTCAAGAATATTGCTGAACTGAAACAGTTCTGTAAAGAGGAATGGTCAAGAATTACTCCTGACCGTTGTGCACGTCTGATCTGCAACTACAGGAAACGTTTGGTTGAAGTTATTGCTGCCAGAGTAGGTTCAACCAGTTATTAAATCCAAGGGTTCACATACTTTTTCCACCTGCACTGTGAATGTTTACATGGTGTGTTCAATAAAAACATGGTAACATTTAGTTCTTTGTGTGTTTTTAGTTTAGGCAGACTGTGATTGTCTATTGCTGTGACTTAGATGAAGATCGGATCACATTTTATGACCAATTTGTACAGAAATCCATATCATTCCAAAGGGTTCACATACTTTTTCTTGCAACTGTATTTGTTTATATGTTGACATGTGAGCAGTAGTAACAACAAGCAATGAATTGTCATATCTCGTTATTGTTGGTGATCCTTATCCAATGCTGCCCAAACCCTTGATGAAGCCATGTAAGCTGGACAAAACATGTCGGGGGGCAGATTCTAGGTTTTCAATGTACTATGCAGCTGTCTTACTGAGCGAAATCGTCAGTTTGTAGTAGTAAAACTTGTGGCAGTGATACACTAAACTACAACAGTATGTGGAGGCAGAAGACAAAATCCTTCACAATAACCAGTTTTGTACCTGGTAATTAACGATATGCTATCAGTTGGTCAGTGACCTTGCAGGGGTATAGTAAAGCAAACACGCACACGCCAGTTATCAGAGACAGGGAACAGTTTTTTTTTTATTATTCCTTACTTTGCATGGCTTACTACGATTGTTTTAAGAGTGATAATTAAAAGTTATATTTTTATTAAGATACAAGTACCTGGGTAAAGTTGGTATCTAGTCCTCCTGGTCTAATCTATTGATGTATGCAAATATACCTTTACCCAGATAGGGTCATTTTCCATGTTTGCACATTTTTCACAGACAGAGCCATACAGACTTAAGTCCATATTGGCCATTACAGATGTATAAACTGCCTATTCATGTTCAATAAAATTAGGCGATGGATGAAAGATCTTTTTTTGAATGTTCTGTCAAAGAAAGATCTTACGTTCCTTACGCGATCATGAATTAAAGATCTTTTGTCCTGCACGAAAATATAAACTCAGCCAACTTCTCTTCAAATGATAATGGTCTATCATTGGTTGAGTAAAATGGTTATTAGTTTTTAAAATTTCAACAGAAGAACGTTCTTTTCAGTTAAAATTGTCTATCTGAGCCATACCCATGCTATATATACTCTATAAAATTAACACAATATTGGATCCACAATGTGACTAACTCAATACCTCACTGGAATACTATAAACCCAAAAACAAATGAGTACTATCAGGTTCCTTGAAAAATGCACTTTTTATTAAATACAACTAAAAAGATTATACCATAATTACAGTAGGGATGCAAACATATAACATCATATATCATCTTCTGTATTTAAGTCATGCTCATGAAAAAGTCCATTAGTAATAGATTAATAATAATAGCAGATCTCCTACATTTATAAAATTCCTGTGAAGAATAACACCCTTACTCTTATATACCTACAGTATGTATTAGATGACTAAGGTGATGGGATTTATCGTAAAGTGTATTTGGGCGGTAAAGTATTGCCGCAATAAATATCCTATCCTATGCGTACATACTTTCCAATACACAATGTGGAGATGATAAAAGCAATAACCATAGTACTTGGACCTGTTTATAAGTAACATACCTGAACTTAGAAAAAAAGTAACAATATCCCCTCAATGAGCGTTTTGTGTATTGCTTCATTAGGAGAAGAGGACCTGATACTATTTATTAGTTTTTGGGTTTATAATGTATCAAATGTAGATTACCCCTCCTTCTAAATTAGCCCAACAGATATTCACCTGTAAGTTGTGGGAGGTAACGGTCAGCCATGTGCAGCAATAAGTGAGGTCTTCTAAGATGGTGGCGAGATCTCGTGATATCATACAAGGTCACGTTCGAAATCTCGAACATGTGACCTAATCATATGTTAATAACAATGGACGTCACGATCCATATCAGTTAAAGCCTGTGACCACGCAGTCCGGGAGAGGGAGATCGAGACACATGCTGCCTTATGAACATTGTCACAGTAAGTCCTGGCACCCTCTACCCCCAGACGCGGGAGCATGGGCACCATCTTTAAAAAGGACAAAGTGCCCATACCTCGGTATATTACAATAACATTGATACCCCATCACTAAAAAGAGATAGCCAAAGTGTGAATAAGAGGATAAGCCTTACAGATTCCAAAGATTGATGTCCAAATAATACCTATATTGTATTAGTACTAGTATATGCTGAGATGATAGTACTAATACAATATAGGTATTATTATTATTTATCAATCATTAATTGGTACATATACATACATGAACAGGATTCTAATAAAATCGCTTATGTGTTTCAAGCCGAAAGAGGTCTTCAAGTTCGCCATGCTATGAGTAAGACCTCTTTAGTTTGAAATGCGTAAGCAATTTTATTAGAGCCCTGTCCATGTGTGTAAATGTACCAATAAAGGATTGAAGATTTTTGAAGATTTTTATATCCACCAAAAGAGCCAAAATGTAATTTCCATTTTCAAGTGCATCTACTTATACGTTACTTAAGCTATATACTAGTTCCTGGTGGAGGAAACAACTTGCAGGGTGAGCACACCAAATACTCTTATCTTTGTCTAATCTAACCACCACACTCATTATTCTGAACCTAATCCATTGTCGAATATCCACACCCCATGGTGACTGTCTCATGCAGCCTTATATCTACTCCTTTGTTATGTTAAGAACAAGATGGCCGGACCATTGTACAAAATAAGTCACCTTCTGTGTCATCCCCATCTCCTCATAGATTTTAACTCTTGTGAGCAGGGTCCTCAATCCTCTTGTTTTAATTGTTGACTTGTCTGTTGCCATGTTATTTATGACTGTTTGTTCATGAACCCCCTGATTGTAAAGCGCTGCAAAATATGTTGGTTCTAGATAAATAAAGATTATTATTATTAATATTATTATTGCTTATTCTGATAAATCATCTGAATGAACAGGTATGTTTTAAAGGCATTTTCTGTTTAACAGCAGTTTTCACTTATTCACCAGATAGGTGGGGGTACAACCACTTGGACAACCACTAATTACCAGGTATTTGTTACTGGAAAAAATAGGCAAGTACTATTTTCAGCTATTTTTATCAGTACCATAGTCTTCCAATGGAGCAGCTGGAGCCACTCGATTCAAAGTCTATGAACAGCTCCCAGCTTCAGCTATTAATTGGTAAATGTTCCAGCCATCCAACCTCCACCTATTTACCTTTTATAACCTATTCAGTAGATATGAGAACAATTTTGTAAACATGACTACAAGAAAAGGTAACTAGGAAAGTACACAGTTCAGTAATATAAAATGTATTCGGCCTGATTAGAACGGCTAACAATATAGATATTTATTGGCATACACTAAAGGATAGGTCATCATCAATATCAGATCAGCGGGAGTCCGACTCCTGGCGCCCCTGCCGATCAGCTGTGTAGGTGTAATTGCATCTCAGCCGTCCCATTTATTTCTATAGACGGGCGTGTTCCAGCATGTTCCAACAGTGTAATTACATTACCATCATACTGTACAACCCTGGCGAATGTGCCTTTTATCAGATTTTGTTTTTTATGGAGTATTGCTTTCAGCCAAGAAGTAATATTATTTTTTTTTTAAAGTCCTATAACATAAAAATGTTTTTTAGTGTTATTCCTGAGGTCTACATTTCTATAAGAATAATGTCTTGTGTGTAATAAAAAATGTGCACAAAATGATAACTATTTGAGCATATTTATTATATGATGCTCTATATCCTTACTGTAGTTTCTGATTTTATAATCATCTGTGTGCCCTTACCATAAAATATATCTGATCAATTATGTCTTCAGCACCTTATGAGGACAGTAAAATGGTGCGGAATATGTGCATTATAAAGTTACTGTTATTCTTTAAGGATAGATAGACAGACAGACAGATAGATAGATAGATAGATAGATAGATGAGATATGGATGAATGTGGTGTTTATTTTCTATTGTCTATGCACAACTTTTTCTGGTTGGGGGCCATATTGTCAGCCTGAACCAATTCCAAGGGCCGAAAATAAAACTTAAAAGGGGTATTACCAACTAAAATACTATATTTATGGCATATTGAACATACAGTATAAATCATTAATGTGTAGTTACACTTCCAGTACTCCCATCTTATGGGAGAATACATGAAAGATACATGTGAGCAGCCCCAAGACATAGACATACATGTCTTTTACCAGATGGTTGCTTAGCGCACAGAATGGTATTGAGGGCCGCAGGTGGCCCCCAGGCCACAGGTTGTACACTCCTGCTCTATGGGTTTCCTCCTCCCTCCTTTGTTACAAACGCCATGTATTAATATCTACTATAAAGCATGTAACATTTGTGATAGAAATCACTGATTATCATGTGGACATAATCACTTTTTCTTTTTTAGAATGAAAAGACATTTGTCTACCACCCATTGCTTCGTCCTACTGGTTCCTGACTCCTTATCTCTTTGCCCTACACCCACTTTGGTACAGCACATCGCTTTGCTAGAAGTGTCTCCCACAATTTTTTACCAAGTGCTCTTTAGCATTGCAATACGTTGTTGTACTTTATTTGGTTTGCAGAGTGCTGTTGCATTGTATGTTTTGTTCTATGTTGTGTTTTCAGCCATAGCAACATGCACCTGCGCATTGGGATGTGCTGACTGATCCCCTTTTTTTCTTTGCACCTTGAACTTCTGGCTAACAGTTGTAAGCTGGCACTTGTGAAATGCAGACTTTGAGTTGGTCTTTCCTGGATGGAATGTATGTGGCAGCTGTCTGAGCTGCAGTCCCTCACCTGCAGCAGGGTCTGTAAAGCTGGTGACTGACAGACTTTCTGATATCCGGAGTTTTGGTATTCTTGAAATCTCCCTGGAGTAGTGATCTCACAGAGGTACTGGATCAAATTCTTATCCCTAACACCCTAGGAGCAGGAGCAATAGAACATGCCCCCTTACTCTTCACTAGACTAGACTAGAACTCCTCCTCGATGCAGGAACAGCCTACTCCTACCAAGAGGAGACGAACAGGGTGGTTAACACCATCTGTGCCAACCATAGCATGTCATGCTGGGTGTATATTACATAACATAACAATAGGAACAAAGCAAACAATTTAAAATACCCTCAGGTCTTGGGTACTGCAAAAGCAGTTTCACAGTGTAATTTTGTCACAAGAAGTACAGTTTGTCGATTCATTTATATTTACACATAGTAAATCAAAACTAGATTTTGAATTGTGAATCCAGTTGGCAAAATACCAAATGCCTGGTGTAAACTAATCTATTAAATAGAAATCACACAACATATTATGGCCTTCCCCTTTTCAATATCAAGCTTATCTATATCAGGGGGAGTTTTTTACTAGATTTCTGAAAATAAAAGAAACTGAATGTTATTTCTCATGAATAATGTATCTAAATAGATCAGAAAATTAGGTTTTTTTATATTTAGAAATGTATAAAACCTTCTAGAATGTAATTTTCTTTTGTCTTTGTCATTCATGACCATTGTTATGGCTAGCCTAGAAAATATTGTTTAGCTAACATTGCCAGTAAAGTTACTGATCTCATAAACTACATTATATCCTGACCTTGTACGCTGCTCTGTTTTTGATTGTTGGATATATATTTTACAGTAGTGTTTTATTGTCATTTACATTAATATCCTCTGTACTGCTTGGATACTGATAATATGTGTGACTCCAACTATAATTATACAGTATGTACAGTATTTTTTATATGGCATAAATTATATTAACATTACATATCCATCAATGCCAAATATGAATGGGATTTTTTGCACAATCAAAACATTTTTTTTTTGCTGATGTTTCTTTTTTTTTTTTTTTTGTTTATTTCAGCATAATCCTAGAGCCCAGAATTGTTTTTATTTTTATTTTGACATTTCTTAATGCAAGTTGCAATTTTTTAATTATACCAGTTTTGGGTACCTATGAGGATTAATTTTAACAATTTTTTTGGGGAAATTAAGACAAAAACAATATCCCTGACATTGTTTATTTCATGTTTCTAGTTCATTATATGATATCAATAAACTTTTCATTTTACTCTATAGCCAATTACATTTAGATAAATTTCAAAATTTGGTTTCAGGATCTTTTCAGGCGCTGCCCGAACTCAGATGTCTGAAAACTTCACGATCAATGTTTATAATAATAAACGGAGATCTGTATTTGATGATAGCACATACTTACCTTTTAACCTAACACCAAACAACTGACACCGCACATGTGGCGCCATTTTCTCCCTATTTTTGGTTTTGCATCATTACATTTATGGGAATATCTGATTTAGAGTCCATCAATGTAGTTTCATGAAGGTGTGTTTTTTTGATGGCAGAGTTATTTTTTTTTATTTAGATATTTTTTTTTATCTCAGTAAGGACTTAAATATATGATTTTCTGATCATTCATTTAATAACATTACATTATTATTAGAGATGGGCAAATCAAATCCACCAAAGTGGAATTTGATCCAAATTTCAGAAGAAATTCGATTCCTCACAAAGCTCAATTTCCTTGTGCTTTGTGGTAGCGATTGAATTGATTTAACCTGAAATATTGTAAAACAATAAAATAATAAATCATACTTATAGTACCTCCTCCATTTGCCCGCCACCATTTTCATTTAAGATCTTAGCCAAAATCCCATGTGTGGTGACGTCGCAGCTCCCAATCATTGCACCCACTACTTTGTGACAAAGTAATTTGTTGCTAAGCAATGTTTTTTTAATACAGCAAAGCAGCTAATTGAATTTTCTAAAACTTTGCTCATCTCTAATTATTATTCTTTTATTGAACTATATTTTTGCTTATCAGTGCTTCACTGACAGTCAATATACACGGTATTGCACTAGGCAGAGCCTAATAGGCAAATACACAAGGCAGACATGAGGCTTTGTTAGGACTAGAGATGAGCTAATCGAATCCCACAAGGTGGAATTTAATCCGAATTTCAGGATAAATTTGTTTTCCTTGTGCTTCGTGGTAGTGAATCGATTTTACCTGAAATAGTGTAAAAAACTAAAAACATTCTAGCTTACTGCCTCAATTTGCTCGTGACGAGCCGCCAGCCGCCAGCTTAATTGAAGATCTCGGCCGAAATCCCGTGCGTGGTGACGTATGATGTCACCATGCTGGCCGGCGTGATGACATAATCTCGCTCCACGTGAGATTTCGATCCAGATATTCAAGCAAGATGTTGGAGGCCGTCCCATTGCTAGCAAATGGAGGCGGTAAGTTTAATAAATAAAAAAAGTTATGTGAAAAAATGCAGTTATGACTCTAAGAATGTGGTTATGCGAACACATTTTTCTATAAAAAATGTTTTTATTGTACAAACGTTGTCACTTATAGAAAATATAGAAGTCTGATATCTTTGTAAATGTTCCTGGACCTTTAAAAAAGCTAAAATGTTATATTGCATATTGTTATATTGTTTAAGTGCTTAGATTCTGATACTGTTGCTATTAACCACAGCATTCAAAGAGTTAAGTCGAGGTGAGTTATCCTCTCCAGGCCATTGTAACAGGATGTTGTATATTAAAATTGCCTTCCATTTAAATTTCATGAACAGCCCCCCTTCAGTATCATTTAACATTTTTGCATAATGGGACGTAAGATCGCCAATCAAGTGCTGCTGCACTGAAGTGTCATGAGTAATGACAAGTCTTATTATATCAAGTTTTATTGTATCAGAAAAATGTTATTTTATCAGAAAAATCTCTTTAAATAATAATTTACCAGAAAAGTTTTGAGGAAGACAGAACTTTCCCTTTATCTAGTGCCATGTGGGCGGTTGGTTAATATGATTTCTGTGATAGTGAACATCTCCTTAAAAGTAATAATAGTAATAACATCTATATGTAAAAGTTACTTAAAGAATAGTTATAAAATAGTGGTAAAAGTACCATTATTTTTATTTTCCAAATAAGACTCTACACAGCAAAATTTTGTCTCCCTCGATATGGAAATGAAATATTTTTCATTTGGTCTTAATTTACAAAGTCCACATATGGTTGCTGGCTAAGCACATTTATGCTTTACCTTGTAGACAAATAGCATTTTACATATTATTTTCTTAGACAATGACTAAG